>NW_027507790.1:15812939-18212939 GCF_037356315.1 Lithobates pipiens
GTCTCTGACCGTCTCCTGTATCATTGTCCACACACAGTCTCTGACCGTCTCCTGCATCATTGTCCACACACAGTCTCTGACCGTCTCCTGCATCATTGTCCACACACAGTCTCTGACCGTCTCCTGTATCATTGTCCACACACAGTCTCTGACCGTCTCCTGTATCATTGTCCACACACAGTCTCTGGCCGTCTCCTGTATCATTGTCCACACACAGTCTCTGACCGTCTCCTGCATCATTGTCCACACACAGTCTCTGACCGTCTCCTGCATCATTGTCCACACACAGTCTCTGACCGTCTCCTGTATCATTGTCCACACACAGTCTCTGACCGTCTCCTGTATCATGGATGTGAGGTCGGTGACTGTCCTTTAGCTGGGTTGGACTGTCCCTTAGCTGGGCTGTCTCTTATCTGGGACTGTCCCTTAGCTGGATTGGATGGGTTGGACTATGTCCCTCAGCTGGGTTGGACTATGACTATATCCCTCAGCTGGGACTGCTCCTTAGCTGGATTGGACTGTCCCTTAGGTGGATTGGATTGTCGAGGTCCCATAGCTGAATTGGACTGTCAAACTCCTATAGCTGGATTGGGCTGTCTCTCAGCTGCATTAGGCTGTCCCTTAGCTGGGCGCCGGACTGTCTCTTAGGTGGATTGGAATGTCACAGTCCCATAGCTGGATTGGCCTGTCCTTCATCTGATTGGCCTGTCCCTCATCTGATTGGACTGTCCCTCAGCTGATTGGACTGTCCCTCAGCTGATTGGCCTGTCCCTCATCTGATTGGACTGTCCCTCAGCTGATTGGCCTGTCCCTCAGCTGATTGGCCTGTCCCTCATCTGATTGGACTGTCCCTCAGCTTATTGGACTGTCCCTCAGCTGGATTGGACTGTCCCTTAGCTGGTTTGGACTGTCTTCACTAAAAGAAGAAATTTTGTCATATGAGTTTGTTGTGTCATTAATTGTATGGTATGAGATTTTAGTAAAAATCAACCTTATCAGCAAGGTGTGGCAAAAGGATTATCTGCCTTAGCAGTTTTGTCCATTGAACTTGATTTAACTGGCTTCAAAATTAAATTATTCATCTGTGATAGATGAATTTACAACTGCCAAATGTAGGCGACTGTTTTGCAACTTCTGATATTGAAACATTAAAAAAATGTACTACTGTTGAAACTTCCCAGGGGGTTTGTGTATGAGCCCCAACTATAGTTAGCACATATATTGTGGTATTGTATATTGAAACAAAGGTTTTGTTTTGTTTTTGTTTTGATTGGCTTTCAGTAAGTGCCTGAGAAAGGACCCTGGTATAAGTCTAATCTAATAGGGCACTCTTACACCAGGCTGTTTTCCTGCAGGCACCCTAAACAGACACCTGTTCAGAATTGACAGTCATTTGTTGGAGCAGCACCATGGTAGTTGCAGATCAAACAGAAGCAGCTTCTTTGGCTACACAGGATAGCAGGACTTAATTTTCTGACTAAAGTTCCAATTTAAGTTTTTTTTTTATTGATGTTTTGCTAAAGAATACAAGAAACTGAGTTATTTTGTTACTTGAAAAATATTGCACTTTATACCTATTATGTTCCATGCACTACTGAGCAAATATTCAAAGTTACATATTTATATGTTTTTATGTTTTACATTTTTTTTAAATAATCACTTGTTGCATTAAACAGGTTATGTTTTAGAATATGTTGTAAAATTACTTTTTTTTGTTTTATACTTTGTTGACAAATTAATTTCACATTTATGAGACAGTACAAAGGATAATGAGTAGGCAGCTGCACAATTTGATCTATATCTGTGTGCGTGTAACATATATACCCACCCACCCTATGTTTAATGATATTTGATTAAAGAATAATTGGCTAGAGAAATTTATAGAAACTGTGAATTCATAGTTCATAGGATTTAAGTTAATGTATGCATTCATACAGTTAATTTTTATCATTTTTATAATATTTTTCCCATTATGGGCGTGAGTGGGGCCTCATGTCTAAGTTTTGCCTAAGGCCTCAGAAAGTCTAGAGCCGCCTCTGCTGGGGGGGTCAGTCCTGTCTGCACTCACACACCTAAGCAGTCACACACACACACACAACACATGATGTTCCTGGACACCACGCTGCTCCTCTCCGCTCTGCTCAGCTCCTCTGTCCCTCTGCTCTTTCAAATTTTTTGTGCCAACAGCAACAGCACCGCCCGCTGTTGTTTTAGTTAACCCTGTCCCTCCTGGTCTGCAATTCGATAGCTAGTTTTAGCTCAGAGCTCAATAACCAGCTCAGGTTAGGCATGCAATGGCCACGTGATAGTTAGAGATATGGTTACATGACAGATTAGAAACTACTAGAGACTTTTTTTTTATAGCTATAAAAAAAAAAAAAAAAAAAAAAACTACTAGAGACTATGATGCAAAGTAGATAGGCTGACTGAGTTCCAGTGCCACACCTCAGTTTCTGTTAGAGAGAAGCTACTTTCCAGGCTGGTTGGACAATGGTTGGAGAATCTCCCCATCACTGCTGATCTTGTTTTCAAGTCTCCGATACCAGTACGGATGTCACATCGCAATCATCCATGGCAGTTCCTGCAACAGAATTTTGCTCCAACATATATCTGGAAGTATATTTAAGAATAACTATATTTACCTGGGTATATGTGCGTAAATTCCACCAGGACTCTGGTTTGGCCTTTTAATGATAATACGGTACCTGTGTGCATATTAGATGTATGTACTATTATTAATCTTTTCTTTTATAAAGCTTGTATGATTTCTAAACTGCGGCTTTAGACATGCAAGCAGTAGAATATGTCACAGTGCAGTGGTGTGCAAATGACAAAAGACAAAACAGTTCAGGAAACTGCAATCCTTCACCACCATTAAAAAAAAAAAAAAATAGCCAGCTTCTTTTGCCTGGTTCCCTGTGTTGACCAACTACTCTACACCACATATTGAGCATGCTCAGGGCTGAGAGCTGCTGTTTTTCCCCCAAAAAAATTGCAAATGCCCTGGAAGGGCTTCCTGGAAAGCAGGGGCCTCTGTGAAGCTGAGGCTATGCCACGAGAGTCTTAATAAACCAGTGTAGCAAGGTCCCAGGCCTCCTTTGGTCTAATGAAGACCTCCAGGGCCAGAGATAGCTGACATCCTTCTGTATGTACTGGGAGGTGTGGCATGGTGAGCGCAGAGTTATTTAATTTATTAGGCATCAGGCGTGTCTTGAATGCAAAAGAACGTTTATTTCCTTTAAAAATCTTTTTTTGGAGGAGAGAGTGTTAGGGCCAGGACACCCTTAGGTAGTTACAGGATCAATTGGCAGACTCCAAGACTTCAATAGAAGGACAGCCATGCAGGGAAAGGCCTCCAGCAAGATGCCACATCTGCATGTTTAGGAATGTTGTCTCCTATGGCAACAGTCTTTAACAGATTATAATGCAAATGTAACAGTTCCTTTCTCTTTCAGTACAATCACTCCTTGCAGTTCTTCAGTTCACTGAGCTCCCGGTCTCTTACTAGACCCACTGGTTCACTGCCACTGAATCCCTTGAGCTCTTTCAATCTTCAGGGTAGTATCTTCCTCATGCGTCACCCCTGCTTCTCTGCTGGGTCCCTAGCTTGGCACTCAAGATACCTCTCAAGCTTCATCCAGGCTGGCCTGCTCAGTCCCTAGCTTGACACACAAGACTGCTCTGTAGGTGTCACCTCCACTGGCTGGGTCCCTGGCTTGATTCCAACTGAAGCTTCCCGATTCTTCACTGTCCCATATGGTAAGAATGCTGCTCCGGTACTTGCTTCAGTTACTCACTGTGGTCCCTGGTAATAAGGCGGATAGTCCCTTGCTGGCGACAGCTTCCCCTCTACCTCCAACCACGTTAGGTTCCCCGGCCGGCAGAACCGTTGCTTCTGGTTGGACTGCAAGCCGCAGTCCCAACCCTGCGCTGCTCTCTTGCTTCTGGATAGGCCCTCAGACAGCCTAGCAGCCAGATGAGCCCGGGATAGGCCCAATCTCCGGCCTAGCAGCCCGGGCAATACAACAAACGTTCACCCAGACAGCCATCCAGGTGGCACAGAACACAGATCACCTGTGGCTGAGATACCCCAAATACCCAAAATCTGACCTTGCATTGCCCTTCTCGTATTTAGTACCACCAAGTACCTGGCCACCTACAATACAAGAGAAAAGTGCAACAAGGCCAAACTTAGGGAGTAATCAATAGATCTATATCAATCAACCAGGATAACTACTCCTGGCAAGGCAATTTGTGAGGAGCAACCCTGCCTAAACTCTAGGGTGCTACACCAGTAAGTGGAGGTACAAAAAAGGTATGTACAAAAATATCTATTTATTTGAACATCACACTTAGGTATGCTTAAAGTGATTGTAAAGTCTTTTTTAAAGAAAGAAAATAACAAACATGTTATACTCACCTTCTATGTGCACTGGATTTTGCACAGAGCAGCCTGAATCCTCCTCTTCTCGGGTCCCTCTTAGCTGCTCCTGGCCCCTCTCTTCTGTCGAGTGCCCCCACAGCAAGCAGCTTGCTATGGGGGCACCCAAGCTGAGTTGCAGCTCCGTGTGTCCATTCAGACACAGAGCTGCCGTTTGGCCCCCCGATTGGCTAACTTACTTTGATTAACAGCTGTGGGAGCCAATGATGCCGCTGCTGTGCCTCAGGCAATCAGGAGGGAGAGTCCCGAACAGCCGAGGGATTCGTGGACATCGCTGGACAGAGAGGGGGCTCAGGTAAGTATTAGGGGTGCTGAGGGGGCTGCTACACAGAATAGAATGCATTAAGATTAAAATAACCTTCTGCCTTTACAACTCCTTTAAAGTATAATATATCTGTTGATTTCACCAGGAAGCTTGTGAGCTTATAACGACTTGTGCTCTCTGCCTTTGCTAACCCATATCAATTACTACTGTTCCCAGCTATCTCTGAGGACAAAAGAACCATGACCCTCTATGTTATGTATAATGGGAGAGGGGTGGGGTTCCATAGACCTATCTTGTTTCTGGTGTCCTAATACAGTTTTGTGAATGAGTATTGTCATACTTGGAATGAAAGTGTGCTATTGGCAGAATCACCAGGTGAAAAAAAAAGAAAACTAATGCAGCCACCTGAGGACCGGTCAACTGAAATATATTTCATTTTGTTTTTAGGTTTAGATTAAGCTTTAAAGAAAACCTGTTGCTTATTTTACAATGATGCCCTCACCAGCAACACATACTAATCTTTTATTCACTCCCCTGTCACTTTAACAGGAAATTCTGTGTGGCATGGAGTGCATTGGGCTGTTTATGCTACCCACAAGGTAAGGTGAGCTCTCAGGATTGCTCAGAACGTGACTGCTAATTTCAGGCTGAACCAAACATAGTACAGAATCATCCAGCAGGAATTAAGTCAGACAGGCTAGAGGTCAGAGCAGTCTGCAGACAACTGTGGTTAGGAGACAAGCTGAAGGTCAGGAAAGGAAAGGGAAAGGAAATGATATTGTTACATATTGCCCTTATAAGATAGTCACCATATTAAACATGGGGTAGGGGCAGATTCATGCTTATGGGAATTCAGTACATTTATGACCCTGGGAAAAACACTTTGAGACTATAGGTCTGTGCTTTGATGGTGCTAAAGCTCCTGCCAGAGGGCAACTGATCAAACAAGTAGTATTCCAGATGCAAAGAGTCCTTTGGGAATGTTTTTGGCTCTGCAGAAGAGTCAGGAACTTACAAGAGGGGCAGGTGACAGACAATAATTTTCTGTGTGGTGTTGATGACTTTCTGAAGAGCACTCCTGTCTGCTGCTGGGCGACTGATGAACCTCACTGAGATACAGTACGCCAGCACGCTCTCAATAAAAGAGTGGTAGAAGGGGCACCAGCAGTTTTTCTTCCAGACTAACTTTCCTGAGCACTCTCAGTTAGTATAATTGGTGTTGTGCCATGCTCATAACCACAGAGGTGTTGACAGACCAGGATAAACCTTCAGAGATATAGTTTCCCAAGAATTTGAAAAAGGGAACCCTCTTCAGCCAGTCCCCATTAATGTAAAGTAAGGTTGGGTCTGTGCTGCGCTTTCCAAAGTCAGTGATGAGTTCCTTTGTTTTGTGGCATTTAGTGTCAACTTATTTACTCAGCACCATTTCTGGACCTCATCTCTGTTGGTTGACTAGTCTCCACCACCCATTGAAAACTCCATTCAGCCTAAGCTCTGAAACTCATCTCACGCTGCCCCTATAGCAGTGGTCATCAACCCTGTCCTCAGGGCCCACTAACAGGCCAGGTTTGCAAGATAACTGAAATACATCACAGGTGATATCATTTGCTGCTCGGTGATTGCAGTATTCTAGTCTGTATCTCCTCAAGGTAATACATAAAACCTGGCCTGTTAGTGGGCCCTGAGAACAGGGTTGATGACCACTGCCCTATAGGGTATTGGCTGAGACAATTGGCTTTGGTTTATGATGGGCATATTGCAAATAATTCTCTCAAACGCTTTAATAAATGAAGCCCTTATTGGCACAGGGTTGTGATAATCAGTGGCACAAGTACACTACAGCAGTTCATTTCAGTATGGGAATTAACTCTAAAGCTGGCCATACATTATACAATTTTCTTAATTCAATTTCCTTTAGATGTACCTTCAACTATGTAGTGCAAGGTCCTGCCTGATTACAAAAAAAATTGAAAGTGTTTAGGTTTAACCTTCCTAGCGGTAATCCCGAGTCTGGCTCGGGTTGGGATTTTAATTACATAAGCGGTAACCCCGAGCCAGACTCGGGAAAGCATCGCTCGATGCAGGGGAGGACACAGGGAGAGTTACTCACCTTGTCCCCTGGATCCAGCGATGTCCTCCGCGCTGTGTGATCGAGCCGTCCTCCGCTCGATTCACAGTGCCGAATGCCGCCGAGCTCCGTTCCCTGCGGCGTTACGACGCACGGGAGCGGAGAACGGCGGCAAATTCAAAAAAGTAAAAACACACAAAACACACACAGTACTGTAATCTTACAGATTACAGTGCTGTATTAAAAAATACACACCCCCTTTGTCCCTAGTGGTCTGTGCAGTGCCCTGCATGCACTTTTATATTATAAATACTGTTTTTTCTGCCTGGAATTTGGAGATTGTCCATAGCAACCAAAACATGTCCCTTTTTCAGTTTTTTTTGGATTTGATTACATTATTGAATAATTTTTATTATTCTTTATTATATTATAAACTTTATCATACCCGGGATGTCCGCTAGACTCTGGTTTGAAGAGATTTCAGAGCGTTATTGCTAAGAATTACAGGACTACAAAATAAAAGCCAGATTTCCATGCAAAATAATTGTACCGTTTTCAGCACCTTATTCCAGACTGAATCATACCGCCAGGGAGGTTAATCTCATATTATATGGATTTGGTAAATCTAAAGGAAATGTGATCATATAAACAAGACCCACAAAGGGGTCTTGCTTTTGAAACTTGCATTTTAATTTTTGCAGTAAGCATAGATCACCTGTGGGAGAGCATTTGCTTCACACACTACATAGCAGATAAACCATGAGGGTCAAGTCTTGTCAACCAAACAACCTTTGTAAAATATCCTTTCATTGAGTTGAGCTTACAAAATGGGTACTATTCAAAAATGTAATGCAGCCAGAATTGTCAGCATCAACCAAACAGATGTTAAGCTTTTATCGTTAATTTTGCACTAGAAGCATGACAGCTACAATCTGATTTGTTGCTACGGGTCACTGTTTTTCTGCACACAAGTATTTAAAAATGAGACACATTGGAATTTCATATGGATCTTCCAAAAAGTACATCATATTTTCCTCCACAGTTACAGACCACCACTGAGTTATTACATTTCTATAAGATTATGATTTACAAGACTTAGCATCTTTGTGCTGTAACTTTGCTGGCCTTATCCAATTACAACAAAGAGAACAATCTCTACCAATGGGATCACTGGCTGTTGCTACTCCGGTTGGCATGGGGTTTTTGTTCAAGCTGTTCAGTTATCTTACACTCAACACCATGGCTCACAAATCAGGCTAGAATGGGTTAATGTGGGCAGACAGGCTCATTCTTTAATGGAGTAATTACTAATAATTAATCCAGAATACTCAGATGATTTGAATGACAACAAACAGGCCATACTGCGTGAAACAAAAGCTAGAGCTCAGCTTTTGTTCCTGACTCAAAAGATGCCCACGGACTGTTTTCACAGTAACTGGGGCTTTGTGCTCACAAATTCCTAAATTATCTCAGCAGTGTCACGTCAGAACTCACACCGGCAGAAGAAAGATCTGTGGGGACTTGAGTTTCAGGAGGAAAGGCGTATCATAGAATCATGTTTCAGCACAACAAAGGAAAGTCTTTGTTGGATAAGAAGAAAACCGGTCTTCTATTGGAACTTGTACATCCCAAGAGCATGCAGGCCCATCGAAAAACCAAACAAAGGATGGGCTATGTATCAAGCAGTCTGCTAAGGCACATTGTAACTCATCAATTATTTAATATTCTGTCCTTTGCAGCCACATACAAGGTCATTCATCAAAGTGTCCAAGTGCCAAGAAAAAAAAAAGACTACAAATGTATCAGAAAAAAAGCAGCTTCTAGTGTTGCATCAATGTATCTACTACAAAATGAGGTTTAGAATTCTTGTTCTTTTAAAATGAATATTTCAGGAAGTCACACATTCATATTGTATGTGTATTTAAAGTACATCTAAATAGTGTAGTATGCCTAGTGGAAAACGTTGTGATGCACTTTTAATCTGAACCGAGTTGGAGAAGCTAGCATTGGAATAGCTCTGTGAAATATTCTTGTGCTATGAGCCAGGTGTTATTCATTTTAATAACCTTCTGGCAGCTTTGGATTGATCAAGAGAGTCATGTATCAAACAGATAACATGAAACAGAATTCTGTACAAGAACTGCTTGGTCCAGCCCTACTTCCATCTTCCAAAGGAACAGCGTTCAAGTGTTATCTGAAAAATAAAATGTGGAAGGAAACAAAACACAGCACATACAATATGCTAAGGAAAGTAAGGCAGCTGATAAAATAAATTTGCTATTACAGTAAAGCTCATAAACCCAGAGGAATGCAGTCTTTTTTTGGAATCTAAAGTTATTCTATAAAACAGTTCATTTGGTTTGAAGGAGGCAACTATAAACTGTGGAGGATCCATGGTAGTAAAAAAGCAGGGGGTTAAAAATAAACTCCAGGCAGTTATAAATATACTACTTAATGCGGTTATGTATTCATTAAAAAAAAATATTTTATATCAGCCTCTGCTTAACTGCAGTACAGAAAAGTAAGGTCATCAAGTCAACAAAAGTATTTCAACTTTATATTGATCTGTTTGCCTGGAGTTAAGCTTTATGTATATGAAAATGCAAGCTTGTGTGTCAGGTCACCTGAGTCCAGGTGACAGATGCACAAAATTGGAGTCAGGAGTGCACCGCTAATGTAGTGGACCCTACGGCTGACTGCTGTGGATGGAACTATGGGTGGTTCAGGAAGGCAGGTTCACTGGAGCAAAAACACGGATCCCACTGGGTGCTAGAGCATAGGATTTCCCAGGGCGAAAAGTCTAAGAGCCAGCGGGTGTTCACCAGAGTCTCTATTGGTGAGGATGGACGGCACTGCAACTGGCTCCAGGTCACGGCCCCAGGGTCTCCCAGCTCACAATCACGGTAAGGTACAGGAGGATAGAGAGGAAGCAGCAACCTAGGATAACAAGGGATAGTCAGAAGATAAGCCAAAGGTTGGGGCAACTAGCAGACAAGGATAGACAGAGAACACGCCAAAGGTCAGGGTAACAAGCAGGCAGGGATAGTCAAAGAACAAGCCAAGATTAGTAACAGAGACAGACGTAGAGCACACGGCAAGCAGGAGACAGGAAACCAAACACACAATATTGCTCAGCAAGGCAGACTTGGAGAAAACGGCCTTAAATAGTGGTTCCTGTTAAGGCTAGGGTGGAGCCACACTGAGGGAAGATTACCTAACCACTTGAGGTCCAGGCCATAGCCGAATGATGGCTACAGCACAGACCTCAATTTCCGGGAGGCTGTCATAGGATGTTCGACCCTGTGCACGCTCCCTGCGTGCGCCCTACTGGGCACGTGAGGAGCACGCTGTGATCACGAGTCACTGAGACTCGGTCGATCACCGATCCTAGAAAGGGCCCGGTCCCGTCCCCTTACCATGTGATCAGCTGTCAGCCAATGACAGTATACTGCTGTTTCTCTGCATCTTGCTGACATGCCCCTCTTGCAGTCTGTACCCCCATGTCTCTAAGACCCTTAAGCAACTGAGAAAGGAGGTCATGTGACCACATGCAAAAAAAAGAATAAAAGTATTTTTATATATTATAAAAAGTATTTATAATGTTTAATACTGTGAAACTCTTACAATATAATGTATGTAGAATGTATGTATGTATTTACAGAATAGCTTCCAACTGTCCCCGATTTCGAGGCACTGTCCCTGATTTGGAACAAAGTCCCTCTGTCCCTCTTTCCTTCTCCTTTGTCCCTCATTTTGGTCTGATCTATATAGTTGTATATAAAATGCACTATTTATCTTTCAAATCGTGTTTCCCAGTGCTAAAAGTTTCATACAAATTCTAAACTGCTGCATTTGTAAATTTCAAAAGACAGTTTAAAGCAATAGTAGTGATAAAAAAAGCACTTATGGGTTTAACTTATAATTTTTTTTTGTATAATTCTCCTTTAAGTAAGGGGGCGTTGAAGGGTATGTGCCCTGTGCCTTCATACTTTTGCTAATTGGTGTCCCTCATTCTTATCTCAAAAGTTGGGAGGTATGGTGCAGTACTATGCAAAAGTCTTAGGCAGTGTTAATGTTTATTTTTTATCAATTAACAACATTGGAGTGAAGTAAATGAATAGAATAAAAATCCAAATCCAATCAATATTTAGTGTGTCCACGCTTCGACTTTAAAACCGCATCAATTTTTCTAGGTACACTTGCACATGCTTTAACCATTTTAATTAATATTTAATTTAATTAAAAATTTTTTGCTGTAGCAAGCGGCAATTTGTTCGCTGAAGGGCTGGAGAGCTGTACAATAATGAGTGTCCGCAGGCAACAGTGAAGCATGGTAGAGGTGTAAATGGAAAATAATACTGCGTTAACTCAATGGGTGAGAAGTGAAAAAGCTGCTACATAATAATGTGACAAAGATTCTAAATAGTGGATGATGAAGGATGTAGTGCTAATTAGTAAACATGTATGGCAATATACAAATAATAGATGGATAATGAAAAATCAATCACATAAAAAAACAATCACAAATGAAAAAATGTGAGTGAAAGTCCAATAAGTGGAAAGATCCTAAAAAAGACTGGTGTAGGTCTACCGTTGGGTGGTTGTTACTCAGGGATTGAATACACTGGCACTGGTTGGCATGTAGAGCATCAAAGATGGTACAACCAAAGGGAGAAGAATATC
The DNA here is from genome assembly GCF_037356315.1 of Lithobates pipiens. Taxonomy (NCBI): domain Eukaryota; kingdom Metazoa; phylum Chordata; class Amphibia; order Anura; family Ranidae; genus Lithobates; species Lithobates pipiens. The sequence continues at coordinate 15,824,397 of NW_027507790.1, forward strand.
TACTTTTAAGCCCCGTACACACGAGAGGACTTATGTCCGACAGACTTCCGAAGGAGTTCCGTCTGAGTTCTGCCGGAGTTCCGACGGAGTTCTGACGGACTTTTCGGCGGAGCGGACTTGGCCACACACAATCACACTAAACTCCGACGGATTCGAACGTGATGACGTACGACTGGATTCGAATACGGAAGTTCATAGCCAGTAGCCAATAGCTGCCCTAGCGTCGGTTTTAGTCCGTCGGAATAGCACACACACGAGCGGAGTTTTCGAAGGGACCCGGGTCCGGCGGATTTCCGTCGGGAAAATTTGAAGCATGTTCCATATTCTAAAGTCCTTCGGACTTTGGCGAGTCAAAAGTCCGTTGCAGCCCACACACGATCGAATAGTCTGACGGACTCAGTCCGTCGGACTTTGGACGTTGAAAAGTCCACTCGTGTGTACGCGGCTTTACCGGAACTAGTGGACTCGAGTGTCAGCGGCAACGAGCCAGTCAAGCAAGGGTGCCAGGATTGGCAGATCAACAGATCTCCAGGTGAACCATAGACATCCAAACATGACTCCAAGGGGTGTGCAGGTAACTGCAAAGCCAGAACTCGGACGTGGAAAACACCAAGGCTGGAACTCAGGTATGGAAAGCCAAACTAGACAGCCAAAAACTCTCATCCATAGCTGGGGTATGGAAAGAAAAAAATGCCTCCTTATGGTGTAGGTCAAAAAAGTGGGGTTTTTATTATAAAAACCAACATACATCAGTGAGAATAAAAAACTGTGATCACAGAGTAAAAAAGCAGCAATGTGGGAAACAGAAAGCCAAGCCCCTTACTTGTTTGGGACTGCATTTCTGCAAATGGATTTGGAGATTTGGTCAGGATCAATGGTGTCCTCAATGCTGAGAACTACAGGTAGATACATATCCATCATGCTATACCATCAGGGAGGCGTGTGATTGGCCCCACATTTATTTTGCAGCAGGGCAACGACCCCAAACATACAGCCAATGTCAATAAGAACTATCTTCATCATAAAGAACAAGGAGTCCTGGAAGTGATGGCTTGGCCCCCACAGAGCCCTGATCTCAACATCATTGAGATTAGGTGAAGAGACAGAAGGATTTGAGGCAGCCTATACTGAAATTGTTGACCATCAGTTTAGCCTGTATTTACAGAAGATCTGTGGTTAGTTCTCCAAGTGTTTGGAACAACCTACCTGCGGAGTTCCTTCAAGAACTGTGTGCAAGTCTACATAGAAGAATTGATGCTGTTTTGAAGGCAAAGGCTGGACACACCAAATACAGATTTGGATTTCTCTTCGGAGTTCACTTTGTTTTGTTCATTTCCATTTTGTTAATTGATAAAATTAAACTATTAACACTTCTATTTCTGAAAGCATTTTTAATTTACAGCATTTTTTCACACCTGCCTAAAACTGTTGCACAGTACCGTACTTATCTATTCATTAGCCTCTTGATCTGGGTATACATTAGTAGATGTTTGAATGGAAATTTGTCTTAAAATTCCCAGTACAGTCAACGGCTTTTGATTTAATTTGCTTTTAACGGTTGATTTTTGGAGTGAATGGACTTTACAGCAGGAAAACCACATGCGCTGGTTCAAGAAATGTTTTTCCTTTCCTGCTACTTCAAATTTTCTCATCACTGCAGTCTAAAACCAAAGTTATTTTCACCACCTTAACAATTAGAGAAATGAACAAACGTTCCTAAAGTGAAATTTGTATTCAAAAATCTACTAGTGTATACCCAGCTTAAGCTAATTATCCATTCATGTGTTCAAATTATACTTCCACCCCTCAACACAATTGCTTTCATACTTGTCACTTTATCTATTCTATATACAGATCATTTCAGTAAAATGTTTAACTTGTCTCTCGTCAGCTTTTATTTCAAAAAGAAATCCGTATTTTAGAAGTTCCTGCCATAGCAGAATGGATAATTCTTGAAACATGTTGGCAACAGTCCCTGTTCCTCTGCGTGTGATTAATAAGAGCAGATAATTTCTGGGCTTAAAAAATTGCTCCTAATTACATATTAGGTCTTAAACACCCCAGCAAACTTCTGCTGATGGTGATTTGGCACAGGCCTCTTTCATTTTGAGAGCATCATCTAATTTTAGTTAAATATAATGCAATCAATGGCAGATGTCTGATATGAAATATGAATATGCTGATGTGCACTTCTTGAAGAAAGGAAATGCGTTTTTAATCTCGTTAACGTCTTGAAGTATCATTAAACACTTCCAAAGGTGTGTGTCTGCTACTGTGGCCACATGGATCCATATTACACACAGTGATAGCAGACATATTTACTAAAATAACCTACACGTTTCTCCCTGTGCTCATTTTTGAAACATAAGCCTATTATTTGGAAAATAAAGAAACAAAGGTTATTATACATTGGAATTTCTAAATCATGTTTGAAATACCTATTGAAACATGATGTTGGTGTGTTTAGAATTCGGTTTTGTTAACTATGAAATGTAACATTTTTTAACCACTTCAGGCCCGGAAGGATTTACCCCCTTTCCTGACCAGAGCACTTTTTGCGATTCGGCACTGCGTCGTTTTAACTGACAATTGCGCGGTCGTGCGACGTGGCTCCCAAACAAAATTGGCGTCCTTTTTTTCCCACAAATAGAGCTTTCTTTTGATGGCATTTGATCACCCCTGCGGTTTTTATTTTTTGCGCTATAAACAAAAAAAGGGACAATTTTGAAAAAAACGCTATAATGCTATAATAAATATCCCTCCAAAATATATATTAAAAAAAAAATTTCCTCAGTTTAGGCTGATACATATTCTTCTACATATTTTTGGTAAAAAAAAAATGCAATAAATGTTTATTGATTGGTTTGTGCAAGTTATAGCGTCTAAAAAATAGGGGATAGTTTTATGGCATTTTTATTAATATTTTTTTTTTACTAGTAATGGCGGCGTTCAGCGATTTTTATCATGACTGCGACATTATGGCAGACACATCGGACAATTCTGACACATTTTTGGGACCATTGGCATTAATAGAGCGATCAATACTATAAAATTGCATTGATTACTGTAAAAATGTCAATGGCAGTGGGGAGGGGTTAAGTGTGTCCTAGGGGAGTGTTTCTAACTATCTGGGGGATGGGCTGTGTGTGACGTGACACTGATCGCTGCTCCCAATGAGAGGGAGCATACGATCAGTGTCCTGTCATTAGGCATTCGGCATCTCCCCGTTCTTGAGATCGGTGACAAGATCGCGGCTATCCCCGCGGCGATAGAGTCCGTGGGTCCCGTGGGCACCGTCATGGAGTTCGCCGGCAGGCGCGCTCACACAGCGGGGAAATTCACAGTAACGTATGGGTACGTTACTTTGCCCAGCCGTGCCATTCTGCCGACGTATATATGCCGACAGCGGTCAGCAAGTGGTTATATTTTTTATTAGTGCTTTACTTTTAGGTGACATGATTGAAGATTATGCTTTTTAAAACACAATCGGCACCCATTTTTAAAGGTAAATTGGTTTTAAAGCAGTATTAAAACTAAAACCCCCCCAAAAAAAAAAAAAGATATATATATATATATATATATATATATATATATATATATATATATATATATATTACAGTGCCTTGCGAAAGTATTCGGCCCCCTTGAACTTTTCAACCTTTTGCCACATTTCAGGCTTCAAACATAAAGATATAAAATTTTCATTTTTTGTGAAGAATCACCAACAAGTGGGACACAATTGTGAAGTGGAACGAAATCTATTGGATAATTTAAACTTTTTTAGCAAATAAAAAACTGAAAAGTGGTGCGTGCAAAATTATTCGGCCCCTTTACTTTCAGTACAGCAAACTCAGGAGGATCTCTGAATGATCCAATGTTGTCCTAAATGACTGATGGTGATAAATAGAATCCACCTGTGTGTAATCAAGTCTCTGTATAAATGCACCTGCTCTGTGATAGTCTCAGGGTTCTGTTGAAAGCGCAGAGAGCATCATGAAGACCAAGGAACACACCAGGCAGGTCCGTAATACTGTTGTGGAGAAGTTTAAAGCCGGATTTGGATACAAAAAGATTTCCCAAGCTTTAAACATCCCAAGGAGCACTGTGCAAGCGATCATTTTAAAATGGAAGGAGTATCAGACCACTGCAAATCTACCAAGACCTGGCCGTCCCTCTAAACTTTCAGCTCAGACAAGGATAAGACTGATCAGAGATGCAGCCAAGATGCCCATGATCACTCTGGATGAACTGCAGAGAACTACAGCTGAGGTGGGAGAGTCTGTCCATAGGACAACAATCAGTCGTACACTGCACAAATCTGGCCTTTATGGAAGAGTGGCAAGAAGAAAGCCATTTCTCAAAGATATCCATAAAAAGTCTTGTCTAACGTTTGCCACAAGCCACCTGGGAGACACACCAAACATGTGGAAGAAGGTGCTCTGGTCAGATGAAACCAAAATCGAACTTTTTGCCCACAATGCAAAACGATATGTTTGGCGTAAAAGCAACACAGCTCATCACCCTTAACACACCATGCCCACTGTCAAACATGGTGGTGGCAGCATCATGGTTTGGGCCTGCTTTTCTTCAGCAGGGACAGGGAAGATGGTTAAAATTGAGGGGAAGATGGATGCAGCCAAATACAGGACCATTCTGGATGAAAACCTGTTGGAGTCTGCAAAAGACCTGAAACTGGAATGGAGATTTATCTTCCAACAAGACAATGATCCCAAACATACAGCAAAATCTACAAAGGAATGGTTCACAAATAAACGTATCCAGGTGTTAGAATGGCCAAGTCAAAGTCCAGACCTGAATCCAATCGGGAATCTGTGGAAAGAGCTGAAAACTGCTGTTTACAAACGCAATTTCAGTCTCTCGATGTGCAAAACTGATAGAGACATACCCCAAGCGACTTGCAGCTGTAATGGCAGCAAAAGGTGGATCTACAAAGTATTAACGCAAGGGGGCCGAATAATTTTGCACGCCCCACTTTTCATTTTTTTATTAGTTCAAAAAGTTTCAAAAATCCAATAGATTTCGTTCCACTTCACAATTGTGTCCCACTTGTTGGTGATTCTTCACAAAAAATAAAAATGTTATATCTTTATGTTTGAAGCCTGAAATGTGGCAAAAGGTTGAAAAGTTCAAGGGGGCCGAATACTTTCGCAAGGCACTGTATATATGCACACTATACTAGATTGTCAAAAATATTGGGATGGCCGCCTTTACACACACATGAACTTTAACCCCTCTTCTGGACCACCCCACATACATTTACTGCGGCAGGGCGACCTGGGTGTGCAAAAGCACATACCTGTATGTGATTTCATACACGCAGTTTAGGGGGCGCACGCCATTCCTGCTGTGATTGCTCACAGTGGGTCCGGCACATGAACAGGCGGGTCAGGCACATGAACACGCATATGAACTTTAACCGCTTCCGGACCACCCCACATACATTTACTGCGGCAGGGCGATCCGGGTGCTCAAAATCATGTACCTGTATATGATTTTGTGCAAGCGGTTTAGTGGGTGCGCGCCATTCCTGCTGTGAATGCATAAAGCAGGTCCGGCGGCCATGACCCACCAATCGTTCACAGGAGCGATGGAGCAGAGGTGAGCCGATTTCAACAAAGCACACAGCTGATCTGTAAGGGAAGAAACGTGACAGATCGTGTTTTAGCTAAGTTGAATCACCATCTCTCTCTTCCTTTAGTGAATCCACTCCCCCCAACCAATTAGAAAAACCTCCCAGGGAACACATTTAACCCCTTGCTCACCCCCTAGTGTTAACCCCTTCCTTGACAGTGTCATTTATACAGGGATCAGTGCATTTTTTTTAGCACTGATCACTGTAATAATGTCACTGGTCCCAAAAAAGTGTCATTTAGGGTCAGATTTGTTTGCCGCAATGTCGCAGTCCCGCTAAAAATCACAGATCGCCGGCACCATCAGTAAACAAAATAAAAGTCCCTAAATCTATCCTGTATTTTGTAGACACTATGGGGGTTATTTATGAAATCCACTTTGCACTGAAAGTTGCTCTAAATCTAAGGGATAGATCTGAAGTGAGTGTAAGCTCTGCTGATTTTATCATCCAATCATGTGCAAGCTAAAATGCTGTTTTTTAGTTTCCTTGCATGTCCCCCTGCGATCTATAGAGACTTTACTTTCAACGCACTTTCAGTGTACTTTCAAGAGCACTTGCAGTGAAAAGTGGATTTGCCTTTAGTAAATAACCCACCATAACTAAACCAAGCAATATATGCTTATTGGGATTCTTTTTACCAAAAGTATGTAGCAGAATACATAGCCTAAATGAATGAAGAAATGCATTTTTTTGTAAAAATTTTTGAATATGTATTATAGCAGAAAGTAAAAAATATAGTTTTTTTTTTTAAAATTGTCTTTTTTGTTTATAGCGCAAAATATAAAAAACTCAGAGGTGATCAAATACCACCAAAAGAAAGCTCTATTTGTGGGAAAAAAAGAACATCAATTTAATTTGGGTGCAGCGTCAAACAACCGCAAAATTGTCAGTTAAAGAAACACAGTGCAGTATCGCTGAATAGACTGGTCGGGAAGTGGGTAAATCCTTCTGGGGCTGAAGTGGTTAAAGGCAGTCTTAGTCCATAGGGTTGAGTATTGAGTTGGCCCACCCTCTGCAGCTATAACAGCTTCAAATCTTCTGGGAAGGCTGTCCACAAGGTTTAGGGGTGTGTCTATGGAAATGTTTGATCATTCTAAAAGAAGCGCATTTGTGAAGTCAGGCACTAAAGTTGGACAAGAAGGCCTGGCTCGCAGTCTCTGATCTAATTCATCCCAAAGATGTTCTATCGGGTTGAGGTCAGAACTCTGTGCAGGCCAGTCAAGTTCCTCCACCCCACTCTCTCATCCATCACTTTATGGACCTTGCTTTGTGCAATGGTCCAAATCATTTGGTGGAGGGGGGAATTGTGACGTGAGGTTGTTGACAGCATGAGGAGTGGAGAGGAGAGCCAATAACCAGCTTCTCTAAAAGGGACATGTGCACTGATAATCAGGGCACTGATTATCAGTGCAGTCCCAACAGTGTCCACCAGTGTTGCCAATCTGTGCCCACCAGTGCCTCCTCATTAGTGTCACCCATCAGTATCGCCTACCAATGCCCATCAGTGCCCATCAGTGTAGACTATCAGTGCCCATCAATGTCTATAAGTGCAGCCTCATCAACACATATCAGTAAAGGAGAAAAATTACCTCTTTGCAAAATTTTATAACAAAGTATGAAAACGTTTTTTTTTTCCCTAAATTTTCAGTCTTCATTTATTTAGCAAAAAATAAAAAAACTGTGGTGATTAAATACCAACAAAAGAAAACTCTATTTGTGTGAAAAAAATGATAAATATGTAATTTGTCTAGCTCACCTATACACCTGGGTGTGCATATTACAGATTGAGCTATTGAGCTTTGTAAGCAACAGTTAGTGTTTAAGAATACACAGGCAAACATGATGATGTCATAGATCAACTAATTGCAGTCAATGGTACTATAAAATAATTTGTAATATTCTATATTTATTTTAATAAACTATAATTACTTTTTTGATTGTATTTTTTTTTGTCCTGGGTAGGGTTGCACTGATAACGATACTAGTATCGGTATTGGGGTCAATACCGAGCATTTGCATGAGTACTTGTACTCGTGCAAATGCTCCAATGCTTGATCCGATACCTGGGTAGCCTCAGACATGATCGGTGCGGCGGTGGGGCAGTTACAAGCACTGATCTCCCTATATAGCTTTTCTGACAGCCACTACTCCTCCTCTCCCTCCTGCGGCTGTCAGGGAGATTGGCGCTTGTAACTCCCCCCCACTGCCGCACCGACTATCCCCTGTGTCCTCCTCTGAGTCCCCCTCTATGCTCCCGGGGACTGGGGACTCTGTGTCCTGCTCTGGGTCCCCCTCTGTGCTCCCCCGTGTCCCATGTGTCCTCCTCCGGTCCCAAACCGCATCGTCCACCAGGTCCCCCTTTGTGTCCTCCTCCAGGTCCCGATCCGTGTCCTCCTCTGGGTCCCCCTGTGTCCTCCCTGGCTCTCTGGCTTCCCTTTTGCCCCTCCATCCCAGATCTGTCAGTATTGAGAGCAGAGGAAGGAGCTGGTAAATATATCATTTACTGGCTCCTTCCTTTTCTAAATGAGTCAGTGATAACTGACAGTCCATTTATAACTGAGCATCCCAAAATCTGTTTATGATGCTTCATTTTGTAAATGGAGAGGAGCTGCTGTCTCCTGTCCATTCATCTTCCGTAGAGCTGAGGCTCCATTCATCTTCCATAGAGCTGAGGGATTAGGGAATCTATGTCCTCAGTCTCTTTCCCTGATATCTCACCAAAGCCCCCCCAACAGGGCTGATGAAAAAAAAAAAAAAAATAAATAAAAAGATTAAGTAAATATTTAAAAGTTGAATTGAAAAAAAATATATTGACACCATAAACACCCTCCCCACCCAAAAAAAAAGCATTGTTAAAAAAAAAAAAAAAAAAAATATATATATATATATATATATATATATATATATATATATACAGTGGTCATCATCTTTGTCCTCAGGGCCCACTAACAGGCCAGGCTTACGAGATAACTGAAATACATGTTATACCAATACAAATACAGGTGATATCATTTGCTGCTCAGTGATTGCAGTATTCTAGTCTGCATCCCCAAGGTAATACATAAAACCTGGCCTGTTAGTGGGCCCTGAGGACAGGGTTGATGACCACTGTATATATATATATATATATATATATATATATATATATATATATAGATAGATAGATAGATAGATAGATAGATATATACACACACACATATATAAATTGTAAACAATAATAATAAAAAAATAATTGTAAAAAAATAAAATTGAAAAGAATAAATGAAATAAAAATAAAAAACTACTGACACTGCTGCATATTAGTGCCACTGTCCCATTAAAAAAAATGTATCTGTAGTCGGTATTGGCAAGTACTTGAAAAAAAGTATCGGTACTTGTACTCGTTGTTAAAAAAGTGGTATCGGTGTGACCCTAGTCCTGGACATAAAATATGTATATAAATAAAATATTTTTATTAGCACAATGGTTTCAAATTTCAGTTGCAACAAGTAGATACCCAACATGACAAGCACATGACAAGTATTCCAAATTTTCCATAGGTGATGCTTTAAAAGTCCTTATAGGTTATTCTTTAGAGTTATTACTCTTCAAGTTATTTCTCTCATACTGTTGTGCATGGCGATATGTAACATGCGTAGTGCAATAAAAGTTTTACTATGCTAATATTTGTATGTGGGGGTAGGAGGGGACTCAAAATCCATTTTGGGGGGTTTAGGTGCTTGGGTGTAATTTTTCTTTTGAAAACGGCACACCCCTACGACGAAACGCATCAACATGACTCTTTTGAAATGTCACTTCCAGCCAGAAGAGTGGAACGCATGCTGAATGCAGAACCACCCCCATGTCTCCACCAACTAAACGGGCCATTGAATGCACTAACTTACAGTAGTGGCATTGGTCTTATCATGATGGAAGTTGTTTTATAATTTGTTTTATCAATACATCAAAGGATTTTTACTCTATGAGGAGCTCTCTATTTTTTTTCTCCAATACAGGTTGCATATTCTCCACTCCTGAAGCCCCGGAGCCACAGTTAGAGGATTTCTATCCCAGAGGGCACACCAGAAACAATCAGAGCCCTGAGTACTGGGTCAGGTCCCCAAAAAGACCTAAAGGCATGATTGACTCGGTTGGCTATAAGGCAAAAGGGTCCAACCCATTTGATGAGTCTCGAAGTTACACTACCCCCAAGAGGTGGATCACCACAGTATTGGGACTTGGAACACTAGCACATTTTTGCAAAAGAAAATGACTATTTGCACTATCACTAATCACTTTATTATCTACTAATTTCTTTATATTTGTTTATTTATTTATGCACTGTAATATTGTCACTTTAATATAAAATGCAAATCTATTGGTACACAGCTATCTAGTTGGTAAAAGGATCCACCATTTTATCATTTTTAGTATTTAGGATTAGATTATACACTCTATTCCCAGGTTACCAATCATCAGCACACAATAATAATTAGGAGGCGTGAGCGTTGTTTTATTAATTTTTTATGTACACACCCTACCTGTGGGGATACTTTGAACAGCAGCAGGCCCACATATAGAAGTTTATTTAATTCCAAGGTGAGAGTGTCTTATCATATATCTGTTAAATTTTCACTCTAACCGTTAAGTGTAGCCCCTTATGTAATACAATGCTGTGATAGATTCTCTTCATTAAGACCCCTTTCACACCGAGCCGCCTAGGGCGTCAGCGGTAAAGCGGTGCTATTTTTAGCGCTGCTTTACCGTCGTTTTAATCGCACTATTCGAAAAGGGGTTAAATCCGCCCGCAAAATGCGCCGGAACGGCGTTTTGCCGCCGGTATCGCAGCGCTGGCCCATTGATTTCAATTGATTTCAATGGGGAGCAACGGTGGAGGAGATACTAAAACAAAATACTGCAGCACTCTGCCTGTATTTGTATGAGAACACCGACAATTGTATTCAGGTAAAGCTTTAGGTGCATACTGTGCAAAGGACACTAAAACAAAATACTGCAGCTCCCTGCCTGTATTTATACGAGAACACCGGCAATTGTATTCAGGTAAAGCTTTAGGTGCACACTGTGCAAAGGAAATAGTACACTAAGTGAAAATACTGCAGCTCCCTGCCTGTCAGTATATTATGAAGAGAATAACAAGAACGGATCTAGCTAAACTGAATACAGTGTATAAATATATATATAACACACCTGGGATGCATATATATCCTCTACACGCTGTAACTGAAGCTAACTGACTCACCTGCCTACTCTATCTAACTCAAATTAAATGACACTGTATCTCTCTCTCTATGTCTTTAACCACTGCCGCAAAACGCTACACAAGGCCACCACGCAGGCGGCCTTATATAGTGTGGGGCGTGTACTAAACCCCCTAAACATAGTTGGCCAAAGCCACCCTGGCTTTGGCCAATCATGGCTCTCCGTTTTTTCTGCAATGTGATTGGCCAAAGCATGCGGGTCATAGTGCATGCTTGGCCAATCAGCAGCCAGCAATGTACTGCGATGCCGCAGTAAATTATGTGCCATGACGCGCCACTCGAATTGTGCACAAACGGCCCATAATGTTCGGAATTCGGAGAATGGCCGAACAGATGATGTTCGAGTTGAACAAGGGTTCGACTCGAACTCGAAGCTCATCCCTAGCCCTTACATCGATCAGCTTTTATTTTTTTATTTTATCCCAAAAGGAAGAAAAACAGTTTGCTGTAACTGATTATAAAGCATGAGCTGGAGTTTTTTTTTATTTGTTAGTGTAGTACACCTAACACAACCCCCCCCCCCGCCCCCATTGACAATGGTTTTTGGTTTAATACCACTTTAAAGTAGTTGAGAAGTCAAGCTAACCATACAGGCATTCTAATAGTTATTAAAATACCTTTAAATTATACATAATATATAAATGCAAAAAACAACGCTTTTATACTGTTTTTAGTGATTTCTGGTTCGGGTCACTTGATCACTTCCTTGAGCGCATCGTGGGTCTGGTCAAATCAGGATCATTGACAGAGAGGCTGGGGCTCTACTAATGGGGAAGCCACTGTCGATAAGAGAGAAGGGATGGGCAGGGGACGTGGCTACAATCTGACCATGAACAATACAGGTGTACTATGCTCTTGCACAGCCACAGACAATGAAAGTGACCATTCTCAGTTACTCTGCCAGCAGGGAGCTGGCAATCGTAGATCTGCTCGCTCACCGAAGGCTCTCCATGCTGCCTAGGCCGCGGCACCAACTCATGTTCCCCAGGGTGGCCGGGTCCCTTCTCTCAGCTGAAGGCTGTGGCCCCAGGTGAAAGACTCCTCCCCGAACTAGGCAATTATGCCCTCACCCAGCATTCTTCCCTCTATCCCATACTGGCTGGAACTTGTACTCTTCAGACAAATCCTGGCTCTTTGGACCACATATCATACGATCCCCTGCTCTCAGCTGTGGTCTCTGCTTGCCCTGCATTCAGGAGATCATGACACCATGTCCATGCTGAACACTAGAGGGAAACAGGCTCACTGCAGCTGATGTTACAGAAAGTCCCACGATGACACAGACAAAGTTAGCCAGCACCAGGCTGCATCAGAATAACGATATTTATTAAAAATAAGAAATCCAAACAATTTAATCCAAACTTATACAGAAGCACATCGGCCCACAACCCATTAAAAATTGAGCAACGTTGTTCCCCACATACACTCCTAGTCAAGTGAACTACAGATTTCTAAGATAAAAAAGCACTATGAAACCCGGTTAAGGTCATTGCAGATCCTGTGTCTTCTTCTGCCCTAGTTAACCAAACTCCACATACTGCTGAGTCCCTACATAGGCTTTAGTGGGTTTTAAAAGCACTTAAGAACAAGATAAAATGTAATGTTAGAACAAAGACTGCTTGTATAAAGGCAGTGAAGTGTCATTGAAGTATGGGTTGCTGTATTCTTCCAAACCCACAGGGCTCTAGACAGATGCCTAGGTTACATAGTAGGTAATCATATTCTGTGCTGTTTAAATTTCATTTGCAGTAGGGCACAGATGACATATATTGCTAGGGTGCCTGAAACACTGTAATGATCTGAACTTTGTAAAAAATGGTTATCATTTATTTATAAAAACTACAATACATTCCGAGGCTCTGAAAGCTGACAAAAATTACCGTATCCGCAGTCTTTCTGGAGACCGTATTGTGAAACAATGCAAGAAAAAAGGCAGCTGCAGATAAATCTATTTTTATGCAGTCAGTAGGGTTTTGCTGAAAGAGAAAAAAAGGTCTATTGAGATTCTTCGCACATACCTTAATGTGATTGTATTGTGAACATATTACACATAATACATTTAATTCACAAGGTAACCGCAGCTCCCTGCTCGCTGCCTGTGAAATGTCAGACCCTATTTGATCTTTACCTTTCAACAGCACATTGTGTCATTTTCTCATGTATGTTTAGAATGTGATAATAGACCAACACATACTGGAAAAGAGACAGATAATGCTGTGTACTAAATTACAAAACCTCAAAGGTTTACTCGTTAGGTGTGATATCAAAACTTACTGTAGTATGGGGCGCACAAGCTAAGTTTTTTTATTTGGAGTAAGTATTTAACTACACTTTTTTGGATTCTGATGTAAAATGTAAACTTGGGACCCAAGACATCTCCACATAAAAAATGTTCACAAAATATAATGCTGCGTACACAGGACCGTTTTTTCCGTCGGAATAAACTTTGATGGTTTTTCCAACAGAGTTCCGCTGAAACTGTCTTGCCTACACACGATCACACAAAAGTCCGACCGTCTAGAACGCGGTGACGTACAACACGTATGACAGGACTAGAAAAAGGAAGTTCAATAGCCAGTAGCCAATAGCTTCCGTCTCGTACTTGCTTCAGAGCATGCATCGTTTTTGGTCCGTCGGAACAGCATACAGACGAATGGTTTTCCTGATAGGAATTGATTCCGTCGGAAATATTTAAAACATGTTCTATTTCTAGGTCCATCGGAATATTAAAAAAAAAAGTCAGATGAGGCCCACACACAATCAGAATATCCAATGAAAAGATTCTATCTGCCTTTTTCTGCCGCAAAGTCCGACCGTGTGTACGCGGCATTAGAAATATACTAATACATCCATGATGATCAAGCCTCCATTGGTGCAAAAGGATTGTACCTAAACTGGGCCCAGCAAGTTAACCTATATCTTTTTCATTGATCTAAAGAGACCCTGTTGCCAGATCATTAATTTCAACAACCATCTTCCCATAGGATTATATGTGCATTTAACATATTTTAGACATGTTAATAACCAGTAAAAAGACACTTGTAAAGGCATACTTTTACAAAGATACATTTTGGTGTGGTACATTAAAACATTTCTGCATGCTGCCATAGGGTTGAATGGTAATGTGTGTAAAATTAGTATAAACTGCAACCACACAGCATAAAAATAGCTTTGATGTGAATATAGCCTAAATCTGTAAGGCCTCATGCACACAAGGATAATAAAATACTCGTATCTAAGCTGAGGCTTTCTGCCAGGAGATGGCAAAAAAATAAAATCAAGTGTTAAAATTGCTCACTTTGGCATGTAATTACCCACTTTTATGCACTTTTACAAGCTTATGGTATATTTCCGTGCATATGCTCACATTTATGTGCGTTTATGCTTATAAGCCCTTCTGAAAATGCAGTTTTATTGCCTCTAAACTTTACTCTTAGCCCTTGTACACACGGTCGGACATTCCGACAACAAAATCCGTCTGATTTTTCAGACAGATTTTGTCCAAAACTGGTGTTGCATACACATGGTCGGACAAAGTTGTCGGAAAATCCGTTAGTTCGGAACGTGATGACGTTATTTAGTTACGACGGAACTAGGTTCAGGCTAGTAGCCAATAGCTTTGTGCTAGGAATTTGATCTAAGCATGCGTGGCACTTTGTCCGGTCGGAATTCTCTACAAACGATCGGACTTTGATCATGTTGTCGGAAAATTTTTATATCCAGCTCTCAAACTTTGTTGGTCGGACATTCCGACGGAAAAAGTCAGATGAAGCCCACACATTATCCGACAACACGGTCCGATCGGACATTTTCCCACCGTGTGTACAAGGGCTAAAAGTCGGAGTAAACTCCCATCTCTGATTTACCTATAGGTACTGTAAATATCTCCTACACATGCACCGTTTAGGAGATATTTTCTGTATATGCAGCCGATGACGTCACTGACGCATGTGCTCTGAAGGAACGGCCACCCGGGCAGTCCCTTCAGAGTCCTGTGCCATAAACGGGGCTCTCCCACACATACGCAGGAGTGACATGATCGTGGCTCTGGCCTGTCACTCAGCCGGACACGGAAGGAAGACCAGGTAAAGATAGTAGCGGCCTCTATCGGTGACAGCCCATCGCTGGAGGGCTTCGTTTTCAGGTAAGTTTCAGATAATGTGCTAGTATGCAGATCAGAAAAAAAAAAGCACCCACCGGTTTACTACTGCTTTAAAAACAGCTGATGTGCATGGCCACATAGTCTAACATAGAACAGGACTGCGTTTAAAGGCATAGAAAGAAAATATCCTGTAAGCTGCGTTTTTTTATGCCCGTGTGCATGAGGCCTACAGCTGAACTCCAGGGAGAAATAATAAACATCATTAAAGGATAAGTTCCTCTTTAGGAGCATGTTCGATGTTACACCCATATTTAGAGTGTAACATCTAACATGCTCCTATTCAGTAACCTTCCGCCACCAGCACTCCTCACTTTGTGACAGTAGATGCTGGATCTTCTCCCCGCACCCGCTGTCATAATTTTAAAACAGCGTGGCCATGCAGGGCTCTCCCCACACAGACTCATCATTCAGTCAGTTTCTTGTGAATGCATTAGACTACAAGTACTATCAGCCATTGTGGTTGACGGCTTGTAGTTCTCAATGAACTGTGAGTCTGATGGTGAGTGCTCTCGTAGTTCATTGATCTTCCTGCCATTCAGTAACTGCCTGCCAGTATTGGAGTTACGCAACTTACTGAGAGTCTGCAGGATCCTGACATTGCTTTAAAGGCTGCAGAGTAATAAAATAATAAATGCACATTGTTTAACCTGCAAAAAAGTTTGCTTTTATTATTTTTTTCACAAAAGGTGAACCCTTATCCTTTAAAGGGAAAATGCATTTTAATGAGTGAAATAAATTTTGATTTGATCCCATATCAATCAGCAAGATTTCTGGCTCCCAGGTGTCTTCTATACAGGTAATGAGCTGAAATTAGGAGCACTCTCTTAAAGGGAGTGCTCCTAATCTCAGCTGGTTAACTGTATAAAAGACACCTGTCCACAGAAGCAATCAGTCAGATTCCAATCTCTCCATTATCGCCAAGACCAAGGAGCTGGCCAAGGATGTCAAGGACAAGATTGTAGCCTACACAAGGCTGGAATGGGCTACAAGACCATCGCCAAGCAGTTTGGTGAGAGAGTTTCAATAGTTGGTGCGATTATTCGGAAATGGAAGTAACACAAAATAACTGTCAATCTCCCTCGTTCTGGGGCTACATGCAAGATCTAATCTCGCGGAGTTTCAATGACCACGAGAATGGTGAGGAGTCAGCCCAGAACTACATGGGAGAATCTTGTCAATGATCTCAAGGCAGCTGGGACCATAGTCACTGAGAAAAAAATTGGTAACACGCTACGCCGTGAAAGACTGAAATCCTGCAGCAACTGCAAGGTCATGTACAGGCATGTCTCAAGGTTGCTAATGAACATCTGAATGATTCAGAGGAGAACTGGGTGAAAGTGTTGTGGTCAGATGAGACCAAAATCAAGCTCTTTGGCATCATCTCAACATCCACACTATCAAACATGGAGGTGGAAACATTATGCTTTAGGGGTATTTTTCTACTAAGGGGACAAGACAACTTCACCGCACCAAAGGGATGATAGACGGTGCCATGTACTGTCAAAACAATGACCCAAAACACACGGCCAAGGCAACAAAGGAATGGCTCAAGAAGCAGCACATTAAGGTATTGGAGGGGCCTAGCCAGTCTCCATACCTTAATCCCATTTAAAATTTGTGGAGGGAGCTGAAGGTTTGAGTTATCAAACGTCAGCTTTAAACCTTAATGACTTGCTTGCTTTCTACTTTCAATTCCAGGGCCACAGCCCTCAGCTTCTGACTTCTTCTTCTCCAAAAGGAAAAACCCACACACAGTTCTTCTACATCCTCAGTTCACTTCAGAGCATTCAACCTATTGCTAAGCCCCTCCCAGCCCAGAAAAGGGGAAATTGTCACTCTTCACTTACAGTTAAGGGGAAGTAACCCTTTCTATGCAGGAGTTAAATTTGTATTCCTCCAGGAGCTAAAGAAGAGCCACCACGCTCCCGGAGTGCAGCGGCTCTTCTTTCTACTCCTGGTTAGAGAAGGTGGATGGCTCAGCTTGCCTCCTTCATCTGAGGTTCAAGTGGTGCTGGGGAGCAGCTGCTTGGAGCATAACAGTTTTCATTCCTTTCCTCTAGTTGCAAAGGGTGCCCCTTGTCCTTTGTAATAACTCTTAAACTGAATAACTTTGCACCAGGTTCACTATGGACTGTTTATGTATTTATACATAGTGATCATATCCCACGTTATTACCCCTTCTGAAGGGATAATCAATTCAGTTCAATTCATCTTTCCTCATAGCTGAAGCCCTCCATGTTTCTAACATACATATTCAATTTCTAGATGACTTCTTACTAATGCTTTGTAGTACAGGGAATTGTATTGCTTGCTTTAGAAACTGTAGCTTGGCATTGCAAAGTATTACTACATTCATGATCTACCAGATTCTTCTCAATCATTGACTCCTCCAGTTGTGTTCCGCCTAGAATGTATGATGATGAGTTTATATTTTTAGCCCCCAAGTGCATAACTTTGCATTTATCAACACTAAACCTCATTTGCCACCTAGTTGCCCAATCAAACAGTAGATTCAGGTATGCCGGTAAGTTGGAGACATCCTAAAAGGACTTTATTGAACTACAAAGCTTTATTTGCAAACACAGAAATTATACTTTTAATCCCAAACTCTATATAATTTATTAATAGGTTAAAATGTAAGGGTCCCAGCAGTGAACCTTTGGGGTACACCACTAATAACCTAAGGCCCCTTTCACACCGACGATCCATTCGGGTCCGCCTGTCAGTTTTTTAGGCGGACCTGAATGGACGCTCCATAGAGGTCTAAGGAGGGATGGATGTCAGTGGTGATATGTCCGCTGACATCCAACCCGCACCGATGCGAAAAAGTGTGACGGAGGAAAAACGTACTTTTCCATCCGTCTGTGGATGGGATCGGGTGATGACGGACTCTACGGCCCGTCTTCATCCGATCCCCCATAGGGGAAAGCGGCGATCTGACAGGTCCGTCCCTGCACAGTGCAGAGACAGACCTGTCATCTTCCTGCTCAGTGGGTATCGACGAAGCGATCCCCGCTGAGCAGAGCGGGCTCTGTACACGTCCGTGTGAAGAAGCCCTTAGTCTTTTCAGAGTATGAATCATTATTCACTACTCTCTGAACACGGTCTTTTAGTCAGTTTTCTAACCATTTACAGACTGAATTTTCTAAGTCTGTAGACCTTTTAACTTACATATTAGCCACCTGTGGGTAACTGTGCCAAACACTTTTGCCAATTGTTTATATCTACAACTACTCCTTTGACTAAGATTTTGCTTACTTACTGATTTGTTTGACAACTTTGGTCCTTTGTGAATTCATTCTGACTATCACTTACAATATTGTTTCCTAGCAAAAACTCATCTATGTGATTTTTTTTCAAACTGGATGGCCTTACACCAATCTATTGGCAACATGCCAGTCAGTCTAAAAAATGTAAACAATGGATTTAAAATAACAGAGCTCAATTCTATGAGTGGCTGTAAGCTATCTGGTCCAGGTGCTTTATTCACCTTTATATTGTGTAATTGAATCTGAATAATGTAAATTTTGGTATAATGTGGTTAATTCGAGACTGTTGTAAATTTAGTTTTTTTTTGGGGGGGGGGGGGGGGGGTGGATACCTAGTTTTGACAGGTACCCACTCCCACTTCTGCTGGGATCTCCTAGGTGATATGGGTGGAAGTTTGGCTCCCTCTTCTCCCTGCCTGCAACCTCCTGGAACACATGGCCCCAGGAGGCTGCGGGACCATTCATATGCACAGTGGGGAGCCATCTGAAGTTGCAGGGAGTCACAGTCTGCTTTCCACAGTCAAACATGGCAGCGCTGGGGACCCAAAGATCAGAAAAGAACCAGCCTAGAAGAAGACCGCTCTGGATCCCTAAGCTGGTAAGTATACAGTATTTTTATTAAACTTCAGCAGTTACAATATTTTCAGCTGCTGATTTTTATTAATTTTAAAACCTGACTGAGGCTTCTTTTTAAGCTGCCCTGTTTCCTCTGTAGACACAGTGCTGAAGAAGATAGTTAATACATTTTCCCTTTCTTTGTCCTCGTCACCATCTCAGAGTTATCTTGTAAGGGACCTATATGCTCAAATCTGACAATCTTACTATTACTAATTAAAGAATTTTAGGGGTTTTTCTTACTCTCTTTCTCAACCTGTAGTACGTTTTTAATTTTTGCTAACTTGTTTTTACATATTTTGTTATGTTCTTTGTAACATTTAAATGATGAAGATGTAGCACACTCTAGTGTGTGCTACTAGAAGAGTAGTGTAGGTAAAGCATTTTCTGGCTCTAGGATTGAATCCTGAGTCACTGAATCTGTGTCAGGGTTACTAGAGAGGCTGGATGACTCATCCTAGCAGCTCTCTGATGCCCCCCCCCGTTTCCTGAGACATTGAAGAATATTCTAGACCTAGTGGGCGGAGGCCTCAGGCAATTCCCAGAAGTGGGCTGGTAGGGAGACTATAAAAATCTCATAAATAGACATGAGCCATGACAGCAAGGGAGTTGGGTGGAAGATGGAGATGAAGTGCTGACGAGAGGCTGTTGGTCACCCTTGAGGGACCCCTGCCAGGGAGGGGTTTTAACTCAGACTAGAGCTTGGGATAGCTGACCCGGAAGGATACTACCATAGGGGGAAACTGGAGGGATTCTTGCCAGAAGAGGCAGCAGGAAAGAGCAAGCAGAGACAGTGAGTAATATCAGCACAGTGCAGGGACAACACAAGGGGAGAGACTGTCAGCTGTAACAGTGCTCTCTGAAGACAGGGGTGTGCTTAAAGTGGAGTTCCATCCAAAAGTAGAACTTCCACTTATCTGCATGCTCCTCCCCTCCGGTGCCACATTTGGCACCTTTTAAGTGGTAGTGGGGCAACGGGTACCTGATTTTGACAGGTACCCTTCTCTACTTCCGGGAGACAGTGCCACAGCACCATCCCTCGGAAGTTCGACCCCCTTCCTTCCTCTGCCGCCTGGCCAGTTAGAAAGCGCAGCACACTTCGCACATGCATAGTAGGGAACCAGCTGTGAAGTTGTAAGGCTTCACTAGCAGTTTCCCTTACGATGAATGGCGGCAGCAGCACCCTACAGCCGATCCGAAAATCGACTCAGGTGCAGACATTGCGGGCTCCCTGGACAGGTAAGTGCAGGGCCGGCGGTACCACTAGGCGAATTAGGCAGCCGCCTAGGGTGCACTACCACCTAGGGCGCAACCACAGCCTCTGTCCAGTGTGAGCTCCTCTCCTGATCTCTCGCTCCCCCCTGTGGTGTGCTGCCGGCGCCACCAATCCCCCATGTTTCCCGCTGAGCGTCCCACTGTGCCTCTGGAGCGGCGCTGTGTTTCTGTGTGAGTGCAGTGGAGGGACGGGGCTCGGTGGAGATGGGAGCATTGAGAGGTCAGTCAGCTGACCTCCTGGACGGTGGGGACATCGTGGAGCGGGGTGGACGGCACTGGCCTGGTCCCGGTGGGGACATCGTGGAGGCGGAGCGGGTGGACGGCGCTGGCGTGGACTCCTGAACAATTCTGCACACCCAGTGCGGAGGAGTCGGAGAGGCCCAGATGATGGTCGCTGAAGACAGCATCAAAGAGCAGAGGTAAGGAGGAGGATGGATCCTCCCTGATCTACATTTAGCTGTATGGAGGGGGTTTGTGTGTGAGTAATGCAGGAAGTAGGAGTCAGGTAGGTCAGTGTGATATGTGTCAGTGTATGTGCCAGTGTCAGTGTATGTATCAGTGCATGTGTCAGTGCATGTGTCAGTGTATGTGTCAGTGAATGTGTCAGTGTCAGTGCCATTGTATGTGTCAGTGCCAGTGTCAGTGTATGTGTCAGTGCCAGTGTATGTGTCAGTGTATGTGTCAGTGCCAGTGTATGTGTCAGTGTATGTGTCATGCCAGTGTATGTGTCAGTGTATGTGTCATGCCAGTGTATGTGTCAGTGTATGTGTCAGTGTCAGTGCCAGTGTATGTGTCAGTGTATGTGTCAGTGCCAGTGTATGTGTCAGTGCCAGTGTATGTGACAGTGTATGTGTCAGTGTGATGTGTCAGTGTATGTGTCAGTGTTATGTGTCAGTGTGATGTGTCAGTGTCAGGGTATGTGTATGTGTCAGCGTCAGTGTGATGTGTCAGTGTATGTGTTTTCAGTGTATGTGTCAGGGTATGTGTCAGGGTATGTGTCAGTGTGATAGTCAGTGTATGTGTCAGTGTGATGGTCAGTGTATGTGTCAGCATGATGGTCAGTGTAGGTGTCAGTGTGATGGTCAGTGTAGGTGTCAGTGTGATGGTCAGTGTCAGTGTAATTGGCAGTGTAGGTGTCAGGTGGGTTAGTGTAGGTGCCAGGTAGGTCAGTGTAATTATCAGGTAGGTCAGTGTAGGGGTCAGTGTGATGTGAGTAGTGCAGGAAATATCATGCCAGTGTATGTGTCAGTGTATGTGTCATGCCAGTGTATGTGTAAGTGTATGTGTCAGTGTTAGTGCCATTGTATGTGTCAGTGTATGTGTCAGTGTATGTGTCAGTGTCAGTGTATGTGTCAGTGCCAGTGTATGTGTCAGCGCCAGTGTATGTGTCAGCGCCAGTGTATGTGTCAGTGCCAGTGTATGTGTCAGCGTCAGTGTATGTGTCAGTGCCAGTGTATGTGTCAGTGTGATGTGTCAGTGCCAGGGTATGTGTATGTGTCAGTGTGATGTGTCAGTGTATGTGTTTTCAGGGTATGTGTCAGGGTATGTGTCAGGGTATGTGTCAGGGTATGTGTCAGTGTGATGGTCAGTGTAGGGGTCAGTGTGATGTGAGTAGTGCAGGAAATATCATGCCAGTGTATGTGTCAGTGTATGTGTCATGCCAATGTATGTGTAAGTGTATGTGTCAGTGTATGTGTCAGTGCCATTGTATTTGTCAGTACCAGTGTCAGTGTATGTGTCAGCGTATGTGTCAGTGTCAGTGTATGTGTCAGTGCCAGTGTATGTGTCAGTGTATGTGTCAGTGTGATGTGTCAGTGTATGTGTCAGTGTCAGGGTATGTGTATGTGTCAGTGTCAGTGCGATGTGTCAGTGTATGTGTTTTCAGTGTATGTGTCAGGGTATGTGTCAGGGTGATGGTCAGTGTATGTGTCAGTGTGATGGTCAGTGTAGGTGTCAGCGTGATGGTCAGTGTAGGTGTCAGTGTGATGGTCAGTGTATGTGTCAGTGTAGGTGTCAGTGTGATGGTCAGTGTCAGTGTAATTGGCAGTGTAGGTGTCAGGTGGGTTAGTGTAGGTGCCAGGTAGGTCGGTGTAATTATCAGGTAGGTCAGTGTAGGGGTCAGTGTGATGTGAGTAGTGCAGGAAGTAGGAGTCAGGTGGATTAGTTTATGTGTCAAGGGGTCAGTGTAGGGGTCAGATAGGTCACGTGTAGCAAGGGCAGGGTAAGGTGGAGTCATAGGTGCAGCCGGGGGGGGGGGGGGGGTGGGCAAAATTAGGTTTATCCTAGGGTGTCAACGATCCTTGCACCAGCCCTGGGTAAGTGTACATATATTAAAATTCAGCAGCTAAAGTATTTGTAGCTGCTGATTTTTTTTCCCAGGCAGAACTCCTCTTTAAATCTTCATCCTTGCCCTGGGGAATCTTCATGGATGTGTGCCAGCCAGGAAGAACTGGGGAAGTGTGCCAGTCAGGAGGACTGGGGAAGCAAGCAGCTACGTGGGCTTGTATCTTCTGCAGCAATAGAATTGAGCTCAAGGTCTACAGAAGGCAGGAGGAGATGCTGTTCACTCCACATTGTGTTACTTTATCTAAAAATGGACAGGATGTTCCCAGCCTGTAATGGGCAGTTGCTGAATTAACACTAAAGACTGTTAGTTCCCCCAGAGTGACCAGCAGAAGCTGTACATATGAACAAAGTTTGTGCAGGAGGAAGGAAGAAGAGAACTTTGTATAAATAGGGAGGAAGTTGTCCCCTTTGTTCATAGTTCTGTAAATTTTTCAAATTGGGCATCCCATAATCCCCTATGCCATCCAAGTTATCAACCCCTAATAAAACAACAAAAAAACAAGCCAAGGGCTGTTTTTTGTGTTGGAATACATGAAGGAAATCCTGTGTGCCTGGCCGTGTAGAAGTGGGGAATCCTAACTTCTGCCGCTCCTACGAGGGGTGTGCTACATAGGTGTTTCTTGTTTTTTTTTTTTTTTTTTTTTAGAGAATGCCTTGTATTCACTGAAAAAATACATTCCATGAATGACACTGGTGCTTTGCGAGCAACCCCTTATGTTCTATGTGCAGAAGAGAAGCCACATGTTCAGAATGCAAGCTAGAATCAGAGGTTGAGGCTATCACTGCTATCGAGCTCTTTATTGCCACCTCTGGTTACTGTGTGTATGTACACCCCTCGTGTGATTTGTACTGTGCTTCTCAGCAACATGTCAACTTTGAGAAAACGGACTGGGACTAGGTAGGAAGACCTTCTTTACAAGTAGGGGCTGTGAGGGAAAGGAGGGGGGCTCTTTGTGTACAGCGAAGGGCCAGAGCCTTGTGTGTTTACAGGTTTGTGTATGTGAGGGACTGCCATGTATACAGGTTTGTGTATACATGTGTCGCTGCCTGGTTCCTAATACAACTGCTACAGGGGTGGACGGCCCCCTGGTGGTCTAATGTGGGTGCCCACATTTTTCAAGCTGCTAATTATAACAGGAGAAAGAAAGAGCAGCTATATTTATATCTAGCTCTGATCTCTTTTTTAGAAATATTGTCCAATCAGCTTATTTCATTTCTCTTTGTGGGTTGGACTAGCAGGGATGACTCATAGTGCATAAGTAATCTCCCGAAACAACCAATCAACATGTTAAAATGAATACAGCCAATCTTCCAAAATAACTTCTGTAAATACGAATCCATTTGGAATAACGAATATTGATGCCCTGTACACACGATCGGACATTGCGACAACAAAATCTGTCAGATTTTTTCAGACGGATTTTGGCCCAAACTTGCCTTGCATACACACGGTCGCACAAAGTTGTCGGAAAATCTGATAAATAAGAACGAGGTGACGTACAACACATACGATGGGACTATAAAGAGGCCAGTAGCGTTCGCCTCGTAATTTATTCTTAACATGCGTGGCACTTTGTGCGTCGGAACTGTCTACACACGATAGGAATTTAAACGATCGGATTTTGTTGTCGGAAAATTTTATATCCAGATCTCAAACTTTGTGTGTCGGAAATTCTGTCGGAAAAAGTCCGATGGAGCCTACACACGATCGGAATTTCAACATAATCCGATCGCACATTTTCCGTCGGAAAGTCCGACCGTGTGTATAGGGTAATACTCTCCCAAATTAAGAAAGCATTGCGAAAAGAAAACATTCTAACAGAACAAATATGATGAAGCAAAAAGGATTTACTTAACAAATGGAACTGAAACAAAACACATTTTCTGTTATGCATAATTCTTTCAAATGATTTTTATTAAGTTTCACAAAGGATAACATGAAACGCAAAAAAGATACATTTCCATCAGTTACAAACATAGCATAGTAACAATAGAAAAGCCATTAATAACAGTAGACTTGGTACAATAAAACAATTAATTTGCATAAAACAGGAAATGAGATAGGAGGTTTGGAGGTGTACCAAGTACTAAAAGAAGTAAGGGTAGTAGGGAAGTAGGTAGGATAGAGGGGGGGGGGAAGGGAAGGGTGGGGGAACTAGGAAGGGATAAAGGTCTTGAGAATAAGGTTACGTGGTTAGTATTCTTTCGATTGCAGGAACAATATCAATAAAAGGATATAAGTCATCAAGTGCATGTTCAATCTATCTTGGCTTTATACCAACTGAGCCATGGGATCCATTTGTCCCGAGTTTTAACATATGAGGCTAGGCCTCTTGAACCAAGGAGTTCGTAAGTAGAGTGTGAGTGAACCAGCGTGGTGACATCGTTGATAGTGGGTATAGTAGGTGATTTCCAGTTTCTAGCTAGAAGTAGTCTTGTAGCTAGTAGAATGTGGGTGATAACCGTGCGCAATGTGTGGGGGATAGTTTCTGGTATGATATTGAGTATGGCCAGTTGCGGCGATAGGGGGAGAGTAATATGACTAATTTCGTAGATAAGTCGTGCGACCGCCGACCATAGGGGTTGTATTTTAGGACAGTGCCAGAGGATATGGATCAAGGTCCCTGTATGGTCGCAGTTGCGCCAGCATAGTGGGGTGACTGAGGTGTGGAATTTAGCTATCCTATGAGGGGTTAAGTACCATCTAAGTGTGATTTTAGTAGTTAGTTCCCATAGGCCCGTGCACCGGGTAGCCTTATGGACAGACTTTAGTGCCTGTTGCCATTGATCGTCAGAAAATTGTGTGTGTAAGTCTGATTCCCAATCTAGGAAGGGTTTAGATTTATAGAAGACATTTTTCTCCTGGAGTAATGGGTATATAAGTGATATGCCTTTAGATGTGGAGTTATGAGAGAAATAGAAGTTCCACAATTTGGTAGGTAAGGTCCCTTCTATGTAGGTGTACTTGTTTAGACATGAACGTAATCTATGAAACGTGAGGAAGTCTGAGTTTGGTGCTCCGTACAGGGATTGGATTTCAGAGAAAGTTTTATGTTCAATGAGGGATCTAAGTTCAGCCGTGGTTGACGTACGTGATGTGAGCCAAGTGGGAAGGTGCAAATCAGGGGATAGGATCTGGAGGGTGCGGAGGGGTATCAGTAAGTCTTTCATGGGAAATGATACCCACTTACTGTTAATTAAGCTTTTCCATGCATAGAGCGATGCCTGTATGGTAGGTGAGTATAGGCGTAAATTCGGTGTAGAAGCTAATGAGCTATATAGCCAGCTTATGAGATCATGGCTCGGAGTGGCGTGGTTTTCAATATCACCCCATAGTGTGGTGTGGGGGGGGATTAGTCCATTCCTGCAATTGGGAAAGGATAGTAGCTAAGTAGTAATCTCTAATGTCAATATAACCCATGCCCCCAGCATGTTTATGTTTGATAAGCTTAGAGTGGTTGCTTCTGGATTTTTTGCCTTGCCAAATGTAGTTGGCCAAAATAGATTGCAAAGATGCAAGGTAGGATTTGGATAAAGGGATAGGAAGGGTGCGAAATACATACAGTAATTTGGGTAGTAGGAGCATTTTAAAGGCCGCTAGTCTACCTGACCATGAGAGTTCAAATCGAGTCAATTTGGATAATTCTTTGATTAGCATTTGTTTAGTGGTTACATAGTTAGATTGAAATAACCTAGATACAGATTTGGTAAGCACAATACCTAAGTATGGTATACCATCTTCGGCCCAGGGAAAGGCATATTGGTTACGTAAAATGGAACTAGTAATAGCGTCAAGGCCTAGGTCTAAAATATGAGATTTGGATTCATTGACCTTATAGTATGAAACCGAACTAAAGTTGGTTAGAACACTTTGTACCGAAGCCAGGGAAGTTACAGGATTGGTAATCATCATTATGACGTCATCTGCGAACAAATTTATTTTATGTTCAAGGTGACCTATTTTGAAGCCAGTTATGGTGGTACATTTTCTAATGTGTACTGCTAGGGGTTCCATAATTAAATTAAAAATGAGAGGGGATAAGGGGCATCCCTGGCGGGTGCCATTAGTGATTGGAAATGAACGAGAGACAATGCCGTCGGTGTAAACTTGTGCAGATGGAGATGAGTATAAAGCCATGATGGCCGAAAATATACGGCCATGGAATCCGAATTTATGGAGTGTAGCTTTTAGGTAATCCCAATGGACTCTGTCGAACGCCTTCTCTGCATCCAAAGATAGAAGCAGAGAAGGCGTTCTGGTGGTCTCTGCATGGTGTATTATGTTTATGAGCCTCCTCGAGGCATCATACGTTTGTCTACCTTTTGTAAAACCCGATTGATCTGGGTGGATCAGATTAGGCATAATTGTGAGCAGTCGAGTGGCTATAAGTTTGGCAAATATTTTGGTGTCTATATTGAGGAGTGAGATTGGGCGAAAGTTTTGTGGCGTGTCGGGTTCTTTCCCTGGCTTCGGCAGCGTGATTATTAAAGCTTTAAGCATTTCGTCCGGAAGAGAAGAGGAGGAGGCAGCGTCATTGCATACCTGAGAAAGGTAAGGAGCCAAGGTAGTACTACATTTTTTGTAGTATTCATTTGTTAAGCCATCAGGCCCTGGTGATTTATTGGCAGGTAGAGCTGAGATTATGTTTTGTACCTCTAAATGGGTAAAGGGTGAGTTCAGGTCATCTAAATGGTGCTGTGATAGTGTTGGGACGTCAATTGTTTGCAGAAATGTATTAATATCTGCAAGGGAGGGTTGGTGTGTATTCGTGTCCTCCTTCAAGTTGTACAATGTTTGGTAATAATGACTAAACGCATCTGCAATAGCTTGCGGATCTACGAGTTTCTGTTTAGATGTGGGGTGGAAGAGGTGGTGAATCTTGGATTTAATGTATCGGCCCTTAATCTGGAGTGCCAGTGCTTTCCCTGCTTTATTGCCTGTAGTGTAGTAGTGTGCCTTCAGTTTCGTGTAAGTCTTAGTGTGTGTTTCTAGAAGTAAATTTCTAAGTTCCTGCCGAAGGAGAACCAATTGGTCTTTTAATTTGGGATCTGGATTGGTTTGGTTTAGAACATCAAGTGAATGTATCTTGGCTACAATGATGTCTAGACGCTGTGATCTCCTCCTCTTCTCTCTTGCAGAGAGTTGTATAATGATCCCCCTGACGAATGCCTTATGGGCATTCCAGAGGACAGTGTTGCTGGAAACTGTGCCAGCATTTATCTGAAAAAATTCATCAAGCTGAGTGCGTATGTAAGAAGAATGTTCTGGGGAAAGAATAATGCTTGCGTCCGCTCTCCAAACTGCGGGACGTGGAGAATTTGGACAGTCAGTGACAGTAAGAGTTATTGGAGCGTGATCGGACCATGTTATCGTACCAATGCTCGATTCAGTAGATCTGGTCAAAGACCATTTGTCAACAAGAAAATAGTCAATTCTCGTATAGCAGTTGTGCCTATGAGAAAAAAAGGAGTAATCTCTATCTGTGGTGTGGTGGCATCTCCAGATGTCGTAGAGGTTATTATTTCTGATGAAGGTGGTCATTGGAGAAGGACGTCTGGAGGATCGTGAAGAAGTATCCATCGAGTTATCTGGTACCATATTAAAGTCTCCACATATAATTAAGCAACCCTGTCGAAATGTTTCAAGTTTTTTCATCAGTTTAGATAGGAATTTGATTTGGCCAGTATTAGGGGAGTAGACATTTACAATAGTGTATCTGGTTTTGTCAATGTTGCAGTCCAGTGCTATGAATCTCCCATCTTCGTCTGTCATGCTGTTGTGTAAGGTGAAGGAAATGGTATCTTTAATCGCTATCATGACCCCATTGCGTTTTTCTGGACCTGATGATTTAAAAATGTGGGGAAATCGGCGATTAGTGCAGCGAGGCTCACACTCTTTTTTGAAGTGTGTCTCTTGTAGAAAAATGATGTCACACTTGGATTGAGTAGCGGTTCTCCACATGGAAGACCGTTTCACTGGATGATTAAGTCCTTTCGTATTAAGTGAAAGAAATTTCGGCATAATGGATAGCAGGTTTGGATGTTAGGTGTGGGTGTAGTAAGTAGTACTCACGGTATGTGGAAGTCTCTGGATAGTGGCAGAGGGATCCTGGTTGTGGGTTCCTGTAGGAATTGCAGGTAGAGTTCTCAAGATGGGAGGAAGCCGGGGAAGGAAGGGTGGAGAGAAGAGGTTATAACAGAATACAGTGGTAACTGTGAACAAAAACAGTAGAACAAGTGGTAGAAGTTATAGCTTAGGACAGCCTCAGACACTAGGCTGTATCAAGTAAGTGGGGTAAAAGTTTGTGGTGAACACAGCACGAGCAGGGCACCGACCGGAGTAGGTATAAAGAAAGGAATGATCATCGCCTGGATAGTGGCTTCATCGAGCATTGGGGGGTTGCTTAGCATAGAGGGGTTGGGAAGGACCCCTGCGAGTGTTGGACATGGGGGTAGGTTCTTCCGGGAAGATTTCCCATTGTCGTAGGAGTTTTAGGCCTTCTGGAACAGACGTGATGATATGTTTCGTTCCATTCCTGGTGACGATGAGTTTAGTCGGGAATCCCCACTGGTAGGGAATCTTATGATTGAACAACGGTTTAGTAATGGTGATCAGCTGTCTGCGCATTTGTCTAGTATGCTGAGACAAATCTGCAAATAACTGTAAGTCAGTGAACGGTTCGGGCAGCTTGTTCAGGTGTCTGGTCTTGAATAAAAGTTGATCTTTAGCGTGAAAGAAATGGACCCGCATCAAGACGTCTCTGGGAACGGTTGTTGCTAGGTGCGGTGGCTTGGGGATGCGGTGTATGCGATCTATGATGGTCTCCATAGGTGACAGGTCTGGTAAGATAGTGGAGATCATTTTTCTGGCGTACGAATTGAGGTCATGGGGCATGACCGATTCAGGGATGCCTCTGATTTTGACGTTGTTACGTCGAGAGCGGTCTTCGAGGTCCGCCATTTTGGATTTCAACCATTGTTGTTCATCATGCGTATGATCTTGGGCATCTACTAGGTCATTAACAGTATGAGTCAGGTCACCCATATGATGTTCAACACGTTGGAGTTTTTGGTCTAAATGCAGCACATGAGAGGAAAATTTAGTGAACATGGATGCAATCTCTGTGTGTATGGAGGATTGCAAGGAGATCAGCATCTCCTTCATGGTAGTGTCCAGGACAGGCTGGTCAGAGGTGGGGAAGGCCGCAATAGCTGAGGGCTGAGGTGATAGTAAAATGGATGCAGGGCTTACCTCAGGATTAGGCCCCGCCGAATCCAGTCGCATCCGCGCTTTTGCTGGGCTGTTACTGGCCGATGAGGGAATATATTGTGTGGAGGATTCAGGAGAGTGTTGCGGATCAGATATTGCTTGTTCGTCTGCATCAGGGAGATCAGTGTAGGCAGATGAATCTCGAGCAGGGCCGCGGGCGCCATCTTGGATGTCTGTTTCAGGCGGCTGGTTGAAGTAATCCGTCAGTTTCTTCGGCGGCCTGTACTCTTTCCTCTTGCGGTTAGCCTGAGACATTGCTGGGGCTTGCGGTAGTCACCCCGTGTGATTAGGGATCGCGGAGAGTGCTTCGATCGGCGATGGATCTGCTGTGTAATCCGGTCGGTGCAGGAGCTGTGGATTCAAGCGTCCATCAAGCTCGGCGGTTAGCCACGCCCCCCCTGTTATGCATAATTCTAGCCAGAAGCGATGAGGATTTCATCACTTCCAGTTTTGGTTCTGTGTTTTCCTGGCTGATATGGCCAGGGAAACATCTGATTAAACCAATCTGTGTTTGATCAGATACTTTGAAGGGCAGAGGAGGGGTCAGGGGTCTAATAGACCCCTGATCTCTCCATAAAGAGTACATGTCAGTTCCCAAACTATCACAAGGGATGTTGTTCATCCATTGTTAAAGCAATGCAGTTAAATTAATTTTTTTTTAATTATAAAAAAAAAAAAAAATTACATTAAAATGAAGTAAATGAAAATAATAACAAAAAGCCCCCAGTCTCCCAGTGATTGCACACAAATGCAGGTTCTGCATGCATATATAAACAGTGATTGCATCACACATTTACATTATCACAGCGAATGTTAGACTAAGAACAATAATTGTAATGCCAGAGTTCACATTTAACTCTAAACTGGTAACCTGTAAGGGCATTTAGGCTGGATTCACACCTACGCAGTTTTAGTGCTTTTTGCATTTTTCAGATTTCAGAGTCCATTGAACATGGTTTCCTATGGAACACATTCCGTAGTGCAAATCTGCAAAATGCAAAAAGCACAAAAAATGCATAGGTGTGAATCCAGCCTTAAAGCATCGCCTATGGATGATTTTAGATACAATTTTATAGTTTGTTGCCATTTCACAGGTGTGTGCAGTTTTAGGCTGGATTAACACCTATGCATTTTTAGTGCTTTTTGCATTTTGCAGATTTGCATTACAGAACGTGTTCCATAGGAAACCATGTTAAATGGACTGTAGTGCAAAATGCAAAAAGGACTAAAACTGCATAGGTGTGAATCCAGCCTTAAATCTTGACACGTTTGGTATTTCTTTACTCTGCACAACATCATCATCATTTATATTATACCAACAAAAAAAAATTGTATTATATTGTGTTTGTATGCACTACAATTAATTTAAGTGTATTTTTTTTCCCCTGAAAATTTGCGTTTGATACAAATATCATGTGATATTAAAAATTGCAACAGCCCCTATTTTATTTTTCAGTGCTCCTTTTTTCAGAGACCACATAATTTCTGGGGGTTCTCAGTAATTTTCTAGCAAAAGAATGCTTGGTTTAACATGTATGTAAAAAATGTCAAACTTAGCAAGTGGTTAATCTATGGGGTTGATTTACTAAAGGCAAAAAAATACTGTTCACTTTCAATTCCCTTGAATTCTCACACAGCTCAGTGAATAAGGTGAAGGTGTGCTTACAGTAATTGCACCATTCAATCATGCACAAGCAAAAATGCAGTTTTTTTTTTTCCTTGCAAGTGATTGGATATTCATTCCCTGCAAAGTGAATTTTCACATTCACTAAACTAAGGGAAAATTCCTTTGCAAAATGAACAGCATATTTGCCATTTTTAAATCAACCCCCTATGTGTTTAGATGATCTTGCTTAAAAGTGTTGTATTGCTTATGGATAAAAAAAATATATTCTAATGTCTTTTTCCATATAAGCTGAGAAGTATCTTCAGTGGGAGGTGTGGCCACGTAATAAAATCATCCAGTGAACTGTGAAGCGCAACTTAATTAAGTGCGCAGCTGCTGAGGGGTTAACAGCTTGAAAGGAGTCTGCAATGACTGTACCTGTGGTCATGTCTCTGCTTGGGCCAGCCTTGCACTATCTATCAAGGGCATGACAGGCGAGATTCATTTCAAGACCAAGAAAATGCCATCTAATCCTTTCTGTGAGACATTGATAGACTAGCGACTTGGGAAGGATTGTACAGCAGTAATGAAATTAGGCCTGAAACTGCTAGTGGATTGCAGATAATTACCCTTGTCTGTCACCAAGAATAACAATCTTCCAAAGCCATTGACGCCATCATAGTCTCTCCCATATTTCGAGACACTAATGTTGCAGATGCACGCTCATAATGGGCTCACCCCAGCAATTTAGGCTCAGGGGCCTGGTAGCACTTTGCTGTACTTCATATTTGGATATAACCAGAGCTGGCATAAGATTTACTGGTGTGCATTTCATGTATTGACATGATTTCCATTGCCCCCAGGCAGGCAAGGCTTAGAATGCCTGCATCCTATGTTACATTCTATTAGTATCCCAGCGTGTACATTTGTGCTGCTTTGAGTAAATGATATCACATAAAAGGGTATTCTTTGCATCAGGCTTTCATTTAAGAGGTGGGCTACAGGAGCATAAGAGGAAGTTCAGAAAATTCAGTAAATTTAAGAAAAATAGGTGAAACAGAACAAGAATCAGTGAGACGCAGTGCAAGATATTTATCAATAAAATCTCAGATGTTGCGCCTACTAATGACCCGCAGTTTGTGTATCTGCCATTGAAATGGCACAGATTTACCAAAACATTGCTTTTTAATTTAAAGCGTAACTCCACTTTTGTTGAGAAAAAAACCTTCCCCTCTGGGTGATCTTTATACATTACAAGGATTTTAACAAATTTTGTTGCAGACTCCTACCTTTTGTTATTCTGAAGAAATCCCTGTGTGTTTCTCTGTGTCCACGTGGGAAAGTGAATCTAATGGGAGTGGTTTCATAATTATCAATCAGCTGTGCAGATGCAGGGCTCTAATGAGGAAAGCTGCTGTACCTGCATCCCTTTAGACATTATTTCCTATTGGGAGTATCTCACCAAAAATTGCACTTTTTATTGCAGGGGATGTCTGAAATTTGACTTGCATCTTAGTGCAGATTTCTGGGAATATCAGTGAGCCAATCACACAAACAGGAAATTGTGTTTCTAGGGGCACCGTTCTGTATACATTCTGTGTACAGAACACCTCCAGGTAGCCATATTGCATTTTATTTTCTGAAAATTACAGAGCTGCAGATTGAAAAGGAGAGCTCGTTTTTTAATAACATTCAATTACAATATGACTTGTGTTGCAATTGTGTATGCTATACTATTTTTTCTTTATTTGCTATTTTTTTCTTCACTAAAGTGGAGTTACCCTTTAACCACTTCAGCCCCAGAAGGATTTACCCCTTTCATGACCAGGCCAATTTTGCGATACAGCACTGCGTTATTTTTATTTTTTAAATCTCTCTTCGTTATTTTAACTGACAATTGCTCGGTCATGCAACGTTGTACTCAAAAAAATTTACATTCTTTTTTTTCCATAAATAGAGCGTTCTTTTGGTGGTATTTGATCACCTCTGTGGTTTTTATTTTTTGCCCAATAAACAAAAAAAGACTGCTAATTTTGTAAATATACATATATTTTTTACTTTCTGCTATAGTACATATCCAAAAAAACTATATAAAAAAATGTATTCATCAGTTTAGGCCGATATATATTCTTCTACATATTTTTGTTCAAAAAAATATCCCAAGCATATATTGATTGGTTTGCACAAAAGTCTACAAAATAGGGGATAGATTTATGGCATTTTTTTTTTTAACTAGTGTAGCACCCAGATGTTTAGGCAGGGCTGCTAGTAAATTTACTTGCCAAGTATAGTTGCCTTGGCCAATTGATAGGAGGTCAATTGATTCCACCCTAATTCAGGAATTGCTGCACTTCTCTCTTCTGTTGCTAGATGGCCAGGTATCTGGTGGCATTAGATAAGACAAGGGCATTGCAAGGACAGATTAGGAATAGATGGGGAGTTTCAGCCAAATGGGCAGGAATTTTCTTGGGTTTCTTGGCCTGCTGGGAGAACCTATTTATTTGGGTAAGGTCAGGTGATCAGGGTTCTATGCCACCTGGATGGCTGTCTGGGTGGACGTGTGTTGTACTGCCCTAGGCCAGAGCCTGAGGCCTATCCTGGGGATGTCTGGCTGGTTTTCTAAGGGCCTATCCAGAAACAAGAGAGAGCAGCACATGGTTGGAACTGCAGCTTGCCATCCAACCAAAAGTGATGGTTCTGCCGGTCAGAGAACCTATCGTGGTCGGAGGTAGAGGGGAAACTGTCGCCACTAAGTGACCATCCACCTTATTACCAGGGCCCACCATGAGTAGCTGAAGCAAGTATCAGAGCAATATTCTCATCAACCAGGGACGCTGAAGAATTGGAAAACTTCAGCAGGTGTCAAACCAGGGACCCAGCCAGTGGAGGTGACGATTGCAGAGCAGTCTTGCGTGCCAAGCCAGGGACTGAGCAGGCCAGTGGGGTGACGCTTGAGGAATATCTGTGAGTGCCAAGCTAGGGACCCTGCAGGGACATGGGGGTGACGCTTGAGGAAGATACTAAGTGAGAAGATTGGAAAAGCTCAGGAGATCCAGTGGCAGTGGATCAGCGGGTCTAGGTGATAGACTGGGAGCTCACTTGAGTGAAGATCAAAAAGGGTTATTGTGGAGAAAGTGAAAAGTTTATTGCAACCTTTGTTAGAAACTGTTCAAGATTGTTGCCATAGGAGACAGCGTTATCTACACATGCAGACATGGTGTCCAGCTGGGTGCCTTTCCCTGCATGATTGTCTACCTATAGAAGTCTCTGAGTCTGCTAATTAACATTGCAACTACTAAAGGGTGTCCTGGCCCTAACCCTCTCTCCCACAGTTCTGTTTAAGAGAAAAATAAATCTCTTTTCATTCAAGAAGTGTCTGGCGCCCATTAATCTACCTTACATTGCACCCACCATGCTTCATACCTACTCTACACAGAATGATGTCAGCTGACCCTAACTCGAGACTTGGCTACACTAGTAACAGCCACAATCAGTGATTTTTAGCGGGACTGCAGCATTGCGGCGGACAGATCGGACACCTAACTGATACTTGTTACACTTTTTTGGGAACCAGTGACATTATTACAGTGATCAGTGCTAAAAATATGCACTGACATTGTACTAATGACACTGGACCTCTGGACCCCTTTCCATTACACAGCACCCTGCACCTCTGGACCCCTTTACAATACAGAGCACCCTGCATCTCTGGACCCCTTTACATTACACAGCACCCTACACCTCTGGACCCCCTTACATTTACATTACAAAGCACCCTGCACCCTGCACCTCTGGACCCCTTTACATTGCATAGCACCCTGCACCTCTGGAACCCTTTACATTGCACAGCACCCTAACCTTCTGGCCCCCTTTACAATACACAGCAGCCTGCAGCTCTGGACCCTTTACATTATTATTATACAGGATTTATATAATGCCAACAGTTTACTCAGCGCTTTACAATATTGAAAGGAGACAATACAGTTATAATACCCTCAAATACAAGAGGATTTCACCACATGTTTTCAGAGAGTCCTGTATTTTACCTGAAGTTATTTGTGGGTTTTTCTTTGCATCCCGAACAATTTTCCTGGCAGTTGTGGCTGAAATTTTAGTTGGTCTACCTGACAGTGGTTTGGCTTCGAAAGAGCCCCTCATTTTTACTTCTTGATTAGCGTTTGATCCCTGCTGATTGGTATTCTCAATTCCTTGAATATCTTTGTATAACTCTGTCCTGTTTCATACAGTTCAACTACCTTTTCCCGCAGATCCTTTGACAATTCTTTTGCTTTCTGCATAACTCAGAATCCAGAAACGTCAGTGCAGCACTGGATGAAAGATACAAGGGTCTGTCAGGAGTCCAGAAACTCATTGTCTCTTTACACACACACACACACACACACACACACACACACACACACACACACACACACACACACACACACACACACACTAATTGCACACAAACAGATCACAGGTGAGGATGGTTACCTTTAATAGCCATTCAAAACCCATTTGTGTCAACTTGTGTGCATGTTATCAGGCCAAAATCACCAGGGTATGTAAACTTTTGATCAGGGAAATTTGGGTAGTTTCTGCTGTCATTATGATTTAACCATTTCCCTACCCACCCATCACCCATAGTCATATGACGCCCACAGATGGGATCTCCCATCTTGGGTGGGTGTCATATGATGTCCTCCCATTCCCGGCCGCCTAGGGGGCTCGGGCCCGGTGGCCGCGGTGTCTGCCGGGCACCCACGATTGCCCGTAAATTAGAGCTGCAACTAACGATTAATTTGTCTGTCGACTAATCTATCGATTATTTCTTCGATTAGTCAACGACTATCCGATTATTTTTTTTTTGTTTTATTTTTTAATGAATCTAGTGTTTTTTTTTTTTATTAGCTAATTAATCCTTTGGATAACCTTGAGAGTATTGTATTGGCGGGCAGTGTATTGGCGGGCAGTGTATTAGCGGGCAGAGTATTGTATTGCATTGGCTGGCAGAGTATTGTATTGCAGACTATTGCATTGGCTGGCAGAGTATTGTATTGCATTGGCTGGCAGAGTATTGTATTGCAGAGTATTGCATTGGCTGGCAGAGTATAGTATTGCAGAGTATTGCATTGGCTGGCAGAGTATAGTATTGCAGAGTATTGCATTGGCTGGCAGAGTATAGTATTGCAGAGTATTGCATTGGCTGGCAGAGTATGAGTATTGCAGAGTATGAGTATTGCAGAGTATGAGTACTGCAGAGTATTATTGCAGAGTATGAGTATTGCAGAGTATTGCAGAGTATTGCAGAGTATGAGTATTGCAGAGTATTGCAGAGTATTGCAGAGTATTGCAGAGTATGAGTATTGCAGAGTATGAGTATGAGTATTGCAGAGTATGAGTATGAGTATTGCAGAGTATGAGTATGAGTATTGCAGAGTATGAGTATGAGTATTGCAGAGTATGAGTATTGCAGAGTATTAGTATGAGTATTGCAGAGTATTAGTATGAGTATTGCACAGTATTAGTATGAGTATTGCAGAGTATGAGTATTGCAGAGTATGAGTATTGCAGAGTATGAGTATTGCAGAGTATGGAGGGATGGCTGTATCCATCCGACCTCTCCCCTCCACTGCACAGATCAGTACAGAGAGGGGAGAGAGAAACGGTTTGTTTACAAGTGATCGCTCCATCGGAGCGATCACATTGTAAACGCCTGGGTGTAGAAAGATGGCCGCCGCTTCGGAGCTAGGCCGAAGCCGCGGCCTCTCCTAAGGCCGAGACCGCGGAGCGCTCCGCGGATCGCGGCATGTGCGCACGGATCGGTGACGATCCGTTGCACCCCTAGGGACGGCAGCACGGAGGGGGAGAAGAGGGGGACGGCAGCACGGAGGGGGAGAAGAGGGGGACGGCGGCACGGAGGGGAGCAGTAGATGCTAAGCACTGCCCCCCACTGTGACGCATCGACGCCCTGCACGCACGTCGACGTATTTTCTTAGTCGACGTAGTCGACTACGTCGACGCGTCGTGGCAGCTCTACCGTAAATACACAGATCCACATCCTGTCAGTGGAGAGGGGACCGATGGTGTGTTCCCAGTACAGAGGAACACTGATTGGTCTCCTCCCCCTGTGAGTCCCCTCCCCCATAGTTAGAATCATTCCCATAGGGAACATATTAACCCCTGCAGCGCCCCCTGGTGTTAACCCCTTCCCTGCCAGTCACATTTACACAGTAATCAGTGCAATTTTATAGAACCGATCGCTGTGTAAATGTGAAT
Organism: Lithobates pipiens; assembly: GCF_037356315.1. NCBI lineage: Eukaryota > Metazoa > Chordata > Amphibia > Anura > Ranidae > Lithobates > Lithobates pipiens. The sequence goes on from NW_027507790.1 coordinate 15,862,127, forward strand.
GGTCCCAAAAATGTGTCAAAGGTGTCCGATATGTCCGTCACAATTTCGCAGTCACAAAAAAAATCGCAGATCACCGCCATTACTAGTAACAAAATAAAAATAAAAATGCCATAAATATATCCCCTATTTTGTAGACGCTATAACTTTTGCGCAAACCAATCTATATATGCTTATTGCGATTTTTTTAACCAAAAATATGTAGAAGAATACATATCGGCCTAAACTGAGGGAAAATTATTTATTTATTTTTTTAAATGGGATATTTATTATAGCAAAAAGTAAAAAATATTGTGCTTTTTTAAAAATTGTCGCTCTTCTTTTGTTTATAGCGCAAAAAATAAGAGGTGATCAAATACCACCAAAAGAAAGCTCTATTTGTGGGAAAAAAATGACGTCAATTTTGTTTGGGTACAACGTCGCACGACCGCGCAATTGTCAGTTAAAGCGACGCTGTGCCGAATCGCAAAAAGTGCTCTGGTAAGGAAGGGGGTAAAATCGTCCGGGGCTGAAGTGGTTAAAAAGCATAAACACAGTTGATTGATAATAAATGGCTTCAGAAAAACACTAACCATGAGTGAATTGCATTTTTTTGTGTTATTATTCATATTCTCTGAAAAATGGCCAAGAAATCATAAATTCTGCCAGGGTATGTAAACGTATGAGCACAACTGTATATATATATATACAGTATATATATAAATTCCTGTACTGTAAAACCCTTGCCATTTGCTTATTGATCAATCCCTACCTGAAGGAAATATGTGCATAAATAAGGAGCTGTGAGTCTTGAGGTATAAAAGTACTAGCATGGGTATATAAAAGGTGAATAAGGTATTCACTAGACACATTGGTGAATGTTTGCAACTTATTTAAATAGAGAGCTAAGGAAATGTATTATTATTATTTTAACAAATTTATCCAGTATGCTAATAATATAGAAGCATAATAGTTTATGCAGAAAGCATTTGTAACTATGAAATAATGACTTCAATACTTTATGATGACATTGTCCTCCTCACTCTGTCAGCATATCCTTTATTAAAGATCTTAAAGGCTAATGACTATCTTGCTTCTGCTTTCTTTCTTAACCTTTTGTTTTTGATGTCACATGACCCTGATTCATTATACAAGTGTATGAAAAATTAATAACACAATTTGCTTCATCCGCCCTATGTCTGTATCGGTTAACCTTCAATAATATGACCGTGTCCATTAATATATTCTAACTGGCCTTTGCATATGTATATAATAATAAAGCTTAAAGTGATTCTAAAGCTTCAAGGATTTTTTTAACTTAATGCATTCTCAGCATTAAGGTAAAAAATTGTCTTTGTCCAGGTTTTCCAGCTACCCCTTATATTTACCTTAGTCCAATTTCAATCCAGCGCTGTGAATGATTGCAGCAGTTCTCATCTCTCTCTCCCTCCTCGCTGCTCACTGGACAGATTGACAGCCGTGTTAGCCATTGGCTCCTGCTGCTTTCAATCAAATCCTATGACAAGGGAGTGGGGGGGGGGGGGGGGGGGCAAACCCTGCTGTTTGTGTGTTTGGACACAGGCAGCAGGGCTCGGAGCAGGCCCACACTAGTGTCCCCCGTCGGATAGTGTCCGCTGTGTACTGCGCATGCGCAGTGCACAGGACAAGCAGATTCCGAAAATAGCCGAAGATGAACGGCGCCTGCGCCGTGAGTCCAGGTTCTAGCCCCACCATCCAAGTGGATATAGAGTTAGAATAAAAAGGCTGTGCCCGAAGTGTGGCGAGCGGCCCTCTAATATGTGCAGCCCTATGTCCACTTGGATGCAGGGGCGGATCCAGAGTCTAATCTCGGGAGGGGCACTGCTATAAAATATGTTTTTTGGGGGGCAATTTATATGGGAAATGGCTGGTATTGGCGCTTCAATCATTACGGCACCATGGTTGTTATGGTGTCAGGATGATTGAAGCGCATTATTTCTATTAATACATTGTAATATAAAATTAAATGGTTCAACTCACCATAATGCAGAATCAGTGGGAGCCCTGAGGATGTCACTTGCCATGTCGCCTGCCACCAAATGTGGATTGTCACTTGCCACGTCACCTGCCACACATTGCGGATTGTCACTTGCCACGTAGCCTGCCACACATTGCAGAGTGCCACTTGCCATGTCACCTGCCACACATTGCGGATTGTCACTTGCCACGTCGCCTGCCACCAGATGCGGATTGCCACGTAGCCTGCCACACATTGCGGATTGCCACTTGCCACGTCACCTGCCACACATCGCGGATTGTCACTTGCCAAGTTGCCTGACCCACATTGCGGATTGCCACTTGCCACGTCACCTGCCACACATTGGGGATTGTCACTTGCCACGTCACCTGCCACACATTGCGGATTATGACTTGCCACGTCACCTGCCACACATTGCGGATTGTCACTTGCCACGTCGCCTGCCACCAGATGCGGATTGCCACGTAGCCTGCCACACATTGCGGATTGCCACTTGCCACGTCACCTGCCACACATTGCGGATTGTCACTTGCCAAGTTGCCTGACCCACATTGCGGATTGCCACTTGCCACGTCACCTGCCACACATTGGGGATTGTCACTTGCCACGTCACCTGCCACACATTGCGGATTGTCACTTGCCACGTTGCCTGCCACACATTGCGGATTGCCACTTGCCACGTCACCTGCCACACATTGCGGATTGTCACTTGCCAAGTTGCCTGACCCACATTGCGGATTGCCACTTGCCACGTCACCTGCCACACATTGGGGATTGTCACTTGCCATGTCACCTGCCACACATTGCGGATTGTCACTTGCCACGTCAACTGCCACATATTACGGATTGTCACTTGCCACGTCAACTGCCACACATTACGGATTGTCACTTGCCACGTCACCTGCCACACATTGCGGATTGCCACTTGCCACGTAGTCTGCCACACATTGCGGATTGCCACTTGCCACGTAGCCTGCCACACATTGCGGATTGTCACCTACTGGTGGTCTTTTGTTGGGTCCCAGAGTGAACATAGGCAGCAGAGAGATGATGCAATCTCTCTGCTGCACACAGCTTCCTACACAGTGAGGGGGAACTGGAGGGACGCAGGGCAGTGAGAGATGATGTCATCTCCCTGCTCCCCTGCCTGCTGGCTTCCTGATTGGCCAGCAGCCCTCCTAAGCCGCCCAGCTGCCCCCCCCTCACCCGTCCACTCAGCGCGGGTACCCGCGGAACCGGCCGCGATTGGACCCGCGGAACCGGCCGCGATTGGACCCGCGGAACCGGCCCGCGGGTACCCGCGGAACCGGCCGCGATTGGAGCCGCGGAACCGGCCGCGATTGGACCCGCGGAACCGGCCCGCGGGTACCCGCGGAACCGGCCGCGATTGGACCCGCGGAACCGGCCGTTCTGTCATCAGCTGGCGGTATTCTCGGGGGGGGGGCAATTGACCCGTTGCCCCCCCCCTGGATCCGCCCCTGCTTGGATGGTGGGGTTTGCGCCTGGACTCACGACACAGGCGCCGCTCATCTTTGAAAATTTTCAGAATCTCCTTCTGCTCCGTACTGCGCAAGCGCTGCACCTACGCAGTTCAGAGCGGACAGTTTTCGATGGCCGGACTGTATATGTCACAACACCCTTTACTAAATGGCTCCAGGAGCACTGGCAAGGAACCCCAAAATAGAAGGACCGTGGTTGCTCTATGCAAAACCCTTGCACAGAGGAGGTAAGCATAACATGTTTAGGTTTAAAATCACTTTAAAGTGTTACTAAACCCAGGACCCTGTATTCACTCTATCTGGTCTCCCACATTACACAGAACGTGGATATGCAATTATTTGAGTAAATATAAACTGCTAAATATCTTTTCTCATTAATAGTATATAGCAATCTTGTGTCTTCTTTCAGTGTCCGGCCAAGCACTGGTTAAAGCTTGTAGGAGGAGTTTTCATTCTTCTTTGACTGTCCTATGAGGCTGCATGTCCCCTGACCCTCTGTCCAGACAGTGCTGATTGGCCCTGTGCCAATCACATGCGCCCTGCCCAAAAAAACTCTCTAGCAATACACACCAAACTGAGCATGTGCAGAGTGCATCCAAGGCTCTGTACTATCAGCAGATGGCTTGGGGACAGTAAAAGAAGGGGTGGATCAGAAAAGACAGGATCAAACAGCCTTTTTACACAATGCAGAAGAATAATCTCTTATGTTCCATGGTGAATATAACAAGTGTCAGGTTAGTGCAGGTAAATTTACTTGTATGACTCATGGTAGAATGATTCTGAATCTGGGCCAAGGTTTACTACAGGTCAGGTTGGATGACTCTCAGAGGCAGGTCCCGGGTGCCTCCCCCTGGTTCCGGAAGTTTAGAGAAACTTCTAGAAGTTAGTAGACCGAGGCCAAGAGGGTTGATCTGCACACTTAGGGGAACTTGGGCAATCCCCAGGCAGGGGTCCTGGCAGGGTGGTTGAGCTAGCCCTTAAATATGGATGAGTCATGCCAGCAGGGGAGTCAGTTGAAAGATGGAGTGCTGAGGAGACTGTCGGTGCCCAGGAGGGGACCCCTAAGTCTGGAGGGCTCTCCCTCCAGGCTGGAGCTCAGTCTAGCTTAGGAAGAGCCCGACGGCATTGCTGTTTAAAAAAAATCTTGCCTAAGGAGGAGCAGGGAGCAAGTAGAACAGAGTGAATATATATAAGCACACCCAGGGATTCACAAGGAGAGAAACTGCCACATATAGCAAGCCTTTTTAGAGGATAACGTTGTGCTTAATCCTTCTTATCCCATGCCCTGGGAGATCTTCAGAGCAGCCGGGTGGGCTGGTCGAGAAGCAGACAGGTGGGTTGGTAGTCCTGCAGGCAGTAGAGCTGGGATCGGTGTCTACAGTGGAGTGGGAGATACTCCTGTATGCAGCTTACTACACACTGCGCTATGTTTTAAGGGACTAAAAGTTGTTAGTCCTTAAGGGGCTTTTGCATTTCATCTTCAGAGACTTTCAGTGTCCCAGAAGGAGGACTGTTCAAGGCCATGTATATAGGGAGGAAGTTGTCCCTGGGTATTGTTTTAGTCAAGCTGGGCATCCCATAATTCCTATTTCCCATCCAAGTTAATACCCCTAATAATACAACAAAAACCAAGCTCAAAGACTGTTCCTTATGTCTGGATCAGAATGGAAAATGCTTGTCACCTGCATTGCATACTAGCACATTATGTTAAATTTACCTTAAAACGAAGCCCTCCCATGCCATGATGTAAAATCTGGAGGTTACTTCCATCTTTACCTGTCTTGCTTTCGGGTTGGTGGGCTCCAGCTCTGTGACTGGCTGAAGCAGCGATGATGTCACTCCACGTGCATGTGTGCGGGAGCTGCCAGTCGCAGCACAGGGCTCTGAAGAAACGGCATGGGTGGCTGTTCCTTCAGAGCACATGCGCCAGTGATGTCACCGGTTGTATGTACAGTAAATATCTCCTGCACCTTTAGGAGATATTTATATTACCTAAAGGTAAGTCTTATTATAGGCTTACCTATAGGTAAAAGTCATTCATGGAAGTTTACTTCCACTTCAAAGTGATTGTAAACCTAAAGTATGAAATATGAACAAAACATATCCCTCTATAGTGTGTACTTGTCTCAATTAAGAGTACTAAGACAGTAGTACTTCTGACAAGTTTTCCTGGCACCAAGAGAAAAAGGGTAACGGCAGATTTTTTTTAATGGGCACACTGCTTTAAGATAAAAATCTGTCTGTGTGTGGCAGCCCCCCTTAGTCCCCCTAATTCCTAATACTTACCTGTGGTCCCTCTAGTTCCAGCGATGTTGCAGGAGTATCTCGGCTGCCCAGGACTCCGCTCCTCATTGGCTCCCGCTGCTGGCAATCAAAGTCAGTCAGCCAATGAGGAGAGAAAGGGGGCGGGGCCAGGTCGCAACTCTGTGTCTGAATGGACACAGGGAGCTGTGGCTCTGCTCGGTTTCCCCCATAGCAAACTGCTTGCTGTGGGGGCACTCAACAAGAGGGGAGGGGCCAGGAGCACCAAAGAGGGACCCCAGAAAAGGAGGTAAGTATAACATATTTATTATTATTATTATTATTATTATTATTATTATTATTTAATTAGACTTTACAATCACATCAAGATAAACCTCTTTCAAGATTAGCATAGGCCATTTTAGAGGTTAATTCTTTCTGACCTATAATTTCATTAAACTACCCTTAGGCTCGGTTCACACAGGGGCACGACTTGCAGCGCCGCGACCTGCACACGATCAGCGGCGACTTGCAAAATGACTTCTGTATAGAAGTCAATGCAAGTCGTCTGAAGTCGCCCCAAAGTAGTACAGGAACCTTTTTTCTAAGTCGGAGCGATTTGAGTCGCTCCTATTAGAACGGTTCCATAGTACAGAACGGAGCGCGACTTGTCAGGTGGCGAAGTCACCTGGACAAGTCGCCCCTGTGTGAACCGAGCCTTAGTAACCTTGTTTAATCTTTGGTTTTAATGTGGAAATAAACTCAAAATCTCAATCAATATTAACTGTAGATGGAAAGATATAATGCATTTACATGTTTTAAACTTTTCTTTATACCTTTTTTTTTAGGAGCTTCCTTGTTTCTGACCTAGGCCAAAATGATTTCATACATTCCAGGAGTCTTCATAGGCATTTTTTCTTTCATCTGGAGGAGGGGAGAAGGAACTTTCTCAGCTAATCACACCCTCCTGCCCTCCAAGAACTAAAGCTGGGGTCAGCAACTTGTTGATCACGGGCTACCTGTTGACCGTGGGTAGGTGATAGGTAGACTGGGAACAGGCCTTCGCCACTGGGGCCGCTACTGCTAGCTGCCAGTCCTTCTCTGCCCTCAGCCTCATCCGCTGCGTCTTCGGTTATTCTATCTCCACCCCCCCCCCCCCCCCCCACAGACTCCTTTGGTACTGTGTACAGCGGAGGTCCTAAGCAACCAATCACCAGCTTGTTAATATTAAAATCACTCTGCCAGCTCTTGCTCCTGCCCCCTGTAAAGACCTGTGCTGCTTCTTGGTCTCTTGTGTACACAGGTAGGATGCTATGGGAGGGAAGGGGGGAAGGGGACAGTGGAAGTTCCCCCCCAATTAGAGCAGTGCACTTTTGAATCCTGCATTCTGAGCATAGTACAATCCTGTTCCCTGCATTTTGAGTGCAACACATTTCTGATACCTGTATTCTGAGCGTAACGCAATCCTGATCCCTGCATTCTTAACGCAGCGCACTCCTGAATCCTGCATTCTGAGCATAACACAATCCTGATCCCCGCATTTTGAGCGCAACGCATTCCTGATACCTGCATTCTGAGCGTAACACACTCCTGATTCCTGCATTCTGAACACAACACACTCCTGATCCCTGCATTCTGAGTGTAACGCACTCTTGACGCATTCTGAGCATAACGCACTCCTGATCCCTGCATTCTGAGTGTAACACACTCCTGACGCATTCTGAGCATAGTGCACTCCTGATTCCTGCATTCTGAGCATAACGCACTCCTGATCCCTAATGCCTGCATTCTGTGCATAATGTATTCTGAGTGTAACGCACTCCTGATTCCTGCATTCTGAGCATAACACACCCCTGATCCCTGCATTCTAAATGTGTAACACACTCCTGATTCCTGCATTCTGATTGTAACGCACTCCTGATTCCTGCATTCTGAGTTTAACGCACTCCTGATTCCTGCATTCTGAGCATAAAGCGCCCCTGATCCCTGCATTCTGAGCGTAACAAAATCCTGATCCCTGCATTCTGAGAGCAAAGCACTCCTGATCCCTGATCCCTGTATTCTGAGTGTAATACACTCCTGATTCCTGCATTCTGAGCATAACACATCCCTGATCCCAACATTCTGAGCATAACGCACTCCTGATCCCTGCATTCTGAGCATAACGCACCCCCTGATCCCTGCATTCTGAGCATAACGCAGTCCTAATCCCTGCATTCTGATCGCAATGCACGCCTGATCCCTGCATTATGAGCGTAATGCACTCCTGAACTCTGCATTCTGAGCAAAACTTACTCCTTAACCCTGCATTCTGAGTGTAACACACTCCTGAACACTGCAGTCTGATTGTAATGCAATCCTAAACCCTGCACTCTCTTGTAATACTTTTTTTTTGTATCCACTGCATTTGGGATCTTTTTTGCGGTTAACAATGTATCATCAACCGCAGTAGATCACAAAGGCAGTGCGTTTTGAACACTATGCAGGAAACAATCCTAGAACATGCCTTTCTGGCAGGGGCGTTGCTAGGGGGTGGCTATTGGGGCTATAGCCCCGAATTTGGGTCCCATGGCCCCAAGTCTCTTGCTGCAGGGTCCCTGCCTAACCAGTGGGTCATGGCCATGGCTGCTGTGGAGGGCAGGCTGGCTGCATGAGACAGGCTAAGGAGAGAAGTGAGTGGGCAGACAAGAAGATATGACATCTCTCACCACTCTCTCCACATCAGCGTTCTTCACAGCCGGACCTCTTTAATGTGAGCATGGTGCGGTGGGAGCAGAGAGATGACATCATCTCTCACTGCCCGCCACACATCAGCGCTCTTCTGCCCTCACAGCATGGTGGGGTGGAGGTCACGTGCTTCCTGTCATCGGTGGAGCTCCACTATGCAGCCAGGTCCCCTTGCTTCAATGTCAGATGCGGCGGGGAGCAGCAAGATGACACATCTGGTGGCTGGTGACGTGGCAAGTGACATCCTGTAAATGGTGGCAGGAGATGTGGCAAGTGACAATCTGCAAATGGTGGCAGGTGATGTGGCAAGTGACAATCCACATCTGCTGTCAGGTGAAAGTGGCAAGCGAGAATCCACATCTAGGGTTAGGTGACCTGGAAAGTAACATGCTGCAGCTGATGACAGGCGATGATGGCAAGTGACACGCTGCACTTGGTGGCAGGAGATAGGGCAAGTGACATGCCCAGGGCTCCTACTGATTCTGCATTATGGTGAGTTGAACCACTTCATTATATATTAGAATGTAACAATAGAAACAATGCGCCTCAATCACCCTGACACCATATCAACCATGGTTTCATGATGATTGAAGCGCCAACATCAGCCATTGCCCGCAAAATATGGCTTACCACCGGTGTGCCCTCCCATGGGCCTGCAAAAAGGTTGGTGACCGTTGCTATGGGCTCTAGCCCCAGATCTTTTGCAGACCTAGCAACGCTCTTGCTTTCTGGCATCATGTTCTGGCACAACAGGACACTGTGCCCAGTAATCTTTGATTTCATCATTGTTGTTCAAGTAGATCTTCACCTCTCTAAGTTTGCCTACCCCTGAATTAAAGTGTTACTAAACCCAGGACCCTGCATTCATTATATCTGGTCTCACTCAGTACACAGAACATGGAAATGCATTTGTTTTAGTAAATATAAACTGCTAAATACATTTTCTCATCAGCAGTTTCAGCAAATTTGTGATTTCTATCAATGTCCAGCCAAGCACTGGTTGAAGCTTGTTGGAGGAGTTTTCTGACTGTTCTATAAGGCCTGATTCACATCTATGCATTTTTTGTGCTTTTTGCATTTTTCAGATTTGCACTAGAGTCCATTTAACATAGTTTCCTATGGGACACATTCTGTAGTGCAAATCTGCAAAATGCAAAAAGCAATAAAAATGCATAGGTGTGAATCAGGCCTAAGACTGCAAATGCCCTGACCCTCTGTCTGGACAGTGCTGATCACATACACCCTCTTAAGATTTTTTTTTCTAGCTATACACACTAAACTGAGCACGTGCAGCATGACTCAATAGACTCTGTGTTATCAGGAAATGATTAGAGGACAGTGGAAGGAAGGGAAGATCAGAGAAGACAGGATCAAACAGCCTTTTTTACACAATGAGGAGGATTAACCCCTTAGGTTCCACAGTGAATTTAACAAACATTCTTTACTGCATATACAGACTCATTTTACTGTTGTGGGTAACACTTTAAATGCTACATAATACCATCTACCCTCCCCTCCAATACTCCCCCCTCTACCCTGAACCCAATATATCTATGTGATAATGACTTTGTTATACTGTTGTATTTTATTCTTCTTTATAAAATAAAAATATATTCAACCTTAAAGTGGTTGTAAACCCTTACAAACCACTTTGACCTACAGGTAAGCCTAGATTAAGGCTTACCTGTAGGTCCAAGAAATATCTCCTAAACCTACACGTTTAGGAGATATTTGCCGAAAGACTGAGCGCGCCGCAGTTAACGGTGATATGCCGCGAGTGGCGTCTCCCGTGCGCATGTGCGGGAGTGACATTTTGCGGCTCCAACGAATGACAGCACCGGAGCAGCGAGACCCACCAAGAAGATGGAGGCTCCGTACACAAGGGGACAGCGGTGACTTCGCTGGCTCCTGTGTCAGGTAACTGACACATAATGGACTACTATGCGATGCATAGTAGCCCATTATGCTTTACCTTTGCAGGGAATCAAAGAGGAAGTAAATCCATCAGGGTTTACTTCCTCTTTAAATGCTACATAAATCATCTGCCCTTACTCTAAATGGGCGCTGCCAGAAATGCAAGGGGGTGATTTTCAAAGTGATTTCTCAACAAAATAAAGCATGGAAATGTGAATCCGGCCTAAATCAATAATTCTATGTTTATTTTGTTATAGAGAAAAAAAACATAACAAAAGCACTTACGTATACACAAATATCTAACCCAACACACGCGTACATACACATACATTTTAGGTTCTAAACATAAAAAGCTGAGTATTATATTTGCAAGAAAAACATGAAAATAAATGAATTGTCGGGCATGAGAACTGAGAAAATGTTTTAATTCCAGCAAAGGGTAAAATCAAAAAATTGAAAGTAGATATCTTTCTAATGCAACATTTTTAGCAGAATAGAAAGTGTCAGCGTGTGTCTGTTTATAATGACCACCAGATGTCAGTGTACAGTCACAACTGATGCCATCAACATTCTATAATTCATTTAAGCTTGAAATGTAGGAAGGAAGGAAGGAAGGAAATAAGGAAGGGAAGAAGGAAATAAGGAAGGAAGGAAATGAGGAAGGAAAGAATGCCTGTGCAAATGATAGCATTGCCAAGTGAGATAAATACTACACTTTAATGCTGGTGCAGTGTAAAGGTTTCCGTAAGACAAAGATGTGAATAATATCACTCACTGCACCACCATTAAATTGGAGAATAGTCCAGGCACTCTGTAGGCAAGAGGCGCACTATAAAAAGTTCCAATTCTGAAACACAGGTTATCTACTGCTCATTTGCAATGCTCTTGAGCCAGCCTTGAAGCACACTCAGTAAATAAAATATATAGTAACCCATTGAGAATACGCAACCCTTTGTTTTTCGAGTCTATCAGGTATATGATTGGTAGAAACCACTCACTAGTTGCTGTAGCATTTTATTTTCTATTGTCCCGCAGGTTCAAGCATTTTTTTAAATCAGGCATCTGCAAGAGGCAATTATGTAATGAATGTGGTAATAGATAAACCGTAATGATTGTAAGCAATCTATGACATTTCAAAACAGACAGAAAGGCCACTGAAACTCACCTACACTTAAACCGATGTCACTCATTCTTCAAGTACATAACCCGCTTTTCTGACATGACATTTGTGTTCATGTGAATATATATGCTGCTCGCAGCTAAATATTTTATTTTCCCATCTATTTCTCAATAGGCTAAACAAACAAGCCAAGTCAGGATTGGGAATGGTTTCCATCAATAGCAATAAATATCATAGGGGTTTCCAAATATAGATTGCATATCAACTAAACCATACATATTACTGATAAAAAAAGTTTCCATAAATTACCTCTCTTAACCTTTATCACTTTGACCTTTTTATTGTCTTTATTTAAAATGTCAGAGAGCCCATGGCTTTAATCCAAGAAAAAAAACATTAACCATTTCATTGATCTGTTCTGTACTGCATTACTGGCATGGATGGCATACCTACATCATTCTTATTATTCTTATTAATTATACTATTTTTGTTATTATTACTTGTCAGGCTATACGTTCTAGCAACCATTTAAAGTTATGCCGTTGCATTGTTATTGTTAATAAAAATTAATACCGTAATTGTAGATATTTTTAAGCAGGTCGTTAAACATGTAGATACTACTGAATGGCCAGCCTATACATGCATCTGATTGGATGCAGACACTGTTTGACCAAACATTTTCCAACCGTCTCTTTCTACTAAAGTCAATAGAAAAATTGGCTTTTATCAAACAGAGAGATGCTGACAGAGCCACCCACAGCTCAAATTTCTACGGGAATTGGCCAAATTGTGAACCACATATGGCCAGCTTTACTTTCTTGCAGGCACTAACATAATCTGCAGCTCTTTGCATCTAAGTTGAATTTGAAAAAAGAACCAAAAGAAAGCTCTATTTGTGGGAAAAAAAGGACGCCAATTTTGTTTGGGAGCCACGTTGCACGACCGCGCAATTGTCAGTTAAAGCGACGCAGTGCCGAATCGCAAAAAGGGGCTTGGTCCTTTGGCTGCAAATTGGTCCGGGGCTTAAGTGGTTAAAAACAAAAAGGTGAAAAAGTCCAAGTCACAAGATCTCACAATCTAAGAATGTAATTGGTTGCTCAATTGTAGTAACAAGATTTATTCACTCTTTTGAAATCTCAAGTCTTCCCTTAAAATTGGTGTACCTAGGTGCTCCTACTGGATTCTGGATGATGTAAATAAAACATACTAAAAACCTAAGGATTGGAACCTCTCCTAATTGCTATGATGGGTGTACAAAGATCTCACCGCCAACTAAAAATACATTTATTTTGATAACTTATGCTCCAAAACCATTGTGCTAATTTGATTTTGACTTAACTTAAAGCAGAAATGTACCCATAACAACTTGATAAAAATAATGGGGGTTATTTACAAAAGGCAAATCCACTTTGCACTGCAAGTGCACTTGGAAGTGTTGTCGCTGTAGATCTGAAATGAGTGGAAGCTCTGCTGATTTTATCATCCAATCATGTGCTAGCTAAAATGCTGTTTTTTATTTTCCTCCCATGTCCCCCTCGGATCTACAGCGACTTCACTTCCAACTGAACTTGCAGTGAAAAGTGGATATTCCTTTAGTAAATAACACCTAATGTTCTAAAAGCATTTGTTACCCTAACAAAAAGAAAAAAAAAGGCTCCTGTTCCTTTAAAATATGAATAACAGCACAGTGCTTGTGCAGTGTAATTTGGCCCCCGTATTAACCTAAAATATCTGGCTGATCCTGCCTGGTTCTTCCCCCCCGTAAACTGACCATGGTTTATCATGGCTGCTGAGCCCTGACACCGTGGTCAGTTTTTCATTCCTCCATCATCCGCAGCTCTCCTCTGTCCTCTCTCCCCCCCTCCCTGCCTGTCAGCTGTGTCAGTATCCGCCCCTCCCCTCCTGCTGAAATAACTTGTTTGTTTTCAGGCAGTTCCATAATGCTATGTCTCCACTGTATCTGCTTTATTAAAAAATGCCTTCTATACCTTATTTCCTAGCTCTGCTCGCCTCTCACATGACCAGCTGCCTTTCTCCACCTCTCCTCCTCTCCTGCAGACTGAAGTCAGCGGGGGATTTTCAGCCCCACCCACTGTAGCTGTCAGATCGAGAGAGGAGAGAGGCGGCTGGTCACATTAACGCTGAGTGGTGATCGGAAATAGGTATAGATGGCATTTTTTTAATAAAGCATATACAGTGGAGACATAGCATTATGGAAGACGGGGATTTCCTGAAAATTAACAAGTGGGTTTACAACCACTTTAAGCATACATTCCACATTAATACGTATGCTACCAAAATCAGTGTGTGCTATAAATTGCCTCCAGCATTGTTTCTGATTCTTCTTGCCATTTTGCTAAAGCCCAGAGCCCCAGAGCAGCAGCACATTTTTAGGATGTCAGCAGATCGGCTTCTAGTGGCTCTGATTTTTGGCACAGAGTCTTTAAATAAAAAGCAACTGAGCATGTGCAGAGCAACGTGAGACTGTATTACTGGATTTTAAACAGTATAGTCACTTATTTATTTTTTTCACATTTTTATTGTAAAGGAAAAGGGCAATCTGCAAGTCACATAAATATCTTCACACAAAATAATAGGAATACAAAGCGGAACTGATAAAGTCCAAATTCCAGGGCAGCAGTGGCAGCTGCTCCATTAGGGGAGCAGGGGCACTGCCCCCTATCCATGCGTCCGACCCCCTAATCTACATGCGGGGTACCAGATGCATAGATTCCAATATGTTTTTTTTTATTATTATTTAAGCACATGATTAGAGCTTGAGGCTCTATTAGGCTTAACCACTTCAGCCACAAAGAATTTTACCCCCTTCCTGACCAGAGCACTTTTTGCGATTTGGCCCTGCGTCATTTTAACTGACAATTGCGTGGTTGGGCGATGTTGTACCCAAACAAATTTGAGGTCCCTTTTTTTCCCACAAATAGAGCTTTCTTTTGGTGGTATTTGATTGCCTCTGCGTTTTTTTGTTTTTTTGTGCTATAAACAAAAAAGAGCACAATTTTGAAAAAAAAAAATATTTTTTACTTTTTGTTATAATAAATATCCCCCAAAAATATATTGAAAAAACAATTTTTTTTCTCAGTTTAGGCCGATATGTATTCTTCTATATATTTTTGGTAAAAAAAAAATCGCAATAAGCTTATAATGATTGGTTTTCACAAAATTTATAGTATCTACAAAATAGGGGATAGTTTTATGGCATTTTTTACATTTTTTATTAGTAATGGCGGCGATCTGCGTTTTTTTTCAGGACTGTGACATTATGGCGGACACATCGGACATTTTTGACACAATTTTGGGACCATTATCATTTATACAGCGATTGATGCTATAAAAATGCATTGATTACTGTGTAAATGACACGGGCAGTGAAGGGGTTAACCACTAGGGGACAGTGAAGGGGTTAAGTGTGTCCAAGAGAGTGATTCTAACTGTTAGGGGGCTGGACTTCAACACACAGGGCAGTGATCACAGCTCTCGATGAGAGAGAGCTGTGATCTCTGTCCTGTCACTAGGCAGAATGGGGAAATGCTTTGTTTATAAAAGCATCTCCCCATTCTTCCACTCTGTGACATGATTGCGGGCACCCGGTGGACATCGAGTCCACAGGAACCGCGGTCACGGAGACTGTGGCGGGCGTGTGCCCGCGACACCGCTTCTTAACCTCCCTGGCGGTATGATTCAGTCTGGAATTAGGTGCTGAAAGCGGTACAATTATTTTGCACGGAAATCTGGCTTTTATTTTGTAGTCCTGTAATTCTTAGGAATAACGCTCTTAAATCTGTTCAAACCAGAGTCTAGCAGACATCCCGGGTATGATAAAGTTTATAATATAATAAAGAATAATAAAAATTATTCAATAATGTAATAAAATCCTAAAACACTGAAAAATTTACACTTTTTGGTTGCTATGGACAATCTCCAAATTCCAGGCAGTAAAAAACAATATTTATAATATAAAAGTGCATGCAGGGCACTGCACAGACCACTAGGGACAAAGGGGGTGTGTAATTTTTAATACAGCACTGTAATCTGTAAGATTACAGTGCTGTGTGTGTTTAGTGTGTTTTAACTTTTTTGAATTTGCCGCCGTTCTCCGCTCCCGTGCGCCGTAACGTCGCAGGGAACGGAGCTCGGCGGCATTTGGCACTGTGAATCGAGCGGAGGACAGCTCGATCGCACAGCGCGGCGGACATCGCTGGATCCAGGGGACAAGGTGAGTAACGCTCCCTGTGTCCTCCCCTGCATCGAGCGAAGCCATCCCGAGTCTGGCTCGGGGTTACCGCTCCTGTCAGTATATTCCTACCCCGAGCCAGACTCGGGATTACCGCTAGGGGGGTTAAAGGGTACGTACATGTACGCCCTTTTGCCTACCAGTGCCATTCTTGCGACGTACATAGGCGTGCACTGGTCGGCAAGCGGTTAAAAAAAGGGTGGGCTCGGCCCACCCAGTTGTGTGACAATAGCGAATGAAAATTCGCTATTGTCACAAAGATTGTCCTCCCGGCCAATCAGGAAGTGGGTCTTGAGATCAATTTCCTGATTTTTTAAAAGGAGAAGCGATTCTGTTGGCCTAAGAGTAGGAGGGAGGAGACGTCAGGAAGAGGAAGCCGCACCATCGTGAAGCCGATGAAGTAGGACACAGTGTGAAGCTGCCGGCCCACCACATAGATGGAGTTAGTGCTTGGCTGCTGACTGACCAACTGGGGGGAGGGTGGGGGAGACCCACCAGCCACCAGTAACCTATGTCAGAAAGATATGATGCAAAGGCCAGGCACCAAGAAAGGCCTACCATAGTACCTTCCTAGCCCCTAAAAGGGCAATGGAAACATAAGCAGTAATGTGTCAGTCTAACCCATCAGAGGGAGGTCCCTGGCAGGGTTCCCACTGAGGGGCCACTGGCAAGGAAGTATGCCCAGAGCGAGCCCAGTGCGCATCAGAAATTGCCTAAATTTAAACTATAAACACAGGGGGTTGAGGAAAGGAAAATAAAGTCAAGAGAAAGGGGGGAGGGGAAGGTTGTAGATGGGGCGTTGGGGAATAATTCACCATGGGGGGGTCAACACCATCAACCAGGGGGATCCACATCCAAGAGAGCCTTTTCTCTGAATATATAAACATATTCCATAGAGACCATGTTTTCAAATTTACCTCAGTTTTTTTGCTGCGTTGTCAACACCAAATCCTCCATCCTGTTCAATTCCTCCACCTTCCTTAGGCATTTTGTTTTTAACGTTTTTCATAGCTGTACCTATACAGTTTATGCCCAGGGTACCAGGGAAAGGGGCTTCTGCTTACCTAATCATTCACTCCCCTGTAAACCAGCACTCAACTCTTCCCCCTGATGCTCCGTGTTGTGGGCTCTCTGTCAAGGTTATTGGCCCTTCATTGTACCTGGTAATGACAGTGTTTGCAACTACCAAAGAGCCTTAGAGAACAGTCTTAGAACATGGGGGGAGCATGAGGAAGCAAGTGATTAGGTAAGTAAAAGGCTGTTTTACTGGTACTAGGAGTATACAAGCATTTAGCCCTTGCAGTACTGGGGGAGCCCCAATGCAAGGGTCATTTTTGGTTTTCCAGCTTTAAGGCAGATTCTCCCTTGTGCTCTATGTTCCTTTCCTATGTGAATACAGTATACCGGTATGCAAAAACAAAGGCAGCGCTCTATGGGAAAAAGTCAAATATATGTCATTATATGTGTTATATCAAATTGTATATACCTTGGATTCGATTAAAAAACTACTTATTGCACGTAGATTAAAGCCCAACAATATCCATAGGGCTATAGAAGTTGGTGTAAACAAGCAGTAGAAGAAAAATTGTAACTGTACAATTGATCAGAAAAGTTTAAGAAACTGGGGTACCGTTTTTAAACTTTTCTGATCAATTGTACAGTTACAATTTTTCTTCTACTGCTTGTTTACACCAACTTCTATAGCCCTATGGATATTGTTGGGGTTTAAAAGTGCAATACATTGTTTTTTAATTGAATCCAAAGTACAGGCACACCCCACTTTTAAGTACACAATGGGGTTTATTTACTAAGGCTGGAAAGTGCAAAACCAGGCTCACTTCTGCATAGAAACCAATGAGCTTCCAGGTTTTATTACCAAAGCTTAATTGAACAAGCTGGGGTTAGAAGCTCACTGGTTTCTATACAGAAGTGAGTCTGATTTTGCACTTTCCAGCCTTGGTAAATAAACCCCATTGTGTACTTAAAAGTGGGGTATGCCTGTATATACAATTTCATATATTAACACATATAATGACATATTTGTGACTTTTTCCCATAGAGCGCTGCCTTTGTTTCTGTATGTCTTGTTTCCCATTTTCCAGTGGTTGGCAGCTGCACTGGGTGTCAATTTTATCCAAATACACCCCCCCCCCCATTCACTTTCAGGTTGAGCGCTTCAGGAACTTGTTGACAGTATATGCAAAGCGTGACATTTGCATTCTAAACATTTAGATGTTTGTAATTTGCAAATGACAAAAGTGAGGTAATGCTGAAATTACCACTGCATAATCCACCACATTTGCTGCACAGTTGTATACATTAGCAAAGGAGAAAAAAATGTAATATATATATATATATATATATATATATATATATATATATATATATATATATATATATATATATATATAATACAGGATTTATATAGCGACGACAGTTTACGCAGCGCTTTACAATATTAGGGTAGACATTACAATACAATACAATTCAAGACAGGGGGAATCAGAGGGCCCTGCTCGTTAAAGCTTACAAAATAAGAATATATATATATATGTATATATATATATATATATATATATATATATATATATATATATATATATATATATATATATACATATATATATATACACACACACACACACACACTTGCTCAAAATCCTTTTGATTTTTTTTTTTTTTCTCAAAACTACCTTAATCAACAAAATACAGCTGTTCCAGTGTGCAGGACATTCCAAACATGATATGTTGTGCACAATATATGGTGATTGGAAAGTCCATCTTACACAGAGCAGCTCTCTATTTATGCAGCAGTCAATATGCTCTGCCTATCATAAGCCCCAAACTAAATGCTAGTGCCTATTTTTCTTTGATTATTATTGAAGGTTTTCACATTTACTATTTATATGCATTAGGTTTGTGTAGGGTAATGTTTTACTTCTTGTAATTTAAAACATTGTAATTTTTTATGTTTTTGCTAGGTTGGGGAAGTGAAAAAAATTTATTTTATTGACTGGAATATCCTTAAAAAAATATGATTTTAAACTGGCCTGTACATTTTTCTTTCATGGGGCACATCCCAGGTCAAAGTATCAAGAGCCAATGAGCTATACTGCCATCTTTAGGAGAATTGGACACTGGCAAGAAAAGGTGCCCAGTGTAACCCCCCCCCCCCCCCCACCTCAACCTAATTTTATTGTAGATGACAGATGTGTAGCCTAAGGGATGGGGTGGGGGGCAGTGTCCTGTAATGTACTCCATGAAAAGGATAGGACAACAGCAGTCCAGTTGAACTATGGGCAACAACAAACTAAATGCTAACAGGCCCACAAGGAACAAACCAATAGGTAACTAGAGCAGCTCAAGGGAGCCTACATCACTATGTCAAAAACCTTATGACTTAAGCCAGCACCTGCTGAGACTTGAATATCCACCTGGTAAATCTTAACGAACATGTGAGCTACCAGGTGGCAGACTGGATCTGTAAGTATAGAACCAGGATCCTGGGACATGGCCTTGGACAAAGTGACCAGTGTTTGGCAGATGGACATGGTTGTAACAGCTGGTTACATGGTAGGGCCTGCCAGGGTAAACAGAAAGTGCCTCCAAAGGTTTATCTATGGGGTTCTTTTACACCTGGATATCCTTAACAGGGACAGTTAAGGTCTTGATGAGACCGGAAATGGCTGTGAGCATAAAGAGCAGAGCCCACTTTGTTTTTTTTTATAAAACTCTGTTTAATAGGATACTGCGGAACAAAAAACTTTAGCAAGAGAGTGAAAACCTTCTGAGGGTAAGGCCAGTCAATGTACTAAACAGGCTGAAACAGCAAATATACAGGAAAGGTTTTTCAGGCTGAGGCATTTTTAGAGAGCCCAGGCTGGTGATCTTTGGCAGGGCTGTTGCAGGCAGCTCAGGGCAGAAGCACAATGTGTTAGTAGGCCTAAAATGTGTCCATTAACCTTTTAAGATATGTCAGTATTGTAACCCATGTGCTGAGTCCTCAGAACCTGACAAGGCATCACCCTCATCTTCCACATCTGAATGAGAAACAGCAGCTGCTGCTAGAGGAAGATCAGAGACAGACTGTGGAGGAGAAGCAGAGGGAGCCCACTTGTGGCCCAAGGAAGAGCACAAGGCTGAGAATTAAATCATAATTTATGACATTGTATTAGAAAATTCATTCCTTGATAGACAAGTGGGATGGGCCACCTCAGAAGGGTTTAAGGAGGCACCCTCAGGAAGACTTGGGTTGAGGACAAAGATTTGAAATTACATTAGAACCCTCGTTGGAAATGCTACAGACACCACCCACATTGTTGAATGAACATGTCTTGGAATGTGCAAGGATTAAGCACAGGAGTGTGAAACGCGTCTGCTGACCCTCCGTGGGTTGAGGGTGTGTGGCATGTCTTTCACTCCCATGTTTGCACAAGGAAGGAACTGTTTTTACTCTCTGGAAGTGCTGCTATCTTCTTCTTTTCTATGTGCTTGAAGGACCCCCATACCCACCCTTTTAAACGTTTGATCTGTCATGGTATAGATGCAAAAGAATTCCCCTAGGTATACTCAAAATACATTGCAGGCAAAAGGGTTTAATAGTGCCTGTGATCCTCACTGAGGACAGCAGGGAGCCCATGAGACATGTCCTGAGGTGCAAGTGTGGGTGGTGGGGTGGATAAAGGCAGGAGAGGCTGAGCTGGGTCTGCAAGCCCATCTTAAAATGGTGCACACATGCGCAGTAAGTTTAACATTATACCACAAACCATCTTTTCCCATTGCCTGTAACTGAATGTGTCACAGCCTGTGCTCCATTCATAAATCCTTAGGGGACCAGAGCAACACTGTGGGCTCACATCTACAGGGATACAGCCCTTACTCACTGCAATTAACTTCAAGTTTTCGCCCCCCCCCCCCCC
Source organism: Lithobates pipiens (assembly GCF_037356315.1). Classification (NCBI taxonomy): domain Eukaryota; kingdom Metazoa; phylum Chordata; class Amphibia; order Anura; family Ranidae; genus Lithobates; species Lithobates pipiens. Next base: position 15,882,792 of record NW_027507790.1, read on the forward strand.
CCCCCCCCCAGGCAGATAGGAAGGTTTCTAGCTCAAGCTGCATTCAGTCTTTGTCCATCCAGTTGGAAAACTCTCTAAGCCCTTGTACACACGGTCGACATTCAGACAACAAAATCCGGATTTTGTCCTAAACTGGCGTTGCATACACACGGTCGGAAAAAGTTGTTGGAAAATCCGATCATTCGGAACGCGATGACATTATTTCGTAACGACGGGACTACGTTCAGGCTAGTAGCCAATAGCTTTGGTCTAGGAATTTTATCTGAGCATGCGTGGCACTTTGTCCGATCGGAATTCTCTACAAATGATCGGACAAAGTCCGATCGGATCATGTTGTCAGAAAAATTTATAGCCCAGCTCTAAAACTTTGTCGGTCAGATATTCCGACAGAAACAGTCCGATGGAGCCCACACACGGTCGGATTATCCGACAACATGGTCCTATCGGACATTTTCCGTCGGAATGTCCGACCGTGTGTACAAGGGCTTAGAGGTCTTTAGGGACTGGGTTCCACCAGATGGTTGGGTTGATTTTGGCCTGGATTTATAAAGCGTCCTGTGGCTAACTCAATGTGTTGTTCCACGTGCCTACGTGAGTATCATATGGATTCAGTGCCCAGAGAGCACAATTACAGGCTGGCCCCGCATCTTTTTCCTGGTGGATATTCTTAACAGGGATAAACTCCCAGGGCAAAGTCAAGCAATTTTTTTTCAATGAAAGAATGTCAGAAGGGAGGATGGTAAAATCAGGAACTGGCCTAAATTTACATAATTCAAAGCAAGCTTTGGGACCTCTTTTCAGGTGGATTCATAGTTGTGTGCACACCCTTAGGCCTAGTTCACATTGGCATTGAAAGCAAGGGTGTGCATTTTTAATGCCCTCTCACATACCTATGCGCATAATACTATGGACAGCACACAGTGCTGTTCACATTATCAAAACACAAAGCGTTATGACACATACATACGATCAGAATTTTGGTTGGAAAAGGCTCTGATGGTTTTTAACAAGAATCATCAGAAAGCTGACAATTTAAAGACTTGCAGTAAAATGACATACTATACCTGCTAAGATGGGATCTACTACTGACATTCATGTAATAATATGCTGCACTTGCGTTTTTTTTCGGGAAGAATGCAAGAAATAATTTTGCTTTCTCCTTCCCGGGAAAGGAAAGACTTTCTTTCCTCTGTGATTTATAGAACTGGTGAAGTGAAGGAGGCAGCAGAGGTGAGTAAGTGCAAAAGCCGACTACAGTCATGTTTTATACAGCAGAGGCTGACACTGGTAATATACTGCAGCCCCTGGACACATATTTCACACACCCGCAGTCCCTATGCCAAGCTGAATGAAGATTGGTTGTGTGTGGAGGGGACTGAACACACACAGTCCATTCTACTTATAGACTGCCCAAAACAGAGAGCTGGCAGAAAAGCAGTCCACACCGCAAGACATATGTGCAGGAATCCTTTCTTAGAAAGAATTACACGTTTTTTTTATACATCTTCTTTTTTTCTATGGAAGTGACAGCAGCCTTGAGGCCTAAAAATATGAAAACAAGGATTTTATTTCTGACACTGTAAGGGAACAATCTTCTGTATACAATGAATTATCCTGGAAGCTGCCTGTTCGTTTGTTCAAATTATTCCTTTAAATGTGCATTAATGCATGATATTTGCTTAAAAAAAATTCGGATAGGGTGTTTCTGCATAGAACTAACAGTAAAAGTATATACATAATCTTTATTACCAACCATGTTTTTACACATCTTGGATATTTCGGAAAGCGCTGCGCAAACTGTTGGCGCTATATAAAACCTGTATAATAATAATAATAACAATAATAATAATAATTATTATTATTAATATTAATAATATATAATAATAAAATAATTAATAATACTAATACTAATACTAATAATAATAATAAAAATAATAATTTATTTTTATCAAAGATAGAGTAGTACAGTTTCAAGGAATTTCACTTGACACTAGATGATCACTGTATTACATAGCAATGCCATTACCATCTCCTGTCTCTACATTATAGTTTTCAATCTACATTTTATTATAAGAGTATATAGTATGAATCAACTTTATGTACCTTTATTTGTCTAGCTATGTATCAATATGGCTTATTGGCTTTATGAAGCTGAACAGTGCTCTGTGCTGCCCTCTAGTAGCGGCTTGTCTTGCTGCTGCTATGTTACACCATCCATCCACTGTCATCATTTCAATTCTTTTTTAAAAATCTAGAACCAATAAGGACTTAAATACACGTGCGCTGTTTTTCTGCTGTAGACGTGATTTTGAAACACATGTCAAATACAGGTCAGCAGATTCTTATTGACTTCAATGGTGTAGTGTAGAAGAGGCTTCAGAGGATGTATTTGAACTGCTTGTTTTGCATTGTGTTTATTTGGAGGCAGCAGGTCCTACTGAGGTCTGTTTGGTTTGCAGGTAGCAACAAAGCCTTTTATGATCACATGCTGTGTTTTGCATTCAAATTCAAACTTTCATTTTGTTTTACAAATTTTAGATGCTTTAATATGATGTATTTTGTAATTTATTTCTTTTGCTGTATAAAAAAAAAAAAAATCTAGTTAAAAAAAAAAATACTGTCTAAATACAATATTTGTGTATCCTTGCTAGAATCTTGATGTACTTTATATATTTCTTTCAGATACTGTGTTTCCCCAAAAATAAGATCTTTTATTCATTTTGGCAACAAAAGACACAGTAGGGCTTATTTAATGTGTATTTGCCCGTTTCTGTGCCCCATGTCTTCTCTCCCCCTCTCCCTCCCTGCCTGTCAGCTCAAGAGTTATGCCCTTTACACACGATAGGATTTTGCGACAACAAAAGCCAATGCGATTTTTTCAGACAGATGTTGGCTCAAACTTGTCTTGCATACACGCGGTCACACAAAGTTGGTCGGAAATTCCGAACGTCAAGAACGCTGTGACGTACAACACATACAAAGAGCCGAGAAAAATGAAGTTCAATAGCCGGTGCTGCTCTTCTGCTTGATTCTGACCAATGCTTGGCACCTTGTGCGTCGGAATTGTGTGCACACGATCGTAATTTCCGACAAAGGACTTTGTTGTCGGAAAATTTGAGAACCAGATCTCAAATTTTGTGTGCTGGAAATTCCTATGGAAAATGTGTGATGGAACCTACGCACGGTCGGAATATCTGACAACAATGTCCTATCACACATTTCCCATCGGAAAATCCTATTGTGTGTACAGGGCATAAGGATGAGCTCAGGCGTTTTCGCAAACAGCACGTGCATAGCCCGCCGGGAAGTCGGTACTGCAGAACAATAATCGCAAGCAGTGAGATATTGTCCTGATGTGCGGCTGCAGAGATCGGGAAATGTCTCGCTGCCTCCGATTAGCGCAGCGCAGTGCCGACTTCCTGGTGGGCTCTGCACGTGGGCTGTGCGAACATGCTGGAGCTCATCCTTACTCAAGAGTCATTAGCATTTAGCATTATGAGTTAGAGTGGTTGTAAAATCCTATAATCCACCATATTACAGTATTATATCATGTACAATGTGTGTGTTTCTGTAATATTATTGTGCCAAATACCTTAGTTACAGCACCGCTGGGCGCATATGTGACCCAATGTGACCTGATGACTCTCTTCCCCACTCCGAGCACTGCAGAGGGAGGGGCCCGAGATCCCCCGGTGACAGCTGGGAGAAGAGGAGGAGCGTAGCAGGAGGTCAGCTGAGTGCCGTTCGGCGCTGTAACTAAGGTATTTGGCAAAATAATATTACAGAAACACACACATTGTATATAATACTGTAATAGAGTGGATCATAGGATTTTACAATCACTTTAAACTAGGGCTTATTTTTGGGGTAGGCCTTATATTGCTGGAAAATCACCATAGGTTTTGTTTTCAGGGTAGATCTTATTTTCGGGGAAACACAGTATGTATAGTAACCCAGGCTAAATCTTTGCCTTTGTGCAAGAGCCTTATGTATTAAAGACCAATCCCTGCTACTCTTTCTCCTTGTATATTATGTGCACCCCTGTAGATTTCTGTAGGCAGCCTTCCATGGGTAGACCTGATGTGTCCCACCCCACAGTTTTTCTCACCACACAGGTTATGTGCAACTCGGTAATGATGTCACCTATACTTTTACAAAGTAATATCTGGGTTTGAAAAGATATTTGGTGCACACAAAGTGGTATATATTCCTTGTGGCAATGAAGGAACAGACATTCATCAGACACTTTATTAGGTACACCTTGCTAGTACTGGGTTGGACCCTCTTGCTAGTACTGGGTTGGACCCTTTTTTTTCCTTCAGAACTGCCTAAATTCTTGTGGTATAGATTCAACAAGGTGTTGGAAACATTCCTCAGAGATTTTGGTCCATGCAGTTGCTGCAGATTAGTCGGCTGCACATCCATGATGCAAATCTCCTGTTCCACCACATCCCAAAGGTGCTCTATTGGGTTGAGATCTGGTGACTGTGGAGACCATTGGAGTGCAGTGAAATCATTGTCATGTTCAAGAAACCAGTGGTGAGATGATTTGAGCTTTGTGACATGGTGCATTATCCTGCTGGAAGTAGCCATCAGAAGATGGGTACACTGTAGTCATAAAGGAATGAACAAGATCAGCACAATACTGGCTGTGGAGTTTAACCACTTCAGCTCCGGACCAATAAACACCTTAAGGACCAGAGGTCTTTTTGCAATTTCGCACTGCGCTGCTTTAACTGGTAATTGCGCGGTCATGCAATATTGCACCCAAACGAAATTTGCGTCCTTTTCTTCCCACAAATAGAGCTTTCTTTTGATGGTATTTGATTGCCTCTGCGATTTTTTTTTTTTGCGATATAAATGGAAAAAGAGCGAAAATTTTGAAAAAAAAAGATATTTTCTTCTTTTTGTTATAAGAAAAATCGAATAAACTAAATTTTAGTCATACATTGAGGGCAAAATTTATTTAGCCACATGTCTTTAGTAAAAAAAATGTCAATAAGCGTATATTTTTTGGTTTGCGCAAAAGTTATAGCGTCTACAAACTAGAGTACATTTTCTGGAATTTACACAGCATTTAATTTATGACTGCCGATCTCATTTCTTGAGGTGCTAAAATGGCAGGGCAGTACAAATCCCCCCCAAATGACCCCATTTTGGAAAGTAGACACCCCAAGGAAATTGCTGATGGGTATGTTGAGCCCATTGAATATTTATTTTTTTTGTCCTAAGGGATTGAATAATGACAAAAAAAAAAAAAAAAATTTTTTTTTACAAAAAGTTGTCACTAAATGATATATTGCTCACACATGCCATGGTTATATGTGGAATTGCACCCCAAAATATATTCCGCTACTTCTCCCGAGTATGGCGATACCACGTGTGTGGGACTTTTTGGGAGTCTAGTCGCGCACGGCACCCCGAAAACCAATCACCACCTTCAGGATTTCTAAGGGTGCAAATTTTTGATTTAACTCCTCACTACCTATCACAGTTTCGAAGGCCATAAAATTCCAAAATAGCACAAAACCCCCCCAAATGACCCCATTTTGGAAAGTAGACACCCCAAGCTATTTACTGAGAGGCATGTTGAGTCCATGGAATATTTTATATGTTGCCAAAAGTTGCGGGAATATTACAAACTTTTTTTTTTTTTTGCACAAAGTTGTCACTAAATGATATATTGCTCACACATGCTATGTGCAGAAGTCAAATTACACCCCAAAATAAATTCTGCTGCTTCTCCCGAGTACGGGGATACCACATGTGGGGGACTTTTTGGGAGCCTAGCCACGTACGGGACCCCGAAAACCAAGCACTGCCTTCCGGATTTGAATATAAAATGCTATAAAAAACAAACTAACCAGAGTCACCCGTAACACTTATACGGTGATCAGTGGTGAAAGGGTTAACTAGGGGCAATCAGGGGGTTCAAATTTTTATTAGGTAGTATATGGGGGTCCCTGGCGCTATATAAAAACCTGACGGGGAACCTAAATAACTAACTGGCTAACCAGCGTCACCAGTGACACTTATACTGTGATCGCTGGTGAAAGGGGGTGAAAGGGTTAACTAGCAGCAATCAGGGGGTTAAAACCATTATTGGGTAGTATATCGGGGTACCTAGCGCTATAAAAACCTGGCGGTGAACCTAAAAAAATAACTAGCTACCTAGCGACACTAGCGACACTGATGCAGCGTTCAGAAAAATTATCGCTTAGTGACACTGGCAAAAGGGGGTGAAAGGGTTAACTAGCGGAAATCAGGGGGTTAAAACCATTATTGGGTAGTATATCGGGGTACCTAGCGCTATAAAAACCTGGCGGTGAACCTAAAAAAATAACTAGCTACCTAGCGACTGTAGCGACACTAATGCAGCGATCAGAAAAACGATCGCTTAGTGACACTGGCAAAAGGGGGTGAAAGGGTTAACTAGCGGCAATCAGGGGGTTAAAACCATTATTGGGTAGTATATCGGGGTACCTAGCGATATAAAAACCTGGCGGTGAACCTAAAAAAATAACTAGCTACCTAGCGACACATGCAGCGATCAGAAAAATGATCGCTTAGTGACACTGGCAAAAGGGGGTGAAAGGGTTAACTAGCGGCAATCAGGGGGTTAAAAACATTATTGGGTAGTATATCGGGGTACCTAGCGCTATAAAAACCTGGCGGTGAACCTAAAAAAATAACTAGCTACCTAGCGACTGTAGCGACACTAATGCAGCGATCAGAAAAACGATCGCTTAGTGACACTGGCAAAAGGGGGTGAAAGGGTTAACTAGCGGCAATCAGGGGGTTAAAAACATTATTGGGTAGTATATCGGGGTACCTAGCGCTATAAAAACCTGGCGGTGAACCTAAAAAAATAACTAGCTACCTAGCGACACTAGCGACACATGCAGCGATCAGAAAAATGATCGCTTAGTGACACTGGCAAAAGGGGGTGAAAGGGTTAACTCTAGGGGCAATCAGGGGGTTAAATCTTTATTGGGGGGTGATAGGGGGCTACCCTGGACCTAACACTAACTGCCCTGACAGTTTTTTCTTTTACAACTGACACTGAATGCATTGATCAGTAAAGAAATGATCAATGCAATCAGTGACACTGTGACTGGGGGGGGAGGGGGGGCGGGGGGGATCGGGGGGCGATCAGGGGGGGGATCGGGGGGGGTTTGTGTGCCTGTGTGTACCTACATGTCAGTGTAGTGTTGGTGCACACTTACTTTTACTGTTCTCCTCGTAGTCCGGTCAAAAAGACCGCCCCGAGGAGAATGACATCACTTCCTCCTTCCTGTGTAAACAATACACAGGGGAGGAAGCTTCTCATTGGCCAGGAGCGATCCAGAGGGGGTGGCCGAAAACCAACGGCCATCCCCTCATCACGGAGCGCTCCTGGACCGAATCGGACCGCCGTAACCAGCGGGAGGGGGTCCGATCGGACCCCCCACCCGCTGGAAGGCAATCACGTTGATGTACGTGATTATGCCTGCCTGTGCCATTGTGCTGACGTACAATGGCAATACGGCGGTCCTCAAGTGGTTAATAGATGCTCAGTTGGTACTAAGGGGCCCAAAGTTTGCCAAGAAAATATTCCCCTACACCATTACACCACCACCACCAGCCTGAACTGTTGATACAAGGCAGGATGGATCCATGCTTTCATGTTGTTTACGCCAAATTCTGACCCTACCATCTGAATGTCGCAGCCGAAATCGAGACTCATCAGACCAGGCAACGTTTTTCCGATCTTCTATTGTCCAATTTTGGTGAGTCTGCAAATTGTAGCCTCCATTTCCTGTTCTTAGAAACAGACAGGAGGGGCACCTGGTGTGGTCCTCTGCTGCTGTAGCCCATCTGCTTCAAGGTGCGATGCATTTTGCCTTCAGAGATGGCATTCTGCATACCTTGGCTGTAACAAGGGGTTATTTGACATACTGTTACCTGTCTACCATCTTGACCCAGTCTGCCATTTCTCCTCTGACCTCAACAAGGCATTTCCGTCTACACAACTGCCGCTAACTGGATATTTTCTTTTTTTTCAGACCGTTCTCTGTAAACCCGAGAGATGGTTGTGTGTGAAAATCCCAGCAGATCAGCAGTTTTTTAAATACTCAGACCAGCCTGTCTGACACCAACAACCATGCCATGTTCAATGTCACTTAAATCTAATTTCTTCCCCATGCTGATGCTTGGTTTGAACGTCAGCAAGTCGTCTTCACCACGTCTAGATGCCTAAATGCAATAAGTTGCTGCCATGTAAATGGCTGATTAGTAATTTGTGTTATCAAGTAATTGAACAGTTATACCTAATAAAGTAGCAGATGAGTGTATATTCCTTGTTGCTGTGAAGGTACATATATTTCAAGATATTTTTTTACCAGTAGTTCAGCTTTATATACAGTACATCCTGATATTAGTTTCATGGACTTCAAACTATCATAGATTTGAATATAAGCAGCTGCTTTCTTCGACGTTTCACTTACCAGACATGTCCATAAGAAACAAAAACGGAATATCCACCTAGCTGATGGGATTCCTCTTTCTCCCATCCTGACTATACAGCGGGCGGGAGGCAATTAAAATTGACCTTTACTGCATAGGATCTTTATTGCTTTATCTTTATGATCTTTTTTGCATACTTATATTGATCCACCTTGGACCAATATAATTATGCATATCTCGTATCTAAAGGGCTGAATGGGAAACTGACAATCGCAGTTGTATTTGGTGCTACTACATTGAAAGTGGCAACCTTCTAGTCCTGTGCCAAGTGGCTTTCCCTCTGCACACTGATCACAGGGGTTTACTAGCATGGCGCTGCCATTCACAGGACACTTTGTCGTTTTTAACCTGTTCCTGACCAGCTGCCACAGTTGTACTGCGGCAGAAGGGCACAGGCAGGCGAAACTTCATCATACTATGCCAGCCGCGACGATCGGATTCGATCCAGAACCGATCAATCTCCAGGCCCAGGCCAATGAAATCTGGCCTGGACCTGGTGATTGGTCCTGGCGAATGAGATCCTTCCCCTGTTGTGTAACTGTAAACACTGACAGGGGAAGTGATGTAATCTCTCCCCGTGATGGTCTTTTCCGTTCCAGACCGAGGAGAGATAACATCTAATAGTAAGTGCACCAACACTACACTGACACCAGGTCACGTAGGCACATATTTCACCCCTGATCACCCCCCCAGTTAACCCCTTCACCCCCTGTCACTGTGTCACCCAGTACAGCATTCAGTTTTTTTTTTTGATCACTGTACTGGTGTCATTAGTGAAAAAAATCAGCGTTAGGGTAATTAGTCTTATGCCGCGTACACACGATTCCTGACAGAAAAAGACCGATGAGAGCTTTTCATCGGAAAATGCAACCGTGTGTATGCTCCATTTGAGTTTAGCTGTCCGAATTTCCGCCAGCCAAAAATTGATAGCATGTTCTCAATTTTCCCGACGGAAAAACTTTCTATCGGTAATTCCGATCGTGTGTATGCAATTCCAACACGCCAAAAATCACGCATGCTCAGGTTCAACTATGAGACAGAAGCTATTGGCTACTGGCTATTGAACTGCTTATTATTGTACCGCTAACCACTGCTAGCCGCCGGCCCCTCTTTCCCTCCCGTCCATCGCAGGTGCTTGCACTGTATGCGGCATCACCTAGGACGGATGAGAAGAGAGGAGGGGCCGGCGGGGGAGCAGCAGAACGCTGTTAGCGGTATTATTACAGGCATCGGGTGACCAGGGTGAGTGAAACTTTTTTTACATGAGAGCCGCCATCGGAGGGAGGGGGTGACTGCAGTACTGATGTATGGGGCCCGGGCCACACTTCAGTGTGCTCTCCCCCCTCCCCACACTGTCCTCCCTGTATGCTCCCCCCAGTGTTCCCCTGTGTGTCCCCCCCATGTCCCCCTGTGTGCTCCCCCGTGTGTCCCCCCATGTGCTCCCCCTGTGTGTCCCCCTGTATGTTCCCCCCTGTGTGTCCCCCTGTTTGTTCCCCCTTGTGCCCCCCGTGTGCTCCCCCCTGTGTGTCCCTGTGTGCTTCCCCCAGTGTTCCCCTGTGTGTCCCCCCCAGTGTTCCCCCAATGTTCACCCAGTGTTCCCTGTGTGCCCCCCACAGTGTCCTACTGTGTGTTCCCCCCCCAGTGTTCCCCTGCGTGCTCCCCCAGTGTTCCCGTGTGCTCCCCCCAGTGTTTCCCTGTGTGTTCCCCCACACTGCCCCCCTGTATGTTCTCCCCCCCACAGTGTCCCCCTGTGTTGCTCCCCCCAGTGTTCCCCTGTATGCTCTCCCCCCAGTGCCACCCTCCAGTGTCCCCCTGTGTGCGCCCCCTCCAGTGTCCCCCTGTGTGCTCTCCACCCCCACAGTGTCTCCCATGTGCTTCCCCCGCAGTGTCCCCCTGTGCCTTCTCCCCTCCCCAGTGTCCCCCTGTGCCCTCTCCCCCTCCCAGGGTCTCCCTGTGTGCTCTCCTCTCCCCCACAGTGTTCCACTGTGTGCTCTCCCCCCCCCACAGTGTCCCCCTGTGTGCTCTCCCCCCCACAGTGTCCCCCTGTGTGCTCTCTCCCCCCCCACAGTGTCCCCCTGTGTGCTCTCTCCCCCCCACAGTGTCCCCCTGTGTGCTCCCCCCCACAGTGTCCCCCTGTGTGTTCTCTCCCCCCCACAGTATCCCAGTGTTCTCCCCACCCCCCCAGTGTCCCCCTGTGTGCTCCCCACCCCCCACAGTGTCCCCCTTGGTGCTCCCCCCACAGTGTCGCCCTGTGTGCTCACCACCCCCACATTGTCTTCCTTTGTGCTCCCCACCCCCCACAGTGTCTTCCTCTGTGCTCCCCACCCCCACAGTGTCTTCCTGTGTGTGCTCCCCCCAATGTCCCCCTGTGCAGGTGTGGCTTGGGACACAGGGAGCCCCATGATCTTCTATTGCCCAGGGGCCCCATCAGTTGTCAGTCCACCCCTGGGCCTACACATTTCTGAGCATGACAGATAGTGAAGAGGAAGTCACTCATCTTTCAGATTCAGGCTCAGAATATGAACCTGCAGACAGCAGCGGCACCCTGACAGATAGCTTTGATGATGGAGTAGTGGTCCCTGCCAAGGTCAGGCGTACCAGACCCCGTTCTTCTGCTGTCGTTGAGGTGCAAGAACCGCAGGTCCCTCGTATGGAGCGGAGAGAATGTTCTAGGCCACTCATCCTTCTGGTGAACTGGCAAGCACCAACGGCGTGGTACATCCTGGTCGTCCATCCAGCACTGCAGTATCACGTGGTGACATGGCAAGTCCCATAAGTGCAGTTCAAGCTGGCGAAGGGACAAGCACAAATAGAGTCCCGCTGCCACCAAGAAGACAAAGACAGGCCCGTCGAGCCCATAGTGCCCTTCCTGCTGCATTCACCAATCCTAATCGGGAGCCCACCACTTCTGCAACACCCGCACTTCCCCCATTCACTGGCCAACCCAGAATTAAGGTGGAAACAGTTGATTTTATGTCACTTGATTTTTATTCGCTGTTTTTCACCGAAGATCTCTATAGATCTATTGTGGACCAAAGCAAATTCGTATGCTGGTCAATTCATCGCTGCTAATCCCCAGCTGACCCTTTCCAGAGATTGGAAACCAATTACGGTTTCCAAATTTAAGACCTTCCTGGGCCTATCCCTCCTCATGGGCATAACTAAAAAGAGTGAGTTGCGGTCATATTGGTCCACTGACCCAATTCACCATATGCCCGTGTTCTCTGCCTCCATGACAAGGACACGATACGAGCAGATCTTGTGGTTCATGCATTTCAATGATAATGAACTCTGTCGCCCTCAGGGTGATCATGAATTTGACCGGCTCTAAAAAATTTGGCCCCTCGTAAACCACTTCAACCAACGTTTTGCAGCCTTGTTTACTCCCCACTAAGTTGTCTGCGTTGATGAGTCCTTGATTACGTTTTCTGGAAGCTTGTCTTTCAAACAGTATCTTCCTAGCAAGAGTGCCAGATACGGGGTCAAGATGTATAAGCTCTGTGACAAGGCAACAGGCTATCTAGCGTCAGGGCACCTGCCAAAGTTTTAAACCCCTGATCACCCAGCGGGTGATCAAAGTTAGGTTTTAGCATCAGATAGAGCAGTTTTATGGTTTACGAGGGAAGAGATAGTTACGTAGAGCCGGAGAACTGCCCTGACTACATAGGGAGCGCTGCTAAGATTGTGTGGAACTTGGTGTCAACCTTATTTGGAAAGGGGTACCACTTGTATGTGGACAATTATTACACAAGCATGCCACTTTTTAGTCACTTGTTTGATCATCAAATTGGCTCATGTGGCACAGTGCAATCTAATCTCCGGGGCTTTCCCCAGTGGCTTGTAGATTCCTGTCTTAGGCTGGGGGAGAGAGCCTGCTTGAGATAAAATAATAATCGCTTGGAAGTGGAGGGATAATAAGAATGTTTTCGTTCTGTCCTCCCTTCACGCAAACATGATGGTCCAAATTCCTACAGCGACTGGTGTTGTGGAGAAATCCCTCTGTGTCCACGAATATAACCTTAATATGGGAGGGGTGGACCTCAATGACCAGTTGTTAGCGCTGTACCTAATTGCCCTTAAGGACAGACGCTGGTACAAAAAAGTGTACTCAGCGCTGTCAGAGGTGATTTCACCATCACAGTTAAAAAAAAACAGCATATGCCGAAGCGTGGGGGCAGGGGTGGAGGAGCGATTTGCTCCTAGCATTAGGGGCGGATTGCCCCATGCTTTGGCATATATTTTTTTAGGCGCAGATAACAATGTTTTATTTTTACTATGTTTTATTGTATTTGCTTTGCAGGTATGGTAGGTCTTACTGTTATACTGTAATGTTACTTTGTTTAATTGTTAACCATAATTTGCTTAGCAGGTACGCCATTCAGCTGCAGCATGGGTTTATTTATCTTGACAGCAGCAGCGTTTGCTGTACCCCCCCCCCCCCCGGCTCACATGCAAGCGTCGGTCTGGTGTCACATGTAAACAGCAATTGCACTATGCATGCGTTTGAAAAATCGCTGCACAAATACTGTGTGAAAAAAAACATGCAACACCCACCAATTTAATCTGTAGGGCCTTTGCTTTAAAAATATATATAATGTTTGGGGGTTCAAAGCAATTTTCTTGCAAAAAAATTTTTTTTTTTCATGTAAACAAAAAGTGTCAGAAAGGGCTTTGTCTTCAAATGGTTAGAAGAGTGGGTGATATGTGACATAAGCTTCTAAATGTTGTGCATAAAATGCCAGGACAGTTCAACCCCCCCCCCAAATTACCCCTTTTTGGAAAGTAGACACCCCAAGTTATTTGCTGATAGATATGTTGCGTCCATGGAATATTTTATATTTTGTCACAAGTTTCAGGAAAATTACACTTTTTTTTTCTTTGCACAAAGTTGTCACTAAATGAGATATTGTCCAAATATGGCATGGTTATATGTGGAATTACACCCCAAAATGCATTCTGCTGCTTCTCCTGAGTACGAGGATACCTCATGTGTGAGACTTTTTGGGAGCCTAGTCATGTACAGGACCCCAAAAACCAATCACCGCCTTCAGGAATTCTAATGCCGTGTACACACAACCGGACTTTCCGACAGCAAAGGTCTGACGGAACGAATCTGGCGGACAATTCGATTGTGTGTGGGCTCCATCGGACCTTTGCTGTCCAGAAATCCGACGGACTTTAGAAATAGAACATGTTTCACATTTTTTCGCCGGAACTCCGCCGGACCCAGTTCCTATCAAGAAATCCGCTCGTGTGTATGCTAGTCCGACAGGCAAAAGCCGACGCGAGGGCAGCTATTGGCTACTGGCTATGAACTTCCTTATTCTAGTCTGGTCGTACGTTATCACGTTCGAATCCGTGGGACTTTGGTATGAGTGTGTGTGGCCAAGTCATTTAATTCGGAAAGTCCATCGGAACTCTGCCGAAAGTCGGACCTAGTTCGTCGAAAAGTGTGTATGCGGCATAAGGGGGTCAATTTTTGATTTCACTTCTCACTACCTATCACAGTTTTGAAGGCCATAAAATGGCAAGATAGCACAGCCCCCCCCCCATGGCCCCATTTGGGAAAGTAGACACCTCAAGCTATTTGATGAGAGGCATGTTAAAGCGGAGGTCCACACTAAAGTGGACCTTCCGCTCATCGGAACCCTCCCCCCCCTCTGGCGCCACAATTGGCACCTTTCAGGGGGGAGGGGGGTGCAGATACCTGTACAGTACAGGTATCTGCACCCACTTCCGGGATAGCTCTCTGCGGAAAGGGGCGTAGATTACGCCCCTTTCTGCAAGTGCCCACCCCTTTCTGCAAGTGCCCCGCTGCCTGCTGGGAAACACACAGATCCCAGAGGCAGCGGGGACCGTCCTTATTGCGCGGCGCGACTCGCGCATGCGCAATAGGGAACCGGGAAATGAAGCCGAAAGGCTCCATTTCCTGATTCCCATACCAAAGATGGCGGCGGCAGCACCCGAGAGACGATCTAGAGATCAGCTTTGGGTGCCGACATCGCGGGCGCGCTGGACAGGTAAGTGTCACTATTTTAAAAGTCAGCAGCTGCAGTATTTGTAGCTGCTGGCTTTTTTTTTTTTTTTAAACGCGGAGTCCCGGCGGACTCCCGCTTTAAGTCCATGGAATATTTTATCTTTTGCCACAAGTTGCGGGAAAATTACATTTTTTTTTTTTGCACAAAGTTGTCACTAAATGAACTATTGCTCAAACATACCATGGGCATATGTGAAATTACACCCCAAAATACATTCTGCTGTTTCTACTGAATATGGGGATACCACATGTGTGAGACTTTTGGGGATTTTTTTGTGTAATTGTTTATTTAGTTTTGTCATTTTTGAATCACTTGTGACAAACAAATAAAATATTCAATGGGCTCAAAAAGCCTCTCAGAAATTTCCTTTGGGTGTCTACTTTCCAAAATGGGCTCATTTGGGGGGGGGGGGGAGGGGGGGTTGTACTACCCTGCCATTTTAGCACTGCAAGAAATGAGATAGGTAGTCATAAGCTAAAACCTGCGTAAATTCCCGAAAATGTACCCTAGTGTGTAGACGCTATGACTTTTGCGCAAACCAATAAATATATGCTTATTGACAACCATATAATATGAGGTCAAACCTTAAGAGTTTCAATTTGTATGCAATCAGGCAGGACCTTGTACTATATGGTTTTGGTAAATCTGAAGACAAAAATCAGCAGAAAATCTGATAGTGTGTATGGGGCTAAAGTCATAATGATTCCCCTTCTCTCCACTTCCTCCAATCAGAAAACGGCTCATATTCATTGGAAAAAAATACAATGTGTTTTGTGACTGGGAGCAGTTGTGTAGTGGGGTAATCGCTCTGCACAGCACATCTAAGATAGTGACTACCACTGTAGTAGTGCCGACTACTACAGTGATTATGAGATTTCTCAATGGCCCCTCAGGTATGAGATATGTATACTTGCATTGGTCTACGCTAGACCAATGTAAGAACGCAAAAAAAATCATACATGGATTTTAATAGGTTCAATGCACAAAATACAAAAGCAAATAGTTTGCTAAAAGAAAAGGCAGACTGACTTGGAACAGGTGTGTGTGTGTGTGTGTTTGTGTACGCATGTATATACAGGTACAGAAATACAAACTCTGGATTTTATGTAATTAATACATAGTACTTTGCTTTGGCTATAAATATGGGCATTGTAGAAACCCACACAATGATTCAGTGAGTTCTATTTGACACATCTTCTTACAAAGTTTCAAATTGAATGATTTCTTCACAGGCAGAATAATCTAAGGCTAATGTATTGTAATACCGGGACTGCTCAGGAATGAATCATTAATTAAGATAGCTATGCCCTATTATTTGCATACTCATTCTTTTTTATATTAGAATTGCAGTTTGTCAGGCCCAAGTTAAAAGGTCATGTCAGTTTTAAATGGTTAAAAGGTACTCATGGACCAGTGCTTCAGAAGTGCCTACCTACCTGTATATAAGAGAATGTTTGCCTGATCCAAATATTTATGGTCAGAGCAGGAAATGGTTGTTCCAGGCCTTCCCTGATAACTCCTGCCTGAACCTGCTTAGGAAAATGGTCCATTGCCTCAAATCAATATTCCTGGCTGATCGTCGTCGTTTTTCACCAAGACAGCTGTTGTCTGTAGAACTCCTCTGTGGCCTTGTAAGCACCTTAACGTGTGACTAAATCCCCCAAGACCACGCCCTTCCTTTTTGACCCCTCCCACTTCCCATAAACCCCACCCCTCCCTTATAAAAATCCACCCACTCCATCCCCTGTATTCCACTTGCTTCCACCCATAGTGTCAGGGGTATTCAGCTCAGCATTATAGGAGAGAGTATACAGCCCCAGCATCACAAGACAGAGTATACAACTTAGCCTCACAGATCAGGGTATATAGCTCAGCCTCACAGATCAGGGTATTTAGCTCAGCCTCACAGATTAGGGTATATAGCTCAACATTACAGATCAGGGTATATAGCTTAGCCTCACAGATCAGGGTATATAGTTCAGCCTCACAGATCAGGGTATATAGTTCAGCATTACAGATCAGGGTATATAGCTCAACATTACAGATCGGGGTATATAGTTCAGCCTCACAGATCAGGGTATATAGATCAGCATTATAGATCAGGGTAAACCGTAAGTGCTGCAAAAAGCACCGCCCACCATCCTCTGGTCCCTGCCAATTAAAAAAAAGCACAACCCCCTAAATACCTGACAACCATGCACATTATGCACGGTTGCAAGGAGGTTGCAAGGAGGTTGCAAGGAGGTTGCAGCAGAACTCTTATTCACTTAAATGAGTCGCGCTTGGTAGGCAGTACCGCCTGTGAAACGTAACTCATTCAAGTGAATGGGGCTGCGTTGGAACCGCCCTGCAACTGTGCACAATATGCATGGTTGCAATGTGGGTGTCTGGTATTTAGGAGGTTAAAACAGGTGGAGGAGAGGTGATAGAGTATCTCGTCACTTCTTGTCTATTGCTGTCTGAAGAGTGTCTCGAACGTGGATCCTGCTTCAAACAGCAAAGCAGGTGTAAACAAGCTCTTACAGTTACTAGTGTGTTTATGTTAGCTCTCAACCGAACTGCCAAGTACAGTGTGTGTGAGCGAAGTTGGGCTTTACATATGTATCTAAAAACATTTAGTGCCAGCTCACACTGATGCAGTTCGGGAACCGTATGTGATTCTTCAGCAGTGCAATTTGAGCTATTCATTCTGTATGGCTCAAATCGCACCGCATCTGCAACAAAATCAGATCGTATGGCTGTTCACACCTATGAAATCAGATTATGAAAACCACACTGCGTTTTGCGAACTGATTTCGGGGTGCTAGTAACTTAACATACACACCCGCAATGGTTTGCATGAATGGGGTGTGATTGTTATGTGGTGCAGGAACTGCACAGAATTAGTTGCGAATTCCACACCGCATCAGAACTAAAAGTTGTATACCCCATTCATGAAATCTGACTTGGGTACATATATCTGTAGTATTTATGTATCTCTCTCCAAAGCCCTAGGTGTAGTGTCTTTTTCCTGCTCCAACAGAGACTTTCTAATGCACACTGTTAGAAAGAGACCCCCTCCAGGTCCCATTAGACTCTGTTGTAGTCTCTAATGGGGCCTGGAGGGGACACTTTCTAACAGACTGTCCAATGCACACTGCCAGAGAAAGACCTCCCTCCAGGTCCCATTAGACTCTGTTAAACTGGTTTTTTTTTTTAAGGCAGAAGTTGTACTTTATGCAAAATTTAGGAGCAGGGCCAGGGGCGGGTCATGGGCGGGGCCTGCCAGGGGGGCCTTACTTAATTTGGGCCAGGGGCCCTGGATGTTGTCAGTCTGTCCTTGTACATATAACACTTATGTAGGAGGATATGTTTCATCCCTGTGTATCATATGAGGCTATTCACTTCACTGGGTATCTTGATTTGCGGGAGGTCAAAGGACGCTTGGGTTACTAAAACTTTGCACATCGGCATTGATCTGCACTGCCTTATTGCTTCTTTTCTCTTTGTTTCTTTCATTATTTCATTAATGGAACACAGATGTCCAGGATGGCTTATATCATTGTGAACCATTCTGAATTACTACTGCTCTGTTTAATGAAGTCCTTTTGTTTTTATTCATTGTTCTTCAAGAATGTACATTATTGTCATTGCAGATTTATCTATGTTTTAAATTTCCTGTTATTAAACAATACATCTAATTAAAGATTAGTTTTATAGTAAAAACTGTGAGATAATCTGTTCACTAGGGGGCATATTGAAATGGTTTTAAAAGTTCAACTAATGCTACAGAAATGCTTCTCTATATACTGCCTAGAAAACAAATGACCTAATTATCAGGTGGGTCTTATTAGCAGCACTATGCAAGTGCTATGATATAAATAGTGCAATCCCAGAAAAAGTCTGCCTCTTGGTCCATTTACATTAGTTAGGATTTGGAATAGCAGAGCACTAACCCCCCTGGTGATGCAAAGAGGTTAATTTACTAAAGGGAAATAAATTATGCATTTTGCAAGTGCCATTGCTCCAGATCTTAGTCTAGGGTCACATCTGCGTTTGATGCGTTTTTTAGTGCATTTTGTGTTTTTAAACCAGCGTTATTTATGCATTTTTGCATACAGTTTTCATGCATTTTGCACTTTATGGTTTTTTTCTCAGTTAGCTGGTTGCTAAGGAGGGGGCCAGAAGCCGGCTGGTGCATCCTTAACAACCAATGAGTCATCATCTGTCAGCGGGGTTCCCGTTGAAAGCTGAATAAAAAATAAAAAAGTTTGTGGAAAAAAAACGCCGTGGGGTTCCCCCCAGGTCCATACCAGGCCTGTCGGGTCTAGTATGGATTCGGTGGGGACCCCCCACCGCCAAAATTTTTAAAAAAAAGCATCCATCCCAAAAAATCCATACCAGACCCTTATCCAAGCATGCCGCCCAGCAGGTCAGAAAAAAGAGGGGACAAGTGAGAACCCCCCCTCCTGCACCTCCTGAACCATACCAGACCACATGCCATCAACATGGAGGGGATCGGTGATTTGGGGCAGGGGGGCTCTGCCCCCCCACCTCAAAGCACCTTGTCCCCATGTTGATGAGGACAAGGACCTCTTCCCGACAACCCTAGCCAGTGGTTGTCAGGGTCTGTGGGCGGGGGGGCTTATTGGAATCTGGAAGCCTCCTTTGACAAGGAGACCCCCCCACCCTATGTGAATGGGTATCGGGTACATCGTATCCCTACCCATTCACCAAAAAAACTATGAAAAGTAAAAAAAAGAAGAGCCAGTTTTTGACAATTCCTTTATTAGTAAAATACCTCTGAGTCGCTCCCTCTCCCAGTGTCGTCTCTCCTGGTGCCCTCGTCTTCTTCTGCCACCGTTCTCTCACTGAGCTGTCATCTGCCTCTTTCATCTTCTTCCTCGCCACCGCCTTCTTTTTCTTCCTGCTCGTGTTGCCGTTTTCGTCTTCTTTGGGCAGGCTCTCCGGGTGACCTCATTGGATGGCCATGCCCAATGCCTATATAAGAGGCGCTGGACAGCGGGGAACATGGAAAGACAGCTTCACGACAAGACCATTTTTTTTAGTGGGTAACGAGGGGCGGCGAGGAAGGAGAAGAAGAGGGCGACGCAAGGAGGAGGAAGAAGAAGAAGAAGGCGGTGGCGGCGAGAGATGATAGCTCGGGCAGAAAACGGTGGCAGAAGAAGACGAGGGCACCGGGAGAGACAACACCAAGAGATACGGCAGCTCAGAGATATTTTACTAATAAAGAATTGTCAAAAACTGGCTCTTGTTTTTTTTTTTTACTTTTCACTGCTTTTTTTGTGAATGGGTATCGGGTACGATGTACCCAATACCCATTCACATAGGGTGGGGGGCAGAGATATGGGGGTCCCCTTGTTAAAGGGGGCTTCCAGATTCCGATAAGCCCCACACGCGCAGACCCCGAAAACCACCGGCTAGGGCTGTGACAGAAAGAGGCCCTTGTCCTCATCAACATGTGGGCAAGGTGCTTTGGGGTAAGGGGGCGCATAGCCCCCCCACCCCAAAGCTCCCATCCCCCCATGTTGAGGGCATGCGGTCTGGTATGGTTCAGGAAGGGGTGGGGGCACTCACTCGTCCCCTCCCTTTCCTGACCTGCTTGGCGGCATGCTCAGATAAGGGTCTGGTATGGATTTTGGGGCACCCAGTGCTGTTGTTTTTTTTATTTTGGCATGGGGGGTCCCCTCTGAATCCATACTAGACCTGAAGGGCCTGGTATGGACCTGAGGGGGAACACCACTCCGTATTTTTGGCAAATTATTTTGCCAGCAAATTTTTTTTTTACATTCAGCTTTCAGCGGGGACTCATCAGTTGCTAAGGATGCGGCAGCCGGCTTCCCGGCCCCCTGCTTAGAAACCAGCGATATACAGTGGTAAAATAGGAAACGCAAAACATAAAGCACATAAAAAGTGCACCACTTGTGTTTGTGGTGCAGCTCCATTGAAGTCTATTAGCCGCAAATCATGGGAAAAATTTCCAAAAACGCACCAGCCGCAAAACGCATAGATGTGAACGAGTACCATAGGAAACCCTGTTAAATGGACCGCAGTGCGTTTCTGCAAACTGCAAAACGCACTTAAAAACACATAGGTGTGAACGTAGGGTTAGTAAACGAGTTGAATCTTCACTTTGCACTTTGTACCTAATCACATGCAAGGAAAATAAAAAACAGCATTTTTGCTTGCACATGATTGGATGATGGAAGTCAATAGAGCTTCACCTCATTTACTAAGCTCAGGAGCAACTACACTTGCAAAGCCTTGCCCCAAAGTGGTTCATAATGCACTTACACCAAGGATGTTAAACTCCCACAGTAAAATTGATAGGGGAAGTATGATCTCATATTCTGTAATTTTTGTGCACTATAGGATAAAAGACTAAAAAAGGCTTTCAAACTACTTCCCCATAGCCTCTCACTTTGTGTTTGTGGAAGAGGTCAGAGAAACATGAAAGAGCATCTGTAGAACCATAGTTGCTCTTCAGTTGACATAGAAAGAAAAGAGAGAAGTGTAAACTCCCACATACAAAAAAATAAATAAATACATTTTTATATATGGAAACAAATAAATCCTCTTTTGCTCATAGAAGTGAGAGCAGTGTTAGACAGCCCATACATTAATAATGTTTTTTTCATTCAACTAGCCTATTGACACATTCAAGGTGGATGAGGGAATCCTTACAGCTGTAGTATTGTATTCTCATGGTAGGGAATTTGCCAACTGCCAAAATAAAATGTTTCAGACTATAGCCAGCAGCACTCAACGCTTGGGAGAAACCCGACAGGCTGGTTGTACACAAGTCGGTCGATAGATTGACTTGTGTACAACCAGTCTGCCTATACATACATCAAAATTTGGAAATCCCAGCTTAACTGGCCAAATTTCAATACATGTGTAGCTGACCTTATGCCCATCCACTGGCTAGGCAAATAATTTGTTTATTTTAAAATGAATGTTAATTGTTGTAATTGTTATATAATTTTTTTGTACCATGCAAGCACCAATCACAATAAAATGAACTTCATGTGATCTGACAAAGAGAAAATTTGTAGGCTCTGTAACTGCTTTCATTTAAACCTGACCTTTGGACACAATAAAAATTCATTGAAATATTATCCTCAATAGCCACAAAGGATATAAATCAGCTTTGTGGGCACCAAATGCTTTTGCACACCTAGGTATTACCTTGTATGAATAGTAGTGATATCATCACTGTGTTGTAGATAGCCTGTGCAGAGGACAAAGCTGTGACTACAGGCTGCCTGAAGGAAACTACAGGAGCGTGTGGAGACAAGATCAGTCACCCTGCGCAAGGAGAGAGTGCAACGCGGTGCATGGGAATAATAATGTCACAGTCCCAACATCCTCTGGGACTGTGACATCATAATGGGCGGGGACATCATCCGGCGATGTCCCTATATAAGTCGCCGCACGCTGTCATTGTGGCCAGAGACAGCGACAAGGCAACAGCTCAAGAAAAGAAGAACAGAAGAAGAGAACAGAAGAGAAGAACAGAAAAACAGAAGGTGGCGACAGAAGACCAGGCCACCGCTTGTAAAAGAGCTAGAAGAAGGCTCGGAGGCCCGGCAAGAACAACCGAAGAGGGGGACAAGACCCTCGAAGTCAGAAGAAGAGGGCGGCGACAAAGAAGAAAGCCGGGCTCCTCCACTAGTAAAAGAGCTAGCAAAAGAGCAGAAGATAGCAGAGGAGTCTGGCGAGAAGACCCCCGAAGATGGAAGAAGACCCCCGGAGCTGTGCAATAAACTATTTTAACCCTTGTGTATTGTGTTTTTTTTACATTTTTTTCACAGGTGAATGGGTAGGGGTACGTTGTACCCCATACTCATTCACATAGGGTGGGGGGCCAGGATCTGGGGCCCCCTTATTAAAGGGGGCTCACGGATTCCGATAAGCCCCCCGCCCGCAGACCCCGACAACCAACGGCCAGGGTTGTTGGGAAGAGGCCCTTGTCCTCATCAACATGGGGACAAGGTGCTTTGGGGTGGGGGGGGCGCGCGGCCCCCCTTCCCCAAAGCACCCCCCCATGTTGAGGGCACGTGGCCTGGTATGGCTCAGGAGGGGGGGCGCTAGCTCGTCCCCATCCCCTTTCCTGACTGGCTGGGTAGCGTGCTCGGATAAGGGTCTGATATGGACCTAGGGGGGACCCCCACGCCGTCTTTTCGGCGTAGGGCTTCCTCTTTAACTCCATACCAGGTGACGGGGCCAGCGACGCTTCCTTCGCTAGCCCCGGCTACCTGGAGCCACACTCAAAATGAGCGGACTTTTCTCCGGGCGGTAAAAGTCTGTTCATTTTAAAAGTACGGCGGACTAGCACACACACGGCCGTATTGTTCGCCGGACTGTGAATCCGGCGGACATATTTTGGTGCAAAACTACTTTCTTAACCACTTCAGCCCCGGACCAATAAACACCTTAAGGACCAGAGGTCTTTTTCCAATTTCGCACTGCGCTGCTTTAACTGGTAATTGCGCGGTCATGCAATATTGCACCCAAACAAAATTTGCGTCCTTTTCTTCCCACAAATAGAGCTTTCTTTTGATGGTATTTGATTGCCTCTGCGATTTTTTTTTTTTGCGATATAAATGGAAAAAGAGCGAAAATTTTGAAAAAAAAAAGATATTTTCTTCTTTTTGTTATAAGAAAAATCGAATAAACTAAATTTTAGTCATACATTGAGGGCAAAATTTATTCAGCCACATGTCTTTAGTAAAAAAAATTTCAATAAGCGTATATTTTTTGGTTTGCGCAAAAGTTATAGCGTCTACAAACTAGAGTACATTTTCTGGAATTTACACAGCTTTTAATTTATGACTGCCTATCTCATTTCTTGAGGTGCTAAAATGGCAGGGCAGTACAAACCCCCCCCCCCCCAAATGACCCCATTTTGGAAAGTAGACACCCCAAGGAAATTGCTGATGGGTATGTTGAGCCCATTGAATATTTATTTTTTTTGTCCTAAGGGATTGAATAATGACAGAAAAAAATGCAAAGTGCAAATTTTTGATTTAACTCCTCACTACCTATGACAGTTTCGAAGGCCATAAAATGCCAAAATAGCACAAAACCCCCCAAAGTGACCCCATTTTGGAAAGAAGACACTCCAAGCTATTTACTGAGAGGCATGTTGAGTCCATGGAATATTTTATATTTTGCCACAAGTTGCGGGAATATTACAAACTTTTTTTTTTTTGCACTAAGTTGTCACTAAATGATATATTGCTCACACATGCTATGGGCATATGTGAAATTACACCCCAAAATACATTCTTCTGCTTCTCCTGAGTACGGGGATACCACATGTGTGGGACTTTTTGGGAGTCTAGCCGCGTACGGGACCCCGAAATCCAAGCACCGCCTTCAGGATTTCTAAGGGCATACATTTTTTATTTTACTCCTCACTACCTATCACTACCTATCACAGTTTTGAAGGCCATAAAATGCCAAGATGGCACAAAACCCCCCCAAATGACCCCATTTTGGAAAGTAGACACCCCAAGCTATTTGCTGAGGGCCATGTTGAGACCATTGAATATTTTTTTTTTTGTCCCAAGGGATTGAATAATGACAAAAAATAAAAAAAACATTTTTTTTTACAAAAAGTTGTCACTAAATGATATATTGCTCACACATGCCATGGTTATATGTGGAATTGCACCCCAAAATATATTCCGCTACTTCTCCCGAGTATGGGGATACCACATGTGTGGGACTTTTTGGGAGTCTAGTCGCGCACGGCACCCTGAAAACCAATCACCACCTTCAGGATTTCTAAGGCTGCGTACACACGGGCGGACTGTCCGCCCAACTAGGTTCGTCAAACAGTTTGACAAACAGTCCGTTCAAAATTAGCATGAACGGACTTGACCACACACGACGAACGAACAGTCCGCTGAAAACTTGCGCGATGACGTGAACGGCACGTACGACGGGACGAGAAATTCGAAGTCCAATACACTGCAATGCAACCTTCGCCGTGTAAATTCTTTCTGAGCATGCGCGAGACTTAGTTTGTCGAACAAGCCTACACACGAGCGGACTGTCCGCTCAAACCAAGTTTCACCGGACAGTCTTACGGAAATTCCGAAAAACTTTGTTCGTCAGACTGTCCGCTGAAACTGTCCGCTGAAGCCCACATACGAGCGGACTGTCCGCTGAAACACTGTTCAGCAGACAAAGTTGGGCGAACAGTCCGCCCGTGTGTACGCGGCCTAAGGGTGCAAATTTTTGATTTAACTCCTCACTACCTATCACAGTTTCGAAGGCCATAAAATGCCAAAATAGCACAAAACCCCCCAAAATGACCCCATTTTGGAAAGTAGACACCCCAAGCTATTTACTGAGAGGCATGTTGAGTCCATGTAATATTTTATATTTTGCCAAAAGTTGCGGGAATATTACAAACTTTTTTTTTTTTGCAGAAAGTTGTCACTAAATTATATATTGCTCACACATGCTATGGGCATAAGTCAAATTACACCCCAAAATGAATTCTGCTGCTTCTCCCGAGTACGGGGATACCACATGTGGGGGACTTTTTGGGAGCCTAGCCACGTACAGGACCCCGAAAACCAAGCACTGCCTTCCGGATTTAAATATAAAATGCTACCAAAAAAACTGTTAGCGATCGCAGGGATCAGGCCTGACTCTGCGATCGCTGCAGTTATGTGTTTAGTGTTTTGTAAGTGACAGTGATCGATCGATACTGCACTTGGGTGGGCTGGGCAGAGGGGCAAAACGCAGGTGCTAGCAGGTATCTGGGCTGATCCCGCTAACAATGCGTTTTTTGGAACCCTGAACTGCTGGGGACGCTAGTATAGATCTGATCAGATCAGATATTGATCTGTTCAGATTCTATACCACTACGGGAGGTGTATGCTTTGCGCGTGGGTGTTAGCGGTACTGGCACTAACCTAGCGCTGCCTGGGGCGACGCAGACCCTGACCCTAAAACCTAATTGATATCACCCGCCGGGTGATCAGGGGGTTAAACCTTTATTGGGTAATAAATGGTGGGTGCCCTGATGCTATAAAAAGCAAACTAACCAGAGTCACCCGTAACACTTATACGGTGATCAGTGTTGAAAGGGTTAACTAGGGGCAATCAGGGGGTTCAAATTTTTATTAGGTAGTATATGGGGGTCCCTGGCGCTATATAAAAACCTGACGGGGAACCTAAATAACTAACTGGCTAACCAGCGTCACCAGTGACACTTATACTGTGATCGCTGGTGAAAGGGTTAACTAGGGGCAATCAGGGGGTTAAAACCATTATTGGGTAGTATATCGGGGTACCTAGCGCTATAAAAACCTGGCGGTGAACCTAAAAAAATAACTAGCTACCTAGCGACAGTAGCGACACTGATGCAGCGATCAGAAAAATGATCGCTTAGTGACACTGGCAAAAGGGGGTGAAAGGGTTAACTAGGGGCAATCAGGATGTTAAAACCATTATTGGGTAGTATATCGGGGTACCTAGCGATATAAAAACCTGGCGGTGAACCTAAAAAAATAACTAGCTACCTAGCGACAGTAGCGACACTAATGCAGCGATCAGAAAAATGATCGCTTAGTGACAGTGGCAAAAGGGGGTGAAAGGGTTAATTAGGGGCAATCAGGGGGTTAAAACCATTATTGGGTAGTATATCGGGGTACCTAGCGATATAAAAACCTGGCAGTGAACCTAAAAAAATAACTAGCTACCTAGCGACAGTAGCGACACTAATGCAGCGATCAGAAAAATTATCGCTTAGTGACAGTGGCAAAAGGGGGTGAAAGGGTTAACTAGGGGCAATCAGGATGTTAAAACCATTATTGGGTAGTATATCGGGGTACCTAGCGCTATAAAAACCTGGCGGTGAACCTAAAAATATAACTAGCTACCTAGCGACAGTAGCGACACTGATGCAGCGATCAGAAAAATGATCGCTTAGTGACAGTGGCAAAAGGGGGTGAAAGGGTTAACTAGGGGCAATCAGGATGTTAAAACCATTATTGGGTAGTATATCGGGGTACCTAGCGATATAAAAACCTGGCGGTGAACCTAAAAAAATAACTAGCTACCTAGCGACACTAGCGACACTGATGCAGCGATCAGAAAAATTATCGCTTAGTGACAGTGGCAAAAGGGGGTGAAAGGGTTAACTCTAGGGGCAATCAGGGGGTTAAATCTTTATTGGGGGGTGATAGGGGGCTACCCTGGACCTAACACTAACTGCCCTGACAGTTTTTTCTTTTACAACTGACACTGAATGCATTGATCAGTAAAGAAATGATCAATGCAATCAGTGACACTGTGACTGGGGGGGCGGGGGGGATCGGGGGGCGATCGGGGAGGGATCGGGGGGGTTTGTGTGCCTGTGTGTGCCTACATGTCAGTGTAGTGTTGGTGCACACTTACTTTTAGTTTTCTCCTCGTAGTCCGGTCAAAAAGACCGCCCCGAGGAGAATGACATCACTTTCTCCTTCCTGTGTAAACAATACACAGTGGGAGGAAGTTCGTCATTGGCCAGGAGCGATCGAGAGGGGGTGGCCAGAAACCAACGGCCATCCCCTCATCACGGATCGCTCCCGGAGGGAAACGGACCGCCGTATCCAGCGGGAGGGGCTCCGATCGGACCCCCCACCCGCTGGAAGGCAGGCACGTACATGTACGTGCTTGTGCCTGCCTGTGCCATTGTGATGACGTACATTGGCAATACGGCGGTCCTTAAGTGGTTAATCCGCCGGACTTGGGTAGAAAAAGTCCGCCAGAGCCCACACACGGAGGGAGAGCCCACACACGGAGGGATTGACTTTTCCACCGGATTGTTTGATCGTGTGTACGTGGCATAAGTGTAACTAAAGGCAACACTATTTTTTCATGTTGGATACAGTAATGGAGGGTTATAACCTTCTGTAAGTTTTTTTTTTTTCATCTTTGTCCCATTGGGGAGATTTCTTTTCACTCCTTCGCTATCCCATGGCCAAAACAGGAAATGAGAAGAAATCCCTTCAAAGTGAGAAAGTCACTGGTAGTCAAAAGAACTAGTGTCCCTATTAAAAGATTTACCTTCTATTCTATTGAGGTTTACTTATGTTTTTATTAAAGGTCCTTATATAGGGGCGTTAATTTATATAGAGTTTTACATATACACTATATTACCAAAAGTATTGGGGCACCTGCCTTTAAACGCACATGAACTTTAAAGGCATCCGAGTCTTAGTCTGTAGGGTTCAATATTGAGTTGGCCCACCCTTTGCAGCCATATTACAGCTTCAACTCTTCTGGGAAGGATGTCCACAAGGTTTAGGAGTGTGTCTATGGGAATGTTTGACTATTCTTCCAGAAGCGCATTTGTGAGGTCAGGTACTGATGTGGACAAGAAGACCTAGCTCCCAGGCTCCACTCTAATTCATCCCAAAGGTGTTCTATTGGGTTGAGGTCAGGACTCTGTCCTCAGTTGCAGTGAAGGGAACCTTCCAGTAAAGGGCCCCTTAGTTCCAGTGAAGGGAACTCTAAAAGCGTCAGCATACCAAGATATTCTGGACAATTTCATGCTCCCAACTTTGTGGGAACAGTTTGGGGATGGCTCCTTCCTGTTCAAACATGACTGTGCACCAGTGCAAAAAGCCCCCACTCTTGTCTCTCATCCCTAACTCTCTCTTTATCTCCTAGACATAACTCTCAATAATATTGTTCTACTTGTTGAATTGTTGAATCCAAAATTTGCGATTGGTATCCTGACCCTTCGTTATATTCCATAGCCAAATGGGAAGCAACTATTCCGATCTGAGGATTTAAAATATACCTTAGTAATTAATTGTTTCAATTGTCTGAAGACAGTAACATTCAGGTAATTAACCTGGTCTGTACTGGACTGATAATCCAGCCTGATGTTATTAGGATTAGAGTTTAGAAAATGCATAAACTTCTTTAACCACTTTCCACTCGCCGACTCTTGTTCTGGGTGGACGTCATATGGCAGCCCTTCAGAACGACCGATCTCATGCATCAGTGGTGTGGTGTGTCAGTCTGACACAGTGCTACACTGATCCCAGTAAAGAGCCTCTGACAGAGGCTCTTTACCACGTGATCAGCTGTGTCTAATCATGGCTGATCACGATGTAAACATGAAGAGCCGTTGATAGGCTTTTTCTCACTCGCATCTGACAGACGCAAATAGACGAGAGCCGATCGGCTGCTCTCTTGAAAGGGGGGTCTGTGCTGATTGTTTATCAGCACAGTCCCCCCTCAGATGCCCACCCAGGATCACCAGGATGCCGCCAGGACCACCAGGGATTGCCACCACACTGGACCACCAGGTATGCCACCCTAGACCACCTGGGAAATGCCAGTGCCTGCCAATACCATCAGTGATGCCTATCAATGCCATCTATCAGTGCCGCATATCAGTGTCCATCAGTGCCCAGCAGTGCCAAGCAGTGCCACCTGTCAGTGGCCATCAGTGCCCAGCAGTGCTGCCTATCAGTGCCACCCATAAGTATCCATCAGTGCAGCCTTTCAGTGCCCACCAGTGCCACCCATGAGTTCCCATCAGTGCCACCTATCAATGCCCATCAGTGCTACATATCAGTGCCACCCATCAGTGTCGCCTACCAGTGCCCATCGGTGCCACCAATCAGTGCCCATTGTCAGTGCCCGTCAGTGACCATCAGTGCCACCTCATTGATGCCACTTCATCAGTGCCACCTTATCAGTGCCCATCAGTGCCCATCAGTGAAGGAGAAAACATATTAACAAAATTTTATAACAGAAAGAAAAGAAAAACTTATTTTTTTCAAAATTTTAGGTATTTTTTTATTTGTTTAGCAAAAAATTAAAAACGCAGAGGTGATCAAATACCACCAAAAGAGAGCTCTATTTGTGGGAACAAAATTAAAATTAAAAATAAAAATAAATAATAAAAATAAAAATTCTGTTTGGGTAAAGTGTAGCATGACCGTGCAATTGTCATTTAAACAGTGACAGTGCGGAAAGCTGAAAATTGGCTTGGTAAGGAAGGGGGTGTAAGTGCCGGGTATTGAGGTAGTTAATGACTGCTCCATGCCTGCCCACACCAGAAACAAGTCATCAATATACTTCTTGTAAAAGAGAAGTTCAGTCCCCCTCTGGGCGTAAATAAACTTGTCTTCCCACTCACTCATGAAGAGGTTGGCTAAGCTGGGCCCATCACAACCCCCCTCTTCTGGATGTAGAAATGGTAACTGTACCAGAAAACTTTGTTGGCGAGGATCAATGGACTGTTATAGTGCAGATCTGATAATGTGTGGTGAGAACCACCAAGGATCGTGATCCAACGTACAGAGGGAGTTAATGTTCTGTATTGGGAGGCTATAAATTTGCAAGTCCATGCCATGGGGGGGGGGGGGGGCCTGCCTATTGACAAAGACGGAATGACGAAATGCATCTAGGCATGACCATGTGGCTTGCTGCATCTGTCACAAGTTCTTATTCCCTCCTGGGAACCACTAAGGATGATCAGATCTTCACGAAGGGTGGAGAGAGTATCAGAACTGGATATACAGTGCAATACTTTTATATTGAACTCTATCTTGTTTTGTAAGTTAAGTAAGTAAATTTGTTTTGTAAGTGCATAGGAATAAGGGAAGGGGTTCATTGTATGAATAAAAGATTTTACGGATTCACACTATGAGGATTCTGTTCCTTCCTTATGTCTGAGTACACTGAAACGATTTGGTATGTAAAGTCTGAGCGAATACAAGACCAGAACATTTTAAATTGGGTGTTTGGTCGTTTCTGAATATCTGGCCAATTGTCTCTGAGGCAGTGATTGCAAAAGGCATAATCATATGTAAAGGTGTTGATTGATTATATAAATCGGGTGAGTGCAATTCCTAAGGGAGCAGAATCACTTGGTGTGGTGAAGGTTGAACCCTTAAGCATTTGATGCTTCCTATATGAACTGTCACACAAGCACTCAGGATTAACATCTCTCACCTGGATTTACACTATTACTAACTTCATTTTGCACTTTAACATGTAGTGCTGCTTAAGCCAGAAGGACACTTGATTCGATATTTTTTGCTCAATGTATAATGTAATGTAATGTAATATATAATGTTTTGTATTAATATAGTAGCTACTTTGTCTAATTTTGGAGAACTGTACACCTAAGTGCTGGAAAAGTGACCTTGTTTACTTCTAGTTTATGTACTGTGACATACTGAAGCATGATCCCCTCCCCTCGGAGACAGGGCTGAAGGGCAATATTCCAACATGATAATGACCCCAAATACACCTCCAAGAAGCTGAGGTGATGAACTGGCCAAGCATGTTTAAAGACCTCAACCCTATTTAGCCTCTGTGGGGCATCCTCAAATGGAAGGTGGAGGAGCACAAGGTCTCTAACATCCACCAGATCCATAATGTCATCATAGAGGAGTGGAAGAGGACTCCACTGGCAACCTGTGAAGCTCTGGTGAACTCCATGCCCAAGAGGGTTAAGGCAGTGCTGGAAAATAATGGTGGCCACACAAAATATTGATACTTTGGGCCCAATTTGGACATTTTGACTTAGGGGTGTACTCACTTTTATTGCTAGTGATTTAGACATTAATGGCTGTGTTTTGAGTTATTTTGATTGGACAGCAAATTTACACTATTATACAAGCTGTACACTCACTACTTTACATTGTAGCAAAGTGTCATTTCTTCAGTGTTGTTACTTGAAAATATATAAAAAAAATATTTACAAAAATGTGAGGAGTGTATTCACTTTTGTGAGATACTGTATACTGTATGTCGTTCTTATAGTAGTTTTCTTCAAAACTAAAAACAAATAGCTTAGCTCTCAAGCTCACACAGATGAATTTCTATTCCTTTAAACACAAATATGTAGACAGAATGATTCTAAGGTCGGTAGTTTTGGGTTTTATATAACAACATTGAACTGCAAACAGAAAAACTACCAGCAGGACTCAGAATGATAAGACCCGTGGAAAAGCTGTTCACCCGTAAACTTTAATTTAAGGCTTCTATACCTCAACTAGTGATTAAAACCTAATTGAGCTTGTAAGAATCTTTTGCTCCTGAGGATAAAGCAATAACAGGGTAGAATGTATCAGGAGGATTCATGCATGATTGTTAGATTATGCCTAATTGCCGTTTCCATTTCTGAGGTTGTCACGGTAACCTGTCACATTTCGCTTTTTAACCCTGTTGATGCTATAAAATACATGCAGTGGCTTTTACAGACCAAAAGAAACCCTGTCCCATTGGAATACTACTCGCTTTCTAGGGTCATGGACATCCATTTAGTAGAAATGTTTAGTATATAATTAATTTTATAATAAATTGCTGGTGTATAAACGGGGGGATACTGAGGAGCATTTCAAGTCTGGAAAGCTTTGTAAGTTAAAGCGAAATGCCAACTAAGTTTAAAACTTTATTTCCAAACTCTACTTGCTTCTGTTCTGGAGGTATTACAACCCTTTATAATGTCCTATGGTCCGTGCAGAGCTTGTCAGTTGGCACAGCAAATCGGTGGATCAGTGAGGAGTCAACTGCTTACTACAGGCAGAGAAATATGTCTTTATTTTAACTCCACAGGTCCATAGTACTTTTGTCACCATAAAACAAATCCTATATTTTAAACCCTTTACTTGTATATTACTCCTCTATTCATTTACTCACTGATCTTGCTCTACTGAATTTACTCACGTATTGACATCATATTAATAATTTTCTTAGATAAAAAGTAATAATAATAGTAAAAACAGTGCTAATCCCAAAAACATTTACATAAATAAATCACAATTTTGGTTCATATGCAGTAATAACGCAAATCCTCTAATAAATAGCTATGGTGGAAGTGAATCAAAAACTAGCAACATAAATCACTAAAATAAATAAAACATACAATTTCAATCGATAAACTTAATGTCACCCCAAAAAAAAATTATGAAGCCTTATAGCGAAATTTAAAGTACATCACCATGTTCACAAAGCGCAAAGTCCACTGAAACAAGTGTCAGTATAAGTGAAAATGTCCACATTCCCATTCTTCCAATATAATCAGTATTCCTCTCCTATAGACAGCCAATTGGTGCTAATCTCACCACCTATTGTTGACCTCCCAACTTTATAGAATGGTCAAACAAACTGGGAATTAATGTATTCCTCCAGCTACAACAGATGCTTTCTGGAACATGAATAATTATATACAGATCTATCTGGCATGTGCAGAATCATACAAGCCAGGATGCAGATAATCATAATTTATTAAGGAACCATTTATATTTATGTGTTGTGGCAATGCACATTAGAACATGCATTGCGCAACTCTACCCACTGTATGTACGGTATGTTTCAATGCCATTCATTGTGAATGGCCCCCCAATGCATTGTAAAGTAGATCCCAGCACACAATGCAAAGTAGCGCAGCACAATGTTATGCAATGTTAAAAAGGTGTTGCCTTTTAGGCCATTCTTAATGAATTTGCAGCCAACACCTTAGTGCCTGGTAAAGCATGTGCATTAACCCCAGGCAGATATTTAAAACACACAATATTGCAGATCTATGTATTTGGTAATTAGTAAATATATTTGCTAAATGCAATTAGTATAAGTATCTGAATTTGGCTTAAGGAGCGTACGCACGATATGAAAATCGGATGGAAAAAATTCATACGACGAGCTGTCTGACAATTTTCGGATTGTTAGTACGGGGCTTTCGACAGCCGATTTCGCTTTTTCGTTAGACAAAAGCTGGATCGTTAGACAAAAGCTGGCTGTGTCCAATTTTTGTTTCATTAGTATTAGTATTAGTATTAGTATGTTTCATTAGTATTAGTAAAAATTGTAAGAGCAAGACTACACATGCTCAGAAACGAAAGAACACATACAAAACTGTTCAACACAGTACATCACTTCTGACGTTAAATTCTGTCATATGAAAATTTTCGTATTGTGAGTAACCTCTTCACTTTCGACATGAGACTAGCATGCCACAAAAATCAGATGTTCTCTTGTACGAAAATCAAAGCATGTATATGAGGCTTTAGTATCAGCCACTTGCAATCTCTTAAATAGCAAATGCAGCCAATCAGGTCAACTACATGCAAAATTTGCTCACAAAGAAGATAACGGAGTGAGCAGAGGGATGACTGCACCAGTCTGTTGCTAGTTTTTCACTGGCTAATAAGAAAACTGGGGTGAAGAGAGGATACCATTGTATTCCTTCTGCAGTCTATAAATGTAACAGAGAAAGTGGTGTCATCCACTTGGCTATGCTGTTTGACAGGGCTGTATAAATGTCACAGCTGGATGGGCAGAAATGCAAATCATTTAGCTTGTAAAACAGCTCCATTAAATGTACTGTATTTTAACTTTGTTTTTAGCTGCTCGCTTGATGTTTATCTTTGATTCCCTGCATGCTTTGACTTTTGGCATATAATGATGTTAAAGCAATATGGCTTGCCATTTAAGTAGGTTATCATTACCCACACGTTATGCATTCTTAAAAGTATACATGTGGATTTCTAGCAAATTATACAAGAAGTTGCATATGATTTTTTATCTAGCATCAATTATGGCTCAGCAGTTCCCCTAACAAAACAACATTAGTGTAAAGTTAGGGCGAAATTAGTCACACATTTTTTTTAGCTGCCGTAAAATTTTAAAACAAAGTGGAGGGAGCTGTCCGATAGTTCAAACCTTCTGGGTTGAACATTTTTATATACTGTACTTACCACTCTGTTTGATTGTTCCTTAAGCATAGACCTAGCTATGGCCCTGTTTAATAAGAAACCTCTGAACGTAACCCAATGCAAAAGCCTGGAAATCTACTCACCTTAGTGTCCTCGAAACTAAACACAGAATTACCCAGGAAATGATACATTCCAAGATCGAGGCAGTCCTGATTGATAGGGTGAGTAAGTATGAAAGTATGAATGACTGTAGAAACCATGGGTGTACTACTATTTACCATCTGACTTTGACAAGACGCTAGTCTTCCTTTGATTTGCATGCCGACACATACTTCTGGAACCTCCCAGTGGGACGCTTTGTTTTCCCTTCCCCCTGGGGTCCCACTCTTCTCCCTTATCCCCCCCCCCCAAATGTTCCCACTTTCTCTCTTGTCTCTATCTTCTCTCTTTTCTTCTTTCCTTCAGCCATCCTGCGGGCTCTAGCAATCACCAGATGCCCGCATCTCACGATATTGTTGCTGAAAGAACCTGTTGATGCATAAGCCTAAGTTTTCATGGGGTCACAGCGTTTACATCGATAACCTTTGTACCCTGAGATAGCTAAGCCCCACAACCCTTCATTTCTTGGACCTCCAAATGTCAATCAGCTCTAGGGGCTTCTTCTACAATGGGCTTCTGTATCTCCTGGATCACATCCCCGTCACACCCCCCCCCCCACCCCCCCAACCAACATTATAGCTTCAATATATGTAAAAGAAGTTGCGTACTAATTAATATGTTGAAACAAAATTAGCAGCTAGCATCAACAATATAGTGAATTGTATACTGAAATAGAAAAAATAATATGCAGCGCTTAAAGGGAAAATGGAAATAAGTAATACTCCCAAAGAGCAACCCTCACGAAAACATATAGGGCCAGTAACTATTAATTTAACAACATATACAAGTGGCAAACCAACATTGATGTCAACCG
The DNA here is from genome assembly GCF_037356315.1 of Lithobates pipiens. Lineage (NCBI taxonomy): Eukaryota > Metazoa > Chordata > Amphibia > Anura > Ranidae > Lithobates > Lithobates pipiens. The sequence goes on from NW_027507790.1 coordinate 15,917,999, forward strand.
TGCAACAAACAAACGAATGTGCAAAATACTTATATAGAAATTCTCTGGGGTAATCCCCAGAGAAAAATACCGTGTAGGTTAATAGAGAAAAACTATCAAAGTGCATAAGTGCAACAATGTACCAATATAAAAAAAAATTATACAAAACAACTGACAAGGTTTAACAAGTCTGACACAATATCAGTATAAAAAATCTCTCTGAGGCAACCTCCAGAGAAAAGTGTTGTGTAAATTAATTAGAAAAGTGCATGAGTGCAACAAAGTATCAATATATAGTATACACTTTCATAATATGATACAAATAAAGAAACTTAGAAAAATCAAACCAAAATGACTCATAGAAAGTAAATAAAATAAAAAGTCCTCTCTTAAATGAGTGTTATTTCTTTGCAGGTAGTGGTAAATCAGAATGGGTAGCTTACTCCATATGCAATGTGTGACCATGTATAATTGACAACGAAGAGACTAGGTACGCTTACCACAAGTGGTAGACACACATACAATATAGCGGTGTGTCAAACGAGCATTTAGACTAGGGATGAGCCGAACACCCCCCGGTTCGGTTCGCACCAGAACTTGCGAACGACCCCCGCGTTCGGTACGAACGTTAGAACCCCATTGAAGTCTATGGGACTCGAACGTTCGAATTGGAAAGTGCTAATTTTAACGGCTAATATGCAAGATAGTGTCCTAAAAAGGGTTTGGGGACCTGCCTCCTGCCTCAGGGGACATGGGTCACTGCAAAAAAAAGTTTTAAAAACTGCCGTTTTGGCGGGAACACTGATTTTAATGACGATTAAAGTGAAAAAAAAAAGTGAAATATTCCTTTAAATATGGTGCCTGGGGGGTGTCTGTAGTATGCCTGTGAAGTGCCACGTGTTTCCCGTGTTTAGAACAGTCCCTGCACAAAATGACATTAAACGGAAATAACACCATTTAAAACTGCTTGCGGTTTTAATGTTATATCTGGTTCCTGCAATATGGTTGAAAATCATTGAGAAACATGGCATGGGTAGCCCTCCCTGCCCATTACCAGCCTATTTGGGTCTTGTACGCATATTAAGGGGAACCCCGTACCCATATTAAAAAAAGGAAATGCGTGTGGCCCCCAGGCCCTATATACTCAGAACAGCAGTATACAGGCGGTGCAAACAAGACAGGGACTGTGTAGGTTTGTTGTGTTAAGTTGAATCTGTTTGTCATTTTCAACCGGTACATTTTTAAAGTGTAGCTCCAGTCAAAAAAAACTATCTTTAAGCTTTTTGGAAAACATAGGGAAGGGTTATCAGCCCTGTATAATTTGTTTTGTCGTCCATCTTTTTTCATCTCACTTGCTGCTGTCTCCTTGCGTTTGCAAGTAGGAGATGTTTGTAAGTTGGATGTTTGAAAGTAGGGGCCTGCCCTATATTATAGCGGTATGTACTGGGTACAGAGCACGCAGACAGCACGCACTATCTCCTAACACTACTGACTGCAAGCTCTATTATTAACCACTTGTTAGCCCAATGTTTGCATAAAGTGAAAGATGAAGTTATGCTGAGTAAATAGATATCAAACATGTCACTCTTCAAAATTGCACATGCCCGTGGAATGGCGCCAAACGTCGCTACTTAAAAAATCCCCATAGGCTACGCTTTAATTTTTTTTCATAACATGACGCCGGTTTGTTTCCAAGTGATCACTCCGTCATTTGACGGAGCAATCACGTGGTAAACGGCCGCTATGAGCGGCCGTTTACCGTGATCCGTGATGCGCCGGGTCCTATGGACCCGGCGGTCACGGATGCTCTCGAGTGCGCACACCTCGGGGCATGCGAGAGCAGAATTCTGGGAGGCCGTTAATTAACGGCCTCTCAGAGTTAAACAACCGCCCTGAAGCCGTTAATCGGCAATGGGCAGTTGTTAAGTGGTTAAAGCTAGATCACTAGCTATATAGGTGAGGTGAATATAGTGGTGTATACTGCAGTCAGGGCACAGACAACAACCACTACACAGCAGCAAGATAGGAAATCAGCCAAAAACGATTGGTGTGTACTGTGTTGAAGGTACACAGAACACCCACTGCTTCAGATGCTAAGTAACACACTACACGAAGCCGCCTCAAAGGCGGCCTTATATAGTGTGGGGCGTGCACTACACAGCCTGAGCTATGATTGGCCACAGGCAGGATGCCTGTGGCCAATCATGGCTCTCCTCGCTGCCGGCGCTGCGATTGGCCAAGCATGCGGGGTCACAGTGCATGCTTGGCCAATCATCGGGCAGCAATGCACTGCGCCAACGCAGTGCATTATGGTCCGCGCGCGTCACTCGAATTTTGACGCGAACGGCCAAAACGTTCGGAATTCGCCGAACGCACGAACAGCCAATGTTCGAGTCGAACGTACGTTCGACTCGAACACGAAGCTCATCCCTAATTTAGACTATCCAATCCAGCAGGTTTGGAAATGGCGATGATGTATAGGTATACCTTGGCCACATCACAGACAGTAACGGTGGGTAGATGGCTCCCAAAACTCCAACAGATAAACGTATCACCAGCTGCGAAGGTCCACGATACTCCCAATAGCATCAAAACAAGATATTAAATCATAGAAAAAAATGGAAGAAAATAAGGCTCCACATAGTGCATGAATCCAGATGAAAAAATTTTTTGGGGGATTTATTAAAAAACGAATAAAAATGTACAATCACCAGTCATGGTAAATGCATAAAGTGATCACATAGAAAATATATCTGTAGCGTGGTATCGGAAGCACAATGAGCTAGCAACCCGACATGTTTCGGAACAAAAGTCCATCAACTGGGGCATTTAGCTTAGCTGGGAAAAATTGACGACTATAATAAATCTATTATGCATTATGGTTATTTGCACCTTTGTAACCACTTATTTATAGCATCTGGGATGCATTTTTGCTGTCTTGCCGTAACAAATCCTTATTTCTATGATTTACTGAAGTTATATGCAGATTGGGTTATACTTGCTGTTCTTCCTTCTATAAAATTTTAGAAAAATATAAATAAGTTGTAAGTTAGCAATGGGGGCTCAAATGTTGAAAGGTTATCACAGTGGCATAGATACACCATTAGACACCGCAGTGCCAATTTAAAACCCTTGTGCCCCTCTCCTTCTTGGGCATTCCTTACTTTTCTCTCACTTTACAGCCCTGCTGTTCACTTATAGTGATGTAGAAAATACCGAGCAGAGAGGTTCCAGAGCAAAGTTGCATAGGGAAGTTGCATGGCCTATGCATAGCGCATTAATTCTTTCCTATGCAGCCTATGCACTTATGTGGCATGATATAACCATGTACAGAATATATATGGGGAAGCATTGTGACAGTTATTAGCTACTTTTTTGGACAGTTCTGCATAGGTGGATCCATTATTATTATTATTATTATTATGCAGGATTTATATATCGCCAACAGTTCGCGCAGTTACATAGTTACATATTTAGTCAGGTTGAAAAAATACACAAGACGATGTAGTTCAACCTAAAAAAAAAGAAAATATATAATCCCATATACATGATCCTTCACCCACAGTTGATCCAGAGGAAGGCGAAAAAAAAACCCAGCAAAGCATGCTCCAATTTGCTACAGCAGGAGGAAAAATGTCTTCCTTATCTCCTGAGAGGCAATCAGATTTTATCTGGATTAACTTTATCTATCAATGTTAGTATCCAGGTATATTATGTACATTTAGGAAATAATCCAGGTCTTTTTAAATGCAATCTACTGAGCTTGCCAGAACCAACTCTGGAGGGAGTCTATTCCACATTTTCACAGCTCTTATTTGGAGATGAAATCTTTTTTCCTATAGACGTAAAGAGTACCCCCTTGTCCTCTATAATGACCTTAAAGTGAATAACTCAACACCAAGTTCACTATATGGACCCGTTTGTACATGTTGATCATATGCCCCCTTAATCTCCTCTCAAGAGGGAATAGATTCAGTTCCTCTAATCTTTCCTCATAGCTGAGCTCCTCCATGCCTCTTATCAGTTTGGTTACTCTTCTCTGCACTTTCTCCGGTTCCCCCATATCCTTTTTGTGAACTGGTGCCCAAAACTGAACTGCATATTCCAGATGAGGTCTTACTAAAGATTTGTACAGGGGCAAAATTATATTTCTCTCTCTGGAGTCCATACCTCTCTTAATACAAGAAAGGATTTTACTTTACAACTTTTTTACAACATGAGAGCAGACAGTACAGTTACAATACTATTCAATACAGGAGGAATCAGAGGGCCCTGCACATTAGAGCTTACAATCTAAAACATTTGCCTGTCATTATCCAGCATGGGTCCTTCTTGAAGCTGGGTCACAGCTGTTACTGCTTTGTTCTCAGATCCTATACCTGGTGGTAGGGATGAGCTTTATGTTCAGGTTGAATGTGAGTTTGACTCAAACATTGGGTGTTTGCCCGTTCAGCAAAAAACAAACATTATGGGGCGTTTGCGCCAAATTCGAGTGCCGCGTAATGCCCCATAATTGCACAGTGCATTGCTGTATGATGATTGGCCAAAGCATGCACCATGACCTGCATGCTTTGGCCAATCCCTGCACTCTCAGCTAAGAGAGCCATAATTGGCCAAAGACAGGGTGCCATTGGCCAATCATGGCTCAGGGAGACTAAGTCCACGCCTCACACTATATAAGGCTGCCTGCATGCTCCGCCCCGTGTAGTGTGTCGTTGGCGTGGATGGAAAGAGAGTCTCATTTAGATTGAGCAGGCAGGCAGGTTATTCAGTTAGTTGTGTATTATATATATATACATATATATATATATATATATATATATATATATATATATATATATATATATATATATATACACACTGCACCCAGTTTAGATATATCTGACTGCAGGCCATTCCTGGTGTACTTTTTCTAATATACTTCAGGCAAGCAGGTTATTCAGTTAGCTGTGTATTTAATATATATATATATATATATATATATATATATATATATATATATATATAGAGAGAGAGAGAGAGAGAGAGAGAGAGAGAGAGAGAGAGAGAGATACAGTATATATAGTCACTATTGCATATATATATATATATACAGTACATATATACACTGCATCCAGTGTAGCCAAGCCTATATCTGACTGCAGGCCATTCCTGGTGCACTTTTTCTAATATACTTCAGGCAGGCAGGTTAGTCAGTTAGCTGCAATGTATTTAATATATATATATATTTATATTATATACTTCAGGTGGTGTACACAGTACACAGTACCGTGCACCCATAGTGCAGTTGCTACTACTTTTCTGGTGGTTTACACAATACAGTATACCCATAGTTATTATTACACTTCTGTTGATTACATATAATTAAAATTTTCGATCTAATATTTCACAGCAAGGCCCGTTCCTGCGCCCAACAAGAGTATCTGTGAGGCTTTACAGTGTTGTGCCACCACCACCACCACTACCTAAGGCCCAGTTTTTGTCCAGTTGTCTCCACTGATGCTTTATCCCCAAACCTTTTTCTAATAACCCAAAATTTTCAAAATCCAATTGTCATTGGGACAGAAAGTGAGGTGAAATCTTCTGAACGGGGGCACAGACAGCAAAACAAATGTTACAGGGGTGATAACCCTTCCCTATGTTATCCAAAAAGCTTGAAATCAATTTTTTGGCTGGAACTACACTTAAAAAATTTACCTATTCCAAATTACAAACAGATTAAACTTAAGAACAAACCTACAGTCCCTATCTTGTTTGTAACCTGGGGATCGCCTGTATACTGCTGTTCAGAGTATATAGGGCCTGGGGACCCCAAGCCTTTTTTTAAAAATTTGGGTGCAGAGTTCCCCTTAATATCCATACCAAACCCAAAGGGCCTGGTAATGGGCTGGAGGGAGGGGGGACCCATGCCATTGTTATCAATGATTTTCATCTATATTGCTGGGATCCGACATTACATTACAGCCGCAAGCAGTTTTAAATGACTTTTATTCCTTTAGAAATGTAATTTTGTGCAGGGACTTTTTCTAAACACTGGAAAAATGCGCCACTTTACAGGCATACTATAGTCACCCCCCAGGCTTGATATTTAAAGGAATATTTTACTTTTATTGTTTCACTTTAAGCATTATTAAAATCCCTGTTCCCCAAAAAACTGCATTTTTTTTTGCATTGATACATGTCCCCGGGTCCCCAAACCCTTTTTATATCAATAACTTGCATATTAGCCTTTAAAATTAGCACTTTTAATTTTTCACGTTCGTGTTCCATAGACTTTAACGGTGTTCGCACACATTTTTTGTCTGTTCACATGTTGTGCAACGAACCAAACCTTGGGGTGTTCGGCTCATCCCTACCTATTGGTAATTATGTAATTCTTAGTTGCTAATTATGATAATCACACAGAGTTGCTGTAGTGAGTACATACAGTAAAGCTTCCTCATACATGAAAAATCCAACCAATTTTATTAAAGATACTTTCTTTAGCATTCCAACATAATGTTAAACTCATCAGCAACTGGGATTTGCATCTATCAAAATGTAAAGTCTCCTGAACATTTTCAGCCATCTAGCCTCGTGTGTATGTTTAACATTTCATGAAAGCCATTAAATTTGCAGTTGTAAGTGATTTATATTGGTCAGAGTGGGATAAGTGACTGAGAGGATTCCATGACAGTAAAGACTGGATTCATCTGCTTTGGTCTGAATCGCCATTGGTCGTGAATGGAAGCATTTTATGTATATACTATTGGAAAGCCTTGAAGAAGGTTGTCAGCACTTTGAACTGATCCTATTGCTTTCTTAGCACAAATGTCCCACTTTAACTGATTTGGGTTTTGATAGGGACTTTTGAAAGCTGCAGTCTTGAGAAAAATCTGTGGCTGCTTAGAAGTCTATGTAATGGCCCTTGCAGCGATTTACTGAAATTCTTGGGATCCCTGATGTATTACTGGAAGGCAAGCAAGCCATCTCTCTTATGCTGCGTACACACAATTGGAATTCCGGCCAGAAAAAGACAGATGAGAGCTTTTCATCGGAAAATGCGACCATGTGTATGCTCCATCGGAATTTAGCTGTCCGAATTTCCGCCAGCCAAAAATTGATAGTATGTTCTCAATTTTCCCAACGGAAAAACTTTCTATCAGAAATTCCGATCGTGTGTATGCAATTCCGACACACCAAAAATCACGCATGCTCAGATTCAACTACGAGACGAAAGCTATTGGCCACTGGCTATTGAACTTCCTTTTTCTAGTCCCATCGTACGTGTTTTACTTAACAGCGTTCTAAAAGATTGCAATTTGGTGTGACTGTGTGTAGGCAAGACAGCTTGAGTGGAATTCCGTTGGAATTCCGTCAGGAAAACCATCAGAGCTTTTTCCGACGAGAATTCCGATTGTGTGTATGCGGCATTAGAAGTCCTAAAGTATTGAGAAATAAATGTTTGAGCCCAGTTAATCCAGCACCCCAGATAACCCCCTAGATGATATAAGTAGACTCCTGTTCTTCCTTCTCCACTGATTCTGCCTGTAGGGGGATAGTATGACTGCACCTGTGACATAAACAATTAATATAGGTCTTTATATAAGTCCCCAACCAGCAGCATCAGCTACAAGCTATGAAATGTGTTGAGTTGAGCACCAACTCAATGCACTATCCACTGTGGAACCAGTGATAGGGTAAAGTGCTGTGCTAAATGTGGTAAAAATATGGTAAACGAAAGGTTGGTGCCACAAAAACTGCTTTCTCCTCCATTCTTTGTGATCACATTATATACCTTGTGGCACATTATTTCAAATCTGTCTGACGGACTCAATTCCTATCGGGAAAACCGTTCATCTGTATGCTGGTTCAACGGACCAAATACGATGCAAGGGCAGCTATTTCCTACTGGCTATTGAACTTCCTTTTCTAGTCCCGTCATACCTCATCACATTCAAAATGTAGAAAATGGACACCTACTGTCGATGTGGCTATGTGGTGTGGTGTGGGTCCCAGTTAAAGCATACTAGTCATTTAGTTTTACATAAGGGGTCAAGCTATGGGTGATGTGGCCTGGCTATGGTAACTCATACAGGCCATTCAGCCTTTCATTCCACATCAGTACCATTCATGTCACCTGACAGTCACTATTTATGTCACTTGACAGCTATGTACTGTAGTCTGCTTATTGCTATATGATGAAGATCTATAGAGTGTGACTCAGTCTATGCAACAGATGATGGCATTGTGGTGCCTATGGTATTTTATTGGATGATGGTATGTCACGTGTTAGCGGGACTCAAGCAAGGCTTGGTTCATGTAGCGAGTGCCATCTTGCCCCAATTCTACAGGATTATGGCTTGTCATGTGGTTGCTGACCAAAGCGAGGCTTGGTCCATATCTCGAACGCCATCTTATCTGAACATTAAGATTCTATATTTGGTATGTAGAGGCTTGGAGCGCACGCTAGACGCCACGCTGTTAGGATTTCTGGCATGGGGGGAGTGTGACCCATGCTGATAGAATTGGACAGTGCATTATGAATGTCATTATATATTAATGCAGTTTGTGGGTGGCCAGCCTATACCCCAGATGATGTATTGGTAGACTAGATGAGTGCCCCACAAAAACTCAGTGGCGGGCCGTGCATTGTAGGTGCACGGGCACCGCCCCCCTGACACTTCTGCTGCCCTCCCTATTCATGTGCCCGACCTCTTTTAGGACGCCGGACACATCAAATACTATGGCGGGGATAGGCGGGGGTGTGTATTTTGAAGCATGGGATTAGAGCCAGAGGCTCTAATAGGCTTCATAATAGGGTGGGCTAGGGGCACAGAGCACTGCGTACCGATCCCACCCTGTTGTGTGGCATAGTGAATACATTTTCGCTATTTTCACACTAACGTTCCTCCCTGCCAATCAGCAGGCAGGTCAGTGAGAGCTGTCTCCCAATTGGCCAAAGCATTAGGTGATCCTATTGGATGCCTAACGCTTTGGCGGAAGAGGAGATGAGCGGACACAGGAGCTGCATCCACCGCTTACCACTGAGGAGGAGAGCCACCGAGGAAGAGATGAGAGTTGCCGAGGAAGAGACAAGAGCCGCTGAGGAAGAGAGCCACCAAGGAGAAGAGCCGCCGAGGAGGAGAGCCGTTGCTTCCTGTGAGGAAGAGAGCCCTGTCACTCCTGGAGAGGCGTGGTAAGTGCCGCGGGGACTGCATTTGATGGGTACAAGTAGCTGCATATGATGGGCATAAGTGGCTGCATTTGATTGGCACAAGTGACTGCATTTACTGGGCACAAATGGCTACATTTGACGGCCACAAGTGGCTGCATATGATGGAGCACAAGTGGCAGCATATGATGGGCACAAGTGGCTGCATTTGATGGGCACAGTGAGGCTGCAATTGATGGGGGGGTTCAGAATTTTTCAATTTGTTTGTGCCCCCCCAAAAATTTGAGCACCAGCCGCCACTGCAAAAATTGCATTCTCCTCCATTCTTTGTGTTCACGTTATATACAGGCCTGCGTTTATCTACATCAATGTAAGTGCAATACTTTAATTAATACATTTTTAGCCAAAAATTTTATGCCATGTGGCGATCTTTCTTTTCCTTATGACTCCCTCCTGTTGACTGATGGAGCCTAATGCCTTGTACACATGGTCGGACATTGCATGCAACACCAATTTCGGCCAAAATCCGTTGGAAAAAATGTGACGGATTTTGTCCGAAATTGGTGTTGCATACACACGGTAGGACAAAGTTGTCGGAAAATCCGATTGCTCGGAACGAGGTGACGTTCGTTGCGTATGAAGGGACTAGCTAGAGGCTAGTAGCCAATAGCTTTGGTCTTGTAATTTGATCTGAGCACTTTGTCCATCGGAATTCTCTACAAACGATCGGAAAAAGTCAGATCGGATTTCGATTCTGCTCTCAAATTTTTTCCGTTGGAATTTCCGACGCAAAAAGTCCGATAGAGCTCACACACAATCGGATTTTACGACAATATAATCCGATCAGACCTTTTCCGTTGGAATTTCCGACTGTGTGTACAGGGCATAAGAGTCCTTACGTGGTGAGTTGGTATCGATATACTTTCTATATGCTGGTTCCTGGAACATTTGGATGTTCAATCCGCACTGTTGTGCAATCCACATGCTGGTTCCTGTGACGTCAAGGTCTCAACAGTTTTTGCCTATTTTGCTCCTTGCTGCTTGCAGGTAGCCTATACCATTCGGTAGGAGTACCCTATTACCTTCATTGGTGGTGGTTGCACATTGGATGGTGTTTTTCCTTGCTGCTGAGCTGAGTGCATTTACCTATGGGTGATCTTTGTCCTGAAATCTGAACATTTACTTTTCACCATTTTAATTAATATTCTCCTTCACATTTACTTGGACAATGTTAGTTTATTGATGTGTAATTTTGCACTGTCACTTTATTGATTATATTACATATTTTTACCACATTTAGCGCTGCACTTTATTCTCTCACTATTTTCACACAATCTGTCTAATTGTAGTGCCAGCGGCTTATTTAGGGAGTTGGGTGGCACAGTAATTTTTCATCTTTTTCAGTGTGGAACCAGCATGAAGATATAAAAGGACTCCACTATCATGCTAGAGGTTAGATAACTGATCTGTGAACCTTGAGTTCTAAAAATATGGAGAAGTGTCTTTTGTGAAGCATTAATGAATGTTGGTTTTCTTTCTGTTCTTATATCTTATATCTATGTACATGTGTATCTCCAAAAATTTGAATATTATCAAAAAGTTAATTTATTTCAGTAATTTAATTAAAAAAATGAACTCATACATTATATAGATTATCTACACACAGAATGATCTATTTGAAGCATTTCTTTCTTTTTATTTTGATGATTATGGCTTACAGCTAGAGATGGGCTGAAGTCTATGGGAGCTGAACAGGAAAAATCGTTTTTCAGGAGCAGTGATTTTAAGGATGCTTAAAGTGCAAAAAAAAAAAAAACAATTCCTTTAAATATAGTGCTTAGGGGGTCCCCTTAGTCTACCTGTAAAGTGGAACATCTATAGCCTGCATAGAGCATGCTGCAGCAAAAATTACATTTCTAAAGAAAAATAAAAAAATGAAATAAAATAAAAAAGAAAAAACGGGTCAAATCACATTTAAATTGACTTGCGGTTGCAATTGCCAGCACCCAGCTATTTAAAAAAAAAAGACAGAAAAAACTTATATGGTATGGATTTTAAGGGGAGCCGCATGCAAAATAAGAAAAGAGCGTCATGGGGTCCCACCCAAAACCAATAGCAGACCCTTATCTGAGCACTCAGCCTGGCAGGTCAGGAAAGGGGGGGACAAGCGAAAACTGCTTCCTGAACCATACCAGGCCACATGACCTTAACATGGAAGGGGAGCTTTGTCCCCCCGCCCCAAAGCACCTTAGCCTCATCTTCATGGGGACAAGAGTCAGTCTTTAAGAAGGGGCCCCTAGATTCCGCCACCCCCATGTGAATGAGCACGGGGTACTTAATACCAATTACCCATCCACCAAAAAAGTGTGAAAAAGTTATAAAAATAGAGACAGTTTTTGACAATTCCTTTATTAAAAAATAAAACAACAGTGTCCTCCAATGTAAATCCATTGTCAATCACGCTACCTGCCACACCCAAAAGAGGAAAAGAAAAAAAAACACTCTGCACTCATTGACGGCTGGCTTCCTCCTCTGTCATTTGACATTTCCTATATAGGTAAGGACGGGCCACCTGGCGACGTCATCGGGTTGCACCGCCCCCCCCCTTGTGATGTCACAGACCGATACATGCTGTGTTGGTGATGTCACAAGGGGGCAGTGCCACCAGATGATGTCACTAGATGGCCCCGTCCTTACCTATATAAGAACTGTCAAACGGAGGAGGAGGCATTCGGTGGTTGGCTGTCAATGAGTGCAGAGCATTTTTTTTATTTTTCAAGTGCTGCGGGTGGTGGGATTGATGATGGATCGGGGGACACGTTGCGATACGGCACTGCTTAGCTTTAACTGACAATTGCGTGGTCATGCAACGTTGTACCCAAACAAAATTGATGTCATTTTTTTCCCCACAAATATAGCTTTCTTTCGGTGGTATTTTATCACCTTTGTGGTTTTTATTTTTTGCGCTATAAACAAACAAAAAGCAACAATTTTGAAAAAAAAAACACATTTTTTACTTTTTGCTAAAATAAATATCCAAAATGTAAAAAAAAAAAATATTTTTCCTCAGTTTAGGCCGATATCTGTATTCTACATATCTTTGGTAAAAAAAATTGCAATAAGCATAAATTGATTGGTTTGCACAAAAGTTATAACATCTACAAAATAGGGGGATAGATTTATGGCATTTTTATTATTATTATTTTTTTTTACTAGTAATGGCGGTGATCAGCCATTTTTGTCTTGACTGGGACATTGCAGCGGACAGATCGGCCACTTTTGACACTTTTTTGGGACCAGTGACATTTATACAGCGATCAAAGCTAAAAATAGCCATTGATTACTGTATAAATGTCATTGGCAGGGAAGGGGTTAACACTAGGGGGCGATCAAGGGCTAAACTGTGTTCCTTAGGTGTTTTCTAACTGTGGGGGGATGGGACTGACTACGGGAGAAGACAGATCGGTGTTCCTACTTAGTAGGAGCACACGATCTGTCTCTACTCCCCTGAGAGAACTGGGATTTGTGTGTTTACACACACAGATCCTGGTTCTTGCTCTGTCACAAGTGATCGTGGGTGCCCGGCTGTCAACGCGCCTGCCGGGCACGCACATTGGCTCTGGGGGCGCACACAGGGGCGAGGGGGAAAGCACCCTTCCTTCCATGTTGAGGACATGTGGCACGTGGCTCAGTATGGTTCAGAAGGGGGGGTGCTCATTCATCCTCCCTCTTTCCTGACCTGAGAAGAGGAAGAACGGGGAGATGCTAATGTAAACAAGCATCTCCCCGTTCTGCCTAGTGACGCTGTCACTGATCATAGCTCCCTGTGATCGGTAGGTATGATCAGTGATGCGTCACACATAGCCCATCCCCCCTACAGTTAGAACACATTCCTAGGACACACTTAACCCCTACAGCACCACCTAGTGTTAACCCCTTCACTGCCAGTCACATTTACACAGTAATCAATGCAATTTTAATCACACTGATCGCGATGTATAAATGTGAATGGTCCCAAAATCACGCTAAAATTGTCTGACGTGTCTGCCATTGCAGTCATGATAAAAATCGCTGATCGCTTTCATTACTTGTAAAAAAAAATTTAATAAAAATGCCATAAAACTATACCCTATTTGGTAGACGCTATAACTCTTACGCAAACCAATCAATAAACGCTTATTGCAATTTTTTTTACCAAAAATATGTAGAAGAATATGTATCGGCCTAAACGGAGGGAAAAAAATGGATATATATTATAGCAAAAAGCAAAAAATAGTGCTTTTTTTCAAAATCGACGCTCTTTTTTTGTTTATAGCGCAAAAAATAAAAACCGCAGAGGTGATCAAATACCACCAAAAGAAAGTTCTATTTGTGGGAAAAAAAGACATCAATTTTGTTTGGGATTTACTTGCATGACTGTGCAATTGTCAGTTAAAGTGACGCAGTGCCAAATCGCAAAAATGTGCTCTGGTCTTTGGCCAACAAAATGGTCCGGGGCTTAAGTGGTAAATATGCTTGGATACAGCACTCTGTGAACAGACAGCTTCTTTAGCAATGACCTTTTGTGACCTCCTTGTGGAGGGTGTCTTATTACTGTCTTCTGGACAACTGTCAAGTCAGCAGTCTTCCCCATGATTGTGTTACCAAACCAGGCTGAGGGACCATTTAAAGGCTCAGGAAACCTTTAACTCAAAACACTTGTAATTAGTGGGAATGCTTCAGCAGTCCCACTATTGTTATAAATTTTTATTAGTGGGACTGCTTTAGCAGTCCCACTATTGTTATTTGTTTTTTAATTTATTAGTGGGACTGCTTTAGTAGTCCCACTATTGTTATTCGTTTTTTTATTTATTAATCATCATCATCTTTTTATTATTATTCCGTACATTTTTTGGCTCTGCATAACTTCTGCATACTTTCATCTATTAAAGCCATTCAACTTTTAAAATATTCCGCTCTTTCAGCTGATGATGGGACTATTATTATTAAGCTTTTTAACACTTTTTTTAACATTAAAGTCAATGAGAGCATGCTTAAAATCCTTAAAATCTTCTTATGCTACCAAAAGTTTCAGCTCCTTCATACATTCACCTACAGACACCAAACTTATAATAGAGGAATATGATGGGGGAGTTTTGATGGGGCAGTTTTGATGGTGGCAATATGATGGGGCAGTTTTGATGCTATTCAGCATTCCCACGCATTTTCTTCAGGAAATATATTTTCTAGTTAGCTGATAAGAGTGTGACTCCATGAGTCTACAATATTGAACTTTTATACAATATTATAATTTTCCGAGATACTGAATTTTGGGTTTTGACTAGCTGTAAGTCATAATCATCAAAATTAAAAGAAAGACATACTTGAAATATATCACTCTGAGTGTAATGAATCTATATAATATACTTTTTGAATTGAATTTCTGAAATAAATTAACTTTTTGATGATATTCCAATTTGTTTTTAGATGCACCTGTAATAGGCCCAGTGAGACTATTTTATTGATTTATAGATAGTAAAAATACATTTTTTATTTTTTTTAAATGCACATGCATGAGTGATATCTTAAAAGTCCAACTTACTGTTTCTGGATGTCTTATGTTTTTGCCAATGCAGTACCACTGTCTATACTATAGAATTGGTATTGGTAATCTTAGAACATAAGAATCTAGCTAAGACCAGGAATCATTGTGATGCAAAAGAAATTATTTCCAGGGAAGTAAACAGAAAATATTTGTTTTTTTAGAGCGATGTTCCTGTTGTTGTTCAGAGAGAGCCTGGGGAAGATACTGCAGCAGTGGTCCCTCAGCTTTCCCTCTGTAGGTCTACAGTAAGGGGTGCTGGGATTTCAAATTCCAGGAAATAAACAGGTTTGCTGCAGGCACCCACTGGGATTCAGAAACAAATCACAGACAATTTACTTAAGTATGGTAAGACCTTCAGGGCTCTATGACGGAGTAATAAACAACCTGACAATGTAGCATTGCTTTGTTTTCTCTTATTAGATTCAGTTAGATTCAGATTCATTTGTGTAACTTTTTCTGTACTATTTCAGGACAAGAGAATTTCTGTGTTGGAATAACTTCAGCTGCAAGCATTTTCTAGATGTGATGGCTTTAATTGTATGAACATTTACAGCTATTTGATAGAGATGATAGCAAAGGCGGCTGGTGGTATAGTTTTTTTTTGGGGGGGGGGGGGGGGGTGGCAAGCTAGGATTGGCTGGGAGGAGAATCAGGAAGACAATAGCGAATATTCGCTATTGTCACACAACTGGGTGGGCTCGGGGCGCAGTTATGGATGGGCCGCTGATGGATGATAGTGAACACTCTTCACAAGGCCACAAGGCTTCACTGTCACTTTCCCTTAGTGAAGATGTCAGTGCCTTTACCAGAAGCCGACTGAAGAATCGGCTCAGGTGAGACCATCGTTGGAACCAGAGGCAGGAAAGTGTCCTTATATTAAAAATCAGCAGCTATAGTATTTGTAGCTGCTGAATTAATTTTTCAGTGGAGACTGGAGCTCGTCTAAATTTAATCTAGTGATTATTTCTAAATATCTAAGTTTTTTTTCTTTTCTTTTAGAGCCCTTTCACACTGAGGCGCTTTACAGGTGCTACAGCGCTAAAAATAGTGCCTGCATAGTGCCTGTAAAGAGCCTCTCCTGTCTCTCCAGTGTGAAAGCCCGAGCGCTTGCAGGACAGTAAAAAAAGTCCTGCAAGCCTCATCTTTGCAGCACTATAGGAGTGGTGTAAAAACCGCTCGTAAAGAGCCCCTGCCTATTGAAAACAATGGGGAGAACTGCCAAGCCGCTGGCAAACCACCGCTTTGGGGCTTTTGGGTTTTGGGTTTTGGGTTTTAACCCTTTTTCGACCACTAGTGAGGGATAAACTGCCCCTCTAGTGGCCGAATAGCGCCTCTAAAACGACGGCCAAGCGGCACTAAAAATAGCGCCACTTTACTGCCAATGCCCGCTCGCCCCAGTGTGAAAGAGCTCCTATTAAAGTAATTCTCTCCAGCTAAACAAACATCCTAAAAGAAGGTCCCTGCTCTTATACTCACCTTAATTCCAGCACTACATGCTCTCACTGGTTCACACCACAATTTCTGCCTTACTTATGCGTTTCTGCATGCCCATGTTTGATGCGTTCTGGTGCATTTTCCCCTTTTTTTTTCTTCATCTGAATTCAGGACATGAGCGCTGGTGTGTTTTTTATGTATTTTGACACATTCCAGATGCGTTCCATATAGAAAAAATGCAGTCTGTTCTACTTTTCTTGACTGCACTGAAACGCACTGCACTGGTATGAACTAAGGTCAATGGAATACATGGAAAACACTATGCAGATTAAAAAACGTACTGGACTGCATCTGGTGTAGAATTCTGGGTGTGGGGAATGCTTGCGTCCCCCCTCCACACTCAGTGGTTCCATCTAGGGATGAGCTTCACGTTCGACTTGAATATCGGTTGTTCGCCCATTTGCTGAACAGCGAATTTTATGGGGCGTTCGCGGCCCATAATGCACTGCAAGACCGCAGTGCATTGCTGTATGATGATTGGCCAAAGCATACACCTGACCTGCATGCTTTGGCCAATCACAGCACGCTCCTCAGCGAGAGCCATAATTGGCCAAAGGCCTTTGGCCAATCATGGCTCAGGGGGAGTAAGTCCACGCCCCGCACTATATAAGGCTGCTTACACAGCGCCCGTATAGTGTGTTATAGTGGACGGAGATAGAGAGATTGAGCTAGATTAGGCAGGCAGGTTAGTTAGTTAGTGGCAGTTTATTTGACGTATACATTTACGTATACGTATAGTCAGACTAGTAAAATAAATATATATATATATATATATATAAATATATATATATGTATATATATATATATATATATATATATATATATATATATATATTTATTTATTTTTTTAAACAAAAGAGAATACCACACTTAAAATAATTGGAATGAACAAAACATATAAATAAAGAAGCAGCAGCATACAGTGTGATAACACAGGAAACCAAATAAAAATTTAAAAAGCTGCGCTAAAAAAAGTCTCAATGAATAAGTCCACAGAAACTTGCATAAAGGCAAGGAAATCAATTTGAGCCACTGGAAAACTTGATATGACCGCAGTGTGCACACACAAACAAGAAAAGTGCCCGACCACCATAGCTGTAGATTCTGCTTACCAGACAGCAAGCATAAAAGGTGAATGGCTATAACCCAGCCTAGGCCTTTAGCTTGCAGGTGACCACAGTAGTAACGGTAAACCAGATGGTGCAGACCACTCCCTCTATCCAGCTAAAATGCCCGTTTATGCTCAAATGTATGCCCAAGAAAAGAGAAAACTGGCCATGGCGTAATATGGTCTAGATTTAAATTTATTAGAAAAAAGTATTGCAGTTACATTTAGGAAGAAATAATAATGCGTAAAAAATGCCGGCCGGCACAAACAAACGGAGCCCGTCCTCCTACTCCAATCATGTGGTGACGCCACTACGTGCTTTCCTCCAGATGCGTTTCGTCATCAGCAGATGTTGTCAATGGGGAATGGGCAGCGTAGTGACTCACCACCTTAAATACAGAACCAAGCCTCATTCTGAGTCACGAGTACACGGATCAGGGGATGCCATATTAAGTATGGGCAGGTATCCCTTACTAGCAGGGGCGAGGATAAATACATCCACAACGTCCCACATAAACAATTACTAACGTTAAAAAATGAATAAATAAAACATTCAAGATGACTAACATCTAAAAAACATTGGGAAATAATACCTGACTGCATACAGACCCAGAACGGATCGGCCAATAAATTTAATACGGTCAAGCGATATCAGGCCACTATAATAGAGACCAATAATTTAAAGATATAATTTTAACATCAATTCCTCCCAACATATACATTGAGAGAATGTAAAGTGAATCTGTTATAAATCAACCTAAATGATTAAATATAAAGTGACTTAAAATAGTGATACTTATGTTTATAAATATTAAATTAAATATATATTGAGTAATATGAAATAAATCGAAAATAAAGATCCTAAAAAAATAAAAATATATTTTATCTATTATCAATAATAAATTGATAATAGATATATATTATATATATATTGAATAAATCATATGCGTGACTAAAAAGTGAAAATAGTGTAATAATAAATTAGATTACATTATAAATTAAATTATCAATATTATGTGAAAAAAATATATGTGGTAATTTAATAAAATAATTAATTTAATAATTAGAATTAAGTATATAACCATATACCCTTATATTGGTCCCAATTACCCATAGGTAGATTATCTTATATCTCTTCAAAAAATCTTTAATATAAATAATGTAAAATATTAAAAATAAGATATTAAGAAAAGATTTTTATGTAAAAAATTTAAAAAAATAAGGGAAAGAAAAAGGCCCTTTACCTATGCCATATACTGGTGACTCAGAACAAGTTTACACATTGGCCCATTAAGAACAAGTTTACAAATAGGCTCATTAAGAATTATCAATAAAAGCGTTTACATCAGTATCGATATTTAACCCATAAGGTGCATACGTTTTCAAACTATGGATCCAGGTCATTTCTAATTTCAATATAGTATCTCCCTCACTAATGAACTCCCCCTCCAATGGGGACTGAACCTATCAATACCTAAAAAAATTGTTTTAGAGAGGTCTTTGGATCTGTCTTTCCGATCTTAATATTAGTGATATGTTTGTTGAGGCAAACTTGAAGCTGCTGTTTAGTTTGTCCCCTTTCAGTTTATATATATATATATATATATATATATATATATATATATATATATATATATACATATATATATATATATATATATATATATATATAGATATACACGCACACACACACACACACACACACACACACACACACACAGTATCTCACAAAAGTGAGTACACCCCCCACATTTTTGTAAATATCTTTTCATGTGACAACACTGAAGAAATTACACTTTGCTACAATGTAAAGTAGTGAGTGTACAGCTTGTATAACAATTTAAATTTGCTGTCCCCTCAAAATAACTCAACACACAGCCTCTGACAACAAAAGTGGGTACGCCCCTAAGTGAAAATGTCCAAATTTGGCCCAAAGTGTCAATATTTTGTGTGGCCACCATTATTTTCCAGCACTGCCTTAACCCTCTTGGGCATGGAGTTCCCCAGAGCTTCACAGGTTGCCACTGGAGTCCTCTTCCACTCCATGACGACATCACGGAGCTGGTGGATGTTAGAGAAATTGTGCTCCTCCATCTTCTGTTTGAGGATGCTCCACAGATGCTCAACAGAGTTTAGGTCTGAAAACATGCTTGGCCAGTTCATTACTTTTATCCTCAGCTTTATTAGCAAGGCAGCGGTAATCTTGGAGGTATGTTTGGGGTCATTATCATGTTGGAATACTGCCCTGCAGCCCAGTCTCTGAAGGGAGGGGCTCATGCTCTACTTCAGTATGTCTAGTACATGTTGGCATTCATGGTTCCCTCAATGAACTTCAGCTCCCCAGTGCCGGCAGCACTCATGCAGCCCCAGACCATGACACTCCCACCACCATGCTTGACTGTAGGCAAAACACACTTGTCTTTGTACACCTCACCTGGTTGTCACCACACACACTTGACACCATCTGAACCAAATACATTTATCTTGATGTCATCAAACCACAGGACAGGGTTCCAGTAATCCATGTCCTTAGTCTGCTTGTCTTCAGAAAGCTGCTTGTGGGCTTTCTTGTGCATCATTTTTAGAAGAGGCTTCCTTGTGGGACGACAGCCAGGCAGACCAATTTGATGCAGGGTGCGGTGTATGGTCTGAGCATTGACAGGCTGACCCCCCACCCCTTCAACCTCTGCAGCAATGCTAGCAACACTCATACGTCTATTTCCCAAAGATAACCTCTGGATATGACGCTGAGCATGTGCACTCAACTTCTTTGGTCGACCAGAGAGTTCTTTGCCCTGAGGTGCCATGTTGAACTTCCAGTGACCAGTATGAGACAGTGAGAGTGATAACACCAAATTTAACACACCTGCTCCCCATTTACACCTGAGATCTTGTAACACTAACTAGTCACATGACACCGGTGATAAATGATGGCTAATTGAGCCCAGTTTGGACATTTTCACTTAGGGGTGTACTCACTTTATTTGCCAGCGGTTTAGACATTAATGGCTGTGTGTCGAGTTATTTTGAGGGGACAGCAAATTTACACTGTTATACAAGCTGTGCACTCAATACTTTATATTGTAGCAAAGTGTAATTTCTTCAAATCCTGTTGTCACAGGAAAAGATATAATAAAGTATTTACAAAAATGTGAGGGGTGTACTCACTTTTGTGAGATAGTGTATACTATTAAAGAGACATTTTCATTGTGATTTCACTTAAAATCATAAAACACATATGTTAATCTCAACTTTTTTTTAGGTAAAAAATAATCTGGTACAATACTTTCATAATTCCCCATGTGTGTCGCTATGGCTGTTTCATTAATTTGTATAGCATAAATATGGAATAACATTTTAAGACCATGTATTGTTAGAAGCCAAGTTTCCTCTATTAATGAGTTAACAAACCTATTATGCTCAGGACGGGAACTGATGGTACAGAAAGTAGGAAGAAGGAAGGACTTGAGCAAACCATGTGCTCAAGACAAAGGGACAGTACTTGTTGTTTGTGCTCAAGACAAAAGGAAGTTTACCAGGACTTCAGAGAAGTCTGGAAGATTCCTTGCTGGAAGGCGACTCAATCATAAAGAAAGGCTTAAAATTAGGGATGAGCCAAGCACCCTCCTGTTCGGTTCACAGCAGAACATGTGAACAGGCAAAAAATTAGACAGAACACACAAACACCATTAAAGTCTATGAGACACAAACATGAATAATCAAAAGTGCTAATTTTAAAGGCAAGTTATTGCCATAAAAAGTGTTTTAAAGCAGTACAGCAGTTTAAAAAAAATAAATTGGATTGATACATGTCCCCTGTGGCAGGACCCAGGTCGCCAAACACTTTTTATGACAATAACTTGCATATAAGCCTTTAAAATTAGCACTTTTGATTTTTCATGTTAGTGTGCCATATACTTTAACGGTGTTTCGACAGCTTTCGAATTTGCCATGAATACCGCATATTGTTCACTGTTCGTTGAACACCCGATGTTTGAGCCGAACTTACATCGACTCGAACATCAGGCTCATTTCTACTTAAAATAGGACCATTACCTGGAGATGACTCTAAATCTACAACCCATGGAAATTTGCTAGAAAGGATAGCTTGTGCATGTTTACATTGTAGGCATATTTTGTAATATCTGTCAGTCTTGGACTGTATTCCCATAATTGCAATAGTTTGTATGTGCAATATTTCATTCAGTAAAGGCAGAGGCTTTATTGCTTCCTTGCTCCTCACGCAAAGACCCTTAAAAGACGTAAAGTAAAACTCCATGTTATATTCCAAAAGTGCATATTTCTGGTCCTAAAGTGCCAGTAAAGTAAGCAGGTATTTTACTAGTGTTACTTCTTCCTTGAAACTAGATATATATAAACAGGTTATCATCATATGTCAAAAATCAGGCTGATCAATAAGATATCTTACACATTCTGAAGAAGGAATGGGACCCATTCTGTATAATATAACTGGAATTATGTTGCTTTGATATATAATATATAACAGCGTCATTTTGTTATTTATTACAGTCAAAACTGGAGTTTTTCTTTGATGTTCTAAGGACAGCATCAACCTTCACTTTCGTTGTGTGTTTGTTGTCTATCATCATATGTGTACAGGGTCTATAGAGCCATTGTTTATTGATATCCTATAACTGCAATGTGAATGGGCTTTTGGACGTGCATTTGGGCCATAATTCCATTAGAATGTTTCTTTTGATTCAGCTCTAATTCTATTCATCTTTTGAGGCCGTAGACTGCAATTTATTTTATTCTTTAAACTAAGAACTATTCCTAAATGTCTATTCCTAAATATATTTGCTTGAGATGTAAGTATATACCTGCTGGACAGAGGGGGAAATAGGAAATAAAAGCAGATTGAAAGCCAGATGGAAGATTTAATGGAAAGTTAAATAGAAGGCAAGGGATCTGAAACGGCTTCTTAATGGAACTGCTCCTCACTCCATTTAATCCTCGTCTGCTAAACGCAATGTCCAAGTCAGCAGAGGGATAGCAGAGCTAACAAGGTAATTATTAACCCTTTAGTATCAATAGGTGCTTTTTTAAAATACATTTTTTACAATACTACTGCATCATCATATTAACTAAAGTTTAAGGGGCTGAGAAGAGGCCAAAATAATCTGCTTAAAGGTTTACTGGTTCACTCCGCTTTAGCAAAGATTAAAATAATCTATTTGAATACAAGAGTGCAATACATATTGTTCAAAAATGAAACCGAAAAATTGCTAAGACCTTGATATACATTGTATATCAGCAAATTCAGACACCGCATCACTTTGTAGGGATGCATTTTATGTTTACTCAGGCATTAGAAAAAAAAATAGACAACTGGGCATTTGCTGTACTTAGTACATGCTTGTCCTGGAATGGATTAGTAGGCAGCCCTGACTTAGGGCAGCAGGACTGAACTGGCCATAAATTTAATTGTTGATTATGTTCCAGCAGTCCTGCCAGCTCATCCAGTATAAGTAATGCCTTGGAAACTGACTGCTATCACTGCATCCTATAGTTTGAAGTCTTGCCGCATGCTTTATAATCTGATTTTACAATTTCCTTTAGATTTATCAGCACCTATATGGTACGAAGGCCTACTAAAAAAGCCTCTGCACTGTATAGTTGTTGGTAAATCTAAGAGAGATTGTACAATTATAATATAATCTGTATGGCCAACTTCACACTTTTTTGACTGCTCATTGTAGGCTGTACCATACCATTCACCTTACTTGTATTATAAAGGTAAATGGTGCCTGTATTTGAATTTGTGTCTGAATGTGGGAACAGAGGTGTTACACAAAGATATGTGAAATGCTTTCATATATTAATCCATAAGAACGAGAAAACTCGCAGAGGAATCCACCAAAGAAGTTGGTAATGTCTATATCATAAGTATAAATATTCCAATATTTCATAGGAGATTACTCATTAAGGCAGTACAAAAAGCAGCAGTAGCATGCATAGAAGCCAAACAGAAATCCTTGCCACAGTTCTGAAGGTGCGCCTTTATGCTTCAGTCGCTATTCCCAGTGCCCTATATGTAAGCAAGAGATGCCACTGGAAAATACTAGACATTACATACAGAGACTGTGGGCTCCATTCACACCAAAGCACGCCAAAATAGTTTTTTTCAATGGTGTGGGGTCCCCTCTAAAATCCACACCAGACTCTTATCGGAGTATGCAGCCCAGCAGGTCAGGAAAAGGGGGGGATGAGAGAGCGCCCCCTCCTGAACCATTCCAGGCCACATGCGCTTTGGGCCAGGGGGGCTCTGTCCCCCCCAATCACCATGTTTGCATGTTGATAGGGGCAGGGGTCTCTTCCTCACAATCCTCGCCAGTGGTTCTGGGGGACTGCGGGCAGGGGGCTTATCGGAATCTGGAAGCCCCTTTAACAAGGGGGCCCCAAGATCCCTGCCCCCCATGTGAATGAGTAGGGTACCTCTACTCACTCATAAAAAAAAAAAATGTAGTGTAAAAAAAGACAGGAGACAAAAATCATGATGCCCATCGTCACCCCCTGGCAGACCGCAGAGCTGGCAGACAGCAGGGGCCGTCGTCGGGAGCATCGTTTTTTTTTGGGTTGGCGGTGGCAGTGTGCATCGTGACTGATGATGGATCTACACTTGGGGACATTTTTTAAAAATGCTTTAAATAAAGGACTTGTCAAAAGCTGCCTACTGAATATTTTTACACTATGCTTTTTAAGCTGATATTTGAATGTTTGCCACTGGCTACCATCATTTGTAGATTAGCGACATCCTTAGTGCTGCTTTGCTGAAGCACCTTGATAGTGCAATAGAAGTAATGCAACTTACTCAAAGCACAAAAAGTCAATCAAAAGTCATGAAACATTTTCCAGCAACAGATGTTTTCCCACAGGCAACAATCATTGCACATACTGCCCATTATGTTACATGAGTCAGAAATGGCAACTTGTTATCACTCTCCACTGTTCTATTATGTAATTGTAATCTGATGTTAAAATCTGACACTTACCTACTGACTGCTTCAGGTGCTGGTCTGGTGGAGGTGACCGTGTGGTTACTGGGAAGAAGCAGGATCTGTGTTAATGAAGAGCAGTATGTATGTAAAAGTCAGAAAGGTTTTAGTAGCATATTACAAAATAGGAAACTGGAGAGGTAGAGAAGAGTCAAGCTTTGGTGTGCGTTCTAATACCCTTCCAAGTACTAATACACAGTCATTTACAATCTTTTTATGTAGACAAAGCTACTATTTTAAATAAATATCAGGCTCTCTGGGGTGAAGGTATAGTCATGTCAATATTCTAAGGTGAAAATAAATGTCTACATTTTTATAGGAAGTCTGCACTAAGAGAAATATGCTGGCTATTATATACCTCCCAACTTTTTGCGATGGGAACAAGGGACACCTATTAGCAAAAGTAGGTAGGCACAGAAATCTCCCCCTGCCACACCCCCTCAAAGGAGAATTATACAAAAAAAAAATTAAACCCTCAAGTGCTTTTTTTATCACTATTATTCCTTCATACTGGTGTATTTTAAGTACCGTATTACTTTGGGGAGATGCAGACTAGAATACTGCAATCACTGAGCAGCAAATTATATCACCTGTGATGTATTTCAGTAATCTTGCAAACCTGGCCTGTTAGTGGGTCCTGAGGGCAGGAGTTGAGAATCACTAGAGCATTTTATATACGATTATATAGATCAGACCTAAAGGAGGGACAAATGAAGAGGAAAAAGGAACAGAGGGACTTTGTTCTAAATCAGGGACATTCCCTCAAAATTAGGGACAGTTGGGAGCTATGCTATTAGTGTTGACATCTCCTGCTACAAATTCTGGTTACCTTGTTGTCATTCTGATCCTTTAATACTTTCTGAATCACTGACCTGCAATATGTTTTCAACTTCACTGGCCTAATATTATCTGGATAAGTCACATATTAAAGCAGAAGTAAATCTAGATTTAACAGTTTAAAAAAACAATTACATTTTCTGCATGTGGCGGGAATGTAACTGTCACATTGGATGTGCTCGCAACCAAACTGTCAAACCATCCAATGGCTGGTGTCATAACTGATCACATGTGCACCATCATGGCAGTTGGAGATCAAATAGAGGCCAAGATTGCGGCTTCCTTGGCTGAAAACTATAGTGTTTACTTCCACTTTAAAGTCAAAGTCAAACATAGAATTAGCATCCTTAGACCAAGCTTGGCAATTGCAATCTCCATATTTCTCTCAATATACGTTTACTATAAATTGCTCTGCAGATGATTGGATAGTCAAAGTGAATCCAGGTTGACTTGTGTAAATATCACTGTAGATCAACTTTTGAATGGACTAACCTTAAAGTGGATGTAAACCCGAATTTTTTTATTTATTTTTAATTTTTTTATGTCATAATATATAGTATACGATTTCCTATCATTTGAGCCTAGTCTTGCCACAAAGAGTTAATCCAGCTCTGAGCAATCCTCTTTTATTGTTCAGTGAGATAAATCTTGACAAACAGAGAAAAACTTTGTCAAATCCTCCCCCTTGCTGTGAGTGACAGGTGATTTATGTATCTCGTACACTAGCCTAAGAGACATGCATTATTTTTTAATTCCCTCCCACTCCTTTCTTCTGATGCTCTGCCAGGATTGGATGTTTCCCACCTCAGCATAATTGGGCATGCTGAAGTCATGTGGTTACTTTCCTGTCTTTTCACTGGATGTTAGGGATCAAAGCAGAAGTTCAGTGTAAGAAATACACAGGAGAAAATGCATATTGACAAGGGGAGTGTAGAGGTGGGCGGAGAGTCTATTGACATCACGACTCCACCCACCGTGCTCCAGACAACAGACCCACCCACAGAATCTGCAGTTTATCAGGTCTTATAACAGGCAGAGGGGAGGCATTTGACCGGTAAAGATACATGCAGGAGGCATGTATATCCTTATAGATAACCCCTATGGCAGTAGTTTAGAAAGGATGACATTGGGTTTACATCCACTTTAAAATGTTTGTCATCAGACAAGTGTATGGAGATGTTTTTTGTTGAAAAAACATGCTCTGGGAGATGGAAGAATAATGTATATGTGGGACTGTCACTCTCATGTCACTCTTCGATACATTGCACATAATAAGTCATATATACATTCCATCACCTGGATACTACAATTTTCCCTGGGCTTGATTAGCTTTAGAGCAGCCCTGCACATAATTAATTTCCCCAATGGTGTTAATATACTGTATGTTTGTCTTATGTTTCAGTTCTTATTCTGAATCCAGATTCAGGGATAAGATATACAGAGGAGTGGTTACATACAGATCACTGGCAGGAATTACCTATTCATGTGAGAGTTAGTAGGTGGGAGTGAGTGACAGTACTTTCTGACAAGCTCGTAGCTTTGACTTCACATCAATGTGATGATGGCTGTTCAACACCTCGTATCGACGCTTGCAAATAAAAACAGATTTACAGATTTACACTTCATTTGCCAGCTAGCCCATTAGCTGATGAACCTTGTCATCTTGATTCTTCCGTGATAAACCTACTAGCTTCATACTTGTCAAAAGACAGGCAGGTTATCAAGATATTAAGTCTTTTAAGCAAGTAGCAAAGGAATAGTCATTAATGAGTGAACCTGTCACGTCTAAAGGGGGATCCTGTTAAGTGCATGTAAAAAAGTAATCAGCTTAGCAATGGGACACTCCTTAATTTCCAAAGAAAAAAATATAGCAATAATCTTCGTGCCAGCTGGTTATTTTCTGTCTACATTGTGCTTGTCACTCACTATAAGCTCGCTTAAGCGAACTGGGCTCAAGTGGTCATGCATGATTGCACATGTATCTATAGGAAAGGAAGATAGCTATGTTAAAACTGTCACTGAGAGCATTCTTTGCAGTTCTTTGGAACTGGGCATCACAATCTTGGTGACAATTGTACCAATTCAAATGTTAGAATATAGAAATAGGACACTCATGTCACCAAAAACATAACACAACTGACAACCGTTAAAATGGTCAAAGTTGACATGTAATCAGTTATAGAGCTCACACAAATTAAAAAAAAACTCTTAGCTCTTGCACACACGGTCCGACATTCCGACGGAAAATGTCCGATCGGACCATGTTGTCAGATAATCCGATCATGTGTGGGCTCCATCGGACTGATTCCGTCGGAATGTCCGACCGACAAAGTTTGAGAGCTGGATATAAAATTTTCCAAAAACCTGAACCGATCGGACTTTGTCCGATCGTTTGTAGAGAATTTCAATCGGACAAAGTGCCACGCATGCTCAGATCAAATTCCTAGACCAAAACTATTGGCTACTAGCCTGAACGTAGTCCCGTCGTAATGAAATAACGTCATCACGTTCTGAACGATCGGATTTTCCGACAACTTGTCCGACCGTGTGTATGCAACACCAGTTTCGTACAAAATCCGTCGGACAAAATCTGAAGGATTTGGTTGTCCGAATGTCCGACCGTGTGTACAAGGGCTAAAATGTATTGCAGGAGAGTACAAGTTAGGTTAAAAATCATAAGTAAACATAGCATCACATTGTGTATTCTTGTGTTCTTTTCTGACTGCAAGCTGCAGTAATACCTTTATGATGAGCGTTACAATTTCATTAATTGTGGATGACAGTAACTTCCTATTCCTACTTCACAAACTTGACACCATCGCCTAGACACTAATTATGCAAGGTTGCCTGCAAAATTAATTCTGTTAGTTGGATTTAAAGTTGTTGTAAACCCTTACAATCCCCTTTTTGCTACAGGTAAGCCTAGAATAAGGCTTACCTGTAGCTACCCCGGATATCGCATAAACCTTCACGGATTAGGAGATACCCCCTGTATCTGCATGTGCTGAACATGAACGTGCCGTTTGCTTCAGTGAGTGTGCCATTAGTGGCAGCTCCGGCGCATGTGCAGGAGTGATGCCATTACAGTGATAATACGGAAGTAACTCCAGGAAGAAATGTCACTGGCTGTTGCTATGTACGGGCACAGCAGTGGGGGCTTCAATCTCGGGTGAATATTACATAATGAGCTAGTATGCTATGCGTTCTATGCATTCTAGCTCATTATTCCTTTGTCTTGCAGGTCTTTTTTTTTCCTGTGGTTTTACAACCACTTTAAGGACAGTTTTGGGATACACTACTGTAATCAAATAAGCAATAAGTGTTCCATCAAAATACAACACCACTAATGATAACTGTGTTTGCAACACTGGAAGATTATTTTTCCTTAGTAATGGTATATTTAAGAACACTTAAATATTCTATATTTTACATATGTGCAACCAATTTTGTGTGGAACCAATTCCAAGCATGTCTCCTATAAATGGTTCCTTTTTTTTAAATTCTATTTACATGTAGCACCCTCTAGTGTGCTAGAAAAATATTTTTCTGTAGAGTATGTAAGTTGTTAGGCTTGGCTGGCAGCCAAGCCTGTGTTTGTTAATCTGGGTTGGGTGAGTGACTCGGGGAGGGCTGGACGACTCACAAGAAGTATCTCTGAGACCCCCCCCCCCCCCACTGCTGGAACTTGCTGGAAATTTCCAGAAGAATAGGAGTGGAGGTGAGGAGGAGCTGTCTGGAGTATTCTGGGGACCCTGACCAATCCCAAACAGATGGGTTGGCAGGGGGTAGGACCCTTCAGGTCTGGTATGGATTTTAAGGGGAACCCCACACCAAAATTAAAACAAAAAAACAGGGTGGGGTCCCCCCAAAAATCCATACCAGACCCTTATCCAGCAAGCCGCAGTAAAAGAGGGGGGGGACGAGAGAGCGCCCCCCTCCTGAACCATACCAGGCCACATGCGCTCAACATTGGGAGGGTGCTTTGGGGTAACCGCCCAAAGCACCTTGTCCCCATGTTGATGGGGAGAAGGGCCTCACCCCCACAACCCTTTGCCCAGTGGTTGTGGGGGTCTGTGGGCGGGGGGCTTATCAGAATCTGGAAGCCCCCTTTAACAAGGGGACCCCCAGATCCCAGCCCCCCCCGTGTGAATTGGTACCATTTTTCAAAAAAAGTGACAAAATGGTTAAAAAACAAGAGACGGTTTTTGACAAGTCCTTTATTAATTTCTTCTTCTTTCATCTTCTATCTTCTGGTCTTCCTTCGGTGTTATTCTTGTTCCTCCAACTTCTTCTTCTCCATCTTCTTCTTCATCTTCTTCTTCCTCCGCTCTTCTTGTCCCACATCTTTCTACGGCTTCTTCTCCGCTCCGCTCCGTCCGCACGATCCGCCTCAGTGGGAGTCTTCCTCTGTGTGACGCTTCCATTCTTCTGACACTTCTTAAATAATGGAGGGCGGGGCCACCCAGTGACCCCGTCCCCTATGGCTTTCCCTGTGAAACGTAAATGGGTGACCCCGCCCCCTCTGACAACACAGGGAAAGCCATAGGGAAGTCCCCGTGCGTCAGAGGAGGGTGGGGTCACCGGGTGTTATTTAAAAAGTGTCAGTAGAATCGATGAATCACACAGTGTGAATGGCAGAAAAAGCATGTCATTGGTTGCTAGGACAGCGACCAATGACTGCAAAGGAGATCATCGAGGCGGCAGTAGTGGTGGTGGTAGGTGAGAGAGGCGCAGTGTCTGGGCAATACCGGACAGATGTCAACCCTATCTGGGGACATAACCAGGGACAGACTTGGTGCGGGGACAGTGTCCTCAGTTCGGGGACTTCCCCGGGGACGTCTGGTCACCCTACTCTAGTGTACCAGGCATTAATTTGTGTTAAAAACAAACATAATGTACTGTTAATCCTATGTAGTAAACTTGTAGTTATCATTCTTGGCATTAGCAATTTATATGCTGAAATTAGGACTTCACAATGCTGTGGTGACATAGGCTGTCTCTCCCTGGCATCCCCAGTAAACCAATGAGTCCTCTATGCATATTCTGCCAGAGGAACTGAAACACCACAGCTTACTTGCACAAGTCACAAGAGATTTGCACTCCAACACACACTTGTCACTGTAGGTATCCAAGCAATTGGTAAGATCTGCACTCCAGCATGCACAGATCACTTCCCAGGATCAGTTATATTCGCTACAACATACAGTAACCTATTATGTTCTTTTATAAAGATTGTGAACAAATAAATACTTTTTATATCCTGGAGTAAGTTTATAGCTGAGTTACTTCCTGTAAACAGGAAAAATCAATTGCTCACAATAACAAAGCCTACATTTCCACTAATTCAATTTTCTGTAACACCATATTTTGAGGGATGCAATTGGTCAAGAAGCATATTTATTATTTAATTTTGGCTTTTTTCTCTCTTTCTTCTCATGTGTCACTATGCCTCTATAACATTTTACCCTTCCTGATCCCATGAAAGCATTGCCAGTGTATTTAAAAATAAAATAAAGGTGTAGACCTGATCAGTAGCCCCTTTAAGATGCTCAGCAGGGCATTGCAACTTAATTTCCCTCTCTGTAGCATTACATTTTGAGAAATGTAATTGGCCAAGCAGCATATTTATGTAAATTGCTGCCATTTTTCACTCTTCCCCCTCATGTGGCACTATGTCTCGGTAACATTTGACCTTTTCTGATCCCAGGACAGTATCCCCAAGCTATTTACAAATAAAATAAAGAAGTAGCTGAGTTCTAGCTGTAACATACTGTATATTTACTTAGTCTTGCCTGGGTGGCCTTAGCCTACTGTAAACAGTCAATGCTCTATGTGTCCCATTTTACCCGATTGTTCCATTTGAACTTTGAAAACCTGAATAAATCTTTTGAAATGAAAATAAAGGTGTAACCAAGGCTGGTGACCCTTTTAAGTCACTCAATGGTGTGCCACAACCTCTCTTCAATTCATCCCTCCCTCGCTGCAAGAGAGGAGGGAAAGTAGGACTGGTTGCATCAGCAGCTGGGAGGTTAAGCCAGAAGAAAAAAACTAATTTCCCACACAATTGCCCAATTAAATAGTGCGTTGAGATTGGCATGTAAGTTGGAGACATCCTGTAAGGACATAAGTAAACACTGATATGGTACTTTTATTCCCAGACCCTATATCTATTATAAATATGTTAAAAAGTTAGGGTCTTAACACTGAACCTTGGGGTACACCACTAATAACTTTTAGACCATTCATAATCACTACTCTCTGAATCCAATCATTTATCGAGTTTTCTGTCCATTTACAAACTGAATTTTCTAAGCCTGTATACTTTCATTTACACATTAGCCCCATGTAGGGAACTTTGTCCAACACTTTGACAAAAAATAAGTATACTATGTCCACAGCCACTCTTTTGTCTACGTTTTTGCTTACTTCCTCATAAAAAGGAATTACATTTGTTTGACAACTTCTGTCTTTCATGAATCCATGCTTGATTGCTTAAAATATAATTTTCTACCTGTAGCAAAAACTCTTCTATGTGTTCTTTTAAATGAAACTCTCCAGTAGCTTCCTGACTATAGAAATTAATCTGACTGGTCTGTAGTTACTTGTTAAAGACTTTAATCCTTTTTAAATGTAGGCATCACATTGGCCGTACGCCAATTTAGAATTAGAAACAAATGATTAGATATAACAGATCTTAGCTCTTTGAGGATCCGTGGATGTAAGGTGCTTTATTCACCTTTATTTTTACCAAATATTTTTTTGGACCATGTCAATTTTGAGCCATTGTGGATCATTTAGGGCTATGTCAATATCATTACTATTAAGAACTTGAACTTCCCCATTTTCTTTTGTATACACAGATCTGAAGAAGGTATTTCATAAATTTGCCTTCTCTATGTCTCCAGTAACCAACTGAAAATTATCTGGTAAAGGGTCTACAACATTCTCAGACCTGACCTTTTACTGTCAATATATTTGAAGAATTTTTGTGGGTTGCCCTACTCTCTTTGCAACCTGACATTCATTATCAATTTTTGCAACCTCGATGACCTCTTACATATAGCCTTTTACATATTCTGCTATAGTCTTTGTAACTTTTAAATGATGATAGTGTTTCTTCATTTTTGGATTTTTATAATGCTATTTTAACTTGAGCCACATAGGTTTAGGGATCAGTGGAGAAGGGTCCCCTTTAAATTTGTAGTCAGTTGGCCCTTGTAGTCAGGAATCCCATAAAGTGGTGGCCAGTGGAATAAGGACCCTATTAGACGTCTGGTCTTACATTGGTTTACAAGCTAAAGAATACAAGCTAAAGAATATATTGGTGTCAGTGGTTTCTCTTCTGAAAGTCAGAAATTACTGATTGCTCCAGGATTCCTAGCAACCTCTGAAGGAACCAAACAGTTCCATGGAACCTTGGTTGAGAACAATGTTCTGATTTTTCTCATCACTAATATATGCTATATTGAGCATAAGCAACCTTATTATAATTTCTGATTTAGAGAGTGCTCCTGTTAGCAGGTCCTTTTGTGGTGATCAGAAACTCTGCATGCTGGACTAGAAACATCCTACTTTAACTTTGTGAAAAAACTAGGGGATTGTGGCTGCTGACTCTTAGCCCTTGTACACACGGTCGGAGATTCCGACGGAATGTTTCCTATCGGACCGTTTTGTCGGATTTTCCGACTGTGTGGTCTTCATCGGACTGTTTCCATCGGAATATCCGACGGACCAAGTTTTCCAACTTGCCGGTAAAATTTTCCGACAAAATGCTCCTATCGGACATACTCCGATCATGTGTAGCCTACTCCGACGGACAAAGTGCCACGCATGCTCAGATCAAATTCCTAGACCAAAGCTATTGGCTACTAGCCTGAACGTAGTCCCGTCGTAACGAAATAACGTCATCACGTTATATACAATCAGATTTTCCGACAACTTAGTCCGACCGTGTGTATGCAACATCACTTCCGGACCTCTTCCGGAATTAATCCGTCGGAATTACTCAGACGAATTTGGTTGTTGGAATCTCCGACCGTGTGCACAAGGGCTTTTACCTGTAGGGAAGGGTCCACCATTGTTCAGATACAGTAGGCCCAATACCTTAGGTTAGATTTAATCCCTCATGTATTAGGCACCACAGTTTCTAGGTTTCTTCCCAATAACGAATGTCCAGTCGGAACTTTGTTTTTTAATGCTTTACGGAACTGCAAATATCATAAAAAATCTCAGATGTTGAAAGCATCAGGAGCTTATTTTCTGCACAGAAAGTTGTCAACCATCAATCAACTTTCTATGCTCTACCATTCATCTTCCACATGTTGAAGGTCAGTCATGGGCTTGATAGAGCCTTCCAAGGGGAAACTCTAAATGCGGTTTTCCTACCATATGTTGGGGAATACCAAGGCTTTAATTTCCCACCTGCCCCTTCAAAACCCCTTTCTCTCCCTTTTCTTACCCTCTTACTGGTAAATGAGCCCAGCCCGCACCACACTGGGAACAAGATGATGCCATGCAAGGGATACTAACCCCTGCTTACAATTCTTCTGATTATCATTCTCAAGGACAGCTCTAAGTGATCAGATCCTTGCCTGAACATTGCACCGACTCAATGCACGTATGATTTGCTACTTACACGCTACAATCAAAACAAAGATGATAGTACTTCGTGCTTTTTTTGAAATGGGTTAAACATGGCTACACTGAAGTGGGAATGATACGATTGCGATGTATGATACTGATTAGGGAATTTAAGGAGAACAAACAAAGCTTCTTTTTTTTTGAGATTGCTCGTAACGTGATGACGTTATTTCGTTACAACGGGACTACGTTCAGGCTAGTAGCCAATAGCTTTGGTCTAGGAATTTGATCTGAGCATGCGTGGCACTTTGTCCAATCAGAATTCTCTACAAATTGAATAGCCCAGCTCTTAAACTTTGTCGATCAGATATTCCGACGGAAACAGTCCGATGGAGCCCACACACGGTCGGATTATCCGACAACGCGGTCTGATCGGACATTTTCCTTCGGAATATACGACCGTGTGTACAAGGGCTAAGGCATTTAATACAAAATCAGCAAGTCTGCAGTTTGAAGAGATTTCAATTTAGTAATACATTATCTCACAAAAGTGAGTACACCCTTCGCATTTTTGTAAATATTTTAGTAAATATTTTATTTTAACTTTTCATGTAAAAACACTTAAGAAATTACACTTTGCTACAATGTAAAGTAGTGAGTGTACAACTCAACACACAGCCATTAATGTCTAAACCACTGGCAACAAAAGTGAGTACCCCCTAAGTGAAAATTACCAAATTGGGCCCAAAGTGTCAATATTTTGTGTGGCCACCATTATTTTCCAGCACTGCCCTAACCCTCTTAGGCATGGAGTTCACCAGAGCATCAGGTTGCCCCTGGAGTCCTCTTCCACTCCTCAATGACAGCATCACAGAGCTGGTGGATTTTAGAGACCTTGTGCTCCTCCACCTTCCATTTGAGGATGGCCCACAGGTGCTCAATAGGGTTTAGGTCTGGAGACATACTTGGCCAGTTCATCACCTTTACCCTCAGCTTCTTTAGCAAGGCAGTGGTCATCTTGGAGATGAGTTTGGGGTTGTTATCATGTTGGAATACTGCCCTAAAGCCCAGTCTCCGAAGGGAGGGGATCATGCTCTGCTTCAGTATATCACAGTACATGTTGGCATTCATAGTTTCCTCAATGAACTGTAGCTATCCAGTGATGGCAGCACTCATATAGCCCCAGACCATGACACTCCCACCACCATGCTTGACTGTAGGCAAAACACACTTGTCTTTGTACACCTCACCTGGTTGTCGCCACACACGCTTGACACCATCTGAACCAAATAAGTTTATCTTGATGTCATCAGACCACAGGACATGGTTCCAGTAATCCATGTCCCTAGTCTGCTTGTCTTCAGCAAACTGTTTGCGGGCTTTCTTGTGCATCATCTTTAGAAGAGGCTTGGTTCTGGGACAACAGCCATCCAGACCAATTGAATGCAGTGTGCGGCATATGGTCTGAGTAATGACAGGCTGACTCTCCACCCCTTCAACCTCTGCAGCAATTCTGGCAGCACTCATACGTCTATTTCCCAAAGACAACCTCTGGATATGATGCTGAGCATGGGCACTCAACTTCTTTGGTCGACCACAGCGAGGCTTGTTCTGAGTGGAACCTGTCTGGTTAAACCGCTGTATGGTCTTGGCCACCGTGCTGCAGCTCAGTTTCAGGGTACTGACAATCTTCTTATAGCCTATGCTATCTTTCTGTAGAGCAAGAAATCTTTTTTTCAGATTCTCAGAGAGTTCTTTACAATGGGGTACAAAGTTGAACTTCCAGTGACCAGTATGAGAGAATGAGAGCGATAACACCACATTTAACACACCTGCTCCCCATTCACACCTGAGACCTTGTAACAGTAATGAGTCACATGACACCAGGGAAGGAAAATGGCTAATTGGGCCCAATTTGGACATTTTCACTTGGGGTGTACTGACTTTTGTTGACAGTAGTTTAGACATTAATGGCTGTGTGTTGAGTTATGTTGAGGGGACAGCAAATTTACACTGTTATACAAGGTATACACTCACTACTTTACATTGTAACAAGGTGTCATTTCTTCAGTGTTGTCAGATAAAAAGATATAACAAAATATTTACAAAAATGTGAGGGTGTACTCACTTTTGTGAGATAATGAAACTCTGAAATTTACAAATAGGCAATAAGAGGAGAGCTCTGACAAAAAAGCACAACATCCCAGAAACTATAAACAAAGCAAGGAAGGACACTGGGGTTTTAAAACAAAACCCCGGGACTTTTAAGGTGCTAAACTGTAAAGTTAATTAAGGTCACATAAGCAATATGCTCAAACAAAAAAATTATCTATTATCTATGATGCTGTTATCGGTACAAATCTGAGGATTTTATAGCCTCATGAGTTTGATCTTTCTGATTCAATTCAGGCTATTTGTGGAATTTGAGGTCTATTTATGTATCCATCTTATTAGCCCTCCTGTGGTCCACCTTTGTGAGCGTGCACTTTAGTTGGGGGACTCCGATACTGGGATTCCATCTGCTGACCACCATTTTTGTTGGTTCAGATCATTGGTTAACATTATCCAGCGGCAATTTTTG
Organism: Lithobates pipiens; assembly: GCF_037356315.1. Taxonomy (NCBI): domain Eukaryota; kingdom Metazoa; phylum Chordata; class Amphibia; order Anura; family Ranidae; genus Lithobates; species Lithobates pipiens. The sequence goes on from NW_027507790.1 coordinate 15,954,332, forward strand.
TTCATTCATATACCATAAACACTCCTGAAGAAGCTGAACTAGCGAAACATGTAGAGTGGTATATTATGGAATGATCAGTTGTTTTATGGTTTCACCATTCTAGTGAAATTATGAACTGTATTCATTATGTCGATAATACTATTGTTTTTATTGTTTGTAAATAAAAAAAATTTTTTTAGTTTGAGCATATTGCTTATGTGACCTTAAATATCTTGACAGTTTAGCACCTTAAAAGTCCCGGGGTTTTGTTTTAAAACCCCAGTGTCCTTCCTTGCTTTGTCTGAAATGTACAAATACACCCCAAGAATTAAGAACAGGTGTGTTTCTTGTTCTTTTTTTATCTAAATGCAGCTGGCACAAATGGTAGGAGAACCAGCCATGCACTCAGCGGGGTAAAGCTGTCTGCAATAATGACCGGGTAGACTGCCCTGCAGTAGAACGATCTGAAAGCGTAGCTTGAAGTGCTTGTAGAGTGCAGCATGGACGGGATGATGTCAATGGCAGTGAGGAGGATGGTCTATGTGGACATCTTTACCCCGGATGCTTGCATACTTAGATGTGCCTGTTTTAATCATCAACCATGTGAGTTTCTAAATGTTGTACCTTCATTAAATGTAACCATATTGCTACACTTAGAGGCACCTCTCTTCTCTTTTATACTCAGTTTTGACATGACGCTACTTATATATGAAGACATCATTTGTATATCAAGTCAAAATGTATAAAAAAAAAATTGCTTGTCTTGCAAAATGCTCTCAAAACCAAGTTACTCTCAAACCAAGGTTTTACTGTACTTGCCATCCATGTTAGGCGTGGTTCATGCTATTGGCAAGCATGTCAGGAGATTATGACTGGCTCTCTGTGGAGTCGATTCACACATCTCCAGAGCGGCTCTGAAGCTAATTGCACAGGAGTCCTCTAGGTCTTCTGGTCCATTTCAGGTCTGAATTCAGCCAAAAATTCGGACTGAAATCAGACCTGAAACCGTGAACAGGGATGCACCGGACCCCTGCTGTGAGCTGCTCCGTGCGACAGTGTGAACCCAGCCTAACAGTCCTATACAGCCCAATTCTCTATGCTAATGTAGACTAAAGAGGGCAGCACAATGAATATTGCTGATATTCTTTGGTGAAATTAATGCACAGAAAGACAGCAAGGTATGAAATGATAAGTCTGCATTATACTACTTTCATATTAGATATACTATGGACATCATAGGACCGAGTGGTCAGGCTGATTTGATACTAAATATTCAATTACTACATTATGAGGTTCTTGGTATGGCAACTTCCTCTATCAAAACCAGACCCACTGTATTTTTTATTTCTTTTATTGCATTTCTAAGTGAAATTAATGCATTAAAGTGAAACATGAGCAATACATGTAATTAATGGTATGCAAATTAGTTAATTGCAATGTAAATTAGATTCATCCCACATCCCAGGGCAATTACAGTAAAGTCAGGATTCAGGAAGTAGTATAAAAAGAAACTTACCATTACATCCATTAAGAGGAATTAATGAATAAGGAGAGAAAGACAGACAACAAAAGGGGATGCAAAAAATATGCTTAAAGGAAATAGTAGTCATCTGACTAAGATATAAATAGTTTGTCTGCATCTGCATCTGTCTGTAACTACTGAGCATAACACCACAGATAGAGTCACCAATGTATTGTAAGCTGATGCACAGACAGCTATCCATCAAAATGAGATCACTGTCATCCAATTTGGTCATTTTCAGGAAGACTGGACAAGATTATTATGTCCAAAAGTCAAGAAGAAACCTGTTTGCCAACCACTCTCAGGACATGGTACCACCCTCTAAATCTATGTGCACTCAACCAGCACTGAGCAAAAACATACAGTATATGGTAAATTAAACTGCTTCCATGCATGGTTCTACTCTATGTGAAGCCATATATTCTGTTTGCTTACCAATGACCATTACAGTTACCATGTTTTGACAGACTGTACAACAATTTCCTTTTGGTTTTAGTTTGATACTTACGGGACATGATGTCCTTTTACTTTACCATACATATGGTATGATACTATTAGACTGTCTATTATGGATGCTGAAATTTGAGTATTATTGTGCTAAATGATCAGCATCAGATCAGATGTCACCAGGCTACCTGAATTAGTGTGTTTAACATTGCACAGGACATAAGCCATTGTTGCATAAAAAGTGGTAACACTAGTGGGCACAAGAAGTAGTAACACTAGTGGATGCTATCACTTATTCATTGCTAACTTGTTTGGAGGACATAAACTTTAGAGCTTTAGGTGAAACTAATCAAGAACAATCATTTGCATATCAGATGTCTTAACAGGTGTGTGTTTCTGGTCATTGAGTTACAAGGTACCCAGAAAAGGATAAGGATGACAACACTGGAGCTGCATCTTCAAAAACTCAACAGTAGTTGTTCTGATTTCAAAGTCATACCTCATTAGACCATGGCTATATATGACACTTACTTGACAAAATTCACAGGCATCTTTAGGCTGGCCATATAATTTTCTTATTCAATTTCCTATAGATTTACCTACAGCTATGTAGTGCAAAGGCCTGCCTGATTGCATACAAATTTTATGTGTTGAGGTTGGACCTCATATTATATGGTTTTGGTAAATCTAAAGGAAAATTGTACAAGAAAATTGTATAATGTATGGCCAGACTAATTCTTCAAGAAGAGCTGGTTTGAGAGCGTTTTCCAAGACAAGCAACATTTTTAAATACATTTTGACTTGATATACAACCAATGTCTCGATATAAAAGTAGCATCATGTCACAACTGGGTATAAGACCCCTTTCACACTGAGGTGCTTTTTATGCACTTTCACGCTAAAAAAAGCGCCTGAAAAGTTTGTGAAACCCTATTTTCATTAAAATCAATGAATGCTTTCACACTGGGGCAGTGTGCTGGCAGAGTGGTGAAAAAACGCCCCTCTCCAATGAAATGAATGGAAAGCGCTTCAAAAGCACCTGAAAACCTCTTCAAAAGTGCTCAGTGTTTTACTGGCAGTGTACAAGCACCTCAGTGTGAAAGGGGCCTAAAGGAGAAGAGAGGTACAACATTTAGCAACATATTGCTACATTTAGAGGCACCTCTCTTCTCTTATATACTCTGTAGCTTCTGCTGGATTTTGCTTCTAATCCCCTTGTAGAGGCTTCCAATTTGTGGATGGACATTTTATGGTTACACAACGTGGTCACATTGCTATAATCTTTTTATATAGACTATAAACTGAAGGACCTATGAATACATGGTTGTGGAACGAATCATTTGAGTTTCCATTATTTCTTATTTTGTATTTGCTTTGATGTACAAGTGCTTTGGATTACAAGCATGTTTCTGGAACGAATAATGCTCGCAATCCAAGGTTTTACTGTAGTTTTACTTCAACTCAGTACAATACCGAGGATATAATGCCAGTCTTGTGAAGTGTAGGGGGGCAATGACTTTCCTAAGCCCTGTGTCTGCAGTGGTAGAGGAAAACTAAACTGATGTACAGTGAAAAGTGTCCAAATGAAGATTGTAATAACAGCAAACAAAAATGAGAGGGAACTATCTGAATGAAACTGCTAAAAGGTGTACCACATCCTGAGAAGATAGAAATAGAGAAACCCCCTATAAATGGGACTTTAAAAGTACTAACATCGAAAGTGAATATTATGAAAAAATTTAAAATTCATAATGTTTTTGCTAGAAAATTACATAGAACCCCCAAACATTATATATGTTTTTTTAGAAAAGAATACAATGGCGGTTGTTGCAACTTTTTATCTCGCACAGTATTTGCGCAGCAATTTTTCGAACACGTTTTTTTAAGAAAAGAAAACAGTTTCATGCTTAAAGAAAAAAACAGTAAAGTTAGCCCATTTTTTTTTGCGATAGATGAAGAAACGCAGAGTAAATAGATACCCAACATGTCACACTTCAAAATTGCACGCGCTCGTGGAATGGCGCCAAACTTTGGTATTTAAAAATCCCCATAGGCGACGCTTTAAAATGTATTACTGGTTACATGTTTGCGTTACAGAGGAGGTCTAGGGCTAGAATTATTGCTCTCGCTCTAACGTTCACGGCGATACCTCAGATGTGTGGTTTGCACACCGTTTTCGTATGTGGGCGGGACTTACGTATGCGTTTGCTTCTGCGTACCCACTCACGGGGACAATTTTACTTTTATTTTTTTAGTTTGACACAAAACAAAATGTGATTACTTTTATTCCTATTACAAGGAATGTAAACATCCCTTGTAATAGGATTATGGCATGATCAGACCTATTTACAGTGAGATATGGGGTCAATAAGACCCCATATCTCACCTCTAGGCTGGGAAGCCTAAAATAAAAAAATAAAAACGATCACGGCTTCCCAGCCAAGGCGGCGCCGTTATTTGAATGCAGAGGCCGGGCATGACATCATAACATCACGCCCGGCCTCCGAACGATCATAGAAATCTCTATGATACCATCTGGGGGCCGGTGAATCCTGTGACCGACTCACCGATGGAAGTGGTGAGTCGGTAGAAGCACCGGAGGGCGGCGGGAGGGGGGATGTCCCCTTCCGCCGCCCGTAAGAACGATCAAGCGGTGGAACAGCCACCACAATCATTCTTATGGTGCAGGGAATTGCCGACTGAAAATGCCGATATCTGAACGATGTTTGTGGCCTCAGGCATCATTCAGATATAACCCCGCAAAGTCAAGGCCGTCCCAGGACGTCCTCCCGGCGCGAGGTGGTTAATTTATAATACACAGAAAAAAATATATATATACAAAAATAACAAATAATCCAGGATGCCTGTTAATGTACAAAGGATGACAAGAAGATACAATGCAATATCCTAAACCTAGGATATTGCATTGTATCTTCTTGTCATTGTTTGTACATTAACATGCATCCTGGATTATTTGTTATTTTTGTGTATATATATATATATATATATATATATATATATATTTTTTTTTTTTTCTGTCTATAATAAATAAATGATATTTTTACATCATTTTCACTTAAAGTCCCATTTATAGGGGGGTTCTCTATTTCTAACAGGAAACAAAGGGGGGGGGGGGGGGGAACAGAGGAACATATAAAGTGCAAAAACACACAATGAAAACAGGCTGTAGTGACAGCACTCGTATTCCTATTGTGACAAATGCCACGTAATATTATTTTCAAGTCCACTCCATCCAATCACAGAAGTTGGCTTTTCCCATATGTGAGCCATTTATCAGTAGACCAGATTTAAAATAGTATAACCTATTGAATCTAAATATTTAAATGTACATCAGAAAGTTGGACAAGGAAAAATATACAACTTGAATTCTGAAGAATAGAAAAGTAATTTTTAACACTGCTAATCTGCAAAACCTGGTAGAGAAACGAAGGCTAATTGTCTGATGACTTCTTGAACCATAGTTATGTGCACAGAAGACAGAGAGGCTGACCCATCCCAAGATTGCTGCTGCGTCTCTAATTAACATTAGGAAAACATCCATTGTCTCCAGTAATGTTCTGCAGTATAAGAACAGACTGGGCAGCAGGCATACCATATGGTCCTTTCAAAAAGCATAGATACTGTGCCAGATTTTGAGACAACCTGTTATGTAAACCCTAGACAAAAAATATTACAACTTTATTTTAATCCATTTGCATTCATCCTCATGCTCTGAGAAAATATGTATCTTTCATTTAAGTGGTGAAAGCAGAGTCTGTTTTCAGGCTGGTAGAATATGTGAGTAATGCTGAAGTGCTACTATCATGGGAGAACTGCTTGACTATTCACATTCATTTGGAAGCCCTAAATTCCAGTTAATAGAAGAACCCCAGGATTGTTCCACAGAATATTACATTCAGGGTTTCTTGTCCCAGGTGGCTTTACTTCTAATAAAGGGTAGTCTAATAATTTGGACACACGCAATGGCCACATGTTGCATCCTATAGTAATTATTTGTGTGATTGACATGGATAAAGTACATTGGTTCACAGTCGAAAATATATATTTCCTATACAACAGAGAACTGATCGAAGAAGCTTTTTGTACTGAAAGTAAATAGGTAAAACATTTTGCAGCAAGAAGCTTTTCTAACCTTTAAACACACACATCCCATGCCTAGCTACACACTATAAAATACTATTAAAAAAAGGTGACTCACCCCAATATTCTGTGAGTTATGATGCATATTACAAATGTTTCCTTGTCCATAGCTTTACACTTTTATTATGTACTATACCAGTACTGGGTTGGACCCCCTTTTGCCTTCAGAACTGCCTTAGCTCTTCGTGGCATAGATTCAACAAGATGTTGGAAACATTCCTCAGAGATTTTCGTGCAAATTGACATGATTGCGTCACGCAGTTGCTGCAGATTTGTCGGCTGCACATCCACGATGCAAATTTCCGATTCCACCACATGCCATAGGTGCTCTTGTAGCGGCCCCATTGACTTTAATAAATAACGAGAAGGAAGCTTCTGACGGGTGCAATACTTTTATTCTTTTGCCTCAAAGGTGTGCATTAAGGTTGAACACCACAGAGGTTAATCCCTTTGACTCCTTAAATACCTTAAGCACCATAAGCACAGTGAAAACTTGCGCCGCTTGCCAAGGGGTGCAAACTTTAAACTTTAGAAAACTTCCATAAACAATCACCTTCCCACGAGGTACTGCTGACTTGCCTGTGAATGCTGAATAGGGATGAGCTCCGGCGTGTTTGCACACTCCACGTGCAGAGCCCGCCAGGAAGTCGTTGCAGCACTGCGCTAATCACAGGCAGTGATACATTTCCTGATCTCTGCAGCCGCTCATCGGGGCAATGTCTCACTGCCTGTGATTAGCACAGCACTGCACCGACTTCCTGGCAGGCTCTGCATGTGGAGTGTATGAACACGCTGGAGCTCATCCTTAATGCTGAATTAATGAGAGCCCCTTTCTCCAAAACTAGGGGAAACAGGAAGTGTTTGCTGATTAAAACATTCCCCAGAGAAACAAGAGGAAGGCAATAAAGGTTGCACCTGTCAGTCAGTGCTGAACAAAGGTTTAAAGTGACAAGCGGACACTTACACTCCCACCAAATTATGTTATGACGAATAGGACTTAGCCCTTGTACACACGGTCGGAGATTCCGTCGGAATGTTTCCTATCGGACCGTTTTGTCGGATATTCCGACTGTGTGTGGTCTGCATCGGACTGTTTCCGTCTGAATATTCGACGGACCAATTTTTCCAACTTGCCGGTAAAATTTTACGACAAAATGCTCCGATCAGACATACTCTGATCATGTGTAGCCTACTCCGACTGACAAAGTGCCACATATGCTCAGATCAAATTCCTAGACCAAAGCTATTGGCTACTAGCCTGAACGTAGTCCCGTCGTAAGGAAATAACGTCATCACATTATGTACAATCGGATTTTCCGACAACTTAGTCCGACCGTGTGTATGCAACATCACTTCCGAACCTCTTCCAGAATTAATCCGTCGTAATTACTCCGACAGATTTGGTTGTCGGAATCTCCGACCGTGTGTATAAGGGCTTAGAGTACATTATTTACAGAACATAACTATGACCGCTATAAAAAACATGAGTCTTACACAATGTAGCTTGTAGGTACCTCTGTGACTGGCTACTGTATTGCTTGGTGGTATGCTAGTCTATCACTAAAACTGGCAACTCATTTACTTTCTATGAGAACTACTAGCTTTTGAATAGGACATTCAATAATTGAGGGTTTTGATATATAGTCCTTCTTATCTTGCAATCTTCTGTCACCCACTAGCACCTTGACCCAACAAACTAGACCGTCTTTTTCTATTGTTCCAATCACATGTCCTAGTTGCCACCGGCATCTCAGAGACATATCTTCCTTGATAAGCATTAACCAACTGGAAAACTTGTTCAGACGATTTAGAATATTAGTTTGTCCACTGACTTGTGAGGCGAGAGTTGTAATGGGTTTCCATAGCAAACTAGGGCCAGATAACCAGCTTGAGGGGGGATATCTGCTACATGAAGTCCCCTGGATGCATGGTCAGCTGGCCTTTGTGCTGTATCCACATGCCACTGAGTTGGATCTGTAATCTCTCTTATGAGTTGAACATGATTGGCTACAAACACATGAAATCTTCTCGCTTCATTATTGATATAGGCCAAAACTACCTGGGAGTCTGTCCAGAAGAATTCTTCGTCAAATTCTATTTCAAGTTCTGCCTTCAACAGGACAGTCAATCTTGCTGCAGTAACTGCAGCTGAGCGTTCAAGCCTTGGGATGCTCATGATCTTCGTTGGCGCGACTCTTGCTTTAGCCATCACGAAGCTCCAGTGAACTTGACTTCTGTAATTTTTGTACCTAATTAAGATCAGGCACCATATCCTACATTGCTGGCATTGGAAAAGTGGTGTAGTTCCACCTTCACTATGTTACCGAAGTGAGAATGGTAGCATCTAGGTATCTTGATTTTCCTTAAAGCTTGCAGACTACTCTTTCAGGCCTCCCACCGGGGGCTTAAGCTCTCAGGAAGTGCTTTATCCCAACTGATGCCTCTGCGACAAAGCTCCTGGAGAATGCACTTGCCACTCAGTATGAATGGAGCTATGAAGCCTAGAGGATCATAAAGAGAGGCTACGACTAACAGGATACCACGACGAGTTGAGGGTCGATCCTTTATGTCAACGCTGAAACTGAAGGTGCTGTTTTCAATTGACCACTGAATGCCAAGTACTTGTCCTTATGATGTTGAGTCTGGGTTAAATTTGAGAGGTTCACTAGTTGTTGCTCTTTCTGATGGAGCTACACAAGACAGGACATCCCCTTTTTTAGAGTTGAACTTATGCAGTCTTAAGAAAGCATTTTTACATAATCCTTGCACTTCGAGGATTAGATATGTAGCCTCACTGATTGTTGAAACACTGGTTAGGCTGTCGTCAACATAAAAGCTCTTCTCAATGAAAGCTGATGCTGAAGGATATTCTGCCTTGTGTTGTTGTGCAAGATACTTGAGGCCACAGTTGGCACATCCTGGAGATGAACTGGAACCGAAGAGGTGAACTGCCATTCTGTATTCCTTTGGTTCTGTTTCTAACTGGCCGTTCTCCCACCAAAGGAACCTTAACTAATTGCGCATTTATGGGGGATGTAGAAATGGTGAAACATCTTTTCAATGTCGCATATCACAGCAACTGCTTCCTTCCTGAAGTGACAGAGGACTCCCACTAGAGAATTTGTCAGGTTGGCACCTTTCATTAAGGTGTCGTTTAGGGAGGTGCCTTGAAACTTTGCTGAACAATCAAAGACGACTCTTAACGTGTCTGGCTTCTTGGGGTGATAAACCCCGTGATGTGGGAAGTATCACACTGTTTCTTCCTCTGATAAGGAAAGGGCTGGTTCTGTATCACCTTTTCTGATTGTTTCTTCCATGAATGCAGTATAGTGTTCATAGTACTGTTTATTGGCCTTTAACCTTTTCTTTAGATGTTGAAGTCTCTTATTGTTTGATAGTGTTGGTTGACTGTTGTCTTTGAAGGGTAACGGCATCTCATAGTGTCCAACTTTCCTTTTCATTATGGTTTCAGAGAGAAACTGCACAAAACGAATGTCATCTTGATAATTTCTTTCAGAGAAGTCCATTTCTAGAGCCTTTAACACATCAGCGACCGGGGGCATTGGCATTTCTTTAACTGTGACTCTGTGTACGAAGCTCTGGCTACTCTGTCTATCAAGATGTGGATTTGCTGATCCTATGATGCTTCAGCCGAGCATAGTTTTTTGAGCAAAGGGTTCATCTTTGGGCCCGTAATGACCTCCAAGGGAGCCAGTGATGGGCAATTGTAACTGATCGGCAGTCCGGCTTTGCAGTCTTGAAGTGGCTATAACTTGTTTGCCAAATGCTTGAGTTGAGGCCACTGAAGTGAAGTCTCCTTGGTGGGGATGTGAGACTTATCTACTGGAATGAAGTCTCTCGTATAGGCTTGATGGAGTTGGACTATAGCTTTAGAGTTGAAACCATGCACTTGTAGACCGTGAGCAATTTGGCTTGATATAACTGTATCAATGGCTGTTATGTGGCTGAGCTTTAGCTGTAATACCAGGTCTGCCAAAATTAAGGTTAAATCCCTCTGTATGTCAAGTAAGGCGTAAGTGAGGATTTTTCTCTGAGGCTCTGCCGCAGCTGACAACAGAACTGGAACAATGCAGGAGGTTGCAAGAGTATGCCTTGTCAATGTATGGGACGCAACTTTGGGAACGCTGTCATTTACCTTATCTCCCGTAGCTACTGAGTCATTGCTTGGTGTTTGGACAGGCTCAGTGTTTCTCTGTATGTGCAAACAGGTTGGATGATGACAACTACAAATGCTACATGTATGTCTTCCTTTGCAGTCTTTTGAAGTATGGCCCTTTCTTAAGCAACCAAAGCAGAGGTGTTTTTCATAAATGAAGGCCTTCCTTTAAACGATGGTCCTTGCTGCAAAGGTCAGACATTTAGTGACACTGTGCGTTTTGTCTTTGCAGACTAGGCAGGGTGGTTTTGGTCTTGAAGCTGAGATCTCTGGAACACTGGAGGCGGAGAGCTTCATTTGAGTGCTTGTGTTGAGTGCCTTGGCTCTTTTGGGAATTCTCTCATCTGTGGTCTTGGTACTGAGGAGGAAGGGGGAGACAATGGGGTTGCATGCTATCTTGGCTTCCTTCTGCAGGAACTCTGTGAAACAAGCAAAGGTTGGGTATTCTTGAGACTTGTCTAATTTGTCCACACCTATGCGACTCCATCTAGGCATGACCCATTCAGGCAGTTTCTTGAGAAGCTTGTGGTTTTATTCCCAATCATTTAGAATAGCTAGGCCTTTAACGTGGGGAGTGGCCTCCACACAGCCTTGAAGGAAATCTGCAAACTCTCTTAATGCTACAGGGTCATTTTCTGATATCTTTGGCCATTTAGTCAGCCTTTCTTTGAAAGCCCTTTGCACTATGAATGGACCACCATATCTATTCTGTAGGATTCCCCAGGTGTCTTCTGAAACCTTCCACTGCCTTATGAGCTTCACCACCAAGATACCTTTTCAAGTGCTGCATTTTTTCGCACACAGGGATTGGCTTTTGATCAATTAGCGCCATAAAGGATATCTTCCAATCTATGAACTTTAAACGATCACCTGTAAATACAGTTGGTTCAGGTTGAAATGGCACAGCTTTCGGATACAATGAGGTTTGTGGTTCATTTTTTTTGTAAAGATTTTGTGCCTTGTAGTCTGTCTCCTGTTCACAATATTCAAAAATATCATAGGCATTGTAAGTGCTCACTTTTGCTGCAGCTACCTTGACTTCATTTTCTGCTTATAGCTGTTGCAGTCTTGTCTTTTCCTCTTCTAACTTAAGTTTAGTTTCTGCCTCCATTTTGTTCAGCTTAATTTGTTGCTCACGAATCTGTTGCATCTTTGTATGTTCTATATTGGCTGCAAGGTCGGCTTCTGCATCTGCACATTTGCTAGAAGATCTGGAAGTTGCTCTCGAGCTTGAGCTAGAGTTTCTGTTTCCTTGTTTCCAAAGACTGACTTTTGCTCTTTTTTATTAAGTACCATCTTCACTCTTTCATTCTCAAGTTGATCATTAAAGGTTTCCTCCACATTGCTGGTGAGGTTGCAGCTTTCAGCTGTTAACGCGGTGCATGCATCCATTCTTTTAACAACATATGAGGTAGTGGAATGATTACGGCAAAAGGACTCATACTGTTGCTGTACTAATGCTTCTTTGGCTTTAATCACCTTCATCCTTGTATCAAGGTCTTCAGCTAGGCAGAAGTTCTTTAAGTTCGTCCTAATTTCTTTTGCTAGCTCCTTCCAAGAGTCATATGCCTTGTTGAATGCTATTTCATGTTTATTAACTGTTTCTTTGTGCATTGCTTGGCTCTTTTTCTGTTAATCTTCGCTCTCTAGAGCTGGACCGTACTTGTTGTGACTAGGTGGGTTTGTCTGTTTCTTTAGTGGGTGACAACATTTTGTTTTAGTGTGCCTTTGGCTTTCAAGTGTGCGTGCCTGAAATATAATCTGAATGAGAGTTGGCTCAAACTCGCTACCGATAGGCTATGAAGGAAAATAGGCCTTACACTTGTAATTTACACAGGTTAGCAAACAATGCAATACTATACGACAAAACGTTGTTAAACGAATATACTGCTGATATTTTTTAACCAATTTACCCTTTACGTAATTAACAATTTAGTGGATTGGGAATTTAGGAGATAGCGTTGTTTACAATTTGACACTAGGCCTCTAGACACCAGGCACTCATATCACAACAATCATTGCTTTAGTAAAATATAAATTATTTGGTCTGTATATTAATTAAAGGCGATTTCCAGACCACATATAAAGCAGCCCACTATATTTAAATGTCCATGTGACGCCATTACTTTTCGGCCTATTCTCTGTTGCTAAGATGGCATCTGCACATGTCCTTGCAAGGCATTGGGAAGCCGTTACTCACAGTTTGAGGAAAACAGCAAGGCAGCCGTAGATGACAGAGATGCAGCGTCAAGTCTCCACCTCAGTGACAAGTTTTCACCGTAGCGGCCCCATTGGCTTGAGTAAATAACGACAGGAGAGCTTCTGATTGGTGCAGTATTTTATTCTATTGCCTCAAAGGTGTGCATTAAGGTTGAACACCACAGAGGTTAATCCCTTTAACGCCTTAAGCACCTTAAGCACCATAAACACCGTGAAAACTTGCTCCGCTTGCCAAGTGGTGCAAACTTTAAACTTTAGAAAACTTCCATAAACAATCGCCTTCCCACGAGGTACTGCTGACTTGCCTGTGAATGCTGAATTAATGAGAGCCCCTTTCTCCAAAACTAGAGGAAGCAGGAAGTGTCTGATGATTAAAACATTCCCCAGAGAAACAAGAGGAAGGCAATAAAGGTTCCACCTGTCAGTCAGTGCTGAACAAAGGTTTAAAGTGACAGTTGCAGCTCTATTAGATTGAGATCTGGTAATTGTGGTGGACATTGAGTACAGTGACCTCATTGTCATGTTCCAGAAACCCGTGGAGATGATTTGAGCTTTGTGACATGGTGCATTATCCTGCTGGAAGTAGCCATCAGAAGATGGGTACACTGTAGTAATAAAGGGATGGACATGGTCAGCAACAATATTTAGGTAGGCCGTGGTGTTTAAACGATGCACAATTGGTACTAAGGGACCCAAAGTGTGCCAAAAAAATATTCCCCACACCATTACACCACCACCACCAGCCTGAACTGTTGATACAAGGCAGGATGGATCCATGCTTTCATGTTGTTTATGACAAATTCTGACCCTACTATCTGATGTCGCAGCTGAAATCGAGACTCATCAGACCAGACGACATTTTTCCAATCTTCTATTGTCCAATTTCGGTGCGCCTTTGCGAATTGTAGCCTCAGTTTCCTGTTCTTAGCTGACAAGAGTGGCAGGAGAGTCTTCTGCTGCTGTAGCCCATCTGCTACAAAGTTTGGTGTGTTGTGTGTTCAGAGATGGTATTTTGCATACCTTGGTTGCAACGAGTGGTTATTTGAGTTACTGTTGCCTTTCTATCACCTTGAACCAGTTTGCCCATTCTCCTTTGACCTCTGAAATCAACAAAGCAATTTCATCCGCACAACCTCCAGTCACTGGATATTTTCTCTTTTTTTGGACCATTCTCTGTAAACCCTAGAGATTGTGTGTTAATATTCCAGTAATATCAGGGGCATTTGAAATACTCAGACCAGCCCATCGGCCACCAAAAACCATGCCACTTTCAAAGTCACTTAAACCCCTTAAATACCCTTCCCCCCCCTATTCTGATGCTTGGTTTGAAATTCAGCAAGCCGTCTTCGCCACATCTAGATGCCTAAATGCATTGCGTGGCTGCCCTGTGATTGGCTGATTAGCAATTTGTGTTACCCCTTCCTTAATGGACTCTCTTGTCCCACCTAAAATACACCCCCTTACGACATCCATTACAAATAGTTATGAGTGATATTACAGCGATCACTCTTAAATTGACCTAACGCAAACCCCCTCCCGCTTATAACACCAAACCGGTTTTGAACGGCCCGCCTGGTTATTTGGACATACATATCTTTTGTGGCCCCTGACGATCTCCCAGCGCCGGGGCCACAAAAGATATATATCAGCCGTCACTAAATGGCGGCCCGTGGTCCGAGTCCGGACCGAGCAGCGCTTCTGCCCGGACCGCCATGCCGCCAGTGTAGCAAGCGACAGCAATCACTGGTTTGCTGGGACCGCGGGTTTCCCCAGCAACCAGTGACGCTGCGCGCATGTGCCCGCCCCCTGCTCCTGGCCGCGTCTCTCGGAGCTGAAGAGACACGGGCAGTAGGGGTGTGACGTCATGTGCGTGCCCCGCCCCCTGCTGCCCGCGGTTCCCGGGTCCTGGATCTCATCGCGAGGCAGCTTCAGTTGTGCCCACACTCCTGCAGTTAAGGTATGTGGGCACATTAGTTATCTATTAGTGATCAGTGTTGTGCACACTGTTGGGCATATTTTAAGGGGCTTTTTTTTGTAAAGGGCACGCTGATGGGAAAATTTTATGTTAAAGGACACTCTGATGGGCACATTTTATTTTAAGGGGCACGCTGATGGATATATTTTTTATGTGCACACTGATGGGCATGTTTTGTTAAGGTGCCCCTTAACAAAATATGCCCATCGATGTGCACATTAAAAATATACCCATCAGCGTGTCCCTTAAAATAAAATGTGCCCATCAGAGTGCCCTTTAACATAAAATGTTCCCATCAACGTGCCCCTTAACATAAAATAAGGGTCACGCTGATGGGCACCTTTTATGTTAAGGGGTAATCCGATGGACAAATTTTATTTTACGGGGCACGCTGATGGGTATATTTTTAATGTGCACATCGATGGGCATATTTTGTTAAGGGGCACGCTGATGGGTACAACAAAATGTGCCCTACAAAATATGCCCATCGATGTGCACATTAAAAATATACTCATCAGCATGCCCCTTAAAATAAAAATTGTCCATCAGAATGCCTCCTAACATAATAGGTGCCCATCAGTGTGACCCTTATTTCATGTTAAGGGGCACGCTGATGGGCAGATTTTATTTTAAGAGCAACACTGATAGGTACATTTTATATTAAAAGGGGCACTTTGATGGGCAAATTTTAAGTTAAGGGGCATGTTTTGTTGTGTCCATCAGAGTGCCCCTTAATATAAAATGTGCCCATCAGCATGACACTTATTTTATGTTAAGGGAAATCCTGATGTGCACATTTTATGTTAAGGGGCACTGTGATGGGGACACCTGATGTAAAGGGGCACTGTGATGGGGACACCTGATGTAAAGGGGCACTGTGATGGGGACACCTGATTTAAAGGGGCACTGTGATGGGGACACCTGATTTAAAGGGGCACTGTGATGGGGACACCTGATGTAAAGGGGCACTGTGATGGGGACACCTGATTTAAAGGGGCACTGTGATGGGGACACCTGATTTAAAGGGACACTGTGATGGGGACACCTGATGTAAAGGGGCACTGTGATGGGGACACCTGATGTAAAGGGGCACTGTGATGGGGACACCTGATGTAAAGGGGCACTGTGATGGGGACACCTGATTTAAAGAAGCACTGTGATGGGGACACCTGATGTAAAGGGGCACTGTGATGGGGACACCTGATTTAAAGGGGCACTGTGATGGGGACACCTGATTTAAAGAAGCACTGTGATGGGGACACCTGATGTAAAGGGGCACTGATGGGGACACCTGATTTAAAGAAGCACTGCGATGGGGACACCTGATGTAAAGGAGCATTGTGATGGGGACACCTGATGTAAAGGGGCACTGTGATGGGGACACCTGATTTAAAGGGGCACTGTGATCGGGACACCAGATTTAACTTGATCTGGGATCACCAGATGTAACTTGACAATAAATATTGTTGAAATGCTAAGGAAATTGTACATTTCTCATGTTTTTGATAGATATACAGTTACTACAATATTTCTGAGTCGTAGCACAGACTTGAGATTCGGACCTCGGCTCAAAGAAAATTTTGGCGACCGGACCTCCTTTAATTTTAATTCATTACCCCTAATATATATGCTTCGGAAGGTACAGGAAGGACAGGACCGAGCGCCGTACACAGGAGAATGTCCTGTTTACGGGCGGCCTCTGTAATAGGAAGTCCTTCTCCTGCACTGCCATTGGACGACTTTTCTGTCCATCAAAGGAGGCGGGACTTTCTATTAAAGAAGCCGCCGTGTGAACAGGAAAATCTCCTTTGGCGCTCGTCAGTGCATTCTTGGCAATGGTGCTGTGTTCCTGGCAATGGTGCTGTGTTCCTGGCAATGGTGCTGTGTTCCTGGCAATGGTGCTGCGTTCCTGGCAATGGTGCTGCGTTCCTGGCAATGGTGCTGCGTTCCTGGCAATGGTGAGTCGTTCCTGGCAATGGTGAGTCGTTCCTGGCAATGGTGAGTCATTCCTGGCAATGGTGCTGCATTCCTGGCAATGGTGAGTCATTCCTGGCAATGGTGCTGCATTCCTGGCAATGGTGCTGCATTCCTGGCAATGGTGAGGCATTTGGGGAGGCATTCCTGGCAATGGTGCTGCGTCCCTGGCAATGGTGCTGCGTCCCTGGCAATGGTGCTGCGTCCCTGGCAATGGTGAGGCATTTGGGGAGGCATTCCTGGCAATGGTGAGGCATTTGGGGAGGCATTCCTGGCAATGGTAAGGCATTTGGGGAGGCATTCCTGGCAATGGTGCTGTGTCCCAGGCAATGGTGCTGTGTCCCTGGCAATGGTGCTGTGTCCCTGGCAATGGTGCTGTGTCCCTGGCAATGGTGGGGGAATTCCTGGCTATGGTGGGGGAATTCCTGGCTATGGTGGGGGCATTCCTGGCTATGGTGGGGGCATTCCTTGCTATGGGGGGGGGGGGCATTCCTGGCTATGGGGGGGGGCATTCCTGGCTATGGGGGGGGGGCATTCCTGGCTATGGTGGGGGTATTCCTGGATGTGGTGGGTGTGTTCCTGGCAAAGGTGGGTCTGCAGATGTGCACTGATTAGGCTGCATTGGTGGGCACTGACCATTATTTTGCTTCACAGTTCTTTATTTAAACATTTTTTTTTCCTGAAACTTCCCTCTTAAAGTGAAGGTGTGTGTTATACGCCAATTAATACAGTATGTACAAATACGCCCAAGCTCATTTCTTCCCACACACAGCCACAAAGGCAAGAGAATTCTTGTTGGGCAGTGTATTAGAGCTCGAACGAACACACTTAGACCGAATTTTAACGATTCAAAGAATGTCAGGCAAAATGGTCGGCCCTCGCGCATGTTCAGTTCATCAAATCCGGCCCTCTTTGAAAAAAGTTTGGACACCCCTGGTTTAGGTTAACTGTTTTGCTCACTTCTATGTGATACTAGTTGCTTCTGTAACATACTCTGTTGCAACTATTTTATTTTCAATAAAATTTTTCATGGAAAAAAAAGAAGCAATTTGTGCAATTGAACAGATGTGCCAAATAAAGTGGCCGGTAAGTGTATATTATATCCTATTTAGGATATATATTATACGCCAATTTTTATTATTATTATTTTTTAAGGTACTTACTGTATATAGTGCTGTTGATTTACGCAGCGCTTTACAAATACATTGTACATTCACGTCAAATACATTGTACATTCACGTCAAATACATTGTACATTTACGTCATTCCTTACCCTCAAGGAGCTTACAATCTATGTTATCACCTGGAGTAGTGCTCATGTCAACATAAAGATCAGCTTTTATGTTTTATTTGCATGTCTAATCTTTGTCTCCTAAAGTCACATTGCCAAAAGATCAAAATGATTAAATAATTGCTTCCAATGGATGTTAATGTCCATGGTAAAACCAAGCCTCTACATAAGGATTGAGAAGATGGCGTTGTGTAACTGAGGCAAAATGCTGCTTCCACAAATTATACAGTTTAAAAACGCACAAAGCCTCTAGGAAAAGTAATCTTACAGTATTGCTTTTATGAATATGAGTCAATACACATCTTTCCCTAAGCCTCAATAAGCATCAATTTGATGAGCACACTATAAAAATATATATTTCAATGTACTTTTCAAACATCCATTAAAAAAAGAGTAATGTTTTAAAATGACACGATTAGAAAATGACCTGTCAAATGTCATCTCAGACTACCAGTTTTCTTGTATTTTCAGCTTTTTTTCAAATGCAAGTGTGGTCTCAGGGGGTGGTTTACCCCTAAATAGGATAAGGAATAAGGAAGAGTGCCAACAATTTTATTGATGGAAAAGATACTTTACTTTCTGGACGCTTATTCCAGAGAAAATTACAATTCTATGCTGAATATTTAGCATGGACATTTATTTTACAGTACTGCACAGAATGCAATAGCCTTCCAGTGCTGCTGAAAAAATACAAAACAATGACTGTTATTGCTTCAGTAGAAAGGCTTCCAGGGGAGGGGTTAATAGATTTTTAGGAATAAATAGGATGATAAAATGCCACATCTACTTGGTGCCAGAAACTGTTGTATTTAAAGCGGAGATTCACACAAAAATTGAACCTCCGCTTTTCTGAACCCCCCCAGTCACTTCCCGTCCCACCGCGCTGTCTGCTGGGACACTCACGGGTCCCATAGACAGCAGGGACCATTCGGATTGCGCAGCGCGACTCGCGCATGCGCAGTAAGGAACCGGGAAGTGAAGCCGCAAGGCTTCATTTCTTGATTCCCTTACCGAAGATGGCGGCGGCAGCATCCGAGGACCGAGGGATGGTTCGGCCTCGGGTGTCAACATCTCAGGCTCCCTGGACAGGTAAGTGTCCTTATTTTAAAAGTCAGCAGCTGCAGTATTTGTAGCTGCTGACTTTCAAAAAAATTTTTTTGCGGGACTTCCACTTTAATGTGTATACTTTATATTTTGTACTACCCCATTGCCAATCAGGAGAATTCCTAACTGAAAGCGAGATGGGTACCATCTTGAAGAGCAATGAGTTTACTTTATAAGCAGCCCCACCAGTCAAATGTACTCTTGTTTCTCTAGCTCACCTGCCGCTGCACTGGGTCCCTGGAAGGAAAGAGACCTAGTCCCGTCTAAGCTTGAAGAGCCCATACAAGGCTAAGAACTCTTCCCCACTTTAATAGCTCTGTGTGCCTGAACGCCCAATCATGAAGCACCAGTTCAGTCACATAGGAGTAAATGGTGTGAGTCGCATGCCTCCCAATACCTGGAAATACTGTATATGTCATGTTGCACCTGTCAACCAAACAGAGCAGTGTACTATGGAAGGTTAGTATAGGTTGTTAGAGCAGCTGGTGTAGGCAGATGAAGATTTTCCTCCACCCAATAGTCAAATAAGCCATTACATAGGCGGAGTGGAGTTTGTTAGGGGAATAATTAAACAGTTCATTGTTGTTTGCAAATGAGTTTGGCTCCCCCTAGTGTCTGCTGGACTCTGTTAGGATATTTTTCCTTACTCTTTGAGAATAATGCAGCAAAACATTGTGGGAGATGTAGTCTGGGGGAGGAAGTGACTCTGTTAGCTGGATCAGCCCTGGACTACAGGAAAGACAATGCAAAGTGTGCAGAACTGCCTGCTGGGAGGAGTGATAAAAGGAGAGGCGCGGCCTGTTTTCAGCCTCTCTTGCTGAAACACCTGCCAGCAGGAGGTCTGTGTGTGACCAAGAGTGAGAGACTGCGGCCTGTAAAGCGGAGAGCCAGATCGCCCACCTCTGAGGGATCTTGGAGGACAGCCCTGCTATTCTAGCAAGTGGACCTGCCTGTGCTTCAGAGCAACTGGAAGCCACCTGCACTTCAGTCCATCGTGAGTTGCAGCATGGTGTGGCGGCGCCATCTTCACCAGATGGAGACACCAGGAGGGAATTTGGGACGGAGCCTCACAGTCATTGGAATCTATTGTAGTGAGGGAGCACCTGCCCATTCTAGTAGAAAGTACAGTATTGCTGAGTGAGTTATTTTCTACAGACTGCTGGTCAGAATTGTAGTTCCACATAAGTGAATCTACTTCTTCACAGGCATCATACAGCTGGACTTTGGGGCCTTGTCTTTCTCCCATGCTCTGTAAGGTCAGTACTGTATTGCACTCACATGTAAAGAGGAATCTACAAGTGGTGATATTTCTTCAATTAAGCAATCATCAGCACACCTTTTGTTCTACAGTCATGGCTGAAGTTAGAAGCTGAGTCGCTACAATGCACAGCTACACCAGACTTTGCACTCTCCAGTTTTAGTTGTCAGGTGTGCATACAAGCACGTGGGGACCATACAAACTACTGAGTACAATTTTGAGTTACCGCAATTACATCTTAGGAAAATGGACTAGCCAGCTGCATCCTTTTTTCACTTTGATTTTCGGGGTGTCTTTAATTTCAACCCTCTGTAGGTTGATAATTATCATTTCCATTAAACGATATGGCATCCTTTCATTTCTAACACATTACCCAATCTTTATCAGTATAGATATTCAGCGTGATATTTTTCCCCCATTAAGATCTGCTGTGTTTTCAAAGTATTCCTTTAATTTTTTTGAGCAGTGTATATATACCAATTACATACAATTTAACTTTATGTGAACTTTTTTTAAGCAGGTCATACACATGGGAAGGAATCATAAAACTCCAAACAATCCTCTTTTCTCACCATTACTGTATGTGAAGAGATGCCCAGCTGTGCTGAAAGTCTGTATTCCACATTATATTCAACATCAGCAAAAGTGTCTGTTAAAAGTGGTCAAGGAATGATAGATAATAAATAGGTTATGCCGTGAAAGCTGTACGACTTCTGGTTAGCAATTGCAAATCTAAGGTAAAGTTAGATTGAAATGTCTGTATGGTTGCTTTAGGGTCATAGTATATTTGTACACTGCATGTGTCATTACCTGTTCTCCTTCTGACCCTGACCGTCAAGACCCTGTTGTCCCTAATACAGTTTGGGGTCTCTCTAGTGTTCCATCACTGCATATTTCTATTGATCTTCAGTCACATGATGCACTTGTTTCATCCATCACCACTTTGACTTTTGCCTCCTGTCAACTGCCATCTGAACATTGGGGTCACTGCATGGCTATTGTCAGCTTGTTTGCTTTGAAAGCTGTGACAAAAGACAACCAGAGAGGAACATGTTTCTTTGTAGCTTTGTGTATATTTTTTATCAAAAAACTTTCCATAACTGCAGAATGTCAGTTATTGTAAAGCTGACATAGGAGGCATTGTTTGATTCATTATTTGATTCAAATGTTAGATACTGTAGATAGATAGGTAGATAGAAAGGCATAACTTAAAGCTGAACTCCAGGCAGATATGAAAGGCATACATCAATGCAGCTCTGGAAACATTACTACATCATTCAATTCCTTTTTTTATTTTTTTGAAAATTCTTTTTATTCAATTTTTCCATGTTATACATCAACAATAACAAAACACTAGGAAAATAGAAGGCAACATACCCATTCTGTTTCATAGGCCTTACAAGGACCAAAAAAAAAAAATAGAACTAACATAGTTCAACTAGCCCAAGGAGCAACAAACATAACATTTCCACTCGCTGTCTAGGATCATTGGGTATACATAGATCTCACAACATTCATAACATTTAATAATAATTACCACTGCCCATCTCCTATTTTACAGGACTGTGAAATCCTCAAATTGAAAAAGGAAAGTCATCCCACAGAAGTAGAGGAGTCCATCCATGCCTGCCATACTTTGTAAAAAAAAATCTTATATCCCTTGGAGACATATGTGGCTTTATATTGGTGGATTACCGAGTTCATCAGACCCTTTCAGTATGATACAGTAGGAGCACTTGGTTTCTTCCAATGCAATAAGATGGCTTTCATACCATAAAACAACCCTATATTGAGTAAGGTGCGATGAGCTAGAGAAGGAACAATTTCCTCTACCAAACCTAAGATACAAACTCTTCGAGTCAAAGGAATTGGAACACTGAGAACCTCAGATAAGTAGGAAATTATCACAGACCAGAAACTCTGGATCTGCAAGCAGCTCCAAAAAACATGCTCCAAATTCACTGGTGAGGAGGATCGCCGCCAACATTCATACGTGGTATATCCGAAGGATAATTGCAAGCCAGCCTTGCCGGCATGTAATAAATCCTATGTAGGAACTTAAACTGTATTAGATGGTCTCTAGTGAACACTAAATGTTTGACAGGGTGGTCCCACATATCTTCCTAGTCCTCTCCTTGAATTTCAGGAATTTTCACCGCCCACCGCTCCCGACATCTAGTTACCGCCGGTGATGTGTTTTTGAAAAATGATTGGTATGTAACTGATAAGGGTTTAGCCGGTTCTTCATCCGTCAACAAATCTTCGAGGGCAGAGGGTAACACCTCTAACCTCCGGGTGGAGAACTGTGTCTGAAATGCATGACGCAATTGTAGGTATCGAACAAAATATCTCACGTCTTGCCTTTAATTGATCAAACGTCATGAGTTCACCCTCCCTTGTAATGTCCCCTAGCACCTTAACACCCCTACTAGCCCAAAGTATGGGGTCATACAGGGAGTAGAAATGAGGTAAGTTATGATTCATCTATAATGGAGCAGAGGGTGTAACGCGGATAAAGCTGGGGGAGGACAAGTTTGTAGTTACTTCCCAAGCTTTTATGGTCGCTTTCATTGACACAGTTAATGGTAAATTGGATTTCAGGCCTCTGTATAAAGCTAAGCACAAACTCTCATAGGATCCTAACTTATGCCTATGCGAGGCGATTGGGGAGACCACAAAAAGGACCCAATAATACTATTTAATTTGTGAAAAAATGATTTGGGAACCCACACGGGAGTGTCCTACAAAGATAAAATTACTGGCAGGAATTTCATTTTTATAAGATTTATACGCCCTAGTAAGGACAGGGGGCAGCCATTTCCACATTTGTGATGTTTGGCTAAGCTCTGTGACCAATGGGAGAAGGTTTAGGGACATGTAATCCTGAATATTTGCTGTAATTTTTAACCCCAAGTAGGTAACAGAGGAAACCCACTGCAGCGGAAGATTTCCATGCCTCCAGACCCAGCGGTAATATCAAATTGCTGTCCGAGGGCCACTATACAATAAAGTGATCCATCGCTGGAAATTAGGTCCAAATCCCATACTCTCCAATACTCTGTGCATATACCGCCAATCAAGTCAAAGGCCTTTCCTATGTCTATAGAAACTACGATTTTTCAAGGACTTCTGGGTTATCTAGTTGTAAGTGTGTGAATAATGTTCATAAGTTAAAGAGGAAGTAAACCCTGATGGGTTTACTTCCTCTTTTTTTCCCTGCAAAGGTAAAGCATAATGGACTACTATGCATCGCATAGTAGCTCATTATGTGTCACTTACCTGACACAGGAGCCAGCGAAGTCGCCGCTGTCCCCTGTAGTCCGCCGCATCCATGTTGCTGGTGGCGTCTCGCAGCTCCGACGAATCACAGCGGCGCAGCCGCGATGACGTCACTCCCGCGCATGCGCATGGGAGTCGCGTCTCGCAGCTCCGCCACTGCCATACGGCGAAGCCGCGATGACGTCACTCCCGCGCATGCGCACGGGAGTCGACAAATTAGGCAAATCCATTCTTGGATTTGCCGCATTTAGTGCGCCTGCGCGCCGCTGTCTACGGCGCATGCGCCGTAGACAGCGGTGCCCATTTTCGGGCAAATATCTCCTAAACCATATAGGTTTAGGAGATATTGCTTGGACCTACAGGTAAGCCTTAATCTAGGCTTACCTATAGGTCCAAGTTGTTTGGAAGGGTTTACTTCCTCTTTAATATCTGTGGACTTCCTGGGCCTAAATCCCATCTGGTCATTGTCCACCAATGAAGGAATGACTTTGGCTCTGGCGTGATGCCAACACCTTAGTTAGGATCTTCAAATCTGTATTCAGTAATGCTATGGGTTGATAAGAGGAACACTCTTGTGGATCCTTACCTGTTTTCAATAGGAGCATCATATATGCCTGCAGGATTGATTATGGGAGGACCCCATTTTTACGTCAATGACCAAAAAGCATACCAAGTCTCCGGGCAAGTTGCTCTATGTAGTGTTTATAGAAGCCATTTCTATTTCTAGAGCAGAAATATCAGCATCTAGAAGGGTAATGTCTGAGTCTGATAATTTAGGGAGGGAGAGGTCATTCAATAACCTGTCTAGCTAAGAAAGCAGTGTAATAAAGCACAAATTCCTCCAGAATACAAGCAAGGTCAGTGACCAGGGTCCCCCCAGTGTTTTTAATAACAGAGATACTGACAGGCATTGTTTGATCTGCTGCCATGAGGGCCAGATCTGGTGACAGTTTGCCGATTTTGTCCCCTTGAGCAAATAGGGACTCATCCCTCTTCCCAGTTTCAGTGTGGGCCAGATCTGAGAAGTATACTGACAAAAGTCACCTTGTCTCCAGCAGAGATGTATAGGTGATCTCTGATGGAGAGTCTGCGCGTACACTGGCACACTCCCTTACTTTAGCTAGAAGAATCTTGCACTCTAAGACATGATCTTTCTAATTGCAGAAATACATTCCCCCTTGCCACCACTTTAAATGCATCCCATACCAATGCTGTACCTGGGAGGTCACCTGGTCATCCTGCAACCAGTCTAGCGACAACCTCCAGCCACCCCTCCTACCCCAACCGGGAGAGTTTGGGTAACCGATAGAGGGCAGTGGTCAGGCGTTCCCCCAGCTAAATATCCAGAGTCATGAACATACATTAACAGAGGAGGATTGCCAAATGCCTGATCAATTCTAGTTGAGGATCTATGGGTGGAAGTGCAAAAGTGTAAGCGCTAAGCAAAAAATGAAAACTAGTGAAACTTAGAAGTGAATAAAAAAACTAGTATAGTGTATACATAAAACTATAACTTGTTAGTGAAACATAACCCCAAATCTGAGGATAACAAGATGATAAATATATAAACAATAAAGTCCATATATTAATGAAGATTGACGTGCAAACTTTAGTGACAACAAAAGTCCCGCTATACTGTGATTTTTTTTTTTGTGGGTTCCTCCCCTGGGTGTCACTTCAGTGGACATATTATTAATCCAGGGTGAGATTTTTCATTAATCTGGGGTTCTATTCATTGAACAGAATGTAATACGACTAGCCATTTGGGCCTTATTATTATAAAGAACATTTTTTTTTTTTATATTGCTAAGGAAAAATAGTTGGTTTGGTGCCAAGTATTTTTTGGCCCTTTCCTTAAAGTTTTTTAGTTTTTATATACACAGACCATTATTGGCATGAGTATGTTATATTTTTTCTTTTTCTCCTTTTTTATAAGTATAAGGGAATGGTAGAGGACTCATTTCAGTTAGTTGCTTTCACTTTCCCTTTTTATAATTTAATATTTTACATACATACATATAATTCTTTTGATATATATGTTTTTAATCAATATTCTTTTCTAGAGAATTTTTCTTTTCCTGTGTTGCTCCCATTTTTTGCCACTAGGGGCGTTGTAGTAGCGGTTTGGATACTGCAGACCTACGCCTCTGGTACCAGGAGCGATATTCCTGGGCTAGTACATACTCAAGCCTCGTTTTTGTACTATACCGGAAGTGACGTTTGTTTACTTCCGGTTGCGGGTGTCTATGTTCTATTGCGGCGAGAGGTGTGGCCTTTTGCCATCTCTTGCTCTATGGGAAGAGACACACTGTCAACAGTGTGTAGGTCACCGGAAGTGACGAACATCTGTACACTTCCGGTTCCGGGTCCATCTTCGCAGTATTATTATGGGAGCTATGCATATTTTTTACAATCAGCAAAGGGAATTTGGTCATTTCTTCAGGCGTATTCTATTCGGATTTTATGCCCCATCTTATGCTATATAGATATTACATTGGCCTATGGAGTATTTGCTTGCTATTATAGAGTTGAATGGGTGGAACGCAACGGGACAGAGGCGTGGAACGCACGCCAGGCCGCCATTTTGCCCGTACCGGAAATGGACACCTGTGACACACAGGGGGGATCCTAATTACATTATGGTATGTTATCTATATAAGGCAGTGTAACAGTGGTAGGAGTCCACCCCAGATGATGACCTGTAGGTTGAAACGCGTCGGGAAGATTCCGCCACTGCCTAGTTCCTTTGATATGCTCGTTAATAACTATGGAAATGTGAGTTTGATACTTTATTTTTATTAAAGTGATTTTTTAAGCGTTATTACACTATCTTGGCTCTATCCTTCCGTTTTTATGTCTGAATTGATGCCAGAGCTGTCTCTCTAAATGCTGGAGTGGCCTCTCTAAAAACGTTGATCATATGCAGTCCGCTACATTGAATGAATTATTGGGGACCCATTTAAGGATGGAATGCTGAATCCAGTGTCACAGTAATGGAAATCATAAGCTATTGTTGACCCCTTAGATATAATTCTACTCGGTCATTTCCATCTGGTAAGCCTGCGCTTCTTAAGGTGGTGGGAGCTACACTGCTGTGGAATTGTTTATGGTCACAGTACAGCGGGACTTTTGTTGTCACTAAAGTTTGCTGGGACGCACATTTGCACGTCGATCTTCATTAATATATGGACTTTATTGTTTATATATTTATCATCTTGTTATCCTCAGATTTGGGGTTATGTTTCACTAACAAGTTATAGTTTTATGTATACACTATACCGTACTAGTTTTTTATTCACTTCTAAGTTTCACTAGTTTTAATTTTTTGCTTAGCGCTTACACTTTTGCACTTCAACATTTTTATAGCTAAAAAGATCCCAGTTTTAGCGTGTTGGCAGCTTTTTTTTATTTATTTTTTGACTACTGCGCAGTGTTATTGTATATACATAGCTTCTGAGGATCTATGGGTGGCATATAAATGAGAATAAGGGTGCCTTCCAGCGCCATAGCTCAGAGAGACCAGACATAGATATCCAAGAGCAAAGGTCAGCCGAGGCAGGCCTATTAGGACTGGAGGGGTCTAGTATAGGATCTAGAATGGCATTAAAATCCCCCATGAGTAGCGTAGGTAGACTAGCAAAAGAGGCCAATTCCACCATTAAATCATAAAGCACTTGTACTTGGATAGGAGGGGGTAAATATATATTCACAGTCAACATTTCACGGTGAAAGACGTCTAGTACCACAGCCACGTATCGACCTCACGGGTCAGAGAATATCTGGTGTATGGTGCAAGGGACAGCTTTACTAATCAAGATGGAGACCCCCTCTTGCATAGGTGGAGTATATAGAATGAAATGTCGTTTGAAACCAGGGTTTGCGTAGGGACAAAATTTTACTCCCCTTGAGGTGGGTTTCTTGCAGGAGGACGATATGTGGTTTTATCTTTTTAAGATACTGGAAAACAACCGTCCTTTCAAATTTGTGGTTCAGACCCCTCACATTCCAAGACACTACCTTGAGCTTGCTAGCCATCAGTGAAATTCAAAGAAAAAGAGACCACATATATACCCATTATTACCCAACAAGTCTGACAACAGATCTTATGATGTCCAGTAGGAGCTAGAGCAGTAATTGGTGTAGCTAGCACACTGGGCTCAAGCCCATGGGCCCTGCCCAATAGGGGGCCCCGTGGGCCCCGCCGAGATACATAGCCGAGTGTACTCAGCTCGACTCCGTTTACAGTCACGCCCAGTCCCGCCCTATGATGGACATAACACAGGGACTTGGCGTGACTGTGAGCCGAGTACACTTGGCTCGACTCTGGACTTCGAGAGGACCCGAGAGCCGCCGAGAGGACCCGAGAGCCGTCGAGAGCCGCCCAGGGGACCCAAGAGCCGCAGAGAGCCGCCGAGAGGACCCAAGAGCCGCCAAGAGCCGCCCAGATGACCCGAGAGCCAACGAGAGGACCCGAGAGCCGCCATTTTTAAACTTTAGGACTGCAATCACAAGGCTGCAAATGACACTGGGGCAAGGCTGCAAATGACACTAGGGCAAGGCTGCAAATGACAAGGCTACACTGACAAGGCTGCAATGACACTGGACAAGGCTGCAAATGGATGGGCAAGGCTGCAGATGGATACTGATAAGGCTGCATTGATGGGCATTTAAATGTAAGTTTTTTTCCTTAAACTTCCCTCCAAAAAGTTTTTCTCCTTAAAATTCCCTCCTAAACTTGGGGTGCATGTTATACGCCGGTGAGTGTTATACGCCGATAAATACGGTAATGTATAGAAGGTAGGGCCCGAAAGTTACTCAAGCCCAGGGGTTCCACCACTCTAAGTCCTGCCCTGCACACAGGAGAAGTAATGAGCTGGATGGCAACCCCCCGCTGTTATACCAGAAACTAGTAAACCAAAAAAACTGCCAAAATTCTCCCAGTATGCAGCTTGTTTCCAAAAAACAAAAAAACTGGAAGGGTCCAACCGTTGGTATCTAAAGTTCAGCACTGTTTGATGAAAAGCTTGCATCTCCAGTCAAGACTCCTTGCTGAATGACATAAAGCGGTGCAACCTTCAAACCCCAGGATTGATATGCAAAAGGAGTGCAAGTCAGTAACTTGTAGTGCCAACAGCACCACAATTAGTGTTGACTCAAACAGGAAGGGTGAGTTCTGAGTGCAGTAAAACAGTGGAAAAACAAACAGGCCTCATCTCAGGGAAAGTGAGCACCAAGGTGGTATCAGGGGCTGCTATCCAGGCAATCACAAGCATCTTGCGGAGTATCAAAGAACTCGACTGAGCCCTTGTATTGGACCCAAAAACGATTAGGGTATAACATGCTTTACTTTATTTCTTTTTCTCTGAACCTTCTGCTCGCATCCATGAAGGAGCAATGTTTTCTCTGTGTTTCAGCAGAAAAGTCAGGAAAAAGCATGATGCGAGCATTTTCAAACTATACTACAAATCTTGATGCTTATTTGATTCAGCCAGGAGCATGTCATGAGCATGTCATGATCTCTATAATTTACAAACCTGACTAGGAATGACAGTGGCTTGTGCCAGTGGAAACCCGGTGTGCCCCCTCCACTACATATGTTGGCGGGAGATCTTACATGGAAAGCAGGGTTTTAAAGAACTGTTTTGTAAACAGGACTGGTTTAGCCCCTTCTGCACCTTCAGGCAATCCCACCACCTTCACATTATTTCTCCTCTGCCTATCTTCAGCGTCATCAGCTCAGTGTTGGGGAGATCTTACCATATCCCTGAGCTCTGACAACTGGGAGCCCTGGGAATGTGAGGCATCCTCCACCTCAGAGATGTGGTCCTCAGCTGTGGTAAGCCTGCCTCTGATCTTGTTTAGATCGTGCCTGAAGAGATTACACTCAGACACCAGTTAATAAATACGTCCCATGAGTTCAGCTTTTGACGCCACTATCGCTTCCAGGATCGGCTTAGTTATTGCTGCAGTATCCACCTCCGACTCAGGGGGTGGCGGGGATAGCTCTGGTGCTTGTTGTGCTTTGCCTGACACCTGCTCCATTTTCGCACTCTACTGCCTGGCATGCTGTGAGGACGACACAGGAACCAGGATGGCTGGGGTGGAGCCAGCATCCCCACCACGCTGAGAATGGAGCTGTCTAAGATCCCATTGCAGCGGCAGTGGCTCTCCTTGTGCTTTTTGGAGGTCAAGGATGGCATTTTCCAGTTCTCCGAGTTCTCAGCTACCATAATAAGCTGGGATAGGGTCAGTCTGAAGGGCTCCAAAGGGGTAATATTCAGGAGGAAATCTGGAGCTCAGAAGAGACACGTCCTGCCCCAATCAAATCCGGTCACACCCCCTCCTTTTTTTATTTTAACGCAAGCAGTGTAAGTACCTAAATGTGACATAGCATCAGTCTTTTGCAGGCTACTGCTTATAGGAGGATTCCTATCCTTGCTACCTTACTGGCTTTTCTGTAGAGAGCTTTGCCATTAGGGTATATGTCTCCCGAGTAACCAGCAAAAGCCTAGCTATACGATGATATAGATGGTTGGAAAGGAGATGGTTCAAGGCTGTGTGTCTCAGCTGGGAAGTAGGTTCAGAATGGCCTGAGCTGGATGAAGGGTTGTGTGTGGGTGATAATGGGTGAGCGGGAGCCAAAGGGGAGAATCTGCCAGGGGCATCTTTGTAGTAGAGTGAATAATATTGGCCACATTCATCGGTTTGGGAAGTTCCAGTCTAACTCCCTGCAACAGAAAAGTAAGTGAAGGAGAGGTAGAATAAGCTTCAGTTATTGTCCTTATAGTCATTCTTGCTTGTTATTGTCTCATATTATCATGATTGCCTGTTTGTTGCCCACATATTGTGACAATTGCCTGTTTGTTGTCCCTGCATTCTAACAAATACTTATTTGCAGTCCACCATATTGCAGAGCTTTTTATTAGAGTATCATATTACTTTAACCACTTGGCGCCCATACTACGTCTATTGACGTCATGGGCTTTCAGTGGTTATATCTAAATGATGCCTGAGGCCACAGACATCATTCAGATATTGCCGTTTTCAGCCAGCGATTCCCTGCACCATAAGAACGATCATAGCGGCTGTTCCGCCGCTTGATTCGCTCTTACGGGCGGCGGGAGGGGACATCTCCCCCCCACTCCCGCCGCCCTCCGGTGCTTCTACCGACTCACCGTTTCCATCGGTGAGTCGGTATCAGGATCCGCCGGCCCCAGCAAGTTACCATAGAGATTTCCGGCGGACCAGATCGTCCCCGGAGTCTCTATGATCGTTCGGAGGCCAGGCGCGATGTTATGACGTCACGCCTCGCCTCTGTATTCAAATTAACGGCGCCGATCTGGCTAGGAAGCCAAGATTGTTTTTTTTTTATTCTTCCCAGCCTAGAGGTGAGATATGGGGTCTTATTGACCCCATATCTCACTGTAAATATGTCCGATCGTGCCATATTCCTATTACAAGGGATGTTTACATTCCTTGTAATAGGAATAAAAGTCATCAATTTATTTATTTTTTTAAAGTGTCAAACTAAAAAAATAAAAATAAAATTATCAATAAAAAAAAAATGTAAAGCGCCCCTGTCCCCGTGAGCTCGTACACAGAAGCGAACGCATACGTAAGTCCCGCCCACATATGAAAACGGTGTTCAAACCACACATGTGAGGTATCGCCGCGAACGTTAGAGCGAGAGCAATAATTCTAGCTCTAGACCTCCTCTGTAACCCAAAACATGTAACCAGTAAAAAAATTTCAAGCGTAGCCTATGGGGATTTTTAAATACCAAAGTTTGGCGCCATTCCACGAGAGCGTGCAATTTTGAAGTTGGGTATCTATTTACTCAGCGTATCCTCATCTTTCATATTATGCAAAAAAATTGGGCTAACTTTACTGTTTTTTGTTTTTTTTTAAGCATGAAACTGTTTTTTTTCTGAAAAACACAAAAAATTGCTGCGCAAATACCGTGCGAGATAAAAAGTTGCAACGAGCGCCATTGTATTCTCTAGGGTCTTTGCTAAAAAAAACATATATAATGTTTGGGGGTTCTATGTAATTTTCTAGCAACAAAATTAGGACGTTTACATGTAGGAGAGAAATGTCAGAATTGGCCTGGGCGCGAAGTGGTTAACTTATTCCCCTGAAGGTATATTACTGCCAAAATACAGCACCCTCTTTTTTTCTGTGTAGCAGTACCTGAGCCGATATTAAACCATTGCTTATAGTTCAGCTTGCTGTATCCCTTTGCCTTTTCAGCTAAGCCCACGGTTCAGTGCAATGTGGCCACTCCCACTGTCAGACAAGTAGGACGGCAGGGCAGGTGTACCTATTTTTCACTTAGAAACGTTGTAGAATATTCTTATCCTCTGTATTGTACAAAAAACTTAATTGTATAGAAAAAAAGGGAGAAATGCCACTCCTCTCTCTATTTTAAATTATTGGTATTAAAAATAAAAAAAAAGCAAACCATGGTAGGAGGGATTGGGCTACATTTTCCAGCTCATAGTTTCCTTCCTTCTCTCCATATTCTCACACTAGGGAGCAGTGGCGGCCCATCCATTAGGGACGCATGGGCGCTGCCCCCCATCCATGCGTCCGGCCCGCTGCCGGCCCATCCATTGCATTACTGCCTGTACCCTGCTACCTAGATGGGGTCCTAACGCTGTGCTGGACAGGACCATCTTTAATATTGATTGGAACCTTTGGCAAAAAATTTCTTGGGGCCCTTCCCCCCATGCAGTTTCGCTCTCCACCTGCTCGGAGACATACAATAAAGCAGCTAGGCTCAAATTCAGTTTACAAAATCAGTTTAGGCAGCTATTGCAATTGGTTGCCAGTGGTTACAGTGTATCATTATCGCTCACTGACTGGTTGCCAGAGGTTACAGTGTATCAGTACCGCTCACTGACTGGTTGCCAAAGGTACAGCACACATTACTGCTCACTGATTAGTCGCTAGAGGTTACAGCACATGATTTCTGCTTGTTGATTGGTTGCTAGAGATTACTGTGGATATGACCTCAGGGGGGCATTGTATACATATTAATGCTGCCAGCCGCTGCTATTTACATATGAATGCCACCGCTATTTACATATGAATTCCGGTAATTTACATGTAAATAATCTGTGCACCACAATAGGGCAGAGCTTTAGTAGCAGCACTTCACACTGAGATATCGGGACACAGTACGGAACTAAAACCTCAAGGGACAAGGGAATTTAAACCAGGATATTTGGCAAGTGTGAGGCAGCTGCTTTGGGCCCCACAACAATGACAGGGCCCAGGGCAGCTGCCCCTTTTGCCCTACCTTAAAAACGGCCCCGGTGCTGGAGGACACCGGAGCCCCTGCCTGCAGCCTGCAACCGGCCACCTAGATGGGGTAAGTGCCGGACCACCGGACCCCGGAATGGGAAAAAAAAAACACCAGCAGCCACTGCTAGGGAGTCATTGTCAATTTACTTCCAACAGAAACAATATGATGCACATCATGTTTAGTAATATATATATATACTGTATAATTTGTTTCCCAAGGATCATCAAGACATGGATATCTCATAGCCAGTATTGATTCAATTCCTCGTGTTTGTAATGGCACCAGAACTGTACCTTTTCAATAGAAGGGTTTTCTAAAGGAGTTATGGTACAATGACTGGTCAATAATATTTGTCTATTCTGCCATTAAAGCCAAAATCTTGTGATATACACTACACTACACTACAGGTGCATCTCATAAAATTAGAATATCATAAAAAAAGTTAATTTCAGTAATACAATTCAAAAAGTGAAACCCATATTTTATATAGATTTATTACACACAGAGTAATATATTGCAAGCATTTCTTTCTTTTAATTTTGATGATTATGGCTTACAGCTAGTGAAAAGCCAGAATAGAATAATTAGAATATTACATAAGACCAATAAAAAAAGAATGTTTAAGGCTCCTTTCACACAGGGCAGATCCGCTCAGCGTAGTCCGCTTGCTCAGCGGGAGATCGCTCTGTTGATCTCTGCTGAGTCGGCGGATGACAGGTCTGTCTCTGCTCACTGAGCTGGGAGGGACTTGTTAGAGCCCCGCTGATCCCTTTGGGAAGAATGGACAAAAATGGACAGCATGTCTGTTTTCATCAGATCTTATCCGATCCGATCCACCAAGAGGGATGGCAGATGTATTGCCATACAGTGCCTTGCAAAAGTATTCACCCCCTTGGCTTTTTACCTATTTTGTTACATTACAGCCTTTAGTTCAATGTTTTCATTAATCTGAATTATATGTGATGGATCAGAACACAATAGTTTAAGTTAGTGAAGTAAAATTAGAAAAATATATACATGAAACAATTTTTCAGAAATAAAAAAATGATAATTGGCATGTGCGTATGTATTCACCCCCTTTATTATGAAGCCCTTAGAAAGCTCTGGTGTAACCAATTACCTTCAGAGGTCACATAATTAGTGAAATGTTGTCCACCTGTGTGCAATCTAAGTGTCACATGAACTCTCATTACATACACACACCTTTCTAAAAGGCCCCAGAGGCTGCAACACCTAAGCAAGAGGCAAAAGGACAATGTTGTTGAGACGTACAAGTCAGGGTTAGGTTATAAAAAAATATTGAAAACTTTGATGATTCCTAGGGGCACTATCATGACCAAATGGAAAGAACATGGCACAACAGCAAACCTGCCAAGAGACGGCCACACACCAAAACTCACACACCGGGAAAGGAGGGCATTAATCAGAGAGGCAGCACAGAGACCTAAGGTAACACTGGAGGAGCTGCAGAGTTCCACAGCAGAGACTGGAGTATCTGTACATAGGAGGTCAATAAGCCATACGCTCCATTGAGTCGGGCTTTGTGGCAGAGTGGCCAGAAGAAAGCCATTACTTTCAGCAAAAAACAAAATGGCACGTTTTGAGTTTGCGAAAAAAAAGCACGTGGGAGACTCCCAAAATGTATGGAGGAAGGTACTTTGGTCTGATGAGACTAAAATGTAACTTTTTGGCCATCAAAGTAAAAGCTATGTCCTTAGCAAACCCAACACATCACATCACCCAAAGAACACCATCCCCACAGTGAAACTGTGAAACTGGTCAGAGTTGAGGGAAAGATGGATGGTGCTATATACAGGTATATTCTTGAGCAAAACCTGTACCACTCTGTTTGTAATTTGAGACGAGGACAAAGGTTCACCTTCCAGCAGAACAATGACCCTAAACACACTGCTAAAGCAACCCTTGGGTGGTTTAAGGGGAAACATGTAAATGTGTTGGAATGGCCTAGTCAAAGCCCAGACCTCAATCCAATAGAAAATCTATGGTCAGACTTAAAGATTGCTGTTCACAAGCACAAACCATCCAACTTGAAGGAGCTGGAGCAGTTTTTCAAGGAGGAATGGGCAAAAATCCCAGTGGTAAGATATGGCAAGCTCATAGAGACGTATCCAAAGCAACTTGGAACTGATAGCCTCAAAAGGCAGCTCTACAAAGTATTGACTTTAGGGATGTGAATAGTTATGCACATTGACTTTTTCTGTTACTGCTTCAAAATTAAAAAAAATCTTCACCTTTAAAGTTGTGGGCATGTTCTGTAAATTAAATGATGCAACTCCTCAAACAAACCATGTTAATTCCAGGTTGTGAGCCAGCAAACACGAAAAATGCCAAGAGGGGTGAATACTTTTGCAAGGCACTGTATTGCCCCGTACACACGAGCGGACTTTTCAACATCCAAAGTCCGAAGGACCGAGTCCGTCAGACTATCCGATCGTGTGTGGGCTGCAACGGACTTTTGATTCGCCAAAGTCTGACGGACTTTAGAAATGAAGCATGCTTCAAATTTTCCCGAAGGAACTCCGCCGGACCCGGTCCCCTTCGAAAACTCCGCTCGTGTGTATGCTACTCCGACGGACTAAAACCGACGCTAGGGCAGCTATTGGCTACTGGCTATGAACTTCCTTATTCGAGTCGGGTCGTACGTCATCACGTTCGAATCCGTCGGAGTTTAGTGTGATCGTGTGTGGCCAAGTCCGTTCGGCCGAAAAGTCTGTCAGAACTCCGTCGGAACTCCGTCGGAACTCCGTCAAAACTCCTTTGGAAGTCTGTCGGACATAAGTCCTCTCGTGTGTACGGGGCATATGTCTGTCTTGAGTGGATCGGATGGCAGATAGATGTCAGCAGACACATCTCCGCTGACATCTGCCTGCCCATAGGCGTCAATGGATGGCCTGCTCAGATCCGCCTGAAAAATGGACAGGCGGATCTGAGTGGGCTTATCGTGTGAAAGAGGCCTTATACATAAATGTTAATGTACTTAAAAGCATGTCCATGTACAGTATAGTATGCACTCAATACTTGGTGGGGGTTCCTTTTGCACGCTGCGTGGCATGGAGATGATCAGCCTGTGGCACTGCTGAGGTGTTATGGAAGCCCAGGTTGCTTTGATAGCGGCTTTCAGCTTATCTGCATTGTTGGGTCTGGTGTCTCTCATCTTCCTCTTGACAATACCCCACAGATTCTCAATGGGGTTTAGGTCAGGCAAGTTTTCTGGGCAATCAATCATGAACATTAAACCATATTGCATATTGGCAGTGTGGACAGGTGCCAAGTCCTGCTGGAAAATGAAATCAGCATCAGCAAGTTCATGTTGAGCCAAAACGTATATTTTTCACCTATCAGGTTTTTTTCTGCTATCTGAGACCCCATTAAGCCCCATACACACTATCAGATTATCTGCTGAGTTTTTCCTTCAGATTTACCAAAACCATATAATATGAGGACAAACCTTAGGAGTTTCAATGTGTATGCAATCAGGCAGGCCCTTCTACTACATGGTTTTGGTAAATCTGAAGGAAAAACTCAGCAGATAATCTGATAGTGTGTATGGGGCTTTAGAGAGATTTCCATTCAATTCCTTTTCTGCTGGTAAAGGTTTCACCAGAGAGGAAGTAAGGGGAATTCTCCAATTGAAACAAAGAACAAAAATGCTTTCTTTAGTAGGAGGCTAGAATCGCTGTTGACTTTTTTTTTTTTTTTTGCTGTTGCTGTCCCTGTTGCAGATTTTCTCTAGTTAACAGAAAAGAAGTTGAGAAAAAATGTCTCTAACACGTTCCAGGTAGCAGTAAAATCCGACAGGATTCTACCACCTTCCCCGTTCTATCCAAATATAAATAACAATATTTTTGCTGGATTTACACTATATAATTTTTATCTGAGAGACTTCAGTTTGTATAATCAGACACTACTACCTGTAGGACATGTCAGGTTTTCTGAAAAAAGCAAAAAAATAAATAAAAATAAACATTGTTATTGTGAGTTACCTCTAGCTTACCATGATAAAATAAAAATATAGCTTTTCTGTGTGACCTGACACCTAGGCAGCCTAGGCCACATGGTCTTTCCCACCCTATAGCATTATGGAGATTTCAGGTAATTAGAAACTGTAAAATTCGAACAGTATTTGGTAAACTTGAAGCAAAATAAGAGCAAGAGAACGTCACTGCCATTGCGATTATTGCAAAATGATATATATAGATTATACAAAGAAGCAAGGTTTTTTTAAATCATTAACACACACAAAGAGATTATTTACATTAAGTAAAAAAAAAAAAAACATTAAAAAGGCAGCCCCTTTTTAAAACGGGAAAAAACCTTACTATCCAATTCCATTAACAAACACTTAAATTAATGTTCTGAAACTGTCTGGAAGTGTGCTCAAAATAATAGTATATGACCAGATATACATAGAACATTAAACAGTCATTTAGGTAAATATCTTTGTATAACACACTTGATATAATTTTAATGCCTATTATGCTAATTATACTTTGACAAAATGTTTATTATGCAAACCATTCTGTACCTTATGCCCTCATAATGGTGTATAATGGTACATTTTGTTCCAGTGAAGACTTCCCTGCTCTATCTGTGTGTCCATTAGTTAATACTGATATCTATCTATCTATGGGTAAAACATGATCTGCTTCCACTTAACCTTTTTTTTACATTTTAAAAGGAATTATCACAGATGGGCAGTGAGGTGAATCATGTCTTTGGAAGGAAATATTAAAATCTATGAATAGGACATGAACTGAAACTGATCAAATATATTGTGCATGGATGTTCTTGCATATATCATGTTAGCTATCGATTTAAATGACTTAATGTTCTGAAATGCAATGAAAAAGTGTGAAAATTTAAAATAATAAAATGATTAAATGATAGTCATAAGAATGAACCTTACTGTTAAAGGAGACACTTCAGCTTGTCAATGCAGGGCAAAGTGACAATGTCTCTGCAAAGGACTCCCCCTATCCTTCTTACTCTGTAACACTACATGTACTAAAATGACTAGTGTTGGTGTTCCAGAGAAACAGTGACATCACTTTCCTGGTCATGCGACAGTACTCTGACCTTTTAATTGGTTGCTCGACCCAAACATTGCCACATTTTTTGGAGCTCCATGATGCCAGGTTTGTTGATCCCTGTGAATAAAAAACTGGAATCACAGCACCCAAAAAAAATAAAATACACAAGGGTATGTATCGCTACCCCCAAAGGAGCAGCTAGAAAGAAACTACCAAGGTTCTTTTCCCGGTAGAGTGCCCCGCAGCCAGGCACACAATCACAGTCACATTTTGCCTCAAAAAACAATATAGGGATGTTCTTTTTGGTATTTTTAGTTATGGAGTAGGGGATAGGGTTGAGGGAATTGAGTGGGATACTTCAAAAAAGAGAACGATGTACAGGTTGAGGACAGCAAACTCTTTCTGTAAAGCTGAAGCAGAAGTTCTTGCAATAGCATTTAAAAGAGCAAAAGATTATTTTTTAGAGCAACAAGAGTCCTTTCACGAAGAACTAGAAAGATTAAGCTCTTCAGAACACCGGCCAATGTCCCCTTTAGTCACACACCCAGCTGACTCTCTAGAACAAGAGGGGTGAGAGCAGCCCAAAAGTCCCCAAGTCTTTATTCACCAATGTCCATGGAAAGTTGGTTGCCTCCTTTCAACATCCATGAAACACTTTTCTCCTGTGATACCAAATTAGATCTTCAGATGACTATCCCTCAGTCAGCTCTCTGTAGCTTCAGCATCCAGGCCCTCAGGTCGCCCACCTGATGCCTCGCAAACAGCAAGCACATGGCAGCCCTGTCCACATTGCAGCAAGCCCTCCAGGCTGGACTTGCCCTCTTCAAGTAAAGACACTGAAGCTCTGTGTCTCAGAGCACTTATACAGACTCCCAGCAGCCTTCAAGGCTTTGGCAGATCTGTATAAATATTCATGCTGCAATTTGCATTACTCCACACCTATGTCTTAAAGGATTCTACAATTTTCTGGAAAGCAGAGGAAGCAGTCAAACCAGCAGAAGCTCAAACACAGAGCAGACCCAACTAATCACATGCAGCTGAACTAATTACAGTGATCACAACTAAATTTACCTAATATAGAAACTGCAGCCACACTGGTTACAGTGAGACAAGCTCACTGGTAAATACCTAGCAACAAAAATACAGCTCCACTGAACACAGTGAGACAAAACTGAATCTACATAATCCTAACACCTATATAGGAGGATGTGAATGTGAATAACCTAATAAATAAAAAATTTGCTAGCCAACACCCATAGGCATTAAACAGTATTGACTGGCATATTCAAGGCTTTGGGTATCTTTTTATATACTTTTCCATCTTTATAAAGTTCTATTACTTTGTTATGCAGGTCTTTTATCTGTTCTTTTCTACCTCCTCATTGCTCAGTATCTAGCCTGCTTAGGGCATCCAAGTGAGACCTAACAAACTCATTGACTATTTATATACAGAGGACTGGTGCCCAGAACTGGGCGGCATGCTCAAGATGCGGCCAGACCAGAGTCTTATAAAGTGGGAGAATTATAATTTTATCTCTGGAGAGAATCCCTTTTTAACCACTTGACCACTGGGCACTTAAACTCCCTTCCTAACCAGACCAATTTTCAGCTTTCGGTGCTCTTACAATTTGAATGACAATTACTTAGTCATGCAACACTGTACCCATATGACATTTTTTTCCTTTTTTTTCACACAAATAAAGCTTTCTTTTGGTGGTATTTAATCGCCCCTGGGTTTTTTATTTTTTCCCTATAAATCAAAAAAGTCTGAAAATTTGGTAAAAAAAATAATTCTTATTTCTGTTAAAATTTATTGGCGAGTATTGGCAGAGTATTGGTGAGTATTGGCAGAGTATTAGCGAGTATTAGCGAGTATTGGCAGAGTATTGCAGAGCATTACAGATTATTGCAGAGTATGGGCAGAGGACTGCAGAGTATTGGCAGAGGACTGCAGAGTATTGGCACTGAGCAGCGCTATTGACACTACAGATCCAGCCCACAGCACTGCTACAAACGATCTCTCCCCCTCTCCCCCTCTCCCATCGCACTGTACAGATCAATATAGAGAGGGGAGGGAGGAACCTGCGTCATGACATGACGCCAGTTTGTTTACAAGCGATCGCTCTGTCATTTGATGGAGCGATCACGTGGTAAACAGCCACTACTAGCGGCCATTTACCATGATCCGTGAGCGTGCCCCAGGGGGCGTGCAAGAGCAACATTCTGGGAGGACATCTATGGACGCACTCCCATAATAAGCCGACCACGCTGTAGCCATTTTTCGGCTTTGGCCTGGTCACAATGTAGTTAGATGCATGCCAATATTTTGTTGGCTTTGCTTCCAGCAGCTTGGCATTGCATGCTATTGCTGAGCCTGTCATCTACTAAGACCCCAGGTCCTTTCCCATCCTAGATTTCCCCAGAGGTTCTCCCCTCATTGAGTAACTTGTGTTGCATCCAAATGTATTACATTATATTTTTCAACATTAAACCTCATTTGCCATATAGTTGTCCAGCCCATTATTTTATTTAGGTCTTTTTGTAAGGTTTCCACATTCTGCGTAAAAGTTATTGCACTGCTTAGCTTTGTATCATCCACAAATTCTGAAATTGAGCTGGTTATCCCATGCTATAGATTGTTTATGAATAAATTAAACAGAATTGGTCCCAGGTCATATCCCTGGGGGACACCACTTTCCACACCAGACCATCCTGAGTACTTGCTTTTTATCACCACCCTTTGGATTGGCCCTGTAGCCAGTTTTCAGTCCAGGTACTCACTCCATGGTCCATGCCGACAAACCTTAGTTTGTACAGTAACTGTTTGTGAGGAACTGTATCAAATGTCTTTGCAAAATCGACATCCACGACATCCACAGGCCTTCCTTTATCTAGATGGCAGCTTACCTCTTTGAGAAATAGGAAGGAGGGAGCACCCACAATGCCACATCCGTAATATATCAACGGAAAACAAAGAAGATACCAAATAGATATCAACAGGTCAGACTTTTAAGGCATGGAAGCAAATAGGAGAGTAGAAAAAAGATTTATTTTATTGCAATATCATAACAGTGTTCAAAACAATATAAAAATCATATGAAATGATATAATTTGTACATTGAGCCCTCTTCCTCAGGACATGGAAAAAGGTTCAAAGACGTAGCAAGAGAGAACAACAATAAATCTCACTATCTGAAATGAGATATATCAGAGTTGAAAGCCTCCCTTTTTTCTGGATAATTGAGCACATGCTTTTCAAATGTGACTTACAATGCAAAGTTTATGTGTGTATATGCTTTGTTTTTGAATTTTAACTCCGATATATCTCATTTCAGATAGTGAGATTTATTGTTGTTCTCTCTTGCTATGTCTTTGAACCTTTTTCCGTGTTCTGAGGAAGCCTTTACGGCGAAACACGTAGACGCGACGCACAAGGGCTCAATGTACAAATTATATAATTTCATATGATTTTTATATTGTTTTGAACACTGTTATGATATTGCATTTTTCAATAAAATAAATCTTTTTTTCTACTTTCCTATTTTCTTCCATGCCTTAAAAGTCTGACCCGTTGATAT
This sequence comes from Lithobates pipiens, assembly GCF_037356315.1. Classification (NCBI taxonomy): domain Eukaryota; kingdom Metazoa; phylum Chordata; class Amphibia; order Anura; family Ranidae; genus Lithobates; species Lithobates pipiens. The sequence continues at coordinate 15,995,655 of NW_027507790.1, forward strand.
CTATTTGGTATCTTCTTTGTTTTCCCAGCTCACTTCTTTGTAGAAGGTTAATAGATTGGTCTGGCAAGAACGATTCTTCATGAATCAATGCTGATGACTACTAATGATACCATTTTTATTGCTAAAGTCTTGTATATAGTCCCTTATCATCCGCTCTAAGAGCTTGCAGACTATGGATGTTAGGCTAACTGGCGTGTAGTTCTCAGTCATATATCTCAGCCCTTTTTTAAATATTGGTGCCACGTTGGCTTTTCTTCAATCAGCTGGCATCATTCCAGTTAGTAAATTGTCCATAAAAATTAGGAACAATAATCTAGCTATCACCTGACTGAGTTCCTTAAGGACCCTCGGGTGTAAGCCATCTGGTCCCGGTGACTTATTTATGTTAAGTTTTTCAAGTCTATTTCTGATTCTGTCTTCTGTTAGCCATGAGGGTGCTTTCTGTGACGTGTTATTAAAATTAACATTACAGTCTTGGTTACTGTATCCCCACATCTCCTTTGTGAAGACTAAGGAGGAGGAGAAGAATACATTCAAAACCTTTGCCTTCTCTCTGCCTTTTGTAGCCAAATTCCCTTCATCATCCATCATGGGGCCAATATGTTCTTTCTTACTATTTCTGTACTTAAATAATTTCTTTTTTTTACTCTCCACTATGTGCCTTTCGTGTTCTATCTTAGCTGCCCTGATTGCACTCTTGCATTTCTTATTGCATTCTTTGTAATGTTGGAATGCTGACAATGACCCCTCAGCCTTGTATTTTTTGAAGGCATTTTCTTTTGCGTTTATATGCATTTTTACGTTGGAGTTTAGCCATACAGGATTTATTTTAGCTCTTTTAAACTTATTTCCCATTGGAATGCACTGGCCAATACCTTTATTTAGTATGCTATTAAAGCACTCCCATTTTTTTTCTGCGTTCTTTGTTACTAGGATTTTATTCCATTCAAATTGCCCCTTATTTCTATATCCGTGATCATGTCTATATTGTCAGTGACGCAAAACTCGGTTGCACTCTGCTTGAATGCTTCCGTCGGTACACTGCTTCCTCCAATCTAGACCTTCAGATATCAGATATTACAGCCACATATTGTAACTAAAAACCTAGCTCAGTTACACAGATGGAACATGGAAAGATTTATTGGACAAGTATACAGCCTTTTTACACACTTGAAAAGTGTATAAAAATATATCAGTCCCCACATACACAATAACCCAAATATTTACCCAATGGTTTAGCTAACAAGGCAGGGCTGCCCCATAGCTAATATCATCCACTCGGTTGACTCAGATGTCACATTGCAGACTAGCTTTGCAGACTTCAAGCAAACTGCAGACAATACACATTATCATAAGCATAAACACAGCAAACCTTCAAACAATAGCAGAATACATAATTACAAAAAACAATACAAGCAGTGATCTCACCCCTCCTCAACCTAGCAGGCAACAGACTATAGCAGGAGTCCCCAGTAGCAGACTGTGCATCTCCAGAGGCCAAGGTGACCAGCTCTTTCAAGTAACCTGTATAGTTCAGAAAAACAAACCAGAAATAGTCTTTGTATATTTCCTGGAAGATATTGTAAATAAATATATCCGTTTCATTTAAAGTAATCCAAGCCATATGTCAATTATTTTCTTGGTCACCCTGTGCCCCCAATAGACACAGGAAGTACATGGAGAGCTGAAGCAAGGGTTTTCCAACCTCTCCAAGGGATTCTGGGTTCCACCAGCCCCCTGCCCAAAGTGACTCCCCTCACAGTTAGTAATCAGTAGGTCTAGCTACTCACAGTTGTTCAGCAGTACTCAGTCAGTCAACAGTACTCAGTCACTCACAGTTACACCACAGTACTCAGTCACTCACAGTTACACCACAGTACTCAGTTACTCACAGTTACACCACAGTACTCAGTTACTCTCAGTCACTCAGCAGTACTGTCACTTCCAGTTACTCCGCAGTACTCAGTTACTCTCAAGTAACTTAGCAGTACTCAGTTACTTCCAGATACTCAGCAGTACTTAGTCACTCTCAGTCACCCAGCAGTACTCAGTTACTCTCAATTACTTCGCAGTACTCAGTTACTCTCAGTCACTCAGCAGTACTCAGTCACTCACAGTTGCTCAGCAGCACTCAGTCACTCACAGCTACTCCTCACTACTCAGTCACTCACAGTTGCTCAGCAGCACTCAGTACTCTGTCACTGACATTTATTCAGGATTACTCAGTGGTACTCAGTTTCCACAGTTACTCAGCAACTCTTAGCCCTTGTACACATGGGCAGAGATTCAGACAACAAAATCCATCGGATTTTGTCCGAAACTGGTGTTGCATACACACGGTCGGACAAAGTTGTTGGAAAATCCAATCGCTCGTAACGTGATGACGTTATTTCGTTACAACGGGTCTACGTTCAGGCTAGTAGCCAATAGCTTTGGTCTAGGAATTTGATCTGAGCATGCGTGGCACTTTGTCCGATCAGAATTCTCTACAAACGATCAGACAAAGTCTGATCGTATCATGTTGTCGGAAAATTTTATAGCCCAGCTCTAAAACTTTGTCGGTCGGATATTCCGACGGACACAGTCCAATGGAGCCCACACACGGTCAGATTATCCGACAACATGGTCCGATCGGACATTTTCCGTCGGAATGTCCGACCGTGTGTACCAGGGCTAAGTCACTCAGCAGTACTCAAGGACTGTCATATTGGTGGTGTTCTACTGTATTGTTATGATGAGATTGGGGTTATGGATAGTTTGCTTTATTTCTATTATAAGCTATAAGCTTCCCCAAAAGGGGAAATTCCACTTTAAGGCCTCCTCCCTCGCTCCTGCTTGTGAAATGGAGCAGTTGTGGAGGAGGGGGAATGGGTACAGATTTTGTAGCTGTTGACTTTTAATTTTTACATAGGAGACTGGAGTACCTCTTTGTTTTGCCTGTTTTGAAAATAAAAGGACTGTTTGCAATATGGCTGGTTGGTGATTCCGGGCTTCCACATATGACAGTTTTTTCATGTATAACATGCATGTTTCTTACTATCAGTTGATATTACCTGAAGAAGAGGCAAGTGTGCCTTGAAAGCTTGCTTTACAATTTCTTAGTTAGCCAGTAAATTGCATCACCCTAAATCCAAACTACTTTTGTTGATAGCTAGCAGGGTACAACACTCTGCTGCTTCTAAATGTGTATTTACATTTCCCTTGCAGAAAACATTTTTACTCAAAAAAGCCCATAATAGAAACATTTGAGATTTTACATCTGAAAAATGGATTGCACGGCTGACATAAGTGAATCAGAGATTGATTACAATTCACACAAAGTTTGTCCATCGCCAGTACTGAAGTATCTGTGTGCTTTTTATATATAATTCATCTGCTGTAGTTGTGCATCTTTTATAGACAGGAAAGAAGATATTATTTTCAGTAAACAAAAACTGCATTAACAATAACTGGTAGAATGTGTTCCCATTTTTAAGCTTGCACCAAAGACAGACAAAGATATATATAATGGGGCGATTTTAACTGCCAAGGGATTTGTATTTCTGTCCATCCAATTCTGAAATCTAGCAGCCCTAGATTGTAGAAGAGTTATATAGTGCTTAGCGCTTACCAGTAGCGGCTGGTTCTCAAAATTTTTGGGGGGGTGCAAACAAACTGAAAAATACTGAATGCCCCCATCAATTGCAGCCTCACTGTGCCCATCAAATGCAGCCACTTGTGCCCATATATAGCCACTTGTGCACAACATATGCAGCCATTGTGCCCATCAAACACAGCCATTTGTGCCTGTCAAATGCAGCCACTTGTGCCCTCAAATATAGTCACTTGTGCCCATCATATGCAGCCACTTGTGCCAAGTATATGCAGCCACTTATGCCCATCAAATGCAGCCAAGCGCGTCTCCCAGCTGTCACTTCACTAACCTCCCCAAGGCCGGTCCAGCAACACTTACCACTCGTGTGGCAGGGCTCTGCTTCTCTCCTGGAGTGACGGGGCTCTCCTCCTCCTCTTCTGTAGTGGCGGGAAGCAGCGGCTGTGGCTCCTGTGTCCACCCGGCTCCTCAGGCTTCCTCCGCCGTGTCACCTCTTCCGCCAAGGCGTTAGACATCCAATAGGATCGCCTAATGCTTTGGCCATTTGGGAGACAGGTCTCACTGACCTGCCTACTGATTGGCAGGGAGGAACGTGTGAAAATAGCAAAAATGTATTTGCTATCCTACACAACAGGGTGGGATTGGTACGCAGTGCTCTGGGCCCCGAGCCCACCCTATTTTGAAGCCTATTAGAGCCTCTGGCTCTAATCATTTGCTTTAAAATACACCCCCCCGCCTATCCCGCCTGAGCACCCACAATGCACGGGGCTCCACTGGCGCTTACCCTGGAAGTAGCCACTGATGTATGGATTCCCTGGGTTCTTGTGGTAATAAAGCTTTAGGCAGTATAATGGCCATAGGTGTTCACAGCCTATTACATTAGGGTGTGCATCCCAAAGCTCAAACAAACACACACACATATATATATATATATATACACACACATATATATATATATATATATATATATATATATATATATATTTACACTGTATACACACACACACTCTTATAAATACATGTAAACATTTTAAAATGTATTGACACATTTCTAAATTAAACCCTTATTGCGTATGCACATTTAGTTTTGTTTTTTTGCTGGTGTCTCCCCACTTTTCTTCCCAAGGCAATGCTGAACACTGCAGAAACTGGTGCCACGTTATTGATAATGTTTGCAGAGTGGACAGTATCAGTAGGGCAGAAATTGGTGTCAGTAGGACAGTGGACAGGGTCAGTATGTTTTTTATTTTTTTAATTATCTTTTGCAATATAATTTTTTTAACAATTTTGAAGGTGCCCCATTGGGGACTTTGGTGAAATATCAGGGGTCTAAACAGACCCCTGATGTCTCACGTTTGAAACAGAAAATAAGGGACTGAGGACAGAAATTCCCCTGTCCCTCTCTCTGCAGCCTCAGCTGCATTGGACAGTGAATGAATGGGAAGTGCTCTGTGCTGAATGGCTTCTTGTTCATTCACAAACTGAAGGACAGTAAACACAGTTCATTTAGAAAAGGAAGTAATCTGTAAATTACACATATACCCACCCCTTTCTCCGCTCTCTATTTCAAATCCCCTGCAGCATCCGGCAGGAGAGGAAGCAGTGCTATGGGAGGAGGGGGTTGGGGTCAGGGGGAGCCCACAGGGGGAACTGGGCATCAAAAAGAAGAGGAGCAGGTGGTGGCATATACTGGTAGTGATCCCCTGTATTTTTCTTTTGTGGCAGTTGAATGCAGGCAGGAGGGAGGAGGAGGAGGAGAAGCCTACTTTCAGCTGCTTCAGGAGGAAAATACAGATCAGTTTCAGTAAATCCTGCCCTTCCTGTCCATATTTCAGGGATCCTCAAAGAAAGTCTACCCATTATGTATCCATGATCAATGAGTAGATTGAAATCGGCAGGTTCCTGCCCCTCGGATTAGGGTGTGTCCAGGTACGTGTGCATAGCTATGACAGTGGAAAACCAGGGCAAATAACAATTGCTTAATACCAATTTACAAAAAAAGATATTACCAAAACCCAATCAAGGGGCAAACTCTATACCTCCTGGGTGCTAACTCATGGGGGAGCCCTAAATATGGCATGTATACCGTGCCTTGAAAAAGTATTCGTACCCCTTGAAATTTTCCACATTTTGTGATATTACAACCAAAAACATAAATGTATTTTTTGGGGATTTTATGTGATAGACCAAATACAAAGGCACATAATTGTGAAGTGGAAGGAAAAACGATAAATGGTTTTCAAAATTTTTGTACAAATATGTGAAAAGTGAGGCATGCATTTGTATTCAGCCCCCCGTGAGTCAATACTTTGTAGAACCAGCTTTTACTGCAATTACAGCTGAAAGTCTTTTTGGGTATGTCTCTACCAGCTTTGCACATCAAGAGAGTGACATTTTTTACCCTTTTTCTTTGCAAAATAGCTCAAGCTCTGTCAGATTGGTTAGAGAGTGTCTGTGAACTGAACAACAATTTTCAAGTCTTGCCATAGATTCTTTTTTTTATTTTTTCACAAACCATAGATTCTTAATTGGATTTAGGTCTGGACTTTGACTGGGCCATTCTAACACATGGATATGCTTTGATCTAAACCATTCCATTGTAGCTCTGGCTGTATGTTTAGGGTAGTTGTCCTGCTGGAAGGTGAACCTCTGCCCCAGTCTCAAGTCTTTTGCAGACCCTAACAGGTTTTCTTCTAATGCCATGTACACACGACCGGACTTTTCGACAGCAAAGGTCCGACAGATCGAATACATCAGACAATTCAAATGTGTGTGGGCTCCATCGGACCTTTGCTGTCCAAAAATCTGATGGATTTTAGAAATAGAACATGTTTCAATTTGGTGGATGTCCAGAACACTTGACACGTGACCAGCCTGTCTCATGTGGTCTTCAAGGGGGATGGTAGCCGCTATGAACACTATAGCAGTAACCCCAGATGAAATGGCAACTGTTCTGGGTACCAATGTTCTCTACCATAGTTTGATGGATTCCTTCACTCCAGGATACGCTCAGTGGTCCCTCAGGCATCAGTAGTCTCTGGATTGGTGCAGTTATGTCCCGGTCCAGCAACACATTAGCACATAGGAGTGTCAAAAGAGGCTCTCCTGGCTTTCTCAGACTTCCACTGTTTTTTGCCCCTCCTGCATCTTTCCCTTTCCCTGGGACCTGCAGTCTTACATAGTCTATATTTCACAAAAACTGCCTGGAGTAAATGGACTTTGCTTTTTTGCTTTTCCTGACTGCCCTGCAGCCAATCACTGTGTCTCTTTGTCCAAGGCATTGTGCGGGGCTCTTTCCTGGCAGCTGCAGCACTTTAGTGTTTGTCTCCCTTCTCACTGTACTACCACAAAGACCATCAACAGCAGGGGAGAGGGAGAGCAATAGTAGCAGTATGGAATGGGTGACAGCCCGAGGCTGTGCAGCTATAATTGCAGCAGTGCAGCTCCCAGGGCTACATATGGAATTTATGAAGAGTATCATAAGCACTCATAAAAAAACTGTGTCCAAATAATGCAACAGATTCATGAACATGCCAGAAATATGTAAAATAATGGGGACAGCACTGAGGCCAAAATGTCTACACAGGCCAATCTGTCCCAAGGGCAGCTCAGTATTGTTGAGCCTGAAAAATGCCAGACTCTGTTTCTATTCTCCCTGCCAAGCCAATGTGCCTGTCACATAGACAGGTGCAGCAAGCAAACCTCTTCAGTGACTGGATGGCTGATTTCTTTCAGGTTTGTCACCCTGCCAAGTGGGGTTAAGCCTAATGGATGCTGGAGTTCCTTATCAGGTCTGCCTCTCTTTAGATTGATAGTGGGTAGAGCCTGAATGGTGATGCTGAGAGACTAGTCTCCATCAGGTCCACCTACGTTGTAATTGACAACAACAGCTGTGGAATCTGCCTACTGTCATCCGTTATCATCCACAAGAAAGGCAGACCTTATGAGGAACTGGCCTCTCAGCATCACTCATTAGACTTCACAAGGAAAAAGGATACTATGAAGTAGTATCATCGGTTGCTAGGACACTGATGGCTTAATGAGTCCTAGCAACAGATGAAGCTAAGTGGCTCATCGCATCCTAATAATTTGTGCAGATATGATGGGGTGTAGTCAGGAAGCTCTAGTATGCTCACTGTAATCCAAGCCTAGCTGTGCATCTCAATGCTGCTAATTCCATTAATGAAAAGTGTTCATAGGCCCAACTCTGAGCAGTCTGGCCTTGCCAGATCAGGAAAGCAGCTTCTGTACGCCAACGCGTACAGTACACACGACCGGACTTTTCGACGGACTTGGTCCGGCGGACAATCCGACTGACTTTGCAGCTGAGGTCCGCCGGACTTTCAAACGAACGGATTTGGCCACACACGATCACTCCAAAAGTCAGACGGATTTGAGCGTGATGATGTAGAATAAGGAAGTTCATAGCCGGTAGCCAATAGCTGCCCTAGCGTTGGTTTTAGTCCGTCGGACTAGCACACAGGCCAACGGATTTTTCAACCGGACTCGAGTCGGTTGGAAAGATTTGAAGCAAGTTTTATTTCTAGGTCTGCCGGACTTTTGGGAAGAAAAAGTCCACTGAAGCCCACACGCTTTTGAATTGTCCGACGGATTCCAGTCCACTGGACCAAGTCCGTTGACTAATGCCGGTCGTGTGTACGCGGCATTAGAGTTGATGCCAACTACCTCTAAAATTGCAGTAATTCTTTTTGAATTTGCAGCAGATATTGTGACACAATGTGAAACTACCTAAATCTGATGTATGTGTTGGAACTATTAATGGAACCATTGCAAGGCTTTTATGCGTTTGGTGCGGGACTTTCTAATGCTACCATACTGCCAAAAATACATCACAAATGTTTCACTGAATAGCAGCTATAGTGTCCCTCCACCCCATCCTGCTAACTAGATGAGCTCTTCTTTACACTCACTTTCTGCTCTCCTCCTATTAGCATTTTTCTTGCCTGCACTGCACATTTGCATGCAGCACACTTGATTGACTTCCACCTTGCCCTTCCTGTCCCAATATAGGAGATTACAGCAGTCAGGTGCTTACAATAACTGTAAAAAATACATTTAATTGCATTTCAATAATCCTACCTATGCTACAGTGCACCTAGATAAAGAGGTGATATGCCTTTTGGCACCTATGACAGCATTGTGCTCCATAAACATGACCCCCTAGGCCAAGCCTGTTTAGAAAAGTAATGCTAGCAGTTGTATGCTTCTTTCTTTAAATATAAGATCAAAAATGGTTGGATTAAGTAACGGTCATCTCTTGTCTATGGGCAACGTTACCCTTACTGTCCAGGAAGCAGTTAAATATCACAGTTCAAGCTACAGATGGATCAGGCAAATGTCTATTTTTAAAATTCCATTATAGAAGAAGTTCAGATTGACCATTGTTGAAAAGAACAAGCAGGTTATTGATCCTATTCGTTCGAAGCAAAGCTTTCCTTGAGGGAAAATTAATCTTGATTTCTACTAAAACATAAGTCAATAGACGTAGTGTTATATAAAAGCTGAGCTATGTGAATAAAATGAGCTAGTTTCTTTTCTTTTCTTTTTTTTTTTGAAGTGCCAGTCTCAGCATGGATCAGTAATGATAAATTTGGACTGAGACTTATATGGCTCTGAAAATCTATACCCACAATTCTCTGCTAACACGGTTGGAGGCTATTGTTTATTCATTTATTTTCCAAAGAACTGTGCTCATGTAAGCACAAGACCGTGGTATGTGTTTCATTTTTCCTATACATATGTACGGTGTGGGAGAGATATTCAATGCTCGATGGTTATTTTACTGGTGGAACGTTACAGTTTACAGTGAAGATATGGCTGTCAAAAACCTTTGGATAAGTGCTTACTGTACTACAGAACAAATGTACTTTTATCAGTATCAAATGGGAACAATTGAAATGTTGTCAAATTTGGATTGCGTGTTTCAAAAGGCTTCTTTTTTTTTTTTTTTTTGGTGTGTGTATAATGTACAAAGCATATACTGTAGCCATAAGAATTAAAGGCCTTACTTAGAGGAAATGGAGATTGTGGGAAAAAATAGGCTGCGCGTTGAGCTGTAGGGTCTGTGTGCCACTCCGAAGCCATTTGTTTTAAATGATTAATGCCTCTCTGATGGATGCTACGGAAGTTTTTTAAAGTGAATCTTTTATCATTCAAATGACAATGTTTTCCTTAATATATATAGTGCTTGCAAATTTTACTCAGAGACCCTGTAAGACTGAACTCAGGGGAGATCATTTCGCCCCCAGGGATTGGATTGCTGTGTGTTGCCTTCCAGTCTGGATTTATTTATACCATTTTACAGGAGAGTATGAGTGACCAGCATGTTCCTTTTCGATTCTGAATGAATAATGAACATAACAGTTAGTTGGAGGAGCTTGCTGTTACATGGTGAGATTTTCCAACTTGTTGGAAAATCTCCCTTTGGGAAAAGCCACCACCATCCTTAGTTTTCGACCAAAGGAAAGCTTGAAAGTGCCCCTTCATTATTTGCAGGTTCTAGCGCACGGGATACTCGCTCAAGAATAGGCATATATTTTCTTGTTCAATATTTTTATTGAGTTTTATACAGGAAAAGACAAATAATGTCTAGAAAATGAAATGAGAGTAAACTACAAGCATGGGATACGATACAGAACAATATAATCAGAGTGAATCAAGATCCCGTATTCGTAACTATTATATGAAAAAGTAAGTAAAAAGAAAAGAAGAAGGAGATAAGAGAGAGAAAGAGTGAGTAAGAAAAGAAGATAAGAAAAATTTCTCCTGGTATTGGTCCAGCCCCCGCCCCAGAAGCACCTAGAAGTAAAAAAAGATAATAGTGGGCATATATTTTCATGCCTACTGTTCATTGGGAGATACACTATGGGGGTTATTTACGAAAGGAAAATCCACTTTGCACTGAAAGTGCACTTGGAAGTGCAGTCGCTATAAATCTAAGTAGATCTGAAATGAGTGGAAGCTCTACTGATTTTATCATCCAATCATGTGCAAGCTAAAATGCTGTTTTTTATTTTCCGTGCATGTCCCCCTCGGATCTACAGTGACTTTACTTCCAAGTGCACTTGCAGTGCAAAGTGGAGTTGCCTTTAGTAAATAATCCCCTATATTGCCACAAGTATTTGCAGGTTCTAGCGCACAGGAGACTTGATCAAGGATGGGCAGATATTCTCATGTCTACTATTCACTGGGAGATATACTATATTACCAAAAGTATTGGGACACCTGCCTTTACACTCACATGAACTTTAGTGGTATCTTAGTCTAAGTCGTAGGGTTCAACATTGAGTTGGCCCACCCTTTGCAGCTATAAGGGTTTTGACTCTTTTGGGAAGGTTGTCCACAAGGTTTAGAAATGTGTCTATGGGAATGTTTGACCATTCTTCCAGAAGCGCATTTGAGAGGTCAGGCACTGATGTTGGACAAGAAGGCCTGCCCCTCTAATTCATCCCAAAGGTGTTCTATCGGGTTGTGGTCAGGACTCTGTGTAGGCCACTCAAGTTCCTTCACTCAAACTTGCTCATCCATGTCTTTATGGACCTTGCTTTGTGCACTGGTGGAAGGAGCAAACCCCAAACTGTTCCCACAAAGTTGGGAAGATGAAATTGTCCAAAATGACTTGATATACTGACGCCTTAAGAGTTCCCTTCACTGGAACTAAGGGTCCAAGCCCAACCCCTGAAAATGAACCCCACACCATAATCACCCCTCCATCAAATGGATGAGCGGGTTTGGGGTGGAGGAACTTGACTGTCCTAAAAAGAGTGCTGACCTCAACCCAACAGAATACCTTTGGGATTAATTAGAGTGCAGAGCCAGGCCTTCTTGTCCAACTTCAGTGCTTGACCTCACAAATGCAGTTTTGGAACAAGGGTCAAACATTCCCATAGACACACTCCTAAACTTTGTGAACAGCCTTCCCAGAAGAGTTAAAGCTGTTTTAGCTGCAAAGGATGAGCCAACTCAATATTGAACCCCACGGACCAAGACTGCGATGCTATTAAAGTTCATGTGCGTGTAAAGGGAGGCAGTCCCAATACTTTTGGTAATATAGTGTCTCTATCCAAGACTGACCACTAACATTTAAAGTGGCATTAAACCCAAATCATTATAAACTGTCAATACATGTTATATTACACTGTGTTCATACTCACTTTTCCACTAGAGCATTTTGTTTTCTGTAGGTTGCAAAAACCTGGTTGATCCTGCTATTCACTGTCCCTCCTTACTTGTCTATGTCCCCACTGCAGCCTGAGATTGTGTAGACCAGCATTGCCACATCTAATGAGCATGCTCTAGTTTCAGTTCCCTTCTAACTGTTCAGTTCCCCCTTTTTCTTTTCTGTGCAACCCACACGACTATAGAGTTGCACAAATGGGTGTATGCACACTGGTAAATGACAGTCCCCTCCCTCCCTCCTCCACATCCTCCTCCTCCACATCCTCCTCCTCCACATCCTCATATTGCTAAACACTTTGAGGTTGTGATATAAAATGATGATTAATGGTGGCTTCCCCTCCCTGCTAGTTCCAGCACATACACACCATAGACACAGGCTGGAGGGGTGTGACACAGCCTGTGATTGGCAGAACCTCCGCTAGATATCTTTACAGTGTGAACAAAATGAAAGCTATTATCAGTCAACTTAACCCCCCCCCCCCCTTACACCATGTTATTGTAAAAAAAATAATAAACATTTGCTTTGAAATATAGATTGTGGAGCCATGACGTCCTAAGCTCACAGGAAGTAGGTTGAATGACACTGGCCATCAACCAGGAAGTATCTTGATGCTTAATCCTTGATGGGGTAAGTCTGTACGAAGCAATGCAGAATAAGGTAAGAATAGCAGAAGTTCCATCCATCGAATCCTTAAATCAGGGCAAAGATTGGACAGATCTAAAAATGTAGGCACCTACCCAAAATAGTGAGGTAAATCCAAATGCTTTGCACTAGTAGTAGACATCTAGACACAGATAAATGTGCAGACACGGGCATCACAGCAAAGTAAAAAAATACTTATTTGAGGGGCAGAGAGGTACATCACGTGCAGCATTTATAGAGGAATAAAAAATGGAGGATTGGCCCAAGAAGGATGTGTTATACAGGAATATGCACCTTACACAATACATATGAATATCTATATGCTACTTCAAATATCTTTGTAAAGTAGGTGGTGACACATCCTTCTTATAAGATAAAGGAAAAATAACTATTACTTTATGTGTAATACTGTATATCTATCTATTCAACATTAGAAGAGTCAAATCACATGAAATATGAAATATATTATAATTTTTATAATAAAAAGAATACTGACATTTTCCTTTGTCCCCAACTGGGATAAGACAAAGCTTAAAAAAAACAATAAAAAAAAAAGTGAATTTAACTATACATGATCTGAACTGCACAGTAATAAATCTGGCACATAACTGCAGCTTAAACTCTGTCCTTATGACTAATAGTTGTGCAAGAAGTCGAGCAGTGGAAGAGTTAATGAGTTTTCATCAGCCAAGAGTAATAAAAGAATCTGCAATTTAATATAAAACAGAACAGCAGAACCAAAGCATTAAAATTATAATTAAAATCCTCATTATTAAACTCAAATGAAAATGCATAGAGGTATAAGAATTTAAGGCATAATTAGCAGGATCAGACGAGAATGGAAAAGCAGAAAATTAACGCAGTAACTCAGACAAAAAGAAACAAAAGGAAGATATTATCTGTTGGAGGGATCAGGAATGACTGGAGGACGATGTCCAGAAAACCGCACAGAGATAAGACAGTCTGGAAAGTAATTGAGGGATGTATAGCAAGGACAAAGCATTGTCACGGCTTTATGAAGCAGGTCGGGGAGGTTAGGAATTATATGGTAGGGTTTACCATGGATAGGTCATGAAGCAGTCCAACATTGTCCTACATTCGTTACAGCCCTGCAAAGCATGGAATTAATCATCAAAAGTTGGTTAAGTGAATGCTGACATGGTTATGTGCAAAAGCAGGACTGCTCTAGGCCTAGTGATAAGACACAACCACAATTACAGATTCTCTCAGCTAGGCAGCTGGCAGATGTTCTTCATTTCTGAAAAAAAAAAAAACATGGCTGCTCTTGTTTTTATTAGGCTTTTTTTGTTCTTGAATTTTCTAATGGGACAGTACTTATATTTTATGTACCGTACCTCATATAAAATATTTGCTGATTTCCTTGTTCAAAATGGAACACCAACTGCCCGATGTACAGGTATCACTTAGTAACCTTTTACAATGCAAAATTTGGGTAAATTGCATTTTTTACAGATTATTTTACTTGTAGTAAACCATTTTAGTTTAGTTTCATGATCTCTAGCAGATGTGCTAGGAAAAGGAGAATAAAAATGACCGAAATGTTAACATCATAGTGAAGCATCATGGTAACTACAGACATTGTTAGTCAGGTGTCTGCCCTTAGATCCTTTCAGAGCGTGAACCTGCTCTGTGACGTCAGCTGACAGTGGGCTTTAGCTTGCTGTTGGCTGAATTTCGATCACAGGAGAGGTGGGTCAGTAGGTCAGAAGAGAACTATGGCCAAAAAAGCTCTGGCCATATTTATCTTTTAAGGTGATGGGTATTACTCCCCAAGTGGTCCATATAGTAAACCTGGTTTAGGATTATTCACTTCAAGGTCTTTACATATAAATATAGAAAGGTGACAGCAGAAAAAAGACTGAGGCCGCGTACACACGGGCGGATTGTCTGTCCAACTTAGTCCGCTGAACCGTGTTTCAGCGGACAATCCGCTCGTGTGTGGGCTTCAGCGGACTTTTTCAGCGGACAATCTGACGAACAAAGTCTTACGGAATTTCCGTAAGACAGTCCGTTCAAACTTAGTTTTGTCCGTCCAAACTTGGTTTCAGCGGACAGTCCGCTCGTGTGTAGGCAAGTTGGACGGACTAAGTATGGCGCGTGCTCAGAAAGGATTTACACGGCCGAAGGTTGCATTGCAGTGTATAGGACGTCGTTTTTCTAGTCCCGTCGTACGTGCTGTACACGTCATCGCGCACGCTTTCAGCGGACTGTCTGCTCATCGTGTGTGGTCAAGTCCGTTCATGCAAATTTTGAACGGACTGTCTGTCGGATTGTCTGACGAACTTAGTTGGACAGACAATCCGCCCGTGTGTACGCGGCCTGAGTAGTCCATTGACTAGGGGCCATTCTTTACATCTGGAGAAAAAGATAACTCCCACATACAGAAAGGCCCCTCGAAGAATTAGTTTTGGCCAGGTTACTAGATTTCTGTTTTTTAAAAAGGGCCAAATGCATTCTTAAATTTACAAAATTGAACTGGATATTACCATTTATACTATAATAACACTAAAGATTGTTGATCCGGCAAATATCTGTCTTATGAGAGCAAATTGAACCAGGTTTTTATACTGTAGGTTTTAAAAGTTATACAGGATACAGTATTTGGACACTTACCATTTATTTTTTATTGGTTGAATTAGTAGGTCTTTTTTCAACCTATGTGTTGAACTGAGAACAAGCCCCTACACTTAAGTTCTAATAATCATTATTTTGTGTAGCTTGCATGCACTGCCTAATTACAGCAAACAATTATTTTGTATTGTGGAAACATGTAAGCACATTTTCAAAAAGTGTGAGAAATATGCTATAGTGGAACATTGAGAAATATAAATTAACCCCTTTGTCTTTCTATTAAACCTTGTACTTCTTTGCTTTTGAATAACTGAATCTAGGCAAAATACAATGCACTTTGCTTGATTAAAGAAATCTGTAACAGAAAATAGACTTGGACATGCTGCAGTTTAGTAATAATATAAAGCAATGTATCTGGATGCAAAATTTACTCCACTCAAAACTATTATTTTTTTTTTGATTTTTTTTTTTTTTTTTTTTTTTGATTTTTTTTTTTTTTTTTTTTTAAACAATTAGATTTTATTAAAGAAATAGCCAGTTACAATACAAATATAGCAATACATAACAAGCGCAAATACAATTGCCTGTGTGTACCATAGGGTAACAATAGCGTTACAGACTCAAACTCATACTTTTAGTCCTCTTGTTTGCATATAAACAGATTGACAGAAGATCCCTATTAGACTAATAAGCCCCTCCAAAAAAAAAAAAAAAAAATGGAAAGGCCCATTAGTAAAAGGGTAGGTACCCTACCATTCCCAAAGCGTCAATAGGATCTAAACATATATATCAATGGGTTGTAAAAGCCTGTCCCGGCGTATCTGCCTTATAACTTTATACCACTCTAAATACACCCTATTGCCTATCATACAAAGGCCAAATGTGACTAATAGATATAAAAACAAAAACAAAAAAAAAAAAAAAAAAAAAAAAAAAAAGGACAATACAATTGTCCCTAAATAATCAAGCGGGCATTGCTAGCCCGAACACACAGCGCCCCCTCCACCCCATGTTTGTATCAAAAAGGCGTTTACAGAGGAATTGCTAAACACTACCCAAGGTCGCCATATAACTATATACTTGCCCATGCTTTCATGGGCTATAGCCCTAATTTCTTCCATTTTATGCAAATATCCTATCTCCCCCAGCCATTCCATAATTGAGGGAGTCATAGTGTTCCTCCAATATCTCGGTATCACTGTCTTGGCGGCAGTTAGAAGAAATCTAATCAGCGATTTTTTATATTTACTCATAGAAAGGTCAGTAATATGTAGTAGACAACATTTAGCGTCAAGGGGGATCTGTGTATCAGTTATTTGTTGTATAATACTAATCACTTGGCCCCAAAATGGTCTGATTAGGTCACACTCCCACCATATATGTTGTAAAGTGCCCTTAGCTTGATTACAACGCCAACATAGGTCTGGAACATCGGGGAACCACTTATGCAATTTAACTGGCGTGTTATACCAATTCGTCAGAAGTTTAAAAGAAGTTTCCTGTAATCTAGTGCTAATTGCACATTTATGAGCAAATACACATGCCTGTAGCCATTGGTCGTTTGTAAATGATGCATTTAATGCTGCTTCCCAGAAAAGCTTATGTTTATTAGGTTCCAGACGTGCTGCGGATTGTAACCACGCATACGTGAGAGAGATATTTTTCGTAGAAGCCTTGGCACGAAGGCAAACCGCCTCAAAAGGCGTTAATAGTCGTATAAAATGTTTGATCCTCCGCGGGCTCAAAATATAATCATGTATTTGTCTATACGTCCATTGCCCCAAAACGGTTAAACCCAAAGTATGTTGTAAGTCCAACATTGATTTAATCTTATTACCCTCAAGACAATGAGTGGCTAATAAGGGCAGATTCCCACATATAAAGTGCCGGATAGGTTTATGCATGCCTGGTATAAAGTCAGGATTATCTACTAGCGGTGTTAATGGGCCAGGTGAAGTAGTCAAACCCGTTGTTTGAGCCACTGTTTGTAATAATCTTAAAGTGGTCCCTATAAGGGGATGTTGCTTAAGCTGTTTAGGGCACAAGTCCCACGGAATCCAAGGGGAATATGTCACTGGAATAGGACCTACATCGTTTTCAAGTTTCACCCAATCTTTATTATCCGCATGGCAGGTCCAGTCAATCATTCTGGTAAGATGAGTGGCCTTATAATAATTTTTGAAATTGGGGAATCCCATTCCCCCACTGCCTTTATCTCTAGTGAGTATTGCAGGGCTTATGCGTGGCTTTTTAGATGCCCATAAGAAGTGTCTAAGAATAGCATTCAATGACTGAAAAAATTTTGCAGGTAGCCATATTGGCAAAGTCTGGAAAAAATACAAAAATCTGGGCAGGATTGTCATTTTGACGATCGCTGCCCTACCAAACCAGGAGAAATGTTTGAGTGTCCATCTCTCCAGGTCTTTTTTCACGTTTTGTAACAATGGCAAAAAATTTTGGCTATATATCTCAGTTAGACTGGGAGTCAAATGAACTCCTAAATATTTAAGGGAGCGGGATTCCCACTTAAATTTACAGTTACGTAAAACAGCCTCCCGTGTGGTCTCTTGTAGCGTAAGATTGAGGGCCTCAGATTTTTTATAATTAATTTTGAAATTCGCCATATAGCTGTAATGCTTAAATATAGTGCACAGATTGGGCATAGTAACATGCGGCTGAGTTATAAAAAACAATAGATCATCCGCATACGCAGCACACTTGTATTCCTTATCGCCTACGTGGAAGCCATGTATAGAGGATGATAAATTAACTGTGCGGATTAATGGTTCCAAGGTGAGTATAAACAGCAAGGGCGAAAGAGGACACCCTTGCCTAGTCCCATTCCGTATCTGCACCTTGTCTGACAGTGTCCCATTCACCTTAATTTGCGCCGTAGGATTATAATAAATAGTTTTAATCCAGGATAGCATATGTGCTCTCAGACCTATATGAGAGCAAGTCGCATACAGGAAGTCCCACGACACACGGTCGAAGGCTTTCTCTGCATCTGTAGATAAGAGCACGCCTTCAAATTGTTCTGTTTGGGCCCTGTGTATAAGATTAAGGGCTTTAATCACGTTATCTTTCGCCTCCCTACCAGGCATAAAACCTACCTGCTCGGGACCTATAAGTTTGTGCAACAATGGGCGCAGTCTGTTCGCTAGTATTTTCGTATACATTTTTAGGTCCACATTCAATAAAGAAATCGGCCTATAGCTAGCACAATCTAGAGGGTCTTTATTAGGTTTAGGCAATACTGTAACGTGCGCTCTCAGGAAATCTTCTGGTAACGTTTGTGGGTCTCGGAAGTGGTTAAATGTATTAATCATGTATGGAATCAATAATTCCATAAAGATTTTATAATAGTGGGCTGTTAAACCGTCCGGTCCAGGGCTTTTCCCCTTTTTTAGTTCCTTAATAGCTGCGGTGAGTTCACCTTCAGTTATCGGTTCTTCCAGCGACAGCGCTTCCTCCTCAGTAAGTTTGGGGAGTCCGCTGTCAGCCAGGAATTTATTAGTAATCTCTGCTGTCGTCCCCCTTAGGTCGCTAGGTTTATGTAACTGCGGTAAATTATACAAATTGGAATAATATTCCTGAAATCTTTGCGCGATTTTCGCAGCATCCTGTGTTGTCTGACCGTCACTGGTTTTAATTGCAGCAATATTCGTCGATAATAATGTTTCTTTAAGGGCCTTTGCTAAAAGTTTGCCTGTTTTATCATTGTGTTCATAAAAGAACCCCTTCTTCAAGAAAAGGATCTTTTGTGCTTTAAGGTTCAAATGGGCTTGTAATTTTTTCCTCAATTCTAATAAAGTTACTGCTGTATCAGTTGCTAAGGATTGTTTATGCTTCCCCTCTAGGTCTCTAATGGTCTGTATCAAATCATTAATCTCCCTCTCAGCAACCCTTTTTCTCGTGGCCCCCAGCCGTATGAGCTCCCCCCGAACCACGCATTTATGGGCCGCCCAAATTGTAAACGGCGACAATTCTTCAGAGACATTTTCTGTAAAATATAATTTAATTATATCTGCTATTTTGTCAGTGTTGTCCTTATCCGTGAGCAGGGAGGGGTTTAATCTCCACGAGTGGGGGCCGCGATGTATGTTTATTTTGTGAAATTGCAACGATATAGGGGCGTGGTCAGATAGGGTCTGCGCACCTATTTTAGCAGATTTTATACGGGGTATATCCCTTTGAGTAACAAAAATGTAGTCTATGCGTGTAAATTTATTATGCAAGGGTGAAAAATATGTGTAGTCCCTGCCTGAGGGGTTTGCCAAGCGCCAAGTATCTACTAAAGTAAGGGAAGCTAGAAGTGTCTTGATTTTACGCAACTTTTTATACGGAATGCTGGACCTGCCATCTGATGTATCCTGAAGGGGATTTAGCGCTAAGTTGAAATCTCCCCCCAGCACCACACATCCAGATGCAAAGCCCTTCAATTCATCTACCACATGTTGACAAAAAGTAACCTGTGCAGTGTTGGGGAAGTAAACGTTAGCCAAGGTAACCGGAGTTCCCGCCCAGATCCCCTTCAAAAATAAATACCTTCCGGCAATGTCCGCCATCTGCTGATGTACAATGAAAT
This sequence comes from Lithobates pipiens, assembly GCF_037356315.1. Classification (NCBI taxonomy): domain Eukaryota; kingdom Metazoa; phylum Chordata; class Amphibia; order Anura; family Ranidae; genus Lithobates; species Lithobates pipiens. The sequence continues at coordinate 16,015,269 of NW_027507790.1, forward strand.
CTGCATTTTTATGTAGCAGAATTGTCACCCCCTTAGATTTGGCCTCGGGATTTGTTGCATGGAAAACATATGGATAATGTCTATCATGCAATCTAGGAATCTTGCCGGACCGGAAGTGGGTCTCCTGAAGAAACACCACTATCGGTTTCTGCTTGTGGAGTTCCCTAAGCACCGCCAATCGCTTCTCCGGTGTATTTAGACCCCTAACGTTATGGGAGATCACAAAAGCATGTTCATCTAGCATAGAGTACGCCATATTAAATACAATAACTAAATAAATACAAGAAGGGAGGAAAAAAAAAAAAAAAAAAAAAAAAAACACTCAGGTGGATAGACACCCAAATGGAGTGACTAGGAAAAATGTCTCCTCCTATCAACTGTAGGAGAGGAGAAGAAAGAAAAAACGTTGTGAATCCCCGTCTGGATAAACCAGACAGCGATTCACATGCGGAAGCAATGGGAGGACTTTCCTTCAGAAAATGGTAATAAAATAAAACCCAAAATACAAAAACTATTAATTATCTGTTTAAATATAAGAAAAAACCACTCCAGTCCTTCCGTGATTCAAAAATTAAGCACATATTAAGGCCACATATATACCCTTCCAGCCAGAAGGATAAGATCATGAACAAAATTAAGTACATGAGATTTATTTTAATATTGCGCTATAGGCGCCTTTAATAAGCAACAACTATAATAAAAACTATAATGAGAACTGCAATAGTCACCGACTACCATACCACCCATAATACTCTGACTGATCTTAGTGCTCACTATACCCCCAACTGCCACTCTTATCACCCCCACATTCCCCCTATAGCGGTGTGTGATTCCTTCCCTAGCTTACTATATCTGAAAAAAGAAATAATCAAATCCTTATAACACTCGGACCATTCCCCTTATAAACATATTCAGTTCAACTACAAAAAATGTCCGTATGGAGAAAAGCCAAAAAAAAAAAAAAAAAAAGGAAAAAAAAGGAAGGAAGACAAGCTCCCACTCTAAGCTTATCCATGTGGCTGTAGCCAATGCTCTGTCCCAAGTTGTGAAGGTCTGCCCCTATTCAAGCTCTGAGGTTTATCCGGGCGAGGTTTTTTGGCTGCTAGCTTCGACGGAGATGGCTGTGGGGTATGCGGTGGAGAGGTCTCCAGCGGGGGGCAATGAAACTCCCTATACCATTCCGGCACTTCAGTCAATGGAATTTGTAGCTGTGCACAGAAGCTTGAAATATCCTCAGGCATGCGCAGATAATATTGTTTTCCCGAAAACGTGGCGTTCAACGCAAAAGGAAAGCGCCATCGATAAGGGATACCCCTCTCCCTTAGAACGTTAGTCAATGGGCGCAAAGCTCGCCTATTCTGTAGTGTGATGTAAGAAAGATCCTGGTATAGTGCCACAGCATGATCATTAAAAAAGATCTGATCATTCCTCCTTGCTTTCCCCAGTATCTCTTCCTTCAGTAGGTAGCTTTGTAGGCAGCATATAATATCCCTTGGGGGGGCTGTGTCACTTGGCTTTGATGCTAACGTTCTATGTACTCTTACAAACTCAATATCAGTATCCTTAGGTCTCTCCAACACTCCGTTAAACACTGACTGCAAAGCTTGTTTTATCTGCGCAGGCTCAATCTTCTCGGGGATCCCCCTCACTCTAATGTTCTGTCTGCATCCCCGATTGTCAAGTTCCTCGAGGTGCTTGTTCATCTGAATAAGATGAATGGTGTGGGATGAGACAGTGGAGCACAGCCTCTCCACCGCTCTATCCCTTTTTGCCTCTGCTCTTTCATTCTGGGACAGTCGATCCGACAGAGCTATAAAGTCAGCCTTTAGGTCATTAATAGCAGAAAACAAAGTGCCTTTAATATCAGCCGCTATTTTTGTCATTTCTGAGAGCTTAAGAGGGTGATCTGAGCAATCCTGCTCCCTTACCCTATCCTCTGAAGCTGACCTGGAGTCCTCGCTGTGTTCTACCTCGTGGCTTCTCAGCGCCATCTTACTAGCAGGGCGGCCCCTACTCCTCTGTATCCTCTGTGCTTGAGGGTCGAAAATGTCCGCTATACGGCGTACTCCAGAGGTGGGATAGGAGCTCTGTGGTTCAGGACTCTCAGGCAGTCTATCTCGTCTGCCCATCGCACTATTCGATATAGCTGGTGAGGAAGCTGGTATCACAATCCGACGGAGCTCAGCTCGACTCAGCAAGCGGTGTCCATCGCACAATTCGATATAACTGAAGGGGGAGCTCAGCAAACGGTGTCCATCGCACAATTCGATATAGCTGGAGGGGGGGTTCAGCAAGCGGTGTCCATCGCACAATTCGTTATAGCTGGAGGGAAAGCTGGAGGGAAAGCTCAGCAAGCGGCGTCCATCGCACAATTCGGTATGGCGTCCGTCGCACGATTCGATATGGCTGGAGGGGAAGCTGGTATCACGGTCCGACGGAGCGGAGCTCAGCTCAGCTCAGCACGCAGCGTCCATTCCCTTCGGCGTCCAAGCCACGCCCCGGTGATAAAGTATTCCTCTAGTGTGACTCTCAAAACTATTATGAATAATTATCAGCATTGTTCAGATGCACAGCATGCTAACGCCTTCACTTAAATTGTATCTAAAGCCAAAACGATTTTAACCTTAAAGTGGTGGGCCAGTGAAAAAAATAAAAGTCAGCAGCTACAAACACTATAGCTGCTGACTTTTAATAAGCACCTTTCTAGGGTGCCCGCGATGTTGGCCGCCCGAGGCAGACCCATCTCTCTCGGGTCCCGGCGCCACCATTCAAATAAGGGAAACAGGCATTGGAGCCTTGTAGCTTCACTGCTCGTTTCCTACTGTGCATGCGCGAGTCGCGCGGCGCTTTGGGAATGGGGCGCGCTGTGTTGTGGGACGGGACACACACAGTTCCCACAACACACCATGCCCCATTCATAAGAAGACAACGCGAGGAGGAGAAGACCGAAGATCACTGCGGAATAGGAAGTGGCAGATTAGGACGATCTGCCTAGCTACAGCCATTTTTTATTTTTTAGCATTTTTATGCAATTTTTTTTTTTTTAGGGTGGACCTCCCCTTTAATGCATTCCCTGCATTATGTTAAAAAATGTTTTACAACTTGCTGTCCTCCCCCACCTCCCTAAATACTTACCTGAGTCCTCAATGGATCCAACGCTGTACACGGCTGAATCTCTTCTCTCCCCTCTCTTCCTTTTCTCACAGGGACCCAGGCAGCAGCTGAAGCCAACAGCAATTAAATGCTTTGTTAAGGAAACAGGGGGCAGGTCCAAGCCTGTGTCTATGGAGCACAGCTCTATAGACACACACAGCTCTGGAGCAAGTATGCATGTGTGCTCCCATAGCAAACAGCTTGCTATGGGGGCACATGAAGAAGAAGAAGAGGAGCCAAGATTGCCAGCGGGAGACCCCAGAAGAAGAGGGTCGTATAACACTGCACAGAGCAGCTGAGTAAAACATGTTTATTTTAATTTTAAAAAATACCTTTAGTAACCCTTTAGAAACTACTACTTATATAATAACCTTTTTTGGAGTTCCTGAAACTTTGGCTTTTATAAAGATTTACATGTATATTAGTGACTTCATGTTTGCAGAACAGTTCAATATTTGCTTTCAGGTAGTTATTAGGTTCCCAAGCTTGGAGCTGGTTGAGAGATGTCATCCCTCCCTCCGCAGCTTAAATCCACCTATGTTTCTCATGTACAGGTAGCTTTTGCATTTCTTCTGATGATGCTGGCTCAGGCTGCTACATCGACTGTTTGCTCGCCAGGCGAACACCCACATTTTAAGAGGCGCTCGGCAGGATATTTGGGCGCCGAGTGCCCCACAATGTGCTGCGCGCTGCACAATGCATTCTAGGGCCCTAATTGGATGAAGCCTTGCACTTGATCGCTGGTCGGGCACGAAGCTTTACCAATTAGGGCACAGAGCACTGTTAGAGCCCCGATTGGATTAAGTGATGATGACTTTGGCCGATCACGGCTCATTGCTCATAGTCCCACTCCACACTATAAAAGGTTCCTTCTCACACAAAGCTTTTGCAGTGTGTTGTTGGAGTGGAGATAAATAGAGCAGGCCTCAGTTTGCTACTACCGAGTTAGTGTGTTCACTTATTGTGACTCTGAATGTTAGTGTAGTGTGTGCATATAGTGTGAGTATAGTATGTCAGTATAGTGTAAGTATAGTGTAGCATGTCTATATAGTGTGAGTATAGTGTAGTGTCAGTGTAGTGTGCTAGTATAGTGCAATGTTTAACACAGCGTTACATAACATTTAGTGCTGTATACAGTGCTGTATACCCTATTTATTATTGGTTGCTGCGTGATTTTTTTTTACATTTTTGTTGTCTTTTTTTTTTGTCCCCTGCCTGCCCCCTTTTTTTGTTAATTGTCAGCTGCAGTTTTTCTGACTGTGAGATGGTATACCCCCTTTTTTTATTTTTATTTTTTTATAGTTTTTACATTTTTGTCAGCGTCAGTCCTCAATTTAAAGTGCATTTCCAAGTTTCTAATACATTTGGGTAATAAGCCCATCATGTCTGAGAGACTAACAAGGAGAGGCAGACGTTCAAAATGCCACTATGAGGGGGCCAGCAGGGTCTGTGTCCACAGGCAAAAAAGGACATGGTCTGTCTTTAGACTAGGCACATTTGTCTCTGAGTGATGTTGCCCATGCTATCTAGCCACAACATGCAGAGGAGGTAGAGGATTGGCTTAATAAATCCTCCTCATCCTCTATGACCCAAGCTGACACTAGTGCACAGTACACCGCAGCTGCCAGAGGGGCTTATTCTGTCTCCTTGTCCACAGCTACTCCTGCCATAGCCCCAGCATCATGCATAGAGGAGTCAGCTGAATTATTTAAACACAGCATCAGCCACTTGCTTCTTGAGGATGCACAGACATTATTTGATTCTGATGTTGGTTCTGAGGCAGAGGGAGTAACATGAACCTACAGAGAGGGGAGAACACTGATAAACATCAAATTGGTAGTCATGTTCCCCCAGCCGTAGCGTATTGCCAAGTTGGCTCCAGTGATAATGAGGATGGAGGGGATGATGATGATGCTGAGGTTACTGATGCTATTTGGGTGCTGGATAGAGAAGAGGATGAAAGTGAGGCGGAGGCACAACCAATGAGGCAGGATGTCCACCAGAGGCAGCCATGATGAAATAGTAGAGAGAGCTGACCTGCCACCCAATAACGACGGCAGCTGGTTGGCAAGTGGTTAATTAAATTGGAATTTTACATTTTTACGTTTGTTTCACTTTAGGCATCATTAAAATCACTACTCCTTTAAAAACTATATTTTTTTAAAGTACATGTCCCCCAGGGCAGTATACAAGCCAATAACTTGCATATAACCCTTTAAAATTGGGACTTTTGATTTTTCAAGTTCGGGTCCCATAGACTTTTTAATAGGGTTTATGGTTTTCTGATGTTCGAGAGCTCTGGCGCAAACCAAACCGGGGGGGGGGGGGGGGTGTCGGCCCACCTCTAATGACAAGTGTCTAGCTGGGATGCCCTTATTGGCTCTTGAAAATTTTCTAAGGCTGCAGGTCATTCAGCTTCTAGCTTCCAGAGGGTAAATCACTGACAGCAATCTTTAAGATGATCTTTGTCATTCTTCTTATGTTAACCAGAAGGACTGATTTGCACGTGAACATGGGGGAATGGGAGCGCTTTCATTTTTTAAAATGTATTTTATTATTTATTTTATTTGAATAGATGTTTTATACTGTCTCTTTAATTTATTATTTTTTTCTCTCAACTTTATTTCTATCACAAGGGATGAAAAGCATGACAGGTCCTCTTTGTGGAGAGATCTGGGGTCTATTAGACCTCTCCTCGGCCCTCAAAAGCATCTGATCAATCCAAGATCGGTTTGATCGGGATGCTTTCACAACCTATAATGGCGTGTAAACAACAAACCAAAACCAGTAGTGACAAAATGCTCCTCGCTACTGGTTTCATAGACCATGGAGATGATTAGGAAACATCCATTCCACCTTCATTTCTATGGTAAGCCAGTCAGCTTTAGTCCCGGGCTCTCTCATTTCACCAGCGGGGGAAGGTGGGGGAAGGCTGCAGGGGGGCACCTTCCTTCACATGTAAAAGCTATTTTTTTGGCCACTTGGGTCACTTTTACATTATTCAGCCACACCTGCTGAAAAAAAAAAAATACCAGGGTCTTAAATGCAGCTGCAGCTAAAACCCTGGTAGAACCGCTTAAACCAGAGGACGTATGGGTATGTCCATATAAGGCAAGTGTCCCAAATCACCACCACACCAGTCATATTGGGAACTCTTTTTGTTCTTCCTTTCTTCAGCCTCCTGTACTTCCTGGCCAGTAAACATGGCATTCCTGGGGGCAGTCACGTGCCTAGTAAGCTAGGCTTGCTTGGCTTAAAGAACTGAGACTGCTATAGGTGACAAATTGAGAGAACTATTACAGTACATTGATTTTGACACAATTGGTTGATTTTTATGATCCACAAGATACAATGTCTGGTATATAATCAGTCTAGATACTGTCAAAACACAAGTCAAACACATGAGGTGTGTGTGAAAAATATCTTAATATATTAAAATTGCCAACGTTGTGTAAACAAATTTATTTTCTTTCTGCATTTTCCAAAAACTTTTGACACGAAAAATGGAGGGGCCAATCACATGCCTCCCTGATGGCATGATGTATAAGTATCTGCCTATATTTGTCAGTTGAGGACCGTAGATACACTGGTCGGCCAAGTAAACTTAATGCAGCAGATAAAAGATAGCTCATGGGTATTTCCCTTTTACTTTGGAAGATGTCCATCAGTGCCATCAGCACAGAACTGGCAGAAACCAGTGGGACCCAGGTACACCCTTCTACTGTCCTAAGAAGTCTGGCCAGAAGTGGTCTTCATGGAAGAATTGTGGCCAAAAAGCCATACCCTCAATGTGTAAACAAGGCTAAGCGACTCAAATATGCATGAAAACAGGAACTGGGGTACAACTAAATGGCAGCAGGTGCTCTAGACTGATGGCAGCAGGTGCTTTGTTTGCCGAAGTTCTGGAAAGTGTTACAATAATGGGTGTCTGAAGGCAACAGTGAAGCATGGTGGAGGTGCATGTTTGGGGCTGTATTTCTTCAAATGGAGCTGGAGATTTGGTCAGGATCAATGGTGTCCTCAATACTGAAAAATAAAGGCAAGTACCTATTCATCATGCCATACCATCAGGGAGGTGTGATTGGCCCCAAGTTTATTCTACAGCAGAACAGCGACACCCAAACATACAACCAATATAATTAGTATCTATCTTTAGTGTAAAGAAGAACAAGGAGTCCTGGAACTGATGGTTCAGCCCCCACAGAGCCTTGATCTCCACATTATCGAGTCTATCTGGGATTACATGAAAAGACAAAATGATTTGAGGCAGCCTAAAACCACAGAAGATCAGTGGTTAATTCTCCAAGATGTTTGGAACAACCATCCTGCCAAGTTCCTTAAAAAAACTGTGTGCAAGTGTATTTAGAAGAACCAAATATTGATTCAATTTGGATTTCTCTTATGTTCTTTTACTTTCCATTTTGTTATTGATAAAAATAAATTATTGATATATATATATATATATATATATATATATATATATATATACAGTGGTGTGAAAAAGTGTTTGCCCCCTTCCTCATTTCCTGTTCCTTTGCATGTTTGTCACACTTAAGTGTTTTTCGGAACATCAAACCAATTTAAACAATAGTCAAGGACAACACAAGTAAACACAAAATGCAATTTGTAAATGAAGGTGTTTATTATTAAAGGTGAAAAAAAATCCAAACCATCATGGCCCTGTGTGAAAAAGTGATTGCCCCCCTTGTTAAAACATACTATAACTGTGGTTGTCCACACCTGAGTTCAATTTCTCTAGCCACACCCAGGCCTGATTATTGCCACACCTGTTCACAATCAAGGCATCACTTAAAAAGGAGCTGCTTGACACAGTAAGGTCCACCAGAAGATCCTTAAAAGCTACACATCATGCCGAGACCCAAAGAAATTCAGGAACAATTGAGAAAGAAAGTAATTGAGATCTATCAGTCTGGAAAGGGTTATAAAGCCATTTCCAAAGCTTTGGGAATCCAGCGAACCACAGTGAGAGCCATTATCCACAAATGGCGAAGACATGGAACAGTGGTGAACCTTCCCAGGAGTGGCCGGCCGCCCAAAATTACCCCAAGAGCGCAGCGACGACTCATCCAAGAGGTCACAAAAGACCCCACAACAACGTCCAAGGAACTGCAGGCCTCACTTGCCTCAGTTAAGGTCAGCGTTCATGCCTCCACCATCAGGAAAAGACTGGGCAAAAATGGCCTGCATGGCAGAGTTCCAAGGAGAAAACCACTGCTGAGCAAAAAGAACATCAAAGCTCGTCTCAATTTCTCCACAACACATCTTGATGATCCCCAAGACTTTTGGGACAACATTCTGTGGACCGATGAGACAAAAGTGGAACTCTTTGGAAGGTGTGTGTCCAAGTATATCTGGCGTAGAAGGAACACTGCATTTCATAAAAAGAACATTATACCAACAGTAAAATATGGTGGTGGTAGTGTGATGGTCTGGGGCTGTTTTGCTGCTTCAGGACCTGGAAGACTTGCCGTGATAAAAGGAACTATGAATTCTGCTGTCTACCAAGAGATCCTGAAGGAGAATGTCCGACCATCTGTTTGTGTACTCAAGCTGAAACGAACTTGGGTTCTGCAGCAGGACAATGATCCTAAACACACCAGCAAGTCCACCACCGAATGGCTGAAGAAAAACAAAATGAAGACTTTGGAGTGGCCTAGCCAAAGTCCTGGCCTGAATCCTATTGAGATGTTGTGGTATGACCTTAAAAAGGCCGTTCATGCTCGAAAACCCTCTAATGTAACTGAATTAGGACAATTCTGCTAAGATGAGTGGGCCAAAATTCCTCCAGGACGCTGTAAAAGCCTCATTGCACGTTATCGCAAACGCTTGGTTGCAGTTGTTGCTGCTAAGGGTGGCCCAACCAGTTATTAGGTTTAGGGGGCAATCACTTTTTCACACAGGGCCATGATGGTTTGGATTTTTTTTCACCTTTAATAATAAACACCTTCATTTACAAATTGCATTTTGTGTTTACTTGTGTTGTCCTTGACTATTGTTTAAATTGGTTTGATGTTCCGAAACACTTAAGTGTGACAAACATGCAAAGGAACAGGAAATGAGGAAGGGGGCAAACACTTTTTCACACCACTGTATATATATATATATATATATATATATATATATATATATATATATATATATATATATACACATATATATTGTGGCAGCAGGCAGGAAAAATCACCTGGTTGTATCCATGATGGAAAATATGTATGCCCTAGATTCAGGCTTTATGCGGATTTGTACAACTATAGGGGAGTGCTGGGAGTCCTATAGGGGAAGAGTTAACGAGCCCAGATGAAGTAAGTGGGCTCATTAAGACCTCTACAAAAAACCCCAGCATGCTTAGGGAGATGCTCCATCCTGGAACCAGTTTTGTGTTTGTATAGACTGGGGAGTGTGACACCTGTTCTGTGTGGTGAGTTAACGCCTGTGTGGCAAACCTCTACAACAGAGACAGAGACAGGGACTGGTGCAGCACAAGGCTGCACTCAGTTGTTAGACAGGGAATCTATGTGTGTAATTAGAGGTCAAGCTGACCAGGATTTATTTTCATGTTTTTTTTTGTTTGGCTGTTATATTTTTCACTGCATGTAGCATAAATAAACCGCACCTTTTGTTTTTTCCACCTACAATGCTGTCTGCTGTGCCTGATTTTGTGTTGTGAACCCATCCAGGGGTCACACACAGCCGCTGTCGAGCTAACCCCTCACAATATATATATATATATATATATATATATATATATATATAAATAAATTCAAGTGGCGCGTTGAGGCCCATATTTCACTGTGGCATCGCAGTGCATTGCTGGCTGATGATTGGCCAAGAATGCACTATGGCCCGCATGCTTGGCCAATCACAGTGCAGTCTGTACGTCTGTAATTGGCCAAAGTCAGGGTTTGGTCAATTATGGCTCAGGGGGTTTAGTACACGCCCCGCACTATATAAGGCCGCCTGTGTGGTGGCCTTGTGTAGTGTGTTGCGGCGGCGGAGAGAGACAGACAGAGACAGTGTTATTTGATTTAAGTTAGATAAATAGGCAGACGAGTCAGTTAGCTGCAGTTACAGTGTACGGAGGATATATATGCATCCTAGGGGTTGTGTGTATATATATACACTGTATTCAGTTTAGCTAGTCTGTTCCTGTTATTCTCTTCCTAATATACTGACAGGCAGGCAGGTGATTGTGGTAGCTGCAGTATTTACAGTTAGTGTCCTCTGCACAGTGTGCACCTAAAGCTACCTGAAGACAATTGCTGGTGTTCTCATACTAAGAATACTACAGGCAGGCAGTTGATTCTGCTAGCTGCAGTATAATCAATATATAATCTATCTATCTATATATATATATATATATATATATATATATATATATATATATATATATATATATATATATATATATATATATATACATACACACATCCCAGCTTTGTGCAGCCATAAATCACTGCAGGCCATTAGTATGTCTGGAAGGCCAACAAGGAAAGGCAGTCAGTCACAAGCCAATAAAAGAGGGCAAGCAGGCTCTGTGTCTAGAGGCAACAGTGATGGTCGTGGACACAGTGCATCCTCATCAGCACATGGTCGTGGGACACACTTGTCCTTTTTTTCGGCAGCTTGCCGTGTCGAGCCGCAACATGCCAAGGACTTGGTAGAGTGGATGACCAAGCCGTCCTCATCTTCCTCATCCTATCTCACCCAGGCTCAGGGCACTTTGTCTGGCAAAGCAGCTGCCAATGCAGCCTCTTCCCTTGACTCAATGGCATCAGTCACTCCTTCCCTAGCCCCACCATGTCCTCCCGAGGAGTCCCCCGAACTGTTTGACCACAGTGTTGGGTACATGCTCCAGGAGGATGCCCAGCATTTTGAAGGCTCCGATGATGGTACCCAGCTAGAGGAAGGCAGTAACGTGAGCCCAGAGAGAGGGGGTGCCCAAGAAAAACAGCAATCTGGCAGTCATGTTCCCCCAGCTGCAGCATACTGCTAGGTTTGCTCCAGTGTGAGGGAGGGGATGATGAGGTCACTGACTCCACATGGGTGCCTCATAGGAGAGAGGAGGAGGAGGCACATCTCCAACGATGCAGAATTCCTTCCAGGGGGCATCTTAAGGGCAGCACATCGACTGCATCACACCACAGAGCTCTGCATGTGCAGGGCGCTGTTGTCTCTGCGCGTTATTACAAAAGTTCTTTGGTGTGGGCTTTTTTGAGACGAGTTCATCAGATCGCACCACTGCTATTTGCAACATATGTCTCAAGTGTATCTCGCGTGGCCAAAACACCAGCCACTTGGGCACCACATGCTTGACCAGACATATGTCGACTTGCCATGCAGTTCATTGCTAAGCGTACCTAAAAGGCCCACACGAAAGAAAAAAGCGGACCTCTCCTTTCTCCTCATCAGCTGGGATATCCAACCCCACTATACCTTCAGGCCTCTCTGAAACCTGCACTGAGAGGAATGAAGGTGTAGAATTAGGTGTGTCACAGCCAAGTACTTGCGGGAAATCTGCTATCGGTACACCGACGTCAGATTGTACCAGGCAAATTTCCCTGCCCAGCTGCTGCACTACCGAAAGAAGTTCACACCCAGCCATCCACATGCCCAGCGGTTGAATGCTAGCTTGGCTAAATTGCTAGCACTTCAACTGCTGTCTTTTCAGTTGGTAGACTCTGCCCCCTCCCGTGAGTTTGTGGAATGTGTGGTTTCTCAATGGCAGGTTCCCAAACGCCACTTTTTCTCATGGAAGGCGATTCCAGCTCTCTACCAGCATGTGGAAGGCAATGTCTTGGCCTCGCTGGACAGGGCGGTCAGCAGTAAGGTGCATATTAGAGCTAACTCATAGTCCAGTAGGCATGGACAAGGACGTTACCTATCTTTCACGGCGCATTGGGTGACTCTACTGGCAGCTGGGGAGGATGCAGGAAAAGATGCAGTAGTGTTGGAGGTTGTTCCACCACCGTGCCTCCAAAATGCTACTACTGGTGATTCTGACACACCTCTCTCCTCCGCCCCCTCCTCTTCTTCTTCCTCCATGGCCTCTTCCTGTGCTTTTTCCTCAGAACCAGTGGTGCTCTGTAAGCATTCAAGGTGCTACCCAAGTATGCAGGCAAAAAGATGCCATGCGGTGCTTGCGCTGGTGTGCTTGTGGAACAGGAGCCACACTGGGGCAGGGATTCTGTCAGCTCTGCAGGGGCAGGCTCATAGGTGGTTGACGCCATGCCAGCTTAAGCCAGCAATGGTTTGCAACAATGGCACCAACCTCCTCCGACAGGGACACTTCACCCATGTTCCCTGTTTGGCTCACGTCCTTAACTTGGTGATGCAGCAGTTCTTTGGCAGGTACCCCAGGCTTACAGGATGTCCTGAGGCAGGCCAGGAAAGTCTGTGTGCATTTCCGCCGGTCATATAATGCCAGTGCTCGGCTGGCTGACCTCCAAAAGGAATTTAACCTGCCCAAGGACCGCCTAATCTGTGACATGTCCACCAGGTGGAACTCAATGTCGGCCATGCTGCAGCGGTTGCACAGGCAGCAGAGGGCCATCAATGAGTACCTTTGTGACTATGGCACCAGGACAGGGTCAGGAGAGCTTGATTTGTTTTCCCCATGCCAGTGGGCTACGATAAGGAGGAGGAGGAGGATTGTGTCAGCATGGAGGTGGAGTCTTGCACTCAGCATTAGCAGCAGTCTTCAAAGGATCATTTACAGTCCCAAGAAACCCATGGACTTGTACGTGGCTAGGAGGAGGTGGCTGAGGATAATGTCATCCTTAGTGACCCAGAGGACTCCGGACCGAATGCCTGAGCAAACCTACGCTGCATTGCCTCCCTGATCCTGCAAAGCCTACGGAAGGATCCTCATATTCATGGTATCAAGGAGAGGGATCATTACTGGCTGGTAACCCTCCTTGATCTACATTACAAGGGTAAGGTTGCGGACCTTATCTTGCCGTTGCAGAGGGAGCAGAGGATGAAACATCTTCGGGAGGCCTTGCAGAAAGGTTTATGCAATACGTTTCCAGAGCCTGGGAGGTTACAAATTCCTGGTCCTGGACAACGTGTTGCTGAGACTTTGGTCAGTCACAGAAGGAGCGGTGGAGAAGTTGACCATCTGACTGATGCGTTCAAACAATTTTTTGGTCCGCAGCCCCAAGGTATGATCGGTTCCAGCAGCCATCGCCAGCGTCTGATTTACAAGTTGCAGGAATACCTAGGGGCAAGATCAGACATGGACACCTTTCCCGCCAAAAATCCTCTGGGTTACTGAGTCTTGAGGATGGATCACTGGTCAGAGCTTGCACAGTGTGCAATTGAGTTACTGGCCTGTCCTGCATCCAACGTTCTTTCGGAAAGCACATTCAGTGCTACTGGAGGCTTTGTACCGATCACAGGGTGCGCCTGTCCACTGACTCAGTCGATCGACTGACCTTCATAAAAATGAATCAGTCTTGGATCACCACCAGCTACCAAGCACCTGATGCTGATGTAACCTAATCATTTTTTTTTTTTTATGTCAGATCCCTTCAAGACTGCCTATGCTGATGCTGAGTGACTATCCTCTTCCTCCTCAATGATCATGCTGATAGCTTGTAAGAACATTTTTGGTTCTAGGCGCCGCCACCAGCGGCTAAGGCCCAATTTTTCAGCCCCTGTTTAGTAGGGGCGTTTAATTACAATTTTTGATGCAATATTTTGCAGGAGGGTTCATTGCTGCGCTCAACTACAGTATCTGTGAGGGGTTGCAGTGTTGTGGCACCAGCATCAGTGCCTAAGGTCCAATTTTTATGCTCCTGTTTAACAGGGGCGTGTAATTAAAATTTTTGATGCAATACTTTGCAGTAGGGCTCATTCCTGCGCTCCAACTAGAGTATCTGTGAAGGGTTGCAGTGTTGTGGCACCAGTGCCTAAGGCCCAATTTTTTCTGCCCCTGTTCAACAGGGACATGCAATTACAATTCTTGATCTAATATTTCACAGCAGGGCCCATTCCTGCACCCACCAAGAGTAACTGTGAGGGCTAACAGTGTTGTGGCAACACCACCACCACCACCTCCAAAGGCCCAATTTTTCAGCCCCTCTTCAACAGGTGCATGTAATTAAAATTCTTGATGTAATATTTCACAGCAGGACCCGTTCCAGCGCCCACCAAGAGTAACTGTGAGGACTTACAGTGTTGTGGCAACACCAACACCTAAGGCCCAAGTATATAGGGCAGGCCCCTTCTTTCAAACATCCAACTTGCAAACGACTCCTACTTTGCAAATGGAAGGAGACAACCGGAAGTGAGATGAGATCTACCCCTAGAAAGGGAAATTCTCTCCTGTAAGAGTTAATATGGGAAAAACGTGTCTCCTCTCCACTGATGCTTTATCACCAATCCTTGTTTCACTAAAACACCCAAATTTTCAAAAAACATTTGTCATTGGGCCAGAAAGTGAGGTGAAATCTTGTGAAGAGGAGCATAGACAGCAAAACAAATGTTACAAGGGTGATAACCCTTCCCTATGTTTTCCAAAAAGCTTAAAAATCATTTTTTGGCTAGAGCTACACTTTAAAAATGTACCAGTTCAAAATTACAAACAGATTCTACTTAACAACAGACCTACTGTCTTGTTTGCACAGCCTGTATACTGCTGTTCAGAGTATATAGGGCCTGGGGGCCTTCCTTTTTTAAATTTGGGTGTGGGGTTTCCCTTAATATCCATACAAGACCCAAAAGAAGCTGGTAATAGGCTGGGGGGTACCCATGCCATTTTTCTCAATGATTTTCATCCATATTGCCGGTACCAGACATTACATTAAATCCGCAAGCAGTTTTAAATTACTTTTTTCCTTTAGAAATGTCATTTTGTTCTAAACACGGGAAACACGTGCCACTTCACAGGCATACTATAGACACCCCCCAGGCACGATATTTAAAGGAATATTTCACTTTTTTTTTACTTTAAGCATCATTAAAATCACTGCTCCTGAAAAAACGTCAGTTTTTAAAACTTTTTGTTTGCATTGATACATATCCCCTGGAGCAGGACCCAGGTCCCCAAATCCTTTTTAGGACAATAACTTGCATATTAGTCAAAATTAGCACTTTTGATTCTGAACTTTCGAGTCCCATAGAATTTAACGGGGTTCTAATGTTCGCGTGAACTTTCGGTACGTTCGCAGGTTCTGGTGCGAAACGAACCGGTGGGGTGTTCGGCTCATCCCTAATGCTGAGCCTCAACAACTTTAGTCAGGAAATTAGTTGGGCTCTATTGGACTTGTTGCAGTTTCTAATGCATAACGTAAGAATCTCACAGTGTGCAGTAAAATCGGAATAAGCAATTGCAGTACAGAAGAGAGAGAGAGAGAGAAGCCTGTGCAACATTGCAACATTGCAAGACTGACGATAAGGCTGGAGTTCAGCTTGAATAAATACATTGCATTATATAGTATTCTGAACCTAAATGTAAAATAGAATAAAAACTTTTAGAAAAATTGTTTGCTATTGTGTTTTTAATTACATGTTTAATATATGTTAGTTCCCTATATTAGCCTATTTCTTGCCACCAAACAACACGCTTTGGTGCTTTTATTTATTGCTATTAATGAGGCGTAATGAAACTATAATTATACTTCCATATAGAGCTTGTGCTTTGCATCAAAGCAAATGATGGGTTAAATGCGTAAATGAAAAAAAAAATGCTTAATTTGCCATATAAAAATACATTTCCACTTTCCAAACATCCAGAAATTGAAACACATCTGGGGAAATTTGCTAGGAGAAAATAAGAGGTTATTGGTTGTCCATCAAGGGCAAGGAGATATAAAAAAAAAAAAAAAATGGCCCGCTGAGATCAGTGTAATTTAGACCTGGTGTGAAACCTCATTCTGGACCTGATAATTAGCATAGTCACACTCAAGCTTAATTAGCTTTGGGACAGCAACATCACTCTCAGCACAAGCTCACGCTGATCATGTCATTAAATGGGGTTTTACCCAAACCAGAGCAAACTTAGACACCAGATAAATGGCTAGGTTTTGTTCAATATGGAGCATCTTTAATATTTCAAAGTTCTTACTAAAGCACTCTAAACAAGATGCTAATTGGAGGAGGACATACCCTCGAGAGAGTAAGTCAATTACACCATAATATACTGAACGCTTCTGTTACTGAATTCTGCATCATGCCCATGCAGTAATACATGCTGTTTTTAATGGGAGACATGGTAGAATGTTCCTACTGTAGGCAGGGCCTTCAGATAGGGATGACCTCTCACATTTTATCTACTTTTACACTTTCATACCCCCCCCCCCCCCCTTTATATTTTTCTATTTTACGGTACCATTGAAAATAGCATAAATCAAACCCGTGCTTATCAATGCAGAGCAAAACAATAGGTTCACTTTAAATATTGACTCCCTAGCAACACATACTTTCTTGTCAGAGAGAAAATACTCAGTACTTCTAGGTATAAAAAAGCCCATGACCCACACCATGGGATAGCGTTAGTGATTGGCCCAACGCTGTCACATCGGGCCAAGGAAATAGTCCTGTGTAAGTTCCAACTGCAGATCCAGCTTTCCTCGAAGGTTAAACAGAATGGTGGCATAATTGTTATGTACTGCTGGGGGACAGGGCTTTAAAGTGAACCTGTTGCTTTGACTGGCATTCTAAGAAAGCATTTGCTTTAAAGATGAACTCCAGGCAAACAGCTTAATACACATATGAAATACATAGAAGGGTGCTGTTTTACCTGCCTGTGGGCAGCAGTTTGGTTGCTTGTCATGTCTTCCCTGTTTTCCCATTAACTCGTTGGGCGCCAAGTGCTGGGTAACATGGAAAACCTACCCTGTGTGGGTTCTTTTGGGCTAAATTAGGCACTTGGTTACAGGGTCATCTTGCACACACACGGGGTACTGCTGTGGGGGAATACTCAACTGCAAGGTGAACCTCTACTCTTAGTGAGGGATAACACCATGTACACTAGCCCTGTAACTGTTCTCCAGTAAACTCTCAATTCCCCGTGACAATGTACACCTTCACCATAACTTGCATTTGGAGGGACACACTGAGCCCTTGTCCACATCCACCGGTCCAGCATTTTCCACTACTACTCTCAAATAGTGGAGTGTGCTCTACACGTGTACTTAACCTAACTCTTGAACCTTCTGTACCTCTGTAAAGAATGGGGAACCTCTGCAGTTCAATCTACTCCCGTTGCTATGGGAGAAAGACCACAAGCAGAAGGAGTGCCAACAACAACTCCCTCACTGCTAGAGGCCATCGTACCACCTATAACAGGCACATGCTATCGACAGGATGCACTTCTATTACTCTTGGCAACTACTTATGTCTTCAAACTAGTCCATTCCACACAAATACATTCATACTCTAATGTGACCCACTTGTTAACTGTGTGTGTGTGCCGGTTACTTGCAATACACCTCACCTATAACTTCAGACCAGGCAAGGACAATGCTTTGATACTTTACTTGAGAATGTGCAAACATGAACATTCCAAAGTCCAAAATATAAGTACAAGGATTACTCCTACATCCCTACTGCTAACTACAAGCTTGTATGCTGCCCCGGAATACTGGCCAAAGTGTAGTCCAGTAATTATAGTCCTTCAGAGACTCTCATGCAAGTGTAAGTCCTTTGGAGGCATATGCCAGTGCTGGTTTCTTCAGGGCAAACCCCAAGTTAAAAGTCTCTACATACGAACAGTAATGCATGGCGTCCTTCTGCTGTTCCGGGTCTCATCCACCATATCAATCCCTTACAGGTCTTACAACCACCAATTGCGCTAGATCTTTCTCCCAATGCTCTGCTCAGGGGAAGGAAAGATCATTCCCCGTAGGAGCTACTTGTGAATAGGGATCCGCCACCCTGCACAGCCAGGCACACAACATTTTCCACAGGTTCATTGAGACAGGAAACAGTCCTTGCAATTTTGTTTTTGTATTTTTATTAGGGGTATTGAACTTGGATGGGGATAGGGATCTTATGGGATGCCCACTTGACTGGAACAAAGTTTCTTCAGGGACACTCCTCTACTCTTCCTCCAGCCCTTCACTTGCTTGCAGAAACTCTCAGGCGCAGCTGGAACATTGTTTAGGTAGGATCTGACAGGGAACTCTGTCAGATCCAGCAAAGGCCCATGACAGGCAGGGACTGCGGGCCCCTTTGGTGTGTAGAAGAGTCTCAGTGTCCAGCTACCTTCCTGTGGCTACTGATCCCAGAACCACCTCTTCAAGCACTTCCAGCCAGCCCGGCTGCAGCTGACCCTTTCACTAGCCTTCCTGGCTAATCTTCCACAGTCCTCCCAGACTGACTCTACAGGCATTCCAGAGTGCCACTCCTCAGTCCTCTCGGGCTGTCTCTCAGTTCTCCCCGACTGTCTCACTCACCAGCCACCCGGCTGTCTTCTCCTGGAGATCTCCTGGACATGCTCACTGGCTCCTGCTGTCCTGACACCTGCTCCCATGCCTCTGGAAAGGATTCCTCCTTGTGTTTTTGAAGAATCCCTCCAGAACCAGAGCCCAGGCCTGAGGTTACCCCCCAGACTCCGGGGTTACCCTCAAGGTCTTCTGATAGCCTCCTCAGCACTTCATCTCCAGCTTTCGCCCAAACTTACACTGCCCCTGCTGGACTGACCCAGAGTATTTAATAGGTCCCTCCCCCTGCCAGCCCATTTGACTGGGGATTGGTTGGGGCCCTCATCAATACTCCAGCAGCTCCTGCTAACCTTCCTTCCATTCTTCTGGAAGTTTCTTCAAAGTTCCAGCAAGTAGGGGGCGGTATCAGAAATGTTGCCTGATGAGTCATTCCAGCCTCCCTGGATCACTCACCCTGAGCCAAGCCTAACAATTTATCTATACTACAAAAAAACCTGTACATTCTATTCTAGCACACTAAAGGGTTCTACATTAGTCTGCACGGTCACATTGAAAACAGCTGTTTAGGTTGCTATACACCTCTTTTCTGGTGTTGTCCGGCACAGACTCAACGATTTGATTCTTGGCTGTCGCTGTTCTTCTGGGTTGACGCTCAGGAGTATGTGTCATAAAGTGTTTAATTACTGGCTAACTTAAAGACAGAATTAATGGATGTTAGTAAATGTAAAGAGGAAAATATATTTACTAACCCAGTGGCTTGGTATCAGGACAAGCTTGCTCCTGTGTTCTGGGACAAAGGGCTATGCTTTCCCTTCTACTTAAGGCTGGGTTCACACTACTGAGAATTGGATGTGGCTTGATTCGCATGTCAGGAGATTGTGACCGTCTCTCATTGGAGCCGGTTCACACATCTCTGGAGCTCGAGTGCGAATTGCACAGGAATCCTGTGCGTCTTTTGTTATGTTTCAGGTCCTAATTCAGCCAAACATTTTGGCTGAAATCGGACCTGAAATGGTGAATGGAGATGCATTGGATCCCTGCTGTGAGCTGCTCAGTGCTCTAGTGTGAACCCAGCTTTAAGCGCCACCATCAGCAATTAAACAGGTTTAAAGGTGTATTAATAATGCATTAAATAATGCCCTCATGTATTACATTCATATAGATTTTTAAGTATGAATGTTTCTTTTTCCAAAGTATGTTTATGTGTGATAAAAGTGAATGTTCTCTTAGCTTAGTAAATAGATATTCATGTTAAGCATATATCATGTGCAAACAAAAATCCATTTTATTTTAAATTTCCCATGTATAATATAGGGTACTGAAAGTGGACACAATTTCACCTTATCTATTAGAGTAAGTGAACATTTACTTTCTTAAAGTGGTAGTAAAAGTGGTAGTAAACTCTGTACTACCAATTGTACCTACAGGTAAGCCTATAATAAGGCTTACCTGTAGGTACTGTGAATATCTCCTAAACGTGCGCAGTTCAGGAGATATTCAGAGTACATTCAGCTGGTGATATCATAGAGAGATCAAGAACAGGTGTCCGTTGTGGTAGGTGTCAATGCAGGAGACCCTGCCGGAATTGACCTGGTGCAGGTTGCTTCTACCATTTCTAAGACTCAAGCCCAACAAACAAAGGACTTTCTGCGGAGAAATAGAGCAATGTTTTCAGGGTTACCTGGTTTCACCAATATCATTGAACATGACACTATAACAAAACCCAATGTAAGAGTCCGGTTAAAACATTATCGCATCCCAGAAGCTCATAAGAAGGCAGTGTCCGAAGAGGTGAGAAGGATGCTTGAACTTGACGTCATTGAAGAATCACAGAGTGAATGGTCGAGTCCAATAGTTTTGGTACCGAAACCCGAACGGCACCCTGCATTTCTGTAATGACGTTAGGAAACTTAATGAAGTGTCCAAATTTGAGGCCTATCAGATGCCCCAGGTAGACGAGATAATGGAAAGGTTGTGTCCCAGCACATCACCATGTTGGACCTCACAAAAGGGTACTGGCAGATTCCCCTCATCAAAGAAGCCAGAGAGAAAACTGCTTTTTCCACTCCTAAAGGCCACTTCCAGTATAAGAAGATGCCATTTGGCTTACACTCTGCCCCTGCCACATTCCAAACGTCAATGGACAACATTTTACGCCCCCATCAACAATGCACATCTGTCTACCTGGATGATATTGTAATTTTTAGCACTGATTGGGAGTCCCATCTTCCCCGGGTTTAGGCAGTCATAGACTCTCTAACGAAAGCAGGGTTCACAATTAATCCTGTGAAATGTGCGGTTGGGATGGAGGAGGCCAAATACCTAGGGTACATTGTGGGTTGGGGGCTAGTGAAACCTCAGTTGAATAAAGTAGAAGCCATACAGAACTGGCCCACTAACCAAAAAGCAGGTCAGAGCATTTTTGGGCATAGTTACTACCGAAGGTTCGTCCCCAACTTTGCCACCATAGCTGCAACATTGACTAACTTAACAAAAGGCAGGAAGTCAGTAATGATACGGATGCTGAAGAAGCCTTTCAGAAGCTTAAGGTGCATTGTGCCAGCATCCGGTGCTTGTGGCTCCTGATTTTGCGAAAGTTTGTGGTGCAGAAAGATGCTTCAAGTGAGGGCTTAGGAGCAGTATTGTCGCAAGAGGTCAACCGGGAAGAGCACCCAGTAGTTTTTCTAAATAGGAAGCTGACAACAGCGGAGAAAAACTACGGTGTGTTAGAGAGGGAGTGTCTTGCCATCAAGTGGGATCTGTACTCCCTACAATATTTTGCCGATGCTCTCTCCCGAGTCCATTGTATGGTGTCGAATGGTGCCTCCAACACCTCCGCGTTGAGGCAGAGGGGGAATATGTACAGGGCGCCAAGGTTGGATCCTGGACAGGTACTATATATCACCAATATTTGGGTTGTGGTCCCTTTAAGGGAAGTGTGATAGTATTCAGAGGGTCACTCAGGATGGGCAAGGAATAGCTTTAATCAGGAGAGGACTGACTCACGGTTCTCTCTATGTTAATAGAGAGATATTTTGGGACCCGGAATTTCAGAGGCTCTGAAGTGATATTCGGGTGGGAAAGAGCCTCCACCCCTGACTACAGGGATTCCAGCACACACTGGGGTTAATAGCCTCCAGGAAGCAGCTCTTGGTGAGGAGGAGTTGTGGTTAATACACCTGTCTTGGAGAGCTGTAAGTTTGCTGGAGGTTGCTAAAAGATTTAACAAGGACTGTTAAAACCTTGGGGTGAAGAACAATCTACAAACTGTATGTGCCTTTTTACTTTTACTTTGTGCTGACGATAAGCGGACTTAATTTAGTATTTTTGCTTGTGTGCTGCTGGAAGCCTTATTTTTGATTTGCTTGTTGAAAATAAAAGGCTTTTTGTTTAAAGTTCAAAAGTTTTGCACTCGGTCCTGTGAAGCTACAATCCCCCAAACTTTATTTTATATATATATATATATATATATATATATATATATATATATATATATATATATATATATATATATATATATATATATATACACACACACACACACACTCTCTCGTGTGTGTATATATATATATATATATATATATATATATATATATAAAAATATTTGCTGCAGAGCTCTGCAGGTGCAGGGTGCTGGTGATTCCCTGCTGACTTTTAAAAGTTCCTTGGTGTGGGCCTTTTTTCGACACGTGTGCAGAAAATCACACTGTTGCTGTTTGCAACCTATGTCTGAAGAGGATCAAGCGAGGTCAGAACAGCCGCTGCATGGGCACCACATTCTTGACCAGACATATGACGACCTGGCATGCAGTCTGTTGGCAACAGAACTTGAAAACCCTACAGCAAAGAAAAAGGCAGACTTCTCCTTGCTCCTCATCTGGGATCTCCAACCCTACTATTCCTCCAGTCCTCTCAAAAACCTGCACTGAGAGGAATGAAGGTATAGCAATAGGTGTCCTAAGTACTTGCAGCCAATCTGCTAGCAGTACACCACCATCTGATTTTAGCAGGCACATTTCTCTACCCCAGTTAGTGAACCGTAAAAAGAAATTTGGTCCCAGCCATCCACATGCTCAGCTTGTAAATGCTAGCTTGGCCAAATGGCTAGCACTGCAACTGCTGCCTTTTCAGCTGGTAGACTCTGCCCCCTTTCGTGAATATGTGGAATGTGCTGTACCTCAGTGGCAGGTTCCAAAATGCCATTTCTTATCACGGAAGGCCATTCCGGCTCTCTATCGGCATGTGGAAGGCAATGTTTTGGCCTGGTTGGACAGAACAGTCAGCAGTAAGGTTCATATTACCTCTGACTCATGGTCCAGCAGGCATGGGCAGGGATGTTACCTTTTCTTCACAGCGCACTAGGTAACTCTGCTGGCAGCTGGGAAGGATGCAGGACAGGGTTCAGTGTTGTGGAGCTTGTTCCGCCACCACACCTCCAAAATGATAATGGTGATTCTGCCACAGATCTCTCCTCTACCCCTCCTCTTCTTCTTCCTCTATGGCCTCTTCTGCAGATTTTTCCTCTGAACCAGCAGTGCTCCCTAAGCGTTCAAGGGGCTGTACAAGCAGTCAAGCTAAAAGATGTCATGTAGTGCATGAGTTGGTCTGCCTAGGGGACATGAGCCACACTGGGGCAGAGACACCATGACACCATGCCAGCTTCAGCCAGGAATGGCTGTATGCGACAATGACACCAACCTTCTCTCCGCCCTCCGACAGGGACACTTCACTCATGTTCCATGTTTGTCACATATCCTGAATTTGGTTGTGCAAGGGTTCTTGAGCAGGTACCCAGCCTTACAGGATCTCCTGAGGCAGGCCAGAAAAGTCTGTGGTCATTTCCACCAGTCATACAATGCCAATGCTCGGCTGACTGGCATTCAAATAGAATGCAATGCAACCTGCCCACCAACTGCCTCATTTGTGACATGCCCACCAGGTGGAACTGAACGTTGGCAATGCTGCAGTGGCTGCACACACAGCAGAGGGCCATCAATGAGTACCTGTGCTAGTATGGCACCAGGACAGGGTCAGGGGAGCTTGGCTTCTTTTCGCTACACCAGTGGCTACTGATCAAGGATGCATGCACTGTCCTGTCACCATTTGAGGAGGCCACAAGGATGGTGAGCAGCGACAATGCCTGCATCAGTGACACTGTCCCTATAGTCTTCCTAGTGGAGCACATGCTTCATGGAATCATTGACAGGGCACTTGGGGCAGAACAGCGGGAGAAAGAGGAGGACTTCCTTTCCTCCCAAGGCTCCCTTTATCCAGATAGCATTCTTGCGGGCCCGCCAAACACACAGGAAGAAGAGGAGGAGGAGGATTGTGTGAGCATGGATATAGAGGATAACACTCAGCAGCAGTCTTCAAGGGATGGTTTTCAGTCCCCAGAAACCTAAGGAGTTGTATGTAGCTGGGAGGAAGTAGTTACGGATCATGTGATCCTTAGTGACCCAGAGGACCGTACGTGCTGTGAACCGGTGGTGTTCTGCTCATCCCTAGTTACCAGAACTAGTGTTCTCATTGGAAGAATTCCCCTCTAGTAATGTTCTAATTTCAACCCAAAATTTTTGATTTTCTTTTACATTAGATGATAACATTAAACATGACAAATGCAGCTCTCAACAGGGGTAAAGACAGCAATAAAACTGATGGGTATTCTAATGCTTCTCCCCACTATCCAAAAAATAATAAAAAAATTTGCCTTTAGTTACACTTTAGGACCTACAGCACTGTGCGGGTGTTATGTACATAACTGAATGCATTAACCACTTCAGCCCCCTTCCTGACCAGAGCAGTTTTTGCGATACGGCACTGAGTCGTTTAACTGATAATTACGTGGTCATTCGACGTTGCACCTAAACAAAATTTAGGTCCTTTTTTTCTCACAAATAGAGCTTTCTTTTGGTGGTATTTGATCACCTCTGCGGTTTTAATTTTTTGCGCTATAAACAAAAAAGAGCTATACTTTTAACTTTTTGCTATAATAAATATCCCCCAAAAATACATAAAAAAAAAAATGTATTTCTCAGTTTAGGCCGATATGTATTCTTTTACATATTTTTGGTAAAGAAAAAATTGGTTTGCGCAAAAGTTATAGCGTCTACAAAATAGGGGATAGATTTATTTTATAGATTTATTTTTATTTTTATTTTTTTTATTAGTAATGGTGGCGATCTGCCATTTTTATCGTGACTGTAACATTATGGTGGACACATCAGACACTTCTGACATCATTTTGGGACCATTGTCCTTTATACAGCGATCAATGCTATAAAAATGCACTGATTACTGTGTAAATGACACTGGCAGGGAAGGGGTTAAGTGTGTCCTAGGGAGGTGTTCTAACTGTGGGGGGGGGGGGGGCTTCCACTGACATGACAGCGATCAGTAGCAGTAAATTCCTGTCATGTCACTAGGCAGAATGGGGAAATGCCTTGTATACAAAGGCATCTCCCCATTCTTCCGCTCTGTGATATGATCACGGGCCCCAGTGGACATCAAGTCCGCGGGACCCACGGGCACGTAACGGAGTACACGACACACGTGCGCCCACATTGCCGCGATTTAAAGGAGACGAACCTGTACACCAATTTGCCCAGCCATGCCATTGTGCCAATGTACATCGTCATGCGCTAGTTGGCTAGTGGTTTAAGTATATGTAAACCCTTACCTTGTAAAGCAACCCACTGAGTTTAAAATAGAAATGAAATGCAAAACATTTGTGTAAAATATTTAAAAAACATTATAAATACCTTTTCTCTAAGTGTGTTCCAGGACAGCCCATGAGACCTAGGGCTCCTCCTACCAGGACAGGAAACACGTTAAAACCCACCAGATGAAAGGGTGGCCCTCCAGGCCCCATGTCAGTATTAGTGTTTCCTCCGGACGGGGGGGTAACATGTTTTCCCGTAAGTCTCATAAAGCATGGCTCCTGTGGCAATGGGGTGGTATTCCTAAGTTCTTCTTAGGTCCCAGAGTGGCACATCCACCTGGGGAGTAGGTTTGTGGCTGCTGTCCCTTCTTCTCCGTGCATGGGCAATGCCAGCACCACGATGTTCGTCTGAGCTCCTGCCCGCAAGCCGTATGGCGACAGTCGGCTTGTTTTCCCTGCTAAACAGCCTGGCTGCAGTGTGTAGTGGATGAGAGGAAGCCATGTGTGTGGAGGGGCGGAACTTGCGTTCCAAGCTGGCTCACAGGAAGTACCTGGGAGGGGTCACTTCTAGGGTGTGTGAAGTCATCAGCGGGCGCCGGAGACGCTAGTTCCGGTCTCTGAACGGCGCGAACAGGGACGCTGGGAGGCTGGTGGTTTTAAAAAAGTGAAACCCAGCAGAGGCTGCAGACCACTACAGGGGCAGGATGGATTCTGTGATACCTGCACAGCAGTGAAAGTAAGCCCTAACACCAGCACCTCACAGGTAAGCCTGAAGTGTATTTTACTTGCTTGCACATCCTGTGAGTGTTCTCCCCTTTGTAACCAGTAGGGACTAGGTGAAGGGGGCACCTTTTCCTTTTCTCTTGCACAGGGTGTTATGGAGTGTATATGGCGTAAAATTTATTGGAGTTATTTGTTCTCTTGCAGGCCAAGGCTCAGGACAAGGCCCAAGCGCAGCCACCAAAAAGGAAATGTGCAGTCTGCGGAAACAAATTGAGCTCCTCATGGAGCAAAGCAGTTTGCTGCACCTGCATAGACAGCCTAGTGAAGGATAAGCCGGTTGTCTCCTGTTAGAAAATGCTGACTTCTGTTAGAGATGAGCTTACGTACGTTTAGCTCATTTAAAACTCTAATTGACAAGGTTCCATCTCCAGTTAGGACTTCAGCCGGTCCTAGCGCAACACAGCAGAGTGAGGAGAGTGAAGACGCTGAGGCTGAAGCCGGATCTGCCCATTCTTCTCCAGTAGAATCAAGGCCAGATACAGGGCCCAGGGATAGAGAATCCGCAAGGGGCTTGAGGTATAAGTTATCATTGGAAGATGTACATGACTTTTTTTTTTTTAGTTTCAATAGTTTTTTATTAAAGTTTTTCAGAGAAAATACAGAGTCATTGATACATTCTTTTACATAGTGGAATAATAAATCCATAATAATGCAACGTATAAGTGAATAAATTTCAAATAGCTGTATTTAGAAACAACTGAGGTTAGTGGGGGCAGGTACATCAATCAAATATAAGGGGGAAAGCCGCCCCTCTCCGGACACCCCAAATGGGTACAAGTTGTGTCATGGAAAGGGGAGCGGCACATCCAACCCACAGATTAAATGCTATTTAAACTAGCGGGGATGTTACCTTCTAAAGCCTGTTACTCACCTAACCAGGTAGTAAAGGTGGTATTAAGGAATAAAAAATAAAGAGAGAGAAAAAGGAAAAAGAGGATAGAAAAGAAAGAAGATGTATAGAAGGAGGAATGAGATGTCCTTCCGGAATGTTCTACCAAGATTGTTTTATCCAATTCCTACAAAGATGTTAAGGGTATGTGCATGCAATCTGCCCAAGGTTCCCAAATGGCCTCAAATTTTTGAACAGCATCTTGTAGCATACTAATAATTTTTTCCTGAGCCATGATCCAAGATATTTTTCATTTGGCCTGGTCACTGGAAACCGTGGACTGCTTCCATGCTTTTTCTATCATAATTTTAGCTCCTAGAAGGATAAAGTGAATGAGGCTCCTTTTACTTTTAGAGGCTTTTTCTATTGGGAATTTCAACAGTGCTATGTGGGGGGACATAGGGACAGACAAATCCGTTGTCTTTCTGATGATTGCAAAGATCCTATTCCAGAACCCTCTTAGTATTGGATATTCCCACCAAACATGGATCATGGTGCCTGTGTGATTGCATTTTCTAAAACAAAGGGGGGAAGTTGAAGGATATAATTTTGCCAGTCTAGCGGGAACCAAGTACCATCTAGTTAGAACTTTTAGGTCTGCCTCCATCAGAGATACGTTGAGTATACCTTGATTCGACCATGTGATCACTCTGTGCCATTCATCCAGCTCCCATTCCTGTTTGAGCTCACTTTCCCAGGCCAACATACAGGTTGTTTTAGAGTGCTCTACAGATAGTGACTCGTATATCATGAGATCCCCCCCACCTCTGCAATGTAAGCTGGCCACACTGATGTTCATATGGCGTTATGCTAGGTGGTAAGAGTTTGGATTCCTAAATGGAGTGTAGGAAGTGAGAGATTTGTTGGTGTCTGTAAGTTACAGTTGGGGGCATTTCAAGGATATTGATACAGTGATTGAGGGTGAGTGGACCCGATGAGTTAAAATAATGGCCTATTCTGTATAGCCCCTTATTCAGCCACCATTGAAAGGCTCTAATGTTCATGCCTGGTGGGAATTGGAATTGTGGAATAAATGGGCCAGCGGCTTAAACGGGGATATTAACTCCGAATTCATTTTGAGTTTGTCCCATACTGACATCGAATGAGATAATGTTGAGGCGAGAATTGCTGGTCGTTTACTAGGGTGACTCCACAGTAAGAAATCTAGTGTGAATTGTGGTACTGCTTCCCTTTCCATATGCACCCAATCAGGTTTTGCAATCCGGGAGTAGATCACTGATATTTGGCCCAATTGTGCTGCTTGGTAATACCTGTGTAGGTTAGGTAAGCCCATCCCTCCCTTGTTTCGGACTCTAAAGAGAACCCCTTAGCTAGCCTGTGCCGCTTTGATCCCCAAACATGTAGATGACTTTTTAAAGGCTATCTATGCCACACTTGATATAGAAGAAGAGAAGGTACAATTGTCTAATCATGACCTTATATACAAAGGTTTGCTTAAGAAAAAGGCTACAGTTTTTCCCGTGCATAGTTCCCTTCTTGATACTATCAAGCTGGAGTGGGAAAATCCAGAGAGAAAACCTTTTGTTTCTGGTAAACTAAAAAGGTTTCCATTTGAAAAGGACACAGAGCAGCCATGGAACAAAAATCCTAAATTAGATGCACCTCTTTCAAATGTTTCAAAAAAACTCAGACCTAGCATTTGACGATATGGGCACGCTTAGGGATCCGATGGACAAAAAAGAAGATATCCTTCTTCACAGAGCCTGGGACTCAGCCATTGGGAATTTTAAACCAGCTCTGGCCTCCACTTGTGTAGCCAGAAATTTAGAAGTATGGTTGACACAAATACAAACACATTTGTTGGCAGGCACCTCTAGAGAGCAGATTCTGATATAATTTCCTCTCCTCTTTCATGCAGTGGGGTTTTTGGCTGATTCTTCAGCTGAGTCGGGAAGAATGACAGCTAGGACCTCACCTTAGTGAATTCGGCCAGAAGAAGCCTATGGCTTAAAACCTGGTCAGTCAACACTGCCTCAAAGTTGTTCCTATGTGATCTTACCTTAACAGGCAATCATCTCTTTGGCCCCGGTCTGCAAGAGGTGCTGGAACACATGGCTGATAGAAAAAAGGCCTTTCCAGAGAATAAGAAAATGCCGACAGCCAGAATAAAATGTTGTGGCTAAAGTAGGCAGCAAGGTCCTAGAGAAAGGGACAATAGGCCCAAAAAACATCGGACAGGGCACAAGGGCAGAGGTAGAGGGGGCATCTTGTTTAATCCTCCGCAACAACCCGCCAAGCCACAGTGACTCGTCTCCCAGTGGGAGGATGATTGAGGGCTTTTCTCCCACAGTGGGCAGCAGTCACCTCAAGTCCATTTATCTTGGACCTATTGACCAATGGGCACAGGCTGGAATTTTCTTGCCAGCCACCAGAGCGATTGTTGGTCACCTTCCCTCCCCAAGATCGGGTAAAAGCGAGAGCCCTGGGTCTCCAAATTAGATACTTGTTAGATCAAAAGGTCCTGATCCTGGTTCCCCCGATCAGAACAAGGCAAGGGATTTTATCCCCATATATTTATCATCAGAAAGCCATTAGGAAAATATCAGCTTATCCTTAATCTCCGGTCTCTAAACCATTCGATAAGGCACAAGCACTTTCGTATGGAGACGGTGTTCTCAATCAAAAACCTGATTTGCCCAAACTGCTTCATGACAACTTTGGATTTGAGAGATGCCTATCTGCACATCCCTATTCATCCAGCCTTCAAAAGATTCTTGAGACTAGCGGTCAAGATGGGAATGGAATGGCCACTTTCAATTCCAAGCCCTCCCCCTTCAGTCTGTCCTCAGCCCCACGCATTTTTACAAAGGTGTTGGGGGAGTCGCTGGCGTTAAGGTTAAAGGCGATAGCTATTATCACTTACCTGGATGACCTCCTAGTGGTAGCGGAGTCATACCAAAAGTTATTAGCGGATCTTCAGACTGCACGGGTTTTTCTCCCACAGGAAAAGGTCTCAAAAATTATGCAAACAATTTCAGCCTTACAGACCAGTCAGTCAGTCTTGCTGAGAGAGCTTTCAAGAGCAGTGGGTCTGATGACCTCTTGCGTTCCTGAAGTGCCATGCGCAAGATTTCATCAACACCCATTATAGCTGTTTCTACTAAGGAACTGGGACGGAGGCACAAGTTCCCTGGAATCAAAGGTCTTGTTACCATCCAGGGTAAAAAGAAGTGGAGGACACACCTGCACTTAACAAGAGGTCTACCATGGTCCATTCCTATATCTGAGGATCAAAACGGATGCGAGTTCCTGGGGATAGGGAGCTCATCTCAGCAACACAATGGCACAGGGAGAATGGTCCTCAAAGGAAGCAAGAGAGAGCTTCTAGCGGTTCAAAGAGGCTTGCAGGCATTTCAGACAGAAATCAGGGGTCACAATCTCCAGATTCTATCCGACAATATCGCTACGGTTGTGTACCTCAACAAATGGGGAGGTACGAGAAGTTGGATACTTCAATATATTGCCCAGGAGATTTTATCATGGGCAGAAGGGAATCTAGCCTCAATTACAGCATTTTACCTGAAGGGGACAAAAAACTGTCTGGCAGATTATATCAGTCGCTACCGGGTATAGCGAGACAATGGTCCCTTCATCCCAAAATCTTTGTGGGTCTCACTGACAGATGGGGATGTCCCAAAGCAGACCTGTTCGCAGATCATAGCAATCACAAGACAGAGAAGTTCTTTTCTCTGATCCCAGCGGATCGATCATTGGGGATTGATGCTCTGGCAAATCCGTGACCATTCAACCTCTGTTACGCCTTCCCACCATCAGGCTAATTCCGGAAGTCCTCCGGAGGTTTCTTCTAGAAGAAACAGATCTCCTCCTAATAGCCCCTTTCTGGACCAAGAGGCCATGGTTTTCCCTGTTACAGTCTCTGGTCTCAGAGCCTCCACTGAGTCTTTTCCGAAGAGAGAAGACTTATTATCGCAGGGTCCAGTGTCACACCCACAGGTGGTTTCCTTAATCTTGATGGCCTGGTATCTGAAGAAAAGATACTAAGCACCCAGCGATTCTCTGACAAAGTAGTCAAGACCCTGGTAAATTGCAGAAAACCAGTCACTAGAGCCATATACCAGTATTCCAAGGTTTGAAAGAAATTTAACTCATAGTTATCTGAAAATTAAAAATTAGCTCATGATGCTCATTCAATTTTTTTGAATTTTTTCAAGAGGGTGTCAACAAAGGACTTTCCTTTAGTACCTTAAAAGGTACAGGCAGTAGCTATCAGTGTTTTTCTCCAATTTTCTCTCTTGGAAAATCCCACTATAGCTAGATTCTTCAAATCAATTTCCAGGCCAGTAGTGGTTAGAAGTTTTTCAACCTGGGACCTGTCCCTGGTGCTTCAAACTATGGTAGAATTCCATTTTGAGCCCCTAGAGGATATTTCAGTTGTTACTTACCTTTAAAAACAATTGTTCTTGTGACATTTACCTCAGGTCGTAGGGTAAGTGAGTTACAGGCCCTATCTGTGAGGGAGCCTTTCCTCACAATTTTTGAGGATCTGATTGTTTTGAAAACTTATTCAGGATTTATGCCTAAAGTGACCAGTACATTCCACAGATCCCAGGACATTGTTCTGACAATCGTTTTTAGTTTTCCAAATGGCGACCAAGAAAGAAAATGTATTTTTTTAGATGTGAGAAGAATTCTTCTTGTCTACCTTGAGGTCACCAAGACCTTTAGAAATAACAGACACCTTGTTTGTCCTCTTTTCAGGAACACACAAGGGAAAGAGTGCATCTAAAGCCACCTTGGCTAGATGGATAAAGCAAGCTATTTCGGAAACTTACACAATTAGGGAAGTTCCTCCACCATTTGTCACTATGCACTCTACAAGAGCCTTGTCTGCCTGTTGAGCTGAGAGGGCTGGAGCCTCACCAGAAAAAATTTGCAGGGCTGCCACATGGTCTAGTTTTTCAACCTTCATTAAACATTATCGCCTGGATCTTTGGTTGTAAGGTCCTTCAGGCAGTTGACTGGCAAGTTCTGACTCATCGTCTCATGGGCTGTCCTGGAAGATGCTTAGAGAAAAGCTGAGTTAGACTTACCGGCAACTCCTTTTCTGAGAGCCTTCCAGGACAGCCAGATTCCCACCCAGTTTTGTCTTGAAGCTATATGTATTATGCATGTTTTACAGGGACGTCCTACGGTTCTCCAGAATACTGACATGGGGCCTGGAGGACCTCAATTTTATCTGATGGGAGTTAACGCGTTTCCTGTCCTGGTAGGAGGAGCCCTAGGTCTCATGGGCTGTCCTGGAAGACTCTCAGAAAAGGAGTTACCGGTAAGTCTAACTTAGCTTTTTTTCCCTTTTATATAAATTATCACATACCCTCTGTTCTCTGTTGCATAAGGATCCTACAGAGCTGGGGGAGGAAACACACTGATCTTACCAGTGAATGACTGTCAGTACATGTCTGATCATTGGAGAACAGGCTGGGTTCTCAGCACAGCTAGAAAACTGACCACGCCTAGTGTGGTAAGTTATTAATAGAAAAGCAGAGTGACTGGCAGAAACACCAGGTATTTCACACAAAGGAAGCAATAGAAAGAGAACAGGATACTTTCTAATACAAGTACATGGTACAGCGGCAACATATCAGGAATATGAAATTTTGGGTTGACATATTCTTTAAACAAAACTAATGTAGCTAAACACAATGTTATCTCTTAACCTGATGAGTAGCGTGCCTATAAACTTCAGTGCTGGATTCAGTAGGGACCATGCAGCTATGCCCGCTATGTGCTGGCTTTAGCAAATGCAGCAAAAAGATCACAGCTATTTAGTGAGATCACTTAGCTACTTCTTGCTTTAGCTTTACTTCTAAACTAGATAGAGATGATTTTACTAAAGTGCTGTGCTGTCCCATGAGGATGCTGTAAGCAGAGAGGTGGCATAGGAACCTAAATTACTGAACCAGAAAGATGAACTGCCTAAATGCTCTACTTTTTCAATTTCCCCTGCATAAGATTGGATGTTTGAAGTGTGCCAGATGCATTTTGCCTCCCTTTCTATGTTAGTAAATTAGGTACAATATGTTAATTTTTGTTGTATGGATATCTAATCACAGCGTTGCTGAATACTATTTTCATTTATAGCCCTGTTTGAAAACTTGTGCCTGGTCTAGACTTGCTTAACATCTTGTTCCTTATTCTTTAATTTACAGTTAAATATTTCCAGCATCTATATTTAAATATTTTTATTTTGCAACGCTAATAAAAAAATATTTTTGCAACAATTAGGGTTGCTTAGCCCTGGTTCACACTGGAGCGATTTGGCAATGCGATTTGACATCTCAAATCGCATGCCAAATCGGTGGCAATTGCCGGCAATGGCACCGTCCGAATTAGTGCGACGCCGCACTGATTCCCAAAATTAGTTTCTGCACTACTTTTGGCGACTTCGGGGTGTAATTTCCATAGACATCTGTGCTGGAACCCGCACAGATGTCTCTGAAATCGCCCCTGAATTTAGGACTGACGTGCAGGAATGAAAGCTGTCAGTGTAAACCTGGGCTAAAGAAAAGTCATTTTTTTATTGTGAGCTTTTGGAATGAGAATGTGGAGGCAGCCAAGGCACAGGATATATGCCCAAGCATAAAAACTGTATATTTAACATCTAACTGAAAAAAAAAAAATACAGCCCCACTCTTAAAAAAAATACAAACATTAAAACAGATGTAGCACCCTCTTACATAGTTGCCAACATTGTAAAAAAAATTATAGGGACACCTTCTTGGCTGTGGGTGGAGTCTTATTATGATTAGGGGGCGCGGCATGCTTTTGTAGGCATGACATAGCAAAAAAAAAGTGCAGCCCAAAAAATGGGTGTGATTTATGCAAAACAGTGGGCATGGCTTGTATGGGCATGGTTTAAATGGGGGTGTGGTTAAAGTCTGAGATGAATGAGAGATGGAGAAAGAAAGGAGAACAGAGGGAGGGAGAAGGAAATAAAGAGGGAAGGAGAGAGAAGGAAGGAAAGCAGGACAGAGGGACAGCAGGCCCATATCGTACACCACAATAGAAATGTGTATTCCAGAGTTTAACAAATCAGCAGATAAAGATACTCCAAACACCTGGTGTTAGCGCTTCAATCATCCCAGCACCATGGTTGTTGTGGTGTCAGGATGATTGAAGCGCATTATTACTAATATTAACTTGTAATATAGAATGAAATCATTCAACTCACCATAATCCAGAATCAGTGGGACCCCTGAGCGTGTCACCTGCCACATCGCCTGCCACCAGATGCCATCAGGTGCCCCCAGCAGAGTCCGTACTTGCATCAGGTTCCCCCAGCAAAGTCCATTGTTACATCAGGTTCCCCCAACAAAGTCCATCCTTACATCAGGTGCCCCCAGAAGCAGAGGTCCTCCTTACAGATCTGTGTCCCTGGCATCGGAGCCCTGCCTTACATCTGGTGTCCCCTGCAGTGAACCCCTTTTTTACATCTGGTGTCCCCCGCAGTGGAGCCCTCCTTTACATCTGGTGTCCCCCGCAGTGGAGCCCTCCTTTACATCTGGTGTCCCCCGCAGTGGAGCCCTCCTTTACATCTGGTGTCCCCCACAGTGGAGCCCTCCTTTACATCTGGTGTCCCTGGCAGCGGAGCCATCCTTTAAATTTGGTGTCCCCGGCAGTGGAGCACTCCTTTACATCTGGTGTCCCCAGCAGCCGAGCTCCTCCTTTACATCTGGTGTCCCCAGCAGTGGAGCCCTCCTTTACATCTGTGTCTCCGGCAGTGGAGCCCTCCTTTACATCTGGTGTCCCCCAGCAGCGGAGCCCTCCTTTACATCTGTGTCCCCCAGCAGCAGAGTCCTCCTTACAGATCTGTGTCCCCCAAAAACAGAGCTCTCCTTACTTCAGTGTCCCCAACAGCCAGTAGCAGCGGAGAGCCCTCCTTACAGAGTGATCTGTGTCCCCAAGCAACAGAGCCCGCCTTACTTCAGTGTCCCTAGCAGCAGCAGCTGAGCCCTCCTTACAGAGCGATCTTTGTCCCCCAGCAACTAAGCTTTCCTTAATTCAGTGTCCCTGGCAGCAGCAGCGGAGCCCTCCTTACAGAGCTATCTGTGTCCCCCAGCAGCACGACAGCTACAGTTCCCGGCAGTTCACGGCTTTCTCGTGTGTGTGTGTGTTCAGTGGAGAGGGGAAAAGCTGATTGGCTTCCCCTCTCCTCTTCACTGAACACAAGGGGAAATAATCATTGTGATGGTGGTGGCCATGTTTTTGTAGCCCACTGCCCGTTTTTTCCTAAAACATTCCCGATTTTCCTGGACAAAGGCAAAATCTCCGGAAATTATTCGGGATGAGCTCTGATCGGGACAAGGGTCCCAAAATCGGGATTGTCCCAGGAAACTCGGGACTGTTGGCAAGTATGCAACAGGTGTCCCCAGCGTAGCGCCTCCTTCCAACAGGCATTCCCAGCAGAGTCTCTCCTTACATCAGGTGTCCCCAGCGGAGGGCCTCCTTACATCAGGTGTCCCCAGTACAGTACCTCTTACATCAGGTATCCCCAGTGGAGTGCCTCTTACATCAGGTGTCCCCAGTACAGTACCTCTTACAGCATGTGTCCTCAGCGGCATGCCTCTTACATCAGGTGTCCTCAGCGGTCAATGTTCCCAGCAGAGTGCCTCTTACATCAGATGCCCCCAGCGGAGTGTTGGCTGCAGTTCTAGCTACATCTCCTCTCATTCCTCGTGTTCAGTGGAGAGGGGAGGGGCCGATCCATGCAGCTAACCCCAGCTGGGGAATTGGAAAAGAGAAGTCGATTCATTGGCTGCACGGATCGGCCCCTCCCCTCTCCACCAAACACGAGAAACGAGAGGAGATGCAGCTGAACACAAAGGGAAAGCTCTCGCGCCGGCGGCCATTTTGTTGGAGTCAAGAGCCAGAACTGCTGCAGGAGCCAAACATTCCCATTTTTCCATGGACAAAAGCCAAAATAACGAATCACGACGGCCTACAATTGGGACGAGGGTCCCAAAATCAGGATTGTCCTGGGAAAATTGGGACTGTTGGCAACTATGCTCTTAGGCTGTAAGGATGATAAGTACATTTATTTATTTTTGCCTGCTCTGTAATCATTGGTGCCTCTACTGATTTCTTTGGTCTGTTCTGGACCTCACTAGTTGCAGGTTTGACTGTTTTTTCCTGCCTTCTAGAGGCGTTTAGAATATAAGGACTGGGATAATCAAATGTTCAGCTTGAATTTTTATATTGGTTCAGCCAATTCTTTGGGAAGGTGTGCCCAGTAAGTGGCTTGGGAGAAAATAACTAGTCTGGGATCAGAAGCAGCTGGGTTCTTGTCCCAATGAAGAAGTTCCACAGCCTCAGGAGCTGCTAGAGTTTGTTGATATTCATTCAGATAAAAGCTATAGCAGAGCTAGGAAGCCTATTAAAGAACCATTGGAGCTACTTTAGTGACTTATCCTAAGGATCTGGTCTGGAGAATTCACTGATGAAGAGTACCTAGTGGAAGCAGGAAAGTGTGCTGTTGTCCTGTGACAGATATGTTTGGTGGAGACTGGGGAATCGTTAGCTGGTTAATTGGTTATGAGCAAGCACAATGTAAGTGTGTGAAATGCGTAAACCTCTGTATTGGCTACTGTCCTCTGGTGAGTGTTACACTCTTGAGATGCTGCAATAAAACGGACTCACATTGTCTTGGTGTGCAGCCATTCCTTTCATGCATATGCATTCTACGACAGGCGGGTCGAGGCTAGCACCCGCATGCGGAGTCCAATTCTCTTATATATCTCACTTGGAGCGGCACAACTCTTGCTTGCATGAATGGTTACCTGTCCTGTGACATTGTGGGTATTGAGCTGGGCTCAAGATCCTGGTGACTGTATGCTGTTTTACTTTGGAGTGATAAGGTGCCAGTGTAGTTCTCTCTGAGGCAGCTCTTACAGGGTCTTCTTTCTGTTCATGCCCCTTTTTTTGTCGCTGGCATAACGGCTGTATAAAGAAACTCAGGTTAGTAAAGTGTTTCCCCTGTTACGATTCAGTAATTCCGGAGTATCCCATACACCTGCCAGACTGTTAATTGAAACCATTGTGAACGGACTGTTGCATGGGTGATTGGTGGCCTCTGCACTGTTTGGGGAAAAAACTGTTAAAATCAGAAACTCCTGTGGGGGTAGCATTATGTTACATGAATTTATCTTTTTAATTTAGAGTTCTGTGCCCTATGGGACAAAGTACATGTTGTACTTTGTCCCATGTGTTTTCTAACCCTAGTTATTAGTACCAAACTGAAATTGCTGTAATTGTCAGGAGCAGGAGAATTCTTTTTGGGTTGTTTTCTGGCTGCAGGTCATGGTAATGGAAATAAATAACAAATTATGTATTTATTTATTTATTTATTTATTTATTTTACTATTTTGTTCGGTCGAGCTGTTGGACTGTTTTTCCTTTTGATAATTCAAAAAAATCAAGAGCAATCCATTGCCATTTACCAACAAATGAAAGCCTAGTTTGCCCTGAAAAAGACAAGGTATAATTCACTTATAATTCACTTGCAAACATTGTGGTGATATGTACAGTTTTACTAACACATGCCAAAGTTGCCAAACTGGTTTTAGGTGTTAAGATTTGTTTTATCTTTGTCATGAAGGAAAAATAACTTCTGTTCCCGATTCTTTCCCTCCAAATACATGGTGCTTGGATTGTGCTCTCAAGTCTGATTTGTCTATAAAGTTTATAGGAAGCCTAGAACAGTATATTGCTTACATGGGCTCTGACCCAAACCACTTTCTGTATATTACATTGAGCAGAGTTTTCTTTCCCTATGTACATCTAAACAACATTTTTGGCCTGTTCAGACCTTTGCAGCCTACTGTGATGCTTTACTAGACATGTGCTAACAAGCAGTATTTTGTGCCCTAACATGCATTGTTTTAAGATAGCTCATTCAAAATGACATATGCAACATATAGGAAAAACTGAACCTGCAGCATGTTTTTTATTGCAGCCCACCACAAGACACAACATGTGCAAGCCACTAGTGCCTTAGGGCTCTTTCACACTTTGAAAAGCGATCCACAGTGGGTTGTTTTCCAGCGCAAGGTTTAGCAGTGTCTGGTAGGAGTTCAGGAGGAGCTGCTGCCACCTCCCGATGCCTATTTTGTTTTTTTTACTTTATTTTTATATTGCTCAATGGCAATTTTACATTACAGGACCTATGCTGCAACTATATGCCAAGAGTTTGCCAAAGTCCAAGTTTAAAATGCACGTTTTCAGCCCTGTAAGGTCAGAATTCCAGTGGGCGGCCAGGGGTGGTCATAAAACCACAACTCAACCTCCTGTTTTTACAGCCCCCCTCTCTCCAGGCTGCCAGTTTGAAAGAGCCCTTACAGAATACTGTACTTGTGGGTTGTGGTGCGCTGCATATCATATTTTATTTTACCATGCATTGCGGTAACACATTGTAGTTACTACTAGACATTAATGTAAAGCCAGTCCAAAAAAGATACACATCCTCTATTGTGCAGATCCATACAACTCTGGTTCCTCTCATCATCCTCTTCTTTTGATTAGCTCTCAGCTGGCATAAAAGGACATTTATTGCATTTATTCCCACAGCTGGAAATCAGAAAAAGATGAAGCACATGGAATGTAATATAATATAAGTTTACTGGTGTTTTCAATCCTGACTGGAGTTCTTCTTAAAAATACAAAAATGACAGTTTTATAAGCATTTTTGCAGTAATTGTTTATCGGCAGCTAAGAGTGAAAAAAAAAAAAAAAATTTCAATATTATCCAAGTCTCGTTCATGCTTTATTTTCTACAGCTATCTTTCTTTGTAAAAAAAATACCTGACAGCTGAGATAGTAGGCTGCAGATAACCATAATAACCAGAGTCTCCATGGGCTCTATCTCTTCAGTCAGTTGTTTTTCGTTCAGTCAGCTGTTGTGCAAGGGAGCTCTAAATTACATTACCAAGGGATTTGCACATATTTCTGTCATGTGAGTATAATTTACAATGACAGTTGCATGGTTATTGTAAAATTTTGGCAACTATATCCAAACTGCACATATTTTGTGGAGGTCCCGGCACAGTCTTTAGAACATTGTCCGGTGTCTTTAGCTTAGTAAAACCGGCCATACACAATTTGTTTAGTTCAGCCCCCAGCCAAGACATTGTACTCTTAGAGGGGCTGCAGCCGTTGAGTGGGGAACATTTTTCGACATGTTCCTTTGACAGAAGTCAAATAATCGACTTCTGTCCAGCAGGGATAGATACACACTGATCTAAATTTGGCAAGTTCCTGCTGGACCAGATGAATTTCGATCAGCTTAAGATATTTGTCTTTATCTCCAATGTCTGACCATGAGTGTGCCTGGTATCTTTTTTTCTTTTGTGCTGCCTGCAAATTCTGCTATCATTTCTTTCAGTGCAAGTACTCATTATTCTTATTGCCTATACAAGCCATTTTCAACCGGGGTGCCTTCCGGTTTCTTCAGGGGTGAGTTGAAATAATTCCTAAAAATGCACTACAACATCGAACATCGCCTGTTTGCCTGTTCGGCGAATTATGAACGTTATGGGCTGTTCGTGTCAAATTCGAATGGCGCGTCACGGCCCATAATCCCCTGAAGCATTGCAGTGCATTGCTGGCTGATGATTGGCCAAGCATGCACTATGACCCGCATGCTTGGCCAATCACAGCGCCATCTGTCTAGTGAGATGTAATTGGCCAAAACCAGGGTGACTTTGGCCAATTATGGCTCAGGGGGTTTAGTACATGCCCCACACTATATAATGCCGTCTGGAAGTCGACCTTGTGTAGTGTGTTCCGGCGTGGTGATAGAGAGAGAGAGAGATAGACAGTGTGATTTAATTTCATTTGAGTTAGATAGTTAGATAGAGCAGGCAGGAGGCTAGTCAGTTAGCTGCAGTCAGTGTATTGTGAATATATATGCATCCTAGGTGTTGTATATTATATATATATATATATATATATATATATATATATATATATATATATATATATGTATATATATATATATATATATATGTATATATATATATATATATATATATGTATATATATATGTATATATATATATATATATATATATATATATATATATATATGTGTGTGTGTGTGTGTGTGTGTGTGTGTGTGTGTGTGTATATATATATATATATATATATATATATATATAACACATATATATATACATATACACTGTATTCAGTTTAGCTAGATTCATTCCTGTGTACTGTTGTTCTGCTGATCCTATCCACAGGCAGCTGTAGTAATTACAGTTGGTGTACTGTGTACTCTGCACAGTGTGTATTGTGTCATCTTCACAGTGTGCACCTAAAGCTACCCCAATATCTGGCGTTCTTCTGATCCTATACCACAGGCAGGTAGCTGCAGTAATTACAGTTGGTGTACTGTGTACTCTGCACAGTGGGCATCTAAAGCTACCCCAATTTCTGGTGTTCTTCTGATCCTATACCACAGGCAGCAGCAGTAATTACAGTTGGTGTACTGTGTACTCTGCACAGTGGGCATCTAAAGCTACCCCAATTGCTGGTGTTCTTCTTATCCTATACCACAGGCAGGTAGCTGCAGTAATTACAGTTGGTGTACTGTGTACTCTGCACAGTGGGCATCTAAAGCTACCCCAATTGCTGGTGTTCTTCTGATCCTATACCACAGGCAGCTGCAGTAATTACAGTTGGTGTACTGTGTACTCTGCACAGTGGGCATCTAAAGCTACCCCAATTGCTGGTGTTCTTCTGATCCTATACCACAGGCAGCTGCAGTAATTACAGTTGGTGTACTGTGTACTCTGCACAGTGTGCACCTAAAGCTACCCCAATTTCTGGTGTTCTTCTGATCCTATACCACAGGCAGGCAGCTGCAGTAGTTACAGTTGGTGTACTGTGTACTCTGCACAGTGTGCACATAAAGCTACCCCAATTGCTGGTGTTCTTATACTAATAATACTACAGGCAGGCAGTTGATTTTGCTAGCTGCAGTATAATCAGTATATACGTCCCAGTTTTGTGCAGCTAGATCTCCTTGCAGGCCATTAGTATGTCTGGAAGGCCAACAAGGAGAGGCAGACAGTCAAGAGCCAATAAAAGAGGGTGAGCAGGCTCTGTGTCTAGAGGCAACACTGCTGGTCGTGGTTTTGGTGTATCCTCATCAGCACATGGCCATGGGACACGCTTGTCCTTTTTTTCGGTAGCTGACTGTGTTGAGCCGTAACATGCCGAAGACTTGGTAGAGTGGATGACCAAGCCGTCCTCATCCTCCTCATCCTCTCTCACCCAGGCTCGGGGTACTTTGTCTGGCAAAGCAGCTGCCAACACAGCCTCTTCCCTCAGCTCAATTACATCAGTCACTCCTTCCCTAGCCCCACCATGTCCTCCTGAGGAGTACCCCGAACTGTTTGAGCACAGTGTTGGGTACATGCTGCAGGAGGAAGCCCAACGTTTTGAAGGCTTTGATGATGATACCCAGCTAGAGGAAGGCAGTAATGTGAGCCTAGAGAGAGGGGGTGCCCAAGAAGAACAGCAATCTATCAGTCATGTTCCCCCAGCTGCAGCATACTGCCAGGTTTGCTCCAGTGATGAGGAGGGAGGGGATGATGAGGTCCCTGATAGGAGAGAGGAGGAAGAGAAGGCACATCTCCAATGAGGCAGGATGCCCTCCAGGGTC
Organism: Lithobates pipiens; assembly: GCF_037356315.1. NCBI lineage: Eukaryota > Metazoa > Chordata > Amphibia > Anura > Ranidae > Lithobates > Lithobates pipiens. Next base: position 16,056,862 of record NW_027507790.1, read on the forward strand.
CAGCTTAAGGGCAGCACACCAACTGCATCACACCACAGAGCTCTGCATGTGCAGGGCGCTGCCTCTGCGCGTTATTCCAAAAGTTCTTTGGTGTGCGCCTTTTTTTAAAGACAAGTGCATCAGATCGCACCACTGCTATTTGCAACATATGTCTCAAGTGTATCCCGCGTGGCCAAAACATCAGCCACTTGGGCACCACATGCTTGACCAGACATATGTCGACCTGCCATGCAGTTCGTTGGTAAGCGTACCTAAAAGACCCACACCAAAGAACAAAGCGGACCTCTCTTTGTTCCTCATCAGCTGGGATCTCCAACCCCACTATACCTTCAGTCATCTCTGAAACCTGCACTGAGAGGAATGAAGCTGTAGAATTAGGTGTGTCACGGCCAAGTACTTGCAGGCAATCTGCTATCCGTACACCAACATCCGATTGTACCAGGCAAATTTCCCTGCCCCAGCTGCTGCACCGCAGAAAGAAGTTCACTCCCAGCCATCCACATGCCCAGCGGTTGAATGCTAGCTTGGCTAAATTGCTAGCACTTCAACTGCTGCCTTTTCAGTTGGTAGACTCTGCCCCCTTCTGTGAGTTTGTGGAATGTGCGGTTCCTCAGTGGCAGGTTCCCAAATGCCCCTTTTTCACATGGAAGGCGATTCCTGCTCTCTACCGGCATGTGGAAGGCAATATCTTGGCCTCGCTGGACAGGGCGGTCAGTGGTAAGGAGCATATTAACGCTGACTCATGGTCCAGCAGACATGGTCAGGGATGTTACCTGTCTTTCACGGCGCATTGGGTGAGTCTGCTGGAAGCTGGGAAGGATGCAGGACAAGGTGCAGTAGTGTTGGAGGTTGTTCCGCCACCACACCTCCAAAATGCTTCTACTTGTGATTCTGACACACCTCTCTCCTCCACCCCCTCCTCTTCTTCTTCCTCCATGGCCTCTTCCTGTGCTTTGTCCTCTGAAGCAGCGGTGCTCTGTAGGCATTCAAGGGGCTACGCAAGTACCCAGGCAAAAAGATTCCATGCGGTGCTTGCGCTGGTGTGCTTGGGGGGCAGGAGCCACACTGGGGCAGAGATTCTGTCAGCTCTGCAGGGGCACGCTGAGAGGTGGTTGATGCCACGCCAGCTTAAGCCAGGAATGGTGGTTTGCGACAATGGCATCAACCTCCTCTCCGCCCTCCGACAGGGACAACTGACCCATGTGCCCTGTTTGGCTCACGTCCTTAACTTGGTGGTGCAGCGATTCTTGGGCAGATACCCGGACTTACATGATGTCCTGAGATAGGTCAGTAAAGTCTGTATGCATTTCCACCAGTCATATAATGCCAGTGCTTAGCTGGCTGACCTCCAAAAGGAATTTAACCTGCCCAAGAACCACCTAATCTGTGACATGCCCAACAGGTAGAATCAATGTTGGCCATAGTGCAGTGGCTGCACATGCAGCAGAGGACCATCAATGAGTACCTGTGCGACTACGGCACCAGGACAGGGTCAGGGGAACTTGTTTTTTTCCCCACGCCAGTGGGCCATGCTCAAGGATGCATGCACTGTCCTCTCACCATTTGAGGAGGCCACAAGGTGAGCAGTGACAGTGCATGCATCAGTGACACTGTCCCTCTTGTCCACCTGTTGGAGTACACGCTGCTTGGAATAATGAACAGGGCACTTGAGGCAGAACAGAGGCAGGAAGAGGAGGACTTCCTTACCTCTCAAGGCCCCCTTTATCCAGACAGTCTTCCTGCTGGCCAGCCGATCACACAGGAAGAGGACAAGGAGGAGGATTGTGTCACCATGGAGGTAGAGCCTGGCACTCAGCATCAGCAGCAGTCTTTTAGGGATCATTTACAGTCCCAAGAAACCCGCGGACTTGTACGTGGCTGGGAGGAGGTGGTTGCAGATCATGTCGTCCTTAGTGATCCAGAGGACTCCGGACAGAATGCTTCAGCTAACCTACACTGCAGGGCCTCCCTGATCCTGCAAAGCCTGCGGAAGGATCCTCGTATTCGTTGGGTCCACATTACAAAGGTAAGGTTGCGGACCTTATCTTGCCATTGCCGAGTGAGCAGAGCATTAAACATCTTCGGGAGGCCTTGCAGAAATGCATTCCCAGAGACTGGGAGGTTAAAAATTCCTGGTCCTGGACAACGTTGCTGAGGCTTTGTTCAGTCACAGAAGGAGTGGTGGAGAAGGTGGCCGTCTGACGAAAGCGTTCAGACAATTTTTTAGTCCGCAGCCCCAAGGTATGATCGGTTCCAGCAACCATCGCCAGCATCTGATTTACATGGTGCTGGAATACCTAGGAGCAAGATCAGACTTAGACACCTTTCCCACCGAAAATCCTCTGGGTTACTGGGTCTTGAGGATGGATCACTGGCCAGAGCTTGCACAGTATACAAGTGAGCTACTGGCCTGTTCTGCATCCAGCGTTCTTTCGGAATGCATTCAGTGTTGCTGGTGGCTTTGTAACCGATCACAGGGTGCGCCTGTCCACTGACTCGGTTGATCAACTGACCTTCATAAAAACGAATCAGTCTTGGATCACCACCAGCTACCAAGCACCTGATGCTGATGTAACCAAATAATTTTTTGGGAAATGTCAGATCCCTTCATAACTGCCTATGCTGATGTTGAGCGACTATCCTGTTATGCTTAGTGACTATCCTCTTCCTCCTCAATGATCATGCTAATAGATTGTAAGAACATTTTTGGTTCTGGGCGGTGCCACCAGTGGCTAAGGCCCAATTTTTCAGCCCCTGTTTAACAGGGACGTGTAATTACAATTTTTGATGCAATATTTTGCAGGAGGGTTAAGTGCTGCGCTCAACTACAATACCTGTGAGTAGTTGCAGTGTTGTGGTACCAGCACCAGTGCTTAAGGCCCAATTTTTCAGCCCCTATTTAACAGGGGCGTGTAATTACAATTTTTGATGCAATACTTTGCAGCGGTGCTCATTCCTGCGCTTCAACTAGAGTTTCTGTGAGTTGTTGCAGAGTTGTGGCACCAGTGCCTAAGGCCCAATTTTTATGCCCCTGTTCAACAGGGACATGTAATTACAATTCTTGATCTAATATTTCACAGCAGGGCCCATTCCTACAACCAACAACAGTAACCGTGAGGGCTTACAGTGTTGTGGCAACACCACCACCACCACCACCAAAGGCCCAATTTTTCTGCCCCTGTTCAACAGGTGCATGTAATTACAATTCTTGATTGTCAGAAACCATGAATCACACTTGTTTATTAATAAAAATAAAAAGGTAAATAGAAAAAGCGTAGTCAAGCATAGCCAGAGTCCAGTAACCAGATCGGGTAGTCAGCCAGGCCAGAAATCAGGGATCCAAGTAGAGCAACAGCAAGCAGGATAAGGAGCCAGAAGGGATGTCAGCAGGAGATGGTTTCTAGTGATGTGACCAAGGCGAAGGCAGAGGTGAATTGAGCTGGAAGGCTTTAAGTGGGCAGGACAGACGAGCATGATCAGGAACAGCTGGTAACTGTGGAGAGAGAAGAGAGCTGGCAATTAGCTGACAGCTGAGCGGCCAGCCCAGAGAAGGAAGGGCTAAGCCAGCCCTGACTTTGATATAATATTTCACAGCAGGGCCCGTTCCAGCGCCTACCAAGAGTAACTGTGAGGACTTACAGTGTTGTGGCACCAGCACCACGACCACCAAAGGCCCAATTTTTCTACCACTGTTCAACAATGGCATGTAATTACAATTCTTGATATAATAGTTCACAGCAGAGCGTTCCAGCACCTACCAAGAGTAACTGTGAGGGCTTACAGTGTTTGGGCAACACCAACACCTTAGGTCCAAATTTCTGCAGAGCATATAGGGCAGGCCCTTACTTTCAAACATCCAACTTACAAACGTCTCCTACTTGCAAACAGAAGGAGAGAACAGGAAGTGAGATGAAATTTACCCCTAGGAAGGGAAATTCTCTCCTGTAAGAGTTGATATGGGAAAAACGTGTCTCCTCTCCACTGATGCTTTAATCACCAATCCTTGTTTCTCTAAAAACCCTAACTTTTCAAAAAACATTTGTCATTGGGACAGAAAGTGAGGTAAAATCTTCTGAAGAGGTGCACAGACAGCAAAAAAAATGTTACAGGGGTGATAACCCTTCCCTACGTTTTCCAAAAAGCATAAAAATAGATTTTTGACTGGAGCTACACTTTAAAAATTTACCAGTTCAAAATTACACACAAATTCTACTTAACAACAAACCTACAGTCCCTGTATACTGCTGTTCAGAGTATATAGGGCCTGGGGGCCCCAAGTCTTTCCTTTTTTTAAATTTGGGTGCTGGGTTCCCCTTAATAACCATACAAGACCCAAAGGGCCTGGTAATGGACTGGGGGGGGGGTGGTACCCATGCCGTTTGTCTCACTGTTTTTCATCCATATTGCCGGGACCAGACATTACATTAAAGCCCCAAGCAGTTTTAAAGGACTTTTATTCCTTTAAAAAGGTCATTTTGTGCAGGGACTGTTCTGGGAATGGGAAGCACGCACCACTTTACAGGAATACTAGACACCCCACAGGTACGATATTTAAAGGAATATTTCACTTTTTTTCACTTTAAGCATCATTAAAATCACGGCTCCTGAAAAAACAGCAGTTTTTAAAAATTTTTTACATTGATACATGTCCCCTGGGGCAGGACCCGGGTCCCCAAACCCTTTTTAGGACAATAACTTGCATATTAGCCTTTAAAATTAGCACTTTTGATTTCGACTGTTCGAGTCCCATAGACTTTAACGGGGTTCTAAAGTTCGCACAAATTCTCGGTCCGTTCGCAGGTTCTGGTGTAAACCGAACCGGGGGTGTTCGGCTCATCCCTAGTCCTAACATACAATGACCTTATTGGTTGATAAGGAGGACATCGGGCATCTGCACAGCATTCCCACCCCCCCCCCCCACTTCTCTCTGTCAACACTGGGGTCATGTTAGCTGAATGATGGAGAAAAACGAAGGGATCAGATAAACACTTGAATGCTAATCAGTGGCAGTGTTCAAAATTGTATTTGCTTTGGAAGAATAAATTACCTCTAACATTGGGTGTCCTACATATGTGGTTATCACTTCATTTTCTAAAACCATTCATTAAATTTATTTACATTTTAGAACAGGGTGCCTTGAGATTGTGCATTGTTTTATGGGTTCCTTGGCTGAAAATAGGTTGGGAAACACTGGTCTATACTACTGGTAATATTTTAACAAAATGAGTAACCAGCTGAATGATTAGAGAGAGCAGTGGCGGTGCATCCATAGAGGGCACAGGAGCGCCACCCCCCTCTCTCCTACACCGGTCAATTTTGAATCTATCTATTGTTGCCGCTGACACCCCCTATTCAGGTGTCTGGCCCCTTGTCAGGGCACTGGGCATTGATGGGCAGCATTAACGGACAGCACTAAAAGCCAGAACTGACTGGCATCACTAATGGGCACTGATTGCTGGCACTGGTGGTGCTGTATTGTAATCAGGGTACTGATGATCAGTGCGCTGATTACATGTCTGGATGTCTCCTGCTAAGAGATGCCACTGATTGGCTCTCCTCGCCACACACTGTCAGTGTGAGGCGATGAGAGTCAATTACCGGCATTTCCGGGTTTACATTTGACTGGCTTTGATTGGACACAGCAAATCACATGGATAAAGACGCGCGGTTCTTTACAAAGATTGGGGTCACGATGGATGCCACCGCGGGTGTGCGAGAGCGTTTTTTTGGGATGACGTCATATGACATTGGTGCCATTCCATGAGTGTGCGCACCTCAGATGTTTTAAAACTACATTTCCCATGATGCTCATGTACTCTGCGGTGTAGTTGAGCATCATGAGAAATGTAGTTCCAAAACATCTGGGGTGCCAAGGTTCGCCATCACTGCCCTAGGGTGTCTGCTAAAACAAAATAAAAAAAAATATGTAAGTAATGTGTATATATATATATATATATATATATATATATATATATATATATAATGTGTGTGTGTATATATATATATATATATACACACACACACACGGTTGTGTTCATAAGTTTAGATACCTTGGCAGAATTTATGATTTCTTGGCCATTTTTCTGAGAATATGAATAACACAAAAACATTTCTTTTACTCATGGTTAGTGTTTGGTTGAAGCCATTAATTATCAGTCAACTGTGTTTACTCTTTTTAAATCATAATAACAACAGAAACTACCCAAATGACCCTGATCAAAAGTTTACATACCCTGCTGATTTTGGCCTGATAACATGCACACAAGTTGACACAAAGGGGTTTGAATGGCTATTAAAAGGTAACCATCTGCCGGAAAAGGGAGTTGACCTGCATAAAACAGGAAAGGGGTATAAAAAGATATCCAAGGAATTGAGAATGCCAATCAGCAGTGTTCCAACTAATCAAGAAGTGGAAAATGAGGGGTTCTGTTGAAACCAAACCACGGCCAGGTAGACCAACTAAAATGTCAGCCACAACTGCCAGGAAAATTGTTTGAGATACAAAGAAAAATCTACAAATAACTTCAGGTGAAATACAGGACTCTCTGAAAACATGTGGTGTGGCTGTTTCAAGATGCACAATAAGGAGGCACTTGAAGAAAATGGGCTGCATGTTCGAGTCCCCAGAAGAAAGCCATTACTGCACAAATGCCACAAAGCATCCTGCTTACAATACGCCAAAAAGTAGGGACAAGTCTCAAACCTTCTGGCACAGTCATTTGGAGTGACAAGACCAAAACTGAGCTTTTCGACCACAACCATAAACGCTACATTTGTAGAGGCGTCAACAAGGCCTATGATGAAATGTACACCATTCCTACTGTGAAACACGGAGGTGGATCATTGATGTTTTGGGGATGTGTGAGCTACAAAAGCACAAGAAATTTGGTCAAATTTGATGGCAAGATGAATGCAGTATGTTATCAAAAATTACTGGAGGAACGTGCATTTATCAGCCAGGAAGCTGCACATGGGACGTACTTGGACATTCCAACATGACAATGATCCAAAACAGAAGGCCAAGTCGACCTGTCATTGGCTACAGCAGAATAAAGTGAAGGTTCTGGAGTGGCCATCTCAGTCTTATGACCTCAATATCATTGAGCCACTCTGGGGAGATCTCAAATATGCAGTTCATACACGACAGCCCAAGAATTTACAGGAACTGGCGGCTTTTTGCCAAGAGGAATGGGCAGCTTTACCATCTGAGAAGATAAAGAGCTTCATCCACAAATACCACAAAAGACTTCAAGCTGTCATTGATGTTAAAGGGGGCAATACACGGTATTAAGAACTGGTGTATGTAAACTTTTGATCAGGGTCATTTGGGTAGTTTCTGTTGCCATTATGATTTAAAAAAAAAGTAAACACAGTGGATTGATGATAAATGGCTTCAGCCAAACACTAACCATGAGTGAAAGAAAAGTTAGTGTTATCATTCATATTCTTTGAAAAATGGCAAGAAATCAAATTCTGCCAAGGTATGTAAAACTTATGAGCAAAACTATATATATATATATATATATATATATATATATATATATAATGTTTGTGGGTTCTGAGTAATTTTCTAGCAAAAAATTATGATTTTTACATGTAGGAGAGAAGTGTCAGAATTGACCTGGGTGGCAAGGGGTTAATTACCATAAGTAAGTAATATACAAATAATTATTATATATTGTTTTTAAGGTAACTTACTATATTTTCAAAAACTGTACTCAAGCAGGTGGCTTAGACAAATTACTGAAGTTTGAAGTTATAACTTCCAACCAGTAATTTCACAGTAAATAGATAAATAATAAATTATTATGGTATAACATATAGCATAATATGATTTAGCTTGATTAAAACAGTACCTTTTCAGCAGGCAGAAGATTCTCATTCTCCCCCTTAATTGCGTGAGAAAAACATGGGATTGTGGGTAAATCTTATACGCATAAACCCATTATTTTTCCTTCTAGTTAAGAGGGCTGGGCTGGAAGGGACACTTCTATGACACTGCAGTGAGAGGACAGCCTCCACTGCAGCATTTTTATTGGAAAGCTTGTTCCAATAGTACTTTATCATTGGTCCAAGACTCCAAGCTCTCCATTAAGCTCAGTGCTTCTGACAAGAAGTGAGAGGCACTGTGAAATCATCCTCTGTCTGCTGCAAATAGTGTGTGTGGCAGCTTGTATTTAAAGCGGAGATCCGCCCACCACTGCAAAAATTAAAAACCAGCAACTACGCATACTGCAGCTGCTGGCTTTTAATAATAGGACACTTACCTGTCCTGGAGTCCAGCGATGTCGGCACTGCAGCTGATGTTTCCATCAGCTGTTGGGTGCTGCCACCGCCATTTTGGCTAAGGGAACCTGGCAGTGTAGCCTTGCGACTTCACACCGGGAACCCTAGTGCACATGCGCAAAGCTCCACTCCTCTCTGCTACTGGCCTGGCAACGGGGAAGAGGAGGTAGCCGAGCCGTGATGTCAATATCCGTGGCTGTGGCTCCTGGAAGTGCGAACAGGATACCTGTCAAAGACAGGTATCCTGTCCCCCCCCCCCCCCTGAAATATGCCAATTGTGGCACTGGAGTTACACTTTTGGGTGGAACTCTGCTTTAAACTGGCCACTCTGTATGTAGCTTCTGACAGGAGCCCCTCCTGTTTTAGTTTTGGTATTTTTTCTATGTTCATGGCTCTGCCTCACCTGCTTCCCCTGACTGCACGTCCCTGGTCTGAAACATGTCAAATAAAAGTACATGAAGCTGTAACAAGCACCCTCTTCCTTTGCATATACTGAACATTTTCATTCCATGTGAAGATCACTATGTAAGGACTCCTTTAAACCACAATCCCCACTTTCAGTGTGCAGCTTTGCATGTGCATTTACATGCCTTTGTGGTGCTTTTGCAGGGCATTTATGTTGTGTTTGTGGTGTGTTTTTATCCATTATTTATGTCATTCTTTTATTGAGTTGTTTACTAGTCGTAAGGCGCATTTTCTTTAAACACACAGCGATGTACATTAGGCTCGCTGAAATACATTAAAATGAAAATTTCTCTTGTACATGTGTTCATGTGTTCATACTGAGTTTAAAAACACGGCCAACTTCATCTGTTGTAAACGAGCCCTTTTGGCCCCTTTCACATGGAGCGGAAGCCCCTTTGCTCAGCCGGAGTTTATGCAGAGCAGTTTATGCAGAGCGGACACAGACACAGCCTGCTCTGCTCTATGGGTAGTTGGATGTAAACGGACTGGCTGTCCTTTAAGGCTGGATTCACATCTATGCAGTTTTAGTGCTTTTTGCATTTTGCAGGTTTGCACTACAGTCCATTTAACATGGTTTTCTATGGAACACAATCTGTAGGGCAAATCTGCAAAATGCAAAAAGCACAAAAAATGCATAGGTGTGAATCCAGCCTTACATTTGACTGCACTCCGATCTCCTTCGATCTTCTGTTCTCCTTTTTTTTCTTTTCTTTTTTTAAACAGACTGGATTGGATTGGAGGTAGGTGGGTGTAAACGGACACAAGTCCGTTTTACACCCGCCGGTCCATAGGAATACATTCACCATCTGATCAGGTCTGCCTGAAAAACTGACAGGCAGACCTTAAGGCTGGATTCACACCTATGCATTTTTAGTGCTTTTTGCATTTTGCAGATTTGCATCACAGAACGTGTTCCATAGGAAACCATGTTGAATGGACTGTAGTGCAAATCTGCAAAATGCAAGAAGCACTAAAACTGCATAGGTGTGAATCCAGCCTTAGCGCTGGTTCCCATTGACTACGGGAATGAAATCGTGCGAGTTCAGCTGAACTCGCACAATTTCATTCCTGACTTCGTGGGGCGATTTCAGAGACATCTGTGCGGGTTTCTGCACAGATGTCAATGGAAATTGCACCCCCCCAAATCACCAAAATAATACAGAAACAACTTTTGGGAATCGGTGCGGCGACGCACCATTTCAGACGCTGCCATTGCCAGCATGTCAAATCGCATGCCAAATCGCATCAATGTGAACCAGGGCTTATAGTGATTTGTGGAATTGCCTTTGAGACTTCAGAAGCCACATATATGTATTGAACAATGAAATCACCCGTGCTGTAAAATATAAATATAAAGCAAATAGCAGCTGTTTGCATTGTTCAGGTCAGCTCCGAAACTTCTGGCTGGGTTTGTGTAACCTGAAATTCTTCAACATTTCCAGGTCATGCTTTTTTTTTTTTTTTAACTCCTGGCAAACTAGAAGAGTACTTTAATACATTAGGCTATTTAATTATGATTTAAATCCAGTTTTAGACTGTCAGGCACAATCAGGAACAGTACCAGTGTTTTTTCCCAAATCCCTAGTTAATTAGTGCACAGGAATAGACCAGTCTTCCTGCTCTTTGCCACAGACAGGCTTTTATTTCTCCCTGAAATCAGAGCAGTTGATCCCTGTGGTGATGGCAGATAATTATCAGGGCTGGAATAGTCTAGCACTGCTAAGTCAGGTGCCCACACTAACGCAGTGTTATGTACACTCTGAATAAACAGAAGCTTAAAACCCTTTAGATCCAGGGAGGTATGACATTTCAATAAACCACAGTGCAAACACAAAAGCAGACAAACCCAGACTGTGCTAGAATAGCATGATTTAAAAGGCAAATAGGAGACTGCATGCACATTCCTGACTATCAATCATTTTCCTATTTAAATGGCAAGGCCGCAGTTTTTTCTCTATCAGCATAGGATAAAGTAAAGCTTGGTAAAAACAATAATTCACACAGACTGTGTACAAAATATGGGCACGGTTTACAGTCGGCTGACTGTAGTCTCAGCTTAGCACAGTGTGTGGAGTCTCTGCTGCTTCACCCTCAAATGATTACTTCCTACAACTCCACCTGTTTCTCAAAGGTCCTGCTAAGTTAAAGCATTATTAAACCCCTCAAAAAATGGAATATATTACTGCTTACCAATGCTTAAATGTGGTGACTGCAGTGGTTTTCTTTTTTTTTTTAGGCTTTTTTTTCCTTTATTCATACCTCTCAACTTACCTTGATTTTGAGGGACTGTCCCTGATTTGGAACCTCCTCATTGGTCCCTCATTTTGGTCTGATCTATATAGTTGTGTATAAAATGCACTATTTATCCTTCAATTAGTGTTTCCCAGCGGTAAACCTTTCATCCAATCTCTAAATTGCTGCATTTGTACATGTAAAAACCCAGCATAAGGCTATGTATACATTATTACGACACAGAAGTTGAACGACTTCTGATCTAACTTAGCCCTGCGACTTTAATGAATGGGATATGACTTGGAGTCTGGTATGCATCTTGAGGGGGAACCCCCCCTCCCCCCCAGGACCCTACCAGACCCTTTGATTTTAGGGGAACGCTCATGCCTAAAAAATTCATCAACAAAAAAAACAGGGTGGGGTCCCCCCCAAAATCCATACCAGACTCTTATCTGAGCATGTAGCCAGGCAGGTCAGGAAAAGGGGGACAAGCAAGTCCCCCCTCCTGGACCATACCAGGCCATATGTCCTCAACATGGGCAGGGTGGGTGCTTTGTGGCAGGGGGGGCTCTGTTTTTCCCACCCCAAAGCACCTTGTGCCCAAGTTGATGGGACAAGGGCCTCTTCCCGAACAATCCTGGCTGGTGGTTCTGGGGGTCTACAGGCAGGGGCTTGTTAAAGTCCCTTTAACAAGGGAGCAACCAGATCCCAACCCCCTATGTGAATGAGTATGGGGTACATTGTACTCCTACCCATTCACCCAAAAAAAGTGTAGTGTTACAAAAAAACAAGAGACGGTTTTAGAATATTCCTTTATTAAAAATGAAGAATGTCCCCCGACATAGCTTTGTGTCTTCTTCCTCCGGTCTTCTCCCTCTGCTTCTTCTCCGGCTTCTTATTCCTCCGCCTATCCGGTCTTCCTCCGACACTGCCTCCTGCTGTTATGTCAGGTCTCATAGCTGTCATTACATATACAGCTATAGGGCATGGTCATCCAGGGGATGTCACACAGAGACCTAGTGAGAGCTACAGCAACATTTTCTTTCTTTTTGGGAATGATTTTTCTAAACCCCCTAACTGCCATTTTGGCTGGACAGCTTGTTCTGTTAAAACATAAGATTTAGGCATGTCATACATCATTCAACCAGTGAATCACTTCCACTGAGCTATTGTATTCTGTGACAGGGCAGCTAGCCCATACATGGATCGACATTTGTCAGGTCTCTGAATTTCAATTCATGTATGGTTGGATTTACTGGCCAAATCACCAGGTGAAAATAAGGAGAAAGAGCCTAAGGAATCATTAACACTGTGCTGTGTTTTTACCACCTACCCCAACCACTCGCTCCTAAACTGTAAAGGCAGCAGACAGGGATGTACACATGCCATGGTAAGAATTACCCCCTGTAATATGTATCTAACACAACCCATTCAAGTAAATTGAGCTGCATTGCAACTACCCTGCAACAGAGTGTGGTTGCTTTTCAGAGGCACTGCAATCCTTGACACATGTGTTAATTAACCCTGAAGAAAAATGAATGCAGCCACTGCATCTAAGAATTGGTAAGCTGCAATATAAACACTTTTGGTTTTTGGATTTAATCTGGAGATGGCAACATATGTCCATACCTACAAACTTTATGAGATGAGAAATAGAGAGACACCTTTTAGCTCAATTTAAAAATGCCCTCAACAAACTTGCTAGCTACATAGACTTCTTATTCCTCCGCCTATCCGGTCTTCCTCCGACGCTGCCTCCTGCTGTTATGTCAGGTCAGGTCAGGTTTTACAAAATGTAAAAACAAAAACTAATAATTAAACCCAGAACGGCTTTTTTCACCAAAACTTTTCCTTTATACTAGTTTTCAAAACTAGCAATTGCAATATTGTTGATGAAACAAGTTGGATGAAAGACTTTAGCATAACATTTTTGGTGAATTGTGAATATTTGCTTATAGACGTCCATACTTCAGACCAAGAAGGACAATTGAGGAGGGCCAAGGGACTGAAGGATTTAGTTGTAAAAACACAGTTCCTCTAAATGTGGAACAGTTAGGGTTAGGACCTAGGTATGTCTATTGTAGTAATCAGTGTACGGTGATGTGAAAGTAGACCCCGGTGCCCAATGCCTCTTGGCTGACTAATAACTAAAATATTTCAAGCAGTTTTAGGCCCACTTAACACTTGTGTATTGCAGTAACAAGTGGCACTTTGTGTGGGAAGCCATTTATTTTCAATGACACTTGTAGTGCCAGTCCACAGCATGGCAAGTCTCCTTCTCACTGGCTCACAGCTGTTACCAGGAGGAATGGAGATGAGCAAGGGGTTTCACACATACAGCCCACTCTGTCTCAGTGCAGCAACAGAAGAGGGAGAGAGGCGATAAGAGTAAGCAGACCTACATAGCACGATCCTCCAGCTGGCTACACTGTATGAAGTTACTGTTATGCACTTATGCTATTGATTAATTGTGGATTATATTGCACATTGATTATACCTGATGGCAATTATGTACTTATATATTGTTAGACTCTAATTCTTTTGATGAAGTGATCTTTTTTGCCCATAAAACACATCAAGAGTTCCTGTTATGGTCCCATCAATGTGTGACATCAAGAAAGTGGACACTGAGAGCCCGTGTAAAGGATCCAATAGTACAGCAGGTTGAAATGGTAGATTTTATTGACTCTAGTATTCCCTGAAGACATGCATATGCACGAAACATGTTGGGGGGAGCTGCATGCTGATGTCACACCGCTGCCTCCATTTTTAGGAAATGAACGTCCCAACATGGTAGATTTACACTCTGCTTTACTTGTACACTTTGGTGTATAGATTTAATGGATAGATAGAAGCTGATTTTACAAATAAATTACTACACTATATACCTTTTTTCTGTGGCAGGCGTTCCTCCTAGACTTGATACATCAGTGATTTATAAAAGGGGGGATTTGGGACTTTGAGGCATAGGCAAACAGGCCATATGTCTCCATCCCAGTTACAGTTAAAGAGAAAAGGGACTTTAAATGAGGCGTGCGGCAGGCAGCTGGCAAATACTCAATGTAAAATGGCATGTTTTAGCTGGTGAATGTGCAAAGGCGGTGGTTTAGAGCAACACATGGTGATATATCTGGATATATTGGATGAATACTACACAAAGACAACTGTTAGTTATTATATACCACTAAGAACAGTCATTCATTTGTGGGACTTTCCATGCACTTTTTAAAGTCACTTTTTTGTTGGTCATTTTTGTTATAAGTATATTATTTATACTCTGGTTTTTGATTATGAGATTATTATATTCCTTCTTGTCACTAAGGCACTTTTGGTCTCAAATTCAATTAAATCAACATAATATGCATTCACAATAGGAAGGGCTTGAACAGCAGGACAGCAATGTGTGAAGGCAGCCAACTACCTCTATAGATCACACAGCCCTGGCTAGGGATGATAGCAGAGATCGCTGGATTGGCTCTGAATATGGGGGAAGGATGCTGCAGCCATGGAAATGACAGCTGCCAAGCTCTGTCAGATGAAATCCATAATGCTTGCATCACTCTTTTAAACTTAAGCCTAGTACACACAGATTGGATGATGGGAGGCATCAGCCCGTGTGTACTAGAGTCGGTCTGATAGAAGCTGGCTGTTCTGCCGGCTTCTGTCTAAGGGGCATCGAAAAAGGTCTGCAGATCGGCTCCTGAACAGCCCGCCAGAACACACTAGAACAGCAGAGGAGATCACTGTACTAAGACCAGATAGTTAGTACAGTAGCTCCTCCAGCCCTGCTGGGTTGAATGAAATAAAACTACTAGTGTGTACGAGGCTTTGGAAAAATGGAGCAGATGCTGCTGTCAGTTAACAAAAGGGTAGCAATCCCCTTTGTTAATTAGGACTGATCTGCTCTGTGCTCTATTGCTCTATGCTGAGTTTGTCGCTGGAGCTACATGCTCTGGATTCTACTTTACAACCCCCCCCCCCCCCCCCCCGCTTAGCTGAGGATGGACTGTGCATGCTCTGCTCATGCAATGTAATCGCCTCACGAGCAGACGGAGGAATGTGGGTTTTCTGATAAAGTTACATGTGCCAGCTCCAACCTGGTGAGGATGTGTGCAGTTTTCCATACCAAAAACTGCCATGATCTCTCTGAAATAGAAACTGGTACAGGTGACGCAGATAGACCTAAAACTGGCCTATCTGCTTAGGTAATCATTGCATAGCACTTTAGACAGTTTCCCGTAGCAGTTTTCTGATGCAGGAAGCTTAGTGAATTCCCCATTTTCTATCAGCTAGCAGCTTTAATTGTTTTTTTTTAGATGTAATAGAGTCACTGTAAGGTATTGTACACATATGATAACCACAGTTCAAAGACAAGAATTTCACTGTGTGTGTGTTATCCCATTACCAAACCTTTGGGCATGTACACATCAGATAAAAAGCGTGTTGGTCAGATCAAATTTTTTTGTTGATTTTTGGTTGCTTTCCATTGTTCAAGTAGAGTGGCTGTTTACAGTCTATGAAATGATATAGCACAATATGCATTAGACAATGTATCTGTGTGTCAGGAGCAAAAAAATAAGATTTTTACAGTTGGGTTGTTCCTAACATTTGATGATACTCTAATGCGTACGATAAGATTTTCAGATTGTAAATATGAAGGGATGCCATTTATGATTTTTATACAGTGTTCACACCTCAGTATTCAGGAAACGGATTCATTTATTACTGTGCATCGGGACTGCAGAGGGAAAATAATTGTAGATTTTGTGCAAGGATTTCCAGAAAGTAATTTGGGCTCAAAATCACACACGTGCTAGAGAAGATTACACTTCACTGCAGAAACATTCATTCTCAACAAAACTGCATATATTTCTCATTTCCTATCAAACAAAGGCATAAAAAAAAAATATATAAAATAAAAAAAATCAAGGAATGCACATCTCCGTCGATACATATCTAGAAATACTCTAAGCCACCATTGTGCTGTTCCTGCTGAAGATCTATATGCTTTTTGGCTCAGTCAATAAATCCTTTCTTTCTTCATCTAAGAAACATGTTTTCCTTTGGTCTAGAGACACATACAAATTCCTAGCAGCACCAGCACAGATGTCTGTGAAGTTTAAGACAGATCTGTCAAGAAACAGATGCTGTACAAAGAGTCTATTATATAATTAGACACAATAAGTCATTGCTGATATTTTTAAAGACTAATTTTATTACATATTTTTGCAACAGTGTACATTTTAGAAAGAGGCAACCCATTCTGCAGGATAGAATTCACAGTAACTAGGCTTTAATAAGTTTTTAATTTAACAAATAGAAGTCTATTTATAAAAAAATTAAATAGCAATTCGCCCAGTGAAAGTGCCTGTACATACGTTCTCTTTGCATGGAGCAAAACCAAATGTTTTTTAGGCTATTTTTTGGTGCAGATCAAATGTTTTCTATTGATATTAACTATTGATTAAAAATGGAAAACGCCACATTTGGTCACCAGTTAGCACCAAGCTTCATAGGAAATTGCAATGATATTTGGTGCCTAATAACATTCATTTTTTCCCCCCAAAGTTTTCCTAATAGTCTTTTTACCCCCATACAGTGAGAGGAAAAAGTATTTGATCCCCCCTGCTGATTTTGTACGTTTGCCCACTGACAAAGAAAGGATCAGTCTATAATTTTAATGGTAGGTTTATTTTAACAGTGAGAGACAGAACAACAACAAAAATCTCCAGAAAAACTCATTTAAAAAAAGATATAAAATTGATTTGCATTTTAATGAGTGAAATAAGTATTTGATCCAGTATCAATCAGCAAGATTTATGGCAAGTGTATTCTATACAGATAACGAGCTGAGATTAGGAGCACTCTCCTAATCTCAGTTTGTTACCTGTATAAAAAGACACCTGTCCACAGAATCAATCAGATTCCAATCTCTCCACCATGGCCAAGACCAAAGAACTGTTCAAGGATGTCAGGGACAAGATTGTAGACCTACACAAGGCTGGAATGGGCCACAAGACTAGACTATCGCCACGCAGCTTGGTGAGGGGGTGACAACAGTTGGTGCAATTTTTCCTAAATGGAGGAAACTCAAAATAACTGTGAATCTCCCTCGGTCTGGGGCTCCATGCAAGATCTCAGCTCGTGAGGTTTCAATGATCATGAGAACGGTGAGGAATCAGCCCAGAACTATGCAGAAGAGTCTTGTCAATGATCTCAAGGCATCTGGGACTAAAGTCACTAGGGATGAGCCGAACACCCCCTGTTCGGTTCGCACCAGAACCTGCGAACAGACCTAAACTTCGTGTGAACTTTAGAACCCTATTAAAGTTATGGGACTCCAATGTTCACAATCTAAAGTGCTGATTTTAAAGGCTGATATGCAAGTTACTGTCCTAAAAAGTGTTTGGGGACCTGGGTCCTGCCCCAGGGGACATGGATCAATGCAAAAAAAAGTTTTAAAAACTGCCGTTTTTTCAGGAACAGTGATTTTAATAATGATTAAAGTGAAACAATAAAAGTGTAATATTCCTTTAAATGTGGTACCTGGGGATGTCTACAGTATGCCTGTGAAGGGGTGCTTGTTTCCCGTGCTTATAACTGTCCCTGCACAAAGTGTCATTTGTGCATGAAAAAAAGTCTTTTAAAATCACTTGCGGCTATATTGTCGGCTCCGTAATACAGAGAACACTCAATGAGTGTTCTCTGTATTAGCCGACAATTCATTCATTCATTGATTAAAAAAAAAAAAAAAAGCGTTGGGGGTTCCCCTAAATTCAATTACCAGGCTGGTACCAGGCAGTGTCTCCCCAGTGGAGACAGAAGACGGATGCATGGACAGCGCTGGACTGAGAGATCCCCCGTCGCTGGATATGATCATCCATCGCTGGACCCCAGAGATCCGTCGCTGGATAGCAAGAGTGGATTAGCACCGCTGGAATCTTTTTTTCACTTTTTTTATTTTTAATAAAGGAATTTTTCAAAAGTGTGTTTGTCTTATTTAACAATTTTTACACTTTCTTTGTGAAATGGTAGGGGTACTTTTGTACCCCCTTACCATTTCAAACAGGGGGGGCGGGATCTGAGGGTCCCCTTGTTAAAGGGGGCTTCCAGATTCTGATAAGCCCCCCGCCCGCAGACCCCCACAACCACCGCTCAGGGTTGTGGGGATGAGGCCCTTCTCCCCATCAACATGGGGACAAGGTGCTTTGAGGGGTCACAGACCCCCAAAGCATCCTCCCAATGTTGAGGGCATGTGGCCTGGTACAGTTCAGGAGGGGGGGCGCTCTCTCGTCCCCCCCTCTTTTCCTGTGGCCTGCCAGGTTGCGTGCTCGGATAAAGGGTCTGGTATGGATTTTTAGGGGGACCCCCACGTCAAATTTTTTTTTAATTTGATGCGGGGTTCCCCTTAATATCCATACCAGACCTGAAGGGTCTTTTATGGATATTTAGGGGGACCCCCACGTCAATTTTTTTTAAAATTTGACACGGGGTTCCCCTTAATATCCATACCAGACCTGAAGGGCCTGGTAATTGAATTTAGGAGAACCCCCACGCTTTTTTTTTTTTTTTTTTTAATCAATGAATGAATGAATTGTCGGCTAATACAGAGAACACTCATTAAGGCCGCGTACACACGCGGGGACTGTTCGCTCAACTTTGTCCGTCAAACAGTTTCAGCGAACAGTCCGCTCAAAATTAGCATGGACGGACTTGCCCACACACGACGAACGAACAGTTTGCTGAAACTGTGCGCGATGACGTGAACGGCACGTACGACGGGACGGAAAATACGACGTCCTATACACTGCATTACAACTTTCGGCGTGTAAATCCTTTCTGAGCATGCGCGGAACTTAGTTTGATGAACAAGCCTACACACGAGGGGACTGTTCGCTGAAACCAAGTTTCAGCGGACAGTTTTTCGGAATTTCCGAAAAACTTTGTTCAGCAGACTGTTCGCTGAAACTATCCGCTGAAAGCCCACACACGGGCGGACTGTCCGCCGAAACACTGTTCAGCGGACAAAGTTGGGCGGACCCAGGTCCCCAAACACTTTTTAGGACAGTAACTTGCATATTAGCCTTTAAAATTAGCAGTTTAGATTTCTCCCATAGACTTGTTTAGGGTGTTCCGGCTTTTCGAATTTGCCGCGAACAGCCCAAATTGTTCACTGTTCGCTGAACAGGCGAACAGGCAATGTTCGAGTCGAACTCGAAGCTCATCCCTAATAGTCACCAAGAAAACAATTGGTAACACACTACCCCGTTAAGGACTGAAATCCTGCAGGGTCTGCAAGATCTCCCTGCTCAAGAAAGTACATGTACAGGCCCGTCTAAAGTTTTCTAATGAACATCTGAATGATTCAGAGGAGAACTGGGTGAAAGTGTTGTGGTCAGATGAGACCAAAATCGAGCTCTTTGGCATCAACTCACCGTGTTTGAAGGAGGAGGAATGCTGCCTATGACCCCAAGAACACCATCCCCACTGTCACACATGGAGGTAGAAACATTATGTTTTGGGGGTGTTTTTATGCTAAGGGGACAGGACAACTTCACCGCATCAAAGGGACGATGAACAGGCCATGTACTGTTAAATCTTTCAGCCAGGGCACTGAAAATGGGTCGCGGGTGGGTATCTTTCCGGATTCCGGCCCCCCACCCTATGTGAATGAGTATGGGGTACAATGTACCCCTACCCATTCACCTGTGCAAAAATGTAAAAAAAAAAATACAACACACAAGGGTTAAAATAGTTTATTGCACAGCTCTGGGGGTCTTCTACCGTCTTCGGGGGTCTTCTCGCCGGACTCCTTCGCTATCTTCTGCTAGCTCTTTTACTAGCAGGGGAGCCGGGCTTTCTTCTTTGCCGCCACCGCCCTCTTCTTCCGACTTCGGGGGTCTTGTCCCCCTCTTCGGGTTCTTCTTGCCGGGCCACCGCGCCTTCTTCTAGCTCTTTTAAAAGGGGTGGCCCGGTCTTCTGTCGCCGCTGTCGCCGTCCCCATCTTCTGTTCTTCTGTTCTTCTCTTCTGGAGATGTTGCCTCGCCGCTGTCTCCGGTCACTATGACAGGACACGCGCCATGCGGCGACTTATATAGGGACATCACCGGATGATGTCCCCGCCCATTATGATGTCACAGTCCCAGAGGATGCTGGGACTGTGACATCATAATGGGCGGGGACATCATCCGGTGATGTCCCTATATAAGTCGCCACACGCCGCGTGTCCTGTCATAGTGACTTGAGACAGCGACGAGGCAACATCTCCAGAAGAGAATAAGAGAAGAAGAGAAGAACAGAAGATGGCGACAGCGGCAGCGGCGACAGAAGACCGGGCCACTGCTTATAAAAGAGCTAGAAGAAGGCGCGGTGGCCCGGCAAGAAGAACCGAAGAGGGCGACAAGACCCCCGAAGAGGGGGACAAGACCCCCAAAGTCGGAAGAAGAGGGCGGCGGCAAAGAAGAAGAAAGCCAGGCTCCTCCGCTAGTAAAAGAGCTAGCAGAAGATAGTGGAGGAGTCCGGCGAGAAGACCCCCGAAGATGGTAGAAGACCCCTGGAGCTGTGCAATAAACTATTTTAACCCTTGTGTGTTTTTTTTTTTTACATTTTTGCACAGGTGAATGGGTAGGGGTACATTGTACCCCATACTCATTCACATAGGGTGGG
The DNA here is from genome assembly GCF_037356315.1 of Lithobates pipiens. NCBI lineage: Eukaryota > Metazoa > Chordata > Amphibia > Anura > Ranidae > Lithobates > Lithobates pipiens. Next base: position 16,077,511 of record NW_027507790.1, read on the forward strand.
GGGCCGGGATCCGGGGGCCCCTTTATTAAAGGGGGCTCACGGATTCTGATAAGCCCCCCGCTTGCAGACCCCGACAACCAACGGCCAGGGTTGTCGGGAAGAGGCCCTTGTCCTCATCAACATGGGGACAAGGTGCTTTGGGGTGGGGGGGGGCCGCACCTTCCCCAAGCCACCCCCAAGCCACCCCCAAGCCACCCCCCATGTTGAGGGCACGCTGCCTGGTACGGCTCAGGAGGGGGGGAGCGCTCGATCGTCCCCACCCCCTTTCCTGGCCGGCCGGGTAGCGTGCTCGGATAAGGGTCTGATATGGACCTGGGGGGGACCCCCATGCCGATTTTTCGGCATAGGGATTCCCCTTTAAGTCCATACCAGGTGACTGAGCCAGCGACGTTTACTTCGCTGGTCCTGGCTACCTGGAGCCACGCTCAAAATGAGCGGACTTTCCTCCGTATGTGTGGGCGAGTCCGTTCATTTCAAAAGTACAGCGGATAGTCTGGCGGACTTAGTACGCCGTACTTAGTCCGCCGAAAAAGTACCATGTGTGGGCAGGTAGCTCGATGGGAAAGTCCAGCGGACAGTCCGCCAGACTAAGTCCGCCGGATAGTCTGCTACGTGTGTACACGTCATAAGTGACAGACTGGGAGTAATATTCAATAGTGCCCCATTGTTGGTATCAGAGGAAGGAATAATAGTGCTCCATCATTGGTGTCAGTGGAAGGAATAGTGCTCCATTTTTGGTGTCAGAGGAAGGAATAGTGCCCCATAATTGGTGTCAGTGAGAGGAATAGTGCCCCTTTATTGGTGTCAGAGGAAGGAATAGTGCCTCATCATTGGTGTCAGTGGGAAGAATGGTGTACCACTGTTGGTGTCACTGGGAGGAATAGTGTCTTGAATCAGTGGGAGGAATAGTGTCTCAAGGGCCAGATAAAGGCCACATGTGGCCACTGAGCACAGTTTGGAGACCACTACCCTAGAAAAATAACTAAAAGTTTTCAAACACATACAGAAAAGAATTCTTTAATTCCAAGTGAGTAGAGTACTACTGAGGAAGAAGTAAACTGACCCCTGAACTTTTAGCTTTTCTTCAATGACTTCAAGCTATAGATATCCATGTACGTTTAGAAGATTATTTGCATACAAGGCTATTTTTTTAAGAGCCATTGTTCTGAAACTATCACAGAAGACACCTATTTGTCACAAACAGGCCATTCACGCCTATGCACAATTTTTGCACACAAGTCCCAGGAGTCTGCAGGTTCAGTCCCAAAGCACTGCAGTGACTTGTGTATACACAGCGGGAATCCGGCTGTGGGATATTAGGAAGTCACAGCCAGCTCCAGCTTGCAAGATATTGGAGTCCAGCAAAGGATTGACTATGGGGAGGACAGTGAAGTTCTCCTTTTGTGTATAAATAACATGTGGTAAAAAGCATACATAGATCTGAAGCAGCCCAAAAAGTTAGGCTAGGCTCACACTGCAGCACAGAGTGGCTCACAGCAGGGGTCCTGTGTGCCCCTGTTAACCGTTTCAGCCCAAATTTTTGGCTGAAATGGATCAGAAGCTGCACAGAACTCCTGTGCAATTCGCATTGGAGCTGCTCCGGAGATGTGTGGATCGGCTCCATTCGGAGCCACAATCTCCTGATATGCGAATTGGATGTGGAGAAATAGTGTGAACCCAGGCTAAACCTAAAAAAAGTTATAGGTGGCTTTAATTTTACATTTAAGTGATAATGTGCAAGGTCCTTGAATCCAGTACAACACCCAGTGTTTAGATAGATGAGGCAAAAAGATCTTCTTACCAGATCCAAAGACCTATGGAGGTCTATATTTGCATCTGTGAGCTTTATTACCCCTCACATTAGGTGCAGGTCATCTTAGCTTGTCCAGCCTTCTCACGGGGAACCGTTGGTGAAAACTAGCCAAAGGTAATATTCACAGGATATCCACAGAGGACAATGCAATATGTCTCAGTTCTGTTGTGTAACCTTCACAGAAGTGGACCCTCCATTCATCATCTGAAATATTGCTCTGCTTCATTTGAACATAAAGGTTACATCGCCCTCCATGGATATCCTGTGAATATTATCTTTGGCTCGTTTTCACCTAAGGTTCCCCACAAGGAGGATGGACAAGCTAAGATGACCTGCACCTAATGTGAGGGGTAATAAAGCTCCCAGATGCGAATATAGACCTTGATAGGTCTTTAGATCTGGTAAGAAGATATTTTTGCCTCATCTATCTAAGCTCTGGGCATTGCACTGAATTCAAAGACCTTGCACATTATCACTTAATGGGCTTTGGTGTTTCATATAAATTTGTATATATTCTATAAAATTTATAATATATTTTTATGATGTATATTATTCATTTTGATTTTTGATTCACATTTATAAGACAGCGTAACATATTTTTCTTATTATGTTTCTGTGTACAATGTGTACAATGTTGTCAGTGCTGCTGTCAATTTGATCATTTAATTTTAAATCAATTCACATATACACTAAGCTCAATATTTTTCTATAAATTTAATTTTACTTTGCATTACGGTATAAATAAGTCACAATTCATCAATCTGAAGTTAGAAAGATGTAGCATAAAAAAAAATCCCTTCTCTTACTCTAACATTTGTAAATTCTTCCTGTATAACATGAATCCACCCAATGTGTGGGGATCCCCTTCTTCAAGACTCCCCTCATATTGCTGCCCTCCTTAAACCAATGTGTGTGGAATATAATCATTGTGATTGAAATTTAGGATACTATTTAGCTATTAGCTACTATTATTAGCTATTATTATTATTTAGCTACTATTTAGAATATTATTGACCTAGATCAAGCATTCAGCCAGTGAAATCTGATTAGTCCAAACCAGTGTTTCTCAACCTTTTTTTCAGTCAAGGCACTCTTTAAAATGATGCACATTCTCGAGGCACCCCATTCTAAAAAGTAAAAAACAAAGCTATGTGTGATAAACATAATACCGCGCATGGGAGTGAGTGAGAGCAATAATTTTAGCACCAGACCTCCTCTGTAACAATACCTGATACCTAAAAAAATAAATAAAAAAAAAAGGTCCTGAAGTTTATTGCCATTTAACGGGCACACACAAATTTAAGTGTAGCGATACCCCCGCAAGAGCCGCTTGAATATTTGTGCCCTAGGCTCCCACTGTATAATCCGCAGCCAGTCACAGGGTATTTTTTACACAGCCAGATGCACACACTCTTCTGCTCGTTGTTTTCAATAACCAGTCTAGGGTTATTGTTTTTTGTTTTTTTTGGAGAACTTGGATCAGAGAAGGGATTTAGTAGGATACTCCAAATTAACTATCCACAAGCGAGGACAGCTTTCTCAATTGAGCTGTGTAGCAGACTGTACAGAATAAAGCAAAGTCCCTTTGTAACAGAAGGAATTTAAGTGATTGTAAAGGCTTGTTTAAAAAATAAAATAATAAACATGTTATACTTACCTACTCTATGCAGTTGGTTTTGCACAAAGCACCCTGGAACTCCCTCTTTTCAGGTCCCTCTTTGTTGCTCCTAACCCCTCCCTCCTTTGAGTGCCCCTCAGCCAGCAGTTTGCTACAGGGGGCACCCAAACTGAGTTAGAGCTCTGTGTATCCATTCAGATACGGAGCCCTGCCCTGGCTCCACCCCCTCTCTCCCCTGATTGGCTCACTGACTTTGATTGACAGCCGCAGGAGCCAATGGCACCACTGCTCTGTCTCAGCCAATCAGGAGGAGAGTCCTGGATGGCTGAGGGGATCATGGACATCACTGGAGAGAGAAGAAGCTCAGGTAGGTAATAAGGGGGTTGCTGCTACACACAGTTTTTTTTAATCTTAATTCAAGAATGCTTTAAGATAAAAACAACTTCTGCCTTTACAACTCCTTTCAGTGGACTTTGTTTCTTCAAGACACTAGCCAGTGTGCCCTTTTAGCTTACACCCAGAATACTGACTTCTAGCACCAAGAGGGGGATTTAGAAACACCAGTCTCTAGGATCCCTTTTGGGAGTCTGTACTTACAAGGCCCTGACTGCAGGTCTCCTTGCTCCGTGATACCAGACAGGATCTGTGGACATTTTCCCTCAGCCAGCTCTTAGGAAAACCATGGGTTTCAGCTTCCATGTTTCAGGCCCTCCTGTCAGCCACCTGAGGCCACATGGCAGCCTGTGCTGACCCATCTCTGTAGAGGAATACCCAGAGCGCATGTGCCCATCAAATATAAATACAGGCACCCAGCATGCTTAGGGGCACCTCCCCTTCCAATTGGCTAGGGCTCTATGAATATTCATACTCTCATCTGCATGGTTTCCACCCACTATCTACCACATTCCATAGCTGCTAGACCAGTGTGAACTTCAAGACGACATGAGCAGCACAGAACACACTGAACAGACTCTGCTAAACAATCACAGCTCTCTGTTAAGCAGACAGCACATACATTTGCATAACTGTCCCTCTGTTAGGCAGAGAAGCCAACAACTATGATACACTCACTCTAGCACCTACCTAGGAGGGCACTACATCAGGTTTGACATGTTGGGTATCTATTTACTCCAGTAACAAACAAATGGCCCCTGCTCCACCTATAACTGGCCTGGTGGATGGGCAAACACATAGAAGACAAAACCAAACAACATTTCATAGCCCAACTCAACAACCAGTCTGCTGACCAACCGAAGTAACCTGTCCAATAGTCTGCGTTAAAAACAGGGGTGTACTTAGAATGCATTTGCAAACACATGTGTAAGCTGCAAGGCCACTTCACGGCACCCATGTATGCTTGCAGTCCTAACGCTACTGAATTTATGGGCGTCTCCACAATGGGAGCACATGCATTCTAATGGATAGATGAGGGGCAGGTGGGCCTGGAGGTAGCCCAATTCCCCTTAAAGGAACAGGATGCATGTGCTCCCACTGTGGAGACGCTCATAAATTTAGTAATGTTGTTTAGTAAAAGCATCAAACAGTGCAATACAGTGGAATTACTTCTAAAGTTGGAGCTGTAGTAGCGAGCAAGAGCCACATTAGCCAATTCCTCCTCTGTATTGCTGGCTCCTGTTCTATGCAGAGTGATACCAACTGCACTCCACCTCTTGTCCCAGCTAGCGGTCTCATGAGTGGTGCCAGCAGCAGAAAAGAGATCTTCAGGTCAGTGTGAAGCAATACACTAGGCATATTAGTATAGGGCTGCTTTCACACTGTTGAACTGCAATTTACACACACTACAGGTACAGTGTACCTGCAGCTTTCCTGCGGGTTTGCTGCTCTTAGCCCTAAACCTCTAATATATACTGCTGTTTTACCACCCCCAACTTTAGGTGTAAATGAGCCCTAAGGGTACCGCTGTCTAATGCAACTAAAGGCTCATTCACAAGTGCAGCTGGCACTGCTGCTCCTCTACAAGTGATCCGAGTGTGTGTTGACAGGTGGTGAGGAGGTGATACGGTGCCTCCTCACCACCCGATTTAAAACTATGATTGTTATGCATTGCATGCACTTGCGACACGGTAATACGGCAACTAGAGGTTTAAATCAGGTCTGAGGAGGCGACACTGTGCCCAGTAATCTTTGACTTCTCCTGTGTTGTTCAGGTATAGGGATGAGCCGAACACCCCCCGGTTCGGTTCGCACCAGAACTTTCGAACGGACCCCAAATTCGAACGAACTTTAGAACCCCATTGAAGTCTATGGGACTCGAACGTTCGAAATGAAAAGTGCTAATTTTAACGGCTAATATGCAAGATACTGTCCTAAAAAGGGTTTGGGGACCTGGCTCCTGCCCCAGGGGACATGGGTCAATGCCTAAAATGTTTTTAAAAATGGCCGTTTTGGCGGGAGCACTGATTTTAATGACGATTAATGTGAAAAAAAAGTGAAATATTCCTTTAAATATGGTGCCTGGGGGGTGTTTGTAGTATGCCTGTGAAGTGCCACGTGTTTCCCATGTTTAGAACAGTCCCTGCACAAAATGACATTAAACGGAAATAACACCATTTAAAACTGCTTGCGGTTTTAATGTTATATCTGGTTCCTGCAATATGGTTGAAAATCATTGAGAAAAATGGCATGGGTAGCCCTCCCTGCCCATTACCAGCCTATTTGGGTCTTGTACGCATATTAAGGGGAACCCTGTACCCATATTAAAAAAAGGAAATGTGTGTGGCCCCCAGGCCCTATATACTCAGAACAGCAGTATACAGGCGGTGCAAACAAGACAGGGACTGTGTAGGTTTGTTGTGTTAAGTTGAATCTGTTTGTAATTTTCAACTGGTACATTTTTAAAGTGTAGCTCCAGTCAAAAAAACTATTTTTAAGCTTTTTGGAAAACATAGGGAAGGGTTATCACCCCTGTATAATTTGTTTTGTCGTCCATCTTTTTTCATCTCACTTGCTGTTGTCTCCTTCCGTTTGCAAGTAGGAGATGTTTGTAAATTGGATGTTTGAAAGTAGGGGCCTGCCTTATATGCTCTGCAGAAATGGCGGAACAAGGTGTTGGTTTTGCCACAACATTGTAAGCCCTCAAAGTGACTCTTGGTGGGCGCTGGAGCGCCCTGCTGTGAACGATTATATCAAGAATTGTAATTACATGCCATTGTTGAACAGTGGTAGAAAAATTGACCTTTGGTGGTTGTGGTGCTGGTGCCACAACACTATAAGTCCTCACCGTTACTCTGGGTGGGCACAGGAAGGGGCCCTCCTGTGAAATATTATATCAAGAATTGTAATTACATGTCCCTGTTAAACAGGGGCAGAAAAATTGGGCCTTAGGCACTGGTGCTGGTGCCACCACACTGCAACCTCTGCCATATAATCTAGTTTTATTGCAGGAATTAGCCCTGCTGCAAAGCATTGCATCAAAAATTGTAATTAAATGCCCCTGTTAAACAGGGCACGCAGACAATAACCACTACACAACAGCAAGATCGAAAAACGATCGGTGTGTACTGTGTTGAAGGTACACAGAACACCCACTGCTTCAGATGCCAACACACTACACAAGGCCGCCGCGCTGGCGGCCTTATATAGTGTGGGGCGTGCACTACACAGCCTGAGCTATGATTGGCCACAGGCATCCTGCCTGTGGCCAATCATGGCTGTCCTCGCTGCTGGCGCTGCGATTGGCCAAGCATTCGGGGTCACAGTGCATGCTTGGCCAATCATAAGCCAGCAATGCACTGCGCCATCGCAGTGCATTGTGGGCCGTGAGCGCTACACGAATTTGGCGCGAACCGACCAAAATGTTCGGACTTCGCCGAACGGACGAACAGCCAATGTTCGAGTCGAACGTATGTTCGACTCGAACACGAAGCTCATCCCTATTCAGGTAGATCTCCACCTCTTTAGGGTTGCCTACCCCTGATGTAAGGCAACCATACGCTGCAATTTTGCAGTGTAGTAGCATAAGATTGTAAGCTCTAACGAGCAGGGCCCTCTGATTCCTCTTGTACCAAATTGTAATGTAACTGTAATGTCTGCCCTCATGTTGTAAAGCGCTGAGTAAACTGTTGGCGCTATATAAAACCTGTATAATAATAATAATAATAATAAGCTGGTATCGTTTTGTGTATTCATACCTACATGATAAGCAAGTGCTTGCTTCCTGAAAGCCTGCAACAATGCACACCAATCAGTACTTGCTTTGAACCAACATTATTTTATATTGAATGAAATGGGTATCATTTCCTAATATTATTTTAATATGTGAAACTGTATGAAAGCGATTTCTTATCTAAAAAAAAAAAAAAAAAATGCTTTGTTTTTCTTTTTTCTTTTTCTTTTTTTAAAAGGAGAAGTTAGAAGATCAGCTAATGCTTTAGAAAAGCAAACAATAACCTCTGCTCATAAAAAAAAGTATTTCATAAAATTTATTTTATGACCTGCTTATTTACAGGCCTTATATTTGTACTATCCCTCTAGCTACAAATGGTTAAAACATATGCTTTCAAATTAGTTGCCCCTATCTGACCCCCCAACTCTTGTGTCCTACGCACTAGCCTGCACAGTGTTTGATTACACACCGTGCGTAAATCTGTCTCTATGATTATTTTGCGCTTGGCTGCATTATATGAAAAGATAATTTTTTTTTTTAGAAAAAAATAACATTGTTGTCTCTCTTTTTTTTCTACAATAATGCAAAATGTTAAATTGGGTTGTTTGTCAAAAGGTATTTTATGACACAGTATGATGTATGCGTAAGAATTTCTCCCATGAAGCAAATTGTTGACTAAAGCACAATGTAATGTGCGTTTGTCTGAAAATAAAGAGCAGTATAAGGAATTTGAGATGTGTGTATGTCTTCTATTCTTTCCTGAACAGTCAAACATATCGTAAAAGTTTTAACTTAACAATAACGGTGAAACTCTCTAATGTATGGAAATCTCTATAAACGTCAATATTAGCACAATAATAATATAATAATAATAACTGTGATATGTAACTTCACATACAACACACATAAAACTGAAAACAAGACATAAAAAATTAAACTCAGCAGGGATGGTGGAAATCCCTCCTAAAGATATTTACCATACAGAAAAACTTCAAGTGCAATAATTCCAGTGATATGTGATTTCACATGTAATACACATCAAAATGAGAATATGACATAAAACGTAGCAGGGAGGGTGGAAATCCCTCTACAGATAATTGCAATACAAATTAAAGTGGTTGTATACTCCATTTTTTAACTTTTACCTACAGGAAAGCCTATAATAAGGCTTACCTGTAGGTAAAAAAAATATCTCCTAAACCTGTACGGTTTAGGAGATATTCCCCTCGGTATGCGCCGCTGACTGCAGCGGCGCATGCGCACAAGGGGATTCTCGGCCTGAAAATCCGGCAGTGGCCGGCCGGCCAGAATGAAATCTCCCGCGCGCATGCGCGGGAGTGACAATATCGCGGCTCCGGCCACTCACAGCGCCGGAGCCGCGATACCCGGAAGAAACGCCGAGGGAGCATGTCAGCTCCCTCGGCGTGGATCGGGCCAGATGTCGGGGCCTCGTTCTAAGGTAAGTATTTCATAATGAGCTAGTATGCGGTGCATACTAGCTCATTATGCCTTTTGCTTTGCAGGTTTAAAAAAATAAAAATGTGCGGGTTTACTACCGCTTTAACTTCAAAGGCAACAACTTTTTAGTTGGGAGGTTCAAACCATCATAGCACTTTGGAATATAATTCTTTTTTTTTTTACACTTAATTCTATGCCCAATTGGGCCTAGTGTAGACATTTTCACTTAGGGGTGTATTCACTTTTGTTGACAGCGGTTTAGACATAATGGCTGTGTGTTGAGTTATTTTAAGGGGACAGCAAATTAACACTGTTATACAAGCTGTTCACTCACTACTTTACATTGTAGCAAAGTGTAATTTCTTTAGTGTTGTCACATGAAAATATAATATAATAACATATTTACAAAAATGGGAGGGGTGTACTCACTTTTGTGAGATACTGTATATACAAACGTATGTGTGTTTGAGCTTTGGGTGCACACCCTAATGCAGTAGGCTGACTGCAAACTCTTCCCTGACAAAGATGTGTTCAGTAATTAGAAAACCTGGGTTTGACACATCCTGTCAAGAAGTCCCTGTCTGGGGTATACTGTGAAGGTCCCCACTACTTGCATATGAGTTTTGTCTTTTTTGTGTGTGACTCTGTCAAAGAAATGTTTTTTTTTATGAGATTGGTTTTATTGTTGTATACTAGGGAAGAGCTTCGAGTTCGAGTCAAACTCATGTTCGACTCGAACATTACCTGTTCACCTGTTCGGCGAACAGTGAACAATTTGGGGTGTTCGTGGTAAATTCGAAAAGCCGCGGAACACCCTGTACAAGTCTATGGGAGAAATCTAAAGTGCTAATTTTAAAGGCTAATATGCAAGTTATTGTCCTAAAAAGTGTTTGGGGACATGGGTCCTGCCCCAGGGGACATGTATCAATGCAAAAAAAAGTTTTAAAAACTGACATTTTTTTTTGGAAGCAGTGATTTTAATAATGCTTAAAGTGAAACAATAAAAGTGTAATATTCCTTTAAATTTCGTACTTGAGGGGTGTCTATAGTATGCCTGTAAAGGGGCGCATGTTTCCCGTGCTTAGAACTGTCCCTGCACAAAGTGTAATTTCTGCAGGAAAAAAAGTCATTTAAAATCACTCACGGCTGTAATGAATTGCCGGCTCCCCGTAATACAGAGAACAGTCATTGAAAGTCATTGATAATTTTTTTTTTTAAATTACGTGGGGTTCCCCCTAAATATCCATATCAGAACCTTTATCTGAGCACGCAACCTGGCAGGCTGCAGGAAAAGAGGGGGGATGAGAGAGCGCCCCCCCTCCTGAACCGTACCAGGCCACATGCCCTTAACAGTGGAAGGATGCTTTGGGGGTCTGTGACTTCAACCATGTACAGTCACATCTGGCGCTCCCAGAATGCCGGAACATGGCTCAGCAGTGTGGGCTTTTTTTAGCGTGTCCGCTGCTGACAATAGTGTTGCCATCTGCAGCCTTGGCAGTCAACACATAAGTCGCAGTAAGCCCAACACTCACCTAGGGACGACCGCCTTAAGAAGGCACATGAGCTGCCATCACCGAGCCCAGTGGGAGCAACGGAACCCACAAAGCCACACTCCGGCTCTCACCGTCCAGCCTCGTCTTCTACTTCTCCTTCTCCTCTCTCCTCACAATTGTCCTCCACTCCACCTTCCATCATGCAGTCCTCACGTTTTTCTTCAAAAAGGCAGGCTTCCGTGGGCCAAATGTTTGAGCATAAAAAATGATGACGCCGGATAACCCTCTTGCCCAACAGTTGACGGCTGGCTTGTTAGAACTGATAGCTCGCCAAATACTGCCATATAAACTGGAGGACTCGGAGGCCTTTCGAAAATTTGTGGCCATTGGAACACCACAATCGAAAGTCCCAGGAAGGAAGTATTTCTCACAGAAGGGCATCCCAGAGCTATATGGCCATGTTCAGCAGCAAGTGAATGTATCTCTGACACACAGTGTCTGTGCCAAGATACATCTGACCACAGACACGTGGTCTAGTAAACATGGGCAGGGAAGGTATATAACTTTTACCGCCCACTGTGTGAACCTTCTGACGGCCGTCAAGCATGTAACCCATGGCACCCATGTAGATTTGGTTTTACTGCCACGGATTGCATGCAGGCCTGCCTCTTCTTCTCCTCCTCCTACTCCATCCTCCTCCCTCTCCTCCTCAGCTGACTCCTCCTTTTCCGGTGCTAGCGTCTCTTCCGCTGCGCTGCCCAAGATCCCCAGAACCTATTCGACATGCCAGGTGAGACGTTTCCATGCTGTGCTTCATCTGTTGTGCCTGGAAGCCAAGAGCCACACTGGCCCTGCACTCCTTTCAGCTTTGCGTTCACAGGCAGGTCAGTGGATAACACCGCTCAATTTGACAGTTGGTAAAGTGGTGTGTAACAAAGGTGCCAATCTGCTTAGCGCATTGAAACATGGCAAAATTACACACGTGCCATGCATGGCACACGTCTTAAACTTGGTCGTGCAGCGATTCGTTGTCAAATACCCTGGGGTCCAGAACATGTTGCGGCAGGCAAGGAAAATCTCGGCACATTTCAGAAGATCTTACACGGCCATGGCTCGCCTTGCTGACATTCAGCGGCGACACAATCTGCCGGTCAGACGTCTTATTTGCAATTGCCCGACGCAATGGAACTCAACCTTCTATATGCTTGATAGGCTGCTCCAGCAGAAACGTGCAGTTAACGACTATCTGTACGAACTCTGCGGCAGAACAGGTTCTGGGGAGCTTGGTTTTTTTCACCGCGCCAGTGGCTGCTAATGCGCGACGCATGCAGACTTCTGCGGCCATTTGATGAGATCACCAAACTGGTCAGTCACAGCTATGGCGCCATCAGTGACATGGTACCTTATGCCTTCTTTATGGAGCGTGCATTGCGTCGTGTCATTGATCAAGCCGTGGAGGAGCAGGAAGATGAAGAAGTCGCAATGCTGAATGAATTCCCAGGAGGGCTACTCTATCTGAGACAAGTCGACAACAGGAGACTGAAGAGGAGTCAGAGGAGGATGGTGCTGGGGCGGATGAGGAGGAGCAAGAAGAGCATGCTTTAAACCTTTCTGGGATCCCTGTTGTTGTGCGTGGATGGGGAGAGGAGAACGAGGAGGATATTATCCTGGATGATGAGCAGGAGCCAGGCCACCACACCGCTTCCAGTTTAGTGCAAATGGGGGCCTTCATGCTCCAGTGTTTTAACAGGGACGTCCGTATAAAAAGCATAAAGGTCAAGGACCAGTACTGGGTGGCAACGTACTTAGACCCCCCCTACAAACACAAAATGGCAGAAATATTACCACCATCACAGAGGGCTGTCAGAATGGAGCATTTATAGACCTTACTTCGAGAAATGCTGCATTCTGCTTTTGCGTGCGCTGGCAGAGGAGGAATTCACACTCCCAGAGAAAGAGTTGCACGTACCAATCCAACAGCGCCTGCAAGAAGAGGGCGGTTTGAAGATGTGTTGGTGACTTCTGATATGAGGTCATTCTTTCAGCCCACCCATCGGCAGGTGTCATCCGGATCCAGCATCAGGGAACGCCTAGACCGACAGGTGTCCGACTACATTGGGTTAACGGCCGATGTGGACTCTCTGAGAAGTGATGAACCCCTAGACTACTGGGTGGGCAGGCATGATCTCTGGCCAGAGCTTGCCCAATTTGCAATGGAACTGTTGACTTGCCTCTCGTCCAGTGTCCTGTCCGAAGAAAGGACGTTCAGCGCAGCAGGGGGGATCGTGATCGATAAGTGCACTCGCCTAGCTCACGACAGTGTTGACTACCTCACATTTATAAAAATGAATGAGGCATGGATCTCGGAGGAATTCAACACATGTGACCAGTAGACCATGTATATGCATAACTCTATAAACGATTTATTTAATCAAGCACACTGACCTTTTTTCTACCTTTGGCTCACTTCTTTGTACAAAAAAAGCACACCGTACTATATGCCCATACCCTCCTGTTTGAAGAGGCTGAGCGGTGTCATATTTTTGGGTCCCGCAGCGAGTTGCTGGTATCAGTGCTGCTGTCAGTGCTCTCTATCTCGGTGCTGGTGTCAGTGCTCTCTATCACGGTGCTGGTGTCAGTGCTCTCTCTCTATCTCAATGCTGGTGTCAGTGCTCTCTGTCTATCTCGGTGCTGGTGTCAGTGCACTCTATCACGGTGCTGGTGTCAGTGCTCTCTATCTTGGTGCTGGTGTGGTCCCAGTGCTCTCTATCACGGTGCTGGTGTCAGTGCTCTCTATCACGGTGCAGGTGTCAGTGCTCTCTCTCTATCTCGGTGCTGATGTCAGTGCTCTCTATCACAGTGCTGGTGTGGTGTCAGTGCTCTCTATCTCGGTGCTGGTGTCAGTGCTCTCTATTACGGTGCTGGTGTCAGTGCTCTCTCTCTATCACGGTGCTGGTGTAAGTGCTCTCTATCTCAGTGCTGGTTTCAGTGCTCTCTATCATGGTGCTGGTGTCAGGGCTCAGTCTCTATCACGTTGCTGGTTTCAGACAGTGAGGGAGATAGGAGCGGAGTAGCCAATCAGCAGGCAGTGCCAGCACCATGGCTGAGGATCAGCACTGGACTGGCACCTCCGGACCACCGCAGGGGAGCCCTGCATAGGTGGGGGTAAGGGCCGGGCAGAGGGAGGGGCTCAAGCACAGGTTGGCACACTGGGACACTGGCACAGGACTGCGCTGCCCTGACTGTAGCACTGATCATCTCCTGCACCCCCTTCATAGCTTGCCCTGACCTTGCCTCTCCTCCATGGCCTTCATGCGCTCCTGAATTGTCAAAATTTCACAGATAAAAAAAGAATGCTTGTTGTTGTCGATCCCAGATTCACTTAATACTTTTGTTATGTCAGTGTCAATGTTGTGGGACTATGTGTGCACAGCTAGTAAGTATTTTGTGGCAGAAAATATGACCTGGAGGTTTTTAAGGTTCACCTGCCATTAAAGTCAATGGGGTCCGCCGAACTTTTGGCCGCGTTCGCGAAAAGTCCAGTCAGAAGTTCGTCCATCACTATTAGCCTTTAAAATGAGCACTTTAGATTTTGAATGTTCAAGTCCCATAGACTTTAATAGGGTTCTAAAGTTCACACGAAGTTTAGGTCTGTTCGCCGGTTCTGGTGCGAATCGAACCGGGGGGTTCTCTCGGCTCATTCTTATTGTATACAATAAAATGTGTCCTTTTTATACTTACTTGGTTATTATGCCACATAAAGTCTCATAGGGGTTTCAAGTGGTACAAGATGTAGAATAGGGATGGTGGCAACGCATTGCCTTGCATAAGACTCATTATCGCATTAAAGAATATATATAAGCTAGCAGGAGGAACCACTGTGTGCAACCTTAGGAACATGTATTTACACACTTGGATGGGTTCAAATACCTGCAGTGGCTGGAGAGCAGTGAAGTGATGCCAATTCAAGTATTGGGTCACCAGAAAGGTAAGTAAAAATTGTCTTCTTTTACTGGGTTGGCCTTCTTTTACAAGTGACCTTGTCATGACATGGGAGAACAAAGGTGTTAACTTCACATGCACTAATTTTTTCCATTGGATGACTCAAGAAGAAGAAGGTGGTGGATTCTGGAACTACACAATGCTCATTGTCAGCAAAACATATTTCTCTCTTTAGTTGCCCTTATATAAATATTTAAATATTTGTCATGTTGGCTAAGTGGTTAGCACTTCCATCTAGTAGCAATAGGGTGCTATTTTAAAATCCGACAACGGCACTACCTGCATGGAGTTAGCATGTTCTCCCTGTGCCTGTATGTGTTTTCTCATGGTACTCCGGTTTAATTTGATCCTGTCTAAAATTTGCCCTAGTATGTGTATTAAAATGGAGTTCCACCCAAAAGTGGAATTTCCACTTTAAGGCCTCCTAACCCCTTGACATGCCACATTTGGCCTGTCATTTTGTTTGGTGGGGGGGTACCTAGTTTTGACAGGTACCCAGCTCTCCCACTTCCGCTTGGGCTGCCTAGGTGACTCCTTCTCTCTCCCTCCCCCCTTGCAATCTTCAGGAACACGTCACAGGTCCCAGAAGATTGCTCAGCCATTCAGGGAGCACAGTGCGCCTCGCCCATGTACCTGGCTGTGAAGTCGCCAGCTGTCACAGCCGGGTGCCCACACTAGTAATGCCGGCGCTGGGGAGAGTCGGGGGAAAGAACTGAGGCCTCGGGCAGGCACATCGCTGGACCGTGGGACAGGTGAGTGTGTGTGTATGTGTGAGTGTGTGTGTGTATTAAAAGTCTCGTACACTCTACTAGTCTTTTTCGTTCAACCCAGTATAGCGATGCCCTCTTGATAAAGGTGTATAGATAAATCAATACCTCTCGGGTTGCCCTGACCCTGTGAGTCCTCTGCCACCTCGGACACCCTGGGTTCAAACATTTTTTCCTTTAAAAAACAGCAGCAATAAGGAAATACACCAGAATTTGTTAAATAAGAAATAGTTTTACTCAAAAAGATGAATGTGGAAGGAATCAAAGAACAAACCTGAATTTAACCCCAAAAAGGTTGTCTTACAAAGGATATTATTGGTAGCAAAATAACTATCACCTTTATGATTCAAATATTCAACAGTGCACACTATGAGGGTTATTTACTAAAGGCAACTCCACTATGGAATGCAAGTGCACTTGGAAGTAAAGTCACTGTAGATCTGAGGGGGATATGCAAGGAAAATTAAAAAAACAGCATTTTAGCTTGCACAGGATTGGATGATAAAATCATCAGAGCTTCCACTCAATTCAGATCTACCCCTTAGATTTAGTGCACTTGCAGTGCAAAGTGGATTTGCCTTTCGTAAATAACCACCTATATTTCCTATAACCAAATAAATGCATATTGGGGGTTATTTATGAAAGGCAAATCCACTTTGAACTACAAGTGCAAACTATAAGTGCAAAGTGCACTTGAAATTGCACTGAAAGTACACTTAGAAGTGCAGTCGCTGTAGATCCGAGGGGATCATGACATCAGTTTTCTTAAGGTACCTTGCTTTGTACACTGGTGTGCAGTCCAGTTGAAACAAGAAGGGGCCATCCCCAAACTGTTCCCCCAAAGTTGGGAGCATGAAATTGTCCAAAATTTTTTGGTATGCTGATGCCTTCAGAGTTCCCTTCACGGCAACTAAGGGGCCAACAAACCTGCACAATAATCTCCTCCACCAAATGATTTAGACCAATGCACAAAGCAAGTTCCATAAAGACACGGATGAGCGAGTTTGGGGTGAAGGACCTTGACTGGCCTACACAGAGTCCTGACCTCAACCCGATAGAACACCTTTGGGGTGAATTAGAGCGGAGACTGCGAGCCAGGCCTTCTAGTATAACATCAGTGCCTGACCTCACAAATGTGCTTCTGGAAAAATGGTCACACCTTCCCATAGACACACTCCTAAACCTTGTGGACAGCCTTCCCAGAAGAGTTGAAGCTGTTATAGCTGCAAAGAGTGGGCCAACTCAATATTGAACCCTATGGGCTAAGACTGGGATGCCATTAAAGTTCATGTGCGTGTAAAGGCAGACTTCCCAATACTTTGACAATATAGTGTATCTGTAAATTGGCAGTGTTATATAACTACCTGTAATAAAATAAATAATATTTGTCAAGTAAAGTATTAATGACAGCAGAGGCATTTTTATAATTGTTGTAGGAAAATGCAACAACAGCAGTTTATTCTCACCTTCCTTTGCAGCCCTGCCATAACTCCCACCTGTCCCTGATTTCGAGGGACTGTCCCTGATTTGGAGCAATGTTCCTCTTTTCCCCCTCATTTGTCCCTCATTTTGGTCTGATCTATATAGTTGTATATAAAATGCACTTTTTATCTTTCAAAAAGTGTTTCCCAGTGCTAAACCTTCCATCCAAATTATAAATTGCTGTCAGATTGTCAATTTTAAAAGCCAATATAAAAGGAATATTAGTGGTAAAAAAAAAGCACTTGTGTATTTAATAAACTTTTTTTTTTTTGGTTATGTCCCCTTTAACCACTTCAGCTCCGGACCAATAAATACCTTAAGGACCAGAGGTCTTTTTGCAATTTCGCACTGCGCTGCTTTAACTGGTAATTGCGCGGTCATGCAATATTGCACCCAAACGAAATTTGCGTCCTTTTCTTCCCACAAATAGAGCTTTCTTTTGATGGTATTTGATTGCCTCTGCGATTTTTTTTTTTTGCGATATAAATGGAAAAAGAGCGAAAATTTTGAAAAAAAAAGATATTTTCTTCTTTTTGTTATAAGAAAAATCGAATAAACTAAATTTTAGTCATACATTGAGGGCAAAATTTATTCAGCCACATGTCTTTAGTAAAAAAAATGTCAATAAGCGTATATTTTTTGGTTTGCGCAAAAGTTATAGCGTCTACAAACTAGAGTACATTTTCTGGAATTTACAAAGCTTTTAATTTATGACTGCCGATCTCATTTCTTGAGGTGCTAAAATGGCAGGGCAGTACAAATCCCCCCCAAATGACCCCATTTTGGAAAGTAGACACCCCAAGGAAATTGCTGATGGGTATGTTGAGCCCATTGAATATTTATTTTTTTTGTCCTAAGGGATTGAATAATGACAAAAAAAAAAAAAAAAAAATTTTTTTACAAAAAGTTGTCACTAAATGATATATTGCTCACACATGCCATGGTTATATGTGGAATTGCACCCCAAAATATATTCCGCTACTTCTCCCGAGTATGGGGATACCACATGTGTGGGACTTTTTGGGAGTCTAGTCGCGCATGGCACCCCGAAAACCAATCACCACCTTCAGGATTTCTAAGGGTGCAAATTTTTGATTTAACTCCTCACTACCTATCACAGTTTCGAAGGCCATAAAATGCCAAAATAGCACAAAACCCCCCAAAATGACCCCATTTTGGAAAGTAGACACCCCAAGCTATTTACTGAGAGGCATGTTGAGTCCATGGAATATTTTATATTTTGCCACAAGTTGCGGGAATATTACAAACTTTTTTTTTTTTGCACCAAGTTGTCACTAAATGATATATTGCTCACACATGCTATGGGCATATGTGAAATGACACCCCAAAATACATTCTGCTGCTTCTCCTGAGTACGGGGATACCACATATGTGGGACTTTTTGGGAGTCTAGTTGCGCACGGCACCCCGAAAACCAATCACCACCTTCAGGATTTCTAAGGGTGCAAATTTTTGATTTAACTCCTCACTACCTATCACAGTTTCGAAGTCCATAAAATGCCAAAATAGCACAAAACCCCCCCAAATGACCCCATTTTGGAAAGTAGACACCCCAAGCTATTTACTGAGAGGCATGTTGAGTCCATGGAATATTTTATATTTTGCCAAAAGTTGCGGGAATATTACAAACTTTTTTTTTTTTTGCACAAAGTTGTCACTAAATGATATATTGCTCACACATGCTATGGGCAGAAGTCAAATTACACCCCAAAATAAATTCTGCTGCTTCTCCCGAGTACGGGGATACCACATGTGGGGGACTTTTTGGGAGCCTAGCCACGTACGGGACCCCGAAAACCAAGCACTGCCTTCCGGATTTGAATATAAAATGCTACCAAAAAACCTGTTAGCGATGGCAGGGATCAGGCCTGACTCTGCGATCGCTGCAGTTATGTGTTTAGTGTTTTGTAAGTGACAGTGATCGATCGATACTGCACTTGGGTGGGCTGGGCAGAGGGGCAAAACGCAGGTGCCAGCAGGTATTTGGGCTGATCCTGCTAACAATGCGTTTTTTTGGAACCCTAAACTGCTGGGGACGCTAGTATAGATCTGATCAGATCAGATATTGATCTGTTCAGATTCTATACCACTACGGGAGGTGTATGCTTTGTGTGTGGGTGTTAGCGGTACTGGCACTAACCTAGCGCTGCCTGGGGCTACGCAGACCCTGACCCTAAAACCTAATTGATATCACCCGCCGGGTGATCAGGGGGTTTAACCTTTATTGGGTAATAAATGGTGGGTGCCCTGATGCTATAAAAAACAAACTAACCAGAGTCACCCGTAACACTTATACGGTGATCAGTGGTGAAAGGGTTAACTAGGAGCAATCAGGGGGTTCAAATTTTTATTAGGTAGTATATGGGGGTCCCTGGCGCTATATAAAAACCTGACGGGGAACCTAAATGACTAACTGGCTAACCAGCGTCACCAGTGACACTTATACTGTGATCGCTGGTGAAAGGGGGTGAAAGGGTTAACTAGCAGAAATCAGGGGGTTAAAACCATTATTGGGTAGTATATCGGGGTACCTAGCGCTATAAAAACCTGGCGGTGAACCTAAAAAAATAACTAGCTACCTAGCGACTGTAGCGACACTAATGCAGCGATCAGAAAAACGATCGCTTAGTGACACTGGCAAAAGGGGGTGAAAGGGTTAACTAGCAGAAATCAGGGGGTTAAAACCATTATTGGGTAGTATATCGGGGTACCTAGCGCTATAAAAACCTGGCGGTGAACCTAAAAAAATAACTAGCTACCTAGCGACTGTAGCGACACTGATGCAGCGATCAGAAAAACGATCGCTTAGTGACACTGGCAAAAGGGGGTGAAAGGGTTAACTAGCGGCAATCAAGGGGTTAAAACCATTATTGGGTAGTATATCGGGGTACCTAGCGATATAAAAACCTGGCGGTGAACCTAAAAAAATAACTAGCTACCTAGCGACACATGCAGCGATCAGAAAAATGATCGCTTAGTGACACTGGCAAAAGGGGGTGAAAGGGTTAACTCTAGGGGCAATCAAGGGGTTAAATCTTTATTGGGGGGTGATAGGGGGCTACCCTGGACCTAACACTAACTGTCCTGACAGTTTTTACTGTCACAACTGACACTGAATGCATTGATCAGTAAAGAAATGATCAATGCAATCAGTGACACTGTGACTGGGGGGGGAGGGGGGGCGGGGGGGGATCGGGGGGCGATCGGGGGGGGGGATCGGGGGGGGGTTTGTGTGCCTGTGTGTACCTACATGTCAGTGTAGTGTTGGTGCACACTTACTTTTACTTTTCTCCTCGTAGTCCGGTCAAAAAGACCGCCCCGAGGAGAATGACATCACTTCCTCCTTCCTGTGTAAACAATACACAGGGGAGGAAGCTTCTCATTGGCCAGGAGCGATCCAGAGGGGGTGGCCGAAAACCAACGGCCATCCCCTCATCACGGAGCGCTCCTGGACCGAATCGGACCGCCGTAACCAGCGGGAGGGGGTCCGATCGGACCCCCCACCCGCTGGAAGGCAATCACGTAGATGTACGTGATTGTGCCTGCCTGTGCCATTGTGCTGACGTACATTGGCAATACGGCGGTCCTCAAGTGGTTAAGGGGCGTGGCAGGGGCATGTCCTATGCCTACATACGTTTGTTAGTAGGTGTCCCTCATTCCCATCTCAAAATGTTGGGAATGCTGCCACCATTTTCAGCTGCTGAGAGCAAAGAGACTTAGCCCAACGTAAGCTCCTAGCCAGGACTTACATGAGTGAGAACTCTTTCCCCACTACCATATGACAATGCCTATAAATAACGTATTTTAATAGCAATAAGTTGTGATTTTCTGTTTTTATCCAATTGCTGTTCCATATTTTGGCTAATAAATTGGATATACAGATTGCTCCCTCTTGTGCTCATCTGTACATCTGGGAATTTGATTTTGCAAAAAACTGTGACTATGCAGCTACTTTGCAACTCTGTTAGAGTATAAGCTTTTTTTTTAAGCCAAAACCACTGAATTTCCACAGAAAATTACTTGGAAATGCAGCAGTAAGCCTCCCACGTGACAGATTGTCTTCAAAACCATATCTGTACGTTTCAAATTTTAATGAATCTGGGGGTTTGCACCATGGAAGCATAACATGTTCTTTAATTTCATATATTAATTGTTGTTTAGGAAGACAGCCACAAGGTTTACAGTGCATATGCAAGTCATTGTGAAATATCGAATGATTACTTACCTGAACCCTCAAACTTGTTCCACAGGGAAGCGCCGTCTCTTGGCTAGGGGGTTCTCGGCTGTTGATTGGATAGATTGATAGCAGCGCAGCCATTGGCTCCGGCTGCTGTCAATTAAATCCAATGGCGCGGCCGCTGGGGGAGTCCTGCATTCGGTGTCTATGGACGCTGAATGCTGGACTTGAGAGCGCACCCTTAAGGTAACCACCCTGGGAGAGCGCTTCTCCCAGGGGATTATCTAATGCGGGAAGGAGCCAAGATAGCCGCCGAGGGACCCCAGAAGAGCAGGTTTGGGGCTGCTCTGTGCAAACCGAGCTGCACAGTGGAGGTAATTATGATACTTAATTTTTGTTATTTTAAAAAAAAAAACAACATTTAGTATCACTTTAATATGGACAATGTTTTTGTGGTATGGGGTTTTTTGTTGCTAGAAGCCCAGAGCTGGTGTTGCTTGGCAAAGGCCTTTTTGTATAAAAAATAAAGTGTTTTCCCCCATATTGCCGATTCCTCAAACTCTGAAACTGACCCTAACCCTAACCGAGCCTACAATCTGCATCTATGGACGCAAATGCTGGACTCGGGAGCATGCTTGAAATGTAAATGTAAGCGTTTCTCCTAGGGGGTTATAAGATGCGGGGAGAAGCTAATAGTGCCGCTGGGGGACCCCAGAAGACGGGACCACTCTGTTCAAAACAAACTACACTGTGGAGGCAATTATGACATGTTTGTTATTTCAAAAAAAAAAAGCTTTACAATCACTTTAAATGGAAACCCTGAAACCTGACACCTAAACCTAGCACTTAACCCTTTCCTTCACACAGCCTAACCTTAACACAGGAATTAAAATGAATACCTCACATTTAAAGTATAACTAAAGGTAAAACTTTTTTTCTTGTTTAAATTATGGAAATGAGATGGAATAGAACATCTGGCATTGATTTATTGCTGTCTGTGCCCCATTTTCACCCCCTCTCTTTATAGTATTTACTGTTTTCTCCAAGAGTGAAAGTGAAAAAAATCCCAACTTTTGGATTGGCACCAGAGAAGGAATAGTGGGGAAATTTCCCAATGGGGATACTATTTCTGGTGACAGCTAGGGATTTCTCTAATTTTACAAGGTTTTCCTTTCACTTCCTCTTTTAGCTATGGGGCAGGAAGTGAACTCCCCCTTCCTAATGGCAAAAATAAATAAAAAAATGCCCCCCTTACTTGCTTACTGATGGTAAAAATGGCCATTGTAATCTCAAGCAGGGGTGAATATAACCCAGAAGCATCGCCAGGTATTATTTTAATTAAAGCTGTACATTAAAAACTTTTGAAATGACTTTAAAACTTTAAAGCTTATATGTGTTTTAAGAGACTGGGTTAAGTCCTACTTTAAAAATGAACTTTTTTTGTGCGCACTTACAGAAAAGGTGTATTACTTGATGCACACAGGCAGACCAGAGGACTAGAAACAACAGTGAAGGGCACGCATATGTGATGGCGCTAGGAATAATGGGACATGTAGGCCTGGGGGTGGGGATCAGGTGACTTTGAGTGCGCTTGAGTGCGCTCTCCCTGACTGAATTTGGGGAAGAGGTGCAGCAAAGGCTATGACCGTAAACAAGTTCAAATGATATTTTGGAAATATTAATGAATTGTCCAGTGATAAATTGCTAAAGAGGAAGACGCTTAAGTACTACTAAAGTGAATGTAACCCCAAATGTATTTTTTTCTACGTTTGGCATCATATCTCACTGTATATAGTCTTCTTAAGCAAATTGTTTGTTGTGAATCTGTTTCAAAGTTTCTTACCTGGAGATCTTGCCATTAAGAGCACTTCTTTTTGCAAGCTAACAATGGTAAGCCGGTACCTCACAATTCTGAGCAGCAGCGTACTCAGCCTACACATTCATTCACTCATTCAGTTGGTCCTTGGGCTTCCTATTATATATATCAAGATGGCCAATGGTTGATTGAGGGAGCTTGACTGACAGGCTGACAAGGGGCTGCTGTTAATTGTCAGCCTTTTCCTGTTACTGGCAGGACCTTCAGGAAAGATACCAACAGAGTCACAAAGAATGATTTGCTTACATGCTGGAAAATAAAATTTGGGTTCATGTATACTTTAACCACTTACCTACTGGGCACTTTCACCCCCTTCCTGCCCAGGCCAATTTTCATCTTTCAGCGCTTTCACACTTTGACACTTTAAGTGAAAGGAGATTTTTCAAGTAAGCTTAAAAACTATGGTTTGTATTGCTATTACAATGATGAGGTTATAAAATGAAAGTGTATGCTCTGACCATAAATTTCCTTTAAAACCATAAACCCTGTTAATGTTAACCTTAACCTTGATTAACCTTATATCCATCTTTAAATTAACCTCTTAAAACTCACTCTTACCTTATTGGAAGTTGGAACAATCGGTACGAAAACCACATTCTTCTGCGCTGAAATCTACCAGCGTAGAGAAACACATTCTGTTTTTTCAGTGTATGAACAGTTATATATTCAGATAGATATAAAGTGTGATAAGCACTTGCAAGTGACAAATAATTATTACCTGCCAGAGGATGGATAGTCTTGACACCTTACAGATCACATCCTCTCTCAATACACTTGTTTCATGTCACAACAGTCTCTAAACCCTGTGGGAGACTCGATGTCAGAATTACAGGTTTGTGGGTCACAACAGAGCAATTGAGAATACAGTCAAGTATATGAGAGTGGGAAACTGAAATAGAAAAATTGGCATTGCCTTGTAGAAAGAAGATAAGGACATTCTATTACCAGAATACTATACAATAAATCATAACTGTATCATGCTAAATTTTACATAGCTGCCTAGTTGGACATGCTAAAAAAACTGATATATCCCGTTCAACTATTGTTTATCAGATCAAATATATCCAAAATGAATGCCCTTTCCAGATACAAAATAAAGTAGAACATCATCTCCTCTGTCACGATCAGGGGTCAGGCTCGAAGACCAATTGCTATAGCAGTTGCAGGACTACCACCGACCAGCAGGATAGGTACACAGGCAGTCACCCTGACAGATGATGCATGCTCACTTGAGGTGCGGAGTCTAAGTACTAACCAGTGTTCACCAGAGCTCCTGATGGTGGAGATGGATTTTGCTGCATGTTAGTACCAGGTCGTAGTCCTCAGGATCGCCCCACCAGGAAGTGAACGAGCCAGGGTCCAGTAGCAGATAAGCAGGTAAGGATCAAACAGAGGCGTGGTAGGTAAACAAGTCAAAAAGGTCGGTAACGAGTAAGGATGAGCCGAAATAATAAGGGCTGTTGCAGCATAGTCATGCTAGCTGTAACTATACGTTTTTGTATCTAGATTAAGGATGAGCCGAACACCCCCTGTTCGGTTCGCACCAGAACCTGCGAACAGACCTAAACTTCATGTGAACTTTAGAACCCTATTAAAGTCTATGGGACTCAATTGTTCAAAATCTAAAGCGTTACATCAGAGGGGGTGGGGTCACCCGCACGTCATTGGGGAAGCCAGGCTTTCCCCCCTGTGTCAGAGGGGGGCGGGGCCGGGTGACGGGTGGCCCCACCCTCCTCATATAAGAAATGTCAGGCTGCCGGGATCCCTGCAGTGTCTCCGCCAGTGGAGACAGAGGATGGATGGACTGTGCTGCGCTGGACTGGAGGGAGAGATCACCAATCACTGGATCAGATCAGCCATCGCTGGACCCCGGAGAGATGATCATCCATCGCTGGATAGCAAGAGTGGATTACCACCGCTGGAATCTTTTTTTTATTTTTTTTATTTTTAATAAAGGACTTTTCCAAAAAAGTGTGTTTGTCTTTTTTAACATTCTTTTACACTTTCTTTGTGAAATGGTAGGGGTACCCTTACCATTTCAAATGGGGGGTGGCATCTGGGGGTCCCCTTGTTAAAGGGGGCTTCCAGATTCTGATAAGCCCCCCGTCCGCAGACCCCCACAACCACCGGCCAGGGTTGTGGGGATGAGGCCCTTGTCCTTGTCAACATGGGGACAAGGTGCTTTGAGGGGACTGTAACCCCCAAAGCATCCTCCCAATGTTGAGGGCATGTGGCCTGGTACGGTTTAGGAGGGGGGCCTCTCGTCTCCCCCCTTTTCCTGCGGCCTGCCAGGTTGCGTGCTCGGATAAAGGGTCTGGTATGGATTTTTAGGGGGAACTCCACACCATTTTTCCATTTTTTTAAAAATTTGCCATGGAGTTCCCCTTAACCCCTTCCCGCCGAGCGTACGCAGATCTGCGTACTCGGCTTCCGGGGGGTATACCGGGATGATGCCCGCACCTGCAGGCATCATCCCGGTGCCGTTTTGTTCAGCGGGCGATTGGCTTTCCAGCCATAACAACCGATGCGGCTAAAAGCCTCTCGCCGCTGTTACCGGTGCTCCCGCTCGATCGGGAGCACCGATCAGTGGTCCGACGCCTCCGGCTGCTGCGGAGGAACTGGAACGAAGCCGTAATCAGCTTCGTTCCAGTCTCCTCATCGTAAACACGGAAGCGACGTCATGACGTCACTTCCCGTTTACTCGGCTGCCAATGGCGCCGGTTTTAAAAAAATATCCGGTATTCAGAATCGCCGTTTTCGGCGATCTGAATACATTGAAGTGTAAAGGAGGGGTGGGGGGTCTTTTAGACCCCCGATCCCTCCATAAAGAGTACCTGTCACCACCTATTACTGTCACAAGGGATGTTTACATTCCTTGTGACAGCAATAAAAGTGATCAAATTTTTTATTTTATTTTTAAAACAATTTAGTCGTTTTAAAATAAATAAAATAAATAAAAAAATTAAAAAAAAAATTTCAAAGCGCCCGCCGTCCCCGCGAGCTCGCGAAGCAAAGAAAACGCATACGGAAGTCGCGCCCGCGTATGTAAACGGTGTTCAAATCACACATGTAAGGTATCGCCGCGATCGTCAGAGCGAGAGCAATAATTCTAGCAGTAGACCTCCTCTGTAACGCTAACCTGGTAACCGTAAAATTTTTTTAAAGCGTCGCCTATTGAGATTTTTAGGTACCGTACTTTGTCGTCAATCTACAAGTGCGCGCAATTATAAAGTGTGACATGTTTGGTATCTATTTACTCGGCGTAACATTATCTTTCACATTACGCAAAAAAATTGGGCTAATTTTACTGTTTTGTTTTGTTTTTATTCATGAAAGTGTCCCTTTTCCCAAAAAGTTGCGTTTAAAACACCACTGCGCAAATACCGTGTGACATAAAATATTGCAACAATCGCCGTTTTATTCTCTAGAGCCTCTGCTAAAAAAAAATATATAATGTTTGGGGGTTCCAAGTAATTTTCTAGCAAAAAATATGGATTTTAACTTGTAAACACCAAATTCCAAAAATAGGCTTAGTCATGAAAGGGTTAAAATCCATACCAGACCTGAATTTTTTTTTTTTCAATCAATGACTTTCAATGACTGTTCTCTGTATTACGAGGGCCGACAATTCATTATAGCCGCGAGTGATTTTAAATGATTTTTTTTCCTGCAGAAATGACACTTTGTGCAGGGACAGTTCTAAGCACGGGAAACATGCGCCCCTTTACAGGCATACTATAGACACCCCCTAGGTACGAAATTTAAAGGAATATTACACTTTTATTGTTTCACTTTAAGCATTATTAAAATCACTGCTCTCTAAAAAATGTCAGTTTTTAAAACTTTTTTTGAATTGATACATGTCCCTTGGGGCAGGACCCAGGTCCTCAAACACTTTTTAGGACAGGAACTTGCATATTAGCCTTTTAAATGAGCACTTTAGATTTCCCCCATAGACTTGTACAGGGTGCTCCATGGCTTTTCGAATTTGCCACGAACACCCCAAATTGTTTACTGTTCGCCGAACAGGCAATGCTTGAGTCGAATATGAGTTTGACTCGAATTTGAAGCTCATCCCTAGTAACGAGTAATTACTAAACATGTGCATTCGTTTTCGTCCGAATGCATTTTTATCCGAATTTCAGGTATTTTCGCTTTCGTTTTGATAAACGATAACGAAAGCACAGAATCTGAAAAACGAAAGATCCGACATAAATAAATGCTTTATTTTCGTTTCCTTGTTAAAACAGTTTGATATAGAATAGAAGATTTGACGTTACTCTGACAATAACAATCTGTGTCTATAGAACCTGTGGTCGAATGTGCCTAACCTTACCTTTATTAGTCCAAGATTATATAGAGAAAATATTCAACAGAGAAAAAAGATTTGACAGAGAGAAAAGATTCTGCAAGTTACTGTTCTAAAAAGTGTTTGGGGACCTGGGTCCTGCCCCAGGGGACATGTATCAATGCAAAAAAAGTTTTAAAAACGGCCGTTTTTTCGGAAGCAGTGATTTTAATAATGATTAAAGTGAAACAATAAAAGTGTAATATTCCTTTAAATTTCATAGCTGGGGGGTGCTTAGAATTGTCCCCGCACAAAGTGTCATTTATGCAGGAAAAAAAGTCCTTTAAAATCACTTGCAGCTATTATGAATTGTCGGCTCCGTAATACAGAGAACCTCACATCAATTTTTTTTTTTAAATTTGATGCAGGGTTCCCCTTAATATCCATACCAGACCTGAAGGGCCTGGTAATTGAATTTGGGGGAACCCCACACTTTTTTATTTATTTATTTATTTATTTTATCAATGACTTTCAATGAGTGTTCTCTGTATTACGGAGCCGACAATTCATAATAGCTGCGAGTGATTTTAAAGGACTTTTTTTCCTGCATAAATGACACTTTGTGCAGGGACAGTTCTAAGCACCAGAAACATGCGCCCTATTACACTTTTATTGTTTCACTTTAATCATTATTAAAATCACTACTCCCGAAAAAACTGCAGTTTTTAAAACTTTTTTTTGCATTGATACATGTCTCCTGGGGCAGGACCCAGGTCCCCAAACACTTTTTAGGACAGTAACTTGCATATTAGCCTTTAAAATTAGCACTTTAGATTTTGAAAGTTGGAGTCCCATAGACTTTAATAGGGTTCTAAAGTTCATACGAAGTATGCTATATACTAGCTCTGTCGAATCTTCTTTATACATTCGACAGACACCATAAGCCTTCAAAGACAGATTCGACTATAATTCATGTGGATTTTCAGACGAATTCAATTTTTGAACGAAAAACGAAATAAATAAAAACGAATTTCGGGAGTAACTAAATAAATAAATTTTTCGGACGAAAACGAAATTCCGAAACAAAATATTTTACTCTGCACATGTCTAGTAATTGCTGGTTGGGATCAGGCAGGAGTGTAGTCGAGGAAAAAACCAAGGGTCGATAATGAGCAGTAGCAAATATGAACGACAGCAGGGAAAGACAGGAGCAATATACAGGCTGGAGATAACACTATATTCTGGCAAGGAGGAAATGCAGAGACATGACTTATATCAGGAAGTTTGTGGGAGGAGCAAAGAGTTCAAGGTTCAGCAGAAATTAAGGCACAAAGCAGGGTTGTCCAAAGGAACCGCCAAAGCACTGTCCAGCTTTTCAGATAGCTCAGTGAGAAGATTCATTGCCAGACACTGCTGAGCCCCAGCTTCAAGTCCGAGTCCTGATAGTACTCCCCTCCTCCCAGGACATCCTATGGCTTGGTTTGTGAGGGAACCTCTGGTGGAATTCTCTTGTTAATCTAGGAGCATGAACATTCTGCTCAGGCTCCCAAGAATTTTCTTCTGGCCCATATCCTCCCCATTGAACCAGATATTGCAATATATTCCTATAGAAACTGGAATCAATAATTTTCTCACCCTGTACCTCAACATGTGGAGGGGGTGGAAGATATGTGAAACACAGGGTGAATCTTCATACTGTCTGGAAGTTTTAATCGAAAAAGGGGGTGTAGGCCAGCAATGCTGTGTAAAGTTGTTGTACCACATTCATTATAGAAACTATAACCACCCCTGGTGCTGGACTTTAAAGGCACGTACAACCATAAAATATAGTAAGAACAATTTTGTTTCTTTATTGAATTAATATAAAATCATGTGAAAAATAAAAAAAAAGGTTTATACAAGTCATGACAAATTGTACAGTACACAATAGCAGATCACCTATACAAGATTGGCTATAAAGATGATCACCCTACGTGTTTTCGGAGCTAATATAGTCTCCTTCTTCAGGGGTGGAGATACAGCATAAGATATTAATATAGCCAGATACAGTGTCATGTGCGTATAACACACTATTCAATTAAAAACAGCAGACCCGGTTAGATGGAGTGCGTGGCTTCCCAGTATCCAAGGCTTCCATGGAGGGGGGATGGCGATAACATAGTAATGGGATGTATACAGATTTATAATAATTTATCTCTTGTTACTGCCTGTAGGCAGCAAGGATTCTGCAAAGACCTCCCCTGGGGCACCCCCTATACTGGTAACAAAGGTACGGTTAGGTGATATATTACAAACCCGGAGGAGATAGTAGGAGCTCCAACGCAGAGAAGAAGAGGGGAGAATATCATCACCGGACCGTCCACTCGGCGTCCCACATGTAAAACCTGGGTTTGTGAGGGAACCTCTGGTGGAATTCTCTTGTTAATCTAGGAGCATGAACATTCTGCTCAGGCTCACAAGAATTTTCTTCTGGGCCATATCTTCCCCATTGAACCAGATATTGCAATTTATTCCTATAGAAACTGGAATCAAGAATTTTCTCACATATTCTTTCTCACCCTGTACCTCAACAGGGGGTGGAAGATATGTGAAACACAGGGTGAATCTTCATACTGTCTGGAAGTTTTAATCGAAAGGCGACTGGGTTGATCTGGGCCGAGATCTAGAAAAGTCCCACAAACTTTTGTCCTAACTTTGTAGATGGAACATCAACCTTCAGATTTTATTAGATAACCAAACTTGATCACCTACATGAAAGGTAGGAAGTGCCCTGCGATGTTTATCTGCAGAATTCTTGTAACTTTCCTGAGCTTCTCGCAAAGTCTCTATCAATTTCTCCTGGATCTCCTGTAAAGCAGTTAATCTGCTGGTAATAGCAGGAATTGGAATTGAGATAGGGAGATCAGGGATAAAAGCTGGATGATGCCCGGTATTTAGGAAAAAAGGGTGGTCTGATAGGTGGAGCTATGTTTACAATTGTTATAAGCAAAGTCCGCTTTAGGAAGATAATCCACCCAGTCATCCTGAAAATAACTAACAAAACATCAAAGGTACTGCTATAACGTTTGATTGGTCCTCTCGTTCTGACCATTAGACTGAGGATGAAAATCAGAAGACAGATTAATTGTTCCTACTAAAGCTGAGAAAAAGCTTTTCCAATATTTTGAAGTAAACTGTACTCCTCTGTCAGAAACTACATTTTCTGGAATTCTATGTAGTCTAAAGACTTCTCGGATCATCAACTTTGTTCCGCAGAGGGTACTCCCTTGACCGGTATAAAGTGAGCCAACCAAGATAGTGATCATTTCTTTAGAGGGGGGTAAATCGACCACAAAGTCTAAAGAAATTGATCCCCATGGTCTTGATGGGACAGGGAATGGCTGGAGCAATCCCAAAGGAGAAGCTTGGGGGGACTTATTGCGAGCACAGACCAAGCACAAGGCTACATAACCTTTGACATCTCTTTTGTTCCCAGGCCACCAAAAGGAACGTGATTAAAGTTCCTCTGTCTTAGAAACTCTGAAATGTTCAGCAAGTTTGGAGTCATGAACCAACTTGAGGACTTCAATCCAAGCAACTTCAGGGACATAGAGGCGAAGTGCTTAAGTCCAGAAGCTTTTTTTGTACTCAGGGATGATGTCCATAGGAGGCTTATTGAGGAGTGGGTCATTCTTGTACCCTTCCTTAAGGAGACTCAAGAATGCTATAGAAAGTTCTTTTGAGGCAGGACTGTGTATTCAGAGTTGTCTTGCTGGAGAGGCCCAGACAACATTCATGATAAGGCATCGGCCTTACCACTCCTTGACCCAGGTTGATATGAGATCATAAAATTGATCCTGCAAAAGAACAATGACCAACGTGTTTGTCTAGAAGACAATCTCTTGGCAGAACGAATGAATTCCAGATTCTTATGACCGGTGAGAACGGTCACAGGATGCTTAGTGCCTTCCGGCAAATGCCTCCATTCAGAAAATGCTTCCTTAATTGCTAGTAATTTCTTATTCCTAGTGTCATAATTTATTTTGCCTGAAGACATTAAATGAGAGAAGTAAGCGCAAGGATGAAGCTGCATCTTTTCACCACGTTGTTGAGAGAGGATAGCTCCCACGGCAGAGTTCGAAGCATCCACTTCCACTATAAAAGGTAATTCAGTATTGGGATGTACTAATACTGGTGCAGAAGTGAAAAGAGTTTTTAACTTTTCAAAAGCATCCTGTGCCTCAGACGACCAGACAAAGGGCACCCCTTTCTTTGTTAGTTGTGTAATTGGAGCTATCACCTTAGAGAAATTCCTTATGAATTTTCTGTAAAAGTTGGCAAGCCCGACAAATCGTTGGAATTCCTTAACGTTTCGGGGGGCAGGCCAATCTACCACTGCTTTAACCTTCTTGGGATCCATGCTCACTCCATCTGAATAAATAATATACCCCAAGAACTGGATCTGGGCGTTCAAACTCACATTTCTCCAGTTTGATGTAAAGTCGATTCTGCCTTAATCTTTCAAAGACAGTGCAAACATGCATGGTTGCAGAGGCATTGCAAAGACCAAAAGGCATGACCAAGGTCTCAAAATGTCCATATCTGGTTCTAAAAGTGGTTTTCCGTTCATCTCTTGGACGTATATGGAACAGGTTATATGCCCCCCGTAGGTCAAGTTTTGTAAACACTTTGGCAGAACAAAGTCTTTCCAACATTTCTGAGATCAAGGGGAGTGGATGACGTTTTTTAATAGTGACCTTATTCATGTGCCTGTAATCAATGCATGGGCGCGAGGTGGAGTATTTATTTTCAACAAAGAATAGGGCTGCTTCTGCAAGAGATGTTGAGTGTCTAATAAAGCCCTTGTCTAAATTCTGATCAAGCCACTCCCTGAGCACTTTTAATTCGGGTTCTGACAGATTGAAAAGGTGGCCAAAAGGTATTTATGCCCATGGGAGTAGCTCAATGGGGCAATCGTATGGGTGGTGAGGAGGTAATTGATCTGCATTTTTCTTATTACAGACATTCCGGAACGCATGATATTGTGGAGGCGAGTTGTCATATGACTGGGTAGTTACTACACCAACTTGCAATTCCTTGACCAGCGGAGAACTTGTTTGGTAAGGTTCCCTACAGTGTTCCTTGCAGTGAGAGGATGTTAAATCTATGGTCCTTGCTGCCCAGTTGGTAGAGGGATTGTGAGTGGAGAACCAAGGAATGCCCAAAATGACAGGAAATTTGGGTGATGCGATCAACTGAAAGCTGATGGTCTCATGATGGTCAGCCTCAAACTGGCTTAGCAGAGGAACCGTTTTATGGGTAACAGGTCCTGAAGATAAGGTTGAACCATCAACCGTCTCCATCTCAGTAGGAGCAGATGTATTTCTGGCTTGAATGTTATTGCGGTGGGCAAACTCTACGTCCACAATGTTTCCTCTAGCCCCCGAGTCCAGCATAGCAGAGCAGGGGATTTCACGACCCTCAATAATAAGCTTAATAGGGATGAGAAAATTAGATAGTGGAGAATTTACTTTATTTTCTTCAAGAATAAATAGGGAGATAGACTGGGCAATAGAGTTTATTTGTTCAGGCACAGTCACATCAGTCACTACAATTGTTCTTCTAACCCTGTTAGCACAGTTAACTGCGTGATGCCCAGAGTCCCCGCAATGTAGACAGAGGTTCTCAGAACGTCTTCTTTCTTTCTCCTGAGTAGAAATGGAACAGGTTCAGCTGTGTCAGAATATGGAGAAACTCTTGGATCCTTTTGAACAAATTGACTAGCAGAGAAACACATGCCACCATTACTTCAAAACATTTCCAGCTTCTCCTTCCTCCTTTCTGTAAGCCTGTGATCAACTCAGATACATAGTTGGATGAAGGCTTCAAGATCATTAGGAATCTCTACTCTAGCAAGCTAATCTTTTACCTGTTCAGAAAGCCCTTGGCAGAACTGACTTTTTTGCGATGCTGGGTTCCAAGTGGTATCTGTGATCCAACGTCTGAATTTGGCTGTGTACTCAGCAATGGAGCGTTTACCCTTTCGTAAATTATGCAACTTTGCTTCAGCCAAAGCACAGCGGTTGGGATAATGAAAAACTTGATTCATCGCGGCTGCAAAAGTCTGGACATTATTCAGCATGGCACTGTCTTGTTCAATATAAGGGGAGGGGCCCAGGCTAGACCTTCCCTAGTCAGGAGGTTGATAACAAACATTGCCTTCTGTCTTTTAAAAACGAATGCAGTGGGTCGCATTTGGAAATAGATGCAACACTGGTTAAGAAAACCTCTGTAATAGCAGTGGTCTCCATTAAACTTGGGTGGATGAGGCATATGCATCATCTTGGGAACGTAGGTCCAGCAATTATTTTCTCAGAGCAGGGATTTCTTTGTGTTGCTCCTTCACACACCTTCCAGTCCGGCAAATTTTTCTTGGTAAGTGACACCGAACTCCTGCAGCTCTGCAATTTTCTGCCTTAAAGGAGCCACTGCATTTGCTATAGCAGCCTCCATTTTTTGGGCTCAAATATTCTGTCACGATCAGGGGTCAGGCTTGAAGACCAATTGCTATAACAGTTGCAGGACTACCACTGACCAGCAGGATAGGTACACAGGCATTCACCCTGGCAGATGATGCAGGCTCATTTGAGGTGTGGAGCCTAAGAACTAACCAGTGTTCACCAGAGCTCCTGATGGTGAAGATGCTGCGTGTTAGTACCAGGTCACGGTCCTCAGGATCGCCTCACCAGGAGGTGAGCAAGCCCGGGTCTAGTAACAGATAAGCAGTTAAGGATCAAACAGAAGTATGGTCAGTAAACAAGCCAAAAAGGTCGGTAATGAATAGTTGCTGGTTGGGAACAGGCAGAAGCACATTCGAGGAACAAGCCAAGGGTCAATAACGAGCAGTAGCAAATATAGACAGCAGCAGGGAAGACAGGAACAAGATACAGGCAAGGAGCAAGATACAGGCGGGAGATAGCACAATATTCTGGCAAGCAGGAAGAGCAGAGACATGGCTTATATCAGGAAGTTCGTGGGAGGAGCAAAGAGTTCAAGGCTCAGCAGAAATCAAGGCAGAAGGCAGGGTTGTCCAAAAGATCCGACAAGGCGCTGTCCAGCATCAGTGAGAAGATTCATTGCCAGACACAGCTGATTGTTTTGTTGGTTTCAACTCTGGATAGGTTGCGGCACCCTAATTATAAAAACGTCCCTGACTATATCAAATAAAAGCATGCCCCCTCCCTTCCACCATCAAATTAAATTTCAGCATGGGAAAGGGACCTGATTCAACATTCATTCACTGATGAGGACCTCCAAAAAAAAAACTCTGACACACAAACTTATTATTGCAACAAGAGAACAAGAAAAAAAACCTGTAAAATTCTTACATGCTGGAGTACGTGTCCTGCCCTCCTACTCAACATATTTCCCTATTTCCTTCAGTATCAGATTGTTGTTGGAATTACACAACATGGAAAGGTACTATGCTACAAATCTGGTGTTCCTGCTCCTTGATTTTGCCCTTCTGTATACAGATCTTCACCACCTATGAACAGATAACAAGCCTTTCAATTTTAGGAACACCTGAAATTGCTGTCCTCTCTATGCTCCGGAGATCAATATCAAAAGCCAAGAAGGGCATTTTTTATTTTTTTCTTATGGCAGTTAGAACGGCAATACCTAGACACTGGAGAGCTAGTAATCCTTCCCGTTCCTGAACCCATTTACAACGCATGGAGCAGCTGACTGCCTGGCTTTGAAATAAATTTGATTAACATGTATCTATTTAGAGCATTTGGATTCACTACGCGAGTAAAGACTCTCTCAGAAATCAATTATGACACCATTGACCATTAACCTGCAGAATAAATGTGAAAGTCTCCCCTCTCAGTGGCCACCCAAACCCTCCACAACTTTATCCTTCCTCTCTGCTCTGTCTATTTGTGTTTCTCTCTAACTCTATGTTCATTCTTTGCCTGGCTCTGCATAGGGTTGAGTCCTCCGCCCCCCCCCCCCCCCCCCCCGGTCACAGAACACGAGAATATTTATCTGCACTCAAACCAATCATATATTTTTCATAGACCAACCAATACATCGCTTGGACCTCTACTGGGCCACTTTTACCACACTAACAAGGTTGTTGAAACATTTTTCTATATGTTGTGTATATCACTGAATGTATAATGTCTGTGAAAAACATCAGTTTTCTGTACCATCTCTGTACTTTTTTTTGTATGGAAATTGTTCGATAAACTATCACACACAAAAAAAAAGCACGTCTTTGTTTTACATGAACGGTCATAAATGAGCTACAGAGTTACCATTATTAATCCCTATAGAATTAATAAAGCAATTATACTTTTAATGTAAATGCTTTATTGACTTGGGACTAGGGAGTGAGCAAACTTCAGAATTTTCATTTCCCTGAAATTGGGAGATTTTACTGAAATTTTGCCATTTGGCAAAATACATTGCAGTTGAAATCAAGTGTTTTTCAGTGGTGTTTGGGTGCCTGGGCTTTAAATGGCTCCTGAGGGTTACATAGGTTACTTTGATTTATCCTTACCTTGGGTCTGTTCTTGTGCAAGAATAAGTAGCTTCAATATTTTACAATAAAAAGAACACTAACGGGAAAAGGAAACCACCCTAAACTACCAAAAAAAAAAAACCTTCTAAATAAAGAATAAGACTTTGTTTTTTTTTTAATGCAAACTTTACAAAGGCAGTGACTGACAATGAGAGTTTTTATTTCAGCAAATTTCCACCAATGGTGAAAACTGTTTTTTTTACACCTAAGTAAATTTTACTTCAAACATCCCTATTAGGGACCATGCCATGTCCCCAAACCCTGCAATCCCTCAGATAGAGGACTTCTAAATGTAATGTTAAAGAATAAGGAGCTGTGACTGCATCCATGGCCTATGATCTGTGGTACTGTATGTTCCCCATATTACAGTGTATAGATGCTGTGGTTAAAGTAGAGTTTTTAAATATTAAAAATGCTCCCTCCCCCCAACACCTATACTAACTAACCATTGTAAGAAAGATGTATATACTTCTTGATTTTTCAGTCTGCTCCAATCTGGTCACGTGATCAATCTCCCTTGGGTCAGTCAACGACTTTTACAGGGGAGAGGTGGGAGGGCCAACAAAGGAGCCTATGGGTGACATCACTGCACCAGGTTTTACCAGCTGTTGTTAAGATCTCTCTCCTCTCTCCTGCAGCTGCCGCTGGTGTGATCGGACCAGAACAAAGTTCTGTTTTGAAGTGTAAGTAAACCCTAACACTAACATTTTATTCACTACTTTTTGGTCTGTTACATTACCACATTTTGTTAAATTGACAAATTAAAAATAAATTTGTCATGTCTGTTTTCCCAAAAAATACATGTTAACCACTTGCTTACTGGGCACTTACACCCCCTTCCTGACCAGGACAATTTTTAGGTTTCAGTCCTGTTGCACTTTGAATGACAATAACGCGGTCATGCAAAAAAAAAATTTCCACACAAATAGTGCTTGCTTTTGGTGGTATTTAATCCTACTGGGTTTTTAATTTTTTGCTAAACTAACTAAAAAAGATGGAAAATTTCAGGGCACTGCTTATCTGTGTGAATGTCCCCTGTCAGGATTGCCTGTTACCATCTCTCCTCTCCTCTTCCTAAGTACTGCCTATAACCGACTGTTTACACTGTGATCAGCTGTGATTGGACATGGTGGTAAAGGGCCAATCACAGCGGATGTGTGATCGACTGTGTCTGAAGGACACAGTCGATCACAGAGCGTGCCGGATGCGAACCCCAGGGACGCCCTCTCGGAAAACAACAAAGCCACACTGTAGCCGTCTTTCGGCTATGGCATGGTTAGGATGTGGTTAATCATAACAGAAAAATAGAGCTGTACTGTTTCCTGTGCTCAATTCCTGTGTGATCTTAGGGAGTCTAATTAGGTATCCCAGTTGCAAATGTAGCACTAACCCCCGAAGGAGCTGCTGGTTATTTTTGGGCTTACCGTTACCTTCTGTTCTCCTTGTTGTACGTCTAGGGGATGTCCCGTGGTAGATGACGCAATAACTTAAGACTGACAATAGATCCGCTTGAATGGATTTTATTTGCAAAACTTAAACCATTGAACAGTCTTTTAACTTGGGATCAGAGGGTTGGAAAGGAAGTGCAGGTACTCTCAATGTCAAAGTCCAAAAACGTTAAAGAACTTGCTTACTTTGACTGCATTCAGAGAATAGCCATTCGCAGCTGGATGAGCGCTCAGGTTGGACAGTCCCTCTCTCACAAGGCCTAGCAGCCAACAAGGTGCTTACTCAGGAACAAACTCTTTGTCACAGATGTTGTTGCAGAACACGTAGGGAAACTAAGCTGTAGAACACTTGTAGGATACCTGAATCTTTCAGCCTGCTTGGCGATATCCACAAGACCGGATTCTCTCTGTAACTTCAGCCCTTCCAGGCTCTTGTTAAGAAAACCAACCTATACATGGTGTTCTTCTAAAGAGTCCTCCCCTAAAATGCTTGAAGTATACTGGGTCTCTCCCGAACCGGAGACTGAACCCATCCACCTCAGAATCCTCCTATAGCTTCCCCGCCTTGGGCTAGCCAGGTTAAAGTCAAGTGGATCTGCACCCCAGGCCATAGCCTGCCTGGGGCTGGTCAGGTGGACCAGGATCATGTAATCGGCACATCATACTGGACTGGAACCCCCGAACCACCTGACGTCCGCATCTTAAATTCCCTCTCCCAGAGGGTACAGCGAGAGGGCCACTCCCACTGACCTGGCTCCGAAAGAGAGTAACCTAAGCACCCGACCAGATCATAGTTCCACGCCTGCCACAAGAGACAGTGCCCCACGTGGCCAGGCTGAACATCTCACAGTCCAGTCAGGCTGATACAGAAGTCAAATTTAGACAAATAAACCCAAACCAAACTGCAGTTTAGGCAAAGTTTAATTTTGAAAAACGCATAGCTCTTCAGGAGCCCGCCGCTACACAAATGTAAAGGAAAAAGCACCTAATCTAGGCACCAGGACCAGGCACTAATGGATTTGAAGTTGTCACTAAGGTAAACACATACAATCATTTATAAAAAATATACAATCTTTATTATGACATCTCCATAAAAATGAATTATTTGGTCATCGAGACCATGTACATCATAAAAACATGAAAATATAAAACCAACATAGGCTACATCAGCGGCTTGTAAATGTTGACCAGTAACTCTAACATATTTCTATTCCTTGACACATTGGGGTCCAACGCGTTTCACAGAGTCTACTGCTTCTTCAGGGAACTGCTATATCTGTCTAAAAGATCATCACATTTAAAAAAAGTTTATTAACAGTCCTTGATTTTACAGTAAATCAATGGTATTCAGGATTAGCAAAAGAGCCTACCGTCTCCATCCAAGGAATGTTGCACATAGCGTCAATATTCAAGAAGAGAAAGGGACACAAATGATAAGTCACCTGAACCCCAAACCATAAGCCAGGGGAAGTTGACTAAACACTGGACCATCCAAGGAGGGCGAGGGAGAGAGGGGCGCCACCAGAACCACAGCCAGACCCAGTAGAGCCAATACTTGAAAATTAGCAATCCAAATATCTATGGTCTGTGTCCCTCTCAAACTACTATTATCACCTCACACAAAATCACCTTGTAATCTTCATTCCCATACACAGGAGCATACAGCCAATTCCAACAAAAGACCACATATCATGAGATGCAAACCCAAATGGACCCACACAACATACCACTCCCCATCCCCCTGCATATCTAGACACCCATGCACCCCCACATCCACACACATAAACCATAAACATGCAAAACCATTACACACAGCCTCAACAAATAGATTGAACCACATCACTACCAAATAACCCTCCAGCTACCCAAGATAGGCCAAAATCCCTGACACTACACAGCCAGCCAGACAACCTGTAACCCCCATAAGCCAACTCACCCCCCCCTCCCCAGAAAAAAGAAAGAAAACCAAATGCCCCTCATAACTCAAAAACGTACCTAACCAAACCCCCAAGCGTCATGTTACAGCATCCGCGTGACATTGCAAT
This sequence comes from Lithobates pipiens, assembly GCF_037356315.1. Lineage (NCBI taxonomy): Eukaryota > Metazoa > Chordata > Amphibia > Anura > Ranidae > Lithobates > Lithobates pipiens. The sequence goes on from NW_027507790.1 coordinate 16,116,691, forward strand.
CGTTCCATGCCAGCTCTAAGATCCAGAGCTGGGCAATCACCTGGCTGCTGGTCATTCGACTCTCAGTCTTCTCATAGAGGAGAACAGTGATTGTCAGTCACTGCTCCCTGCTCTGCTCCTCCAGTGCTCACTGGAGAGCCAGGCTGGAGAGTAGTCTGATGGCTCCAGCCCCCAGCCATGTACTGAAAAGTGAAGCCAGCTGTCAATCAGGAAATATTGTCAGCATCTTTCCTAAGCATGATGTGGCATTGCACCTGTCAGCTGAAAGCAGGCGATAGCTCAATATCTGCTGACTCTGGGTCACAATTAGTAAATATAATCCTGTAATCCAAAAGAGAAACGGAGCCAAAGGTTCTCTTTCATAGAAGAATTTATCTGTACATCTGCAAGCTTTTTGTTGCAAAAGAGACATGATATGCCTCTTCTAAAATAAAACATTGTTGCCTGCCTGTTCAGAAATTTACAGTATGTAGAATGTACACTACATTTTTATAATTGTTGCCCTGAAATACAATTTATTGTTACTGGTACTGCAAGAACGAAAGAAACACAAGTCTATCAAGTTCAACCAAAAGAAAAAATAATTAAATCGAAAACATCTATGTACAGAATCCTATAGCCACAGTTAATCCAGAGGAAGGCAAAAAAAAAACATAAATCAGGGGTTTCATAGTTTCATAGTTAGTAAGGTTGAAGACACCAGTCCATCCAGTTCAACCTGAGTGAGTGTCTACCCCTATCCCTGTACATTGCACACTCACATCGGTCCCTACCCTCAAGGAGCCCACAATCCAAGGTCCCCATTCATATACTAGGGCCAATTTTGGACAGAAGCCAATTAAGCTACCTGCATGTCTTTGGAGTGTGCGAGGAAACCGGAGTACCCAGAGGAAACCCACGCAGGCACAGGGAGAACATGCAAACTCCAGGCAGGTAGTGTTGTGGTTGGGATATGAACCAGCGACCCTTTTTACTGCTAGGTGAGAGTGCTACCCACTACTAGGGATGAGCCGAACACCCCCCGGTTCGGTTCGCACCAGAAGTTTCAAACAGACCCCAAATTCGTACGAACGTTAGAACCCCATTGAAGTCTATGGGACTCGAACATTCGAAATTAAAAGTGTTAATTTTAACGGCTAATATGCAAGATACTGTCCTAAAAAGGGTTTGGGGACCTGGCTCCTGCCCCAGGGGACATGGGTCAATGCAAAAAAAACTTTTAAAAACGGCCGTTTTGGCGGGAGCACTGATTTTAATGACCATTAAAATGAAGGAAAAAAAAGTGAAATATTAATTTAAATATGGTGCCTGGGGGGTGTCTGTAGTATGCCTGTGAAGTGCCACGTGTTTCCCGTGTTTAGAACAGTCCCTGCACAAAATGACATTTAACAGAAATAACGTCATTTAAAGCTGCTTGCGGTTTTAATGTTATATCTGGTTCCTGCAATATGGTTAAAAATCATTGAGAAAAATGGCATGGGTAGCCCTCCCTGCCCATTACCAGCCTATTTGGGTCTTGTACGCATATTAAGGGGAACCCCGTACCCATATTAAAAAAGGAAATACGTGTGGCCCCCAGGCCCTATATACTCAGAACAGCAGTATACAGGCGGTGCAAACAAGACCGGGACTGTGTAGGTTTGTTGTGTTAAGTTGAATCGGTTTGTAATTTTCAACTGGTACATTTTTAAAGTGTAGCTCCAGTCAAAAAAACTATTTTTAAGCTTTTTGGAAAACATAGGGAAGGGTTATCACCCCTGTATAATTTGTTTTGCCGTCCGTCTTTTTCAGAGCACGCAGACAGCACGCACAATCTCCTACCGCTGACTGCAAGCTCTATTTAAAACGAGCAAGATAGTTAGCTATATAGGTGGATATAGCGGTGTATACTGCGTTCAGAGCACGCAGACAGCACGCACAATCTCCTAAAATTGAATGAAAGCTCTATTTAAAACGAGCAAGATATTTAGCTATATAGGTGGATATAGCGGTGTATACTGCGTTCAGAGCACGCAGACAGCATGCACAATCTCCTAACACTGACTGAAAGCTCTATTTAAAACGAGCAAGATATTTAGCTATATAGGTGGATATAGCGGTGTATACTGCGTTCAGAGCACGCAGACAGCATGCACAATCTCCTAACACTAACTGAAAGCTCTATTTAAAACGAGCAAGATATTTAGCTATATAGGTGGATATAGCGGTGTATACTGCGTTCAGAGCACGCAGATAGCACGCACAATCTCCTAACACTGACTGACAGCTCTATTATAAAAGATAGATATATAGGTGAATACAGCGGTGTATACTGCGGTCAGGGCACGCAGACAACAACCACTACAGAAGAGCAAGAACGAAAAATCGGCCGATAACGATCGGTGTATACTGTGTTGAAGGTACACAGAACACCCATTAACTGCTACAGATGCCAACACACTACACAAGGCCGCCGCGCTGGCGGCCTTATATAGTGTGGGGTGTGTACTACACAGCCTGAGCTATGATTGGCCACAGGCATCCTGCCTGTGGCCAATCATGGCTCTCCTCGCTGCCGGCGCTGTGATTGGCCAAGCATGCGGGGTCACAGTGCATGCTTGGCCAATCATGAGCCAGCAATGCACTGCGCCATCGCAGTGCATTGTAGGCCGTGAGCACCACACGAATTTGGTGCGAACGGCCCATAACGTTCGGAATTCGCCGAACGGTCGAACAGCCGATGTTCGAGTCTAACGTATGTTTGACTCGAACACGAAGCTCATCCCTACCCACTACACCACTGTGCCGCCATGTGCTGTCTTCAAACTTTCTAAACAAAGGGTCGGTTTGCTGTCCTTAAGACTTAAGGGGGGCTGGACTAGGGCCAGTGGGAGTAAAAAAATATCCTGGCATCCAATGAGCCCTATCTTTACGAGGAATAGTGCTCCATCGATGATGTCAGTGGAAGGAATAGTTCCCCATTGTTGGAGTCAGTTGGAGGAATAGTCTCTCATAGTTGGCATTGGAAGGAATTATGCCCCATCAATGGTGTCAATGGAAGGAATTGTGCCCCATCGTTGGTATAAGTGGAAGGAATTGCGCCCTTTTGATGGTGTTAATGGGAGGAATAGTGAGCCATTATTGGTGTCAGCAATAGGAATTATGCCCCATCGTTAGTGTCATTGGTTGGATCAACGCCCCAAGGGCCAGATAAAGGTAAACAAAGGGCCGCATCAGGTCCCCAGGCTGCAGTTTGGAGACTGCTGCTATAAAGCATGGTCCAGATTGCTCCAGCAAGGGAAAAATACATTTCTTCCTAATCCCCTGAATGGAGTTGGATATTCCCTGGTTAAAAAATCCCTGGTGTTATTGCTTATAATTATTAATATTCAGTTATAGTTTGTGCATTTAGAAATGCATCCAGCTCTTTTTTAAGTTGGTCACTGAACGCAACCCATTCAACTGAATGGCACGCGATTGCAGCATGCAATAGTACAGGGTTTAAGAGGTTAAAACAGGCTGTGAGAGGGCAATACCACTCCTCCTCACTACTTGTCAAAAGCCCTCTAAAGAATGATCTGAATTCAGTTCACTCTTCAGAGAGCTTAAACTAGCCCTAATTGTGAAGAAGCTTTTCCGGAAGTATAGGTTAGGTCTTTGCCTAGGCTACCACTTTGGGTCTGTTTGGCTTATTACTAAATCATGCAGCCTAGCCCTGAAAGACAACGACCAATGCTGAGTACGATGACATCATCACTCTTAGCATTATAACATCATCTAGCTTAGTTCACTACTTTCATCACAGCCCAGGGTTAGCATTTCCAATTACAATACATCAAGAGTTCTCTACAGTTTTCTAGTCTCTCAAAGGAGCATGCTTGTTGAGTAAAGCATTTTAAACAGGTATGTCAAATGAAATTACCGCAAAAGCAAGCTCTGTAAAGGAAAGTGAAGGTGTTGCATTAGTGCAGTTTCCTTCTATTGCATCTGTATATACAATATGTGCCAACCTGTCAAGTCTCTAAAGATTTTTGCCCACAAACCCCGGGAGCTGTAGTACAAATGTAAGGCAGCATGCAGACTTGTGCTGACTTCTTACAGCTAATAAGAGAGAAATCCCCAGGGAATCATATTATTTCTCTTCTCTGTGACTAGCCAGTAAAATTGTGTGCACTACATCCTATCCTCCTGACAACTCACTTGTTCGTTATTGGCTTTGTACGTCTGGCAATATAGGAAAAAGTTTTCCTTCAAATTACCTTTAAAAAGAAAGAGAAGAGCCTAGCAGAAAAAGTTTAAACCTCTTAGCTTTATAGAATGCAATATGGCAGCATGATATCATACACTGTAAATTGGGATTGCAAAAGTATCAGAATAATGAACAAAATGTAAAAAAAAAAAAAAAAAGCCTATCATTAATATTAAACAATGTAGTTAGCCTTATGTATATATTTTAATGAAATCTATTCTGCTGTATCATCTATGACACTGAATATAATTTTACTGTTTAAAGGCAATCATAAGCCTGCCATGGTTATGTTAACTTTATTTAACTCTATGCAGAAAAATGCCTGATATGGATTCTTTATTTTATTAAAATTAAACCCCAGGCAGATTAAAAAAAAATCTCATATATAATATGTATTTCTTTAAAAATAATTAAAGTGGTTATAATTCTTGAACATGAAATATGAACAACACATATCACTGTACAGTGTGTGCTTGTCTCAAGCCAGAGCAGTAAACGTAATTTCTGTCTGCTTTGTTCCTCTGCTATCTACCCCTTTTGACAAGTTTTCCTGACACCGAGAGAAAAAAAGGTGGCAGGGGAGGGATCTTTAGCTCTATTCCTGTGTGCTGTGTGCTGTCAGAGCTCTGCATAGTATTATTTCAGCTTCCTGCTGCCTGCTTTCTGAGAGCTCAGACAAGCTGTATACATTCTGGACTTTGATCGGATGTGGACAAGACAAGACTGCAGATAAACAGGTAAAACCTATGTAGGAGGATTTATTTTATCTATGTGTATCAACTGAGGCCAGTCACTTCCCTGGGTTTGCAACCACTTAATTTCATTAAAGTTCTCAAGTTCCCGAGTCTGCCTTGATATCAGCTTCTCGTATTCTCTATCCAGCAGAACTCTGATGAAGGAGGGGCAGTTCTAGGAGCCAACAAAGAAAAGGGAAAGCACCTTTAACATGTTACTGGACCCAGGACCCCACATTCACTATATCTGGTCTCCCACAGTACACAGAACATGGAAAGGCAAGTATTTTATTAAATGTAAACTGCTAAATGTATTTTCTTATCGGCAGTTAGAGCAGTCTTATGACTTCTATCAGTGTCCTGCCAATCACTGGTTAAAGCTTTTTCTGACTGTCCTATTCGAATGGAAGACCCTTGACATTTTGTCTAGACAGTGCTGATTGGCTCTGTGCTGATCCCATGCACTCTCCCAAGAAAAGAAAAACTCTCTAGCAATACACACCAAACTGAGCATGTGCAGCCTGGCTCTGTGTTATTAGGAAATTATCAGGGGACAGTGGGAGGGGAAGGGTGTAGAGAAGACAGGATCAAACAGCCTTTTTACACAATGTGGAGAATCATGTGGAAGCTAAGGAACCCCTTAGGTTCCACAGCGAATATAACAAGCATGCTTTACTGCATATACAGACTGATTTCACTGTTGTGGGTTTAGTAACACTTTAAGTGTAGCAGCAAGGGGTTTGTTATATACAAAACAAGTTTAAGAACACTCATAAAGGTGATGTATGAAAAGGCTAATCAGCAAAATAAATTGCTCAGGGTGAATCCTCAGCCCGCAGCAGTAGAAAGGGTCCCTCAAGATGGCCGCCTGGCAACTTCTGGGACCAGCGTGGAGTGCAAGCAAGCAAGAAGTGACGGCACACAGGAAGCAGCGGTAACGCATTTCAGAGCATGCTCGGTTGCTCCTTTCTCAAAACATCATGACCCCAGAAGTTGCCGGGTGGCCATCTTGCCAGCTTTTGGATTGCTGTGCTGATGAACGGCTCTGAGAAACAGGAACCCTTGCTGTTGCTATGGGCTGAGGATGCACACTGAATGGTTTATTCTTTGCGAGTATTCTTAATCTTGTTTTGTATATAATAAATCCCTTGCTGCTACACTTAAAGGTGCTTTTCTTTTTCTCTTTGTTGTTTGCTTTTAGAGTTCTCTTAATTCTCTGAAAAGCTGCTCAGGTGCCTGGCTGCTCCACCTCTTAGCTGATGATGGAACACTCCTGTATGGAGTGGCCCTTCCCTTCAGTGCACCCTTCTACGCTGATTTTGTACTACTAGGAGCATAGCCTATTGCATTAGGGTGTGCACACTAAAGCTCAAGCACACGTGTGTCTGATTTTTCCACACTGCACCTGCAGGTTCTTTTTTTGGTGTGAACAAGCCACATAGAAGATAGTGGTTTTCTATGTGCCCTTGCAAAAAATTGTGTTTTTCAAGTACAGAAAAATGCAGGTCAGGTCTCCAAACAAGTATGAACAGGTCTTTAAGTAAAAATTTACATGACTTTTGTTTTTAGACAATATTTCTTTATCCAGGAGTTCAGCCCCAACCCATATGTAATTTTAAAGGGAAGTAGGGACAAAGATTTTTTAGGTATACTTTCTTGTGGATCACAGGAGTGCACTTACTTTTGCTCTTCTGTTGCCTAGAATCAGCCGAGAGTGGGATATTGCCTGCTATCAGCTAATGTGGGCTATTGCTCATTATCAGCTGATGTGGCAAAGCTGCGCCAAGCTCTGCAAGGATCCCGATAATATTGATACGATCCACCAGCTGCCTGATTGACAGCTAGCTCTGTCTTTCAGCACACAGCTGAGAGCTGGAACCAGCTGCACCCATCCCCTCCCCAGCTCGGTGCTCCAGTGAGTGCTGCAGGAGCACAGCAGAGAGCTGTGAATGACAGTCACTGCTCTGTGCTCTGAGAAAACCAAGAACTGAGGGACCAGCAGTCATGTGATTGCTCAATTCTTAGGTTTAGAGCAAATGTGGGACAACATTGAGGTGAGTATGGATGTTTATTTTTTAACAAACCCCAAACTTCTCCTTTAAAGTGGTTATAAAGGCAGAAGGTTTTTTTTTTATCTTAATGCAATCTATGCATTAAGATAAAAAAAAACCTCTATGTGCAGCAGCCCCCCTCAGCCCCCCCCCCATACTTACCTGAGCCCCATCTCGATCCAGCGATGCTGCACGCGAGACTCGTCTGTCTGGGACTATCCCTGCTGATTAACTGAGACACATTATTGGCTTCTGCTGCTGTCAATCAAAGTCAGTGAGCCAATGAGGAGAGAGAGGGGGCTTGGGTGCCCCCATAGCAAACTGCTTGCTGTGGGGGCACTCAGTAGGAGGGAGGGACCAGGAGCTCCTGCGGGGGGCCCAAGAAGAGGTGGATCTGGGCTGCTCTTTGCAAAATCACCGCACAGAACAGGTAAGTATATCATGTTTGTTATTTTTGAACAAAAAAAAAAAAAAACAAGACTTTCGTATCACTTTAACTAAATTAGGTTATCAATAGTTACAATGTGTATTATACAGCAGGTAATTATTTATATTGTCATCTTCAACCCTAGAACTGTCCCTCGCTGTCGTCATCTAATTCTGCCCAAAGTCACTTCTGTTTGACATTCCATGAGCTAATCCTGTAAAAGAACTCACTTCCGGTGATAAAATATTGCCTTGTGACAGTTCACAGTGCTGTAAATGATAATAAATAAAATAAATAAATAAATAAATGTCATTATTAAAATGTGAAAGGAAGAAATGTCTAATAGGAAAAAAGGAAAAAAATCCCCTTTAATATTCTATCACATGTAAATAACTGGCATTTGTATTATAAGAGGTTTATAGAACTGCATGTGGTCACAAATGTCTGCAGGCCTAGAGGCCTAGGAGGCACATAACTGAAATCTTTCCCTGTATAACTCTATAAACTAAAAGCACACATGACTGAAGGAGAGCCTAGGACAAAGGAACATTTGAAGAAAAAGTATGCCAGACTTGCCAAAAAGTTTGAATTCATCATAAACGGTGACAGGGAACATGCAAAGCTCTGTCCTTATTCACAGCATTGCTATAATTAAAGCCCAACTCTGGACAAATTAAAAGTTATCCCTTGCAGTGGGGCAGTACAAGAGTTAATTGCTTATTTATGTCTAGGGGAACACTAAAAGGAAATATACTTACCTGATCCTCTGCTCCTCCTTGCAGCTAGACCAGCAGCTTTTGCACCCTCACGTTCTAGAAGTCTGAAGTCCTGACATCATCAAGTTCATGGCCCTTCTCTGGACATGAGGACGCTGAGGAACAGTCCACTGATGGATCGTGGGGTAACGCTATCTGCTGGGGGAGTGGAGGATCGGGTAAGTAAAACTGTTTCTTTTCTCCCCTAGACAAAATGAGCTAATAACCCTTGCAGTGCAGGCACAGCCCCACTGAAAGGGATCATTTTCTGCCCAGGGTTGGGCTTTAAAGAGACAATCTATCCAAAAATAATATATATTATCTAGCTTGTTCCTGCCCAGTCCTAGCAGGGTCTTTACGCCTATTAGATCGGAAGAACTGTGTGATCACGTGATCACTGTGATTGGCTGTCACATGATGGTGAGCCAATCCTGATGGCTCCCATTAGTACTAGAGAGCAAAGGCTGTCTATGACTGCTAAGTCACTGTTCTGGGAGAGCGCCCTCATCAGAGAAAATTTGGCCACCCATGGACACTTATGTGTGGTGACATATCTTTTCTTTTGTAGTTGGGCAACTTTACACTTTGCAAGGTCTGTACTTTGATAACCAGGATGCAGTTCCATTTCTTAAGGGTATACTTATAAATCAGTCAATCTGATATTCACCCAACATTCACTGCAGGCAAATCTTTTTTGTTGATGTGCAGATTGAAATGAAGACAGACAAAGTTTTTGTTTTTTCCAGTTGTATTTTTTTTCTCAGTGCAACTTCCAAGTGAAAGATGTTACACCAACATGTCAGAAAAAGGATCACCCCCAGTGGTCATTTTGATTAGCTCAGCATGAAAATAGTTTTCCTGAACATTTCAGTCCCTGACAACTATGGGTGGCAAGGCACTTTCAAAAGATCACCGGGATAAAGTGGTAGACAGGCACAAGTCAGGAGACAGATACAAAAAATTTAAAGGCTTTATCAATGCCTAGACGCACAGTGAAGCAGTGGCGGCCTATCCATACAGGGCGCAGGGGCGCCGCCCCCCTAATCCATGTGCCCAGCCCCTAATCTTCATACAGGGCACCGGATGCATGGATTGCAACAGGGTTTTTTTTTCTAATCACGTGATTAGAGTCTGAGGCTCTAATTGGCTTCAAAAAAGGGTGGGCTTGGGGAGATGAGCACTGCGCCCCAAGCTCACCCACTTGTGGGACAATAGCGAATTAATATTCACTATTAATTCGCTATTAATTCACTATTATTAATATTCGCTATTGTCTTCCTGATTCTCCTCCCAGCCAATCAGGAAGCAGGTACCAAGACCCGATTGGCCAGGGAGTCTTAGGACTCCCAATTGTGTCTCAGAACATACTGGCCTATCGGGTCTCAGGACACACTTCCTGTTCAGCCCGAAGGAGAAGCAATGACTTGGTTCTTCATTCCCCTGCCTCCTATGTTAAGGTTAGTCTTGCTGCCCTCCCATCCACCGTCCGTGGTTTGGGGGGGGTGCTTGCGGTGATCGCCAGCTTCCCGTCTGTCTCCGCAGGGGGTGGGGGATTGGAGGGTGGCGTTAGTTTGGCGCCCCCGCCCCACCACCCAAAATATTTAGCACCAGCTGCCACTGGAGTGAAGTCTATTTCTAGGAAGTGGAAGGTATTTGGTACTACATAGGCCCTCTCTTAGATCGGGACATTGCTCCAAATTGGATGAAAGAGCCAGGAGCTCTGAAGCAGTTGCTGGAATTTATGACAAAGAGTGGTCATTGTGTGAATGTGACAACAATATCACAAATTCTTCACAAATGTAGTTTGAATGAGAGCGTTGCAAAAAAAAAGCTATTCCTCAAGAAAGGCCACATGCAGTCAAGATTGAGCTTTTTAAGATTCTGAGGTCACATAGAAAAAGGTGTTATGGTCAGATGAGACTAAAATGTAATTATTTGTCCTCATAACCAAATGATATGTCTGGCAGAAATCCAATAACAGCTAACCATCCAAAAAACACCATTCCTCTGCAGCAGGGAGTGGAGCACTTGTCACGAAGGAAGGAAAATGGAAGCGTGCAATTCTCAAATCTTGTGCGTTTCCTGTATCGCATCAGTTTGAACCAGGGCTTAAACCCTATTTAAATTCTGTGGAATGACTTGAAGACTGCAGTCCACTAATGGTCACCATGAAATTTAATTGAACTTGAGCAGTTCTGCAAAGAAGAGTGGGTAAATATTACAAAGTCTAGATGTACAAAGTTAGTAGAGACATATACAACAGGCTAAAGACTGTAATTAAAGCAAAAGGTAGTTCAACAACATACTGACATAAGGGGGTGATACTTTTTCCAACTCAGCGACTCTGTTTTGGAGTTTTTTTTTTTTTCTGACATGTTGATGTTATATCTTTCACTTGGACGTTATAAGTTGAACTGACTAAATACAGCTGGATAAAACAAAAACTGTGTCTGTCTTTAAGGCTGCAAAGCAACAAAATGTGATTATTTTAAAGGGGGGGGGGGGTGATTCTTTTCTATACCCACTGTAAATATGCTCCTATATACGGTAAGGTTCATGATATGTGATTCAGCTGTATCTGACTTGCACACTTTCCTCACCCTCATTAACAGCTGTCACTGGTTAATTTGTAAGGCGCTTCTTTATACCTGAGGCAAGAGTTGTACTTATGGAGCAGGTTTATATTTTTACAGGACATTATATCTCCAGAATTACAGCACAAAACAAAATGAAATAATGAACCCAAAGAAGTATAAAAACATATCTGTCTGAATGAAATTGTTAAGAAATAGTTCCAAAAAGGTAGAAACCAGAGATGCAATAATATTTTCCTTGAATATGTGTTTTAGCCATAAGCTAGGTATCTTTTGTATATTTTACAACACACATTTTACTGTGTACACGAAGCTCGTTTTACTTCCCTACGGGACTTTCTTTGCTTTAAAGGACAATTGCATTAAATGAATGTAACTGCAGGGAGGAAAGATGAGCATGATGTAGGTTTTTCTCATTTTCATATTTCTCTCCATCAAGCTATCAGTTTGAAGGATATCACCACTTTTCATGGGAAACAAAATAATGAAAAAAATAAATAAATAATATATAATGTACAATTGATAGACAAGCCATATTATAATTTATTGCTTTTAAAAGTTATCTTTCCTTTTCAATCTGCAGCCACAGTAATTCTTGTAAAATTCAGTTTAATACAGCAACTTTGAGGTGTTCTGTACACCATTGGTAAACAGAACGGCCACTGAAATGTTATTTCCTGCTTGTGTGATTGGCTCACTGATTTTCCCGGAAGTCTACACTAAGGCAGCTTTTCTCATCAGAACATTGGTGTACCAGGTGATTATAGTGAACCAGGCCCTCCCATTTAGGATCAGTATGCAAAGAAATGGCGAAACAAACAGCTTTTTTTTCGGAGCAATCGGCATAGATGACCCAGAGGGGGTTGTTTTTTTCTCAACAAAAGTGGAGTTGCACTTTAAAGCGGGATTCCGCTGCCGTTTCTTCTTTTTTTTACCTGTGTCACTGGTGGGCGATTCCTACGGTGTCTTTGCAGTCACGATCGGCGTCTTTTTAACCCCCGGCGTGACGATTTCATTGCTAAGGAAAACTTTTAAAAAAGCAGTCCGGCGGTTTCCATTTTCACTGTGGGCGTTTGAAGCCCACAGGCATTTACTTCCTGGATGCGATGATGCTGAGCTCCCAGCATCCACCGCTCCATCTCACACATGCTCATTGAGTGTTCGCTTTGTTTTCCTTCCTCTTGCCTCATGTTCTATAGTGGTAATGGCAGATAGAGCTGCCTGCCCACTTTCAAAATGGCAATTTCGGACATGCCCTCGTCACATGACCGGCGTCCTCCTTCCAAAATCTCACGAGATTTCGGCATGACTGTGTCCCCCACTGATTCCTGGGAAATAGCTAAAAAAGTTCCCAGGGACCATTGCGAAGCCGATAAACACGCCTACTCCCACGGGAGGAGAGCCCGGAAGTCGGCATAAACATTAAAAATAAAAGTACATAATAGTAAATAGTAAATACTGCATATTATTTTATTTCAATGGTCATAACTGCATCTATGTTCCAAAGCCATTTGAATAAGATGAACTTGCAATTTTCTGTACAAAACCGCTTTAAGTGCTTCCTCACACCAGCAGCCTCAATATACTTCGGTTACTGGTGTGCGCAGTGATGGTTGTACCAATGTGTTGTAAATTAGATATCATACTATTTACTTTTATTTGTTATTATTTTCAACTTTTTTTGAAATGTAACAAAATTACATTTTATTTATCTCTTTTCACCAAAGCAGGTTTTGGTGAGGTGTACACAGTGGTGAGAACTGAAATCATATGACGCAAGGCAAATTGCCTTGATAATGTGTTGAGGCTGTGTTGGGCAAGACTGCCCAACGCAGCCCAATGCAAATGGTATGAATGGGCTCTAAAACTTGGATTGTGCAATTATGCCCTGTGCTTAGGTATCAGAGACTTTCTAGATTCCAATGGGTGTGATAATTACACAGACAGCACGAGGTTAGAAAAAAAACTGGTGGACTGGTTCAAGAGAGTCATAAAAAATTAACATGGAACCCGTACAAGATAGCAGCTATGGATCCATCCACTGCTGTGACAAAGTACTGTCAATCACAACAGACCTGATGGGGACCTAGTCAATTTTGGTAATCCAAAACAAAGTGGCGTTGTTCCAAGTAAGTTCCCCGCGTATAGCACTACCCTCCCAGAAGCTGCTTAAGTATGTTTGTTGCATACTCTGCCTCTCAACCCCAATGCTCCTCTTGGCACACCTGGCAATAGTGTTAGTGCAATGACCAATAAGAAACACACACATTATGATAAAACACAGAAATTGTCTTTACTACAATATTTCTGTGGAAAAGTAACAGACAGTAACAGTATATATATTCCAGTAATCAGCTGGAGAGCAATAACTGAGATTACGAGTAATATAGCTCAATACTATATTCAGGCTGCTTTCAGGGGATTCCAAACCTGAGAATAACCCCAAGAGCAGAGGCACACTTAAATGGCAAATCACAATATGACACTGCATACAGATGTGCGTAGTTCAAAGTTAATCATTGGAGTTTGCTATAGACCACCCAATGTTAATGAGGAGGTGGAGACTCAGTTCCTTGCACAGATAGAAAGGGATGCAAGGGCTGGAACAGTGATAATAATGGGGGATTTTAACTACCCAGAAATTGACTGGAGTAATGGCACTACTGGTACAGTTAAAGGGCAAAAATGTATAAACCTATTACAGGACAATTTTATGGCCCAGCTTATTGAGGCCCCAACTAGGAATGATGCTATGTTAGACCTGGTAATCTCAAACCATGCAGAGTATATTACTAATGTTCAGATAAAGGAACACCTGGGTAGCAGTGACCATAACATGATTTCATTTGATGTTAGCTGTAAGCAAAAATCACATACGGAAAAGATAAAAAACACTTAATTTCAAGAGAGCAAATTTTCCAAGGATGAGAGCTGCTCTCCAGGACCTAAACTGGGAGAGAATATTGGCATTAATGGGCACAGAACAGAAATGGGAATTCTTCAAAAAGACTGTTGGTGATCTTACTGCAAAGTATATTCCCATGGGCAATACGTTTAAAAGGCTAAAAATAAAACCTATGTAGCACACGGCTAAAGTTAAAAAAGCTATAAACTATAAGAAAAGAGCTTTTAAAAATATAAAAATGAAGGAACACTAGTGTCATTTAAATGTTACAAAGAATATAACAGAATATGTAAAAAGGAAATCAAGGATGCAAAAATTCAAAATGAAAGACAGATTGCAAAAGATAGTAGGACAAACCCCAAAAAATTCTTCAAATATATTAATAGTAAAAAGGTCAAGTCTGAGCATGTAGGCCCTTTACAAAATAATCTGGAGTGGGTGACTGGGGACAAAGAGAAGGCTAATTTATTAAATACTTTCTTCAGCTCTGTGTATACAAAGGAGCATGGAGGAGCTCATGTCCATAATGGGGGCGGTAGTGACACAGCCCCAAATCCACAATGGCTCAAAAGTGATATGGTCCAGAAATATTTAGACAGAATAAAGGTGGATAAAGCACCTGGACCTGATGGCATCCACCCACGGATCCTAAAAGAATTGAGCTCTGTAATTTCAAAGCCAATTATTATATAATATAGTTTTTAGGGACTCATTAATGACAGGAATAGTACCACTGGATTGGTGCAGGGCGAATGTGGTGCCTATATTTAAAAAGGGAACAAAGTCTTTACCAAGTAACTATAGACCTGTTAATTTAACTTCTATAGTTGGGAAGATACTGAAGGGATTAATAAAAGACCACATGGACGAGTTCTTGCAGGAAAAAAAAATATTTTAAACAACAGACAGCATGGATTCATGAAAGACAGAAGTTGTCAGACAAACCTGATTTCTTTTTATGAGGAGGTAAGTAAAACTTTGGACAGAGGGGTGGCGGTGGACGTGGTATACTTGGATTTTGCAAAAGTGTTCGATGCAGTTCCACACACAAGGCTCATGTGTAAGGTAAAGTCTACAGGTTTGGAAATATCAGTTAGTAAATGGATAGAAAACTGGCTAAAAGACAGAATTCAGAGAGTAGTGATTAATGATTCTTAGGCCGCGTACACACGGGCGGACTGTTCGCCCAACTTTGTCCGCTGAACAGTGTTTCAGCGGACAGTCCGCCCGTGTGTGGGCTTTCAGCGGACAGTTTCAGCGGACAGTTTGACGGACAAAGTCTTTCGGAAATTCCGAAAAACTGTCCGCTGAAACTTTGTTTGAGCGAACAGTCCGCCCGTGTGTAGGCTACTTTCGAAATGAGCAAACTGTTCCCGCTCGGAGGGAAGTCTGCTCATTTCGAGCGCGTGTGAAGGTAGGCGGGGCCCGCGACGGAGACGTCGCGGGCTCCACCGCCTGGAATGGACTTAAAGGGGAACCCCAACGCCGAAAAAAATCGGCGTGGGGGTCCCCCCAAAGTCCACAACAGACCCTTGTCCGAGCACGCTACCCGGCCGGCCAGGAAAGGGGGGCGAGCGAGCACGCCCCCCCTCCTGAGCCGTACCAGGCCGCGTGCCCTCAACATGGGGGGTGCCTTGGGGAAGGGGGGGCCCCGCGGCCCCCCCACCCCAAAGCACCTTGTCCCCATGTTGATGAGGACAAGGGCCTCTTCCCGACAACCCTGGCCGTTGGTTGTCGGGGTCTGCGGGCGGGGGGCTTATCGGAATCCGGGAGCCCCCTTTAAGAAGGGGGCCCCCGGATACCGGCCCCCCACCCTATGTGAATGAGTATGGGGTACAATGTACCCCTACCCATTCACCTGTAAAATAAAAGTACCCAAAAAAAAAACACAACACACGAGAAAAAATATTTTATTGCACAGCTCCGGGGGTCTTCTCGCCGGACTCCTCCGCTATCTTCGTGTAGCTCTTTTGCTAGCGGAGGAGTCCGGCCTTCTTCCTCCCCGCCGCCGGCCTCTTCTCCCGACTTCGGGGGTCTTGTCCCCCTCTTCGGTTCTTCTGCCGGGCCACCGCGCCTTCTTGTAGCTCTTTTGCAGGCGGTGGCCCGGTCTTCTGTCGCCGCCGCCTTCCGTTCTTCTGCCGGGCCACCGCGCCTTCTTATAGCTCTTTTGCAGGCGGTGGCCCGGTCTTCTGTCGCCGCTGTCGCCGTCGCCGCCTTCCGTTCTTCTTCTTCTTCTTCTTGTTCTTCTTCTTCTCCAGGAGATGTTGACACGACGCTCTCTCCGGCCGGAATGCCAGAGCCGCCCTGCGCTGCCACTTATATAGTGCCAATGGGGCGGTGTCACATGGTATATGTCACATGGGTTGGTCACATGGGTTGATGTCACATGGGGACTATGACATCGTAAGGGGGCGGGGTCACCATGTGACATCAACCCATGTGACCAACCCATGTGACATATACCATGTGACACCGCCCCATTGGCACTATATAAGTGGCAGCGCAGGGCGGCTCTGGCATTCCGGCCGGAGAGAGCGTCGTGTCAACATCTCCTGGAGAAGAAGAAGAAGAACAAGAAGAAGAAGAAGAACGGAAGGCGGCGACGGCGACAGCGGCGACAGAAGACCGGGCCACCGCCTGCAAAAGAGCTATAAGAAGGCGCGGTGGCCCAGCAGAAGAACGGAAGGCGGCGGCGACAGAAGACCGGGCCACCGCCTGCAAAAGAGCTACAAGAAGGCGCGGTGGCCCGGCAGAAGAACCGAAGAGGGGGACAAGACCCCCGAAGTCGGGAGAAGAGGCTGGCGGCGGGGAGGAAGAAGGCCGGACTCCTCCGCTAGCAAAAGAGCTACACGAAGATAGCGGAGGAGTCCGGCGAGAAGACCCCCGAAGACGGAAGACCCCCGGAGCTGTGCAATAAAATATTTTTTCTCGTGTGTTGTGTTTTTTTTGTTGGGTACTTTTATTTTACAGGTGAATGGGTAGGGGTACATTGTACCCCATACTCATTCACATAGGGTGGGGGGCCGGTATCCGGGGGCCCCCTTCTTAAAGGGGGCTCCCGGATTCCGATAAGCCCCCCGCCCGCAGACCCCGACAACCAACGGCCAGGGTTGTCGGGAAGAGGCCCTTGTCCTCATCAACATGGGGACAAGGTGCTTTGGGGTGGGGGGGCCGCGCGGCCCCCCCTTCCCCAAGGCACCCCCCATGTTGAGGGCACGCGGCCTGGTACGGCTCAGGAGGGGGGCGCGCTCGCTCGCCCCCCCTTTCCTGGCCGGCCGGGTAGCGTGCTCGGACAAGGGTCTGTTGTGGACTTGGGGGGAACCCCCACGCCGATTTTTTTCGGCGTTGGGGTTCCCCTTTAAGTCCATTCCAGGCGGCGGTGCCCGCGACGTCTCCTTCGCGGGCCCCGCCTACCTGTACACGCGCTCGAAATGGGCGGACTTGCCTCCGCCTTACGTGGGCGAGTCCGTTCATTTCAAAAGTTGAGCGAACTGTTTGGCAAACAGTTCGCTGAAACAGTCCGCTCGTGTGTGGGCAAGTCCGCTCATGCAAATTTTGAGCGGACTGTTGCGGCAACTGTTTGACGAACAAAGTTTCAGCGAACAGTCCCCGCGTGTGTACGCGGCCTTACTCTGAATGGTCTAAGGTTATCAGTGATGTACCCCAAGACTCAGTGCTGGGACCCTTACTTTTTAATATCTTTATAAATTATATTGGGTCTGGGATCAAAAGTAACATTTCCGTCTTTGCAGATGACACCAAGCTATGCAGTGGAATAACGTCCTTACAGGATGTCTCCAATTTACATGCCGACCTCAATGCACTGTCTTACATTTTCACAAGAAGCCGATAGAGGAACTTTCCATCAATTAACATAGGAAGGAAGGTTGTCCTGCCCATAGGCCACCTATTTTATTGGAATGGCCCAGCCAGATGTGCCAGGTGTGAGTTAGGGTTGCCCTTCACCAAATCAGTGGTGAGAAGGTCAGGCACTGCAAGAGTCCCTTGAGGAGTGAGGATAACTTATTCGGTGCTCTCACTCAACACATCATGCTCTCTTGAGAGGATGATTAACTCTCCGCTTTCTCTGACTCACTGGCTCAGGCACAGTAGGCTCACTAGCCTCTCCTCATTTGCTTTGCAATATTTGGCCAATTTAACACTGCCATCTATCTTTTGTGGGGCTAACCTGAGTTTTCACACAGACTTTCTATTAGGTTGTGTGTTTTTGTTGCATCATTCTGGCCTTCTGTCATAAGGTCCCATCTCCCTTCCTTTTTTATAGTCGGCAGGTCCCGTGATGTATATTAACCATTTTAGCCCCGGGAGATTTGGCTGCTCAATGACCAGGCCATTTTTTGCGATCCGGCGTACTGCGTCGCTTTAACTGACAATTGATGTCCCTTTTTTTCCCACAAATAGTGCTTTCTTTTGGTGGTATTTGATCATCTCTGCGGTTTTTATTTTTTGCACTATAAACCAAAAAAGAGCGACAATTTTGGAAAAAAACACAATATTTTTAACTTTTTGCTATAGTTAATATCCCCAATTTATATTTAAAAAAGCAAATTTTTTCCTCAGTTTAGGCCAATATGTATTCTTCTACATATTTTTGGTAATAAAAATTTCAATAAGCGTATATTATTTGATTAGTTTTAGTCCCATTTTAGTCTAGCATCTACAAAATAGGGGAAAGATTTATGGATTTTTTTTTTACTAGTAATGGTTAGTAACTGCGACATTATAGTGGGACTGTGACATTATGGCAGACAAATTGAATACTTTTGACACTTTTTTTGGACCATTGGCTTTTATACAGCGATCAGTGTTATAAAAATGTACTGATTACTGTGTAAATGTCACTGGCAGGTAAGGGGTTAACACTAGGGGGCGATCAAGGGGTTAACTGTGTTCTCTAGGGAGTGATTCTAACTGTGGGGGGAGGGGACTGACTGGGTGAGGAGACCAATCATTCTTCATATTTATTATGAACAACAGATCGCTCTCCTCACCCGTGAAAGCTTGGAAATCTGTCTGTTTACATTGACAGATTTCCGTTCTGTCTCTGTGTGGAGCGATCGCACGCACAACGGCTCAAGGGTCATGCTGCCAGTGCACACGCACCCCCTAGTGGCCAAAAGGTGGTCAGTTACATCTGTTTCGCCCAGAGAAGCCAACCTGCCGCAGTACATCTGTGGTGGCTGGTCGGGAAGGGGTTAAAGAAAATTGCATTTTTGGATTACCTATAAAATCCTTTTCCTAAAGTACATCACAGGAGGGATTATGCCTGGGAGGGGACTTCCTGTCTTGTTTTTTGCCACTCTTCTGAAGGTGGAAGTGCGACTTTATGCTCTGTGTCCCATAATGTACTAGAAGAATAAGTAAAATTGTTGCCCATACTTACCGTAATTTTCCTTTCCTGGATCCTGGTCAGCTCCACCCCCTCTGACCCCTCCAGGACCACCTTTTTCCTAGCCCATAAAGGGCGGCTGTCTGCCCACACCAGTGTTCAAAAAATACCCGCCTCGCAATGGATAAACTGGGTGGGAATCCTCCGGCTGACATGGGGAGGATCCAGGAAAGGAAAATTACGGTAAGTATGGGCAACAATTTTCCTTATTCCTGGACCGCCCCATGTCAGGTTACTATGGGATGTAGCAAGCTTTTTAAAAAGGGAGAGAAGACAAAAAATAAGCCAAACCCTCAATGCTACTCAAATTTTTAATGGGCGACAGCCGCCATAATAACCATAGAGCCAAATGTCTCCTCAGGCGGGTAAGCCAATTAAGCCTGTAATGCCTAATAAAAGGTGTTGGGCACGCTCCAGTTTGCTGCTCTGCAAACTACCTCAGGGGCGACCTTTACGTATGCTGCCTAGGATGCTGCCATACCCTTCATCGAATGTGCTTTGATCTCTGAAGGAGGAGGAAGGCACAGAGTTTTGTATGCAATATGCATGGTCTTTGACAAATCTGGAAGAAAAAACTCTGGATGTTGCCTGCATACCCTTTTAGGCCCCATTGGGAAAAAAAACTACAGCTGATCTGCTTTTAGACCATTTCAGGTAGGCTGAAACCACAGAACTCAGGTCTAACCTACTCCACTCATCATCAGCTGTATCTTCTGGAAAGGCTGGGAGAATGACCTCCCAGTTCATATGAAATCATAATGCAACCTTAGGTAGTAAGCTTGGAATTGGCCTAAGGACTATCATGTCTGGGAGCACCAAACAATATGGTACTTTAGATGAGAAGGCGCACAACTCGGAGACCCTTCTGGCCGAGGCAACAGCTAGTAAAAAACAAAAAACTGTTAAAAGAAATAATGAACAAGAGAAAGCTTGATCAAATGGAGGAACCAGCGGTGTTCCCAAGACTAGTGTTTAGTCCTCTTTTTTAAAAAACGATTTCAATGGAGGTCTGATTTCTATGGCTGACCCTAAAAATCAGATCACCAACGGATGTAGTCAATATCTTGTACACAACACGCCAACAAAGTGGGGATTTGACCCTTCAGGGAATTATAAGCTAACCCTTAGAGACAACTCTGCATAAACTCCAAAATGTTAGACACTGAAGGAGATCCAAGGTCCCAACCCCTTTTCTGTAGTATTCCAGATCTGGTGATAGGTTAGATTTATGGACCTCTTACGAGCCTGTAATAATGTCTCCACTACACCACCTGAGAGACCCAAGCCAGTTAAAGCCTCCCTATTACTTTCAAGTTATTAACTTCATCCTCCTGCAGTTCGGGTGTCAGGCCCCACTCCGCAGAAGGAGATTTTGACAAGGAGGCAGTGGGATTGGCGAACCCAACTTTATCCTCCAAGCCAGAGGAAACCACGGCTCCCTGAGCCAGTAAGGTAAGACTACTATTGCTGTGATCCTTCTCGCTGAATCTTCAGCAGGATTTTGAGAGACAATGGAAGCAGCAGGAATACATAAACCAAGGGGAAGTTCCAAGACCTGGATAGAGCACCCTGACCCAACGCCTGTGGATGCCAGGTCCGGGGGAGAGGACGCAAGGCAGTTGACAATTCTCCTCAAATGCCATAAGATTTATCGATTCAGGCCCCATTTGTTTGTGATCCTCAAAGCCTCGACTCAAGTGATCTGCTAAAACCATTCCCAGGCCCTGAGAGATAAGATGCTGTAAGAGCTGAGATTCTTCTCTGTGCATAGGAAGATTGACATGTCACCTGAAGGAGAGGGCGACTTCTTGTGCCCCCTTGAGACACATAAGCCACCGTAATTGTCGCCCAAGAATCTAGACAGCTCGACCTTGCAACATAGGTTGGAACGCTAAGAGAGTGTGTCTGACAGCATCCAATCCTAGGAAATTCACAAAAGTTCAATTGGCCTTAAACCTGCTGTCCCAGGCAGTGTGCCCCGCAGCCTGCCAGACTGGCATTGGTCATCACCACTATTGGTTCTGAGGCCTTCAACAGAACTCTGCGGTAAAGATTGCAAGCTACTGACCACCGAACCAGGGACCAGATTATCTGAATTGGCAGATAGAATTTCTGGTAGAAGGAGTGACGATTCCACTGAAGAAGAAAGTTGCATTGAAACCTCCTTCTGCACCACCTGACCCATGGGACTACTGGAACTGTGGCTGATAGAACCCCCAGATACTGCATGCACCATCATCGAAGACCTTGCTATGACTGCTTTTGTCTAAAACTGGATCTCCTGGACCTTCCTCTGAGGAAGAGAAACACCACCCTGATCCGTGTTGAATTGTACTCCTAAATACTCCAACATTTGTGTCGGATGCATCTGGCTCTTCCGATAGTTGAACAACCAAGCGAAACGAGCTAGTGTTTGCAGGTGAAATTCACATGAAGTAGAAGGAGCTCATTTGACAGACCCAGAAGTAGCATGTCGACTAGATAATGGAATATTTGCACTCCCTTGACCCTAAAAGTCGCGACGACAGCAGACAGTAGCTTTGAGAACATTCTCAGAGCCGTGCAGAGACTGAATGGGAGACATTAAAAGTGAAAATGAGAGTCTTCCACGGAAAACCTGAGAAAGCGATGCTGAGATGCGTCTATGGAAACAAGAAGATACGCATCCGCCAAATCGATGGAAACCATCCAGTCTCCTAAGTCCACAACGGAAATTATCGTTTCCCCCGACTCCATTTTGAATGGTGGAACCTTCATGAAAGAATTCAGGACTTTGAGGCCAAAAGACTGGTCCGAAACCCCCTGAAGCCTTTGGGACCAAAAACAGAGGGGAACATACTCTTTGACCCAATTCGTGCCATGGAACCGGAAGGATGGCCCTTGCTGCCAACAGCTCCCCTATATATTCTCTCAACCATCTGTAGGAAGCCCAGTTTCTATGAACAAGGTCTGATGGGGCCTTATTCTGAACTCAAGACAATAATTTAATCCAGGCATCCTGTAATTTAACTACCCAAACCCCCCCCCCCCCCCCCCCCCGAATTAGGCTAGTATTGCTCCTACTTGAGAGGGTTAAGTGGAGACACCCTCAGAAGGACTTATTTGAAGCCTTAGAAGCTTCATTGGCCCTGGGCTTGGAAGGTTTCTGGAAGGTTGAAGCGGCTCCCTTCCATGAAAAACTGTCTGTAAGTACTGGCCTCGCTGGACCCTTCTTTGGATCTCTTGTTAAACCGAAAGGGCTGCTGTTGTCTTTTTCTCTTCTGCAGGATTAGGCTAGATCTGCCACCAGAAACCCGCTGAATTGCAGATTCTAAGTCTTCCCGAAGAGTAGCTTCCCGTTGAATGGAATCGAACATTGACTGTGCTTGGAAGCCTTATCGGCCAACCAATGCTTCAACCATAAGGCTCTGCGGCTGTGATGGAATGAGCCATTATCTTTGCTGTGAATGAATGAATGAATGAATAATTTGTATAGCGCACAACGCAAACTGAATCGCCTCATGAATCGCTGTCATCTTTTGAACCGGCTCCCTGACCTGGTCAACAGCCACTTCAGCCACAAACTCTACAGCAGTCCTGAAAACTGCAAAAGAGAAGAACTGCCACTTCCCAGACTTTCATCTGAACATCCATCCACCAGCTCTGCTACCCACAGCCTAAGGCTGGATTCAGACTCATGCACTCTCCCCACATTCCGCAGATCCACACCACCGAACATGCCCCATAGGAGACCATGGTAAATGAATGGTAGCGCAAAACCGCAAAAAGCACCAAAAATGCACAGGTGCGAATCCTACCCAAGTGCTGCTGCCACAGAAGTGAGCACTACCGCCAGCCTGCAGGCTGCTTCGGCCAAATTGTACAACCTATTTAAGGAGACCGAATCCTCCAGCGGAAGCGGAATGTGGCAGGCGAATCTAGGTAATGAAGCATCCACCTTAGGCATAGTGTCCCAAGGGTTACAGCTTTGATACTCTATTATGCACATTGAGCTTCTCATGCCCCGCCCAGTCATAGTCAAATACTTCTTTAATTTCAGAAATGAATGGGAAGGAAGGTAAAGATTTCTTTAAATACGGGTAGTATCTCTGCTGTCTCTTTGAGGCGACAATTCTTCCTGCCACTTCATTGCATCCTTAACAGCCTCCACCAAAGGGGGAACCAGTGCACAATTCAAACGTATGCGATTCCAAGACCATCTCAGCCTCAGATGGATCTGAATCGCTATCGACGTCAAAGTTAAAACGCACTGAAAACACATGATCTGAATCTGCAAATGCTGAAGATACAGCAGGATGAGCAGGATTCCTTGAAACACTGTTCAACCCTTCCTTGACTGCGTGCTTAATGTAGGATTTAACCTGGCATGCATTCACAGCATTGTCCTGAGCTGCCTCCTTGAAGCAAGATGCACACCCACTTTCCCCTGATGACCTCAACTGAGCAAGCCCAACAGGATCCTTCTTCTGCCTGAGCTGGCGATGAAGACCTATCTGAAGAAGAAGATCTTCTCTGTCTGCGCCCAGATTTCCTCTTTCTAGAGGCTTTCTGATGTCTTGACCTCTCCTGGCTCAGGTCCGAGCGACTAAAGTGAGGTAAGGGCGAGGGAGTTATGGAATGCTGTGACAACAGGCGTCTATCCAGCTGCATGCGACTCTGTGACTTGTCATGTCTAGCCTTTTTACTCCTTTGAGGCTGGAATGCTGATTAGGAACCTCTTTGCGAGCGTTTAGCTCACACTGGGCCCTTCTCTCTGTAAAACAAAGGATGTGCTCTCTTTTAAATAAATAAATATATAAAATAAATAAAACAAACTTCTCCATCTGAATCTTCAGTGCTAAGGCAGCTAGGCAGGCAGGTAAAACTCCCCAGATCTATAAAGGCACAGGATAATAAAAACACTCTCACAGACAAGTAACACAGCATTAAGAAATGAGAGTCCTGGAAGCCAGGCTTACCAGAGCAGAGTAGCAGATTGATCAGCTGGAGGCTGAGATTAGCCCTAGAGGACAGAGCCTGCTGCAATCAGCAGTGAGCATTCTGGTGTTTGCTAGGCAATCCAAGAGGAAGCTACCTCTGACCTCACCTGCTCAACTGAGCTTCCTGAAAGGAATACATGTGGAGGTGGTGAACTACAAGTCCCAGCGAGCCAAATCACTGCCTGAACACACAAATCATGGAAGGAGAGAGTGCCAACACCTGCCTAACAAAGGTATATACAATAATTTATACTGCCAGTGACCTTTGCCAGTAATACACAGTCATTTATACTGCACCTTTTTATCCCAGCACCAAGGGAACCCACCTCCTCAGGAGATGTACTGCCTCTATGGGGGGGGGTTCTGATACGGGAGAGGCTGAACCCGAACAGGATGGATGGTGGATGGAGAAAAAAATAAAAACTAAATAAAAACTAAATAAAAATAAATAAATAAAATCTAACGGTAGTGTTTTACCACCCCACCCTAGTTGTTGCATACAATAGGGGCAACCCATGCGTTCAGATGGTTTGGCTTGCCTTTGGGTTGCAGTTTATACTTATTTATGAACTTTTCTTATACCAATCCTTGCTGGTCTCAATAATATGATCCTATATTACCACACTCGGTTTGATAGCCTAACACATTAATATATATTGTTTGGGAAAATTACATGCATTTATTCCTTTGTTCTTTTCTTATCCTCAGATAGCCTCTCAGATTGCGAGGCTCCCGGTTACAGGGGGCCTATGTTTTACATTCCTCTGTCAGCGGGATATGTTATGTTTTTCAATCCTCCTTGTTGTTTTGGTTGCTCCAGAACCCCATGCCTCACGGTGGTATTCATTAGTATAGACTCCCCGGCTCATATACTTGGACTTGACACCGATTTTTTTTCCGGACTTTGGTCGATTTTTACTCGTTTAGAAATCGGCAGTGGAAGTGTAAGCAGGTCTTACACCTCTCCGGAGTTCCTTTTGGGGAAACCTTCCCCGCACCTCCTAGTACCAGCTATCTGCGCGTGTTTTTTCAACGGTGTCACTTTATTTCATTTTTTCTACTTCTAGTTGTAGTGGATTTAATTCGTTACAGATATCTGACTCACCTACCCTCTCCCCCCCCTTTTTTTTTTTTTTTTCTTTTCTCTCTTCTCTTAAGGGTCCATAACCCTTACACAATTGTCTACACCCTATCTCTTTAGGCCTCTACAGAACATTGTGTGGTGAGACTCCGGTTTATTGCCCATAATCTTCCATAGTAGTTTTATACCTCCTCTCCCCCACGGTCACCGGTTTATATTCGCAATTGATTCTACCCAACTCATAGTTGCTCATCTTGCCCCTAAGGACACTTCTCTACACAGGGTCATTTCTACACCTCTACCGAGTTCTTAGTATGGCTCCTTCACACCAATTGAACACTCGTGATGCCCTTAAAATTGTTTCTTTGAACGCACGAGGACTTAACCTACCTGAGAAGCGATCTCAAGTATTACTTTTTGCTCATACCTGTAGGGCGGACATAGTCTTCCTACAGGAAACCCATTTTAGGACTGACCACACCCCGAAATTTTCCAACCATCGTTTCCCGTCCGGCGTGCATGCCACCAACCCAACATCTAAATCTAAAGGGGTTTCGATACTCCTGTCACGTCACTGCCCCCTCCAGATTTTGGATACCATCCTGGACCCAGAGGCGAGATATATCTTTGTTAAAGGCAAACTGAGGGGTAAACTTTTCACACTAGCCAACATTTATGCCCCCAACACAGGACAACCTTCCTTCTTTGGGACAGTCAGTTCCAAACTTGCTTCCTTCCAGGAGGGTATCCTTATTTTGGGGGGTGACTTCAATGTCACTCTCAACCCGCTCCTAGACTCTTCTAACGGTTCGTCGGCTCTCCCATATAAAGCGCTGCGCTCCATTAATCGTCATCTACAAGACTTAGGCCTTCATGACTCCTGGCGTACATTGAACCCACAAGGGAGAGATTATTCCTTCTTCTCTACACCTCACAATCGGTATTCCCGATTGGATTACCTATTTCTCTCACAAAGAGATTTACCACTCCTCAGGACCACATCTATTGAGCCAATGTATATTTCCGATCACCACCCGGTTACTATGACCT
This sequence comes from Lithobates pipiens, assembly GCF_037356315.1. Classification (NCBI taxonomy): domain Eukaryota; kingdom Metazoa; phylum Chordata; class Amphibia; order Anura; family Ranidae; genus Lithobates; species Lithobates pipiens. The sequence goes on from NW_027507790.1 coordinate 16,142,905, forward strand.
TACAAATAGCGGATAACCTCCACACTACACCGATTTGGCGTTTAGACCCGTCTCTACTCTCTGATCCCGTAATTGCTGCCTCGATTCAGGACAACCTAACCAACTATTTCAAAGAGAACCAATCTCCACATATGGACCCCATGCTAGTGTGGGAAGCCCACAAATGTACGATTCGGGGGGAGCTGATTGCAGCTGCGGCCAAACTTAGAAGAGAGAGGAATAATCTTATAGCTCAGCTCTCCAACCGCATTAAAAAATTGGAAAGGGCTCACAAACTTACCAGACTTAAAGACACCCTAACTGACCTAACTCAAGCTAGACATGAATTGCTTCAAATTTTGAATGCCCGCATCAAGAGGAACTATATGCTCTCACGTAAATTCTTCTACGAATACAGTAATAAATCAGGTAAATTTCTTGCCAGAGCACTTAGAAAGCAAAGGGCCACTAGAACTATACATTCACTCACCGATCCTAAGGGTAATAAAGTGGTCTCAAACCAGATGATTGCAAACCAGTTTGTTCAATATTATTCTAAATTATATAACCTTAGGGAACATTTACCACAGGTGGGCCGGACACACAGAAGGGAGATCATTGCCGAATTTTTACACAAGTACGCTCCTACCCCTATTTCACAGGATGCAGCGACTTCCTTGGAAGGTCCACTCACTGCCTCAGAACTTGAGGCGGCCCTCAAACAGCTGAAACCGGGGAAGAGCCCCGGGCCCGATGGCCTCACTTCCAGCTATTATAAAACTTTCATAGTTTCTTTAAAACAACACTTCTTAGCGGCATTTAATTCAATTTCACCGGATAAACCTCCCCCCAGAGATACTCTTAGGGCGCACATAACGGTGATTCCCAAACCTCATAAAGATGAGTCACAGGTGTCAAACTACCGACCCATTTCCTTACTGAACGTGGATTTGAAAATCTTCGCAAAAATGCTGGCTAATCGCCTTCTCCCCCTCCTTCCCCAGCTAGTTTCCTTGGATCAGGTGGGATTCGTGCCGGGAAGGGAGGGCAGAGACAACACGATAAAAGCGCTCTCTATACACCACTGGCTGACCTCCTCTTCTACACAAAAGGGTTTTTTTCTCTCTCTGGACGCGGAGAAGGCGTTCGACAGAGTGGCCTGGGACTATATGGAAGAGGTACTGCAAAAAGTAGGATTACCTGGTCGCCTGATCTCACTTGTCATGGCTCTATATACGTCCCCTACAGCCCAGGTCAGGGTTAATGGTCATTTGTCGGACGCCTTCTCCGTGTCCAATGGGACCCGTCAGGGTTGTCCACTTTCTCCCCTATTATTCCTCCTTACCTTAGAACCCCTCCTTCGTAAATTGAACTCGAACCCGGACATTAAGGGGATTCAGATTGGTACTATGACACATAAAATTGCCGCATTTGCGGATGATATTCTCCTTTTCCTCTCCGAACCCCTCATTTCCCTACCTAACCTCCTTTCGGACCTTGAAGCCTTTAATGTACTATCCAATCTAAAGATCAATTTTTCAAAATCTGAAGCTCTAAACATATCTTTAAGCTCTGAAATGCTTGATTTATGCCGCCAAAACTTTCCCTTTCGATGGAATGATAAAGCCATCACTTATTTAGGCATCCAATTACCTGCCAATCTGGGAAACTTATACTCAGCAAACTTTGTCCCTCTCCTCCGAACCATCAAGGCAGATCTGGCCGCCTGGTCTACCGGGATGTTCTCCTGGTTTGGAAGAGCCTTGATTATTAAAATGAACATCTTACCTCGTTTGTTATATCTTTTTCAAACGATACCGATAAAACTGCCCCTGGCTTTTTTTAAATCTTTCCAATCCCTCTGTACCGATTTTATTTGGAAGGGACGAAGAGCCAGGTTAAGCTTTTCCAGATTGTCTCTACCAAAAGGCAAAGGTGGTATAAGCCTTCCGGACATTAAGAAATACTATTTAGCTAGTCATGTAGCCAGAATTGTTGATTGGAATCTCCATTCGGAGACCAAAGCTTGGATAAACATAGAAGGCGCTTTTTCCCAGATCCCGCTTAAATCTCTACCTTGGTTACTCCCTGAACATGTTCCTCAAACCTGCACACTACATCCGCTAATTGCGGGTACGTTACATGCATATCGCTCGGCATGTCGAGCTCATCACATTTCTACTCCTCAGGGTCCATTAACCCCTATTAAACACAACCCAGCCTTCCCGGCTGGACAATCTGATACCTTCCTCTCCGACTTATGGAATACACCCGAGGTTAGGGCTCAATTCTTTTTCTCTAATTCCAGACTATTATCGATTTCCGATCTCCCTACGCGTCCCTCGGGACGTCCCTTTCCAATGTGGGCCTACCTACAAATTAGGCATTTCCTGACAGACCACCAATTTAAACCGGATTTTGCTAGACAACTTACGCCTTTTGAACAATTGTGCACACAATCGGAACCGCAACGCCACCTCATTTCAGTCATATATGCACTTTTCTATTCGGCTCATAGCTCGAAGGACAATTTGGCAGTTCGCAGTTGGGAAACTGAGTTATCTCTATCGCTATCAGAATCCGATTGGTCTAACATTTATACTCACATTCACAAGGGTTCATCCAATGTCTCGATTCAAGAAAATAGCTTTAAAATTCTTACCAAATGGTATCTCACACCTAACAATTTGCACAAACGTAATCCTACCATATCCCCGGTTTGCTGGAGATGTGCAGACGGCGTTGGTTCCTTCCTGCACATTTGGTGGTCCTGTATACTGCTGCAACCTTTTTGGAGAGAGGTACACCGCCTAATCTGTCAAATTACCACACACCATATTGACTTCACCCCGGTCCAAATGCTCCTTCATCACTCGACACTCCCATTCAAAACATATCACCGCTCTCTCGTATTGCATTTACTTAACGCCGCTAAAATGTGTATCCCTGTTTTATGGAAATCCACTACACCGCCCTCCATCGCTAATTGGATTAACAGAGTCTCCAATGTAGCTGCAATGGAAGATTTAATCGGTCAAGCTAGGGATGCCCCCTCTAAATATTGGGCGACTTGGGCTTGTTGGCATCACTTCCGTAATTCAGCAGAATGTCTCCAATTGTTAACCGGAGTCTCACCACCATGAGGTTTCCAAATCCAATCAGTTGTCCATTGGTTCTCCCTTCTTGGGGGGTTTCTTTTCTTTCCTTTTTTTTTTTTTTTCTCTCTCCTTCATATAGCCACTTGTCGCACGTGCAGCCCTCTTATAAATACTCACAATGCTAGAGTGGGCGCTGATTTCCCTGCCCGCTTGAGCCGGCCGTAGACCCCTTCTTATGTAGTCCCCTCCTATAGTTTTTTTTCCAACCATTCCGACAGTGATCAGGTGTCTAGTCCTCCATGGATGCTTTTAAATCTGAGTGGCAATCGTTGTTTAATCTCGGTTTTACAATTGAAATATTGATTGGTTACTCAAAATTGCATTTTTTTACAGCCAGATACCTATTACGTGTTGTTGTATAAGTGGTTTCTGTCTGCTACGTTCTATTGTTAGCATTGTTCTTTAACCAATTTTGGTTGCTCAGCTGTTTGTCAGTATTTACATTCTCTGTACCATGTGTATGCTTCAATAAAAGATTTTGCAACAAAAAAAAAAAAAATAAATAAACTTTAAAAGGTGTCCGGAGCGAGGACGAAAAAAGAACACTGGTGTGGGCAGACAGCCGCCCTTTATGGGCTAGGAAAAAGGTGGTCCTGGAGGGGTCAGAGGGGGCGAAGCTGACCCATAGTAGGCTGACATGGGGAGGTCCAGGGAAAGAATTTTACAGGTAAACCAAAATTCCCTTTTTACTACCTCAGAAGTTACGTGCAAGCAGTCCATATTAAAAGTGAATGGGTACGCTTTGGCTGTACAGACTCACAACCGTGTGACAGGTAATGGGTGCAATGGGTGCATGGACCTAGATTCACAGGGTATTCGGTAGTAAAAAGATAAAATAAACAAATGGCTCTGCACAATGCATAGGGGTAAGAGCCCATGTGTATGAGTCCTAGTGCACACTGTGAGAAGCTCACAATGTGCAATTTAATCAGCGTAAGCAATTTTATTACAGGAGGGGAGCCTGTACAGCTGTGCAAGATGGAAGATAATTTTGGAGTGCAGCTTTAAGTAGTTTTCACTAAATACAATTGTAAATGGTAGATAAAATGAATTTTAGTTATGCCTTGGCAAGGCAATGTCCAGCAAAGTGTAAATATGGTTTCACCTCACTAGTCTAGTGTGTATACCTGTTAGTCTGCAGGCTGAATGTCAGCAAACAACCCCATTCCCTCTAGACAATTGAATCAATCACTGTGTCATCTTCCTTTTGTCACGGTGTGGACAGAAGACAGAAACCATTTGTCTGAATGTCATTCAAGGTGGATAGAATATAGACATAATTTAGAGATATTTCTTCATATACACTGTCTATGTATATACATATATGTACATGCACCTTGTGAGATGAAAGGTTCCAGAATGTGATCAGTACTGACCTCACAAATAGATCAATCTCCACTAGACTGCATTTATGTCAAGATATTAGGTTCTAACATGCTTTATCCTAGTAAAATATACAGATTTTCATCATCCTTCATTAAAACTACAATTGCTGGATATTTACAGTCTTATTAATACTAAACCATTACAATGATTCATTATGGTTTAGGAGTTAGGAGTTATATATGTGGATTATATCTTTCAATAATAAATGTATGTAGTAGACCCATCCCCGCCACAAAAAAAAATAATCCTGGCAGTAATTCCTTTTAGTTAAATTCTTTAACACTGTCCAGTCTGTGGGATCTTCAACACACAGGCAATGCTGGGGTTATCAGAGCCAAGCTTAGTGTCATGTATAATGATAGAGCAATTGAAGACAGATTTGTGGATAGATGATTGATGAAAACTAAAGCACAGAGTTAGGGAGGAGTAAGAGGATCTTTGAGGACATTAAAATGCAGGTCAAAGGCATTTATGGGTCACTGTGAGGTGCAAACCAATCTACAACATCCTGAAGTACATGCACAAGTTGGACAACATATTTCATCTGTTCTGTGTCAGTGTCAATAAGTATCTCTATTCGTATATTAATAATAGCAGTGATATCCTTAGTACTTCTTTGGTAGACAAGACATTTCACCTATGTATGCTACCCATTGTTACAAAAGACTGGAAAAATGCCAGGGATGTTAAAATTAGAAGAGAAACCTAACTATAACTATTCTTAAAAATGTTCCCTCCCACCTCCTACTTATCCTGCCTAACCTGTATATATAAAAAAAATCTGTTTACTTACCTATTTTTCAATCTGCTCTGATTGGCATTGTTCAGCTTTGCTATTGCAAACTTCACATCTGAACCGCTTGCCATCTTTCAGCAACTTGTATGCAGTACTCACAGATTTGCAATATCCTCTCCAGTGCCTGGATGCCTAGGCCCATAACCTGTTGTGCAGAGTATTGAAATCATGCGCTGGAAGCTTCTTGTTTGCAGCAATAGCTTTGCTTTTTATGGAGAATTATCAATGCATGTCTTACAGCATGAGAAACATGAAACAGGAACAAGGAGAGTACAACTACATACACTGAGAGAGATAACACTTTCTCGGATTCCTTTACCATAGATCATTGATTCTCAACCAGGGTTCTGTGGAACCCTAGGGTTCCTCCAGAGGTTGCTAGAGGTGCCTTCAGCATTGGGCCATTTCTGCCTCTCGGATAAGTTCCCACTGACAACATTGATCTTTTTAGCTATCCGTAAGGAGGTAATTCTTCTCAATGACCACAAATGTAAGGACCATTCTTCCCACTGACCATCACACTAATGTATCACGAGTTGTAAATTTCAAATTTTTAGCAGGGGTTCCCCGAGACTGGAGAACTATTTAAAGGCTCTTTGTTGAAAAGGTTGAGAAAGGCTGTCATAGATATACACTACAGTGGCACCTGCTGGTGTAGACAGGTATAATGCTTATACAAAAAGCTACTTAACATTACATGCTGTTGTTCTTTCAACAGAGTCATGGGCATGAAAATGTAAAGCTCTTTATGTTGGAGTAGCTCAAGTGCCAGAATAAGGCTCATCTAGTCCTGGGTGAAACACTGGGTTCCTGAGGGATAGGAATATACAGAGTCAATCCATGTTATCATATTATCCCCCAGACCAATATGGTTCATAATCTGTTCCCTGAAGACCTGGTCTACTTGGTCAAAGTCCTCTGCTATAAAGTGTCTTTTTTAAAATCTGGGTAGTGATTTTACAGCATGGGGGGGGGGGGGGGGGGGATTATATTTTAAGTTTACATTACTATGGCAACACTTGGTACTTTTAAATTATATGTATCTTTTGGTACTTATTGTACATATTTGCATATTTTGTTTCTGTATACTTATCTATATTAATATAATTAAAAGATTTTACCAAAAAACCCACAAAATTCAAAGGCAAACAAAATTCAAAGCCTTCAGACTATATGGCCTGGAATCATTTCCCCCTGGTTAATACTCTGAAACAAAAAATTGCTGCCTGGAAACACTTACCACTGTCCCTAATTGGTAAAGTCAATCTTTTGAAAATGAAAATGTTGCCAGTTTTCCTATGTTTTTTTGAGACATGCCCCAGTGTGAGTACCACATTCCTATTTTTGAAAGATTAATGGGATATTTAGTTCCTTTTTTTGTGTGAATTGCGTCACCCTTAAATAGGGATTATTGTGTTACCCTTAAATAGGGACCGGTCAAATAGCCTTTTCTCCTAGGTAGTTGTTGAAAGATGATGAGGATGCTGCCATAGTGTTGGAGGCTGCTCACTTGGGGTTCTTATTAAAGTCTCACATTTTGGTTTACAGGGGTCCACGAGTGCCTTATGCTATTACAGGCTCTATGAAAACTATCCATAAGGCTTGGGGCAGATTCAAATAATTCTCTCCCGCAAAAGTCTCTCAATTATCTTCACTGTGTCTTCAACTTTGCTTTTCTCATTTTGTAGGTTGCCTGAGTCAGCCCTTTTTGGAGATAAAGAGATAAAAGTGCCTAGCATGCATGTGGGTAAACTTTTGAAATTTGATGAACTGAAAGCGAAGTTTGCATTTTCTAAGTGGCATTTCTTCTGGTATTTACAAAGATTCCATGCCTTTGCATCGCAGTTTGGCTCCCAATTCCCAGAGTTGGGAATGCTGTGTTTTAGGGAGTACTACTGGTGCTATGGTGTGTCTATTCCTAAAAATCTGGGAGGATTATACAGTACAGTGGAGGTTGGGGGTGCTGGTAGCTTTTCTTTTTAAGGTTGCATTACTATGGCAGCAGGGATTTGTGTGAGTAGTTTATGCTGCCATTTTGCTGTATGGATTTTTTTTTTTTTGGTATGTGTACCTTTTTTATGCTTTTTGTTATTTTGTGTATTTTGTTTTTGTATACTTAGCTATATTAATGTAGTAAAAAAAATTTACAAAAATAAAAAAAAGAAACACAATTCAACTGCAAAATCATTAGGGTTAGAGAATCAGACATTTGTGAGTAATTTAAAAACTCCTGTCCAGGGGAGCCCCAGAAGCAGTGGCTGGCACATGGCTACACACCCAATAGTCATATAAGCTTAAATCTCTTATGACAGCATGGTGAAGATGGAGCACTGTGTTGTACATCCACAGAGCATTGGGGAGCATTGGAAGAAGTAACACAAACATTAGCTTCCATAAAATAACAGAAAAGCTAGGGTCACCTTACTACAGAAATTAAAATAGAAGATTTATATATACTGTAATTTACGCTTACATGTTTTGTAGCTCACATAGGTTAATTCTGGTTATTGAAATATCCATATATTAATACTTTTACCTTTCAGGTCCAGCTTAGTAAAACATCTATTCTCAACAATGACTAACTGAATGTGGTTAACAGTGTGGTAACCATACCAAACCTAGCTATGTGGCGTCTATGTACAAGACAGCACAGGTTTATGTGAATTCATTCACTGATTATGTCAAAACAACACATGTAGATATCATTTTCACCATAAACGTTCCCCATTTTTTTCTTGTGTAAAATTCAGTTCCCTTTTTGAATGCCCTTTTTGCATTTTCATTTTTTATTTACATGTCAATGATGAATAGAAAAACCCTACCCACATCAGTAGACTTTCCAAATTTGATTGGATAGTCTTGTTCTAGTGGGATCATAAGGAGAATATTGTCAGAATAACATATATATTTACGTTACAGATGATCCAACTAGCTGAACATCTGTGTACTTTATTGTTATGCTAATTACACTATTATAATTAACTACCCTCAATGTTTTCTGCCAAATTCATATTGTGTTATAGTTATTACGCTGAACACTGACTGCACTGAGGAAGTGTGATTTTATTTAATTTATAGCTTATGTTTGTTTAGCAATGCTGATGTACAGCATGGAATAAATCACCTCTCTTGGTATTTAGAATGCAGCAAAGTCATATTTTTACACTCCTAAATCCAAAATACTGAGCAGAGAAAAAGAATAATAATAAACCCTTAACTGAAAATACATTACCAGTTGCATTGCTTCACTTAGCTAATGGATATGTGCCTTTTGTTACCTTTTATAGAGATAATGTATTTTTATTCATCTTTCTTTATTTTTATTTTTCATTTGATTCCTGCATTATTTGTATCTGGGAGTGAATAGCATCTGCTTGATGAAATCATTCATCTAAATGCAGTATAAAAAGCTTTCTGAAAATATTCACAAATTTAAAGGAAACCCACATTGAGGAAGTAGGTAGGATTCCATTGCCCACCCCCTCTTTGGAAAATACTAGTTATCCTTTATCCATTTTATTCCTTTTATATAATTTTTTAATACATATATTTAAGTATTTGCATATACTGTGCAAAAGTTAGACAGGTGTGAAGAAATGCTGTAACAAAATGTAAGAAAGCTTACCATATATATATATATATATATATATATATATATATATAATTGTTTATTTTTTATCAATTAACAAAATGCAAAGTGAGCGACAGAAGAACAATCAAAATCAAACCAATATTTGGAATGACTACCCTTTGGCTTCAAACCAGCATCAATTCTAATGCCGCGTACACATGATGGTCTTTCCGACGGAGTTCCGACTGAGTTATGCTGAAATGGATTTGCCTACACACAATCACACCAAAGTCCATTCGTTTAGAACGCAATGATGTACGACGGGACTAGAAAAAGGAAGTTCAATTGCCAGTAGCCAATAGTTGCCCTTGCGTAGTTTTTGGTCAATCGGAATAGCATACAGACAAATGATTTTCCCGATAGGAATTGACTCCGTCAGAAAGATTTAAAACATGTTCTATTTCTAGGTCCGTTAGGTCCATTCAAGCTCCTTTGTAAAACTACAATGAAATGGGCAATGCTTTGGACCATAGATGCCAAGGTCGGCCAAGGAAACAATGCAGCAGATGAAAGACCCATCAGGATTAAGTCCCTTCAACATCAGATAATGACCAGCAATGCCATCAGCACAGAACTGGCAGAAACCAGTGGGACCCAGATGCACCCATCTTCTGTCCAGAGAAGTCTGGCCAGACGTGGTCTTCATGGAAGAATTGTAGCCAAAAAGCCATACATCTGACGTCGAAATAAGGCTAACTTAAAGAGGAAGTAAACCCTGATGAGTTTACTTCCTCTTTCATTCCCTGCAAAGGCAAAGCATAATGGACTAATATGCATTGCATAGTAGCCCATTATGTGTCACCTACCTGACACAGGAGCCAGCGAAGTCACCGCTGTCCTCTGTAGTCCGCCGCATCCATCTTCTCGGTGGGTCTCGCAGCTCCGCAGCTGTCATTCGGCGAAGCCGCGATGATGTCACTCCCGCGCATGCGCACGGGAGCCGAGACGCGCGGCATTGCGCGGCATCTTCGTTATCGAGGATGCCACGCTCAGTGCGCCTGCGTAGACAGCGGTGCCCGTCTTCGGGCAAAAATCTCCTAAACCGTATAGGTTTGGGAGATATTTCTTGGACCTACAGGTAAGCCTTAATCTAGGCTTACCTGTAGGTCAAAGTGGTTTGTAAGGGTTTACAACCATTTTAACTATGCATGAAAACATAGGAACTGGAGTGCAAAAAATTGCAGCAGGTGCTCTGGACTGACAAGCCAAAATATGAAATAATTTGCTGTACCAGAAGGCAGTTTGTTTGCAGAAGGGCTGGAGAGCAGTACAATAATGAGTGTCTGCATGCAACAGTGAGTCATGGTGAAGGTTCCTTGTAAGTTTGGGGTTGCATTTCAGCAAATAGTGTTGGAAATTTGGTCAGAATGAATGGTGTCCTCAATGCTGAGAAATATAGGCAGATATGTATCCGTTATGCCATACCATCACAGAGCCGTGTGATTGTCCCCTAATTTTTTCTGCAGCAGGACAACGACCCCAAACATACAGTCAATGTCTTTAGGAACTATCTTTAGTGAAAAGAAGAACAAGGAGTCCTGGAAGTGATTTTTTTTTTCCCTCACAGAGCCCTGATCTCAACATCGAGTCTGTCTGAGATTACATGAAGAGACAGAAGGATTTGCAGCAGCAACCCCAAAAGATTTGTGATTAGTTCTCCAAGATGTATGGAACAACCTACCTGCCAAGTTCTTTCAAAAACTGTGTGCACGTGTACCTAGAAGAATTGATGCTGTTTTGAAGGCAAAGAGTGGTCACACCAAATATTGATTTGATTTGGATTTCTCTTCTGTTCATTTACTTTCCATTTTGTTAATTGATAAAAGTAAATTATTAACACTTCTACTTCTGAAAGCATTTTCAATTTACAATGTTTTTTCACACACAGTAGTATACACAGTACAGTAGTACTTTTGCACAGTAGTGTATATATTTTATATATAATTTTTAATTTAATTATTTTTTAAGTATCCCTTATATTTAATTTAGGTAACATTAGTATATAAAAAAAAATTTTCAGTAAACTTTAGTGATGTACAAGTGTGTTCATTTGCAAACCGTCCTAGAGAAGCCAGGATGTTTGTCTAGAATACAAGTTTGCATGGTGACTATTAGATGCTCGTGGTTTAACCACTTAAGGACCACCGCATGTAAATATACGTCGGCAGAATGGCATGTACGGGCACAAGCATGTACTCGTACATGCTTGCCTTCCAGCGGGTGGGGGGTCCGAACGGACCCCCTCCCGCTGGCTGCGGCAGTCTGTTTCGCTTCAAGAGCGATCCGGGATGTGGGGATGGCCATTGGTTTCTGGCCATCCCCTCTCGATCGCTCCTGGCGAATGAGAAGCTTCCCCCGCCTGTGTAGTGTAAACACAGGCAGGGAGGAAGTGATGTAACTCTCCTAGGGGCGGTCTTTTTGACCGGACTGTGAGGAGAGGACATAGTAAGTGTGCACCAACACTACACTGACATGTAGGTACACATAGGCACACTGTCACTAGTTTAACCCCATGATCACCCGGCGGGTGATATCAATTAGGTTTTAGGGTCGGATAGGGTCTGCGTCGCCCCAGGCAGCGCTAGGTTAGTGCCAGTACCTCTAACACCCACGTGCAAACCATACACCTCCCGTAGTGGTATAGTATCTGAACAGATCAATATCTGATCTGATCAGATCTATACTAGCGTCCCCAGCAGTTTAGGGTTCCAAAAAAATGCATTGTTAGCGGGATCAGCCCAGATACCTACTAGCACCTGCGTTTTGTCCCTCCACCCAGCCCACCCAAGTGCAGTATCGATCGATCACTGTCACTTACAAAACACTAAACACATAACTGCAGCGTTTGCAGAGTCAGGTCTGATCCCTGCGATCGCTAACAGTTTTTTTTGGTAGAGTTTTATATTTAAATCCTGAAGGCAGAGCTTGGCTTTCGGGGTCCCGTACGTGGCTAGGCTCCCAAAAAGTTCCACACATTTGGTATCCCTGTACTCAGGAGAAGCAGCAAAATTTATTTTGGGGTGTAATTTCACATATGCCCATAGCATGCGTGAGCAATATATCATTTAGTGACAACTTTGTGCAAAAAAAAAAAAAGTTTGTAATATTCCCACAACTTGTGGCAAAATATAAAATATTCCATGGACTCAACATGCTTCTCAGTAAATAGCTTGGGGTATCTACTTTCCAAAATGGGGGGGTTTTGTGTTATTTTGGCATTTTATGGCTTCGAAACTGTGATAGGTAGCAAGGAGTGAAATCAAAAATTTGCACCCTTAGAAATCCTGAAGGCAGTGATTGGTTTTCGGGGTACCGTACGCGGCTAGACTCCCAAAAAGTCCCACATATGTGGTATCCTCGTACTCAGGAGAAGCAGCAAAATGTATTTTGGGGTGCAATTCCACATATAACTATGGCATGTGTGAGCAATATATCATTTAGTGACAACTTTTTGTAAACTTTTTTCTTTTTTTGTCATTATTCAATCACTTGGGACAAAAAAAAATATTCAATGGGCTCAACAATGCCCCCCAGCAATTTCCTTGGGGTGTCTACTTTCCAAAATGGGGTCATTTGGGGGGGTTTTGTACTGCCCTGCCATTTTAGCACCTCAAGAAATGAGATAGGGAGTCATAAATTAAAAGCTGTGTAAATTCCAGAAAATGTACTCTAGTTTGTAGACGCTATAACTTTTGCGCAAACCAATAAATATACGCTTATTGACATTTTTTTTACTAAAGACATGTGGCTGAATACATTTCTGCCTAAATGTATGACTAAAATTGAGTTTATTTGATTTTTCTTATAACAAAAAGTAGAAAATATCATTTTTTTTCAAAATTTACAGTCTTTTTCCTTTTATATCGTAAAAAATAAAAATCGCAGAGGCAATCAAATACCATCAAAAGAAAGCTCTATTTGTGGGAAGAAAAGGACGCAAATTTTGTTTGGGTACAACATTGCATGACCGCGCAATTACCAGTTAAAGCAGTGCAGTGCGAAATTGTAAAAAGACCTCTGGTCCTTAGGCTGACAATTGGTCCGGGGCTTACCGTATGTATCGGCGTATAACACGCACAGGTGTATAACACGCACATTCATTTTAAGAGGGAAGTTTCAGGAAAAAAACCTAACATTTTTGTATTAGCATATAACACGCACACGCTATTTGCACCCAATTTTCATGGTGAAAAAGTGAGTGTTATACGCCAATAAATACAGTAAGTGGTTAAAGAGTGATGCGTCCATAACACCCTCTATCTTTGATAAAGTTTGAAGGGACACACGTCAGTTCTGGCGGGGCTTACTGACGTCACCAAGCTGGATGGGCCTATGATGATACTAAGGACTCTCAGGCCAGTAACAACTGTGAATTTAAACCTGTTATGTGAGTGAAATTTTATTTTATTTTTAAAAAATGTTTGACGGTTTTACACTATGTTTCTTCTGTGTCTTCACATTGCTTTCTAGACATGTGCACACTGAAATATTTAATTTGGGAATTTCATTTTCGTCCGAAAAAATACATTTATTTAGTTACTCCCGAAATACGTTTTTATTTATTTCATTTCGTTTAAAAATGCATTCTTTCCAAAAATCCGAAATAATGAAGGTCGAATCTTCATTGAAGGCTTATGGTGTCTGTTGAATGTCCTAAGAAGATTTGACAGAGCAGCTAAACTGTATGATGCCGCAATCGTACATTTCCGCCTACAAGCTATAGTAGAATTCTAATGTTGTATGACACTAGTAATAATTATATTTATTAAATATTATTACTAGTCAACCAACATTAGAATTCTTCTTTTTTTTTTTTGTTTAATAAATGTTTATTGAAGGAAAAAAGAAAAACAGAACGGCAGGGAATACACATGACATAAAAGCATGAACCTAAACAGGACCTGACAATAAAGATTCTGTAGGTAGAGTCTAGGGCATTAATGACTGGATGGAACATTCATAGACCCAAAAGAGCATTATCAAACCATTTGCATACTCCTTTCATCACTTTGTTTGAATGAATTGCTCTCAGCAATGCTATTAATAGCCTAGACGAAAACCCTTACGTTTTCGGTCGAGTGGGGAAAAGTGAGCTTGGTTCCCAGTAGAAAATGAAGGACAAAAGGAGGTGAAAGGAAAAGAGGTAGAGGGGTAATGGAGGGGGAGAGAGGGGAGGGAGGGAGGGGGGGCTGTGATGCATGGAGCACAGTCAAAAATATGACACCGAACAACACAGTCTCATGTGAGGTGTTACCTCAGGGTGTCGATTAAAAGATAATGATGGCAGGTAATAATAGCGTAATCAACAAAAATGTCTTAAGTATAGACGGGTCTCAGTGGGTTTGTGTAATTATCTCCTTGTAAGTTGTGGTGTGCTTGAATTCCGCCCACGAGGACCAAGTTAGAGTATGTCGTTGATAAGTGTCCTTGATGCGGTGGGTGATTTCTTCCATGAGATAGACCTCAGAGATTTTTTGAAGCCACTTTTTCACGGTTGGAGTTTCCGGCTGACCCCAAAGGGTTGGTATGAGTGCTTTAGCCGCATTAAGTAAGTGTGGAACTATGGATCGTTTATTCCTTCCAACTGGTTCCGAGGTGGCATGAAAAAGAATGGTCCATGGGTCTGAAGGGAGAAAGACATTGGATATTTGATGGATCAGTCGGATAATGCTAGACCAGAAGGGGCGGATGTATGGGCACGACCACCATACGTGTGCGTGTGTTGCTTTGCTCACATTAGAATTCTTCTATAGCCTATGGGCGGAGCATTTTACCATAAATGTCGGCTCGCGGCGACTGCTTCGTCGAATCTTCATGTCGAATCTTTTCTCTCTATGTCAAATAATCTTGGACTAATAGTTAGGTTAGGCACATTCAACCTTTTTTGCTATTGTCTCTATAATGTCTAATCTTTTCTCTCTATGTCAAAATCTTTTCTCTCTATGTAGAATAATCTTGAACTAATAGAGCTAAGGTTAGGCACATTCGACCACGGGTTCGATGGACACAGATCGCTATTGTCAGTGTCATGTCGAATCTCCTATATATATTGAACTGTTTCAATGAAAACGAAAATAAAGCATTTGTTTATGTCGGATCTTTCGGTTTTCGGGTTCTGCACATTCGTTATCACTTGTTAAAACGATAACGAAAATACCCGAAATTCGGAAGAAAATGTATTCGGATGAAAACGAATGCACATGTCTATTGCTTTCTGAGCCCCTGGAGAAAGAGCCTTATTGTGAATGCACATCTATAGAGCTTGCCTCCTAAAGAGATATTAGATCTCCTATTGCAGTGGTGAGGTCCATCATTGGAAGTGAGAGCACATCCATTAGTGCACTGAAGTGGTATGTGTGGTTTCACTGGAGAAGTGTTCTACTTTATTCACAAAGGAGATTGTTCTAATACAGTAAAGTTTTAAAGTTTGGTGTAATGTAGATGTTATTCACTGTGACTATATGTTGAATTGATTCACGGAATATTATGACTGAGGATATTCACTTTTTTGCACTTTAAATGTTCATTTTATGAGCTGTATTTGCATACATTGATGGGAATTTATACTGTGTTTATTTGGTGTTATATATGTATACACAGTGTTTTTTTTGTTTTGTTTTGTTTTTAATGAAGATAAATGGTAGCTTTTCAATATATTGCATGTATATTATTTTAATTGATGTGTTGTGATTTTTTTTTGGGTAGCAGCTCTTAAAAATTATTCTTCCTGAATATTGAAAGTAGAGATAATTGATTTATATATAGTATAAAATAATAGGCTTATTGATACACTTCTGGCGGCAATTCTAAGACTAGTTTTACTGTATTGTCTTTGTTGGCCTTGTCTGTGGTATGCCTACTCATTTCAGGTTTTTATTAATCTATTAGTGCAGCTGATTTACACTGATTTATACTAAGTTACAATGGACAATCATCAGAAAGATAAAGAAAGAAACATCAGTGCAATACAAAGATAGATTAAAGAGACAGTGTCACCTAGTCCATTCAGGACAAAGTGACAAGATCTGTATAAAGCACTCCCACAACCCACAGATGGTTACTTCTGCAGAGCACCCTTGCTGTTTTCATTGCCCCAGCTGATAAAAAAATACCCAGTGCTTCCAGGTATGTGGGAACATAGGATCACCTCCCATGTGGCAGCACTCAGTTCTAGCAGCCAATCCAGCTGCATTAGCATTAGTTCGGCAGGTCATTTAATGCTTCCGCAGCAAGGAAAAAGAAATGCATACTCTACATTAGATTACAGTAAACCATACTGGTATTTTGTTATAGCTAACAAATCTGAAGTTATCTTAAAGCATCTTCATTTATCAAGTTAAGGAATATAAATATATTTAGCATTTTTCACTGAAAACCCCTTTTGTTTAATATATTGTCACAAAATTTTGAACTTTAGAAATTTTCAACTTCCTTCTATAATTGGATACCTAAAATAAAAATGTTAAGCCCTGTATATCTTATGCCTTTGGAAAGTAAAGTAAAGGTCATGTGGCTAGGATGAGGAAACTTTTTTGAGAGCATGGATTGATAAAAAAAAGTAGTGCTAGTTCATGGAATTTAAAACCCCCATATCAAAAATTACAGTAAACTATATTAATATTGCCAAATGAATAACATATACAATGGAACATTGTAAATTATTATCCCCATATTCCATGTACAATTCTTATCCAACATAACCCTATTAAATTGTGTACAGTGATCAGATAATTGCTCAGTGAGATAGTACTTGGAGAGTGTGTTGGGAAAATTACATTGCTTAAAGAATGTTCATAAACCTTTGTTGCTTTGTTTTGACGTAATTCGTTTTCATCCTAATATTCCAAATCTGCAAATTTACATATTTGATGTCCCCTTTTATATACCCTTTTCAAATACTTATCTTATCAACCAACATTCTAATCTCACCTGCTACCTACCAGATTTTGTTCTGGTACATGTTTAGCAGGGTAGTGCCCACAGTCCCCATACATAATTACATAGTTAGTCAGGTTGAAAAAAGACACAAGTCCATCCAGTTCAACCACAAAAAAATAATAATAATAATAATAATAATAATACAATCCAATGTACCCAATTCTATACACAGTTGATCCAGAAGAAGGCAAAAAACCCCAGCAGAACATGATCCAATTTGCTAAGCAGGGGAAAAAATTCCTTCCTGATCCCCCGAGAGGCAATCAGATTTTTCCCCGGATCAACTTTATCTATGAATGTTAGTACCCAGTTATATTATGTACACTTAGGAAATAATCCAGGCCCTTCTTAAAGCAATCCACTGAGCTGGCTAGAACCACCTCTGCAGGGAGTCTATTCCACATTTTCACAGCTCTTACTGTGAAGAAACCTTTCCATATTTGGAGATGAAATCTCTTTTCCTCTTGACGTAAAGAGTGCTACCTTGTCCTCTTTGTTGACTGTAAAGTGAATAACTCTACACCAAGTTCACTATATGGACTCCTTATATATTTGTACATGTTGATCATATCCCCCCTTAATCTCCTCTTATCAAGAGTGAATAAATTCAGTTCCTCTAATCTTTCCTCATAGCTGAGTTCCTCCATGTCTCTTATCAGTTTGGTTGCCCTTCTCTGCACTTTCTCCAGTTCCCCGATATCCTTTTTGAGAACTGGTGCCCAAAACTGAACTGCATACTCCAGATGAGGTCTTACCAATGATTTGAACAGGGGCAAAAAGGATATTCTCTCTCTGGAGTCCATACCTCTCTTAATACAGGAAAGTACTTTTATTTTAGTACTGCTATTATTGAGCTTATGATCTACCAAAACCCCCAGATCCTTCTCCACTATGGATTCCCCCAGTTGTACCCCCCCTAGCATGTATGATGCATGCATATTCTTAGCCCCCAAGTACATAACTTTACATTTCTCAACATTAAACCTCGTCTGCCACATAGTCGCCCAATTAGACCGAGCATAGAAATAAGCCATTACCTTTTCTTACCATTAGGAAGTCCTTCACCTCAATATGGTACAAAATCCACACCCAAACTTCAGTAAAGTTTGCTGAACCAGCCTCAAACCAAATCCAGGTATCATTCTTACGGCTTATTGTATTTGGACCATTTTAGGCCCCAATTATTTGGCTGAGGAAAATAAAAGTGTTGGAGATTTTTATCTGTGATAGTTTCACAAAGTTAGGCAGAGTATTATTTATATTTTATTGTTATTTCGAGAATGTAGCAAAGGATCAGACAAAGGGCTTCTAGGGCTTTTTGATTCACAAATATGGAAATTATTAAAGCTATTGGGTAAACAAAATGCCCAGGTAACTAGCATTGTCAGGATAGCATTAACAATGACAGACCAAATCTGTCCCTCCTGACAAGTTTACTTTAACCACTTGACCTCCAGAAGGTTTTAACCCCCTCATGACCAGGCCGATTTGCTTTAACTGGCAAATGATCGGTCGTGCAACACTGTACTCAAATTAAATTTATATGTAGCACTAACCCCCGAAGGAGCTGCTGGTTATTTTTGGGCTTACCGTTACCTTCCGTTCTCCTTGTGACACGTCTAGGGGATGTCCCATGGTAGATGACCCAGTAACTTGAGACTGACAATAGATCCACTTGAATGGATTTTATTTGCAAAAACTCGAACCATTGAACAGTCTTTCAACTTGGGATCAGAGGGTTGAGAAGGAGGTTCAGGTACTCTCAATGTCAAAGTCTATAAACGTTAAAGAACTTGCTTACTTTGACTGCATCCAGAGAATAGCCATTCGCAGCTGGATGAACACTCAGGTTGGACAGTCCCTCGCTCACAAAGCCTAGCAACCAACAAAGTGCTTACTCAGGAACAAAGTCTTTGTCACAGACGTTGTTGTAGAACACGTAGGAAACTAAGCTGTAGAACACTTGTAGGATGCCTGGATCTTTCAGCCAGCTTGGCGATATCCACAAGACCAGATTCTCTCAGTTACTTCGGCCCTTCCAGGCTCTTGTTAAGAAAACCAGACGCACATGCAATGTTCTTCTAAAGAGTCCTCCCCTGGAATGCTTGAAGTACAATGGGTCTCTCCTGCACTGGAGACAGCACCCAACCACCTCAGAATCCTCCTTTAGTTTCCCTGCCTCGGGCTAGCCTGCCCCAAGGCATTAAAGTCGGGTGGATCCGCACCCCAGGCCATAGCCTTCCTGGGGGCTGGTCAGGAGGACCAGGACCAAGTAGTCAGCATATCATACTGGACCGGAACCCCGAACCACGTGACGTCCATATCTTAAATACCCTCTCCCAGAGGGCACAGCGAGAGCCACTCCCACTGACCTGGCTCCGAAAGAGAGTAACTAAAGTGCCTGACCAGACCATAGTTCTATGCCCGCCACAAAAGACAGTGCCCCCTGTGGCTAGGCTGAACATCTCACAGCCCAGTCAGACTGACACAGAAGTCAAATTTAGGCAAATAGACACAAACCAAACTGTATTTTGAGTAAAGTTTAAACTTTGAAAAACATAGCTTGTGCTCTTCAGGAGCCCGCCGCTACATATATAATTTTTTTTCACACAAATAGAAATTTCTTTGGCAGTATTTGGTCACCACTGTTTTTTCTTGCTATATAAAAACAAAAATAGATTGAATTTTTTTTTTTGAAAAACTATATTTTCTACTTGCTGTTATAAAACATCCAACAAAATCACATTTCTTTTTAAATTTAGGCCAAAATGTATTCTGCTACATGTCTTCAAAAATCCCCATCATTTTTTATTAATTGGTTTGTGTGAAAGTTATAGCATCTCATTTCTTAAGGCCCTTGAAGTGAATGTAAACCCACTCTCATCCTTTCTAAACTACTGCAATATTGGTTATCTAGAAGGATATACATGCCTCCTGCATGTGTACTCATCTGTTAAATGTCTCCCCTCTGTCTGCTATGAGACCCGAAAAACTGCAGATTTTGTGGGTGGGTCTGTTTTCCAGGGCTCAGTGGGTGGAGTCGTGATGTCAGTAGACTCCCTGCCCACCTCTACACTCCCTTTATCAACATGCATTTTCTCCTGTGTATTTCTTACACCGAACTTCTGCTATGATCACTAACATCCAGTCAAAACCCAGAAAAGTCCCCAAATGACTTCAGCATGCCAAATCATGCTGAGGTGTAGAACAGCCAATCCTTACAGAGCAGCAGAAGAAAGGAGTGGGAGGGAATTAAAAAATAATGCATGTCTCTTAGGCTAGTGCAAGAGATATGTAAATAACCTGTCACTCACAGCAAGGGGGAGGATTTGACAAAGCTTTTCTCTGTTTGTCAAGATTATTCTTACTGAACAATAAAAGAGGATTGCTCAGAGCTGGATTAACTCTTTGTGGCAAGACTGGACTCAAATGATAGGAAACCTCATACTCTATGTTATGACATCGCTCTCCTGTGTTTCTGTTAAAGATTTGCTTGGCTATCATTCCTTCTGGCTCCAGATCCTGCTGGCTGTTTTACTACACTTATCTCTGGCTCCCTGACATTTTGGCTTGTCTGACTATCCGTTCTGGTTCCTGAACTCTGGCTATGTTTTGGCTACGTTTACTCTGTTTACTTTTTTAGTCTTATTATTAAACAAGTGTGATTTAACTGTACTTCTGTCTCAGTCTGATTCATGGTTACTGACAGTAGGCAAAGGCCATGAATTCAGAAGATGCAGTCAATCCACTTATTGGTAATATTTTTTCCAGATTGGATGAGCAGGATCATTGCATGGATCAGTTTGCCACTGCATTACAAATGCTCCTTACACGACTCACCTGGAATCTCCCACTCTCCCACTGTGGCTGCTCCTGTACAACCTGTGTTGCAGGCTGTCCCTGCTGCTGCTCCAGTCTCTGTGCAGGCACCCGCCTTGAGTATTACCTCTATAAGAGGTATGTCTGGTTCTGCTCCGCTTCCCAAGCTATTTGGGGCGATCCAGTCCAATGCAGAGGGTTTCTCAACCAGGTTGAGATATACTTTGAGATGCTGCCACAGGCGTTTCCCACAGACAGAAGCAAAGTAGGTTTTGTGATATCTTTGCTTTCTGAGAGAACCTTGGCCTGGGCAAACCCTCTATGGGAGATGCAAAAACCTGTTGTATTGCGTTACCCAGAATTTGTTACTTCGGATACCATCAAGGATGAGATAGCAGCCTGAGATATACCCACTGAGCTGGAGAAGTTGATCACGTTTGCCATCATCATTGACTCCAGACTCAAAGGAAGACTTCCTTTTAATGGAGCACTTGCGGAAGCCTACTGTATATTTGTCTCCAAACTTTGCAGTCCCACCCTTGCCTCCCTCACCTCCCATGCCTCCTGGTACCGAGTCGGTCTATGAGGATGAACCCATGCACTCGGGCTTCATGCGTCTCTCTGCAGATGAGAGAACCCTTAGGAGGAGGGAGAGATTGCGCCTTTATTGTGGCCAGGCAGGTCACTTTTTGAAGTCTTGTCCTACCCGTCCAGGGAACACCCAAACCTTGAGGCCCTGTCACAGACAGACATTAGGTGGTGTTGCTTCTTCCCCAGTTATCCAGAAGGATAAGCCCCTGGTTTCGGATACACTTTCTTGGGCTGAGTCGTCCGTCGAGATACAGGCTCTAATCGACTCTGGGGCTGCAGGCTTGTTCATTGATGATGCCTTTGTATTGAAGTACTCGATTCCACTGCAGCTGCGTGACACTCCATTTGCCATTGAGGCTCTTGATGGGAGACCTCTTCACCATGAGATAATCCAATTCCAAGTTTCTGCTGGTTATTGGTTATCCTTGGTTACAGAGGCACAACTTCTCAAATACTCGCCTCCTGCTGGTGCTGGTTTCTTCTTTGTGAAGAAGAAGAGTGGTGAACTGAGACCTTGTATTGATTATAGGGATCTCAATCGTTTCACGATTAAGAATGCCTATTCGATTCCGTTGATTACGGAGATATTTGATCGCCTCAAGGGAGAAATGGTATTCACAAAGCTTGATTTGAGAGGGGCATACAATCTTGTGAGGATGACGAGTGGAAAACTGCGTTTAATACCAGAACAGGCCATTATGAGTACCTTGTAATGCCTTTTGGCCTTTGTAACGCCCCGGGCAGTTTTCCAGGAACTTATTAATAATGTCCTCCAAAATTTGTTGCAGTTATGTGTGGTGGTTTATCATGATGATATCTTCATATTTTCCAAGTCCCTGAAGAGCCACCACACAGATCTCTGTTGTGTGCTTCAGAAACTTAAAGAGAACAATCTCTATTGTAAATTGGAGATGTGCGAATTCCATCGTGAACAGGTTAAATTCCTGGGTTTTGTCATTTCCACTGCTGGTTTTTCGATGGACCCAGAGAAACTTTCTTTCTTTCTAACTTCTCGTCTCTGGTCAAGCCCCTGACTGATATGACCAGAAAAGACGGTAACCCACAGAGTTGGTCTCCAGAGTTCTTTAAGGCCTTTGAGAGTCTTTTGTTTCTGCTCCTGTGTTGGCACATCCGTTACCTTTTATACTTGAGGTTGATGCTTCCGAGACTGGAGTTAGCGCCCTTCTGTCTCAACATCTTACCTCTGAGAGCTCTATGCATCCTTGTGGACTTTTTCCAAGAAATTGTCACCAACGGAGTGCAATTACAAGATTGATGACAGAGAGCTGTTAGCGATCATTTTAGCCCTGAAAGAAGGGAAACATCTCCTCCAAGGTACCACTGTGCCGGTTCTTATTCTTACTGACCATAAGAATCTCACATTCTTGTCTGAGGCTAAAAGCTTCTCTCCCAGAAGGGTGCATTGGGCTCTTTTCTTGTCTAGTTGCAATTACATTGGCTCATTCTTACCTGGTGCTAAGAATGTAAGGGCTGGCGCTTTGTCACGACAATTTTCTTCCACTTCCAATATGCAGTCAGTTCTGGTCCCTAGGATTCCTCCTGATCATATTCTGGCTACGATTCGCACCAGTCTCACTTCTCCTTTGGGTGACAATATTCTTGCCACTCAGGTCCATGCTCCTCTTGAGAAACCTTGTGACCACTGCTTGTCCCACAGAGTCTCCATACTGCCGTTCTTCAGACTTACCGTTCTCCCAAGGTTCCTGACAGCCCTGGGAGAAATCAACTATTTTGGACCATTTCCCAACAATTCTGGTGGCCTAGTTTACGTGCTGATGTAGCCACCTTCATAGCTGCCTGTTCCATGTGTGCTCAGAGTAAGACTCCATGACACCTTCCAGTGGGCCTCTTACAATCTATACCCGATGGAGGGAGGCCCTGGACCCACCTGTCTATGGATTTCATTGTGGAGTTACCCAACTCCCAGGGCAACATAGTTATCCTTATGGTGGTTGACCAGTTCTCCAAAATGTCTCATTTATTGTATTCCACTTAAGAAATTGCCCACTTCTAAGGAACTGGCTTCCATTTTTGCTCGGGAGATCTTTCGCTTACATGGGCTACCCAAGGTGATTGTCTCAGACAGGCGTAGTCAGTTTGTGTCCTGGTTCTGGCGAGCCTTTTGTGCACTGTTTGGAATTCAGCTTGCTTTCTCCTCTGCATATCATCCGCAGTCTAATGGGGCCGCAGAACAAGCCAATCAGTCCTTGGAGCAATTCCTACATTGCTATATTTGTGACCATCATAACAACTGGTCAGACCTCTTTCCATGGGTGGAGTTTGCTCACAAAAGTGAATTCTGCTTCCCGATTGTCCCCATTTATGGTGAACTATGGTTTCCAACCTTCCATGTTGCCTGACTCATTTGCATATTCTAGTATTCCTGCATAAGAGGAGGATCTCCATGGTCTTCGTTCCACTTGGACACAAGTCCAGGAGGCTTTGCGACATGCTAATGATAGGTACAAACTCCATGCTGACCGTAGACACCTGCCTGGGCCTTCCTACCAGGTTAGGAACAGGGTTTGGCTGTCATCTAGCAACCTCCGACTTTGTGTTCCCTCTCTGAAGTTCGTACCTCGGTTTGTTGGGCCTTTCCATATTCTTGGCAGGATTAACCTAGTGGCTTACGAATTAGACCTTCCTTTTAATATGCGTATCTCAAATGTATTTCATGTCTCCTTATTAAAACCTTTGGCCTGCAACCGCTTTACCACCTTGGTGCCTCATCCTCACCCTGTACAGGTTGAGAACCATTGTTGACTCCGGTAGGTTCAATGGGCACATACAGTACTTGGTGCATTGGAAAGGGTACAGTCCGGAAGAACGCTCTTGGGTCTCATCCTCGGATGTACATGCCCCTGTCCTCCTTCGTGATTTCTATAGACATTTCCCCTTCAAGCCTGGTAGTCCTCCGAGGGGGAGGGGTCATTGAGGAGTGGGTACTGTCAGGGCTGGGCCTTCTCAAAGCTGGCCACTCAGCTGTTGACTAATTGCCAGCTCCTTTCTCTCCACAGTGGGTCACCTGTTGATGATATCCTGCTTGTCAATCCTGCCTACTTGAGCCGTCTAGCCCAGAGGATCTCTGCCTTCACCTTGGTCACATCACTAGAGACGCTCTCCTGTGTTCCTGTTAAAGTCTTGCTTGGCTGAAATTCCTTCTGGCTCCAGATCCTGCTTGCTGTTCTACTACACTCATCTCTGGCTCCCTGACATCTTGGCTTGTCTGATTATCCGTTCTGGTTGCTGAACTCTGGCTATGTTTACTCTGTTTACCTTTTTATTATTATTATTATTAATACACAAGTGTGATTTAACTGTACTTCTGTCTCAGTCTGATTCATGGTTTCTGACAATCAGGCCAGACAGCGGGCACTGGAATATCAGGCCGGGCATCAGGAACTGGATCATCAATCCGAGCATCAGATTATCAGACTGGATAGCAGGCACTGAAACATCTGACCGGGCACTAGACTGGACGGCAGACAGAGGCACTGGAACATCAGGCCAGACAGTGAGCACTGGAACATCAGGCCAGGCCATCAGGAACTGGATCATCAAGCCGGACATCGGATATCAGATCATCAGACTGGACAGCAGGCATTGGAACATCAGGCCAGGCAGCAGACACTGGAGCAACAGGCTGAACAATGGGCACTGGAGCAACAGGCTGGATAGCAGCAACAGTGAGCTGGACATCAGAAACTGATTTAGCAAGCACCGTGTCAGCAGGCTGGGTAATGGTACTGGCTCAACAGACTGGGTAACAGGCACCAACTCAACGGGCTGGGTAACAGCATTGCTCAACAGGCTGGGTAATGGGCATCGGCTCAACAGGCTGGGTAACAGGCATCGGCTCAGCAGACTGGGTCATGGGCACTGGCTCAGCAGGCTGGACAGTGGGCACCGGAACATCAGGCTGGACCATGGGCACTGGAACATCAGGCGGGACCGTGGGCCCTGGAACATCAGACTGGACCGTGGGCCCTGGAACATCAGGCTGGACCATGGGCCCTGGAACATCAGGCTGCACTCTGGGCCCTGGAACATCAGGCTGGACTGTGGGCCCTGGAACATCAGGCTGGACCGTGGGCACTGGAACATCAGGCTGGAACGTGGGCTCCGGAACATCACTCTGGTCAGCAAACACTGGAGCATCAGGCTGGACAGCAGGCAGAGGGTTGGCAGGGTTAGGTGGGCAATCAGGTTCAGGACCATAAGAGGCTAGTCTAACCCCATTGGCAATCATGGAGGCAGGCTGGAGCAGATCGACTCTTGTTGAAGCAGGCTGGAGCAGATCGGCTGGTGTGGAAGTAGGCTGGAGTAGATCGGTTGGTGCGGAAGCAGTCTGGAGCAGATTGGCTGGTGTGGAAGCAGGCTGGGATAATGGCAGGGTTGAAAAAAACGTAAATTTCTTCTTTGGTTTAGCTACTGAAGCTCTGTAATGGACTACAGGGCTGTAAGTAGGGGGTGTAGCTGATTGAAGAGAAGGGCTGGAGTACGGTAAAGAAGAGGGAGCAATGGCTTTTTGTGGGATCGTTGCAGGCAGCAGAGAAGAGGGAGATGGGTTAAAGGCAGGGTAGGTGCAGCAAATGGAAACAGGATACTGATACTTAGTTGGTAGCAGGGTATATTGGGTTATGACTGTGGTTGCTGTGGGTGATGGAGAGAGAGACCACTTAGCAGGCAGGTCTCTGGCAGCAGGAATGGGTTATTGCAATCTGACTGAGGCTGAGTATAATAGATCTGACCATGCTGAACATCACCAAATAACATATTGGCCTGATCAACTAGGGCAGGGGTCTCCAAACTGCGGCCGAGGGCCAGATGTGGCCCTTTGGTAGTTTTTATCTGGCCCTTGGGGCACTATTCCTTCCACTAAAATGAGGCACTATTCCTTACACTGACACCAACAATGGAGCATTATTTATTTTATGGATACCAATGATGGGATACTATTCCTCCTACTAATAGAAGCACTACTCCTCCTATTGACCACCAACACTGAGGCCATATTTATTCTCACTGGTGATGGGCTCATGACATTTTCTGCCCCTGCTGGCCACAATCCAGCCCCCTGTAGTCTGAAAGAAAATAAACTGGCCCTTTATTTGAAAAGTTTTCAGACCCCTGAACTAGAAAATGAACCAGACGAATGCATTCTAATAGGCTGATCGCTGGCCCACTCCTTCAGTATCTGGCAGGAATATTCTTTTTCCTCTGTCACCAGCAAAGAAAAGTATACAATCTCCTCCAGATGCATCTTGCCACAAACAACAGCAGAGCCAAGATGGCTTCCCTGTGCAGCCACCTCTGGTCAGGACTGTCCCTGGTATTATGTCAGGACCTGGGGGGACCAAAATGTGTTGACTGCTAGAGAATGCCAGACACAATATAATGTAATATAATATAATTTATTTAAAAGATAAGTGAACAAAAAAGATATAAATGCACCTCCAACATACCAAACTGTGCTAAACAAATCAAATAACCAAATAGTAACCCACAAAGCACAACTGTCTAAACTAAGTATATACAGCAGATAGGGAATACCAAAATCGCAATTGTAGACGAGTTAGGGTCATACACAGAAGATCAAGCAGTGGGAGTTGGGAGCAAAACAGGGCAGGAAATGGGTAACAGGAGATAGAAAGAGCAGGTGGGAAGGGATCAGGCTGCAGGCCAGGGGTCCAGGAACGGATACAGGGTTCAGAAACACAGGATACAGGAATTCAGGGTTCAGGCACACAGGATTCAGCAAACACAGGTGAGGGCACATGGATGGAATACCAGGGTGATAAGTGCAAGCATCTGCCGAGTATATAATATATACATATATATATATATATATATATATATATATATATATATATATATATATATATATATATATATATGTCACGTCCGGGTAGGGAGGCCGAGATGCTGAGAGGGCTCCCCTTGCGGCCGAGTGCAGTACAACCCTGAAGGTGACACAGGGATGCAGTGCCCACAGTAGCACAGGTTGCCAGGTAGCAGTAGCCGATGATCAGTCTTGGGGCAACTGTGCAAGGAAGTCCAATGGCAGGGTCAAGGCCAGGCCGAGGGTCAACACGGAAGATCAGTCCAGAGGTCAGAACAACAGGTCCCAAGCTGAGAGCCGGAGAGCGGAGGTCAAGCCAAGCCGAGGTCGGATACTGGGAGCAGACAGGGAGCGTCAGATGTAAGCCAGAGGTCGGAGCCAGGAGAATCAACAGAAGCAGGTCAAACGAGCCGGGTCGGTGAACGGGAGGTCAGACAGCAGGAATCACGGGCACAGGTACTCAGGAGAAGCTGACGATAATCCAGCGATGAGGCTCTGTCAGGTGAACGTTTAAATAGGCAGGGTGGCTGAGTTACGTCGTGTGCGCGCCGTAGCGTTCGTACGCCTACGACGTGTAATGGAATGCGTTCGTCCTACACCGCGTACTCGCACTCGATCAGACGCAGCTTGGGACGTTCGTCTCGGAACCATATAGCGCCTTCTTGTTTGCTGACGCGCGTTAACGCGATCGTACCGCGCGAGGTTACGCCTATTTCCCTGACAGTGCCCCCCCCCAAGGGGCAGCCTCCGGATGCCTAAACGAGCCCATTTTTCAGGGTGAAGGTTGCGAAACCTGTGTATGAGCCTAGGGGCGTGTACAAAACTTGCAGGTTCCCAAGAGTTTTCTTCGACAGAATACCCCTTCCACTTAATTAAGAATTGGATTGTCCTACCTCTCCGACGACAGTCAAGGATAGACTCAACTTCGAATTCCGTATCATCACCAACCTGAATCGGAGGCGGGGGCGCTTCTTCTCTTCCTGAAAAAGGACTGACAGTTACATGTTTGAGAAGAGAGACATGAAACACAGGATGGATTCTGAAAGATTTAGGCAAGGTAAGTTCAAATGCCACAGGGTTAATTTCACGTTTGATCTCAAAAGGACCCAGGAACTTGGGTCCCAACTTCCGAGATGGACATGACAATTTCAGATTTGCTGCTGAGAGCCACACTTTATCCCCTATCCTAAAGGTGGGGTTACTCCTCTTCTTCTTGTCATAGTGCCTCTTATATTCCTCCTGGGCTTTCTTCATAGTATCCTGGAGCATTTGATAATTTGCTTGAATGAAGCTTACCCTATCTTGAACAGCTGGGACGGTAGATTCAGGAATGGTATTTGGTAAAAATGAAGGATGGAACCCGTAATTTGCCCAAAAGGGTGATTGGTTGGTAGAGGCGTGCATTGAATTGTTATATGCGAATTCCGCACAGGGCAGCAAAGAGACCCAATCATCCTGGGAGAAAGAACAGAAGCATCGGAGGTATTGCTCAAGCGTCTGATTGGTTCTTTCCGTTTGGCCATTGCTCTGTGGGTGATAGGCCGAGGATAGACATATCTTAATTGACAGCAACTTACAGAGTTCCTTCCAAAACCTGGAGGTGAATTGTACCCCTCTATCTGACACAATGCTGTCGGGTACACCATGTAGTCGGACAATCTCTTTTACAAAGATCTTAGCAGTATCCAAGGCAGAGGGGGTCCCTTTCATTGGCAGAAAATGCGCCATCTTGGATAAACGGTCCACCACCACTAAGATGGTAGTATATTCTTCAGAAGGAGGTAATTCTACAATGAAATCCATGGAGATTTCCTTCCAAGGTTTTTCTGGGACTGGTAGCGGCCTTAACAGGCCCCAGGGTCTGGCGTTCGACCCTTTGTTACGCTGGCAGATTGAACAGGAGTCAACATACTTCTTACAGTCAGATCTTAGGGTAGGCCACCATAAGGACCGCTGCACCAGGTCAATAGTCTTTCGGACCCCAAAGTGGCCGGCTAATTGATGATCGTGAAAGGTCCTTAACACGAGTAACCTGGCTTGCTGAGGAACAAAAATTTTATTCTGATGCCATAGAAGCCCCTCTTGGCTTCTCAGGGAAAAAGCTTCTGTTTCCGTACATTGGCTGGCGGCCTGCACTAATGAAGCTCTTAGATCCGGTTGGATGAGCAGGAAGTTTTGAGGAGACAGGATTGTACTGGGTGGGATTCTCTCTGGTTAATCTGGGAACATTCGGGACAGAGCATCGGCCTTACCATTTTTGGATCCTGGGCGATAAGTTACGTGAAAGTTGAACCTCGAGAAGAATAAAGCCCATCGGGCCTGTTGGGGTCTTAGGCGTTTGGCCGTGCGGAGGTATTCTAGGTTTTTATGATCGGTAAAAACCAGAATGGGGTGAGCGGCACCTTCCAGGAGATATCTCCACTCTTCGAGGGCGGTCTTGATCGCCAGAAGTTCCCGGTCCCCCACATCGTAATTTTTCTCCGGAGCGCTCATCCTTCGTGAGAAAAAAGCTACAGGATGTAGTAGTGCCTTGGGGCCTTGGCGTTGGGATAGAATCGCTCCTGTGGCTACCTCTGAGGCATCAACCTCCAGCACATAGGGTAAGGCGGGATCTGGATGTTGCAGAATTGGTGCGGTGGTGAAGAGGGTCTTGAGCTGGTCAAAGGCGGACTGAGCTGCTGGGGACCAAAGGAACTTGGTATGCTGGAGAGTGGTCTGAGTAATGGGTGCTACAATAGTGGAAAAGTTTCTTATAAATCTTCGGTAGAAGTTTGCGAAGCCAATAAATCTCTGGACACCCTTCTTGTCAGAAGGAGCGGGCCAGTCTAGGATAGACTTCACTTTCTGGGGGTCCATGGCAATTCCGCCTGTGGTGATGATGAGCCCCAAGAACTGGATGGATTCTTTTTCGAAGTCACACTTCTCGGCTTTAACGAATAATCCATGAGTCCTGAGAAAGCATAATACTTTCCTAACATGTATTCTGTGGAGTTCCAGAGTGGTTGAGAAGATGAGAATGTCGTCAAGATAGGCGACAACGAAGTGGTCTAAATACTCCCGGAAAATGTCGTTAATAAAATGCTGGAAAGTTGCTGGGGCATTGCACAATCCGAAGGGCATGACTAAATATTCGAAATGTCCAAACCTCGTCCTAAATGCCGTCTTCCACTCGTCCCCCTCCCGGATGCGGACAAGGTTATAGGCTCCACGTAGGTCGAGCTTGGTAAAAATACGTGAAGTATGGAACCTCTGAAGAAGTTCGGGGATGAGCGGGAGTGGATAACGGTTCTTCAGGGTGACATTGTTTAATTCCCTATAGTCTACACATGGTCTTAAAGTTTTGTCCTTCTTTTCTACGAAGAAGATGCCTGCACCGGCAGGGGACGAAGAGGGACGAATGAATCCCTTGGCCAGGTTCTCGTCTATATACTGTCTTAGGGCCCCAAGCTCGGTTTCGGAAAGAGGAAATATCCGGCCAAAGGGAATGGGAGCCCCTGGTAATAACTCGATGGGGCAGTCATAAGGGCGATGTGGTGGTAGGACATCTGCTTTCTTCTTGTCGAATACATCTCTGAATTCCTGGTAGGCAGCTGGTATGTTGGGGGCTGGACTGGGTATGGGTTGAACGGTCAGGCAACTGGACAAGTCCTTAGATTCGGGATCCAGACAATATTGTTGGCAGTAGGCGGAAGTAAAGGATATCTCCTTCTTAGGCCAATCAATCCGAGGGTTGTGTGCCTGCAGCCATGGGATTCCTAGGATAACGGGAAACATAGGAGAACATAGGACATCAAACTTAAGGAACTCCCGATGACCCGAGTCTGTGGTCGTTAGAATGGGTCTTGTTTCCCTGGTGACATGGCCAGAGCTAGGTAGGGAGCCATCGGCCAGACGGACAGTCAGTCTTTGTTTCTTGAGGAGTAGTGGGAGAGCGAGATTCTTAGCTAAGGTTAAGTCCAGAAAACAGCTACGGGCCCCAGAATCGAGTATTGCCTGTAAGTGAACTTCCCGACCTGCCACCATCAATGTGACAGGAAGGGTGATATGGGCCGAGGCGGGCTTCGTTACTTGGAGGTGAAGTGGAGGATAGAGGATTGGTTTGCTTGGTCTTGTAGGACAATTGTTTATAAGATGTCCTGGCTCTCCACAGTAGAAGCAAAGGTGTGCCTGTCGGCGGTAAAGTCTTTCCTCGGAGGTTAAGGGGGAACGAAGCAGGCCTTTCGGAGCGGAGGTTGCCGAGGGGCAGACCGAAGGTGGCGCCAGGATAGGAGAAAGGGTCCGAGCGTGTTCAGACTGGCGTTCCCGTAGACGCCTATCCAGCCGAATGGTAAGTCGGGTAAGATCCTCAAGTGTAGGGGGAACCTCTACTCTGGCTAGCTCATCCTTGAGGACTTCAGACAACCCCATCCGGTATTGATATTTCAGAGCTGCCTCATTCCAGCCAGAATCTGCAGACCATGTCTGGAACTCCACTGTGTAGTCCTCCGCAGGCCGCCCACCTTGACGCAGGGAATACAAGGTTGCTTCGGCTGTTGCTGTCCGAAAGGGGTCGTCGTATAGGCGAGCCATGGCTTGAAAAAACTGGTCCAACGTACTGACGAAGGAGCTGCGTTGTTCTAGTAGGCCGTGGGCCCACGTCTGGGGATCGTCCCTTAGCAGGGAGATGGTGAAACCCACTTTGGTTACTTCGGAAGCAAAAGTCTGGGGTTGTAAGGAAAAGTATAAATAACATGAGCGCCGGAAGGATCTAAATTTCCTTCGGTCCCCCTGAAAATACTCTGGTGCAGGGACTCGTGGCTCCGGCGAGGTTGTAGTTATAGTGGTAGCACCTTGGCAGGAGGAGTGCTGCAGATGTTCTTCCAGCCGGAGGTACTTTTCTTGGAGTCTCTTAATTGCTGGAGTAAGAGCCATAACTTCCTGTAGGATGGCCTCCATCGGGGAGTCGCCTCTGTCGGCCTCGGACATTGGCTGGATTATACTGTCACGTCCGGGTAGGGAGGCCGAGATGCTGAGAGGGCTCCCCTTGCGGCCGAGTGCAGTACAACCCTGAAGGTGACACAGGGATGCAGTGCCCACAGTAGCACAGGTTGCCAGGTAGCAGTAGCCGATGATCAGTCTTGGGGCAACTGTGCAAGGAAGTCCAATGGCAGGGTCAAGGCCAGGCCGAGGGTCAACACGGAAGATCAGTCCAGAGGTCAGAACAACAGGTCCCAAGCTGAGAGCCGGAGAGCGGAGGTCAAGCCAAGCCGAGGTCGGATACTGGGAGCAGACAGGGAGCGTCAGATGTAAGCCAGAGGTCGGAGCCAGGAGAATCAACAGAAGCAGGTCAAACGAGCCGGGTCGGTGAACGGGAGGTCAGACAGCAGGAATCACGGGCACAGGTACTCAGGAGAAGCTGACGATAATCCAGCGATGAGGCTCTGTCAGGTGAACGTTTAAATAGGCAGGGTGGCTGGGTTACGTCGTGTGCGCGCCGTAGCGTTCGTACGCCTACGACGTGTAATGGAATGCGTTCGTCCTACACCGCGTACTCGCACTCGATCAGACGCAGCTTGGGACGTTCGTCTCGGAACCATATAGCGCCTTCTTGTTTGCTGACGCGCGTTAACGCGATCGTACCGCGCGAGGTTACGCCTATTTCCCTGACAATATATATATATATATATATATATATATATATATATATATATACACCTCCTGCAATCAGTCTCAGGTGATGCCTGATTGCAGGAGATGATGTTGGCTCCAGACTGCCGGGAGACACCCGCTGGTGGACACTGGAACTGCGGCCCATAGGAGAGACAGCACCACCAGCAAGTGAAACCTTTCCTGGCAGCAATTATTATTTTCACTTAGAATCCCTATACTATTTCATTATGATTAAGTTATGGTAATACTATACTTCCAAGTCCATGATCTTTCGTATGATATGTTTCATCAAGTGGTTAACCAGATGGTAATCCTCCTGGGTTTATGTTATTCGAACACTCTAGTAGTAGTATATAATAAGTTGATGTTTTCCTTAAACCGAAGTTTATATAGTTACATAGTATATAGTTACATAGTAGGTGAGGTCCATCAAGTCCAACCTATGTGTGTGATTATATGTCAATATTACATTGTATATCCCTGTATGTTGTGGTCCTTCAGGTGCTTATCTAATAGTTTTTTGAAACTATTGATGCCCCTAGCTGAGACCACTGCCTGTGGAAGGGAATTTCCCATCCTTGCCGCTATTACAGTAAAGAACCTTCTACGTAGTTTAAGGTTAAATCTCTTTTCTTCTTATTTTAATGAGTGGCCATGTGTCTTGGTAAACTTCCTTCAGAGAAAAAGTTTTATCCCTATTGTGAGGTCACCTCACCAGTATGGTGTTTATAAATTTAAATCATATCCCCTCTCAAGTGTCTCTTCTACACAGAGAATAAGTTTAGTGCTCGCAACCTTTCCGCATAACTAATATCCTCCAGTCCCTTTATTAGCTTAGTTGCCCTTTTTTGTACTCGCTCCATTTCCAGTACATTCTTCCTGAGGACTGGTGCCCAGAACTGGACAGCATAGGTGCAGCCAGACAAGAGTCTTGTAGAGTGGGAGAATTATTGTTTTATCTCTGGAGTTGATCCCCTTTTTAATGCATGCCAATATTCTGTTTGCTTTGTTAGTAGCAGCTTGCATGCCATTTCTGAGCCTATCATCTACTAGGACCCCCAGGTCCTTTTCCATCCTAGTTTCCCCCAGAGATTCTCCCTCCAGTGTATAGATTGCATTCATATTTTTGCCACCCAAATGCATTATTTTACATTTTTCTACATTAAACCTCATTTGCCATGTAGTTGCTCACCCCATTAATTTGTTCAGATCTTTTTGCAAGGTTTCCACATCTTGCGGAGAAGTTATTGCCCTGCTTAGCTTAGTATCGTCTGCAAATACAGAGATTGAACTGTTCACCTCATCCTCCAGGTAATTTATGAACAAAATAAATAGGACTGGTCCCAGCACAGAACCCTGGGGGGACCCCACTACCCACCTCTGACCATTCCGAGTACTCCCCAATTATCACCACCCTCTGAACATGCCCTTGTAGGCAGTTTTCAATCCATGTACTCACCCTATGGTCCATGCCAATGGACCTTATTTTGTATAGTAAACATTTATGGGGAACTGTGTCAAATGCTTTTGCAAAATCCAGATACGCTATGTCTATGGGCCTTACTTTATCTAGATGGCAACTCACCTTCTCATAGAAGGTAAATAGATTGGTTTGGCAAGATCAATTCTTCATGAAGCCATGCTGATTACTGCTAATGATACCATTCTCGTTACTAAAATCTTGTATATAGTCCCTTATCATTCCCTCCAAGAGCTTACATACTATTGATGTTAGGCTAACTGGTCTGTAATTCCCAGGGATGTATTTTGGGCCCTTTTTAAATATTGGTGCTACATTGGCTTTTCTCCAATCACCTGGTACCATTCCAGTCAGTAGACTGTCAGTTAAAATTAGGAACGAATGTCTGGCAATTACTTGACTGAGTTCCCTAAGTACCCTCGGGTGCAAGCCATCTGGTCCTGGTGATTTATTAATGTTAAGTTTCCCAAGTCTAATTTTAATTCTGTCCTCTGTTAACCATGGAGGTGCTTCCTGTGATGTGTCTTAAGGATAAACACGGCAGTTTCTGAAGCCCCTGATTCCTGCGTGAAGACCGAGGAGAAGAATAAATTCAATACCTTCGCCATCTCCCCATCCTTTGTAACCAGATGTCCTTCCTCATTCCATATCGGGTCAATATCGTCTGTCTTTCCTTTTTTACTATGTACATACTTAAAGAATTTCTTGGGATTTTTTTTTACTGAGTTCCCTAAGTACCCTCGGGTGCAAGCCATCTGGCCCCGGTGATTTATGAATGTTAAGTTTCCCAAGTCTAATTTTAATTCTGTCCTCTGTTAACCATGGAGGTGCTTCCTGTGATGTGTCATAAGGATAAACGCTGCAGTTTTGGTCACTGAAGCCCCCTGATTCCTGCATAAAGACTGAGGAGGAGAATACATTCAATACCTGTCAGGAAGATCCTGCCATCGAAAGACAGTCTGGGCCTTCGGCCGCGCGTACGCACCTGCGCGCGCCTGTTGGCGCCAGATGGGCTATTTAACTCGGTCTGTCATATTGAGATCTTGCTGTATGATCTACAGCATGCGAGTATCCTGACCCTGAGAACCTGCCTTCTGTGACCTTTGACCCGGCTTGTCTACCTACCATCCCTGCTATCCGCCTGCACCTGATTCCAGCCTGCCTGACTACGCTTCTGCTTAATCCTCTGGTACCTCTTCTGTCTGCCTGATTACCAATTGTCCGACCATCCTCCTGTTTGCTCCTTTGGTACCTCCGCTGACCGTCTGACCACCAACCTGGCCTGTATGACTTCCCTGCTTCCAGCATCCTGGTTCCTGGTGCCTGTCTGCTGTCCTGCCTCCAGTTGTTGGTCCAGCTCCTGCCTGCAGTCCAGCTTCAGCCTGAGTTCCTGCTTCTGAGTCCTGGTTCTAGCTGCCTACCTGCTGTTCTGTTCCAGCCTGCTGCACCCGCCTGCTGACTCAGCTCCTTCCTGGTCCCAGCCTGTCTCCTGATCCTGCTGGAGGTTTCGATACACAGTACTTCCTGGGTTCCAGACCCCTCCACTGCTGTTGATCCTGCCAGGCACTTGTGCCACTCCGGACTCTTGTGCTTCTTGTATACTCTACCAGGGCCCTCGAGTCGGAGCCACAAAGAGAGGTCTCTCCCTGAAGGTAGGGCTCTTCCACTAGGTACGTAACAATACCTTCGCCATCTCCCCATCCTTTGTAACCAGATGTCCTTCCTCATTCTTTATCGGGCCAGTATGATCTGTCCTCCTTTTTTACTGTTTACATATTTAAAGAATTTCTTGGGATTTTTTTTTTGCTCTTCTCCGCTATGTGTCTTCTGTATTCTATCTTAGCCCACCTAATTGCACCCTTACATTTATTGTTGCATTCTTTATAAAGTCTGAATGCTGATGATGATCCCTCAACCTTGTATTTTTTGAAGGCCTTATCCTTTGCTGTTATATGCATTTTACATTGGATTTAAACCATCCAGGACTTTTGCCTCCTCTTCCACCTGACAGTGCAGGGTCCCTTGTGAATCGCCACATGGGGCCAAGTGTGGTCACATGGGGCCAAGGAAGAAATCCATAGCTCTGTGTAAGCTTTGATTTGGAGCCTACACAGGTTTTTCTTTCTCTGGTCCCAGCAGCCAAACAGGAGTCATGCAGGAGTGATGAAAAGAAAATACATACTGCTGGGGGTGGGTGGGGGGAAGGGTGGGGAGGGAAGTTAGGGGACCTTTTACTTTTCCCTACATGGTCAAAGAGATGAGGCCTTTCAAGTTGATTGAGGACTAAATAAAATTAAATAGTTTGAAAGTCAATACTATTTTTTTTTTCTTTTGAATAGATGCTGGTGTGTTAAATCATTTACTGGCTTTTTAGGAGATTACGGTAGTAAGATAACTCAGAATTCTATCCTTGTAAGCAAAGCAGACAGTATGAGACCAATTAAAGCCATCTATCTTTCTATCTATTGTATTCATCGGTGCAGTGATGAAAACTGGGTGCAGAAATTGTGCAGATTCAACCTACCTGTCAGCTTTATTGTAGATGGATTTACCCATTCAACCTGGTATGTGTATGTGCTTAGTAAACAAGACTGTGGTGCAAAACTAACAAACACTGCATGACAAAATGTATCTGAGAGATATAAATAGAGGTTTCATAAAGTAATGCGATAGGGGTAAACTGGCAAGCTACTTGAAAAACCCCACTATGAAAACCTGCAGGGTTAATTAAAACAAGAGCTGGCACAAAGATGCCGATTATGGGAAAACATCTTTGCAGCCATTCCTGTAAATCTCTGTACCTCTTAACGAATGTGTTTGAATAGCTTTAATTCAACGTCTTTTAAATAATTTAACGGCACGTGTAATAGGACCATAAAACTCTATTATAACTTCAATAAAAAGCATGCACTGAGCAGTGGGGACGCTGCTCACATAGGAACAATATGAGCCATGTGTACATTTCTGGCCTTTAATGGCTAGTTTAATGGAGGGATTTACACTGGTTGTGAAATGGATTCAGGTAGCCACAAATATTTTGGCTGCAAACGTAGAATTATTATACATGATTATCCCAGTTGTTATAATCAGATTGAATTATAAAAATACATGCAACC
Source organism: Lithobates pipiens (assembly GCF_037356315.1). Lineage (NCBI taxonomy): Eukaryota > Metazoa > Chordata > Amphibia > Anura > Ranidae > Lithobates > Lithobates pipiens. The sequence goes on from NW_027507790.1 coordinate 16,180,311, forward strand.
CTGCAAATAAAGAAAATGTCAAGCAAAAATGGAGAACCCTTGAACAAAAAGGAAAAGAAGAACAAATGGACTAAAATAGTAATCCTGTACGTAACTGGAGTGTCCAAAAAACACAGAAAGATCTTTAACAAATTTAAAATGCACTCGGTTTGGGGTGCCTTGATACTAATAAAGAACTACCAGATCTTGAAATAAGGGATGGGTTTATTTACAAATAGGGAAACACAGAGCTTGGAGTTATAAATAAAAAAATGGGAAAAAGGGTAACAGGGCTAGGTAGGGAGATGGACAGAGGAAGGAGGGGGTCTCAAGGGCCAACACGCATTCATTCTCAGATCTCTCACACATTAGTGCCTTTAGTCCAATCTTGGGACACACCTTTAGTTAGGATCCCCACAATTTGCAGGTTTGATCCTTTGTGGAAGATATCTTGTACAAGAGGTCACAAAAGTTAATTCCTGTCCCAAGCTCAGAGTTGAGTGCTTTGAGCAGATGATTACACAGGATGTCCATGTGATCCTTTCCCCTTCTATAACCATACTGGCCAGGTGTGAGGGCAGTGAATAGCCTCAGGTGTCCCACTGGTCAAATGATAACAATCTCATGCATTCAATTCGCTTTGGAAGTAGCCATATTTCAGTTCATGTGCTACTGATATCATTTTTTCCCCCAATATTACAACAAACATTGCATCCCTGTGTCTTTTAAGCCCAGCAGTAAACTGAGACAGAGACTGGTCCTGAAGACACAACACCCAAAAACAAACAAAGTAACTAGGTATATACAGTGCAGTGTAGTGTGAAATGCAAAGACCTATACATTGGGGAGACAAAACAATTTCTCAACAAATGAATAGCTCAACATGAAAGGGCGATTTCTAAAGATCAAGACTCAACCATTTTCCTACACTTTAAAGAACGTCTATCACCAGAAGAAAATACAGCTTGTTAAATGCCTGGGGGTCTTGTGCACATAGCACTTGTCTCCATCTAAGTTTGTACAGGGGTTGCTGAGCTTTGTTATCAAATTGCTACCCCCCCCCCAACCTGCTTAGCTACCAACAATATTGAGGGGCAGAGACAGAGTTCTGAGTGATAGTTTAGGACAGGGATATGCAATTAGAGGACCTCCAGCTGTTGAAGAACTACAAGTCCCCTGAGGCATAGCAAGACTGACAGCCACAAGCATGACACCCAGAGGCAGAGGCATGATGGGAGGTTCGCTAATTGCATATTACTGTTTTAGGAGAAGGGAGGCATGATAGGCAGTGCACACAATACACAGAGTATATAAAGTGCCCAACCCTCTACTCTGAGGCTTCCAGACAGAACATTGCTGTGCTGTCACCTCATCTCTTCTGTTTAGCTTGCACAGAGTTATGAGCTTTAGCCTGTGTGGTAGTACGGAATCTCCAATCCTGGGACCGGGTTTTGGGAACAGCCAGCAGTCTGGCTGGATGATTGCACAGGTGGATCTTGGGCTTAAAACAAAGCCAACACCATGGTTCTGGGCTCCACCCTCCCGAGGAGTCCAGGCGTGTAAGGGAGAAGAAGTGTGCATGTCTGCAGAGGTCGGTCTGTCAGAGCAGACAGAGGGTCCAAGCTTGTGGGCTTAAAAAAGAAGCTAGTAAAGAGTGCTGAGGTACTGGGTGTACAGGAACTCTGTTAAAGAGCCAAGAGGGCTGCAGCAGAAGTCTGAGCAGCAGTGCTGCTAAAGAGAGCCAGGTGGCTTGGTATTTTTGGTTCTACGTACATTATTGCTGTGGAAAGCTGAAACCCCTGTGTGGGCAACTATTTTGTTATCGGACTTTTCTTTCTTTAATAAAAGTGGGCCTACAAGCCTTTAAAACGGCATATCTGGCGTGGACTCAGCTCACTGGTAAGCTCTACCTTTAAGCTAAAATAACCCCCCAATGTTACACCTGCTATTCAGGGACACAGAGTAGTAGAAAGGCACTTTCATTCATAAAAACACAAGCTGACAATAGCACACATAAACTACTATACACTAGACTGTTGTCAGCCTGTGTTTTTGTTAGTAAAAGCTCTCTTTTCCACCTGCAATCAATCGCAACACAAGCTGACAATTTTCACACTCTGTGCCCTGAATAGCAGGTTGCAGCTTCACACTATGTGTAAACTATAGAGGCAAAAAGAGAAGACAGCAGCTGTAGAATGGAAAAAGACTGGGCTTAGAACTGGCTGTAACTCCCTTCATGGGAACGCCAGTGTTTTAGGCTTCAGAAGGGATACTTCTACAACCAGTAATGATAGAATAGAAAGATACATATTTTTTTTAACATGCACTGCTTGGATTTTAAAGAGGAAAATATGTTTTTTCTTCTTGTGATAGAACTTTTTTTTAAGGAAAAAGGGAATTTTTTTAAGGATAATAGGATGCACTATTTTGGCCCGAAAGTACAGGCTGGTTTGCATTAGGTGCTAGACAGGCCATCTACATCAAACTGGACCAACAATCACTCCTAAACAGGGGTGGGCAGCCATTCACCAACATTTGTCTTCTACATATAATGCCTTACCTGAGTGTTGCTTTGCGCTCTACCTTTTGTTCTTTTTTTTGCAAAGTTCTAGTTATTTTGTTTCATGAAACTAAATCTAAACTTTAGCTGCTGTTCCCTATCACACATTTGAGTGAATTTTTAAGCATTTTAGAATTTTCCTTTTAATAAAGTGTATGTCCACCTAAAAATACAGATAAGCCTATTATAACGTGCACCATTTCTGAGATATTTACTTTAGTAGTAGCCGGTGCATGCATACTGTGTTTTTAATGGATGGCATGCCATCAATTGAGAGAGCTGCCGCAGTTGTGTCTCCTACGCACATGTTTGGGAGTGATGTCATTGCAGCCTGGGCATTTAAAGGGCTGGAGCTTGCAAACCCATTAGGATGACTAGGTGAAGATGGAAGCCCTGTCAACAGTGACAACGGTGACAGTGCGCTACTGGAGGGCTTAGTTTTAAGGTAAGCCTGTCATAATGTGCTAGTATGCCATCCCTGGTGGGCACTGATTGGGTTTTTTCTGGTGGGCACAGGTTGGAATCCCTGGTGGGTATGGATTGGCACTTGTGGGCACTCTTGATGAGTCTTCACTGATAATCGATGCACTGATTGTCAGGGCAGACCCCCCCCCCCCCATCAGTAGAGCTGCTGACCTTGTCAGCGTGAATAGAGGAAAAGCCGATAACTGGCACTTCCTGGTTATGATGTGATCAGCTGTGATTGGACACAGCTGATCACATGGTAAAGTGCCTACACCATAGAGCGGCACACTGCACTACCGATCGGCAAGTGGCTCATCCTGCTGGATGTCATATGAGGCCCAGTCAGGATCATGAAACCTCCACTTGGCCACCATTTTGCTAGAGGCTGGGGGGGATGTGGTTAAAGAAACCCTGTCTCCACGATCATGTGTTGGCGGGGCAAAGTGCCACAAGGAAGAGAGTGTGTGTGTGTGTATATTATATATATATATATATATACACACACACACACACACACACACACACACACACACACACACACACACACACACACACACACACACACACACACACACACACACACACATATATGCATGTGTGTTTGAGCTTTAGTATGCACACCTATGAACTTAAGCAAGAAGACTTTTATTGATAAACTTGGATGTGTTGACGGGTTCTCTTTAAAGAATATTATTTACGCTTCTTCCAATGACACATTTTTCATAACTTGTTTCTGGTATAAAACAATCACGATGTATGTAGGCCTCTAGTTACATAGTTTGGCTAAAAAATACACAAGTCCATTTAGTTCAACCAACAGGAAAAAATGAATAAATAGAAAACCTCCCGATACCGCCAGTTACATTATTTTTGTGTGTGCTCTGTTTTCACACACGTGGAGGGTCCTGAAGAAATTTGCTGTAGGGGACAGGAAAGCCTAATAACACAACTGCCAGTGTCTATTTGGTCTCTGCATGCTGTATAAAATGAAACCCAGCTACAGCTGGTACCTCTTCATCCTTGCTAGCCCATAAACACAGCTTACTGACATCCTCAGTCAGTTATTATGAGATGTGCACTATTGTGTGCTTCCATTTGCACAAAATAGCGAGGTTCCCCCAGGCTGTCCCTCTCACTTACATTGAAAAGCTTCAGTCATGAGTTAGAATGAAGCAGGCAGCAGCAGAGAACACTCGTAACTAAGAGGTAGCTCCATCTCCAGTAGCATTAAAGTGACTATTGACTACACACGCAGGAGAGCCACTAGCAATTTAATTATGGTGAACGATTTTTGACCAGCCTGCTTCATAGAGATGCACAGAGGGCATACAGACTCTAATGCATTAAAGTGGTACTCGCAGAAACACAGGCATTCTATGCTAATGCTTTAGAGGGGTTTCATGGAAAGAGTTAATATATGAGCAGTTTTCTTTTGTTTAGTCTCTAGTGAAGACTTAGTGCACATGGAAAAAAAATCAATATTCTGTAATCTCTTATCAGCAGACATAATAGTTTTGTGCTCTTTGTTTGCATATGTGACATCTGTGCATATGTTGCTTTTTTTTAATTCACAAAAGCCTTGTTACATTTTTGGACTTTTTTTTCCTCCTTTTCAGTGTGACTTATAGTTACATTTAAACGAAGCTCAACCTCATAAAACACTCCAGCTGTTCTGATCCATTAAAAGGGAAAACAAAAACCCTTGGAAATTGAGACCAATTTTCTCTCATATGGAAAAAAAAATCTTTCTGAATGCAAAAACAGTTGGATCAATTCCCCCGGGTTAAGATATCCAAGACCAAGAGATCCAAATCTTCCATATGTTTCTCACAGTGTGTTACTAAAAACTTTACACGGTATTGTAAAATGTAAGATGCTTTCCTACAATTGTGTTAAAAAGGGGAAATACCCTTGCAACAAATTGCAACACATGCTTTTATTTCATATAAGATTGTATTAACTTTTACAGCTGCAGATTGGCATTGAGCGATTTACGTGCTAATGCTTAGGTGACTATTGATTAGTATTGTTATTTTTTCTGGAGAGCTGTTTTCTTCAAGTGTATTTCATATAAAAATGGAACTCATATATCCACAGCCTTAGTATATAACCTTACATTTATTTAACATAAAATCTGAACTCAAGACAAATAGTTTAAATGCACATGTGAAAAGCATGAATGTGATCTTTTTTTTCTGTCAAATGACTGGTCAGTCTAATCAGCAAGTCTTAGGATCTAGGCACTGATACCAGACAGCGCACCCAGGTACCAAACCTCTGTGCAGACTATTTAGCACTTAAAGCATAACACCACTTTTGTTGAGTAAAAAATATTCCCCTCTGAGTGATCTATGTACATTACAAGGATTTTAACAAACTTTGTTGCAGATTCCTACCTTTTGTTATTCTTAAGAAATCACTGTTTGTTCCTCTGTACTCCTGTTCTGAGTGAGTCTAATGGGAGTGGTTTCATAATTATCAATCAGCTGTGCACCTGCAGGGCTCTAATGAGGTAAGCTGCTGGGCCTGCCTCTGTTTAATCAGAGGTGGGTGGAAGCAAAGCCTGGCTCAGTGCAGGACACACTACTTACCAGGCAGGTCTGTCACCTGGCAGCCATCCACAGAGGAGCCCGAAGAGGAGAAGCACATTACCCGGAGGACACAAAAAACTGAGCTAAGGCGGTGGAGTGTGACCATCATGGGAAGGACGGTGTTGGCGTGGAAAGAGGGCGGTCCACTGCTGGGAAGGGAAATCCCCACTGACAGCTGAAACATCATCGTTTGTTAAGGACGTGGCAGCCCTGCTTCTTAACAACTGATAATTGCCTGCATTGTTTAGTATGCATTTCATCTGTCAGAGGGGGAATCCCACCAACAGATGAAAGAACCAAACCTGAAAGTTTCAGTTTTAGGTATTGGAGCATTTGCACGAGTACCGATTGTCATGCAAATACTTAGTATCAGCACCAATACTGATACCAGTACCGGTATCGGTGCAACCCTAACTGTGACATACTGAAGCAGAGCACGATCCCCTCCCTTTGGAGACTGGGCCGCAGGGCAGTATTCCAACATGATAAGGACCCCAAACACACCTCCAAGACGACCACTGCCTTGCTAAAGAAGCTGAGGGTAAAGGTGATGAACTGGCCAAGCATGTCACCAGGCCTAAACCCTATTGAGCATCTGTAGAGCATACTCAAATGGAGGGTTGAGGATATAGAAAGCTTGGAGAAAAGGAGCTAAAATTTAGAAAAAACTAAATCAATGGTCACTGACCACCTAACACCTTGCTGAGTCATCTGGTAATACCACAATGCATTTGATTCAGAGTATAGAGGCCATAACCCATTGCAAGGCGGCCTTGACTTAATGGGCTTACCGGTTACCTTCTCCTGCCGTGCTCCTCCACATCTAGGGGTTCCCAGGGTTGATACCCAACGACTTGTACACTGACACAGATGAAGTCCTTTCAAATAGGTTTATTTTGCAGTAGAACTTTCACAAACACAGTCTCTTAGGGAATAGAGGGCACGGGTGAAGAACTCAGGCACCTTGAACTGCAGGTTTAGCAAAGTCTCTATTTCCACCCAGAGAGTAACCACTCGCAGCTGGGTACTTCAAGGCTGAACAGATCTCTAGCCAGAGATCATGGCAGTCAGCATGTTGACTCAAAACTTGAACAATCAACTGAGGGTATACAGGAACCTTTTTTACAACCGTACCTGGAACATTTCCCACTTCCTTTATGGTACTGGAAAATTGTGAATTCGTCAATGTCCTTCCCAACTCAGTAACCAGGCACTTCTCAGGATGCCACTTGCCGGCCCTCCTCCGAAGAGTCCTCCCCCAGTCACTTCCACAAGCTGTGGTGTCCCTCCAAGCCGAGAGCTCACCAAGACACTTTGAATCCTCCCTCAGTTACTGCGCCTTGGACCAGCAGGTTCCGAGACTCAGGAACAGACGGATCCCTACCCACAGGTCTATCAGGGGCCACTGACAGGAACATGTTGCGGGATGTCGAACACGGGGCTACCCTGGTCCTGGAACCAGAACAGACCACATGGGTCTCACGAACAACTCCGGAACCCTGAACACGTGACCCACACCTGTTTAAGTACCCCCTCCCAGACTCCTCAGCGGGCCCCAGCACTCCCGCTGATTGGCTCCGACAGGTCCGATACCAAAACATCCAACTAGACATGGCTCTAGCCTGTCATGTGCACCTCACCGTTAACAAAACATGACCAGGCAGAACTTCTAAACACAGCCTGGCCAGACTGGTGTTAGGCTTACCTACAATAATTAACTCTCAGAACCTTTATTGTCCCGAGGCCAAAAATTAACATGTGACATTTGATCCCAAACGTCATCCGCTACAAGAAAAACAGTAAATAATATATACAAACCTGCTTCAGACATGCTTGCTAATCTTTCTGGAAACCCATATAATATTTTGAATATCCTAATCGTTTTAACTGTGTTGAAGATAATTTATATCAATTTAGATTTCATTTTATTTACCCCCGTCATAGATTATTTATATTTACAAGTTCAGTACAGAGCTACAGAGACTTTGGCTTTTAAATTCATTATGGGTGAAATGTCAAAATAAAGCCAAGAGACAAATGTGCTACCAATATTTTAATAAAGCCTAGCTATGACTAAATCGCTTCTTGAATCTAAAACACTTGCTGAAATATGCATACTTCAGGGCTGCAAAGTTCTAAAACAGCCTGGCTGCATAATTAAATTCTCAGAACTATTCTTTATTAAGAACCTCTCCAAAACTTCAGTTTTGTTGTGTAATATTAGATTTCCACAGGCATTTTAATTACCCAAGATGTTTGCTAATGTTACTATTTGTATTCAAATATCAAAATTAAAATCTTTAAATACAAAACCTACGATGTCTTTGAGCATAAAAACAAAATCATTATCATCCGTTTATATATGATGACCGTGGGTTTTCAGCTAATGGGACCATGCACGGAATTCCAACTATCATGTTCAGAATTATACTGGCAACAATAATTTACACGGAATACATACAATCAGTTGAGTAAAATGCATTCATACTATTGCTTGGCAGAAAAACATCTTTAAAAAAAGCTGAAACATCCGTGAGTGCATAGTTAGCACTTGGCATGTTCAAAGCAACAAGTTCCTTCTGTAACCTTTCACTCAAGAAGATATGTATACCTTTAATTAACCCCTGGGGGTATTCAATTCTTTATTTATTTAGTAAGCATCCTACACTTAATTCAGAATTCCAAGTACTATTTTGGCTCACTCTCTACCTGAATAAATATTATTTTTCTTATGTGACAACCATATTTCTCAAACCAATGCACATACTGTATTTTAAAGGTGTTCTGTAATATTGGAAGCTTGAAGTGCTGTAAAATAGGCCCACGCTATGCCTATAGGCTTAATTCACGTTTTATATTTTCAGCCATGAGACTTTAACCACTTCCCATATGGGGCATTTATTTTTATTTTGAACGTACATGTTAAAATCAGCATTTATTAATTTTTTTTGTGCAAAAATTTACATAAGAAACCCTAAATGTTACATATTTTCTGAAAGCAAAGGATCCAAAGGGTAGAAGTTGCAATTTTGTATGGCACATGAACTTTGTGCAACTGTTTAACAAATGCAGTATAAGGTTGGATTCACACCTATGCAGTTTTAGTGCTTTTTGCATTTTGCAGATTTGCACTTCCATAGGAAACAATGTTAAATGGACTGTAGTGCAAATCTGCAAAATGCAAAAAGCACTAAAACTGCATAGGTGTGAATCCAGCCTAACGCCTGTTTTTTGATGAAGTAAAAAAATGGGGTTGCTTTGGATGAATAGATACTAAACATGGCAAAAATCTAAATTGCACATACCCGGGAAATGGCGAAAAACTATGGTACCTAAATATTTTTCACAAGTTATGCTTTAAAAGCCATTACAGGTTATCAATTTAAAGTTAAACATGAATTATGTAGCCAGAATTACTGCTCTTACTCCAACATTTGTGATGTTACCTCACATGTGTAATGCTACCCCCAAAGGAGATGCTCTCTGTTTTGCACCTTGTCTCGAAGGACACCCTCAGGCCTTCTGACACACCTGGTTGAATCAAAGTTTTTGCAAGCACTTAAAGTGGTTGTAAACCCTTTACAACCACTTTAAACTACAGGTAAGCCTAGATTAATGCCCTTGAGGACGCACGTTGGTGGCGAAACGTCGGGCGTATTTTGGGACCTGGTGACATCAGAAGGAGCACAGGAGTGGTCTTCATTCGTTCTTTCCATCTGTACCCGATTGTTATTTGATGCCTGTATATCTCATCTTAAATGTGAGTTCAACTACGGTTTTAGAGAATAAAAAGATTATTGGTTTATCAGTAAAACTGCGCAATGAGGCCACTTTGTTTTATGTTTTCTATGGTTTTTGGGAGGATTGTTGGTCTGGAGATTTAAGCAGTTCCTGGGAAGTGAAGTGCCTACTAAACAGAAATAGGAATCCTCTTTTCCCATTTGGACGACTCCCATTGAGATAATTGCGCTTCTGTAGACGAAGGGAAATCAGCATAGAAAACTGCCTCCCCCTTGGTGATTTACTACATGCGTTTTTATCTACATATTTATGGTAAGAGTCAGTGTTTTTGGGTGTTGGTGACGGTTCCCTTCCTCCTCTGCGTATGAAATGGATTATGACTATTCCTTCTTCTGCCTTTGGATGTGATCACCATATCTATCTGAGGATATTGTATTTTGAAGCCATTCACTATATTTTTGTTTATGAACTTTTTTTATATATTATGTTTGTTTTGAATAGAGCGCTATATCATATTCCATATATCTTTATATATTGTTTCCAGCAATATTTGTGTTAGCAGCTATTTTTGTTTTATATAGATTGATTTTGCTTTTTAGCGCAACAAATTTTTCACTTTTCTTAAGCCTAGATTAAGACTTACCTGTAGGTGCTTGAAATATCTCCCAGACCTGCATGGTCTAGGAGATATTTGAAAATCGCCATACGGCAATTTCGTCTGCGCATGTGCCGTTAAAGGCGGCTCCTGCGCTCATGTGCGGGAGTGATGTCACACGACTACGGCCAGTCACAGAGCCAGAGTTTGAGGCCCCGAAAGGAAGAGGGGTGAAGAATGGACGCTCGCTACTAGCAAGGAAGACAGGGACATTGCGGGCTTCTCCTGCAGGTAAGTGTCACATAATGGGCAATTATGTGATGCATAGTAGCCCATTATGCTTTACCTTTGCAAGGAAATAAAGAGGAAGTAACACCCATTTTGTTCAAAGGACGTTGCACTTGTCTTGCATACAAATGGCAAGGAATTGTCAGCCAGCAAACATGAACGTAGTGGCATACTACATGGTTTTTCAGCTCTTTAGCACCACCCTTTGGGCTCCTTCTGCTAATTTTGTGTTAGTAGAAGTTTGGTGAGTATTGATTCGTGGTTTTCATTTCACGCTTTTCAGTTCGTTTCTGAACGGCCGTTAGTCAACCAGCCATGTTTCGGAATCAGAGGAGATAACATGTTATTTATTATTGGCCTTGGAGTTATTGCTTTGACCCAAGTCCAGTCTAGGAACAGGAAGAAGAGGATGTTTTGGACCAAAAATTGGTTGCTTTATTAATCATGACCAATCATGTCATATGCCTTTGCTGCGGGAGCTCCAGGAGAATAATCCAGATGATTATCTCCTCTTTATCTCCTGATGACGGACCCCTGTTTTCACCAACTCTTGACATTGTTGACCCCCTATATTAAGAAGCAGGACACATGCATGAGGCTTTTATTTTATTTTTTGGTTGAATAATGATTTGATTTGGTATATTTTCTATATTTTTGGATGCATAGAATGCACTTTTTGGTTAAGTTCTATTGGCGGATAGAATGTCTAATATTATTTGTTTTCTTTTTTTAATGCACAATAAAAAAATTGTGGAGAATAATACTTGGCTATGTGTATTACTTCAAATGACAGTTTTGGAGTAGGCAGTTACATAATAAAAAATACAATGTAAAATTAACAAGGAACACCAACATAGTTGTATCTTTGATCTTAAAAACTAGGGGATAATGGTGTTGTGGTAACTTGCACCAACAAAAAAAAAATAATAATATTATTCTTGATATCACTAGAAAAAAAAGCCTTTGAAAATTTGTTAGCAATAACTCCATTGGTATCACCAGCAAAGCAGCTTCATTATTATCCCATTAAAGAAGAAGAGAATGTATGCTGCATTTTGAGATTTCATAATTTGCCGTGCCACAAATGTTAATTCTCCATTATGAACGCTAGTTTACAAGACCGACCGCTTCTGGCTCATCCTTGCTTCCGAGCATGCTTGTTTGTACTTTGAACTTTTGTCTGATGGACTTGTGTACACACGATCGGAAAATGTGACAACAGACATTTGTCTGTGGAAAATTTTAAAGCCTGCCATCCAACATTTGTCAGTGAAAAAAAAATTGTCCGATGGAGCATACAAATGGTTGGATTTTCCACCAACAGCCTGTCATCACACAATTCCCATTAGAAAATCTGATCGCATGTACGAAGCTTTATAAGAACATGAGTATAGATACCTTTAGGGCCAGTTCACACCACATGCAGTCCAGAGCGTTTTCTTCTGCATCAAAAATGCATGAAAAAAAGGTTATATGATTTCTAATGGCATAGTTCACAGTAGTGTGGCCAGTTCCAGGGCTTTTCAGTTCCATAAAAAAAGTAGAGCATGCTGCATTTTTCCTGCACTGGGCTGTACTGAAAAGTAGTAAAACGCATACAAAACGCACTGAAACGCACTGGAATGCACTGGAACACATCAACAATGCATCAAAATGCACTGAATCCTAGTATAGTGGAAAAAAACAGGACAAAAGAAAAAAAAAAAGCACCTGGAATGCACCCAGCAATGCATCAAAAACGCACCCAAAGGCATCAAAAACGCTTTAAAAACAAGCATGCAGAAACGCATCCAAAAAAGAAAGTGGTTGTAAAGCCTTAAGCCCCATACACACTATCAGTTTTTCTGGTGATTTTTTCCTTCAGGTTTACCAAAACCATGTAGTGCAAGGGCCTGCCTGATTGCATACAAATTGAAACTCCTAAGGTTTGACCTCATATTATATGGTTTTGGTAAATATGAAGGAAAAACTCAGCAGAAAAACTGATAGTGTGTATGGGGCTTCAAGATTTTTCACCTTAATGAACTTAATGTGCTGCAGCCCTCACCCCCCCCCCCCTATTTTCCTTACCTGAGGCTAATCCGATCTAGGGATGTGCAAGAGTGCAGTGGCTCCAGCCATTGTCTCTCTCTTCATTGGACAGATTGAAAGCAGCAGAAGCCATTGGCTCCCACTGTTGTCAATCATCTGGGGGTGAGGCTGAGACCAGCTGTCTGTACCAATGGACACAGCAGTGAGCCTGCTTGGGTGCCCCCATGGAAAGCCGCTTTCTGTAGAAGTACCCAATAAAGAGGAGGAGTCTGGAGTGCCGGCACGGACCCCAGAAGAAAAGGATTGGGGCTGCTCTGTGAAAAAGCATTGTCATAGCAGTTAAAGTGTAGGTACTTACCAGAAATGCCTGTTGCTATGCACATCATCCTAATCTGCCTCTTCCTCCTCCACAGAGATCTTCTTTCTTCTCTCCTCCATGCAGCATCTTCTGGGTAATGGGTCGCACTGTGTTCTGGGAACTGTGTGTCCCAGAACACAGCGCGTCCCATTCACAAAGCGCTGCGCGACTCGCGCATGCGCAGTAGGAAATGGGCAGTGAAGCCACAAGGCTCCACTGCCTGTTTCCCTTAGATCGAATGGCGGCGCCGGGACCCAAGAGCCGAGGGATGGGTCGGCCTCGGGCGGCCGACATCACGGGCGCCCTGGACAGGTAAGTCGGCTTATTAAGTCAGCAGCTACAGTGTTTGCAGCTGCTGACTTTAATTTTAAATTTTTTTTTAACTGGCCCTCCTCTTTAAGTATAGACATGTTTGTTATTTTTATACAAAAAAAAACTTTACAACCATTTTAAAGTGGAAGTAAACTCCCCTATCGTTTTCATCCATGGAAGCTGCCATCTTTGCCTCTGTTTAATCTTCCGCTGCCACGGTGCTGCACATGTTATCCGTTATGACACCAGCCATTGGGTGGTTTGACAGTTTGGTTGATAGCACAGCCAATGTGCAGTTAGCATTTCCGACATGCCGTTTTTTGAAACTGTTTAAATCGATGGGTTTACTTCCACTTTAATTTGGCTGTGATTAAGTACCAGGAAATAGACACAAGACAGAGACTTGGTAAATTAAAGCGGGAGTCCACCGGGACTCCGCGTTTTTTTTTTTTTTTTTAAAAGCCAGCAGCTACAAATACTGCAGCTGCTGACTTTTAAATAGTGACACTTACCTGTCCAGCGCACCCGCGATGTCGGCACCCGAAGCCGATCGCTCGCTCGTGCCGCCGCCATCTTGGGTATGGGAATCAGGAAATGGAGCCTTTCGGCTTCATTTCCCGGTTCCCTACTGCGCATGCGCGAGCCGCGCGGCGCAATCCGGACGGTCCCCGCTGCCTCTGGGAGCTGTGTGTTTCCCAGCAGGCAGCGGGGCACTTGCTGAAAGGGGCGGGCGCTTGCGGAAAGGGGCGTAACGTACGCCCCTTTCCGCAGAGAGCTAGCCCGGAAGTGGGTGCAGTTACCTGGATTATCCAGGTAACTGCACCCCCCTCCCCCCTGAAAGGTGCCGATTGTGGCGCCGGAGGGGGGGAGGGTTCCGATGAGTGGAGGTCCATTTTAGGGTGGACCTCCGCTTTAACTCAATGTATTGGTATGGGTTAGAATAAATGGTGGTTTGAGCGCAAATGAACAAACAGAAGGTATACTCAGACACAGTCAGATAGACAGTAATAATCACTATGCCAAGATAACTCATGAATCAGCAAATCAACAATAAACAGTGCATATTAGCATTAACTGCAATGTGAATAATAATACTGTAACTAGTCTAGAGTGCATTCTAGGAGAATGGCTAGGAAATGGTGCAATGTCTCTTGAGAGGTAACTCTTAGCATAAGCAATAGATGAAGGTCTCGTAGCAGCTGTAAAGGGACCGTCTTTAGTCTTAACTCTTCAGCCAGCTAGCATTGGGGCCCAGTGGTACCGTAGGTGCACATGAGAATGGTCCCAGTCAAGTATGCAGGTGGAAATAAAGCCACTAGATGGCTGTATGGTTCATTCCTAAACGGATCAGTCTCTCTAGCAGCAGATAGTAAATCCCCACAGTAGCAGATCACAGGTCCCAGTGATATTGCAGCTCACAATCTGGTCACACACAGCGATTAGTCCACGCTCTGCTCTGCACACAGGAGACTCCTGCTATCAGCACACGTGAACTCAGCACTCTGGATCCTGCTCAGGCTGACTTTATGCAGCACTGATGGTGCACCCTGAACAGTGATGTGCACTCTCTGGATTCCCTCACACCAGGAGGAAGCTGTGTCCTGTACAGCCAAGGACTATGCAGTTCTTTCCCCTCCTTTTTCTGCAAAGGTCTGGTGGGGGCTGAAGTTCAGGCACCATTACTTTCAGTGGGCAGTGCTCCCAAGGGGACTACATATCCCATAATCCTCCTGCAGCCTTTCCTGACTGCTCCCTCGGCTTCTTACCAGTAGAGAGGGAGAGCCGATGGGGGATCATACACAGAACTGCTGTGAAGCTGCACAGCAGGGAAGATTGTGTAGGGAGAGAAGCAGCAGCTGCAAACAAAGCCTACTGTTTACACAGGTCCCAGTATCACAGGGGGGGGTCAAGGGGGAGAGCGGGGAATCAGCACAGCAGGCAAGGAACCATGCTACACATTTATGGCGTAATTGCTGTTTACATACAGTGTATGTGCAGGTGCTTTTACATTTTTTTAAAGAATTTTTGTTTTTTTTAACATATTTAAATTTTTTGTGCACTTTTTTATTTTATTTTACTTTATTGCTATAACAAAAGGAGGGGTGGGGGCTAACAAATTCCCTTTGTGATAGCAGGGGCAGGTGAGGCAGGTTTTCTTTATAAAGACTGCCAATGCAGCCACAAGCTTGTTTTAACTGCTTAAAGTTCAGAATGTTTATGAACAGCCTAAGGAGGACAGCAAATGATTTATGCTCAAGACTAATTAGACTCAGCTTACAATAGCTGTCACTTTTTTTTCAAAATAAGGATCTTTTTTTCTAGTGTTAGTCTTGTGAACTAAGCCTTATGCATTTTATTTCCTTTCATAAATGACCCTTAGCCCCCCGTACACACGGTTGAACATTCCGACCACAAAATCCATCAGATTTTTTCGGACGGATTTTGTCCGAAACTGGTGTTGCATACACATGGTCGGACAAAGTTGTCTGAAAATCCGATCGTTCGTAACGTGATGACGTTTGTTCGTTATGATGGGACTACGTTCAGGCTAGTAGCCAATAGCTTTGGTGTAGGAATTTGATCTGAGCATACGTGGCACTTTGTCCGATCGGAATTCTCTACAAATCATCGGACAAAGTACGATCGGATCATGTTGTCAGAAAATTTTATATCCAGCTCTCAAACTTTGTTGGTCAGACATTCTGACCGAAAAAGTCTGATGGAGCCCACACACGGTCGGATTACCCGACAACGCGTTCCGTCAGAAACCAATCAGCTTCCAGGTTTTTTTGTCAAAGCTTAAAGTGATTGTAAAGCATCTTTTTTTTAAATAACAAACATGTCATACTTACCTCCGCTGTGCAGCTCGTTTTGCAGAGTGGCCCTGAACATCCTTTTCTGGGGACCCTCAGTGACTCTCTTGGCTCCTCCCTGCCTCAGATAACCCCCTAGCAGAAGCGCTCTCCCAAAGGGGTTACCTTGTGGGTGCGTCCCGAGGCCGGCATTTGCATCCACAGACACAAATACTGGACTCGGCCCTGCTCACCTGCGCCTGCATCATTGGATTTGATTGATGGCAACGGAAGCAAATGGCTGCGCTGCTATCAATCTATCCAATGAAGAGCCTGGACCCCATGGAGAGAGGGGCAGGGTGCCCCCGCTGAAGAGATGAAGGGGCTCAGGTAAGTAAAACTTAGGTGTTGGGGGGCCAGTGACTGCCAGGTGTTTACAACTCCTTTAATTGAACAAGCTGACGTTAGAAGCTGATTGGCTACCTTGCACAGCTGCACCAGATTTTACACTCTTCCATTTTAGTAAATCAACCCCATTGCATGCATAAGCATGTATAACAAATGCAGAAGCCTATATTGCATTTGTAATATACTGTGTACAGCAGTGTGGTAGTTTTGCCACTTGACCCCTTTGATACATTGATTTCCGGGCAATGATCTGTGAGTTTGGCATTGGAAAAAATAAGGGTTATTTTTTTTATTCTGAAATTCACATTTCTTTTCCAGTCAACACACTACATGTTACAGGTCAATCAATAGGATGTAGTACTAAAGTAGAGAATATTGGATGCTCCACAGACACAAGCTTCTGCCACATCATTCAGCTATGCCTATAATTCTCAGCTCTGGCTTTCCAGCTATGATGTCCTTTGACAGCATGTGGTGTAATTACCTCTACGTTCCTGTCCTTATTGCCTTGCGGTTGGCTGTCACAGCAGGCTGGGATAAATGTTTTGAGGTTGGAAGTGAACAATCAACAAAACAATATTGATGGTGAAGTGCCCTTAAGGCAGATTTATAAAAAAATAAAATAAAATATGGAAACATTTTGTTTTGTTTTTTATATTCTTTTATTATATGTATTGTTTTATCATATAAGTCATTTATTCTAAAATGCAGTTTTAGGTTCTGGAGCAAACAGATGCCACCTGAATTGAATGATTAGTAATGTAGCATTGCAGGAATAATTCAAAACATTAGCAATGATTTCATAGTGGGCTCAGGAAAGTCATTGCATTTTGAATGAAAACCCATGGCCCAAGATGATATTGCCCTGGATGAGAAATTTCCAAAGCCAAACTATTCAGTTTTTTCTTTTCTTTTTTTTTCATATTCTTTTGATTGATGAACAGAATGTATGTTGTGAAGGTAAACCTTAAAAAGATACTCCACTCTTGCTCAGTTATAATGGCTGCTGCCTGCCGGTAATATTTTTCCTTCTCTGCACAGGAAGTCTATAATTCTCCCAGTTGCCATCATATGTATCAGTCTCTATTCTCCAAGGCTATAATTATTTCTTTAGGGAGGCTCAAGTCTGCCTACTGTCACATCCATGAACTGTGCCTGACCTTCTGTCTCCTGTCTGAACACCTGTCCCTCAACAACAGCACATATGATTTAACCCTACTCGAGCTGAAGGAAAAACTACATTTTAATTCTCGTCAATCAACACTACATAAATCTTTCAATATGGTGCGCTTTACTATATATTTTGTTTTGCAAGCTTTTGAATATTTTCCGTAGCCTTCAATAACACAAAAGGAGTACAAATGTGTTACACATTTAATCACAAAATAACAACCAGCCAATAAGTTAATGCCTTGATTTAATGCAACGTTTAAAGGTACAGATTAAAGTGGTTGTAAACCCTTACAGACCACTTTAACCTGCAGGTAAGCCTAGATTAAGGCTTACCTGTAGGTGCAAGAAATATCTCCTTAACCTACACGGTTAAGGAGATATTTTCCCATACGCGCAATAGATAATGTCGCAGGTGAACTGATCGTGCCGTTAGTGATGGCGATCATCCTGTCACTGGAGGCTCCCGCGCGCATGTGCCGGAGTGACGTCTGTGACTGGCCGGAGCAGCAATACGGAAAGTCCCTCCGGGAGATATGGAGGCGACGGAGGAGGTGAAAGAAGGTCACTGTAGAGGATTCAATCTCAGGTAAGTAATTCATAATGAGCAGTAGGGTGTTTTTTTTTTTGCCGACTGGGCCATAGCCAAAAGACGGTTACAGCATGGTCAGGTTATTCAGAATCTTGCTCTTGCACGCCCCCTGGGGCACACTCCCGCAAACATCCATGACCGCTGGGATTGCGGTAACGGCCGTTTATCATGATGACGGAGCGATCACTTATAAACAAACACTTGTAAACAAACATGTCATGACGCCGGTTCCTCGGTTCCTCCCTCCCCTCTCTGTACTGATCGGTACAGTGTGGGGGGAGAGTGGGAGAGATGGCAGGAGTGCTGTGGGCTGGATATGTAGTGCCCACAGCGCTGCTTAGTGACAATACTCTGCAGTACTCTGCCCATACTGTGCAATACTCTGCAACACTGTGCAATACTCTGCCAACAATCTGCAACAATCTGCAATACTCTGCCAATACTCTGCAACACTCTGCAATACTCTGCCAATACTCACCAATACTCTGCCAATACTCTGCAATAAATTTTAACAGAAACAAAGATTTTATTTTTTTTTACCAAATTTTCGGTCTTTTTTGATTCATAGCGCAAAAAATTAAAAACCCAGCGGTGAGTAACCACCTCGCGCCCGCCCTATAGCCGAATGACGGCCGTAGGGCAGGCGCGTTCGTCTGGGAGGCCGTCCCTGGACGTCCTAATGTTTACTTCCGCAATGCGCGCCGCCGCGGGCGCGCATCGCGGAAGTTCTGTGTTCGCCGTGTCCCCCGGGGACAGGCAAACACAGATCGCTGTAAACGGCCAATCACAGTGGCAGTTTACAGCGCGATCGGCGTGTCCAATGGGAGATGATCTCATATGTAAACATATGAGATCATCTCTCAGCGCCGCTCTCCCTCCTCACACAGACAGCGTGTGAGAGGGGAGAGATGAACGGCTGCAGCGGCAGTGCCCCCAGTGCCACCTGTTGTCAGCGCCATTTGTCCCCAGTGCCATCTGTCATCAGTGCCACGTATAAGTGCCATCTGTCATCAGTGCCACGTGTCATCAGTGCCACATAGTGCCATCTGTCATCAGTGCCACATAGTGCCATCTGTCATCAGTGCCACGTATTAGTGCCATCTGTCATCATTGCCACGTATCAATGCCATTTGTCATCAGTGCCACCTGTCAGTGTCACGTGCCATCTGTTGTCAGTGTCACGTGTCATCAATGCCACTTATCAGTGCCATCTGTCATCAGTGTCACGCGTCATCGGTGCCATGTATTAGTGCCATCTGTCATCGGTGGCACGTATTAGTGCCACGTATTAGTGCCATCTGTCATCAGTGCCACGTATTAGTGCCACGTGTCTTCAGTGCCACGTATTAGTGCCACGTGTCATCAGTGCCACGTACAAGTGCCACGTGTCATCAGTGCCACGTATAAGTGCCATCTGTCATCAGTGCCACGTATAAGTGCCATCTGTCATCAGTGCCACGTGTCATCAGTGCCACGTATAAGTGTCATCATTGCCACGTATCAGTGCCATCTGTCATCAGTGTCACGTGTCATTGTCCTGGTGCTTCAAAAGTGTAATAAATAGTCAACAAGTTAGATGTGTAATTTATGTTCCTAGAACACATGATGGCGCTACCTGCATGTTGGGCCTCTCTATGTGGCCAGGCTGTGAAAAAGTCCCACACATGTGGTATTGTAATACTCAGGAGGAGTAGCATAATTTTTTGGGGGGTGTCATTTGTGGTATACACATGCCATGTGAGAGAAATAACCTATTACAATGACAATTTTGTGGAGAAAAAAAAAATGAAAAATCTTAATTTTGCAAAGAATTGTGGGAAAAAATGACAACATCAAAAAGCTCACCATGCCTCTTACTAAATACATTGGAATGTCTACTTTCCAAAAAGGGGTCATTTGGGGGGTATTTGTACTTTCCTGACTTGTTCGGGTCACAAGAAGCGAGATAGTCCACCAGTACATCAGATGTGATCAATTTTGTGCAATTCGCACCACAGTTTGTAGACTCTCTAACTTTCACAAAGACCAAATAATATCCACTAATTTGGGTTATTTTTTACCAAAGATATGTAGCAGTATAAATTGTGGCCAAAATGTATGAAGAAAAATTAATAATTTGCATAATTCTGTCACAGAAACAAAGAAATATGCGTTTTTTTTCAAAATTTTCGGTCTTTTTTCATTTATAGCACAAAAAATAAAAACCCCAGAGGTGATCAAATACCACCAAAAGAAAGCTCTATTTGTAGGAAAAAAGGACAAAAAATTCATTTGGGTACAGTGTTGCATGACTGAGTAATTGTCATTCAAAGTGTGAGAGCACCAAAAGCTGAAAATTGGTCTGGGCAGGAAGGGTGTTTAAGTGCCCAGTAAGCAAGTGGTTAAATACCACCAAAAGAAAGCTCCATTTGTGTGAAAAAAAGGACAAACATTTCATATGGGTACATTGCTGCATGAATAAGTAATTATCATTCAAATTGTGAGAGCACCGAAAGCTGAAAATTGGTCTGGTTAGGAAGGGGGTTTAAGTGCTCAGTGGTCAAATGGTTAAGGCAGGCCATAAATGGGTCAAATTTTGAAAATTCTTTTCTGTAGCAACATGAGGTGAAATTGAAGGCTTGGTTGGCCGAATTTTTGAAATCAGTGGTGGCACCATCGGATCACAAAACACACACATTTTCTGATGTTCAAAAGAAAATTATTTTTGAATTCGACCATGTATGGCCAGCCTTACTCTCACTTTTCCAAGGGTAGACATAAGCACCTCGCCCCTGTAAAAATTCAAAAAAGGATATAGAAAGGAAAGAGGGGGGAGGGATTTATTAAAACTGGAGAGTGCAAAATCTGCTACAGCGCTACATAAAAACCATTATTATGAAAGCTTAACCACTTCCAGACTTCTTGCCATACATATACTGTGGCAAGGCGGCTCTATTAAAATAACGTACCTGTACGGCTCTATTACGCAAAATGAACTACCTGTACATGATTTTTTTCAATGGCCACAGAGGGGGGCAAGCGTGCTCCGCCGGAGCCGCAATGGCGTGCTGATTAGCCACAGGGGGAGCCAATCAGCAGGCCCGGCGGACTTCAGGTCACCCGAGATTGCTCCCCGCAGAGACAGAGCAGTGGTCTGCCAATGTAAACAAGCAGACCGTCGTGCCGTCAGGCATTAACACCTTGATCTAGTGTTCCTGCTAATCAGTAACACAGATCAGAGTGTCCATGCAGTGATCCCATTCCCTATACAGTTAGAAACACACTGAGAGAACACAGTTAACCCTTTGATTGCCCCTGATGATAACCCCTTCCCTGCCAGTGTCATTAGTACAATGTCGGTGCATATTTTTATCACGAATTACTGTAATAATGTCCCTGTTTCCCAAAAAAGTGTCAAAAGTGTCAGCTAGGTGTCTGACCTGTCCACCGCAGTGTCATAGTCCCGCTAAAAGTCACTGAAGTAAAAAAATAAAAAAAATAAAAATGCCATAAATATATCCCCTATTTTGTAGACGCTATAACTTTTGCGCAAACCAATCAATATACGCTTATTGGGATTTTTTTATTTGGGATTTTTTTTTACCAAAAATATGTAGCAGAATACATATTGGCCTAAATTCATGAAGAAATTTGATTTTTTTATTTTTATTGGATGTGTTTTATAGCAGAAAGTAAAAAATATATATTTTTTCAAAATGTACGTTCTTTTTTCTTATAGTGCAAAATAATAAAAACCGCAGATGTGATCAAATACAACCACCAAAAAAAAAAGAAAGATATTTGTGAGAAAAAAAGGGTACATTGTCGTGGGACCGTGCAGTTGCCAGTTAAAGTAACACAGTACTGTATCGCAAAAAATGGGCTGGTCAGGAAGGGGGTAAAACCTTCCGGAGTTGAAGTGGTTAACTGAACAAGCTGAAGTTAGAAGCTGATTGGCTACCATGCACAGCTGCTCCAGCTTCGGAGTGCTCAAGTTTTAGTAAATATGCCCTTATATGTCTTTCTTTACATTCAACATTAAAATCTTTAGAAGTAAGGGTTTCTCATAAATGAGCTTAGCCCCTTAGAATACAGCATAATGTCAAAAACAGATGTATCAATGAGACTTTAAATTTAAAATCTTATCACCTCCCTTTTCAGGATTTGTACATGCTCCAGCATGTGAAATCTTAAAGCGGAGTTCCAAGCAAAAAATTGAACTCAGTTTGAAACAAAAGAACACCCCACCTACCTTCGTTTTTGGATATTTTTTTTTCTTTTTCATATCTTTTTGGTATGTTTTCTTTGGGACTTCCGTCCTATGTCGCCACTTCTGTGTTTTTTTCTTTCCCTACTCCTTCCCCCCTATTGCCTGTGTGTGTCCCAGAAGACAACGGCACCATTCAGAATGCGCCATGGGACTGGCGTATGCGCAGTAGGAAACAGGTTGGTGAAGCCGCAAAGCTTCACTTCCTGTTTCCCTTAATAAGGATGCTGGAGCCAATCGATGGGTTAGCTTCAGGTGCCCTGGGAAAAAAAGAGATTTCATTTGTATATTTGAACACAGAGCTAAACTGGTTCACTTAACGTGTTACTAAACCCATAGCAGTAAAGTGAGTCTCTATATGCAGTAAAACATGCTTGTTATACTATATATACTATATTGCAGGTCCAAATTTAGACAATTTCACCCAAACCAAACTGCAGTTCAGGTGTAGCCTTAAATTTAGAAAAACATAACGCGTGGTCTTCAGGAGCCGGCACTACATCTACTACAACATAGCTCTCACATGGATGAACTAAGCAGGCTAGACACTGAGCCATGAAAAGGTAGAAAAGAACAGTCAAAAGACCTGCATAACAAGGCAATGAAACTTTACAAAGATGGAAAAGTATATACAGGCATATCCCGCTTTAAGTACACTCACTTTCCATACACTCGCGAGTAAGGACATACCTGGGAGTGTATGTAAAGTGACTCTCAAGCTGCAGCTGAGTAATCCGTGCATAGATACCGCTCCGGATACCGCAGAAGTGAAAAAAGCTATTGCTTCACTTTAAGTACATTTTCGTTTTACATACATGCTCTGGTCCCATTGTGTACTTAAAAGTGGGGTATGCCTGTATAAAGGTATCCTAAGCCTTGAATATGCCAGTCAGTACAGTTCACTTAATAAGAAGTGGAAAATTTGGGGATCTCTTGATACCAAGTCAAGGTCAGGTAGAGCAAGAAAAATGTTGGCCACAACTGCCACAGGAACTGTTCAGGATACAAAGAAAAACCCACAGGTAACCTCAGGAGAAATGCATGCTGCTCTGGAAAAAGATGGTGTGGTTGTTTTTAAGGAGCACGATACGATGATACTTGAGTGGAAAAAAACTAATACTAGTGATAATTAGGCTGCTCCCCAAATAACTTGTGCAGTAAATGTGAAGTGATAATAGGGGGCACTATGACTACTAATTAGAAATATTTATACATATAGCAATACATATAGCAATTTGTGAATAGATGCCAAAATACATATCAACTTATATACAGAAATACGCATAACACTGAGTATTATAATTTAAAAAAGTTCATATTCATCTGTGATTGTTCAAAGAATGAAAACGTGGTTGGTAAATCAATATGTGTAGATATCCTCCACCGCTTGCAAACATCCAACAACACCCAAAGTGCGCTTGTAAAATACCCAAAAAGAAGGTCAGAATTTGCTTGTGCTGCTACCTTGCAGCTTGGTGTGAAATCTCAGACAGTCTAACACTATGTTCTCTTCTCCCCCACAGTGGGTGATATGAGTTGAGAAAAAGAAAAAGTGGACCCAAATAGCGTAATATTGCTTGGTTTATTAAAACAACAAATAGCAAAAATAAAATGCCTGCTTACATTGCCTGTGTCCCGGCACTAGATGATATTTCATATGTGGTCGGATGGAGCCCTGCTGAGCCCTGCTCACGCTAGGATTGGCGTGCGTTTCACCGCCGCTGGAGATAGAACCGGAAGCCGGGACCTGGAAATGACTTGACCAGAAGGCTCCACGGCATACATTTCATATCGCTATGTCATCAGGAGACGTGTACAATGAACAATCACAGATGTATATGGACTTTCTTTTTTTTATAATACTCAGTATTATGCATATTTAAATTTCTGTATATTTAAGTCGATATGTATTTTGGCATCTGTTCACAAATATATGTAGAAATATTTCTAATTAGTAGTCACAGCGCCCACTATTATCACTTCACGATGATACTTGAACAAAAAAGAGCTGCATGATAAGGTTGCCAGAAAGCAAGCCTTTACTCTACAAGTTCCATAAAAAAGCCTGGTTACAATATGCCCAATAAGCAATAACACCTTTACCTGTCTCATTGGCTTTTTTGTGGCATTGGTGCAGTAAAGTCTTCTTTCTGGCAGCTGAACCATGCAGCTCTTTTTTTGTTCAAGTATTGTTGAATTGTGCTCCTTAAAAACAACCACACTGTCTTTTTGGAGAGCAGCCTGTATTTCTCCTGCGGCTACCTGTGGGTTTTTCTTTGTATTCTGAGCAATTATTCCACCAGTTGGTTGTGGCTGCAATCTTTCTTGGTCTACCTGACCTAGGCTTAGTATCAAAAGAGCCCCTAATTTTCCACCTCTTAATAAGTGATTAAACAGTACTGACTGGCATATTCAAGGCTTTGGATATCTTTTGATATCCTTTTCTATTTTTTGTAAAGTTTCATTACCTTGTTACGCAGGTCTTTTTGCAGTTTTTTTTTTTACCTCCCTCCTCATGGCTCAGTGTCTAGCCTGCTTAGTGCATCCATGTGAGAGCTAACAAACTAATTGACTAGTTATACACAGACGTTAATTGCCATTAAAAAAGCCACAAATGTGTGAAATTAACCTTTAATTGCCATTTTAACATGTGTGCCACCTTCTGTGTCTGTACTAAGGCCAAACATTCCAGGGTATGTAAACTTTTTATCAGCGCCATTTGGGTGATTTCTGTTATCATTATGATTTTAAAAGGATCCCAAAAAGCAATGTGATAATAAATGGCTTCATGTGATTGCTATCCCTAAATAAACAACCGTTTTGTTTGGCATGATCAGTCATATTTTCAATATTAATGCCAAAATGTCTCAATTTCTGCCAGGGTATGCAAACTTTTGAGCACAACTGTGTATGTATATATATATATATATATATATATATATATATATATATATATATATTCTATCTTTTCATGTGAAAACACTGAAGAAATTACACTTAGCTATAACGTAAAGTAGTGAGTGTACAGCTTGTATAACAGTGTAAATTTGCTGTCCCCTCAAAATAACTCAACGACAGCCATTAATATAATATTAATATATATAATATTAATATATCCTCTATGGTACTATGCAAAGGGTTTGCTCTAAGAAGAAAACAAATGAAGATTGTCAGTATCACATTTTTCCAATGCACTGACTAACTGAACCAGGAGTATCTGGAGGAAAAGTTTTGGGGGCGCCCATACTGCATTTAGGATATATACCGCAAAGTATTGGAGTATCCCTACACCCACTGAGGACATACATCCCATTTGAGGACACAACCGCTATATTGGAGCATATTGCTGTCTGACTGACAGCAGTGAGGTAAGGTACCCACTGCACTCAGTGTGTGAGCACCCACGTTTAAGGAGCTGCAAGATCACTGGTGGAATTATCCCGGGGTCGTTCACAGGATTAATTTCTTCACATAGCACAGCGTGGATTTATTTCATTTCCTGCATGAACTTTATTACTTAGTTTTTTATGTTAATTTAGAGACACTTTTAGCAATCACGTTTGTTGGACTATTGTCTTTGTACTCTGTGATACATACTTTTCACACACCGTTCTATATTCTTTTTATTGTGTATTTATTTATTATATATGGTTTTTTTTATACATAAGTTTTGCACACATGTTGGCACTTGGATGCACTTTCATGGACTGACACAGATTTGTTTGATGTCACGATTCTTTTGAAGTATTTCTATTAAGATCTGCGTTTTTTATCTGGCACTTTATTATGATTGTATAGATCATTTTAGTTCCTTCATTCATGAATAATAGTAGGAACTAGCTTTACTCCGAGCACTGTATTAATCACTTGGCATTAATTTTTTGCACTAAAGTTTGTAGTTATAATTAATAGTAATTTTAATCGCATGAGTGCGTCTTCAAGATTTTATGCGATTATTTATCAATTGTGTTATTAGATTTAATTTATTTGGCGTGGAGCGCAACACCATCTATTTTTTACTTACTATCACTTTGAGGGGAGGGTTTGCACCTCTGTCGGTGTTTTTGCTGCAACCACACCAGCCTGCTCAAATTCTACCACTATAGCGTGAGGATAACCCACCATTACCAAGTAGGGGTACAATGTATCCCTACTCATTCACATAGGGTGGGGGGCCAGGATTTGGGGACCCCCTTGTTAAAGGGGGCATCCAGATTGCGATAAGCACCCCCCACAACCATTGCCCAGGGCTGTCGGGAAGAGGCCCTTGTCTCTATCAACATGTGGGCATGTGGCCTGGTATGGTTCAGGAGGGGGGGCCGTTTGCTTTCCCCCTTTCCTTTTACTGGCCTGCCAGGCTGCCTGCTCAGATAAGGGTCTGGTATGGGGTCTGGTGGGGACTCCACTCTGTTTTTTTCCTAATTTTGGCATGGGGCTCCTCTTCAAGATATTCAGAGGACAAGTCACATGCCACAAGTCGGATCAGTTAAGATGATGATCCGACATGGATGTGACTTACATTCAAATCAATGTGCTAAATGGGCTAATGGGCAATGGGCTAAAATTGTGCCAAAGTTGGACCAAAGTAGTGCAGGGACCTTTTTCAATGTTGGATCGACACAAGTTGGAGCAGTTAAGATGGCTCTCATAGGGAACAATTGATTTTTACACACCATGCGACATGTGCCCCCAAAGTTGGAGCGTATCTAGCACCAGTGTGAACCGGGCCTTACTCTGTGCTGAGTAGCACCCATAATTGGCTCCTAGTGCTGCCCCTCCCATGAGTGTTGCTGTTCAGAAAATACAAAAGGCTGATACCAAGTCAAATTAAGGTGCTTACACTAGCTGCATTCAAAAATACATTTAATGATATTTACATGAATATATAAGAGCAATGCTGTTAACTTTATATCTAAATAGCGTTTAGCTTTAACACCACTGCAAGTGAAGTCGCACCTTTAAATGGATGAAAAGTCTTTAAAGGTCGTCCCTAATTAAGCAAGGTAATATTGCTGCAACCACTCAAGTTCTGAATGTATTTATTTTCAACACACTGGCTGCTTTTTTATCAGCTGCTGCAATAACCATTTGCATTGTGTTAAGTATTCGCAGGCGGGGAGCTCCACAATGAAATGTCACGCAGGGCTTTGCTGTGTTAAAAGAGTTTTCTGCTCTGGGATTATTACTATTGAAATGAACTGAATAAAAAATAAAAAGCATTTTTTCTAAAAATCCTACTCTTCAAGCAAATTGATTTGTTAGGAATAAAGAAACACTGAGACCCGTGAATGTGTTTAAGGAGAGAAGTGAGGGACAATTGGGTTGTGTTTGGAATAGTTTATCTGCTAACTAAATGCTATTTACAATTCAATAAATAAGGATGTTTAGGAACAAATAATACAATCTTCGCATAATTATATACTGCATGTATGTATGCATGGATTCAGTTATTCATTTATTGGAAACATTATGCCGGCATTTCTTTACCATTGCCATTTTTTTCTAAATCTGTATGAAAGGCTGATACACCTACAAGCTTTTCCAATAAAGAGGCTCAGAGTACAATGACGATGTGCAAAGCAAATTACCCTATGGAAACATCAGATTTTAGTTTACAGGCTCCTCATCAGTAAGGATGAATTCTTGGTAATTGTGTTAACACTAACTTGTCATAATAATTATGTGGGTTGCCCTTGGAGGCCTCCTTTTGAAAATACTAATTGCCTGGTTGTGTATGCATTAAATACTTATTAGTCAGACACTCATGATAAGCATACAGCAAATGAAAATGAGAGAATTCCATATCTCTATATCTCTACATATCTCTATGAGTCAAAGTATTGGAGTCATAGGACCAGCATAATATACTATCAATTAAGGGACACTTATGTAATAAACTAGAAAAACTAGAAAACACAAGTCATGTTCTAGACCTTACGCATACATGGGTAGAGGCACGTAAAGATACATAATGTATGTGTATACACACGTAAAATCCTTCTTCACCCTCTTCTAGCTGCCACTGTATGTGCACAGGGATGGATTTACTAAAGGCAAATAGACTGTGCACTCTGCAAGAGCAGTTGCTCCAGAGCTTAGTAAATAAACAAAAGCTCTGCTAACTTCCATCATCCAAATTGTGCAAGCGCAAATGCAGCTTTTTATTTTC
The DNA here is from genome assembly GCF_037356315.1 of Lithobates pipiens. Lineage (NCBI taxonomy): Eukaryota > Metazoa > Chordata > Amphibia > Anura > Ranidae > Lithobates > Lithobates pipiens. Next base: position 16,208,608 of record NW_027507790.1, read on the forward strand.
CTTGCACGTGATTTGGTATTCTTTGCAAAGTGAAGCTTCACATCATTTACTAAGCACCGAAGCAACTGCCCTTGCAGAGTGCAACTACACTTTGCTAAGTCTTTTGTAAATCAACCCTATAGCCTTTACGTGTACACACAGAAATTACTACATTCAAACCTAAAATTTTCTATTTTTTTTATGGCTTTGGATATGCATCCCACTGACAACAATGCACTTGTGTTCAGATCCATAGAAAAGAAAAAGCAAATGTTACACAGCTACAAATTTGCCTTTTTTTGTCCATGTGCAAGAGACCAAAGGCCCCGTTAACACCTGAGTGATTTTCTGCTTAAAGCTTTTAGGTCTCAAATGCTCAACAAGCCAAATCCCATTAATTTCAATGGCCCCTGCTCACATCTGAGTGTTCTGTTGTCTGAAGCAAAATGCCTGCTGCTCAAAAATGTACACAAGCTTCTTTTTTGCAGATTGGAGGCAGACTGGGCCTCATAGACTTCAATTGAAACATCTGAAAATGTGCATCATGAGCGTTGTACGAGAGCGTTCTCTGCTCAAACAGCAGCTCTCCATCCCTAATTTCCTCCACCTCTCCTTCCCCTAGGGCTTTCTATTGGCTAAAAATGCATGAAGCTGTAATTGCTTGTAACACGCTTCTAAAAAGCTTCTAATAGACTTCTAAAAAAAGTTCAAAAACTCTCAAATAAAATCTCTTGAAAGTTGCTCTGCTCAGGTGTGAATAGAGCCTAAGGCTAGGTTCACACATGCCTGGCTGTAGTTTGCAGTCCGGAGTCCAGAACGTTTTTTTTTTCACAAGTTTAGGTGTGATTCACTTGAAGTCACACCTAAAGCGAACCCAAAATCGCACAGGACCCTTTTAAAAAATGGACTGCAGACACCCTGGATATGTGTGAACCAGTTCCATTGAAAGCCAGTCCAGTTCACATGTTATGCAAATCGGATGCAATTAAAAAGGTGTCCGATTCGCATATCTGTAAACCGAGCCTTACACTTGCAGAAAGAAGTCAGCAATGGCAATCTCCATATTTCTTATACATATCTAAGTCATTTTCTGCATTGCTTTCCCTAGCTGAATAATTCAAAGTTTGTAAACCAGTATTGTTTATATCACTATAGAACGTATCCTGTGAAATAGATTCCAATATACCATTTAAATAAATACCTTACCTAATATTAATACCTTGTGAAAATGAAAAACTTTTCTTTCTCTAGAAAACATTGATTATGTTGATATAATGGTATAATAAAGGAGGCAAAAAAATGCATTTGTGATCATCTAGGGCCTTGAAAAGCTGTTATCTAGTGTTCATAATGCCTATTAACCCCATAGTCACACCACTGTTAGTTTTATATCTCCACTTCAAGGACTTCTGTCAGCTGACAAAATTTCCATGGCTTATATTGAAGCACTGTCTTACAATACTGAAATAATACAAAGGCTATCCCCAAACCAGGGCTCTCTATTAAATATCCATAAAGTTCCATCTACTGGTGAAATAAGCATGCAAGTACTTTGCGGAGGTTGACTACAATGCTAGAAGTCATAGGGTATTTAATGTAAGCAGTGACTGTAATGAGAAGTGCTTTATGTCCAAGGATTCCAGTTCTTTAGATAATTTCAGATGCCGAAAGACTCATCCATGTGACAGTTGAACTGAGTTAAAATTCCACAGATCTGAATTTTTCACAGCTGCAGTTGTTAGAGATTTGATATTTTTATGGTTCACTTCCTGGTCTATGTCAAAGACAGTTCAGATACATAGAAATCCTCACATCAAATAGACTTTAACTCTGATTTTAATATTAGAATTATACAGCAATGTTTTACCTACGATAAAATAAAGAAACCTCTAGCTAAAATGATCAACTTGGTACCACTGTTGTTTTTATATTTACAGCCCCCTGTTAACTGCAGTTTACATTACTTTGTTTAGTCCAAACAGTTTGCACTAAACACACCTCTATGCTATGTGTACAGGGACATGTTCCCTGCCTTGTTCTTTTGTTAGCATAGCCCCACACAGAAACTGTAGTGGCCCTTTCACTCACTATTTTTCAGGTCCCGTGAACACTATAAGTAGTAATTGCACTTAACTTATTTGCATAGTGCAGTTGAAAGCATCTCAGCAGGAACAAATGCTACTCAGATGCCTTCCACTTTGCATGGCAAAACAAGTGTAAGTGTACACCTTAAGCCTCGTACACATGATCCGATTGTTGGCCAACCGAGCATCTGATTTTTTTCTAAAGGGAGTGTGCAAGGAACTTGTCTTGCATACTAACAGCATACAATTGTCAGGCAACAGACAGGAACGTAGTGACATACTGGACGTACTACATGACTATAAAGAAGAAATTCAACTCTCAAGCGTCACCCTTTGGGCTCCTTCTGCTACTTTCCTGTTAGTAGACGTTTGGTGAGTGACGATTCACACTTTTCAGTTCGCCAACCAGCCATGTTGCGTAATCAGAGGAGAGAACGTGCTATTATTGGGCTTGGAGTTATTGCTTTGACCCAAGTCTATTCCAGAAACAGGAGAAGGAGGAGTTCTTGGACCAAAAATTGGTTTCTTAATCGTGACCAATTATGTCATATGCCACTGCTGCGGGAGCTCCAGGAGAATAATCTGGATGGTTTTCAGAATTATCTCCAGATGACGGACCCCTGCTTTCACCAACTCTTGGCATTGGTGACCCCCTATATTAAGAAGAAGGACACATGCATGAGGCTTGCCATCACTCCCGTGCAAAGGCTCATAGCCACCTTGCTGTACTTGGCGATGGGGAGAAGTCTCCAGGACCTCAAGTTTATGACTGGGATCTCCCCCCAGGCTCTGGGACTCATTATTCCAGAGACCTGCTCAGCCATTATTCAAGTCCTGTAGAATGACTATATTAGGGTAAGTTTAGGATAAGGTAGGGTAAGATCACATTCTTTGTATTAATGTTTGCTAATGTATTGTATTAATTTGTTAATTACATAATTATCAATATTGTAATAAGCTGTGAATGTCCTCTTTGTCCTCATGCATGCTATAAGCTTTTCCTGCTCCTTTTTTGGTCTACATGCATATGTTCCTTCACCAACCTCTCAAGCATACTATCTTGGGCCCATACACACCTAGCCTAGTAACTTAACAATGTTTTTTGTCAGCTACATTTTGGGGCTTACCCTAAACAACCCCTAAAATGTGTACAAATGTTATTGTTGTCCTCAAATTCAGGCAGAGTGCAAGAGGCCATTTTTTGGGGCCCAAACTCATTTGGAAACCTCCCTCCCCCCAAAAATGCTAAGTCAACAGATACAAATACTCTATCTGCTGACTTTGCAAAACCCATAGACACTATCCCTCTTTTGTGTTAATTTTTCTGTATAAATTTACTAAACCATGTAGTGCAAGGGCCTGCCTGCACTGTTACCTACAAATTGTAACATAGAAAGTTTTTATCTCCTATTATATTGTTAGGTTATCTCAGAATGTCAAAATGTGCTGCAATTTGGACAGTGTGTATCCAGATTTTTAGATTATGACACTCCTTACCTGTCCACTGGGCTGCCAATAGTGAAAGTAAGGAGGGGATGGCCAAAGTATCACAGATTATTTATGCAAACAGCTCTCATGGAAGTGCAGAGGATTGCCCGTCCAAAAAATTTACCCATTACTTCCCCCTAACCCTAAAATTTGTCTAATGGGCCACCAGAGGGGGTGAGGAATCAGATAAATTGACCTTACACTTTTGTCTTTAAATACTCATTTAAGTTTTATCCTTATGTTGGCATGTTTGTGTTAACTCTGCTTGCAATGTTATGTGCAGAAGTAGTAATTTATTTTTCCCTTATTTAATCCACAGTTTCCTTCCAACCCAGAGCAATGGCAAGGCGTGGCAGTCCAGTTCCAGCATCAGGGGATTTTCCCAAATGTGGTGGTGCTATTGATGGCATGCATGTCCATATTGTCCCACCTCCCAACTCTGACTCATATTATTTTAATAACAAGGGCTGTTGCAGCATAGTCATGCTAGCTGTAGTGTCTGCCAACTATACGTTTTTGTATCTGGATGTTGGAAAGAACGGCCGCAAGTGATTATGCAGACAAAGTTCTACAAGCGGCTCCAGAATGGCACCTTAAACTTGCCACCTGAGGATAATGTTGAGGGTCTCAGTTTTGTTTTTGTTACAGATGAGGCATTTGCCCTGGGGGACCATCTGAAGAAGCTGTTTTCTATGAGGAACCTCAACCCAGACCAGAGAATATTCAATTACAGGCTCTCTCATGCCAGAAAGATGGTCAAAAACGGCTTTGGCATCCTATCGATGTTTCAGGCTGTTTTTGACTCCACTTAACCTGGCACTCTACAAAATAAACCATATGGTCCTGTGCTGCTGTATTCTACATATTTTTTTCAGGAGGAATGCTACCAGCTACCTAGCCTCACTACCAAGTGACATGGACCCTGCAGTGGCAGGCCCAGCTGAAGAGACTGCAGCTTTTCCGTCTGTGGATGTGCTGATGGCTATTGAAAATGCTGGATTGCCCTAACAAATTGTGTAAGAGAACTATTGTTGTGCTCTGGGCACACTCACACATGCATGCAAGCATGAGAAACTTTTTGGATCGCAGACGCGCCAATGTGCGTGCGCCAAGCAGTGTGCACATACGTAGGAGCATGTCTGCTTATCCCTTTGGTGCCAGACAGCCTATTTAAGGGGCACACTGACTTGTAACAGATGCTGACTGATCTTCAGCTGTTCCTGTACCCGTACCCTGTTGAATCCTGCTATTACCTACCTGATATCTATTGCTGAACCTTGGCTTTCCTTGACCTTTTTTCTGGACTCTCCTACATCTCTGATTACTGGCTTCTGATCCCGGCTTCCTATTTGAATCTGCTCCTGCCTGATGATTTGGTACCTTGCTGCCCGCCTGCTTCCGAACCCGGCTATCCCTTATCCCTGTGACTTCACATCTGTCTCCTGTTTGGCTCAACGCTGTCTTTCGGGTGTCCACAACTCCGCTCCTGTGACCTGCTGTGTCTTTCTACATTCCCAAAGTCGCATCATCTGCTTCAAGCTTCCAGGGCTACATCTGCAGGCACTCGTGTTCCTCCTATTCCTTGGGTCCTTCTGTCTCCATTCTCAGCGGGATCCGGGTTGGAGATACAAGAGAGGCTGACCTTCAGACTCTGACCAGGTATGTGAGAAATTGCCACAGATTTACTGCAGAAAAACCTTGATTATTTTGTGGGTAGAGGGGACAGTGGCTTGGCAGCAAATTGTAGCTGATCATGTCTAATCTTTTTTTTTAAATCATAAACTCTTATTTCATTTGAACTACTGTTGTCTGTGTTTCTTATCTGTCTAATATGTTCACAAATGGGCTTTATTTTGGCCACTTGCTACAATAGTGCAAATGTACCTTATTTGCTACATGAGGTGACAGTATATTCTTCAGCTAACTATTATGGTGTGCTGTGGGTCTGCTACACACACACAATGGGGGTTATTTACTAAAGGAAAATGCACTTTGCACTTGAAAGTGCACTTGAAAGTAAAGTTGCTGTAGATCTGAGGGGAACATGAAAGGAAAATAAAAAACAGCATTTTAGCTTGCACATGATTGGATGATAAAAATAAGCAGAGCTTCCCCTCATTTCAGATCTACCCCTTAGATTTAGAGCAACTGCACTTCCAAGTACACTTGCAGTGAGAAGTGGATTTGCCTTTCGTACACAACCCCCAATGTTTTTGGGGGTTAATGGATCTAATGCATTAAGTTCAAAAGCATTATGACTTTTCAACTCTGCTTTTAAAGGAGTTGGCCACCTTTGAGAGCACATTGTCACTGTAATTACAAAAACTTACCAAATACCGTATATACTCGAGTATAGGCCGACCCGAGTATAAGCCGAGGCCCCCAATTTACCCCCAAAAAACTGGGAAACCTATTGACTCGTGTATAAGCCGAGGGTGAGATATGCCTGTCCATCCCTGTGTGTGTGTGTCCATCCATCCATCCATCCCTGTGTGTGTGTGTGTCCATCCATCCCTGTGTGTGTGTGTGTCCATCCATCCATCCATCCCTGTTTGTGTGTGTGTCCATCCATCCATCCATCCCTGTGTGTGTGTGTGTCCATCCATCCATCCATCCCTGTGTGTGTGTCCATCCATCCATCCCTGTGTGTGTGTGTGTGTGTGTGTGTGTGTGTGTGTGTGTGTGTGTGTGTGTGTGTGGCTTTGTGTGTCCAGCCTACCTGTGTCCCGAGCCTCCGTCCGGTCCCGAGCCTCCGTCCGGTCCCGTCCCGTCCCGAGCCTCCGTCCGGTCCCGTCCCGAGCCTCCGTCCGGTCCCGTCCCGAGACTCCGTCCGGTCCCGTCCCGTCCCGAGCCGAGCCTCCGTCCGGTCCCGTCCCAGGATCACCGCTCTTCGTCGGCGCCCATTCCCCTGTTCAAATGCCGCGCCTCCCTGTCTGTGATAGGCGGAACACAATTTCCCAGCAGCCTGTGTTCCGCCTATCACGGACATCGTCTCATCCTCGTCCGTAGTACGAGGATGAGACGATGTCCGTGATAGGCGGAACACAGGCTGCTGGGAAATTCAGTGTTCCGCCTATCACAGGCGAAGGCGGAGCCGGAGGCGCGGCTTTTGAATTATAGAATGGCCGCTGTCTGTCTGCTCGACACGCTGATCGAGCAGGCAGACAGCGATGACTCGAGTATAAGCCGAGGGGGGCACTTTCAGCCTCAAAAAAGAGGCTGAAAATCTCGGCTTATACTCGAGTATATACGGTACACTGGTGTTGAGCATTGAAATAATAAGCCACACATTGTTTACTAAAAATCATTTTACTCCAAGCACATTCACATGTGCCTTGTAAGGTTTTAAAATGAACCAACATCTTGGTGTATAACATGTATGTTTTGCACTATTTCTCCTTTTTTTTTGTGGCTAAACAGGCATGTTCTAAAACATTAGATGCACCTCTCAAGCTCACAAAGTTCAAGTTTGGTAAAGGGAAGGCCAAATGAGACATTAGTATACCAAGACTGTGTGGATGTTGCCTTCCTCAGATGGGGTGATCTCACCCCTCTAAAAGCCCAAATTTGCAGCCACGTACACGTAGAGGCATAACAATTAAATGTCCCTTATGATCCCATGCCAAAAAGGTGTGTAGTTACAAACATCTTTTTTTCTAAACGCACAAAACACACAGTGTGTCAACATGTGATATCTCCCATCACGGGGTAGCAATGGACATGTTTTGGGGGTGCAACCCCTTCCTCTAAGCTACTTTAGTTATGAGGAAGGGGTTGCACCCCCAAAATGCATCTATTGATACCCAGTGATGGTAGATAGCAAATGTTGACACACTGCGTGTTTTGGGGCTTTAGCAAACTAGATGTATGGAAATACACACATTTGGTATCATGAGGGAAATAATTATGTTAAGGTCTAATTTGGGGCGCCTTCAAATTTGGGGTTTATATTCTTAAAAACGCAACCTTACAATTCTCATTAGTTAGGGCAGTGTTTCCCAGCTCTCTTCCTCAAGATGCAAACCCAGGCCATGTTTTCTATATTTGTAAAATTTGGCACAGGTGATGTTGTCATTTTCACTGTTAGTAATTCGCACAGTTGCTTTTAGACTGAGGAAAATACAGGAAACAGGACCTGGTGGTGCACCTAGTAGAGTGGAGTGGAGAGACACTGAGTACTGTCCCTAAACCTTCACATTTCAAAGGCATAAAACATGGTAAATATTAAAAGGACAAACAGGAGCCCACAAATGGAAAAATAAACTTCAGACCAGGCAAGAGGAAATTAAAATGTGGCAAGCATGTCCACAAAATCTATGATTCTTCGATGTAAAGCAGTGGCAGCCTCCTTGATTTGCTCCAGATCCTTCAAACAATGCAACATATCTGCACTCATTCTGCCAATAGTGCCCCAGCATCAATGGAACAATGGTCAAAATGGTCAAGTGGCTGAGGCCCTACATAGTGAGTTATGGTCAAGTTACTAGAAAATTCAGGAAATACTTACCTACCCAGTCTATTGTTGCTTGTAACCTGCTTGTCCTTTAGGCACCTACACTACTAGGAATGTACACACTGCAACTACTCTTTAATCTTTGTCCTGGTGCCTGGGTCTCTAAAACTCGGGTACCTAGCAACACTGCCAGCTCCTTACACCTCTTCCTTTTCCATGCTAAAGTTAAGGCACTACATACTTTGCTAATGTGTGGAGTGGGTGTTCTGTTTGGACATCTAAACACTTGACATGTATACACATCTGAAGCCACATTCCAAGAATACTTATGCCCCGTACACACGAGAGGGATTAAGTCTGACAGACTTCCGACGGAGTTCTAGCGGAGTTCCGCCGGAGTTCTGGCGGACTTTTCGACCGAACGGACTTGACCACACACCATCACACCAAACTCCGACGGAGTCGAACGTGATGACGTACGACTGGATTCGACGTAGGAAGTTCATAGACAGTAGCCAATAGCTGCCCTAGCGTCGGTTTTAGTCCGTCGGAGTAGCACACACACGAGCGAATTTTTCGAAGGGGACCGGGTCCGGCGGAGTTCCGTCGGGAAAATTTGAAGCATGCTTCATTTCTAAAGTCCGTCAGACTTTTGCGAAGCTAAAGTCCGTTGCAGCCCACACACGAGCGGATAGTCCGCCGGACTCAGTCCGTCGGAGTTTGGATGTCGAAAAGTCCGCTCGTGTGTACGGGGCATTACTTGCACAAACAAGAGGCTCCCAAATACTTTCTTCCTCTTCTGGGTGGATTTGGCCCTCACTATGACTTGCGTCAGGGGATTTGACGTCCACAATGGCAATGTCTGTGCTGGGTCCAGGAGTCAGATCCCATGGCTCCAAAAAAACATCCTGGGTGAGCTGACCACACTAATTTTCCTCTAAAAAGAAACAGCACACCATTCATTAAGCCACCCAAAGTCACATCTGTTTCTAGCATCCATTTTGCTACATTATTTGACCAACCTTGCACTTGGTCTGATGTCAATGTTTTATCCTGACTAGCGCACTCGACCATGCTGCACTCTGGTTGTTTTTCTGAGAAAAATGCATACAAAAGGGAAGGTGATGTCATTTTACAGAGGGCAAACACTTGACAAGTGCCAACATTGAAAAAGTCCAGCAGTTGCACCCCACCCCTCTTGTCTCCTATGGGATAGGGGATATATGATGATCATCCTAGCAGGCGTGACTCTGTGTGACTGTGAACCCCAGGGCCTCTCTTCTACCCATGTCTACACTGGTAAGGCTGCATTAATGGGCACTGATGAGACAGGCAGCAACCGGAAAGTGTTCTTTAGCCCTTAAGTTCTGCCCTAAGCCCATGGCTTTTGGCCGCCTAAAAACACCCCTGTCTGTGGCTAAATTAGTGTGTTTGAAGTTGGCACTTACGCTTTTGGGGGAAGATGGCCTTGTTACCTCCTCTGTTGGGGCTCGAGTGAGGGTCGTCTCCCTTCATCCCTTGTGCTGGCTTGGCTGGAGCCTCCTTTTTTGGTGCCTTCCTGTTGAAAGCAGAAAAAACATTAGTTTCAAAAATAAGGAAATGTCCAAAAACATGACCAAATAAGAATGTTCATATCTGCTTTATATTTACCTTCATCTTTAGAATACCAAGTCATACAAAGATTTTAGAAAACCTTATATATAATTCTCTAGTGTTACTTGGAGAAAGAACATATACAGACAGCTAATTTACATATATACATATTGGTTATATACAAATATTGCTTACTTTTTTTATGATTTGATGTATGTACTCCATCTGGTCTTGTTCACGGTGTTTGAGATCAGACCATCGTTTTCTGGTTTGGTCCTTTGACATTTCCACCGAAAATTCTCAGTGCAAAATGGCAACAACGTCTCCAAAATGAGGTCCTTTTGGCTGTTGGGCCTTACGTAATTGCACAGCTTGTAGTCGTAATTGTGCTTCTCTAGGATGCGTACCATATCCACCATCTCACCCTTGCTCATGAGGGTTGCTTTGCGCCTCCCATGATCTCCACCACTGCGGGGCTGCCTGGAATCCACCAATCCACCATGTTGTTCCTCCCAAATGTTCCACCATGTATTGCGCATGCAGAAAAGAGATGGTCACGCCCCAGCGTCATGACACACTGAGAGCGGAGTTTCATGCATGCACAGTGTATATAAAGCCAGAACGCACGGTCGATTGAATGGCCATAGGAACGATCTTGGAGTGGAGGACGAACGATCGCCAATGCAAGAAAGGAGCCATAAAATGAAGGGACAATTGGAAAATGGGGGGTAGTGGCCTATACTGCATAGATTGAGGCCTATATTAAGACCAGCTTATGAGTTAAGCCAGACATGATGGTTTGTCTTGTGTTCTGTCTTGCAGGCATCATATAATTTACCATGATGGATAAATTAACTTTTCCTGATTTTCTACCCCAATTCATTGACCTGTACCGGGAACTGTCCTGTCTCTGCGAGGTTAAGAGTAGAGACTACTCCAATAAAATATTGAGGAAGGCAGCTTTGGAGAAACTACTCACGTTGGTGAAACCTGTGTACCCCAAGGCAGACATCAACTATATCAAGACACAAATCTCAAACCTGAGGAGTACTTTTAAAAGGGAGCTGAACAAGATCCTTGTAAGGTAGGTACTCCTGCGCTAAAAGGAATTTGTAATATATTTGAACGATAGGTGCTGCATACACCGTAGGGACCAAACTCGTGTCCAAATATGTGTATAGTTGTGAAAAAGGGGATGGTGTTGCGCTCCTAACAAAATATTGTATATATTTTTCTTATAATAGATTATTAAAATATTTAACTATACTTCAAACTAGCAAACATTCATCAGTGTCATCAATAATTTGCAAAAGTGCAGATGGAATAATATCCTGAATTAAATAGCATATATGTTAGAAAAACGAATATAAAACATATATCAAACATGTGCGATGCTGCATAAAAAATAAAATATAAAGTGTCACTGCAAGTGATTCTAAAACTGTGCAACATACACAAAAAGTGAATGGTTCATAAAGGTGACTTATTTTAACATAGAAAAATTAAAATTATGTAAATATAAATGAAAAACGAATAAATAAACATAAAAATTCAAAAAAAATAAAGATCCTTGACTCAGAGAGATCTGGAGCAGCAGCGGATGACCTATATGTCCCCAGGCTGTGGTATTACCACAGCCAAGGTTTTTGACTGACCAGATAGAACCCAGGCCATCGCTATCTACACTCCCTTCAACATCTGCTGAGGCCATAGCTCCTGAGATCCACACAGGTCCTGTTGCACAGGATGTAGAAGTGGAGGAGCTCAGCTTGACCCAGGTATAGCATTGTTGAACATATTTGTATCCAAAAATACAATTATAATAACTAGACGTTTTTCTTAAAATATTTCTGCCATGACAAAGTGGTTTCCATATCAATAGACAGTAGTGTCCAAAAATTATTTGAACAAGAATGAAAAATGCGGGGTCAGAATGATAGTCTTTTCTATTTCTCCACATTCAATTTGCAACAAAGATCAAAATTGTGTGTGATTGATGACCAAACCCTAAAAAAGATAATTATGTCCCATTTTCATATACAGGAAAGTGTCAGTCTGGAGGAGAATGCGGCCAGCAGCCAGACGGAGTTGCACATCCCTCCCCCACACCCTCCTGCTATAAGGGCCAGGAAGAGCACTAATCTGGAGGAGGCCACAACTTCCTTCCTCAGCCAGGCCACTACTGAGCTCCGTACAGACCCAGATGAGGGATATATATATATATAAAAAGAATGATGCAGATAGTGTCCATAATTGGAGCTGAATCCAAAACTCCAATGTTGTGATGTTTGTGCTTCACAAGCTAAGCTCAACCCAACAATTGATGTAGCAACCTCCCATGCCTAAAATCTTAGCATAGGTAGGGGACACCAGCAACAGAGCTAGAAAACCCTCTCGCTGTTGACATTCATTTGGCAGGAGCCTGAACAGTTAGTTAAAAAATTTAAAATTGTATTCAAATGCTAAAGTTACTGGGTAATTTAAGGGCTATTTCTTTTGGCCTATAGATTGATGAAATATAAATTGCTGAAGTCTGTTCAAAGGATAGGTCAACCAATGATTATGCATACTGCTGTGGTACTGTATGTTCAGAGCCAGTTCGTTCCTTGATACGGTATTGACCATTCACTGAAACTGCACTTTTGGTAGGGCTGGGCTTTTGAAAGAAGGCAACATTATATACAGAAGTGACTGTAAGTTATCTTTAAAGTTGCCAAAAAAGGTGTTTACATGTAATAAACTGCATAATAGCAGTAATGTACATGAGAGCATGCAAATCCAATTTTTTTCCATACATTTTGCAAAACACTGAAACACGTGATCCTACTGATATTTGATGTTGTGCAAAACACTGAAACATGTGATCCTGTTAGTATTTTATGCCCTGCAAAACAATGATGCGTGTATTTCTGCTCATATTTGATGCAAAGCAATAACAATTGAGTACTGTCCATGATACTTTTTTATTTGCACTAACATAAAAATTTTCAGGGCATCCTGCAAAACACTAAAATGTAATCCTGCTGATCAGCAATGACCACTCACAAATAGCAGCCACAGGCTATGGCAAGTCATACTATGCCTTTTATCTTTGATTTTGAGACAGACACAAGTGCACTCCCTTGCTTGGCAATCACATGGTTAATTCTATCCGAATTACATTTTATAGCATTTGCTTCAATGCTGCTAAGGGGTGTAGCCATCTCCTGGATAATAACAACTAACAAGCCTCTATTTTTCCTCCAACCCCTCCCAAAAAATCATTTATTCTCCCAGGAACATAGATTTCACTCTGATTATAGAAAGGCAATCAAATCTCGCTGTCAAATTCAGTCCAAAATGAGACTTGTTAGTGATTACCACTGGGGTATTGTTAAATCCCCCTATGCAATTTCAAGTAAGTTGTGTTTTTTTTTCTCTTAAGGAAATGACTGTATAGGAAAAAAAAAAAACTATGAAAAAAAGCAATTTTGCTTCTTTAAAAAAAGACAAAGGGCTTCTGTTATTTTTTTTTTTTTATGAAACACCTATAATTTCCTAGCTTTTTACACATTTTTGTGTGTGCTCCACTCTGATGACTTAAGCAACTCCTTCTGAAGGCAGATGAAAAAAAAAAAGAGATTTGAAAACTTTCTTACCTATCAATCATGCTTAAAAATAAAATATTCTACTGAGTGGGATTCATATGAGCTAGAAAAAATGAAATGTGTAGTTGCCTTAAAATATCTATTATATGTTTTATTCATGTAGAAGAAAGACACCATACAAGGTGCAGAAACAAAGGATAAGCTTTCTGGACCAATAATTTACACATTTTACAGTTTTCTGTGATAAAGGAAATATGCAGACTTAGGCCGCGTACACACGCGCGGACTGTTTGCCCAACCTTGTTCGTCAAACAGTTTCGGCAAACAGTCCGCTCAAAATTTGCATGAGCGGACTTGCCCACACACGAGCGGACTGTTTCAGCAAACTGTTTGCCAAACAGTTCGCTCAACTTTTGAAATGAACGGACTCGCCCACGTAAGGAGGAGGCAAATCCGCCCATTTCGAGCGCGTGTACAGGTAGGCGGGGCCCGCGAAGGAGACGTCGCGGGCTCCGCCGCCTGGAATGGGCTTAAAGGGGAACCCCAACGCCGAAAAAAATCGGCGTGGGGGTTCCCCCAAAGTCCACACCAGACCCTTGTCCGAGCACGCTACCCGGCCGGCCAGGAAAGGGGGGCGAGCGAGCGCGCCCCCCCTCCTGAGCCGTACCAGGCCGCGTGCCCTCAACATGGGGGGGTGCCTTGGGGAAGGGGGGGCCGCGCGGCCCCCCCACCCCAAAGCACCTTGTCCCCATGTTGATGAGGACAAGGGCCTCTTCCCGACAACCCTGGCCGTTGGTTGTCGGGGTCTGCGGGCGGGGGGCTTATCGGAATCCGGGAGCCCCCTTTAAGAAGGGGGCCCCCGGATACCGGCCCCCCACCCTATGTGAATGAGTATGGGGTACAATGTACCCCTACCCATTCACCTGTGAAATAAAGTACAAAAAAAAACACAACACAGGGAAAAAATATTTTATTGCACAGCTCCGGGGGGTCTTCCGTCTTCGGGGGTCTTCTCGCCGGACTCCTCCGCTATCTGTGTGTAGCTCTTTTACTAGCGGAGGAGTCCGGCTTTCTTCCTCCCCGCCGCCGGCCTCTTCTCCCGACTTCGGGGGTCTTGTCCCCCTCTTCGGTTCTTCTGCCGGGCCACCGCGCCTTCTTGTAGCTCTTTTACAGGCGGTGGCCCGGTCTTCTGTCGCCGCTGCCTTCCGTTCTTCTGTCGCCGCCTTCGGTTCTTCTGCCGGGCCACCGCGCCTTCTTGTAGCTCTTTTACAGGCGGTAGCCCGGTCTTCTGTCGCCGCTGTCGTCGCCGTCGCCGCCGCCGCCGCCTTCCGTTCTTGTTCTTCTTCTTGTTCTTCTTCTTCTTCTCCTGGAGATGTTGACTCGACGAGCTCTCCGGCCGGAATGCCAGAGCCGCGCTGTGCGGTCACTTATATAGTGACAATGGGGCGGTGTCACATGGTATATGTCACATGGGTTGGTCACATGGTGACCCCGCCCCTTACGATGTCATAGTCCCCATGTGACATCAACCCATGTGACCAACCCATGTGACATATACCATGTGACACCGCCCCATTGTCACTATATAAGTGACCGCACAGCGCGGCCCTGGCATTCCGGCCGGAGAGCTCGTCGAGTCAACATCTCCAGGAGAAGAAGAAGAAGAACAAGAAGAAGAACAAGAACGGAAGGCGGCGGCGGCGGCGGCGACGACAGCGGCGACAGAAGACCGGGCCACCGCCTGTAAAAGAGCTACAAGAAGGCGCGGTGGCCCGGCAGAAGAACCGAAGGCGGCGACAGAAGAACGGAAGGCAGCGGCGACAGAAGACCGGGCCACCGCCTGTAAAAGAGCTACAAGAAGGCGCGGTGGCCCGGCAGAAGAACCGAAGAGGGGGACAAGACCCCCGAAGTTGGGAGAAGAGGCCGGCGGCGGGGAGGAAGAAAGCCGGACTCCTCCGCTAGTAAAAGAGCTACACACAGATAGCGGAGGAGTCCGGCGAGAAGACCCCCGAAGACGGAAGACCCCCCGGAGCTGTGCAATAAAATATTTTTTCCCTGTGTTGTGTTTTTTTTTGTACTTTATTTCACAGGTGAATGGGTAGGGGTACATTGTACCCCATACTCATTCACATAGGTTGGGGGGCCGGTATCCGGGGGCCCCCTTCTTAAAGGGGGCTCCCGGATTCCGATAAGCCCCCCGCCCGCAGACCCCGACAACCAACGGCCAGGGTTGTCGGAAAGAGGCCCTTGTCCTCATCAACATGGGGACAAGGTGCTTTGGGGTGGGGGGGCCGCGCGGCCCCCCCTTCCCCAAGGCACCCCCCATGTTGAGGGCACGCGGCCTGGTACGGCTCAGGAGGGGGGGCGCGCTCGCTCGCCCCCCTTTCCTGGCCGGCCGGGTAGCGTGCTCGGACAAGGGTCTGGTGTGGACTTTGGGGGAACCCCCACGCCGATTTTTTTCGGCGTTGGGGTTCCCCTTTAAGCCCATTCCAGGCGGCGGAGCCCGCGACGTCTCCTTCGCGGGCCCCGCCTACCTGTACACGCGCTCGAAATGGGCGGACTTTCCGAGCGGGAACAGTCCGCTCATTTCAAAAGTACAGCGGACAGGCCCACACACGGGCGGACTGTTCGCTCAAACACAGTTTCAGCGGACAGTTTTTCGGAATTTCCGAAAGACTTTGTCCGTCCAACTGTCCGCTGAAACTGTCCGCTGAAAGCCCACACACGAGCGGACTGTCCGCCCAAACACTGTTCAGCGGACAAGGTTGGGCGAACAGTCCGCCCGTGTGTACGCGGCCTAACATTGTTTATCTCTGTTGGAAAATGCTAGTTGAGAGGCTGTTCTATTGACCTTCCGGCTTCGGTACTTTTAAAGTTACAGCCCTAGACAAGCATGCAGTTCAGGAAAGTAAAAAAAAAAAAATCATAGTTATTACTGGTAATGAAACAAGAGGGTCTGATTCACACTCACACACGCACACAAACGCAAGTGTGTGTGTAGCCCATCCTTTTAAGAGAATTTTATTGCAGGGTCCTCCTCAGGGTTTTTTTCTCTCCTGGAACTTGCCTGAACTGTGTTTCGGCACCTCTGCCAGGGAGCAGGACTTTTTTTTTTTACAGTTGGTTTATGCTGTTGCCAGCCAGCGGAGAGCCGACAGTTGCATAAGCCGACACAGCTCCTATAGTTTCGGGCTGCAGCCTTAAAAGAGGGGGGAGGGTTGAGTGATATCAGCTGCAATCCACCTCTCCCTGTAGCAGAGCGGATGTTCCTTTTGTGAGGAAGAGTTGCCGTGTGGTGTGGTGTCCTGTCCTTAGACTCCTAACTGCAAGACCAAGACTGCTTTTGGTAACTGTTTACCTGTCATTTCTTTTTTGATATGTGTCTATTAATGCTGCTGCCAGGATACATATATGTGGGCTGTCTCTTGCTGTGTATATATATATATGTGGACGATGTCAGATTGTGATAAAACATAGGTAGCTGCAATATGGCTGTCTCTTACTGTATATGGGGATATCTGAAAGTGCCTCTGAGTTTACTTTGGTTACTGCATATTTCTAATGTTTTGTACATTTTACTTATTTGCTTTTTATTAACAAGGTGTATAGGGGTGGTCCTAGGGGGCGGTTCTAGGGAGTGGATAGGGGACGGAGACGGACGTGACCTGGGGAGGGAGATGAGTTCCTGCACCTTTTCTCTGAGAAAAAAAGTCCTTCTAGCTATTAACATACAAAATGGTACCCAGAACATACAGACACACCAGCTTAGGTAAAATATTTTCTTCTTATATACTGGGCTGTGATTCTAGGAGAGCACCAGTTAGTGACTAGGGATGGGCCGAATGAACCCCTGTTCGGTTTGCACCAGAACTTTCGAACACAGTGAAAGTTCGGACCCAAATAACGAACCCCATTAAAGTCAAAGGGCCCCAACATCAAAAATCAAAAGTGCACATTTTGAAGGCTTATATGCAAGTAATTAGGCATACAATTGTTAAAGGGGTCTGGGTCTTTCCCTGGGGGACATGTATCAATAAAAAAAAAGTTTGTGGAAGACGTAATTTTTAAATGAGCAGTGATTTGTTTGATTTTTAAAGTGAAAGCATAAAAATTTAAAATTCCTTCCAACATAGTGCCTGGGGGGGGTCCCCTTAGTCTGCCTGTAAAGTAGCAGATCGGTACCATGTCTATAATCTTCTGCAGTAATAACTACATTTATAAAGCAAAAAAAAAGATATTTTCCCTGCAAGCTGCCTTTATTTTGCTCAGCAAAAGCTGGGGAGCCAGTGTGTATGATGAGGCCATATTGTTGTACGCTGGGAACAAGATTAGAGATTTTTAAAAATGCTTAAAAATTGGTCTTTGGGTGTCTGTGACACATTCCCATTGTAACCCTACAGAGGTAATCTTGAAAGCAAGAATTGGCCTTGCTGTAAAAAATTGTAGTGATATGTACCTGTCAAACAGGTGCAGAAAAATTGGTCTTTGGGTGTCGGTGGCGCCTTTCCACCGTAACCCTATAAAGGTACTCTTGATGAAAGCAGGAATTGGATTTGCTGTAAAAAATTGCAATGATATGCACCTGTCAGGTGCAGAAAAATTGGTCTTTGGGTGTTAATTGTGCCCATGAAACCTATATCAAAAACATTCTTCCAGATGAAATGATTGAACACCCTCAAAGCTAGGCAGCCTCAAAGTCCACATCCCAAAGAGATTTAATCCATGACATTGGCATCAGGGGCTTCATAGCTGGTAATCCAGGACTAATTCATTTTTATAAAAGTCAAACGATCCACGGAGTCTGTGGACAGACGCGTTCTGTGGTCAGTAACGAAACCTCCTGCAGCACTGAATGCCGTTCTGAAAGCACACTGGCTGCAGGGCAGCCCAACAACTCAATAACATACTGGGCAAGTTCTGGCCAGTGGTCTATTCTCATGACCCAGTAAGTCAGTGGATCCTCAGCTGGAAAGCTCTCCTTCTCTGTTTTTGCCCCGAGGTAATCGTCCACCATGTGATGCAGACGCTGCCGATGGGTTGTGGAAGCTGGCAGCTCTGGGCAGCGAGTACGATAAAAATCCAAAATGCGTCACTTAGGTGGATGCCTTCTCCAGCGCTCCTCTCTCGACCAACAGAAGACTCAAAACTACATTTTTCATGACACTGTAACCCACCGGTGTCAGGAAAAACATTCAATAAAATCCTCTTTAACGTGTCCTCAAGAGATTTTATCTTCTGCACTCTGTGGGGATGGGATGAGTTCTGAGACCTTCCCCTTATAACGGTGGTCAAGGAGGTATGCGAACAAGTAATCATCCTACTCCTTTATGCCATGTGGTCAAGGAGGGATGCAAACCAGTAGTCACCCTTCTCCTTTATGCCATGAATTCTTGGGTCCTTTCGCAGGCTTTGAAGCATGAGGTTGCCGATGTGCCTCAAATTTGCAGAGGCTTGAGAAGCAGACTCCTCAGGGTCACTCAAGATGAAAGCATCTGGAACTTCCTCTTCCCAGCCACGTACTACTCCCAAGGATTCTGGGGTGGGAAAGCCATTGCTTACAGATTGACGCATGTCTTCCTCTTATTTGAAGCCTATGAAACTGCCAGAATCCTCCTCCTCATCCTCCTCCCCTGTTTCCTCCTGTGTTTTCTGTGACATAGGAATGATGGTGTCTGGATAAAGTGGTCCTCTTCCTCCCACTGCTCTGTCTCCAGTACCCTGTCCATAATGTCACGCAGAGTCGGCTCCAGTAGGAACACAACAAGGATTGTGTCACTGATGCATGCACTGTCACTACTCACCATCCTCGTGGCCTCCTCAAATGGTAATAATACAGTGCATGCATCCTTAATGATCAGCCATTGGCATGGGGAAAAAAAGCTGAGGCGGCTTGAGCCTGTTGTCGTGCCGTACTGGCACAGATACTCGTTGATGGCCCTCTGCTGCATGTATAGCCACTGCAGCATTCCCAAAGTTGAGTTCCACCTGGTGAGCATGTCACAAATCAGGCGGTTTACAGGCAGGTGGAATTCCCACTGAATTTCAGCCAACCGAGCACTGACTGTGTATGACTGCCTTAAATGGATACAGACTCTTCTGGCCTGCTTTAGTACATCTTGCAACCCTGGGTATGTGCTTAGGAAATGCTGCACCACCAAATTGAGGACATGTGCCAGGCACGGCACATGTGTCAACTCTTACTGTCTAAGTGCGGACAAGAGGTTTGAGCAGTTATTGGACACCACCATTCCTGGCTCCAGCTGGTGTGGTGTGAATCACCTCTGAGCCTGTCCCTGCAGAGCTGCTAGAATCTCTGCTCCGGTGTGGTTGCTGTACCTTAAACACACCAGCTGAAGCACTGCATGGCACCTTTTAGCCTGACTCTGGGAATAGCCCCTTAAATGCTTAGGGGGTACCTGATGTTCATAGGACAATTCTGCAGAGGAGGGCATGGAGGTGGCGAAGGAGGAGGAGGGGGTAGAGCTCACAGGTCTGGCATCATCACCACCAGCTGTGTGGAGACATGGGGGCACAACAAGCTGCAGCGCAGAGCCCTGTCCTGCATCCTTTCGAGTTGCAAGCAGTGTTACTCAGTGTGCTGGGAACAAAATATTTCTACTTTTTATATTTGTTGGCCCACGTGTCAGCGGTAAGGTGGATTTTACGGCTGACTGCCTTGCAGTCAGCCATAGACGATGCCATAACATTCTCTTCAGTGACGGTAGAGAGATGGAATGGCCTTATGTGAAAAGTAGTAGTGACTGGGAACCTGCCATTGTGGTACAGCACATTGAGCAAATTCACGAAAGAAAGCGGAATCCACCAGGCTGAAAGGCAGAAGTTGGAGAGCCAACTGCTTTGACAAGCTTGCATTCAGACGCTAGACATGTGGGTGGCAGGGGCTGTACTTTTTTTCCTGCTGCAGCAGATGGGGAAGAGAAATTAGCTGGCTGCAGTCTACAGCTAGTGGTGTGCTGCTGGCAGATGTCCTGCTAGGACCTGGGACACCCTGTGCTATACCATCATTCCTGTCAGTGGAGGCTGCTGAGACATAATGACTCGGTATTGCAGGGGCAGACAGAAGTGGGCAAGGAGGAGGAGGGACAGATTTGTGCCCCTTTTGTGTGCCTTTTAGGTGCTCTTGCCAATGGGCTGAGTGGTTGGACATTAAATGCCTTGTTAAGCATGTGGTACCCAAATGGTTGGTGTTTTTGCCACGTTTGATGTTCCTGAGACACAGTTTGCGGATAGCAACAGTGCGATCTGCTGCAGATGTGCTGAAAAAGACCCAGACAGCTGAGCTTTGGGGAGTGGGCCATGAGATAACAGCTGCAGAATGTGATGGAATAGGGTGGCTGCTCTCTACTTTTTCTTGATGTCGGCCTTCTTGGGATTGTGCCGCCTCACCTTCAGTTTCCTCATCTGCTGTGGCTTGGGGACCATGAATTTGTCTACCAGTGTTCCTCCCTCTCTCTAAACTCATGTTCCTATCATCCTCAACCTCAGAACCAAAATCTGAATCCAGTAATGGATGAACATCATCAAGGACCAGTGACTGACGCTGTGGTCAGATAACTCAGCTGACTCCTCAATGGCTGATGTTGGGGCTATGGCAGGAATAGATGTGGACAAGGAGGCAGGTTTATCCACTCTGGCAACTGCAGGGGACTGCACACTTGTCTCTGCTTGTGTGACAGAGGATAAGGAGGATGAGGAAGGTTTAGTAAGCCAGTCCACCACCACCTATGCATGCTGTGGCTGGATAGCAAGGACAAAATCACTAAACAGAGGAAAGTGCACCTTGCCTGAGGACACATTTGTTGCTGGCCCCCTTACAGTGCCAAGGGAATGTCTGCCTCTCCTTGTTGTCCTCCCAGACATCATTGGGAGGGAGGGAGGGGGCAGTGCTTATAAGAAAATGTAAAGAAGAAGTTGAAATCTGTACATAGTCTGTTTTGGGGGCGAACAAATGGTTGAACAGCCCATTTGTTCAGGTGTTCGCCGAGCCACCAAACAACGACTGTTTGGCCCAAAATTATGCTCGGGCCAACCCTTCGCCCATCCTTATTAGTGACTACTAGACAACCTATATATATTGAAATAAATAGAATGCTAAATATATACTGTACAACAGTCCCCAAAAATGTACCTTAGAAATTGAGATAGAGAAGAAGAAAAAAGACAGTATCTGGTTACTGTGTCTTAAGCAGATTGAAAAGTCTAAAACATTTTTATTCCTCCTCCAATGGGTTTCCTAGGCTACTAGCCTACTGTCCCTCCCTGAACATGGTGTGAATCAGCCCTGTGTCCTAGAGCCCACTGTCGGAACTTGGCTCCACTAACTTGCCTGGCAGGGTGGCACTAGCTTGGGCACCTAGGGACGATTGCCCTGTATCTCTTGCGGGGTGCCTGGGGTCATCACATCTCTGGCAGCCAGCATCTCTTTGGGGGGGGGGGTGTCATGTCCTCAGCTCTGAGGGGATCATGCTGGGACTTGTAGTCCTTCACTTTTGGGGGGTCATATCCCCAAATGTGAAGGACTATAAGTTCCAGCAGGAAACTCTGAGATCTAAGGCTGTGAGCCCTTAGATCTCAGGGGTTCATGCTGAGACTTGTAGTCCTTCACTAGTTGAGTGGTGTCATGTCTTCATCTCTGAAGGGTTCATGTTGGGACTTGTAGTCTTTCACTTTTGGGGAGTCACATCCTTAAATCATACAATTTCATGCTGGGACTTATAGTCCTTCACATTTTGGGTAAATGACCCAGCATGAACCCCTGAGAGCTAGGTATGTGACCTCTTTCTCCCCTTTCTGTCCCTCCAAGGATGTCATCTGTCGTCCAGCACCAGCTCAGCTGCAATCCTCTCTTTCCCTGCATCTCTGTCCCAGCAGCCTTTTTTTGGAGCATCAGAGCGGCCCAGGAGGCCATTTCCACCCATCCCAGTTTACCCCTGACATGTGGCCTTGCGCCCCCATGCCCTATGGCCAGTCCAGGCCCACCCATACACAACAAACCACACCTGCTTAGGAAATGTATTGATTTCAGAAAGAAACTGGGTCAACTGCTGGTGGCACTATTGTTCCTGGTGTCGAAGGGTGCAGTTCTAGTAGCCACCAATGGGTGTCTCCCTGCAGCCAGGATATCTGAGTAATTAGGCTGCACCTGATATGGCCTGCTGGTAGATTTTTAATTTTTCCCATAACTAAGGTTCAGTGTTCTTCCTATGAGCCATGCCCCTGCCTGATCCTGGCCCTTGTTCCTGGTTCCTACACCTGCTCCTGTGCCTGATCCTGACCCCTGTTCCTAATTCCTGTACCTGCTCCTGTGCTTAATCCTGATCCTTGTTCCTGGTTCCTGTACCTGCTGCTGTACTTGATCCTGAGACCTGCTCCTGTGACCTGCTCCCTGCTTTCAGCTTGCAGTATATTTATTTTGTCATTTTGAATTGTTTATGGGTTTACTGGTGTTGGTGTTTGAAGTGTATTATTTGTTTAAATAAACTTACCGTATTTATCTGCATATAACACGCACTTTTTTCCCCTGAAGATAGGGGGGAAATGGTGGGTACGTGTTATACGCCGACAGCGTATCTTGGAACAGAAAGAGGGGGACGATTGCCGCCGGAATTCACAGAGCCGCCATCTCCTCTCCACTTGGCTCTCACTTGGCTCTAACTCAGCTCGCACGTCACACACAGTCCTGTTTCTGCCACCGGCATTGGACCAGTTCTCTGTCTATCACAGGAGCTGGTACAATGCCAATGGCAGAGGCAGGACTGTGTATGTGACTGCCGACTGAGAGCCAAGTAAACAGATGATGGCTCAGTGATTTCCAATGAGAGATCGTGAGCAGCATTGATGGGGGAGATGAGCGCAGATCAGGCTGCAGATGGTCACAGATCAGGCTGCAGATGGGCACAGATCAGGCTGCACTGAAGCTGCAGATGGGTACAGATCAGGCTGCAGATGGGTACAGATCAAGCTGCAGATGGGCACAGATTAGGCTGCAGATGGGCGCAGATCAGGCTGCACTGAAGCTGCAGAGGGGCACTAATCAGGCTGCATTGATGCTCAGTGACCATTATTTTGCTTCAAAGTGGTTTATTTAAAAAAATATGTTTTTTTCCTAAAACTTCCCTCTTAAATTTGGGTATGTGTTATACGCTGGCACGTGTTATACACCGATAAATACGGTAATTTAACCTCAGTCAGTCTGGTTCCTGATTTCTTAAGGTACAGTCCACTGATCTGGTCATTCTTGCTGCATACCTACATATGGTATTCCTAACAGAAACCCTTGAAAGAAATCAAAGACCTTTTAAAGAAATTTGGGCTTTGCTTCAAATTATGTGCTTCCACTGAACACCATGCCAAAGACTATAAGGCTACTAAGTGTAAGTACACAGAATGCGACAGTGCACACGCAAGTGCTTCATCCATTTCAAGACAGTCCAACTCTGTCTGCAGGTAATCCTCGCAAGGCAAAGCATGGTAAGGAGAGCATGTACAGATGTCTGTGGAGAAGGACAAATCCTATGCCGAAATATTCTTACTTCTGGTATACACCAAGAGTCAACCTTAAAAAGCTGTAAGACTGTATACTATTCTAGATGATCAGAGTAACAGATCTCTTGCAAGAGCAAAGCTTTTTGACCCGTTAAACATAACAAGAAATGCCTTACTATACACCCGGGGTACCTGAGCAGACATTACAAAAGTTTCAGGCAGGAGAGCTATTGGTCTTTTAGTAGCTCCCCTGAATGGCAGTGTAGAAATTCTATTGCCTATTATCAACGAGTGCAACCAGATTCCAACAACAGAGAGGATATTCCTGCTCCCACTATTCTCAC
This sequence comes from Lithobates pipiens, assembly GCF_037356315.1. Taxonomy (NCBI): domain Eukaryota; kingdom Metazoa; phylum Chordata; class Amphibia; order Anura; family Ranidae; genus Lithobates; species Lithobates pipiens. The sequence goes on from NW_027507790.1 coordinate 16,232,642, forward strand.
TTGAGGGGCATAACTGACCACATACCAGCTCTTGACAGAAATGCCAATATTCTCCTGCTTCTCAGTAGAGACATATCAAGGGTACACAAGGCTTGTCAATACATCAATGGGCCACGTGATGCACCATATGCCCAACACCTGGACCAGGCTGGGTCATCATAGGCAACCTCTGTTTGGGTAATGTCAGGCGGTCTTGCATAGTTTCTTCTTTCAAGACACTGGTCCTGTCAAATGGTCACATTACCTGTTTCCAACAGTGTCCCCACTACTACCATTTCAAAGAAAGACTTTGCAATAAAATCATGCAACAGTTGTTCTCACAAGGCATTACAAGGCCCTTCATTTCTGGGATGATAATGTTGGCACCACAGTTTTGATGTAACAACTAAAGATAATGAGCTTGCAACCATCATGAAAGACAAGGAGTTCCTAAAAACTATGAGTAAGGAATTCTAATGGGGAAAATTTCAACAGCTGGGTGGTACCACTACCATTTCGTGCCTCAAGAAAGAAACTGCCAAACAATGTTCAGTAAGCAAAAGCACAATTTACTTCTTTACAATGTACTCTGAACATAAAATCTGAGATGAAAAAAGCTTTGTTGACTTTTTAAGGTGTTTGCGAGAGAACATGCACCACCTCTCAAGGAAGGAGAGGAATGTTGGTGCCTCCAATGCTTTGGCATGTACCATCCTCACAAGACAGATCAGATTAGTGTGGTCTTCAAATCAAATATTCGATATGAAGTTGTTTCCCACCACGACGTCCCACTTACAAGACCTTATAGGAGTTTTGCTCCCCTTCAGACAAAAACAGATGCTGTTATGGCTGACATTCAGCAAATTTTCCACTGTTTCATTGTTTGAGAAGACAACATAACCTTCCTCAGGTTCCGATGGTATCCACCTGCTGTAACAATTTATGGTACGAGAAGGTGAAAAATAATTCAAAGCAGAAGCACATGAATTGTGGAAAAGAATTTCTATGTAGACGATGGGCTGAAATCGCTAGACAGCAAATTCCAAGGGATGTACAGGTACGCCCTTTTGCCTGTCCATGCCATTCTGTCAATGTAAATCAGCATGCGGTGGTCGGCAAGCGGTCAAAAGAACTCAGGATATGCTTGACACTTCCAACCTCAAACTTCGCTAAATTTATCTCTAACAGTGACAAGGTAATGAAGGCCTTCCTCTTTGAAGAACTTGATTCAAAAGAGGGTAAGAAGGACTGGTGCATGTTACTGCCTTCCCCTCTGAAGACCTTGATTAAAGGGAGGTATGAAGGACTGGTTCATGTTGCAGCCTTCCTCTCTGAAGACAAACTCATGGACTATTTTCTGTGCCATCTTACAGACATCAGTAATGACTTAATAAGTTTTAGAATATATTAATGTAAGAATTATTTTTCTTGTTCTCCTCTTTCTTCTCTTTGAGATGTTCCAGGAATTTATTTTTTGCTTGCAATATTTGGACTTGACTCCTAATCATTTAATATTGAAATCATAGATTTGATGGGAAGTATCATGTTACACATGTAGTATCTGTTTGTTTGCCTTCAATAATTTTGTCCCTACCTCACTCTGTAGCTAGGGGATGCTTTATGTACAATAGTTAGCTCCGACCTTCTTCTTCATGCTGTAGCTTGCATTCACCACATGTACTGCATTCTGCTGGAGTTATACACACTATGATTTTTTGACATATCTGATGTTCATCTGTAAAGATCTGCACAAGTTTTGGATTAAAGTTTTCTATGACCTGTAAGGTGTCATTTGGACCTAGTCACTGTCTGCTAATGCTACTGAGACTGTAATGCCGCGTACACACGATCGGAATTATAGTCGGAAAAAGCTCTGTTTTCCCAACTGAATTCCGATGGAATTCCGCTCAAACTGTCTTGCCTACACACGGGCACACCAAGTTCCAGACTGTCAAGAATGCAGTGACGTGTGGCACCCTTTGGGCTCCTACTGCTGATCTTGTGTTTATCGTGTGTGTTAGTAGAAGTTTGGTTAGAGACGATTTGCACTTTTCAGACTTGTGCTTCAGATCGTTCCTGCTCTACAGTTTGTGCTTGTCGGTGCGTATCTGCTTATCAGTGCGTGTAGTCAGTTCGCATTTGTTTGTCATTGCGGCCTATATTTCTATAGAACGCTTTGATTTTTAGTGCTTATTGTCCGCTCGTTGCTGATTTGCATTTCGTTCTTTCAGGCCTTGCTGTTTTTCAGTGCTTTCTGTTAGTCCGTTCTGACCAGCCGACCGTTTTGAAGCCATGTTGCGTGTACATACTCGTCGTAGAGTTTGTGCTGTGTGGGGGCTTGGTGTTGGGGTTCTTACTTTGACACAAGCCCAGTCCATGAACAGGGCGAGGAGGAGTTCATGGACCAAGAATTGGTTGCTCCAGCGTGACCAATTTTCTCATATGCCTTTGCTGCGTGAGATCTGTGAGAATAATCCTGATGATTTCAGAAATTATCTCAGGATGACGGACCCCGTTTTTTCATCATCTGTTGGCTTTGCTGACCCCTTATATCAGCAGGCAGGATGCCTGCATGCGGCAAGCCATCACTCTGGAGCAGATGCTAGTTTCCATGTTGCGGTACTTGGTGACAGGGAAAAGCCTTCAGGACCTCAAGTTCTCGACAGGCATCTCCCCCCAGGCTCTGGGGATCATTATTCCAGAGACCTGTTCTGCCATCATCCAGGTCCGGCAGAAGGAATATATTAGGGTAAGTTTTCTCCTTTAACATCACATTGTTATTTATTTACTGTTTGCTAATGTATTGCATTTCTTTCATCATTCTATAATTAACATAATTATAATAGGCTGTAAATTTCCTCTTTGTCCTAATGCATGTTGGATTTTTGTATGCTCCTTTTTTGTCCTTCATGCATATTTGCCTTCACTAACCTCCCCAGCATGCTATCCTGGGCCCATATACTCCTAGTCTAGTCACTTAACAATGTATTTTGCCAGCTCCATTGTAATGCTTTACCCTAAAGACCCCCTAAAATGTGTAAAAATGTTATTGTTGTCCTTAAATTCATGAAGAGTGCCAGAGGCTTTTTTTGGGGGCCCAAAATCATTTGGAACCCCCCTCCCCCCAACCGCCAAGTCAGCTGATACCAATCCTCTATCTGCTGACTTTGCCAAACCCATACACACTATACGTACTTCTTTTGTGGTCAGATTTATGAATGCATTTCTTAACCACTTGCCGACCGCCTCACGCCGATGTACGTCGGCAGAATGGCACGGGCAGGCATAAGCACGTACATGTACGTGCTTTGCCTCCCGCGGGTCGGGGGCCCGATCGGGCCCCCGCCCGGTGCCTGCGGCGGTCGGTTTTCGTTCGGGAGCGATCCCGGACGAGGGGACGGCCATTCATTCATGGCCACCCCCTCGCGATCGCTCCCGACGAATGGAAATCCCCGGTGACATCACTTCCTCTCCTGTAATGTAAACACAGGAGAGGAAGTGATGTATTCTCTCCTCCGTGTCGGTATTTTTCGTTCCGACACGGAGGAGAGCGGATCAGTGAGTTGCACCAACACATCCCACACACAGTAGAACATGCCAGGCACACTCACACCCCCCCTTTACCCCCCGATCACCCCCCCAATTACCCCTGCCCCCCAGTCACAGTGACACCAATGTCATTTTTTTTTTTTTTTTTTTTTTTTTTGCATTGGTGTCATTTGTGACTGTAATAACTGTTAGGGCAGTTAGGGTTAGCCCCCTTTAGTTCTAATGTACCCCCCTAACCCCCCCAATAAAGGTTTAACCCCGTGATCACCCCCCGTCGCCAGTGTCACTAAGGCTGGGTTCACATTGCAGCGGTTTATGAGAACGAATGTGATTCGCACCGCACTGCAGTGCAAATCACATCCGATCTCTGTGCGATTCGAGTTCAGCCATTCGCCGCACCCGCCGCACCCGCCACACCCGCCGCAAATTCGCACGGGACCCTTTTTTTGGCCCGCAGCAGAATCGGATCGCATGGGTGTTCACACCATGCGATCCGAGTTTGCAGATCGCACTGCGATATGCGAACTGATCTGGGGGTGTCAGTAACATTTCACTGACACTCCCAGCAGTTCGCATAGGGCAGTGTGAACTGCCGCCGGGAGGCATGCGATGCGGGAACCCGCCGCGGATTCGCGGCGTTTCCGCATCGCTCCAGTGTGAACCCAGCCTAATAAGCGATCATTTTTCTGATCGCCGTATTAGTGTCACAGGTGACGCTAGTTAGGCAGGTAGGTATTTAGGTTCGCCGCAGCTTTTTATAGCGCTAGGGACCCCCATATACTACCGCATAAAGCCCCCTGATTGCCCCCTAGTTAACCCTTTCACCAGTGATCACCATATAACTGTTACAGGTGACGCTGGTTGGTTAGTTATTTTTTTATAGTTTCAGGGCACCCGCCATTTATTACCTAATAAAGGTTTAACCCCCTGATCACCCGGCAGGTGTCATTTGTGACTAATAACTGTTAGGGCAGTTAGGGTTAGCCCCCTTTAGTTCTAAGGTACCCCCCTAACCCCCCCAATAAAGGTTTAACCCCGTGATCACCCCCCGTCGCCAGTGTCACTAAGGCTGGGTTCACATTGCAGCGGTTTATGAGAACGGATGTGATTCGCACCGCACTGCAGTGCAAATCACATCCGATCTCTGTGCGATTCGAGTTCAGCTATACAGATAGTATGGCTGAATTCGTGTCGCACCCGCCGCACCCGCCGCAAACTCGCACGGGACCCTTTTTTTGGTCCGCAGCAGAATCGGATCGCATGGGTGTTCACACCATGCGATCCAAGTTTGCAGATCGCACTGCGATATGCGAACTGATCTGGGGGTGTCATTAACATTTCACTGACACTCCCAGCAGTTCGCATAGGGCAGTGTGAACTGCCGCCGGGAGGCATGCGATGCGGGAACCCGCCGCGCATTCGTGGCGTTCCCGCATCGCTCCAGTGTGAACCCAGCCTAATAAGCGATCGTTTTTCTGATCGCTGTATTAGTGTCACAGGTGACGCTAGTTAGGCAGGTAGGTATTTAGGTTCGCCGCAGCTTTTTATAGCGCCAGGGACCCCCATATACTACCGCATAAAGCCCCCTGATTGCCCCCTAGTTAACCCTTTCACCAGTGATCACCATATAACTGTTACAGGTGACGCTGGTTGGTTAGTTATTTTTTTATAGTTTCAGGGCACCCGCCATTTATTACCTAGTCTCACTAGTGTACCCCTAAATTTAGGGGTGTCTACTTTCTAAAATGGGGTCATTTGGGGGGGGGGGTTTGTGCCATCTTGGCATTTTATGGCCTTCAAAACTGTAACGCCCTTAGAAAGCCTGAAGGCGGTGCTTGGTTTTTGGGGCCCCGTACGCGGCTAGGCTCCCAAAAAGTCCCACATATGTGGTATCCCCGTACTCAGGAGAAGCAGCAGAATTTATTTTGGGGTGTCATTTCACATATGCCCATGGCATGCGTGAGCAATATATCATTTAGTGACAACTTTGTGAAAAAAAAAAAAAGTTTGTAATTTTCCCGCAACTTGTGGCAAAATATAAAATATTCCATGGACTCAACATGCCTCTCAGCAAATAGCTTGGGGTGTCTACTTTCTAAAATGGGGTCATTTGTGGGGGTTTTGTGCCATCTTGGCATTTTATGGCCTTCAAAACTGTAATAGGTAGTGAGAAGTGAACTCAAAAAATTACGCCCTTAGAAAGCCTGAAGGCGGTGCTTGGTTTTCGGGGCCCCGTACGCGGCTAGGCTCCCAAAGAGTCCCACATATGTGGTATCCCCGTACTCAGGAGAAGCAGCAGAATTTATTTTGGGGTGTCATTTCACATATGCCCATGGCATGCATGAGCAATATATCATTTAGTGACAACTTTGTGAAAAAAAAAAAAAAAAAAAAAAAGTTTGTAATTTTCCCGCAACTTGTGGCAAAATATAAAATATTCCATGGACTCAACATGCCTCTCAGCAAATAGCTTGGGGTGTCTACTTTCTAAAATGGGGTCATTTGTGGGGGTTTTGTGCCATCTTGGCATTTTATGGCCTTCAAAACTGTAATAGGTAGTGAGGCGTGAAATCAAAAATTTACGCCCTTAGAAAGCCTGAAGGCGGTGCTTGGTTTTCGGGGCCCTGTACGCGGCTAGGCTCCCAAAAAGTCCCACATATGTGGTATCCCCGTACTCAGGAGAAGCAGCAGAATTTATTTTGGGGTGTCATTTCACATACGCCCATAGCATGTGTGAGCAATATATCATTTAGTGACAACTTTGTGTAAAAAAAAAAAAAAAATTTTTTTTTTGTCATTATTCAATCGCTTGAGGCAAAAAAATAAAATATTCAATGGGCTCAACATGCCTCTTATCAATTTCCTTAGGGGGTCTACTTTCCAAAATGGGGTCATTTGGGGGGGTTTTGTACTGCCCTGTCATTTTAGCACCTCAAGAAATGAGATAGACAGTCGTAAACTAAAAGCTGCGTAAATTCCAGAAAACGTACCTTAGTTTGTAGATGTGACAACTTTTGCGCAAACCAATAAATATACAATTATTGACTTTTTTTTTACCAAAGACATGTGGCTGAATACATTTTGGCCTAAATGTATGACTAAAATTGAGTTTATTGGATTTTTCTAATAACAAAAAGTAGAAAATATCATTTTTTTTCAAAATTTGCGGTCTTTTTACGTTTATATCGCAAAAAATAAAAATCGCAGAGGCAATCAAATACCATCAAAAGAAAGCTCTATTTGTGGGAAGAAAAGGACGCAAATTTTGTTTGGGTACAACATTGCATGACCGCGCAATTACCAGTTAAAGCAGCGCAGTGCCAAAGTGTAAAAAGACCTCTGGTCATTTACCAGCAAAATGGTCCGGTCTGAAAGTGGTTAAAGCGTGTAGTGCAAGGGCCTGCCTCAATACTTTCAAATGCTACTGTTTAAATTTTTCTTCTCCTACTATTATCTTGATAGGTAATTGCAGAATATAAAAATGTGCTTCCATTTATTAATTTGTTTTGATGCCACACCCATTGTCACTGTAAACACCAATTTAAACACAAAAACTGGTATTGATCATTGAAAGAAGAAGCCACACATTGTTGAGTATAAATCATTTTACTCCGTACACATTCACATGTGCGTTGTAAAACATTTTTTGTTAAAAAAAGTATAACATTTTGAGTTATCTACATATTTTTTTTTTTTAGGTTACATAAACAGCCATGTTTCAAAACAGAACATACACAACTCTGGAACTTACAAAGTTCAACATTGAAAAAACTTAAGACAGCCTTCAACAGATGGAATGAAGTCACCCCTGTAAAAGCCTAATTTTGAAGATGCACACAAATTGGGAGTCAAACTGGGGATTTACATCCTGATCCCATGCCTAATGTCAACATGTGCTATCTCCCATCATGGGGGATAAACGGATGTGTTTTGGGGGTGCAAGCCCTTCCTCTCACCTACTTGAGTTTTGAGGAAGGGGTTGCAGGCACAAAACGCGTACATTGATATCGCCTGATGGCAGATAGCACATGTTGACATACTGTGTGCATCTTCAAAATTAGGCTTCATAAAATGTTTTCAAAATGTTAAAAAAATTCACAAAATGGTGCCAGTTTTTTTGGAAATTACATTCTTCTGAGGACATCAATCATGTTCTTAAGTTTTACTTCAATCTCCATAGTTTTTTGTTATATAATGTCTAAATCCTGACTACACCACATGATGTCCTGGATTAGCCTTTGGGCACTGTCACCAGTGAAATTATCTGATTGTTCTTCCACAACCTGTACATCACCTAAAAATCAAAAAAACACACCATGTATTATAAATATGCAGGCATATATCTCTTATTACCTGAAGCTGGGGTGTCAGACACTCACCTGTTGTGGTCTCAATCTTGACCACCTTTCCTTCCTCCACATCCTCAGGTTGTGACCTCTGTTCCCCTTGTTCAAGAGGCGTGGGGTCCCTGGTGACATCCTATTTCCCAATTCTTTGCTCCCCTATGAGAATGAAACAAAAGGTATACTTAGCACGCAGATATTTGAGGCAACAAATATGAATGATAAACATTGCTTGGAAGTGGGGTACAATTGTCTGTTTGGGCAGAATTCCAAGCTGAAGACATGATTTATTCCCTTACTAAAGCTGTAATACTTAGCTTTTTTGGACAAGTTTCCCACCTGGAGACACCTCAAGTATACAGTGGAGTACCTGTGTGGGACACTCTAAAAAGTTTATTCTTGTGTCCCACACTAGTGCACCTGAGTCCAGATGTGTAAACAGCTGCTGAGTGTCCTCTCCATACATTACACTGAATCTAGTTTGCTATTCCTTCTAGGTTCAAACACATCTAGACAACACAACAATGTCCTAAACCCCCTTTTAAATTAAAAATTTGCATGACCAGATGTATTTAATCAGGTACTGTATCTGTATTTATTTGGGAAACGAACGATGTTTACTACGACCGATTACCGTGCGTATGAACATGAAAGTAGCCATTTTTAAATGTACAACACCATAAAGAAAAACACATGGCGCAGCATGCTATATTAATAATAATAGGAACACGTGACAAATACTTTCTTGATCTTTCTATACTGATCCTGCTCCCTTAAATTGAGGTCTGACCAGCGTTTCCTCAATTGATCCTTGGATCGTCGTACCCCAAAATTCCTGTACAGACTCTTCACAACTTTAGTCATGATCTTGGCCATTCTCAGATTTGGGTTTGGGTACGGACCATAATTCCTGTCATAGTCGTTACTCCTCAAGATGTCGACCATCTCCAACATCTCACCAAAGGACATATTTGTGGCCTTAAATATCCTCCAGGATCGGGATGTTTCTGGTTCCGGGCTTTCCTCCTCCTCGTTACTGGAATTATGCACCTGCTGTGTCTCCGCCATGTTCCTCTCCCACTGCGACGAAAGAGACGGGGAATATTCTAGAAAGAACGTCAGGGGCAGGCGATGCGGGCCGAGTTTCATGTATGCGCAGTGTATATAAAGCTTAACTATGTTCTGTGTGCAGAGGAAGGAGTCACGGAATCGATGAACGTTATAACGAAGGTAAGATTTTAACTTTGGTGACATTTGCGGACTATACTGAATCTAGACTGATGCCTATATTGTGTTAAAAGATTATCCTGAGATGAGTGCCTTTGTCTTTTGTTTGGTCTTGCAGAGAAAATGTATCCATTTAAAGACCAAGAATTCCTGGGCAAATTCCTGGATAAATATCGAGATATGAGAAATCTATGGGAGGTGAAAAACTCCTTATATCACAAAAAAGCAGCTAGGAAGGCAACGCTGGAGAAACTGCTTGCATTTGTAAAGACTCGGGCCTCCAATGCAGACATGAGGTCTCTGGAAACAAAAATTGGTAGCTTGAGAAGCACCTATAGGAAGGAGTATCAGAAGGTCCAGCAGTCCCTGAGGTCGGGAGCTGCAGCAGATAAGGTGTATGTACCCAGTCCGTGGTACTACAACCGGATGTGTTTTCTTGATGACCAGATTGAGGGCAGGGAATCACTTTCGACTCTTCCGGCACCCCTTCCCTCCACCCTTCCATCCAGCCTTCCCTCAACCCTAGCTGAGGCTTCCATGGACCAACCTGGGCCTTCCATCCAGGAAGAGATTGAGGAGCCCTGTTGGAGCCAGGTATAGGATTTTTATACATATTTTTTATGTGAAAATCATGGTTGTTAACTAGATGTTATTATTGATAAGAAATGACTGATTTAACAAAAAGTGTTTCACATATCAATAGACAGTAGTGGCCAAAAATGATTGTGACAAGAATGAAAAATGCTGGGCTCAGAATGATAGTCTTTTCTATTTAGTAACATTAAATTTGCAACAGTCATGAGCTGAAAATGGTGTGTGTTTGATGAACAAAAAACTAAAACTATGTCCCTTTTTCATACACAAACAAAAGAGAGGGTATGACAGGGTCATGTAAATTTGTTGTGCCACATCCTAAAACATCACAACAAAGAAAAGGGGGTCCCCTGGGGGTGGAGTTTTAAGGCACGTACAAATTATAATAGTATACAAATTATTTTATTACATAAAACCAAACAAAAGGTAATTGAATATACAGTATATATTAAAAAGTACACCAACAGGTATATATACAACCAGTATTGATGCTATGTCGTATCATTCATTTGAACAGAAAACACCCTACGTGTTTCGGAGCTTGGAAAAGCGTGTCCTTCTTCAGGGGTGTGTGGATACAATGTTTCTGTAGAATCTAATAAATGGCAAGGAACAGGGTAGCACAGTTATATAGTATCTAAACAGGTGGTGACACACGGGTACAAAAAATAGTTAAACAGACACAATTTCAAAATACTTACAATACTGTTAACATATATGACAATAGCCGCTGGGCACCATTTGATAAAAGAACAAACAATTGTACAGGACCATATGGGTATATTTGACTCCGCCAATGCTCGAGGTATATGCCCCAGTCTATCTCTATTCAATAAAGTGTTGTAGAGATCCTGCAGGAGTGGTGTGAAAACAGGTCTGCAGTCCCCTATTGGGGAAGAAGATTTTTTTCATATGAATTGGGACTTTTATAGTTGTTTTACCCAGAATAACACCTGGATAGAAAAAATGAGAAATAAAAAGTAATGATAGTAATTTGAATGGGGTAAGAATAAATATATATTTATATATACAGTGCCCACCTGCCCCCTGCCAGTGACCACCTGCCCCCTGCCAGTGCCACCTCATTAAAAAATAAGTGCCCCCCGTCAGTGCCACCCAGCAGTGCCCACAGTGCCACCCAGCAGTGCCCACAGTGCCACCCAGCAGTGCCACAGAGCAGTGCCCACAGTGCCACCCAGCAGTGCCCACAATCTGCCTCAACAAAGGTGCTGCACCCCAGTGCCACATATCCGTGCCCATCAGTGTCATCTACCAGTGCCCATCAGTTCCCATCAGTGCCGCCCATCAGTGCCCAGCAGTGCCACCTATCAGAGCCACCTATCAGTGCCACCTATCAGTGCCCATCAGTCCCATCTATCAGTGGTACCTATCAGTGCCCGTTAGTGCCACCCATCTGTGCCACCCATCCGTGCCACCCATCCGTGCCATCTTATCTTTGCCCATCAGTGCCATCTTATCTGTGCCCATCTGTGCCGCCTTATCTGTGCCTATTAGTGCCACCTTAACTATGCCTATCAGTGCCCACCAGTGCAGCCTATCAGTGCCCACCAATGCAGCCTATCAGTGCCCACCAATGCAGCCTATCAGTGCCCACCAGTGCAGCCTATCAGTGCCGCCTCATCAGCGCACTTCAATGAAGGAGAAAAATTACCTGTTTGCAAAATTTTATAACAAACTATTAAACATGATTTTTTTTTTTTTTTTTTTGCATTTTTTTTGTTTGTTTAGCAAAAAATAAAACTCCCAGCTGTAATTAAATACCACCAAAAGAAAGCTCTATTTGTGGGAAAAAAATGATAAAAATTTCATTTGGGTACAGTGTTGTATGCCCGCACAATTGTCATTCAAAGTGCATCAGCGCTGAAAGATGAAAATTGGTCTGGGCAGGAGGGGGGTTTAAGTGCCCAGTAAGCAAGTGGTTAAAGGACTTTTTTTCCTGCATAAATTACACTTTGTGCAGGGACAGTTCTAAGCACCAGAAACATGCGCCCCTTCACAGGCATACTATAGACACCCCCCAGGTATGAAATTTAAAGGAATATTACACTTTTATTGTTTCACTTTAATCATCATTAATAAAATCACTGCTCCCAAAAAAACTTCAGTTTTTGAAACTTTTTTTGCTTTGATACATGTCCCCTGGGGCAGGACCCAGGTCCCCAAACACTTTTTAGGACAGTAACTTGCATATTATCCTTTACAATTAGCACTTTAGAATCTTTTCTCTCTGTCAAATCTTTTCTCTCTGTCGAATATTTTCTCTATATAATCTTGGACTAATAGAGGTAAGGTTAGGCACATTCGACCACAGGTTCTATAGACACAGATTGTTATTGTCAGAGTCACATAGAATTTCCTATTCTATATCAAACTGTTGTAACAATGAAAATGAAAATAAAGCATTTATTTATGTCGGATCTTTCGTTTTTCGGATTCTGTGCTTTCGTTATCGTTTGTCAAAACGAAAATGAAAATACCTGAAATACGGAGGAAAATCCATTCGAACAAAAACTAATGCACATGTCTACTTTCTTGTCACAATTGGATCAGTTGATGAGATCACACTTGCAGTGCTTAGATTGAAGAGGCAGATCTTGCAGGGTGGATTAACCTCCCTTGCCTTGACATTAAAGCTTAATTTTACCCTCCCATCATTTTCAGGTTTATGGTGAATAGTAATAATCATGGATACATATGTCTCAATATTAGATTAGGTTTTGGAACACCAGTTCCGCTGTTATTCTTTACACCATACAGTATCTGTTTTTTAATAGTGGATAAATTAATGTTAAATTTACATTTATGTATGTAAACATCTATCTGTCTGCTATAACATTAATGGAACTCTGGAACACGTAGGTCAACAAGATCAACAATACACACAAATCTGGGGACAAATTAATTGAACAAAGATTTGTAAAAGAAATACCGTATTTGCCGGCGTATAAGACGACCTTTTACACCCGAATTACACAGCCAAAAATCGGGGGTCGTCTTATACGCCGGGTGCAGAGGCTGCAAGGCATGTGTACCTGCTCCGTAAATGGGGTAGAGGCCGCCAGAGTGATGTATAAACAGTCCGGTTTTCGGGACCGCGTGAAGAGGCCGCCGGGTGCGCTGTATTCATACACTGTGCGCCGCTGAGCCAATCCTGGCAGGCGATGCACTGTTTTGCTGATGCAGAGCCTGTTAAGCCTGCTTGGATTGGCAGGTTGTTTCTCCAATCCGAGCAGGCATGAGTCGGAGCGGCGCGGGCTGATGATGTCACAGCCTCTGCCAATCCGAGCAGGCTTTGCATCCATCCAAGAGATATTAAAATGCATTGCCTGCCGTGATTGGCTCAGTATTCACAGTGTATTCGGATAGACAAAATAATACCGGTATACTGTATTCTTCCTGTGATTTAAAAGCCCTATCAGTTACCTAACCTTTTACCAGTGAGGAAGTGACAACTTGGCAAGCTTGCAGTAACCATCATAATACTGTACCTACTAGCAAAGCATCATATACAGTATATGGTACAGTATACGATACTGTACGTACTAACAAAGCATCATATATACCATACTGTACCTACTAACAAAGCAACAAAGCATCATATATACCGTACTGTACTGTACCTACTAACAAGGCAACAAAGCATCATATATACCGTACCGTACCTACTAACAATGCAACAAGCATCATATATACCGTACCGTACCTAACAAACCAACAAAGCATCATATATACCGTACTGTACTGTACCTACTAACAAATCAACAAAGCATCATATATACAGTACCGTACTGTACCTACTAACAAAGCATTACGGTATATACCGTACTGTACCTAGCAACAAAGCATCATATACTGTGTCTTCCTGGCGCTACTGTTACGGTATATTACAAAGCATTACCATATATACTGTGAGTACCTGGCTCTACTGTACATATCCTAACAAAGCATCATATACGGTACTTTGTGTACTGGTAGCCAACATCCTGTACTGCACATCCAGCTCCAGATCTCCCCTTCATATAAAATACTGGTATGATTTATGGTGCTTTGGAGGAGAGGAGTCATTGTTGCTACCTACCGGTACGTTACCAATTGTGGGATCTCTGGGACTTGATTACAATACCTGACAGATTTTAGATTTCCTGTAGTGGAAAATGGCTGATAGACAGGGCCCCAGCATGGCTCCAGCAAGGAGAAGGAAACATGAAGCCAGTTTCAAGCTCAAAGTTGTAAACTTTGCCAAGGAAAATAATAATTGCGCTGCTGCAAGACAATATGGAGTAACGGAAAAGATGGTCCGAGACTGGAAAGCAAAGGAAGATGCATTAAAGAGTATGCCAAGGGCTAAGTGTGCATTAAGAAGAGGCACCCCACATTGGCCAGAACTCGAGAAGCATGTAGCAGACATGGTGCATGAGCATCGTCACAATGGTTTTGTAGTGACACGAAGCAGCATACGGATCTTTGCACTTCAGTGGGCCAAATCTAACCCAGATCACAGCAAAGGATTTAAGGCCACTATATCCTGGTGTTCTAGGTTCTTGGAAAGGCATGATTTGGTACTGAGGCAAAAGACCAAAATTGCACAAAAATTACCTGCAGATCTCGATGGCAAAGTAAGCAATTTCCATCGATATGTAATAGAGCAGCGCAAGAAGCATGGCTATGCGTTAAGTCAGATTGGAAATATGGATGAAACTCCTATGAATTTCGATATGGTTGGAAATAAAACCGTCAATTCAAAAGGTGCCAAAACTGTGTTAATTAAAACAACAGGACATGAGAAGTCCAGTTTTACTGTGGTACTAGCATGTACAGCTGATGGTGCCAAACTAAGACCCATGATTATTTTCAAAAGAAAAACAATGCCGAAAATAAAGTTCCCCGTTGGAGTATTTGTACATGTGAATGAAAAAGGCTGGATGGATGAAGAAGGGATAAAGCTATGGCTTGAAAATGTATGGAGTAGACGACCAGGTGGACTTCGTGGAGAACGTAGCCTACTGGTGTGGGATATGTTCAGGGCTCATTTAACTCCCAGCACAAAGGAAAGGCTGAAAAAAATAAACACAGATGCAGCGGTTATTCCTGGAGGATTGACATCGTTGGTACAGCCACTGGATGTGTGCCTAAACAAGCCATTTAAAGATAGAATTCGAGAACAGTGGAATGAGTGGATGGTTAGCGGCGAAAAGTCATTCACAAAAGGAGGAAACATGCGTGCTCCAAAGTTGGATGTTTTGTGCACCTTTGTCATAAAAGCCTGGAATGATATTGATGCAGAAAAAGTCATCAAGTCTTTCAAGAAGTGTGGCATATCAAATTCATTGGATGGTATGGAGGACGATGACTTGTGGCAAGATGAAGAGGAAGCCGAAACTGAAGCCACACCATCTGATGTGGAATTGGATCCATATGATGATTGTCTTACGAATGTACCACAAGATGTCATTGATGAACTTATGATGTCAGAGGATGAACATGAAGAGGATTTTGAAGGATTTTAAGTACCAGAAAGTCAACCATTTTCATTAAAATTACGGAGTTTAAATCAAATCTAATGTTAAGTTTTTTTTTGATGTTTCTGATGGTTCATTAAAATGGCCGTGTTAAATTCAAATCTGATGTTAAGTCTGATGTTTTTTTTGATGTTTCTGATGGTTCATTAAAATGACCGTGTTTAAATCAAATCTGATGTTAAGTCTGAAGTTTTTTTTTAATGGTGTTGCCTCGGAAGGGGGTAGTCTTATACGGCGAGTATAGCCCAAAACCTAAGTTTTCACTGGAAAAATAGGGGGTCGTCTTATACGCCCAGTCGTCTTATACGCCGGCAAATACGGTACCTACAAGTAATTTTTTTGGTTTGTAGTCTTCAATTTTCCATGAAGCAACAATAAGAAAGGCTGTGGGGATCTGTTCCTACTTATTTATCTATTTCTCTATAAATGGCTATTTATAGAAAAGAGACCTTTATAATACTATATTCAGCCACATCTACAGTAGGTAAGTGCCTTCCAACCCTAGAGGTTTAAAAACACGAGAGTCCCTTCATGTGGTATAATTTATCATGGAGAAGAACAGTAGTATTAAAACACTATAAATTTTGTTTTATTTTCTGTTATGTTATATTTTATAGTTGTGTTTTAAACATACATCATAGTCTTGGCAGACAGCCTGCTGAGGTCTTCTTTTGATCTTTACAAAAAAAAATATATTTCTTCAAAAAGTTAACCCAACCATCCCTAAAAAAGGTAAATTTAGGTAGTCAAGTGTGTTTATTTCAACACATTCCTTCTAATAACAGCACTTGCTGTTATAAAAATAGAATTGATGTGGATAGGTGCAGTTTCAAATATTATTTATAAGAGTATGTATGTGGCAAAAGATGATGACATGTGCCAAGTCAATGGTTTAGGAGCATGGGAGGCAAAAGAAGCAGGGGTCACCCCTTTCTACAAGAATACCCATACATGTGACTTCACTGTCACCCAAGAAAAGGAATAAAGAAAATAGGGTGCACCAGCCTTATCCTTTGATAAATTTATTAAAAGAACAGATTAAAAGATAATTACAAGCATGTAAAAAAAAAAGCTCAATGTAAAAGCCTTCAAATGGTGGCAATCGGTCTGATTACAACAGTCTCCAGATGGTGAAGGAGAGGACATGAGGACCACTGCTGGCTGACGCATTTCAAACGGATACCTTCTTCTTCAGACTGTCACCCAGTCTGGTTGATTTTAGCTGATGTATGTGGATCATTCCCAAGTCTGCTGGCTAACTGCTGTTGAGAAGAACAATATTATACATTGTTATCGTTTTCTACCTGCTATAGTGTAAAATTGGCTTCATTTTCAATGTCAACGATGTACACAACTGAAATGTATATATTTTTTCCCCCACAGCTTTTTTTTTGGTAGTATTTGATCACCACTCCATTTATTTCTTTTTTTTTGGGTGGGGGGGGGGGTATAAATGAAAAAAAAACTGAACTTTTTGAAAAAAAAAACAAATATTGTTTTCTTTCTGCTATAAAGCATATTCAATAAGAAATAAATAAATAAATAATTTCTTCATAATTTAGGCCAATATGTATTGTGCTACATATTTTTGGTAAAATAAGTATCCCAATAAGTCTATATTGATTGGTATGCACAAAAGTTATATTGTCTGCAAACTATGGTGTATTATATATATTATATATACTGGAATTTTTATTTATGAATTATTTTATACTAGTTATGGTGGCGAACAGCGACTTATAATGGGACTGTGATAGTATGGTGGGAAATCTGACACTAACTGACACATTGACACTTCGTGAGGAAGGAAATTTTCAAGTCAGTTATCATTTTGAATTTCGGGGTTTCGGATTTCCGAATGTCCAAATTTTCTAATTTCCGCATTTCAAATTTCGGAATTTCCAAATTTAAAAATTTCTGGATTTTAGATTTAGTAATTTATGAATTTTCAAATTTATGAATTTACAAATTTTCGAATTTCCGGATTTTCGAATTTACAAATTTTCAAATTTACCAATCTTCGTATTTAGGAATTTCCGAGGTTACGGATTTTTGGATTTTCTCATTTATGAATTTTCGGATTTTCGAATTTCCGAATTTTCTAATTTATGAATTTCAAATTTATGAATTTCAAATTTCCAAATTTAAAATTTAAGAATTTTCTAATTTAGGAATTTACAAATTTCAATTGAACAAATGACCCCCCCCCCCCCCCAAAAAAAAGGAATGAAACGAAAACAAACAAATTTTTCGGCAGTACACATGTAGTGATATATTCTTTGTCAATCACGATGACTCAACTCTTTCCAATGTTTAGACATGGAAATGCAGGGTGTAACAATCATCAGGAGAGTAATCATTGTGATTATCGTGGACTTACATCCCTGGATATGATGACTGATATGAGTTATATTGCTGCACATTGTGATTAACACTGCACAAAATCAGGGGATGTCAATAATTGTTTTTTACGTGTTTAATTATTTTTTTATTAAAGGCCTTTTTTAACGTGTGTGTCTATTTCATTTTAATTCTATGTGTTAATGGGTAAGGAGTAAACATGTACCCTGTACTCATTCCTTGATAGGAGATATCTGTGTGTTGCTGTTTTATGTAAGCCAAGCTAATTGTCAACAATAGCTTGGCTATTAGCCCTACAAATGGGCAGAAAAAAATAGTGAGATCCACCTCCCATAGACTTCAATAGGGACCAGGGCTTTGTTTGGGATTTGCAGTCTTCATGCTGGGCTCGCTGAACCTCCTGCAATCTGAACCTGGGCAGATTCGGTCACCTTATCTGTCACTATATCCTTAACTTTCAACAATTGTGGGGCAACATTCGCGATTAAATTTCGTCAGCTTCTTTTGGGCGACAGGTGTCCTGCGATTCTGTTTGCACGATTTTACCACGATTGTCGCCTGATATGCCAAGATGTGAATGGAGCCTAAGGCCTTGTGCACACTGTCTGATTGTTGGACGACCTGATTTTTGTCAAAAGGGCGTGTGCAGGATTTTGCCTAGCACCCCCCTCCCGCTGCGCTCTGGTGCCCTCTGCCGCTGCTGACGCTCGATCGCGATCGGATGTTGCTCCTTCCTTGGCATGGAGACAAGTGAGGGGAAGATGGCCCCATCCATCTCCATACAATTGCAGGGCGTAAGCAACATCAAAACATCACTTCCACCCATAGCTCTTAAAGGGACATTTTTTTATTGCATTTTAGTGTAAATATAAGATCTGAGGTCTTTTTGACCCCAGATCTCATATTTAAGAGGTCCTGTCATGCTTTTTGCATGTTTACAATCCTTGTAATAGGAATAAAAGTGAGTGATTTTTTTTTTTTAAAGAGCAGTGTAAAAATAACAAATATTTTTTTTTTTAAATGCGGCCCGTCCCACCGAGCTCACGTGCAGAAGCGAATGCATGCGTGAGTAGCGCCCGCATATGAAAACGGCATTCAAACCGCAGATATGAGGTATTGCCGCAATCGGTAGAGGGAGAGCAATAATTCTATTATGAAGGAAAGGTGTATAGTTTATTTCATCCATTTTACTAAAATACTAAAATGAAAGTAGCAAGATCTGCAATTTCAAAATAAATAAACAATCAATCACATATGGCACACAACGTCTAATAAAAATAAAAAATACTGAACCAAATAAATGGTTGATTGCTGATTGACTTATGAAGTTTAAAACAGTTGGCTTCTTTAACTTGGTAAAAACTTGCTACAGAATAAAATGCAGATTTTTTTTTTTTTGGGGGGGGATGAGTTTAGATATTGGATATACATGCTTTACCCTTGAGACAGCTGAATACCATGTAGTGTTCTGCTGGGCAGTTCCCAGATTAGCTGACAATGTCAAGAAGCCACTGCTGCCAACACAAGACCAGCTGTTAATGGATCAGTAAGTGCTGTGAGCTTAAAAGGCACTACAGTGGTGATTATGTTCACTGTGAACTCTAACACATTACCTCTTATTTCATGCTGAATCAAATTTACAGGTGAACGCTACACATTATAGCGCCCTCCCCATTTTAACTTGAATTTAAGGTAAACATTGTTAAATTGCTTGAGAACATGATTTGAATGGGGATAAGTAATTTAATATGTTATAGATAGACAACAATGTCTTTTTAATATAAATGTAAAGGTTTCATCCATTAGCACACACATCTGATGCGTTTTGGAGACTAGCAGTCTTAAGTGCTAAACTCCTTTTTTTCCACATGACACATTTAATGCTGTCAAAAAAAAAAAAAAAAGAAAAAGAAAAGGTTTCCAGGCTTTCATTAACACCCGCCTTAAATGAATCTCCTACACAGATAGTTTAAGTGGATTTTCACATTCACACCTCTCGTCTTGTGTTAAAAACAAATTTACTGTGCAAATTTACTGTGCTGTTGAAACAGCGTTGCTGTGTTATACAGAAAGATGTTAAGTCTTTTATTAAATTTGCCCACCAGTTCGTTATAAGTACATATTAAATGTTTGACAAAGTGTATAAAAGGTTCATAAACATGCATATTATGAAAATAAAAAATATGTCTTAAATATACACCTATATTAATGCACAGGTAGAAAAGTAGAATAACGGATGTGTACAAAAAAATTATAGATCAGGGAATAAACTATGGCTCTTGGGGTAAGGGGTCGTTTTTCAAGTTTACGAAAAAATAATACTGATCGGGGCAGCTATGTCAAAATCTCAAAATCTTCCTTCTTAGGCTCCTGGACACAGATCTTTATTGTATGAGATGGAATTTTAAAGTCCCAGGGGTATATATAATTTCTGTTCAACAATATGCCAATTTTGTGATGATTAGTAGAACAGAGCATATAACATAGAGCACAGTGTAGCAGTGTCTATATACCGGTAACATACTGCACAGCAAACAGAATGTGGCAGTCTGGAAGATACAGCACCATTTACAGGAAGGTTACCTCACCCATCCACTCCATTTCACTCAGTACAAGCTACTAGGCACATCAAACCATTTTTCAGACCATATCATGCCAGCAACCTTAATTTCCCCAGGCTTCTATATGACATAAAGCTCCACCCACTTCCCTTTGTATTACTACTTGCCTTCCCAAAACTGACTTTCTTTGCACAAAACAGGGTCATGTGATAAGTTGGGCAGGGGACTACCTCTCATTCTCGCTTCCTTGGTTTGGTCATTGATATAACTATAGGATGAAGAAAACAACAATCTAGCATGGAGAGCACCAGGAGTTGGACACCCTTTTAATGGCCCCAATAAGGGAAGGGAAGATGGGATCAACTGCTGGTTATTACCTCTGGTACCCAGTCCACCCTGTTCCTTTACATTTAAGGAAAGAGGAATTCCTCTTTTGTTTGAAGGGGGTCTCACATCTGCTTGTTTAGGCACTGGTCAATTACAGGCCTTGTTGCCAATGTCTAGCATTTTCAGAAATATTTTGTCCTTAACTAGGTGAACCTCAGGACAGGAGTTAGGAACCCTCCTACAATAATAAAGAGGAGGGGCAGATAAATCAAACTAGAATGCAAACACAAAGAAGAGGGGCGCCTCTGGGTGCAGATTTTCTTTAAAAGTACAAATTTATTATTATGCTGTTAAAATTAAACTCACATTTTCCATGAGTAGTTAAGGTATTGTAATCCATTCACAGTGATTCGGTCAGTCATTCTATCCATCTGGTCCGCAATTACTAGCTGCTCTTTCCTGTATTCCCACTGTTATGTTGGTATTTTAGGTGGATTATTTTAGGTGTTTTGCGCCTCCACTTGTCTTAAATCAAACTAGACACCACATCCCAACTTTAAACAAATAGAACATGATGTGGACTTTGGGGGTCAACCAATCCCGGGACTTTTAATGGTTTCACAAATAAAGGTAGATGGTTACAATACTGTATCCATAGAAAGATAATTTTATTAGAAAAATTGAAAGAGAAACAGATAAAAATATACATTCATGTGACATTAAAAAGCATCAAACATGGAAGATTTCCTGAATTGGCTGGTTTATCTATAAATACCATTCAACATGTTTCGCTCATTTGAGCTTCCTCAGAAGTTTGGGTATATGGTTCGATAAACTAGAAATACATAAAAAACATACAATGAGGCTTCAAGGCACATGTAAATAAATACAATTGACAAAATACGCACACATATACGTAATATTGATAACAATCAATGAGGTATAAACCACAAACAAAATATTGTATTATAAATTCAAATAGAAAAAATATGTCCGTCCTACAATGTGGAGGAGGCCTAATTTCCGCCTTCTGCCATATTATCCCTTGTGCTGGCCTCTGGGATCCAAAGGGCCTTGTATGGCACCGCCACAAACCACAGACGCACAGTTTTTTCCTCTTCCATATAAAAATATATCTGTTACTTTAGTTGATATATTATATCCTTTTCAAGTGGACATCTTTACCCCCTGAAGAAGACAATTTGTTGAAACACGCTGAGTCTTTATATCCGCTTAGTCCAGCTTTACGCTACATGTATTGGGTTTACCCCTTTTGTATTTGCCATACTGGATTTACTATGTGACTTTCTATTGTAATATGTTATTAAAAACGCCTTTCCTCCTCTGAGTTTTTTTTATAATGCTTTAATAAATTTTGTAATTTTTTACTTCTATATGATTTCATTTATCTTTATTATTTCCTGGGTATCGTATAGTCCCAATTCCCTCCCATACCCTTTTGTGGGTTTTTCTGCAATATATGCTGAGAAGAATTTGAATAAAAATTGATGTCATAGCTATAGCTAAAACATTTAGAAAAACAGTATTTAAAATATTAACTTTAATTTTAATGACCAATATTATTTTCTATTACTTATGCAGCAATCTTATTTGCATATATTAAAACTGTACTCCATATGATGTACATTTTTAATACTTCTTATTTCTGATACACTGCAATATGTTTCATGTTTCAGATATGGACTGTTATCTTAAAAAAAATGATATATTTTTTGGCTTTTTCTTCATAATTTTATTATGTATCAGTTAAACTATTAACCACTGCTGTGCTACTTATAAAATATTTTTATGATGAAATATGAATGTGCTGTAAAACTGACATTTGACAGCTCTACGATTATGAATAATCAATACAAGAACTGCCTGCTGTTCTTGTAGCAACACACTGTAGAGGAAATTCTTGGCCTGATTATTTTTGAGTCTTTCTGCATGTGTAATCTGGTAACTGTCAGAAAAAATGCTTATGCTGATGTCATATAGCATATAATAAAATCCATCATATAATGTTCTTTTAGGCCATCACTCATGCTCCAAGATGTAGGCTGAAATCTGTTCAATCAGAAATAAACCTTTGGGTCACAGTATGCATCTTCATTTTATTGATTGGCTATTCAACAAGTTCAGGCCGCAGTACACAGAATGATTAAGTTGTTTTTATTAACCACTGCACTTTTAGATCATACTGCAAAGTTCTGAGCGTTACCCTTAATTTCCTATGTATTTTTTGTCCTAATGATATATGACATTCACTTGATGGCAGCTGTCAATGGTTTTGAATATAATAGAACTGTTATAGATTTCAGTAAATAAAATCAGATGGATTTTTTTAAAATTAAAATAGTAATGAAAATCTGGGTATGGTTCGGACTCATGGTGTGTGACAACTTTTTTTCTAATGTCTGACTGGCAAGCAAGGTGGATTTGATTTAAATCAAGTCAATTTAAATCATAATTTAAGTCACTAGTAAAAAGGCTTGATTTACGGTAAATCAACTTGGTTTAAATCATAATTTTCAAAAAAGATCAACTGTCATTTCTGTCCCGCAGCGGCTCCTCCTCTGACACGCTGTTGACTCACTGACAGTCAATTTCACTTTAATGGGACGGCTGGTGATGTGGCAGTGACACAAAAAAGTGAGGGACGTGGTGGCAGCAGGTGAGTAGATACCCACTAACAGGCGCTGCCATGATGGATCTGAAATGACAGGTGCTCTTTAAGTGTAAGGACTTATTCTAGCTAGTAGTTAGAAGCTTTAATATTTGCAAACAAAATGAAGGTTTCCTATAGAAAAATAAACTTTCAGGTTAGTAAAACAACGATATCAGAACCGATTCAATCATACTGTTTGTAGTGTACATAGATTTGCAAAACAATGGGATAAAGGAATATTCCTGAACTTTGTTTTATCTCATGGTTACTGTGAAATTGTATGAATGCATCAATGCAGTGCATGTTATCTTGCTTGCAGAGCTTGGATTCATTGAATGAGTTTACCAAAAAAATTAAATATTCCAGAGTATACAGGCTTTTGCTACATAACTAAGCTCCATTTCATGCTGAATAAACAAAATTATTAATGTATTTTAAATAGAAAACTATATTTAGATGGATTTTTACTCCAAAAGCATTTTACTAAAATAAAGTTGATAAAAATCCCAACATGAATCAGGAAGTGCCAGTAAACGGCTTTCCTCAGTTTGGGCTGACAGGGAGAGCTAAACGGCAGCTCTCCCTGTCAGAGCGGGGTCTGCACTGATAATCAGCACATTGATTACCAGCGCAACACCATAAGTGGTGCCCATCAGCTGCCAATCAGTGCCCTTCAGCTACCAGTCTGTGCCCCATCAGTAACGCCTGTCAGTGCCCATCAAAAGTGCCAATCAGCGCCAATAAATGTGCCAATCAGTGCCCCATCAGTAATGCCTGTCAGTGCCCTTCAGATGCCAATCAGTAATGTCATCAGTAGCTCCTCATCAGTGCTGCCTATCTAGTGCCCAGCAATGCTGCCTATCAGTGCCCATCAATTCCGCCCATCAGTGCACCTATTAGTGCCCATAAGTGCCACCTATCAGTGCCCATCAGTGCCACCTATCAGTGCCCATCAGTGCTGCATATCAGTGTAGCCTATCGGTGCCCATCAGTGCTTCATATCAGTGCCGCCTATCAGTGCCCATCAATTCTATATATCAGTGCCTCCTCATCAGTGCCCATTAGTGCCACCTCATCAGTGCCCATCAGTGCTGCCACATCAGTGCCCTTTAGTGCAGCCTCATCAGTGCCCGTCAGTGAAGGAGAAAACAACATTTTATAACAGAAACCAAGAAAATTTTTTTAGTTTGTTTAGCAAAAATTAAAAACTGCAGAGGTGATCAAATACCACCAAAAGAAAGCTCTATTTGTGGGAAGAAATGAATAAAAATGTAGTTTGGGTACAGTGTTGTATGACCGTGCAATTCGCATTCAAAGTACATCAGTACTGAAAGTTGTAAATAATCCTGGGCAGGAAGCCCCCCTTTCAGTACAGTACAACTTTCAGTACAGTATTGAAAGTGCCCAGTATTGAAGTGTATAATAAAAATATGATTTCATAAAAAAAAAAAAATGAGTTTTTTGTTTATTTTTATCTACCCTGCTAGCAAGTGAAATGGTGAAATGTGCACAATTTATTTGTAAGACTGCATATAGTTTTACATATGTCTAGTCTAACAAATAAAATGATCAATAAGAAAATAAAACATCTGTAAATCTAAACTGCATGTTTACTTCAGCCATACTGTTTAAAAAAAAAAAGAGTTCTAAATATTCATAAGGAACATTGTTCCTGAACCAAATGAAGCACAAATAAGATGAACAATGTCCTGTTCTCTCTGCTGAATTAAGAAGAGAGAATTTCATAACATACCACATTATGAATGGCCCATAAAATGCAAGCTGTCATGTGAAGTAATACAGTCAAGGCCGTGCCACTCATGTTGCCAATTGAGGCAGCTGCCTCAGGCGACACTCTTGGAGACATGGTGGGGATCAGCACTGAGGTCCCAAGTGTCTATACCAGACACACTGCCCTATGTTCTTGAGATGGAGACAGTACTTAGCAGTGCAGAATAGGATAGAAAAGAGATACCACTAACACTGGGGAGCAGTGACACACTTTTTGACCTATTGCTTATCTGTGAATGGAACAACCATTTCCTTGGCTGTGATCACTTTGCTATCCGGTTATATAAAGGTAAATACATTTATATTAACTTTAGTGTTCTCAATAAACAAATAAAAACTTGAATACTTTAAATGAGGTAACATGAGGATTTAGGTTCAAAAGAACAGAGACATTTGGGGCACATGTTTTGAATGTCAGATTCCCATGGGACTATCAGGGTTATTTTCTAAAAGCAAAGCAAGGAAATCAGCATAATTACTGTCAAGACAAATCATGTCAATGGTTGTGCATGTTGTTTGCTCAATTAATATGCAAGAGCGTTTTACTTTGTGCAGCAGTATAGCAAAAAACCATGACCAACAATCATGATTACATAATTCTTCAGCAATGTCACACAGAAGGCAAATGAATTCATAACGCTCGTCATATCAGACTTTTAGCATTTTAGTCCTTCAGATTTAAAGAGGAATGCTGGTTTCTACTATGTTCTACCATGCTGTTATACAATATATGCTAACTAAATTAAGTAAGGCGATATCATATAATCCACATAGCGAATGCTTGCTTGTATTGTTACCTACCATCTTGCTGCTTCTGTGAAAATCTTCCCCATATGACCTTCTCCATACTTCCCAACTTTAGAACTTGATAAAGAAGACCTTAGGGAGACAGCAGCAAAAACTTGGTGTTGGTAAATAACACTAAATAATGGGCCTTCATTAAAGTGTTACTAAACCCACAACAGTAAAATCAGTCTGTATATGCAGTAAAGCAGGCTTGTTATACTCACTTTGGAACCTATGGGGTTAATACTCTGCATTGTGTAAAAAAGGCTGTTTGATCCTGTCTACTCTGATCCTCGCCTTCTTCCACAGTCCCCCACCCATCTCCTGATAGTACAGAGCCTTGGGGGCACTCTGCACATGCTCAGTTTGGTGTTTATTGTTTTTTTTTTTTTTGGAAAGGTGCATGTGATCAGCACGGGCCAATCAGCACTGTCCGGACAGAGAGTGAGGGTCATGCAGCCTCATAGGACAGTTAGAAGAGACTTCCTAAAAGTTGACTGGTTCCTGCTCCCTTTTTAACACATGGTTACAAGCGGAAGTGAAATGAGCAAGGTCAGCTGACTGACATCACTTCCGGTGCAATCGCCCCTTGGATCGCACATGCACAGTAACTCCCCAATCGCCGCAATAGCAGCGAATGAGGAGCCAGAACAAGAGGCACCATCCAGCTGCCAAAAAAGAAAAGGTAGCTGGCAGTCGAGGAGACTGAAGCCTCCCAGTTACCAGGGGATGCCTGAACATCCACCAATATAACCAACACTAAAGATGGCGTATCCGCTTTCAACGATACAGCACAATCACAGATAACAATGGCAGAGCATTTTTAGAAAAAAGCCTTATAAAACAAATATCCATCATAAAATATTGAAAAACAAAAATCATAATAATAAAGAAAAAGAAAACAAAAAATAAAATAAAAATGATAAACAAGTGAAGTGAAGATATCGGTGAGAATAAATGGCTGACTATATAGTATATTATACGTAAGTCATTGTATATTAGACATGTGCAGAGTAAAATATTTCGTTTCGGAATTTCGTTTTCGTCCGAAAACTTAATTTATTTAGTTACTCCCGAAATTCGTTTTTATTTATTTCGTTTTTCGTTCAAAAATTGCATTCGTCCAAAAATCCACATGAATTACGGTCGAATCTGTCTTTGAAGGCTTATGGTGTCTGTCGAATGTATAAAGAAGATTCGACGGAGCTAGTATATATACTATATAGCATACTTTAGAACCCTATTAAAGTCTATGGGACTCCAACGTTCAAAATCTAAAGTGCTAATTTTAAAGGCTAATTTGCAAGTTACTGTCCTAAAAAGTGTTTGGGGACCCGGGTCCTGCCCCAGGGGACATGTATCAATGCAAAAAAAAGTTTTAAAAACGGCTGTTTTTTCGGGAGCAGTGATTTTAATAATGATTAAAGTGAAACAATAAAAGTGTAATATTCCTTTAAATTTCGTAGGGGGGGGGGGTTGTCTATAGTATGCCTGTGAAGGGGCTCATGTTTCTGGGGCTTAGAACTGTCGCTGCACAAAGTGTCATTTATGCAGGAAAAAAAGTCCTTTAAAATCACTCGCAGTTATTATGAATTGTCGGCTCCCGTAATACAGAGAACACTCATTGAAAGTCATTGATAAAAAAATAAAAAAATAAATAAAAAAAAAGCATGGGGGTCCCCCAAATTCAATTACCAGGCCCTTCAGGTCTGGTATGGATATTAAGGGGAACCCTGCCTCAAATTTAAGAAAAAATTTGACGTGGGGTTCCCCCTAAATATCCATAACCAGACCCTTCAGGTCTGGTATGGATATTAAGGGGAACCCCGCGTCAAATTTAAAAAAAAATTGACGTGGGGTTCCCCCTAAAAATCCATACCAGACCCTTTATCCGAGCACGCAACCTGGCAGGCCGCAGGAAAAGAGGGGGGGACGAGAGAGCGGCCCCCCCTCCCTCCTGAACCGTACCAGGCCACATGCCCTCAACATTGGGAGGATGCTTTGGGGGTCTGTGACCCCTCAAAGCACCATGTCCCCATGTTGATGAGGACAAGGGCCTCATCTCCACAACCCTGGCCGGTGGTTGTGGAGGTCTGCGGGCGGGGGGCTTATCAGAATCTGGAAGCCCCCTTTAACAAGGGGACCCCCAGATCCCGGCCCCCCCCCCTGTTTGAAATGGTAAGGGGGTACAAAAGTACCCCTACCATTTCACAAAGAAAGTGTAAAAAATGGTTAAATAAAACAAACACACTTTTGAAAAATTCCTTTATTAAAAATAAAAAAATAAAAAAAAGATTCCAGCGGCGGTAATCCACTCTTGCTATCCAGCGACGGACAGTCATCTCTCCAGCGATGTCTCATCTCTCCAGCGCAGCGAATCCTTCGTTCTTCTGTCTCCGCAGAGGAGACAATGCAAGGATTCCGGCTGCCTGACGTTTCTTATATAGGGTGGGCGGGGCCACCCATCACCTGACCCCGCCCCCCTCTGACGCAAGGGGAAACCCGGGGTTCCCCGTGACGTATGGGTGACCCCGCCCCCCTCTGATGTAACGGAAACCTGCCTGTGTTACATCAGAGGGGTGCGGGGTCACCCATACGTCACAGGGAACCCCGGGTTTCCCCTTGCGTCAGAGGGGGGCGGGGTCAGGTGACGGGTGGCCCCGCCCTCCGTATATAAGAAACGTCAGGCAGCCGGAATTCTTGCATTGTCTCCTCTGCGGAGACAGAAGAACGAAGGATTCGCTGCGCTGGAGAGATGAGACATCGCTGGAGAGATGACCGTCCGTCGCTGGATAGCAAGAGTGGATTACCGCCGCTGGAATCTTTTTTTTATTTTTTTATTTTTAATAAAGGAATTTTTCAAAAGTGTGTTTGTTTTATTTAACCATTTTTTTACACTTTCTTTGTGAAATGGTAGGGGTACTTTTGTACCCCCTTACCATTTCAAACAGGGGGGGGGCCGGGATCTGGGGGTCCCCTTGTTAAAGGGGGCTTCCAGATTCTGATAAGCCCCCCGCCCGCAGACCTCCACAACCACTGGCCAGGGTTGTGGAGATGAGGCCCTTGTCCTCATCAACATGGGGACAAGGTGCTTTGAGGGGTCACAGACCCCCAAAGCATCCTCCCAATGTTGAGGGCATGTGGCCTGGTACGGTTCAGGAGGGAAGGGGGGCCGCTCTCTCGTCCCCCCCTCTTTTCCTGCGGCCTGCCAGGTTGCGTGCTCGGATAAAGGGTCTGGTATGGATTTTTAGGGGGAACCCCACGTCAATTTTTTTTTAAATTTGACGCGGGGTTCCCCTTAATATCCATACCAGACCTGAAGGGCCTGGTAATTGAATTTGGGGGACCCCCACGCTTTTTATTTATTTATTTATTTATTTTTTTATCAATGACTTTCAATGAGTGTTCTCTGTATTACGGGAGCCGACAATTCATAATAGCTGCGAGTGATTTTAAAGGACTTTTTTTCCTGCATAAATGACACTTTGTGCAGCGACAGTTCTAAGCCCCAGAAACATGAGCCCCTTCACAGGCATACTATAGACAACCCCCCAGCTACGAAATTTAAAGGAATATTACACTTTTATTGTTTCACTTTAATCATTATTAAAATCACTGCTCCCGAAAAAACGGCCGTTTTTAAAACTTTTTTTTGCATTGATACATGTCCCCTGGGGCAGGACCCGGGTCCCCAAACACTTTTTAGGACAGTAACTTGCAGAATCTTTTCTCTCCGTCAAATCTTTTCTCTGTCGAATATTTTCTCTATATAATCTTGGACTAATAGAGGTAAGGTTAGGCACATTCGACCATAGGTTCTATAGACACGTTGTCAGAGTCATGTCGAATCTCCTATTCTATATCGAACTGTTGTAACAACGAAAACGAAAATAAAGCATTTATTTATGTCGGATCTTTCGTTTTTCGGATTTTGTGCTTTCGTTATCGTTTGTCAAAACGAAAACGAAAATAGCTGAAATTCGGACGAAAATGCATTCGGACGAAAACGAATGCACATGTCTATTGTATATTAGCTGATAATATCACCCATAAGGATGAGCTTCAAGTTCGAGTCGAACTCATGTTCGACTCGAACATTGCCTGTTCGCAGGTTCAGCGAACAGTGAACAATTTGGGCTGTTCGCAGCAATTTTGAAAAGCCGGAACACCCTGTACAAGTCTATGGGAGAAATCTAAAGTGCTAATTTTAAAGGCTAATATGCAAGTTACTGTCCTAAAAAGTGTTTGGGGACCTGGCTCCTGCCCCAGGGGACATGGATCAATGCAAAAAAAAGTTTTAAAAACTGCCATTTTTTCAGGAGCAGTGATTTTAATAATGATTAAAGTGAAACAATAAAAGTGTAATATTCCTTTAAATTTCGTAGCTGGGGGGTGTCTATAGTATGCCTGTGAAGGGGCGCATGTTTCCCGTGCTTAGAACTGTCCCTGCACAAAGTGTCATTTGTGCAGGAAAAAGTCTTTTAAAATCACTTGCAGCTATATTGTCGGCTCCCGTAATACAGAGAACACTCAATGAGTGTTCTCTGTATTAGCCGACAATTCATTCATTCATTGATAAAAAAAGATAAAAAGCGTGGGGGTTCCCCTAAATTCAATTACCAGGCCCTTCAGGTCTGGTATGGATATTAAGGGGAACCCCGTGTCAAATAAAAAAGAAAAATTGACGTGGGGGTCCCCCTAAATATCCATACCAGACCCTTCAGGTCTGGTATGGATGTTAAGAGGAACCCCGCATCAAATTTAAAAAAATATTTGACGTGGGGGTCCCCCTAAAAATCCATACCAGACCCTTTATCCGAGCACGCAACCTGGCAGGCCGCAGGAAAAGAGGGGGGAGGAGAGAGCGCCCCCCTCCTGAACCGTACCAGGCCACATGCCCTCAACATTGGAAGGATGCTTTGGGGGTCTGTGACCCCCTCAAAGCACCTTGTCCCCATGTTGATGTGGAGAAGGGCCTCATCCCCACAACCCTGAGCGGTGGTTGTGGGGGTCTGCGGGAGGGGGGCTTATCAGAATCTGGAAGCCACCTTTAACAAGGGGACCCCCAGATCCCGGCCCCCCCCCTGTTTGAAATGGTAAGGGGGTACAAAAAGTACCCCTACCATTTCACAAAGAAAGTGTAAAAATGGTTAAATAAGACAAACACACTTTTGAAAAATTCCTTTATTAAAAATAAAAAAAATAAAAGGCCCTTCAGGTCTGGTATGGATATTAAGGGGAACTCCGTGTCAAATTAAAAAAAAAATTGATGTCGGGGTCCCCTAAATATCCATACCAGACCCTTCAGGTCTGGTATGGATATTAAGGGGGACCCGACGTCAATTTTTTTTTAAATTTGACACGGAGTTCCCCTTAATATCCATACCAGACCTGAAGGGCCTGGTAATTGAATTTCGGGGAACCCCCACGCTTTTTTTTTTTTTTTATCAATGAATGGATGAATTGTCGGCTAATACAGAGAACACTCATTGAGTGTTCTCTGTATTACGGGGAGCCGACAATATAGCCACAAGTGATTTTAAAAGACTTTTTTTCCTGCACAAATGACACTTTGTGCAGGGAAAGTTCTAAGCACGGGAAACATGCGCCCCTTCACAGGCATACTATAGACACCCCCCAGCTACGAAATTTAAAGGAATAGTACACTTTTATTGTTTCACTTTAATCATTATTAAAATCACTGCTCCTGAAAAAACGTCCGTTTTTAAAACTTTTTTTTGCATTGATACATGTCCCCTGGGGCAGGACCCAGGTCCCCAAACACTTTTTAGGACAGTAACTTGCATATTAGCCTTTAAAATTAGCACTTTAGATTGTGAATGTTCGAGTCCCATAGACTTTAATAGGGTTCTAAAGTTCACACGAAGTTTAGGTCTGTTCGCAGGTTCTGGTGCAAACTGAACAGGGGGGTGTTCGGCTCATCCTTAATCAGAAATATGAAGTGTTGGGGTAACAAACCATTTAAGTAAAAAGAGTACTGGACAATGGTGATCTTTGATATCTCCCATGTTGTTCAGGTTTCTTCCATGTTGTCCAGATCTCCATCTCTGCAGGGTTGCATACTATTGCTCTACATGATTAAGAATTTGCACATTTTAATGTCTCCTAACTAGTTTTATTACACAGTATTTTTGCCACCTACAAAAACCTTCAACCCATCAGCAACTACAACAAGCGTTACAGTACTCAGCAGAAAGGTCAGTGTCAAATTATGTTTTCTAAATATTTTATGCCAAATGTGTTTGCAGTGTAATTGGTGTTTATCATTGTATTCTCCAAAGAGCTGCTGGATTGATATGCTTTAAAAGATCTGTACAGGTTTAAAGTTGTAACTATAGTAGTCTTGCATGTTTACCCATATGTCTTGCTATGTTTTCATCTGTGGGTACACTTTAGAAAACATGGGAATAAAATAAGTCACATCATTTTTGTAAGTGGGAGTAAAAATCAATGCCATTGTGCTTTCAGTGAGAATACAATAAGTTCTATTTTAGTTGTTAATGGGATAAAACCATTTTTTTATTGTAGATGTCGGTACAGTAGGAGTAAAATAAACCCCCATCAATGGTGTCAGTGGGATGAAATAAACCTCATCATTCATGTCAGTGGAATAAAATAAGCCCCATATCAGTGCCAATGAGAGTAAACGTAGCTCCACTCATTGCAGGGAGAGATAGGCTGTGGAAGCATTTGCCTCCTAGGCTAGTACTTGCTGGCATTCAGAGCTGTCTTTAAGGCAGAGCAAAAGAGGCAGCTGCCCTGGGCCCTGTCATTATTGTGGGGCCCAAAGCAGCTGCCCCATACTTGCCAACTATCCCAGTTAAAATTCCCTCATCCCTCGAGGTTTTAGTCCAGTGCTGTGTCCTGATATCTCAGTGTGAAGTTATATTACTAATGCTGCCCAGCTCTGCCCTATTGTTGTATACAGATGACTCACCTGCAGACCCTGTGTTTACATGTGAATACCGGCATTGCTATGTAAATAGCGGCTGCATTCATATGTAAATAGCGACGGACCTGCAGCATTCTATGTAAACAGATGAAGCATTCATATGTACATCATGCCCCCCTGAGGTCATATCCACCATCACCTATACTAAATGCTGCCCACTGAGGAGATAAAGGGGCATGCTGGAAATTGATCACACCCACCCCTCGCACTGTCACTGATCACAGGAGTCCTAGGATCCCTAGGAGTTTTCAGTCTATTAATGGGTCCCCTCACCTCTTCAGTCCATGGTGTGCAGGCAGTGAAATGATGTGCTGTAACCTCTAGCAACCAATCAGTAAGCAATAATGATGTGCAGTAACTTCTAGCAACCAATCAGTGAGCAGTATTGATGTACAGTAATCTCTAGCAACGGATCAACAAGCAAAAATCATGTGCTGTAACCTCTAGCAACTAATCAGTGAGCGGTAACGATACACTGTAACCTCTGGCAACCAATCACAATTACTGACTGATCTGATTCAGTAAATGGATATTAAGTCTAGCTGTTATTTATTGTATGTCTCAAAGCAGATGGAGAGTAAAACTGCATGGAGGGGGGCCCAAATTTTTTTTTTTTGTCCAGGGTCCAATCAATATTAAAGATGCCCCTGCTGGCATTGAATAGCTAATTCAATTAGGGAAGTATTTTACCACTGCCTTTGTGGCTATGAGATGTCATGTGATTGAATGCCAAGAGCCACAAAGGATACTAGTGCTGGAAGATGTGAAAAGTGTGTCACAATAAACCATGTTCTTTTGTCACACACACCTTTCACTGTGACCTGTATCAATGTAGCACCATGGCACCCTTTACATAGTACTTATGTAGCCCACAGAAATCTGTCCCTACAATGAAAGGGTTAGTTGATTGTGTTTTCCCCCCATGCCAAAAGTTACATATCCCTCCTTGCCTCCATGGAAGCAACAAAAGTCCCTTTTTTGGTATCAGCAGAAGGGGTAAACAAAGCCCCTTTCTTGGTGTCAGTGAGAGTAAACTAAGCCCAATTTTATTGGGGAGCAACAAAAAACTCCAAATCGTTAAAGTGGCTCTAAAGGCAGAACTTTTTTCATGTTAATGCGCTCTCTGTATTAAGGTAAAAAAAAACCTTCTGCTTGCAGCTCCCCCCAGCCCCACTTATACTTATCTGAGCCTGATGTCAATCCAGGGATGCACACAAGAACAGGGTTTCTCTCGGCACTCTCTGTCCTCTTTGGCTCACACACAACAGCGGGAGCCATTGGCTCCTTCTGCAGTCAATCACAGCCAGTGATGAGAGAGCGGGGACCTCTGTGGACAGACAGAGGCAGCTCGGGAGCGAGCACTCATGAGTGCCCCCATAGCAGGGGACTTGCTATGAGGGCATTTGGTGGGGGGGGGTGGAGCCAGAAGCTCTGGTAGGGGACCCGAGAAAACACAAGAAAACGATTGCAGAGAGCAGGTTTCCTTTTGGACCCCTGCAACGTGTTTATTCATATGATTTGTTATCTACCTTTGTCCTCCTCTCCTGTTTAGTGCAAGTTAGTTCATTCTTAGTTAGACCCATCCTGTTTATTGTTCATGTTCCGTCAGTTAGAATTATTACTACTTCAGAGGCTTGGAAAATCATTGTCTTCTAAGGCCGCGTACACACGCGCGGACTGTTGGCCCAACTTTGTCCGTCCAACAGTTTGAGCGAACAGTCCGCTCAAACTTAGCATGGACGGACATGGCCACACACGACGGACGAACAGTTTGCTGAAACCGTGCGCGATGACGTGAACGGCACGTACGACGGGACGAAAAATACGACGTCCTATACACTGCAATGCAACCTTCCGACGTGGAAATCCTTTCTGAGCATGCGCGAGACTTAGTTGGCCGAACAAGCCTACACACGAGCGAACAGTCCGCTGAAACCTTGTTTCAGCGGACAGTTTTTCGGAATTTCCGTAAGACCTTGTTCGGCCAACTGTCCGCTGAAACTGTCCGCTGAAGCCCCACACACGAGCGGACTGTCCGCCCAAACACTGTTCAGCGGACAAGGTTGGGCGAACAGTCCGCGCGTGTGTACGCGGCCTTACACTTCAAAACCCTGGAATTCCATCCTCTTTACTGCCATTACCTGAAGTAAAATTGCATTGGATTCAACTTCTGTGTATTATTGAAGAGTTAAGCTGTCTGTGGCTGGTACCAAGTCAGCAAGTGCCCACACTGTCCGGACAGACTGGGTCTAAGGAGGTGTGTCAATACATGAAGCATTCTTAAGCCGCGTACACACGGGCGGATTGTATGGCCTACTTAGTCCGTCATACAATCCGACGGACAGTCCGTCATACTTTCGAATGAACGGACTTGACCACACACGGATGCACAAACAGTCCGTCGAAAGCTTGCGCGATGACGTGTACAGCACGTACGACGGGACTAGAAATAGGAAGTCCAATACACAGCAATGCAACCTTCCGCCGTGTAAATCCTTTCTGAGCATGCGCCATTCTTAGTCCGTCGAACTAGCCTACTCGCGAGCGGATTGTCCGCTGAAACCAAAGTATGACGGACAGAATTACGGAAATTCCGAAATACTTAGTACGCCAGACTGCACGCTGAAAAAGTCAGCTGAAGCCCACACACGAGTGGACTGTCCACTGAAATGTGTTTCGACGGACTAAGTAGGCCATACAATCCACCCGTGTGTACGCGGCTTTAGAATCAGAAGGGTTGTTCAGTGGTTGCCTACATTTACACACACTTCTGTTCTTTTAGTCTGCCTTTGCTTATGGAAACAATGCTATGATTTTCAGGCAGGACGTCACTCTGCCTCACAGTCAGTGCTGGCATAAAAAAAGTGCTGGGCTCTGGAATGCACTCTGCCGCGTACCTGAAACCTGTGGAACAGTGTCCAAAAACCCAGGGTTGTCGAACAGAATGTGGGACACTTGGCAACTCTGCCATTTTACATTTCATATAAATTTTTGGACAGTTTCAGTAGGCATAACTATCTTTCAGTGGTGGCCGTTCATTAGGGGCACAGGGGCGCTTCCCCACATCCAGCCCTCTAATCTACACGCACGGCACCAGACACATGGATTCCAATCAGGGTTTTTTTTTTTAAGCACTTGATTAGAGCCAGAGGCTCTAATAGACTTTAAAAAAGGGTGAGCTCGGGCGCAGAGCACTGTGC
Source organism: Lithobates pipiens (assembly GCF_037356315.1). NCBI lineage: Eukaryota > Metazoa > Chordata > Amphibia > Anura > Ranidae > Lithobates > Lithobates pipiens. The sequence continues at coordinate 16,268,544 of NW_027507790.1, forward strand.
CCTGATCTCCCCCAGTTGTATGACAATTTGTTGTGAATGTATATTCGCTATTGTCACACTGATTCTCCTCTCGGCCAATCGGGAAGCGGGTCTGAGACCCGTTTCCCAATTGGCCAAAAGGAGAAGCGTTCCAATTGGCCTAGGAGAAGGAGGAAAGAAGTGGGAGAAAGGAGAAGGTTGGCAGAAGCCGCCTTGATGCCCTCCGGAGGAGAACAGGGGAAGGGGAAGTCACCTCCTGTGATGCCAAGGAGGAGAGCAGGGAAAGGGGAAGCCACCAGCCATCGCCTGGGTGAAGCGAGCACCCTCCATAGATTGGGCAAGTCCCGGTTACCTGACCTACCGGAGATTGCTGTGGGTGCAAAAAAAAAAATGACTGCCACTGCTACCTATTACTGATAAATCAGCCAAGCTTAATTAGTTAAACAAAATGTACCTTACAGATACAAAAAGAATACAAAAGAGGATGGAGATGCGAATAAAGTGCTCACTGAAAAATTAACCCTTATGATGTGGAAGTGAGGGAAAATCTTCCCAATATGATTACATAAAGGAATAAAAACTGGCCTTCAATTTGAACTCTTCCTAACTCCATCCAAAACCAAAGGAAACGCATAACCTGGAATTAAAGTGGCTGTAAAAGCTGAATGTTTTTAACCTTCACGCATTCAATGCATGAATGTAAAAAACCTTCCGTGTGCTGCTCTTCCCGCAGCCCCCAATACTCACCTGAGCTCCCTCTCGATCCAGCAATGTGCACGGGAGCTGCGGCTATCCTGGGGCTCTCCTCATTGGCTGAGACAGTTGCTCCCACTGCTGTCAATCACAGCCAGTGAGCGAATATGGAGAGCTAGGGGGCGGGGCCAAGACATGGCTCTATGTGTTTTATGGACACACAGAGCAGGGTTGCACACACTAGTGCACCCATAGCAAGCTATTGGCGGCACTGGTTAAGGGGAAGGAGCCAGGAGTACTGGCGGGGGACTAGAGAAAAAGAGGATCAAGGCTGCTTTAGGCAAAACCACTGCACAAGGAGGGTAAGCATGGCATGTTTGGTGTAGCACCCTGTTTCACTCTAAGTCTGTAATTGCTGCACTTATCTCTTTTGCCACTAGGTGGCTGGGTACCCGGTGGCATTAGATATGAGAAGGGCAATGCAAGGTCAGATTATGGGTATATGGGGTATCCCAGCCAATAGGCAGGGGTTTTCTTAAATCCCTTGGCCTGCTGGGAGAGCCTCTATATTTGGGTGAAGTGAGGTGATCAGTGTTCTGTGCCACCTGGATGGCTGTCTAGGTGGATGTGTGTTGTATTGCCTGGGCAGCTAGGTCGGAGTTTGGGCCTATCCCAGGCACATCTGGCTGCTAGGCTGTCTGAGGGCCTATCCAGAAGCAAGAGAGCAGCGCAGGATTGGGATTGCAGCTTGCAGTCCAACCAGAATTAATGCTTCTGCCAGAGAACCTGTCATGGTCGGAGATAGAGGGGAAGCTGTCACCACTACACCACTAAGGGACAATCCACCTTATTGCCAGGGACCACAGTGAGTACCTAAAGCAAGTACCGGAGCAGAATTCTCACCAACTGGGGATGGTAAAGAATCGGGAAACTTCAGCAGGTATCAAGCCAGGAACCCAGCCAGCGGAGGTGGCGCTTGCAGAGCAGCCTTGTGTGTCAAGCCAGGGACCGAGCAGGCCAGTGGGGTGAAGCTTGAGAGGTATCTTGAGTGCCAAGCTAGGGACCGAGCAGGGAAGCGGGGTGTAGCTTGAGGAAGATACTACAGCAGTGTTTCTCAACTCCAGTCCTCAAATCGCCATGTTTTCAGGTTTTCCATTATTTTGCATGGTGATTTGATCAGTTTTACTGCCGTAGTAATTACCACAGCCGTTCCATCTGAGGGAAATCCTGAAAACATGATCTGTTGGGGCGCCTTGAGGACTGGAGTTGAGAAACTCTGTACTACAGTGACGATTGGAGGAGCTCAGGGGATTCAGTGGCAGTGAATCACCAAGTCTAGTGAGAGAGACCAAGAACTCAGTGGGCTGAAGAACTAGAAGAAGTGATTGTAGTGGAAGTGAAGGAACTGTTACACCTTGTTTTAGAACAGGGGTCTCAAACTGGCGGCCCTCCATCTGTTGCAAAACTACAAGTCCCATGAGGCATTGCAAGGCTGACAGTTACCAGCATGACTCCCACAGGCAGAGGCATGATGGGATTTGTAGTTTCGCAGCAGCTGGAGGGCCACCAGTTTGAGACCCCTGTTTTAGAAACTGTTATAGACAGTCACCATAGGAGCATTCCCACACATGAAGATGTGGCATCTTGCTGAATGCCTTTCCCTGCATGGCTGTCCTGTTGACGTTTTGGAGTCTGCCAATTAACATTGCAACTACCTAAGGATGTTCGGCCCTAACCCTCTCTCCCAAAGTTCTGTTCAAGAGAAATAAAATCTCTTTGCATTCAAGAAGTGTCTGGCGCCCAATGAATCTACTTTGAATTACACCCACTATGCCTTACAACCCACCACATACAGAAGGATGACAGCTATCTCTGGCTCTGGAGGTTCTACCTTGCTATATTTGGTATTATTTTTTAACAAAGCCAAACCTTCAATACCACTTTAAGCTTTAATGTATTGGTTCCTGTGGCAAAACAGAGCAGTGTGTCCTGTTATTATATAAGTGCACACAGTAGGCACAAAACAGGTACCAACAGTTCTGTACATTCATCTCCACATAGCCAGCATCTCCTGCATATGGAATATTTATCAGAAATAAATACTGCTTTAGAAAATGTTTTCATAATAGCCCATTTGATGTGTGTTCTTTTATCAGCTAATCAACAAGCAGACAGTGAAGGGGTTACACTCTCAATAACCAGAACATTAGCAGTTCCTTTGCAATATTTGTGTTGCTGTACAAAAGAATTAATTAAATAGGAATATGAAATGAGGTAAGTGTGTGATATGAGCCTTAATCAGCTGATTAGAGAGGAAGAATTGGGAAATAAAGGAGATAACACCTCATAAATTAAACAGGTTTGTGCAAAATTAATATTCTGTTTATTAATCATAAATAAAGTATGAGGCATATTTCTAAATCTAATCCTCCTTTAAACTTGGCTTTCCAAGCCAGCTACACCCCCCAGGATAATACACCCAGCAATAGGAAATCTTACACAGCGATAATTTTATTGTACTTGAAAGGGCACAAAGCATATCTCCGATGGCATTGTATGTTTGCATCATGTCATGCCCATTGCTGATTGTTTATCAATAAAGCAGTCGACAAATGTTCCCATACAGAGTCTGTGCTGGCAAAACTGGTAATCTGATTTTAACATTATGGTTGATGACAAGATGCAAAAATATAGCATCATGCAAGATGTACAGTATACCTTGTCTTTTCAAGCATGATAAAAACATTGCTGGGTTGTAACAAAAGCGACCTATGGGATATGTACAAAAGGCTCATAAGTACCAACACACGCAATTATTAAGGGAAATCACTGTAAATTGCCCCATGTAGGCGGAAAAAAATTCTGTTTTAAATCATAACTCAGCAGCAACCTCACCCTCTTCAATCAACTCATTCAGGTTTGCTATGTAGGTTCATATGGGGAAATTCTGCTGTTTGTATGGCTCAAAAAGACACATGCAGCTTGACAAAGCAGGCAGTTATGCAGTTTTATGCACAAGCAACAAAGACCTTACCACTTCTACCAGAACCTGAATTACTGATTTTCTGATATTTTTTTTTAGGTCTTGCTGCAGCTCTGAATATATAAAAAACCAAAATACTAGTAGCAATGGTCAGAGAATTCATATTGGTAGGTTTTAACCTCCCTAGCCTACATGCTGGAGTACAATACAAGCCTATTTCCCGGCACTAGCATACAGTTTTAATCCATCCTCTGGTTCACTTCTCTGACCCACGTAGCATACAGCAATGAGGCCCTGTGGATGAGTGTGACCCATGTCACATCCTACAATCTTGTGTTGGCACACACCTACCTGCCTTTGTACATGGACAAGAAAAGACCCCTCACTACCAGCTAGAGACAAACAATTTGAATGTTTAGGGAAGGCACATGGAAAGCTCCAGCTCAGGATCAGGGACATTACCCCTGGTGAAAGCCTTAATTAAGAAATAAGAATGAGTTTCGTGTTCAGTCTGAACGCAAGTTTGGACAGAAGTTTGGCTGCGCAGATGCTCAGCCAAACATGAAACATTTAGGGCATTTGGTGTAGGCGAATGTAACAGCGTCAATAATTGCTAGGGGAGCAACAGCTGCTCTTACCAACCACTGATGTCCCCCAGTCAATTCACTTACATGGCTAGGAATCCCCAGACACGTAAGAAAATGGGCAGGAAATGGAGCGGGTTACATCATTGTCTAAATTTGACCACATGGCCATATTTGGGTAATACTGCCTATTGTTGTTAAAGAAGCAGCGACTTTACCACGAGGTAAGCAAATGATCAGGGAAAGGATCTTTATATAATTGCTTAATTATGCCCATATTTGGGCAACAATGTCACTACTATCCCCACACCTTCCTTTATATAGCCAATAACAGCTCACAGAGCTGTAATTTAGCTAGTGTCCTTGCCAGGGATCAGCTATGGGAGGTTGGTCGGTGGGTTATCTTTATCGGTCGATTACTTTTTTCAATCATCATTGGTGGAGGGCATTGTGATTGACATTGTCATTGGATTTACAACAAGGGGCATATTTACTTTTTAGATTTTTGTCAAAAATTCGTTTTTGTTTTTTTTACAGGCTACAGCTTTTTTTTTTTCTTAATGAGTAGGGGTACTATGTACTCCATACTCATTTACATGGGGTGAAAGGGCGGTATATGGGGTCCCCATTATTATTTTTATTAGGTTAAGAGCCTTGTATGAATTTCCCGGGGGACCTCACACATTTTTTGTTTTCTTATGAGAAGAACCTCCTTAAAATCAATTTTGGGGGAAACTTAAGCAATCTTTTCATTCAAGCAAAAATAACAGTTACACGGAAAAAAAAATTACACTGTTTAAATTGCCAGAAAATAACATTCATTGCCAAAAAAACAAAAAAGCACACAAGCCCCTCCAAAAGTCCCCCAAAATACATATAGGACCCGTGGTGTGGTCTTTGTGCTTTTTTATTTTCCAACAAAGAAATTAGCAGTGACAGCTGTCAAAGTCATTTCCCAATGACTTTTTTCCCAATGTCATTTTCCAATGACTTTTTTTTTTAAACTTTTTTCCTTTGTAAATGTCAGCAGTAAAAAATCACTGCGTCTGGCTGCAAGGATTTTTTTTTTCATTTATTGCATTGGTACATATTGCTCAATGCAGTGTCCCCCCCCCCCCCCCCCCCCCACTGCTATTTTTGACCCCCTTGAATATTAGCCCAGAAAATTGATATTTTTATTTTGACAGATTGGCCTCCCATTGATTACAGTGGGGTTCAGGTTCGGCATCAGAACTTCTCACCTTTTTCACCTATAGGTGGAGGTTCCCAGGACACATTCAGAAGATATATGAACTGTCACTCATTTATTACACAGTGGTGTGGATCACTTGATGGGACTGTTGTCCTGAGATATGTGATGGACATTTATTTACATACATTTTTTATTTACTTATTTTCTCATTTATTGAGAGTTATTAGCACTTGATGAGTGTATGAATTCAATTTCTGCAGGATTCAATTGCGCTGCACTTATTTTATGTATTAAGTGTTATATATGGTGGGATAAGTGAAATCACCAGTAGAGTGGTAGCGGCAATTTTAACTTGTCTGTAAGCCACGTACATCGTCATTTTATGAACACGTTTGTAACACAACATTGAGTTTTTTATTGCATGGATTGTATTTTATTATTATTAAGGCCAGCAGAAGTGTCAGGATCTGGTAAATGTGGTATGCCAGCAGAGGTAGCAGGAATTGGTAATGGTGGAATCAGCAGGCTATAAGGGGCAACAGAAGTTGGTAAAGGTGATGGCAGCAGCTGGCCAACATTGACAAGAGTTGGTAATAGAGACAGGACATCTCTGCATGTATTTCACAAAAAATGTGGCTTACCACACTGCAATTCTCTATAATGTAGCACAATACAGCACTGTGTATAGCAAAACACTCAGAACACTCTGTCAGCTCCCCCTATCTATGCCAAGTCTCCAAAACACACTGGCAATAGGCTGCTGGGAACTCTGACTTTTACAGGTGGGAGCTGGCACATAAGGAAACTGCCATCATTGTCCCTTTATGCCACATGAGTCACTCTTGGGCACAAAGTTATTTATAGGTAACTGGGTGCTGTAGCAGCAAACAGCCACATTAGTTTGCATTTTTCCAAACTGTTAATCTTAAATTCATGTTTTATTCAAAACATAAAAGTCATTCCTGGTCACAATATTCTGATTGGCTCCGGTAACATGCACCCTTCCTCTCTTTTGCTAAACTATACTCTTATACTTTTTTTCTATTTCCTACAAACCCTCACATTACATATGTAATATGGCCATGTGTACAGTAGTTACCAATCAGAATGTATACTTTGCTCGTAAACTGAAATCGAATTACTATGGACTGGGGGAATATAACAAAAGACATATAACACTGGGGGAATATAACAAAAAACAGCTGTGCATGGTAACCAATCAGATTCTACTTTCTACTGCTTGCTTTATTAATATTTTGTATACTATCAATGCATGTTTTATCTGCACAAAGCTATCAGAATTTAATATTTTTATCTATAGCTGTTCTATGTGTGTATAGGTGTTATATAGGTGGTTATTTACGAAAGGCAAATCCACTTTGCACTGCAAGTGCACTTGGAGGTACAGTCACACTAAATCTAAGGGGTAGATCTGAAATGAGTGGAAGCTCTGCTGATTTTATCATCCAATAATGTGGAAGTTAAAATACTGTTTTTTACTTTCCTTGCATGTCCCCCTTGGATCTACAGCGACTTTCAATGCACTTTGCAGTGCAAAGTGGATTTTCCTTTCGTTAATAACCCCCATAGTGTTTATGGAGGTTTCTATTTCTTTTTTCTTTTTTCTTTTTTTCTGCTGTTTGAACTAGATGGGCTTGTGTCTTTTTTTAGCCTGACTAATTATGTAATTATGTAACTTTGTCCTGTAATTCATGTTTTATTGGCCAGGTAAAATCCCATGTATTAGCCTAACAATAATACTTTTTTTCACATGACAGCTTTAGGCAAATTATAGAGATAAAGCTTTTGAAAATATCACCTTTTCCATTTCAAGTCAACAGACTTTCTTTGAAGTAAGAAACATGATACTGTTAAAGTTTAATTCTATGAGTATGAAAACAATGATAAAGTAATTTATATTATGAATGTTGTCATTTCCCAGGTATGTCAGTTACATCTCAGTGTAATAAAACATCACAGATCGCACAGGTTTCAGGGTTAAATGCCTTTTTTGGAGATCAGTACAATGTTAGATATGATTCATGGTAGGAAGTGAGGAAAGAGAGACAGATTGCAGAGCAGACGGAGGAAGCAGGGTAGGGTATAAAAAATAAATCATACACTACATTCGCCAGGAACGAAGGCCTGACCAGAGAAAATCCCATTATATTTTCAGACCCTTTTACCATGTGTTGTGTATTTCTCTTTTTTTCCCGGTGCCGGACATTTCACAGAGAATTCTTTATGGCATATAACAGGCTTACTTGGAGCAAGTCATCTGGTCTATTCCTACCTGCTATAAATCATTTGTCCATATTATAGCCTTTTGTATAGCCTGTGTTTATCCTTCCAGTAACAGTGACGTGGGGTGGTTCACTCAACTAGCATCTCCAAGTGGATTACTCATTTTCGCTCAAGATTTATAACAAGCACCGACAATGAAATAATATATATGCATGTGATGCTTCCATTATGTTGAGCGTGATGTGATCATATCAAATATGATGAGGTCATTGGGTCACAGAGACAGGGGCTGCATTGGCACAATGTAATCACCACATTTAATGTGATGATAGCATCACTTTATGCATAAAATGAGCATCATGTGTACTGTAACAGCATCTTTGCATAAGTGCAAAAGACAGATTTTCCAGTACCATTTATCAAAAGGGATAAAATGTAAAACTCGCTTTTAAAATTATGATAAAAGAAGTTACAGTATTCATGTATTTGCATGCAATTGCCAATATACAGTAAATGGAAAGCACACCTCTATACTGGTATCCCTATTTCACTGAAGGGCTATTGGGACATAAAAAAAAGAAAAGATTCTGTTAAGACAGTCTGAGAAAAGTGGTACAACCCATTAGGTTCAGGATCATTCAAGCTTTCAAGGATCACACAGGCTTTAAAAAGAACCTACAGACCTCTCAGGGCTCATTCAGATTGTCAGTCAATTTTAGCATGCAGGTCGCTGTCAGTTTTTACTAGCAATGAGCTGCTCTGAAAGGGCAGTGTGAATCGTATTTCAGCGCATCCCACTCTTTACTTTTTTCCTTTTTTCTTTAAAGCAGTAGTAAAGTCCACTTTGTGATTTTTACCTACAGGTAAGCCTATAATAAGGCTTACTTGTAGGTAAAATGAGTATCTCCTAAACATTCCCCGTTCAGGAGATATTCACTCTGGATACAGCCGGTGACGTCACCAGCGCATGCGCTCTGAAGGTCCAGCATAATGTGCCGGACCTTCAGAGCTTCATGCCGGAGCCGAGGCTTACTACCGCTTTAAGAAATTAAGCAGCTGTGTTCTATGTGCCCCACCAGTGACTGACACATATAAATAAGTCTCTCCAAATAAACACTACTGAAAAAAAAAATGCTCAATAAGGTACATTTATTGCAAATTTCCAGCACTTTGGTCGCTAGTTACGTTAGGTCACAGGAGCTCCAATTTAGATAGCTGCTTTTTATTAAAAAGTGCTAAAGGCCCCCATTTAATCCTGCTTACAAAACATAACTATATTTACAGGCCACAGATGTAGACACACAGAGATATCACTCTGGCAGCCTGCCCAGGGTTTAGCAGTATTTGCAAGCTGCCGCTGGTGCGTCTCTTCAGAGATGCCATGAATGACCTAGTGCCACTCCTACAGTATGGCATGCTTCAAAGAGACTTTGGAAATGGTCTTTATTTACCCTATGCTAGTTCACAAACAGGATGGTGCAGGCCATAGCAGTAAGGCCGCGTACACACGCGCGGACTGTTGGCCCAACTTTGTCCGTCCAACAGTTTGAGCGAACAGTCCGCTCAAACTTAGCATGGACGGACATGGCCACACACGACGGACGAACAGTTTGCTGAAACCGTGCGCGATGACGTGAACGGCACGTACGACGGGACGAAAAATACGACGTCCTATACACTGCAATGCAACCTTCCGACGTGGAAATCCTTTCTGAGCATGCGCGAGACTTAGTTGGCCGAACAAGCCTACACACGAGCGAACAGTCCGCTGAAACCTTGTTTCAGCGGACAGTTTTTCGGAATTTCCGTAAGACCTTGTTCGGCCAACTGTCCGCTGAAACTGTCCGCTGAAGCCCCACACACGAGCGGACTGTCCGCCCAAACACTGTTCAGCGGACAAGGTTGGGCGAACAGTCCGCGCGTGTGTACGCGGCCTAAGAGCTGCTAAAAGCTGCATCTCAAAGTAACCCTTACTTGATATTTAACTTTCTTCTATTATCTTTACTAGTGAGAAATCCTTGTTGTGCCCCTTCCTGATCTTGTTCTACTTTATTACTGATGCCTGACTCTCTCTGACTTTGATAGCTAGGCCTCACCTACTGCCATTGCTCTGCTAAGCCAGACCGTAGTTACTGGCCACTGGGGCCGTTCTTGTCTCCTTTGGAGATATTAGGCTGTATAGGTAGAACATGAGGAACATGAGCTTGTTGTTCCCCTCAAGAGGTTTTGTCACTGTGCTCCCTGTTCTCTTGCCAATATCTTGGGTCTAGGCATAGTTGTTCCCTGCACATTTTTTTTTTAGTTATTCATTAGTTTGAAAGTAAACATTAGGGTTGAAATGCATAAAAATATATTTAAAGGGGTTGTAAAGTCTCAAGGTTTTCCACCTTGTTGCATTCTATACGTTAAGGTGAAAAACCTTCTGTGGTGCAGCAGCACCCCAGAGACCCCCTTTTACTTACCTGAACCTAATCGTTCCACCATGAGCATGAGCCTAACAGCTCCAGCCATTGGCTCCTGATGCTGTCAATCAAATCCAGTGACACGGCCCAGTCCTGCTGTCTGTGTCAATGGATGCATTAGCGGGACTTAGGAGCGCGCCCACACGGGAGGGGCCAGGAGTGCCACCGGGGCACCCCAGAAGAAGAGGATTGGGACTGCTCTGTGCAAGGGTCTTGCACAGAGCAGGTAAGTATAACATGTTTGCTATTTAAAAAAACAAAAAACAAACCTGTACAATCCTTTTAACCCAGCACAGGATCACTAACTGTAAAACCTGTAAAAAAAAAAAAAGCACTTGTGCATACCTTTCGGTGGCCTATTTCCTGAAAAGCTGCTGCTGATGTTGTTGCTTTGTAACCTGAAATGAAGACAGACACAGTTTTTGTTTTATTCAGCTGTATTTACTAGTGCAACTTATAACATTCAAGTGAAAGATATAAAACTGACATGTCAGAAGAAAAAAAATCTGAATCACTGAGTTGGAAAAGTGAACACCCCCTTATGTCAATATTTTTTGTTGGGCCACCTTTTGCTTTAATTACAGCCTTTAGTCTGTTGGGATATGTCTCTACTAACTTTGCACATTTAGACTTTGCAATATTTGCTACCGTTCTTCCTTGCAGAACTGCTCAAGTTCAATTACATTTGATGGTGACCGTTTGTGGACTGCAGTCTTCAAGTCATTCCACAGATGTTCAATGGGGTTTAAGTCTGACTAAGCCAAGCATGGACATACACTTTTTTTCCCCCTTCAACCACTGTATGGTCATTTTTGCTGTGTGCTTTGGGTCATTGTCATGTTGGAAGGTAAACCTTCTTCCCATTGACAACTTTCAGGCAGAAGACAGCAGATTTTCCTCAAGAATTATATGGTATTTTGCCCCATCCATTTTTCCTTCTATCCTGACAAGTGATCCAGTCCCTACTGCAGAGAAACATCCCCATAACAGGATATTACCCCCTCCATGCTTTACTGTAGTTGTTATTTGGATGGTGAGCTCTATTGGATTTCTGCCAGAAATATCATTAGGTGTTGAGGCCAAATATTTCAATATTAGTCTTTGACCATAACACTTTTTTCCATGTGGCCTCAGAATCTTCAAGGTACATTTAAGGTGGTCAGATGAGACTAAACAAGGCAGTTCTTTTTTGTAGGTATTCTTTAGATACACGTAACCCTGTGCTGACAGGATCACTTTAAAATTAAGTGGTAACTAGGAAGATGAAGTTAAAACTGGAATAAAAATAAGCAAAAATTAGAATTTAAAGCATTTAATCCACGTACATTTTCTAAATGTATGTAAAAAAAATAAAAATAGAAATGTAAAATATCACTACAGTGGAATTATGTAGATTGCCTATTCTTATTTGTGTATATGATAGGTTAATTAAAAACGCTGAGATGCTGTATCTCACACCCCAATCTTTTCGTCTACTAAATGCAGTTTTACTGTTTCCATAAAAATGCTTACTCATAATAAAGCTATTAAGAGACACACAGATGAGATAACTCCCAATTTATGCCAGTTTCCGCTGGCCCTGATGTCTTGTTGGCAATTATACAAAAGGAAGGAACAGAACACCAATTACAGCTCATGTATAACAACTATAGGCCAAACTGCAATATGGTTTAGATTCTACTAAGCAAATGCATTCTAATATAGTGTGCAGAGCACCCTGTAGAATCTGACGGCTGGCACTAAATGATCATTCACTCTGTCCTTCATTCATTCAGTTCTGCATTAGAATAAATTTAGAAGTTATCAATAATTCTAATAAATGATTCAAATAGTTTTCACAGCCAAGCAAGGATGTGGTGATAATAATAATAATAATAATAATAATTTCCCTAAAGTAATAAAAATAGTTTAAAGTAGAACTCCAACCAAAATAAGATAAAAACAAATAGCCCAATAAAAGATAAAATAGCAAAACCTGTTTTTGCTGCAATTTTCATCTTCAATACAGAGATTTTCCCCAGATTCTTTTTTTCTGCCCCTAGATGTCCTCAACTGGATGGCCAGAATCATTTAATCCACTTACTCTGAGCCAACGTTATCCTGGGCCTTCCCCAGCCTGTGACAGGATGGCGAAAAGAGAAACAGCACAATGAACTGATTGGTTCCTTATACCGCTTCTTCCTCTCACACATTGGCTTTGCTATAATTGGACTGCAAGAGGCTGATAACAGGTTAAATTCAGGTACTTACACTGCTTGCATTAAAAATACATTTAATGATGTATTAATGATTATAAAGCTGCATAAATCTGTGTCTTGTATATGTGCCCAGAGTTCATCTTAAAACAGATTATAATTTAAAAATGTAGGGTAAATCTACAAAAGCATTTAAATGAAATGCCAATGGGCTTAATCTTTCAATACTTTCTCATATTTTTTGTAGTTTGCGGTTACACCCTTTTTCTTGCTGTGGATATATCTTGCTTAGCTGTGTAAGAATGCAAAAGAAAAAGGAGAAAACTCTGGGACACAAGTGGTGGGATCTCAACCTCAGGACCCTCATGAATTTTAAGATGTCAGCAGGTCGTAGAAATCACCATTGCCTAGCCTTTGCTGAGCTTTACATTTTCTATGTACTCATCCATTTTTAAAGAAGTAGAATGCAAAACATGTGAACTATTTCCGACCGATAATTGGAACTTATGCATATCCATTTCCTTAAAAGATAGTTAAACACAAAAACAAAAATGTAATATATTGAAGCTTACAAGCCCTTTGATATGGGAGCTGTATTCGTTTTTTTTTTTTTTTTTTATTAAAGCTAAAAACATTTCCAGCAAGTACAGAAAATACCTGTCAATCGTATTAGGGAAGTAGTGTGCTTTTCTCTTTCAGTGAGTTTAACAGAAAACAAAAACAGTCATTTTCTTCTTCCCAAATTACTCATATACACTATATGGGGAGTTGGTGAAACATGGGCATAGGATACTGGTTACATGGATGCGTTTAGAGAGTAGTGATGGTTAGTGGTCTAATTTGCTAGTGGTGTGTGCCAGAATTCTGTGTTGGGGACAATGCTGTTTGATTTGTTATATTTGTTATATTTGCATATTAATTATATAGAGCTTGGAATTAAGAACTCAATTTCAGAGTTTTCTGGTGATACAAAATTATGCAGGGAAATAACTTTGGCACAGAATATGCCATCCTATAGGATATAGCACACAGCAAGAATGAAAAAAAAAATTGCATTGAGGACCACCAAAATGCATACCAGACCCTTTGAGTCAACTATGGATTTTAAGGGAAAATCTCACACACCAAAAATTTGACTTTTCTTTCAGATATAAGTATCAGTGAGGTGGTGGGCATCATAACTGATGATGGATTTACAATGAGGGATATTTTTTGGTATTTACATTTTTTAGATAAATATCAAATGTTTGGGTGTCTTTATTTAGGTGAATAGGTGTACTATGTAGGGGTGGTTGTATCTGGATGCACCCTCATTTTTAATAAGGGTTTACAGATTCTGATAAGTATGGATTTTAGGGGAAAACCTCACACAAAAAAATAAAAAAATAGGACTTTTCTTTCAGCTATAAGTATCAGTGAGGTGGTGGACATCATAACTGATGATGGATTTACAATGAGGGATATTTTTTGGTATTTAAAGAAGAAAAACTGAGAACAAGGACACCACCATCTGAATATTTGAAAACATAATTGTTTGGGAGATATGCAAATGTCAGTGTCCTTGTTCACAATTTTTCCTATTCACGTTTATATTTAGATTTGTAGTTTTTAAAATATATATACAGTTCAGGGCTGGTGTGGTGTAGTGCAAAAAAAGCAGCATGTCTTAATTTTTTTGAAGCTCGATGCCACATTCTGTTGTGCAGAAACAGGAATGAAGTATTAATCAGTGAGATTTCAAGTAAAGAAAAAAAAAAGGAGGAGGAGAGCTTACAGTACCAACTGCCCTTGTGTAGTGTAAACCTAGCCTCAGGCGCAATATACAACATTTTTGTTTTTGGCTTTAGCTATGTTTTATGCAAAAGGTAGGAACATTTACAGATATACAGATGTACAGGTCTTTTATGCAGGTCTGATTTATCGTGACAGTAATGCCAAATTATAGCTCAATGACATGACCATATTGAGGGCTATTGGTCCCAAAATACTCATATACACTATATGGGGAGTTGGTGAAACATGGGCATAGGATACTGGTTACATGGATGCGTTTAGAGAGTAGTGATGGTTAGTGGTCTAATTTGCTAGTGGTGTGAGCCAGAGTTCTGTGTTGGGGACAATGCTGTTTGATTTGTTATATTTGTTATATTTGCATATTAATTATATAGAGCTTGGAATTAAGAGATCTATTTCAGAGTTTTCTGGTGATACAAAATTATGCAGGGAAATAACTTTGGCACAGAATATGTCATCCTATAGGATATAGCACACAGCAAGAATGAAAAAAAAAATTGCATAGAGGACCACCAAAATGCATACCAGACCCTTTGAGTCAACTATGGATTTTAAGGGAAAATCTCACACACAAAAAATGTGACTTTTCTTTCAGATATAAGTATCAGTGAGGTGGTGGGCATCATAACTGATGATGGATTTACAATGAGGGATATTTTTTGGTATTTACATTTTTTAGATAAATGTCAAATGTTTGGGTGTCTTTATTTCTAGGTGAATAGGTGTACTATGCAGGGGTGGTTGTATCTGGATGCACCCTCATTTTTAATAAGGACTTACAGATTCTGATAAGGCTCCCGCCTGCAGAATCCGACAACCATTAGCTAGGGTTGTGGGGAAGAGGCCACTGTCCTCTTCATCAGCATGGGGACAAGGTGCTTTGTCAGGGATTGTCCCCCCTTGGCAAGCCCCCCCCCCATGCTGAGGGAAATGTGATCTCATATGGTGTCAGTGGGTCAAGGGGGTACATGCTTGTCACAAAAAAAAAAAAACTATAAAATTGCCAACAAATTTAAAAACTTTTTTACTTTTCTTTGCAAATGTCAGTGCTGCTGCAGCACTTCCTGTACATATCAGGGATGTGTCCCTTGGCAAGCAGGCTTTAGGGTGCCCCCCAGAATTATTACACGTTCCCTAGGATCCCCAGTGCCCCCATGCAATTTTTTTACAACCCTTACTTAAAAGTCCAGAAAATGGGCATCTTTATGTCACAGATTCAGCTTCAACTGACTTCAATTGGGTTTGGGTTCAGCTAACCAAAGCCCGGGCAATTTGGTATATCCCTACTCCTGAGACCTGCACCCTTAGTGATTCATGCATCTTGGCCTTGCAGCCAGGGCATCATGCACTCCTGAATCCTGAATCCTGTGTGATATACAGGCCTGGGCCTTCTACCCTGTACAATTGCAGTTCTGAGCCCTGCACTCTGTGAGTTACACACTCCTGAGCCCTGCACTATATACACTTTGTTGTATACTTCATACTCCTGACCACTGCACTCTGTACGCTGTTATGTATATTACTGTACATACATTTAAATATTGTACTCTAGATGCTATATTTTGCAATTTATACTTCTGACAAAAGTGTTTATTTGTCTCAACAGTAGTGATGAGTCAAACGCACCTGGGTGACGTCACTGGCTGCCAACTGGCTGTAGATGTCAGTGCTGCTGCAGCACTTCCTGTACATAACAGGGATATGTCCCTTGCCAAGCAGGCTTTAGGGTGCCTGCCAGAATTATTACATTTTCCCTAGGACCCCCAGTGCCCCATGCTATTTTTTTACAACCCTTACATATAAGTCCAGAAAATGGGCATTTTTATGTAACAGATTCAGCTTCAACTGACTTCAATTGGGCTTGGGTTCAGCTTCCAAACTTCTTTGAAGTTTATCAAATCTTGCTCTAACCAAAGCCAGGGCAATTTGGTATATCCCTACTCCTAAGACCTGCAACCTTTACACTAAAGATAGTTCTTAATGAAATAGGCTGTATGTTTGGTGTCATTGTCCTGCTGCAGAACAAATTTGGGGTCAGTCACACTCTTCGCTGATGGTATGGCATGATGGATAAATATTTGCCTGTATTTTTCAGCACTGAAGACACCATTGATCCTGACCAAAGCTCTAATTTCATTTTCAGAAATGCAGCCCAGATTTGCAAGGCACCTCCACCATGCTTCACTGTTGCCTGCAGACACCTATGTTTTTTTTACCACTCCCCAGCCCTTAAGTGAACTAACTGCCTCCTGCTACAGACAAATATTTAACATTTTGATTAATCATTTCAGAGCATCTGTTGCCATTTTCCTCAGTTCCTATGTTCTTGTGCAGTTGAGACACATAGCCTTGTTTCCACATCCTACCCAGCCTTGTTTCCACATCAAAGGTATGGTTTTTGGCCACAATTCTTCCATTAAGACCACTTTTGGCCAGACTTTTCCAGAGGTAGATGGGTATACCTGGGTCCCACTGGTTTCCACCAGTTCTGTTCTGATGGCACTGCTGGACATCTTCCAATGTTGAAAAGAAGTAAGCATGATGTGTCTTATATCTGCTGCATTATGTTTCCTTGGCAGACCACTGCGTCTATGGTCCTCAACGTTGCCCATTTCTTTGTGCTTCTTCAAAAGAGTTTGAACAGCACATCCTGAAACCCCAGCCTGCTTTGAAATCTTTGCCTGAGAGAGACCTTGCTGATGCAGTATAACTACCTTGTGTCGTGTTGCTCTGCTCAGTCTTGCCATAGTGTATGGCCTATGACATGAAACTGTTTTCCACAACCTCACCTTAGTAGCAAAGTTTGGCTGTTGCTCGCCCAGTTTTAAGCCTTCTACACAGCTGTTTCTGTTTCACGTAATGACTGTGTTTTAACCTACATACTGTGCTGGGAGTCACACCAATATTTTCTTGGCATTTTTCATCTGAATAAATATGCTCTACTGTTGATTTTTGGAACAAAATCTGGCTGGTGTCTCCCCTAATAAAAATGCAGCCTAGTAAATATGCCTAAACACTGTGCATGGAGTCAGTAAAATATGTATGCAGTTTTTCTAATACACTATAATTTGGTTTTAGCTTTCAATATTTTGATTGACTGAGATAAAAGATGAAAAATTTACATATCACTTGGCCTACATGGCCAATGAAAAAGCAAAAGATGGTAACAGTAACATCTAAACCGGATGTCATGACAAAAGTAGACAATCTAAATACAAAAGAAACAATGTCAATGAAGTCCCCACTCAAACTTGAAAGTAAGAGAGTGGGATTGGACATAATGAGAGGTAAAATGCAGGACTACCGCTAGGGACAAAATGTAACGGAGTTGGTACAGGCTGAGTGGGGGTGTAAAGTCATAAACTCAAAGTGAGTACCCAGCCTCTACTGGAGGACAGCCCAACCACCCCAGTGGGAGCTATCTGTGTAAGGGAGCATTGACTCCAGGGAGGGATGGTGGACCACATAAAAACCCCGTGGCCCCCACTATAATTCTGTTTTAATACTTAGAAGTTGAACCTCCTTGGTAGCTTCCTTTCAAAACGTGATCTACTAAAGGTGTCCATTATGTCTGAATCATATCTGTTCTCCCTGTTCCTGCATGGGTTTCCTCTGGGTACTCCGGTTTCCTCCCACACACCAAAGACATGCTTGTAAGTTTGCTTGGCTCCTGTCTAAATTAGTCCTAGTTTGTGAGTTAGGCACCTTAGATTGTAAGCTTCTTGGGGGCAGGGACTGAAGTGAATGTACATTACATGTAAAACGCTGCGTAAATTGATGGTGCTATTTAAGTACTTGTAATAATCAATAAATTGCCTCTGACTGAAGCTAAAGCCTAGTAAAAGCTGATATATATTGTACATGGAGTCAGTACAACATGTCTGTGAAATCAACCTGTAAATTGGATTTCTTTATTATGAACTTGCCTTTTTTCTCCCTGTTTACTGTAATGCCCCGTACATGCGGTCGGATTTTCCGATGGAAAATGATGAGAGCTTTTTGTCAGAAATTCCGACTGTGTGTAGGCTCCATCTGACGTTTTCCATCGCAATTTTCGTCACACAAAATTAGAGTTCTAGATCTCTAATTTTCCGACAACAAAATCCATTATTGGAAATTTCCGATTGTGTGTACACAATTCTGACGCACAAAGTTCCACGCATGCTCAGAATCAAGCAGAAGAGCCGCACTGGCTACTGAACTTCATTTTTCTTGGCTCGTCGTATGTTTTGTATGTCACCGCGTTCTTGGCGTTCGCAATTTCCGACCAACTTTGTGTGACTGTGTGTATGCAAGACAAGTTTGAGCCAACATTCGTCTGAAAAAATCCATGAATTTTGTTGTCCGATCAATGTCCTATCGTGTGTACAGGGCATTAGTGTGGCTTTCTAAAGATGCTTATATACTGTGCATCTGACTAAAGATATCTCCCATGGGACTTTGTTGCAGCAATAGAAATCACACAATTACAAATTTGTGTATAAAAAGTAAAAAAACTTTTATTGAACAACAAGTTTAAAATTGGCTGGTCTAGACACTTCACGTCCTGATCTTATATAAATCCTACAATATACATATACTGCAAGGATACATGAAATTATTAAAATAAATTGCATATCCATCAAGTCAAACCAACACATTTCAACTGATATAAAGTCTTCATCAGTGGGTACAGAAGTGCAAGCAATCTTACATACATCAAAAAAGCAAAAGAAAATGCATAATGAAATTTATATTAAATTTTACCAGATTGTACATGGTTTTATTATTTTCATTTGACATTCGAAGCAAGTATAAAGCACTTACAAAGATATGAATGTAACTGGATATCCAGACCGACAGGTAATGGCTCAGTGGTGCAGACCACAGGGGTCTCAGCCCAACCCAGACCTCAAGCCCCACAGAGGATCAATGACTATCAAGCAGGAGGCAACAGAGGTGGCTTGCTCGCATTCACTGAATTGAATTAAAACACTCTTTAGCTGATCCATAACATTTTTTTAAAGGTATTATGATTTATAGATTCTTATGGACATTTGTTATTAATTATAAGAATCAGGATGAATGTAGTATTATATAAATTTGAAACAAACATCCAATAAAATGTATCAAGTCTAACAATGCACAAATGAAACATACTTAATGGAAGGGTAAGAGGCTACAAAGTATATGTATAGAGCTGGATGATAGATAACTGCAGCAAATGGGAGAGCAATCTTTTATAAAGCCCCTTTCAAACAAGAAAGGAAGAGCTGTAGAGGGACGTTCAAAGTTTATATTTGTTGAGAGAAAAAGAGCTTTTTCATACTCACATCCAGCATGGGTTGACGGCATGGACTCC
Organism: Lithobates pipiens; assembly: GCF_037356315.1. Lineage (NCBI taxonomy): Eukaryota > Metazoa > Chordata > Amphibia > Anura > Ranidae > Lithobates > Lithobates pipiens. The sequence continues at coordinate 16,288,011 of NW_027507790.1, forward strand.
ACTGGCTGAATGTGGGAAGGGAGGGAGCTCTATATATATGGTGATGCAAGTCTGCTTGATTGCCCCCAGCTGAATTCATTAACATTGATCTTCCCTGGTGCCCAATCACCTCCCCGCCACCTCCGGGAATCATGGATGGCTGCTGCTGCTGACGTCATGCACTCCAAGCAGCGCAGCCAAAATAGGCGGTAACCTTGTAACTCGGTGGAGACACAAAGGGAACTCCAACAGTGCGAACGTGTGCCCAAAAACCGCCCACGAGAGGGATCAGGCAGGCAGATAGGCAAGAAGGGGAGAGTTCATCCATTGGACAGACACAAATACCCCAAGAGCTCAGATGAGCCACCACCGAGTAACCGCACCAAATGAACCATAAACCTGAGATCACATTGATACTAACATTATAAAATCTTTAGTTGGATATTATTGAAAAAATTTACAATTAGAAAATCTTAAAACTGGGACAAAAGATGTTTGAGAATAAAAATGACAAAAGCAACAACCCCCCCCCCCCCCCACAAATCCAAGAATGATTAATCCGTTTTACTCAACGCAAAACCCTTCAAAAAGGGTTTAAAGGTGATAGCATCATTTAACCCTGGAGGGGAAGTGGCCCTTAATTTGTATATCCATCTCTGTTCTGTTTGTAGAAGTATCTTATTCCAATCCCCCTTTCTTTGGGGTATATGTATCCTATCCCGTGCTATGATTAAAATTTGGGGAAATTTGCCCCCATGGATCTTCGTAACATGCCTTCCCAATGGTAAATCCAGGTTGCATGTTTGCATGCAACAGATATGTCTATATAAACTTTGCCATAGTTCTTGTTTGGTTTTACCAACATAGAAAGAACCTCAATCGCATGTGATCATATAAACTACTCCCTGCGTGCGACAATTTGCAAAATGTTTGAAATAAAAAGATTCACTATTGGGAGGAATAAAAAAAATACTTTTCCCCAACATGTAAGTAAAGTAAGAGCACCCACCAAAGATAAAAGTGCCACCTTGTCGACATGGATCCCCTTTCCCATGCCAGAATTCGCTACTTACAACTTTGCCCCGCAATGAAACAGCCCTTATAAAGTAACAGCTGGTCTTTCATTGATAAACTTCTTAATTACAACTTGAGGAGCTACTCTTTAAACGTAAAAAAAAGTCACTAGTGATCTTCCATCTATATGTGTAATTTTGGCACATACCAATCAACAATCAGAAATGAAAAGAATTTTGAATAGGCATGGGCCTATTCTAACTGAAGACACTGTAATTAAGCAGAGAAAAGAGAGCAAGGGCCGGGCCTTTATATGAGGCACACGGAAGCAGAAGGATAAATTTAGGTAAAAAACTGGTTTTAATAAATTATTGCACATAACTATATATTAATATTTTCAATTTTATCAAGATATACATTCCAACAAGGACTTAATGGTAAATACATGAAGAACTTGACATTTAATAAACACCAATTATATGTAGATGTGTGACACATTAAAGTGTCACTTGGGGAAAATACAAAAACAAAAAGAAATAAGTAAAAAAGGAACGTCCATGCTTTGTTGAAAATTGTATACACAAAACGGTAGTTGGCAGCTCTATGCGTTTCGTGACCCTTTTTGTCACTCGTCAGGAGCAATGGTAACATATGAATAGAAAAAAACAACCGTATTTTGGATGGTCTGGGAAAAGGCGGAAAAATGTACAATATGAAAACCCCCCACATATGTACACTTGACCACAGACTTACATGTATACCTGCGCAGAGGTGGTGCGGCAAATTGATAGTCAAGCCGGCCAAAAATGCCATAAACCAGGGTTGAGGGGGCAAAGCCCAGGCGACACCCAGAGAGCACAAATGACACCCCAAGGAGGTCAGAGTGTAGGATGTGACACAAATTCAAAAGTGTAAAAAATGAATGCAAAGGTAAGGAAAGTGTGGAACTAAGAGAAAGAAAAGAGTAACAAAATTGCGAGGAAAGGCTGAAAACTAGGAAAAATAATAAGAGAAGAAAGAATAAGAAGACTAAAGAAGTAGAGAGCTCTACTTCTTTAGTCTTTTTATCTTCTTTTCTAACAATTCTAATCTTTTTGTCTCTATACACCAACACAGTGGATTTGAAATGAAACAAACAGGATGTGCTGTAACTGCTGATTTTCAGCTTTAATTTGGGGGTATTTACATCCAAATCAGGTGAACGGTGTAGCAATTACAACAGTAAACAGTTTTTAAGAGACCAAAAGTGATGGGACAGATTAACAATAATCTATCAGACTTTCACTTTTTAATATTTGGTTACAAATCCTTTGCAGTCAATTACAGCCTGAAGTCTGGATAGACATTACCAGACACTGGGTTTCATCCCTGGTGATGCTCTGCCAGGCCTTTACTGCAACTGTCTTCAGTTCTTGGGGCAATTTCCTGCTTGTTCTTGGGGCATTTTCCCTTCAGTTTTGAAGAGAAATTGTGACCTGACCCAATCCTAGTAAAATATTGGCTTGCCTCCATCCCTAAATTAGGTAAGACATGTGTAGAGAATTGGACTAGGACTTTAAATGAGGCAAGTCAATCATTAATCAGCTGTTTCTAATGCCTAAATAATAAGGTCATATTGTAAAATGTTCCACAAAAATCACAACTATATCAATAATTTAATGATACTTATAATAATACCGTAATCACAAGATTTCCAAAGTATTTAATATATAATTTAATGATACTTATAATAATACTGTAATCACACGATTTCCAAAGTAATATTTGTATAAAATATTTAATATAATTGATCATTGGACATGTTGATACAAACAATACAAATAATAATTTTATTATTTTTATCGTTTGTATCACCATGTCCAATGATCAATTATATTAAATACTTTATACGAATATTACTTTGGAAATCTTGTGATTACGGTATTATTATAAGTATCATTAAATTATTGATATAGTTGTGATTTTGTGGAACATGTTACAATATGACCTTATTATTTAGGCATTAGAAACAGCTGATTAATGATTGACTTGCCTCATTTAAATTCCCAGTCCGATTCTCTACACATATTTTCCCTTCAGTTTTGTTTTCACCAAGAGAAATGCATGCTCATTCGGATTCAGGCCAGGTGATTGACTTGGCCATTGCATAACATTCCACTTCTTTCCCTTAAAAAACTCGTTGGTTGCTTTCGCAGTTTGCTTCGGGTCATTGTCCATCTGCACTATGAAGCACTGTCCAATAAGTTCTGAAGTATTTTGCTGAATATAAGATAATATTGCCCGAAACCCTTCAGAATTCATCCTGCTGCTTTTGTCAGCAGTCACATCATCAATAAATACAAGAGAACCAGTTCCATTGGCAGCCATACATGCCCACACCATGACATTACCACCATCATGCTTCACTGATGAGGTTGTATGCTTTGGATCATGAGAAGTTCCTTTCCTTCTCCATACTCTTCTCTTCTCATCACTCTGGTACAAGTTGATCTTGGTCTCATCTGTCCATAGGATCTTACACTGTATTTACTATTTATAATTTGCTATTTTATTTTATTATTAAAAATTGAAATAGAACTTTTAGCTTTCTTTTATAAATACTGTGTACAAAAAAACAACACCCACCTACACTCTAAGTTATTAGCATGCAGCTTCTCAGTGGAAAATTTCCCCAGATGGGGTGAGGTCCCTTTCAAAAATCAAAATAAGTATCCTCACCAGCACACATAAAGTAAGCCCCCGTACACACAGTCGGACATTCCGTCAACAAAATCCATCAGATTTTTTCCGACAAATTTTGTCCTAAACTGGTGTTGCATACACACGGTCGGACAAAGTTGTTGGAAAATCCGATCATTCGGAGCAAAATAGGGGGTGCTTGAAGTCAACCCCTGTTATGCAGAGATGTACTGCACACATGGTGCGCACAAAGGCCAGCTTTGCCTGATTAAACAACATGTTTTAAACCAAGGCTACCTTCTGTCGTAGACAGTCTTTTTCCCATTGGGTGATCCCCTTTCACCCATACTTAGAGGAAAGTGGATCTAGCCACCATCAGGAGATGCAGCAATGAGGTGCTTTGCCATGTTACCTTACAGATTTGTGTATTGTGCTATCTCATGAATGATGGATTCTTGTAAAATTTCCCCTCCTCCTCATCACTAGCAACATAACTCTACTCCTTTGCAGGGGTGTCTGCAGGGTTAATTTCCTGTGATGCCTCTGTATAAAAGGATCGAGCTGTGCTGTGTGGCCACACCCTCTGACAAAGATGTGAAGGCGAAACGTGTTAGCAATGACCACGTGGCTCTTTCAGACTGACAGTGGCTTGTGACTCATCCTTGGCATCACCACGGGCAGATTATCCAGGAAGCGGTGAGAGTACACGGGCTGACTGTGCAGTGTTTGCTGTATTGGATCAATGCAAAGTTTTATCTTTTATCTTGTAAGCACATTTTTATTGTGTGGAAAGTTTTGGAAATAAAATCTGTACAGGATTATGCTATGTGCCATGTTCTTTTTCCTTTATGTACTACCAGGTATGATGAGAACGTTCTTGGAGATTGGTGATTCAAGGCTTGTCTCACTAGATCTTGTGGTGAGTGTATTACCATAGGGGTGAAGTACACGTGGTGTAATGGTGATGGCATTAGAAGAGATTCTTCCTGTTTCCTCACCTTGGAGCGGATGCATGCTATCAACTTTCTAGCATCTAAGAACTGTTTCTTAATGTTCCTCTGTGCACTCACTTGTATACTCTGTTGCTAGAGGGCACATCCATTATTATCTGTGTATGGATTTGATATTTTAGTATACAAATTTTAAGAATACAGTACTTAGTTGTACTTAGAGAGCGCTGTTAATGCTAGATAGATTTTTGGATTTTTAAGCATTTTGTGTGATAACTCTACTCCTTCTCGCTAGCAGCATACTAACTCTTCTCCTCCTTCTCTTACTTATCCTGCTGTCTCTGCATCATAGTGATGAAGTTCTCAAAGATACTTGTTGGCCCTCAAGTAGTTTTCCTCTTCCTCTTACTGTTGTGCCTCCAGTGATCATTCTTTTTCACCATGCAGTGTGTGATCCAGCAGGAGCACCAGAGGGATTGTCACTACTCCCTGTCTATTTGCAGCTCACCATCCTGGTCTCCTCTTCAAGTGGTTACTGAAACATGAGTGTCTGGCATCTTGATTCTCTGGTGCTGCTGGTGTAGCCTCTGCTGTATGGTCAACATAACGTTCCAGAACATGGGTGTATGTCAAATCAGGCAGTTTTCAGGTAGCTAGTGTTGACATTGCATTTCTGCCAAGAGAACACTTGGTGGTTATGACTTTGTAAAGTGGCAAAACACTCTTCTAACTTTCTGCAGGACATCCTGAATGCAAGGGTACCTAGCCAGAAACCACTGAACCACTATGTTCAGGACATTTGTCTGACTAGGTATGTGTATGTGAGCGTCACAGCCGAAAGGCAACCAGCAGGTTGGTGCCATTGGTACACATGACCTGGACTGGTACAAGCTGCCAAAACAGTGTAGTAGAATTTGCCTGGGATATTGCATAGGCTCTGGGGTGATTGGGGGAGACTGGTGGCACTGACGAGTACCTGAGAAGAGAAGAAGGGGGAAGAAGTGACTTTGTTGTCACAGTCACAAAGGTGCAGGATTCAGGTTGTCAAAACCAACTCCAGCATTGTTTCTCATCCTGCATCTTTTCCAGCTGCCACCTTATTTGTCCAGTGTGCCATGAAAGCAATATACTGTTCCTGCCCTTGCTTTCTTGGTGGTCTATTAAAAAAAAGACATTACCACTGCACATGCTGGTGGAGGGCAGGTGTGGCCTTCTAGGCAAAAAATATAATCTGGGTACCTGCCTCTTGATGCAGCACAGACTATAAACTAGAGGGGGGTACAAAAAGAGCAAGACCTGAATGTATGCTGCTGAGCTAGTTCTCTTTTTTGAGGTGTTGCTCCAACCCAAGGTTTTGTGCATAGTCATTTGGTTCTTCATGAGGTACCCAAATGGCTGGTACTTTTTACATCAAATGAGATTTGTGTTTGATTAGATGCTTTAAAGGGCAGGGCAGACATTGGGAGATTAATAGAACCCGGATGTCTCAATAAAGAGTACCTATTTTCTTGCTCATATCTCAAAGGGCTTGTTCATCCCTTATTGTAGCAATAAAATAAAAAAAAATAAAAAAATAAAAAATGAACTATAATAAATAGAAGAAAATGTAAAGCATTTTACATTTTTCACTTCATCCCTCCATGCTCACATACAAGTGCAAATGTGCACGTAGGTTCCTCACGCATATGTAAACAGTCATTGCACCACACAATCACCATGAACGTCAGAGTGAAAGCAATAGTTCTAGTGCCAGAGTTCATATGTAACTCTACACTGACAATCTGGCTTTTAAAGCATTGTCTATGGCCAATTTTAGGCCAATTTTAGGTACCGTAGTTTGTTGCCATTTCACATGTGTGTACAATTAGAAATCTGTCATCTGACATGTTTGATAAATATTTACTTGACACAACTTCATCTTTTATATTTTACCAAAAAGTGGGTATTATATTGTGTTTGTGTGCACACAAATTCACTTAGGTGTAACTACATTTACTAAATGGCTGTGAGACTTTAAAAATTACAACAGCCCCTATTTATTTTGTGGGGTCTCTGCTTTCAGAAAATATATAATGTTTGGGGGTTCTAGGTAGTTTTCTAACAAAAAAAAAATCAAATTTTAACATGTACATTACCAAAAAAAATTCAAAACTGCCCTGGTAGGTAAATCGTTAAACTTCAAGAAAATGCAGTGTGGTAGACTGAAAAAAAAATGCACATCAACTGTACTATCAAACTGTTAATCCACTGACCTATTTGTGTGAAGTTGAGCACTTGAGCTATATTTCTTTGAAGCATACAATTTCCTATAGCTTTTAGGTTGTGGCTGGCTGCTATTTTCTTTGGTCAATGTATGCCTATTACAGCTTTTTAAAGCTGAGATTAAGACCCTTTCACACTGAGGCACTTTACAGGCACTATAGCCTTTAAAATAACGCCTGCAAGGCGCCTATAAAGCACCTCTCCTTTCACTCCAATGTGAAAGCCCGAGTGCTTTCACACTGGACACTGGAGCGGTGTGCTGGCAGGACGTCAAAAAAACTCCTACGAGCAGCATCTTTGAGGCGATGTAGACACCGCTCCTAAAGCGCCCCTGCCCATTGAAATCAATGGGCAGCGCCGCTGCTTTGCGGTGCTTTTCACACTTTTTCACCCCTTAGTGGGGGTTAAAAGTGCCCCATTAGCGGCCAAAAAGTGCTGCAAAAACAATGGTAAAGCACTGCTAAAAATAGCGGCGCATTACCGCCGATGCCTGGGTGCTGCCAGTGTGAAAGTGCCCTTAGTGATTTATTTTTGTTTTAAAATCAGCATCAGGTATGGTACCTACACGATTGGTGAATGTCCCATGTGCTGGCGGTTACTCTGTTCATTGAAATCTTTTGTCCATGGCCCCCAAATACCCTCTGTTTCTATTGTCTTCCAGTACTGCTGCCCTTAATAGGAGTGGCTTCATTTATCACAGGCACTCATTAAAAGTACTGTCTGTGCTATACTGTCAGGGCCTGGACTTGAACCTGGGACCTCTGCTGTGTCTGGTGATGACTCTTCTTGATGACCTACCTGAGAGGCTAGATTGCCCTGTCTGAACCATTGGACAACCCTGTCTTGTGCTTTGACTTCTGCTGAACCTTTAACTCTTGGCTCCTCTCATTAACTTCCTGACTTGTCTCTGACATGTCTCTACACTTCCTGTTTCTCAGATCTCTCTCTCATCTTCCCTGCTGCCATCCATATTGTGCTACTGCCCGTTATTAATCCTTGGCTTGTTCTTCGACTACGCTTCTGCCTGATCCAAACCTACAACTACTTAATACTGACCTTTGGCTTGTTTTTCTGACTACGCCTCAGCTTGATCCTTACCCGCTTATCCGCTCATGGACCCTGGTTTGCTCACCTCCTGGTGGGGTGACCCTGAGGACCGTGACCTGGTACATGCAGCAAAATCCATCTCCACCTCCAGGAGCTCTGGTGAACACCAGCTAGTACTTATATTTAACATCTCAAGTGAGCCCACTTTATCCGCCAGGGTGACTGCCTGTGTGCCTATCCGGCTGGTCGGTGGTAGTCCCACTATTGCTATAGCAACTGGTACTCAAGCCTGACCCCTGATTCTAACACTCTTACACTCTGAAGACATGCTAGTAATTAGCTCCAGTCAAAATGGCCCTGAGGTGTGTACGTATGAATGTGTGTTAAGGACCTTAGATTGTAAGCTCCTTGAGGGCAGGGGCAGATGTGAAAGTACAATATACATGTACAGGAAATTGGAGGTGAAATATAAATGCCTATAATAAATAAATATATTTAATTGGTTATTTTAACCATCGCAGATTTTTTTCTGGTATGAATCACTATCTTATATATTTTGGAGAACCGTGGTGAAATCTTTGCAGTAGAAGTTTCTGTTTGTCTTTAATCTCCTCCTCTAGCCATGAAGTCTCTCTCCTCTTTTAAAGCAAGCAGGATGATCTTCATTTCTACAATATACATTATGTTGCATTGTTCATTTTTTGAAAAAATATGTCTTTGAAACATCCAGGCCAGGTTGCAGGAACTGGGAACTCAGGTTCAGAGGCCCCAGAACAGATACAGGAATCTGGTAAACCAATTCACTGGTAGCTGTGTTGATAATAATAATAAGACATTCTTGTTATTACCATTATTATTTTCAACATAATTTCAGTTTACTGAATTAATTTTATTTTTCTGAACTAATGAAAGCAGAAATCTGATTTATTTTGTCCGCTATGAATTCCTATGTCTTATTGCATTTACATCTTATTACTTAAGTTATATAAGAGTCCAATTTAATTTATCTGCAAATATGCAGCCTGAGTCTCTGAAATCCATCTATGATGTAATATATATGAATGGAAAGATATAGATTTGAAATCCAATCTGTCAGCCAAGTATCAGATTTGTTTTCTGACAACTTTATTATTCTATTTCAACAAACGTTCCGTTAAATGTCAATTTTGTGAAAGTTTGTACTTCATAGAACAGAGCTTTTAAGTGTATCTATACAAAACATCAACATCTAGGAAGATGAAAATTGGGTGTAGAATTGTTTCTGTGGTTAGTTAATCTGAATCTAGCAGAGTCAGAAATTCCCAACTATATCACACTGAAGTATTTTTAACTTTGTTATGGTAAGAATGTTTTGCAAGAAAAGGCTACATTAGTGGTAAAAGCCCTTGAAAGGTTTGTATGGGTGCACAGGGAGGGAGGCCTCAACAATGCTCCTTAGGATATACAGGCTCACTTCTGCATAGAAACCAATGAGCTTCTAATCTCAGCTTGTTCAATTAACCACTTACAGACCGGACCATTTTGCTGGTCAAAGACCAGACCACTTTTTGCGATTCGGCACTGCGTCGCTTTAACTGACAATTGCGCGGTCGTGCGACGTGGCTCCCAAACAAAATTGACGTCCTTTTTTTCCCACAAATAGAGCTTTCTTTTGGTGGTATTTGATCACCCCTGCGGTTTTTATTTTTTGCGCTATAAACAAAAATAGAGCGACAATTTTGAAAAAAGCGCATTATTTTTTACTTTTTGTGATAATAAATATCCCCCAAAAATATATAAAAAAACATTTTTTTCCCTCAGTTTAGGCTGATACGTATTCTTCTACATATTTTTGGTAAAAAAAAATCGCAATAAGCGATTGATTGGTTTACGCAAAAGTTATAGCGTTTACAAAATAGGGATTGTTTATAGCATTTTTATTAATAATTTTTTATTATTTTATTTTTTACTAGTAATGGCGGCGATCAGCGATTTTTATTGTGACTGCGACATTGTGGGGGACCCATCGGACATTTTTGACACATTTTTGGGACCATTGTCATTTATACAGTAATCACTGCTATATAAATGCAGTGATTCCTGTGTAAATGACACTGGCAGTGAAGGGGTTAACCAGTGGGTGACAGTGTAGGGGTTAAGTGTTCCTAGGGGTGTGTTACTAACTGTGGGGGGTTGGGCTTTCATTTAGTGAACACTGATCTCTGCTCCAATCACATGGAGCAGAGATCAGCGTCACTAGTTGCTAGGCAGAATGGAGAAATGCTGTTTACACGGCATTTCCTCCATTCAGCCATCCCGTGAGACGATCGCGGGGATGCCCGCGGCGATCGAGTCCGCGGGTCCCGCGACCAGACTCACGGGGGTGCCGACCAGCGCGGGAGCGCACCGCCGGCGGCGCGCTCCCGATGGCAGGGCGCCATTGAATATTGGACGTACCTGTACGCCAATATGCCTGCCCGTGCCATTCTGTCGACGTACATCGTCGTGCGCTGGTCGGTAACCGGTTAAGCTTTGGTAATAGAACCTGGAAGCTCATTGGTTTCTATGCAGAAGTGAGCCTGATTTTGCACTTTCTAGCTGTAGTAAATAAACCCCATTGTGTACTTAAAAGTGGGGTATGCCTGTAGTTGCAAATAAACTTCTCCAAAACGAAATTTTGGAGTAAATGTAATTTTATATTATATGCCATGCAAACGTGCCACCTGTCTAATTTTGTAGAAGCTTAAATAAACAGTTTAAGGCCCCTTTCACACGGGCGGATAGAATGGTGCTTTTAGCTGCGGATTTTCTTCATTTCTACCGCAGCTAAAAGCACACAATGCTTTCCTATGGCCCCATTCACACACAGCGTTTAGCGGCGATTTCGTTACATGCGGTTCGGTGCGAATAGAAAAAATAGAATTGTATGCGTCCAGGTGCGATGTAGCGCAGCTATAAGCACATAACCGCAGGTAATCGCAGTCTTTTGTGTCAATTGCGGCCAGCAGCGTGAAAGAAGAAAATAAAAACCCGGAAGCACATCCTATACAGCAGGTGTACCTGGGAAATGACACAGGAAGTTGAGAGGGATGAAAGGGGAGAAGACAGCATGGCGGCAAGAGACATCTCACACGAGGCCATCATCGCACTGGTGCAAGCCCGACCAGAGTTATGGGACTCAGAATGCCCAGGATATGCAGACCGAGTGCTGAAGAGAGCAAAGTGGGAAGAAGTCTACAAATATGTCACACCGAACTGGGACGAGATGTCTGCAACTGAACAGGATAACCGAGGTGAGTGCAAGGTTTGTTGTGTCTATGCAGCAGGGTACACATGCATCCTAGTAAAGATTTTACCCCCTAATGACCAGGCCATTGTATGTTTTTTTATATATTGCAGGAAAGGAGGTTTATACACGTTGGAGGTCCCTGCACGACCGTTACAAAAAAGAAGTCAACGAAGAGAAGGCTGCGGAGAGAAGCGGAGCACCCTCAACTCGTCGCAGGCCTAACCCCCATGCAGAGGCTTTGTCTTTTTTGAGGCGCACCACTGAGATGCGCACGTAAGTATATCCATTTATTTTACTTAGCGATTTGGCATATTCATGTTCACTTTTTTTTTAAACGTGTAATCTTTATTGTTACCTAGAACTGTGTCAAGTGTCCCTGTGAGAGCAAGCGCAAGGCGCGAAAGTTCGTCGCCATCACCATCAGGAGACGCTGACACCAGTCAAGAAACCACAGAAACAGTGTCATCCCAAGAATATCATCCATCCACTCAAGAACCTGCGGTATGTATTTTAAAAATGTCACAATTTCTGTCCACAAAAGACGTTACATTTTGAAAAGGCAGCTGGTGTTGGCACAAATGTTGTAGAAACAACAACGACTTGTTTTTTGGGCAAGGTGTGACTTGTTCTTCTGGCTTTGGAGGTCTTCAGTGAGATCAGGTTTTTGCAACAAAACAAGTACCTGTGTGTGATCTATTCTAAACAGGTGCTGCAATATTTGTGCAAGCCATCATATGCTGTTCAGTGTGACCTCAGTATCAGATGCATAATCTATATATTATAATATTGCAGGCAAATCCAGATAGGAGAGTCCGGTCTACTACTACCACCCGTCGAACACGTACTCAACAAGAGACACCTTTTGAGGAATATTTCAACCGTATCATTGAAGAAATGAGAAACCAATCACAAAACCAGGCAAAAGATGATGAATTCCTCAACATCTCAGACCCCGATGTTATGTTTTTAAGAATGTTGCTTTGTGTAATCAGGGAGATTCCTGCAGATAAGCGCACTGAGGTCAGGGGTGATATACATGCCTATTTAACGTATATTGTGTCCGCTTGCAAAGAGCAACGCCCATATCCTAAATTTCAGCCATGGGCTATGGGTTTTAATTCACCTAGTGGGTCTTTCAGTAGACCAATGCCCAGTCAGCAGTGCCATGACACAACATCTGCCATTAACCCTTATGTAGGACCCCCACCACTGTATACATCTTACCCGTCTAATCCTGGTTACCAAAGGATGCATGTGCAGCCACACCCAGTGTCTTCACCCTCATCTTCCCATTCAGGATCACCCATAGATGTTGGCAGTGAACCAAGCCATTCTTCCCTGCGTAACCCTAATTATTCAATATATGAAAACTTATAGTATTCCTATGGCAGTGATATGACGGTTGTATTTTTCTTGTTGTGTAATGTTACTTAATGTTTTACCTACACTACTTTAATGTTTTACCTACACGAACTAATGTTTACAACAAACCCCAGATTCCTCCATGTACACTGAACTGTACGCACAGAAGAATCTCCCACTGTCCCAAGCTTATACATGTTGCTACTTGGCCCCACTTGCTCTCACAATACCTGAACTTTCTGATTGGGTGCTAGCATTGTTTAGGTTGAGAGACTTGGCCCAGTGGGAGATTACCCCATCTACACAGTGGAGTGTACATGGCGACATCTTTTGCACTTTCTCCATCTAGCCAAATATTTCAGAACTGTTTACCGCACTCAGTGCCCATCTTTGGCCCCTTTCACACGGGGCGGATCAGTAATGATCTGCCCCGTGATGATCCGCTCGCTCAGTGGGATTGCTCCGTTGTCCCCGCTGAGCCGGCTGCGGACAGGGCGGTCTCCGCACACTGTGCAGGGACCGCCCTGTCAGCTCTCCACTCTCCTCTATGGTGATCGGACGAGCACGGACTGTCTGTCTGTGTCCATCCGATCGGCTCTGCAGACGGATAGAATAGGTTTTTACTCCGTCTGCAGAATCGGACTGTTGCGGAGGCGGACGATATCGGGTGCCACCGCAATTGTCCGATTCTGTAGACGGAGGGAAATCCAATTTTTCTAGCCATCTGCAGAGCGGATTGGATCTACACGGACAGATGGTACGTGCTCTTCCGATCCCCATAGAAGAGAACAGAGAGCTCACAGGGCACAGTGTGCCGGGACAGCCCTGTCTGCCACCGGCTCAGTGGGGACAATGGAACAATCCCTGCCGACCAAGCGGATCTTCACGGGACGGATCATTACTGATCTGCCCTGTGTGAAAGGGGCCTGACAGCACTTCAGGAATACTGTAACCTTTTTTTTTTTTTACGGGGGGTAGTGGGGGATATTTTGTGGACTCGTTATCTGTTGCACTTGAAATTCAATACTTTAAACTAAAAGGAGATTTTATATATATATATATATATATATATATATATATATATATTCCAAAGGAATTAAAAAACATTTTTCTATACTTGCAAGCATTCAATGTTTTTGTAAGGTTTTTCTATTTTTTTTATACACCCTGTGCAGTGCAGGAATACTGTAACCTTTTTTTTTTTGGGGGGGTAGTGGGGGATATTTTGTGGACTCGTTATCTGTTGCACTTGAAATTCAATACTTGAAACTAAAAGGAGATTTTATATATATATATTCCAAAGGAATTAAAAAACATTTTTCTATACTTGCAAGCATTCAATGTTTTTGTAAGGTTGTTCTATTTTTTTTATACACCCTGTGCAGTGCAGGAATACTGTAACCTTTTTTTTTTTTGGGGGGTAGTGGGGGATATTTTGTGGACTCGTTATCTGTTGCACTTGAAATTCAATACTTGAAACTAAAAGGAGATTTTATATATATATATTCCAAAGGAATTAAAAAACATTTTTCTATACTTGCAAGCATTCAATGTTTTTGTAAGGTTGTTCTATTTTTTTTATACACCCTGTGCAGTGCAGGAATACTGTAACCTTTTTTTTTTTTGGGGGTAGTGGGGGATATTTTGTGGACTCGTTATCTGTTGCACTTGAAATTCAATACTTGAAACTAAAAGGAGATTTTATATATATATATTCCAAAGTAATTAAAAAACATTTTTCTATACTTGCAAGCATTCAATGTTTTTGTAATGTTTTTCAATTTTTTAAATACGCCCTGTGCATTGCAAAAGATAGAAATAAAAACAATTTAAATTGTTGAAAATTGTCGACTACTTTATTTAAGGCAAACGTGAAAACTGACACAAAAACCTGAAATATGTGATGAAAAAAACATGCAACAATGGTTAAAAATTTATACATAGTCCAATTGCCATGGCAGCTGTCCATCTTCACTCAAAAAATAATCAGTGAAATGTTCACGGACTTGTAGGGCCTGATTACTTGGACGAGTGCCAGTAACAGGACCTATGGGTTCCTCATAAACATTTTTCTATACTTGCAAGCATTCAATGTTTTTGTAAGGTTTTTCTATTTTTTTTATACACCCTGTGCAGTGCAGGAATACTGTAACCTTTTTTTTTTTGGGGGGGTAGTGGGGGATATTTTGTGGACTCGTTATCTGTTGCACTTGAAATTCAATACTTGAAACTAAAAGGAGATTTTATATATATATATTCCAAAGGAATTAAAAAACATTTTTCTATACTTGCAAGCATTCAATGTTTTTGTAAGGTTGTTCTATTTTTTTTATACACCCTGTGCAGTGCAGGAATACTGTAACCTTTTTTTTTTTTGGGGGGTAGTGGGGGATATTTTGTGGACTCGTTATCTGTTGCACTTGAAATTCAATACTTGAAACTAAAAGGAGATTTTATATATATATATTCCAAAGGAATTAAAAAACATTTTTCTATACTTGCAAGCATTCAATGTTTTTGTAAGGTTGTTCTATTTTTTTTATACACCCTGTGCAGTGCAGGAATACTGTAACCTTTTTTTTTTTTGGGGGTAGTGGGGGATATTTTGTGGACTCGTTATCTGTTGCACTTGAAATTCAATACTTGAAACTAAAAGGAGATTTTATATATATATATTCCAAAGTAATTAAAAAACATTTTTCTATACTTGCAAGCATTCAATGTTTTTGTAATGTTTTTCAATTTTTTAAATACGCCCTGTGCATTGCAAAAGATAGAAATAAAAACAATTTAAATTGTTGAAAATTGTCGACTACTTTATTTAAGGCAAACGTGAAAACTGACACAAAAACCTGAAATATGTGATGAAAAAAACATGCAACAATGGTTAAAAATTTATACATAGTCCAATTGCCATGGCAGCTGTCCATCTTCACTCAAAAAATAATCAGTGAAATGTTCACGGACTTGTAGGGCCTGATTACTTGGACGAGTGCCAGTAACAGGACCTATGGGTTCCTCATAAACAGGGGTTTCGGTGGCCACGATCTCCTTACCCCTCAAAAAATTGTGGAGAACACAACTCGCTAGAACCACATTGACGGCATGCTCAACTTCCAGATGCATGGCTGTCATCAAAACACGCCATTTGGCAGCGCAAATGCCAAATGCGCACTCCACCATTCTTCGAGCTCTGCTGAGTCTATAGTTAAAAATTCGCCTCCTGGCAGTGAGACCATGCCTGGTATAGGGCCTTAGCAGGTGCGTGGATAAGGCAAATGCCTCATCTCCCAGCACTACAAGTGGAAGATCTGGTCCAGTAGTACCAGGGAGAGGCCTTGACTGTGGCACCTGAAATTCGCCATGTTGAAAACGCCGCCCCATTATGGAATTTCTGAAAATTCTCGAATCTCCAGAACTCCCATACGCTCCAACATCCACAGCGATGAACTTCATATTTGCATCGCTGAGTCCCAGAAGCACAATAGAAAAGTATTTCTTATAATTGAAAAAGCGGGAACCGGATTTTGGAGGCTTGATGAGCCGGATGTGTTTCCCATCTAATGCCCCAATGCAGTTTGGGAAGTTGGTCTTCTCCCAAAATTCCTCCGCTATTTCCTCCCACAGACTGGATGTTGGCTCCGGCATGACTGATGTTCTCAGTTCTTCCCAGATGACGTAACAGGTATCATGCACAATGGTGGATACGGTGGAAATTCCCATCAGAAATTGATGATGGAGGGAGGTGAAACTGGCACCAGTGGCAAGGTATCTGCAATACAAAATTGATAACAATTCAGAAAATATAAAATATAGTAAAATAAATAAAATTTAAAAAAAAATCAATATACATATGGAGTTCTACATGGTAACAAATAAACATCAGCATCTATATAAGCTGATGACTTTTAACACATTGCAGCCCAAAGATAAATCCCTCGGCTCTGGTAGTAGGTGCTGGCATCCAAACAGGAAGCCTGGTGGTGGGTTGGTCTAGTACAAAATATTATTTGGTGGTACCTTGCTTGTTAATGCAAAACTCTGCCTTTGTGTTCAGAGCTCACCTACATAATGAGAAACTACTGAAATTTGATGATGTTTCCTATTTGCAAAAAATAAAACTGACTGTGCAAGGCACGATAGATAGTTTTCAAGGATAAAAGATAATGGTAATGGGAGTAATGTGCGAAAAATCGCTGTTGTGATATAGATTAGGTTATAGATTCATCTATATATATATCTATATATATATATATATATATATATATATATATATATATATATATATATATATATATATACATATACATATACATATACATACATACATACACACACACTATTGCCAATATTGCCTAAGCCTGCATGTACATGAATTTAAGCATTTGTTCAACATATGGAAAACCTACCTTAACGTAAGTAACAGCCGTTCTTCTGGACTAATGCTTCTTCGCATATTGGTCGTGGTTCTGGTCAGGCGTCCTCTAACAAGTCCCAACAGCTCATCGAAGCATGCCACCGACATCCTGGTGTAATTGTGGAACTTGTCCCCATGAGTCCTCAGCTCACCGAACATGAGGGCAAAGTAGCCGATCGATAGGCGCTGAGACGTTAGGGGATGGACCCAGTAACGACGAGGACGTCGCCTACTCTGGATCGCTCTTCTTCTCTTCATCCTCATCATCAGCAAAATGAGCATTGCAAGCAAACTACCCATATTTGCATTCATTTTTCAAAAAAACTGGCACAAAACTCAGCACTCCTCTCCACTCCTGCAAAACTCCAACACACACTCAGCCAGAGAACAAAGAAACAGGTTTAAATATAGAGGACTGCAATGCATCATGGGTACATTCCAGGGAACAAAAACATAAATAAATAAAAGGGTTGCTATGGGAATAAAAACTGCAGTTAAACGCAACCGCATAAAAACGCATGTAAACGCATGTAAACGCTGGTAAACGCACTGTGCAAACGCAGCTGATCGCTGTGCCTGGAGCCTTGAATTTTGTAGAAAAAAATAAACATGATTCCTGCGCCAGAACAGCCGCCCGCTACATTTGCTAAAAAATAATGTAACACAAAACATATCACTTCAACAAAATGGTGACCATCTGCACACTGACTCCCTGTTACATAAATGAGATAGGTAAAAGATGGCTTCAGCTCCTGTTCTTCACCTATAGTTGTGTACAGGTGGAGAACAGGAGCTGAAGCCATCTTTTACCCATCCCATTCACATTTATGCAAAAAGGAGTCTTTGTTCAGACGGATGCCATTTTGTTGAAGTCCACTAAAGCCTGACAAACCGATCCTGTCTGTCATGCACAAGCCTATTCACATGCTAATCTCACTGGGGGCATTTAATCCATACAATTTTCATTGTTTTTGCTACAAAACAGATTCATTTACTGAGTCATCATTTTTAAAAAGGGATTATGGTGAAAAACAACAGTACTTTTAGAACAGAGATATCAAGAAGATATCAGGGTATACAAAAACGTATCAAAAAACTTCCTACATCTTGCTAAAAATTACAATACCTGTTAGGCCGCGTACACACGCGGGGACTGTTCGCCCAACTTTGTCCATCAAACAGTTTCGGCAAACAGTCCGCTCAAAATTAGCATGGACGGACATGGCCACACACGACGAACGAACAGTTTGCTGAAACCGTGCGCGATGACGTGAACGGCACGTACGACGGGATGGAAAATACAACGTCCTATACACTGCATTACAACTTTCGGCGTGTAAATCCTTTCTGAGCATGCGCGGAACTTAGTTTGACGAACAAGCCTACACACGAGGGGACTGTTCGCTGAAACCAAGTTTCAGCGGACAGTTTTTCGGAAATTCCGAAAAACCTTGTTCAGCAAACTGTTCGCTGAAACTGTCCGCTGAAAGCCCACACACGGGCGGACTGTCCGCCGAAACACTGTTCAGCGGACAAAGTTGGGCGAACAGTCCCCGCGTGTGTACGCGGCCTTACTTTACTCTGAATAGACAAAATGAGAGATTCTCTTTAAAGAGGAAGTAAACCCTGATGAGTTTACTTCCTCTTTTTTTCCCTGCAAAGGTAAAGCATAATGGACTACTATGCATCGCATAGTAGCCCATTATGTGTCACTTACCTGACACAGGAGCCAGCGAAGTCGCCGCTGTCCCCTGTAGTCCACCGCATCCATCTTGCTTGTGGCGTCTTGCAGCTCCGCCGAATGACAGCGGCGAAGCCGCGATGACGTCACTTCCGCACGGGAGTGGCGTCTCGCAGCTCCGCCGCTGTCATTCGGCAAAGCCGCGATGACGTCACTCCCGCGCATGCGCACGGGAGTCGACAAATGCGGCAGCTCCATTCTTGGAACTGCTGCGTTTAGTGCGCATGCGCCGTAGACAGCGGTGCCCGTTTTCGGGCAAATATCTCCTAAACCATATAGGTTTAGGAGATATTTCTTGGACCTACAGGTAAGCCTTAATCTAGGCTTACCTGTAGGTCAAAGTGGTTTGTAAGGGTTTACTTCCTCTTTAAGTTGCAGCATGATAAAGTACAGAGTTGGATAGATTGTATTTGTTGGGAATATGATTAACGTCTTGCCACCCGCCTGCCTGCAATGTACTGAGTGTGAGCAGCCATTGTCGGCAAAGCGACGTACCCATAGGTCGCTACCTACTTACAGGTTTAGGGTGCGTGAATGCGATGATGATTGTACACAGCGGAAGCCTGTCAGCAAGTCCTAGCCAATGATTCATTCGGCTGTGTGCAATCACAGCCCAGAGCTCTTGTGTAGAAAAAACAACACAGAGCTCTGTAGGAAGCAAACAATCTGTCGGCTTCTGCTTTGCTTTGCAGGGTTGAGAAACTCAGTAAAATAAGCATACTGTTCACACATTACACATAGTTAACCCCTTTAATCGCTCTCAATGTTAACCCCTCATTAGTACAGTCACAATTTATAGATTTTTACTGATCACTGTATTAATGTCACTGGTGATGTCAGTTCCCCCCCCCCCAGCATCAGTTAGTGTCAGATTGTCTGCCGCAGCATTGCAGTCCTGTTGAAAGTCGCTGATAGTCGCTATTAGTAGTATAGAAAAAAATTCCAGTATATATACCATAGTTTGTATAACTTTCATGTAAACCAATCAATAAACACTTCTTGGGATTTTTTTTTATCAAGAACATGTAGCAGAATACATTTTGGCCAAAATGTATGAAAAAATTAGATAAAAAATAAAAATAAATTATTGGGTATGTTTTATAGCAGAATGTAAAAAATATTGTTTGTTTGTTTTTTTAAGTTTTGGTAGTTTTTCATTTATATTGCAAAAAAAACAAAAAACAATGGTGACCAAATATCACCAAAAGAAAAAATAAAGCTCTATTTGTGTGAAAAAATTATATCAATTTAGTTTCGGTACAACGTTGCATGACCACGCAATCGCCACTTAAAATAGAGCAGTATCAAATGGCAAAAAATGGCCTGGTCATGAAGGGGGTAAATACTTCTGGAGCTGAAGTGGTTATGGAATATTGTAATAGTGTTCTGCCACTGTCAAATTAACAAATTAAAAAAGGGTAACTGTAAAAAAAGGAAATTATAATAAACACATATCGAACACTCTCATTGACTAATTTATATGGAATCTGAATGTAGTATCATGAACAACTACTTTCATAATATCTTCCTACAATTCATTTTTGTTTAGTAGTAATTTATCTATTATTTACATCTGTGGTATATTGGGATTTTTTGGGTGCACATTTACAACAAAGTTGTTTATAGAAAAATAAAAATTTATTAGAAAAATTTTAAAAAACAAACATCCAAAGGTAAGTATTTGATATTACAGTACTTTTACAAGTGCAAACTGATTTCATTTCTACATGTTTCGCCTTGGTTATTGGCTTCTTAAGGAGATTTTTTTTTTATATCAGGCACAGTATAGACTGTATATTCAAAAACTATTTGTATGTTTATTGAGGCTCCAGAGTCATAGGGGTATGGGAAGTCGACTCATCGGGTATAACCATAGAGGGGGATGTATCTTTAAATACACAACCGTTTATATGAACCATCCCACAAATAGAATCCTTTGATGTGTTCCAAGACTTCAGATTAATTGATAGCTTCCAGATCCAAAGTAAATAGATGAAGTTGCAAAAGATGGTGAGAAAGATAGAATAGATTGGTTTCTGAGATTTCATAAAGTCAAACCTGTTGACCCTTTAAACCAGAAGTGCCACAATAAATCTCTTCCCTTCCTATGCTGGACCACCGGACCACCTGAAGAAGCCAATAACTAAGGGGAACCATGTAGAAATGTTAATCAGTTTGCACTTGTAAAAGTACTGTAATAGTGTCAAATACTTACCTTTGGATGTTTGTCTTTAACATTTTTCTAATACATTTCTATTTTTCTATAAACAACTTTGTTGTAAATGTGCACCCAAAAAATCCCAAAATATTATTCCTCAAATGATATATTTATCTATCAGGGGATGTGATGTAAAATCTATGCTAGATGAGAAGCAACAAATTATTTTCCTTAGGACATTCCAGCTATATTGATACTTTGCTCAGGGCTGTAATTAAACATATATTGAAATCTCTGTAACACCAACTGAAGGGTTCTTTTTTTTATTATTAAAGTGATAATAAACACACTGTTTAATTTACATTGCCCCTTCTATTTCTGTATGTGGATGATGGCACTGTATGTTTTAATAAAAAAATAAAAAAATCTAAGTACCTTTTTCCTAATCAATATACAGCTGTCACATGATCCAGCTCTTTCCCAGCCTGCCTGCAGGGAAACATAAGCAGAAGGAGCTTCTAGTCCTCTGCGGCTGATCACATGTTCAAAATAAATAAAATAAAAAAACAGCCTTTGGAATGCAAAGTAAAAATAAAGAAATAATATCAATAAACTGTATTAAATTGTCATACAAATATATATATATTTGGAATCAAATCTTTATTTTTATTTTTTGGCAATACCATGGTTTCAGCAGATTTCTGCCTGTCACAGGCTGTGTCACACCCCTCCAGCCTGTTTCTAAGAATAAGATGGAGGAGAAGCCACCATTAATTTACATGTAATATCCCGCCGCCATAGTGTTTACCTGATTAGTGGGTATGGAGGAGGAGGGAGGGAGTGGACTTTCATTTACCACTGTGTATACGCCCACACGTGTGACTCTATAGTCACATGGGCTGGCAAGATGTCATAGTGAGGAAATGCTCAGCATAGAGTCTTACTGAAAACTGAGCATGTGCAGAGTTGCCATTACAGATGCAAAATCACTGAATTGGGGACATGAACAGAAGGGGGAGATAGAGAGCTGCAGGATCAACCAGAATGCAGAAAACATAGAGTGAGTAGAAACAGCATGTAATACAGCATTTATTGATAGTTTTTTTATTATATGGGTTTAGTGACCCTTTAAAGACACTTTTATTAAGAGCTTTTACAATGCCAGATAACAATACAGCAATGGGTGAAGCACAATTTCATTGGAAACATTACTGCTGTTCTATTTAATATAGCAATAGCAACCTTGGGTGTCTTGTTGAGTGATGCACTAGAAAAGATTGTACTATGATAGTTTTAACAACTCTGGTTATAAAGCTAACAATTACTTCCACCAAAATCTTGAATTTTTAAATGAATAAATATTTAAAGAATACAAACAATTAATGTCAAATGATACCATGTTTTTATGGGTCATTTAGAAATATCCAGTTTTTCATTAGGGATGAGGTTCGGGTTTGCAGCTACCATAAATCTCCCTAATAGGGGCACAGCCAGCAATAAAAACCTGACCGGTGTTCTAATCCCTCTCCACTCTATTCAAAACTAAAAAAAAGTTATATTTAATAGTTTTCTTCACCAAGAGCCTTTTTTCCAGTTCATCATTTGCTACGTTCCCCAACTATTTTTGCTGCGTTGTATTAAAATATGTGACAGTTATAAAGAGGCATAGATGAATTGTATAACAAAAAAATATGCATGATTAGTATAGCACTATGATAATGACAAGTATAAATACTTGTAAAGCCCCATACACACGATCAGATTTTCTGCAGATTTTTGTCTTCAGATTTACCAAAACCATGTAGTGCAAGGGCCTGCCTAATTGCGTGCAATTTGAAACTCCTGAGGTTTGACCTCATATTACCGTATTTATCGGCGTATAACACGCACCCCAAGTTTAGGAGGGAATTTTAAGGAAAGAAGCTTTTAGGTGGGAAGTTTAAGGAAAAAAAACTTACATTTAAATGCCCATCAATGCAGCCTTATCAGTGTCCATCTGCAACCTTGTCAGTGTCATTTCCAGCCTTGTCCATCATTGCACCCCTGTCAGTGTCATATGCAGCTTTGTCATGCAGCCTGTCTATCATTGCAGCCTTGTCCATCATTGCAGCCTGTCCATCATTGCAGCCTTGTCCATCATTGCAGCCTGTCTATTATTGCAGCCTTGTCCATCATTGCAGCCTGTCCATCATTGCAGCTCTGTCATGCAGCCTTGTCCATCGTTGTCCCCTTGTCAGTGTCATTTTCAGCCTTGTCAGTTTTATTTTCTGGTTTTATTTTAAAAAAATGGCGCCGCCGAGATGTCCCGTGTATCTCGGCGGTGCTCGGTAGCTCTCGGCCACCTTCGGCCCTTCTCGGTGGCTTTCGCCCGCCTTCGGCCATTCTTGGCGGCTTTCGGCTGCCTTCAGCCATTCTCGGTGGCTTTCAGCCGCCTTAGGCCATTCTCGGCAGCTTTTGGCTGCTCTTGGCTGTTCTCTGCAGATTTCGGCCACAGAGAAGGGCCGAAGGTGGCCGAAAGCTGCCGAGAACGGCCGAGAGCGGCAAAAAGCCACCAAGAACGGCCTAAAGCCGCCGAGAAGGGCCGAAGGCAGCCAAAAGCTGCCGAAAGCCGCCAAGAAGGGCCGAAGGTGGCTGGAAGCCGCCCAGAGGCTCCAAAATAGTGGAGGATCGGCGTATAACACGCACCCGCGATTTCCCCCTGATTTTAAGGGGAAAAAAGTGCGTGTTATACACCGATAAATACGGTATATGGTTTTGGTAAATCTGAAGACAAGAACCAGCAGAAAATCTTTTAGTGTGTATGGGGCTTTACACAGCTTTTAGCTTTTTCAGCTATATTTTGTTAAGCTGGCCATACACCTATAGATTATCTACAGATTTTCTATGGTTAGATGGAAAAAGTGCAACAGATTTCTCCATGTTCGCTAAACTGTGTGGATGGAGGAATCTCCCATTTTTTCCATCTAACCATAGAAAATCTGCAGATAATCTATAGGTGTATGGCCAGCTTTAGGCTTATTGTAGTTTGGCAGGTGTATATTTTCCAGTAGCTGTTTCATTCACTGTAAATGTAAAGAAAATGACTTGTCCATAAGTAACATAAGAAAAAATGGTATAGACATTCTAGTATGCCACTAATTTATTTATAGTATATTTCTTTACCTGAAATGCATTGCATTGAAATGTATTGCCACTCTGGTACAGGCATACCCCACTTTTAAGTACACAATGGGGTTTATTTACTAAAGCTGGAAAGTACAAAATCAGGCTACTTTTGTATAAAAACCAATGAGCTTCTAGGTTTTATTACCAAAGCTTAATTGAACAAGCTGGGGTTAGAAGCTCACTGGTTTCTATACAGAAGTGAGCCTGATTTTGCACTTTCCAGCTTTAGGTACTTAAAAGTGGAATATGCCTATATTTGCCTCTTTTATCACATTTTATGAAGAAAGGGACAATTGGAAGCTTGTACATTGCATTGGACATCAAGCTTGCTTCTTTAAAAATAATTTCATAGATAAGGTCCTGTGTGCCTTACTGATAACTACAGCACAGAACGATGGATCCAAATGACAGATGTTTCTTTTTTTCACAAAATCTGCCACTTTCCCTCCTGTGAAAATTTAAAAAAAGTTGACTGCAAATGAGTTCATTTCACAGGCACCTTAGAGTCTTATAGCTATAATTATACCAATGAACACCTTTGGGCTTTATATTCAATTATTCACAATTTATTGTGACTTTTCACAGGCAAATCTCACCTTATGTCACATTTAGTTCAAGTAGCACCCTATAAAAATACTTCAATCGTGCTTAAAAAATACTTATTTACTCTAACAAAATAAAGGATAGCTTTCTTTTTTTAAATGTTTTATATCTGATGCTGATAGTTTAGCTCAACGACCATTTAGAAGTTGGTTGAGCTTAGCTGCTGATAGAAGAGTGGGTATCTGCTGACTGCTGGGTCAGCAAATTACTCTCTGGTCTACCTTTTAAAAACGTTGGATAGAACTGAAAAAACTTTCTCAGAGCTGTTTAGTAACTATGTTAATAAGTGCAGTGCTTGTTCAGCCAGTCGGTCAGTTATTGGCCTATTTAACCATTTTTACAGAATTTGCTACAGGTTTCAGGAGAGGAAACATTGACGACCAAAAAATACACACCAGTAAGTTTAGGTTTTGGTTGTCATAATGAGAAACTTCTGTTGTATTTTTTATTTTTTTGCTTTATACTCATATATGTATATAGATCTATGGTTGTCATAAATTGTCTTGCTGTTGACTGAGTCTCTACCTACCATTACTACTCTTTCTGTAAAATAATACTTTTCTATATAGTGTTATTGTTGAGTGATACCTGGTGTTGAGACACTATTTATTGGTCAACCAGTTGTGATGCTCTCGGGCTGATGCCAAGTACACACTATCAGAAAATCGGATAAAAAATTACAACTTTCAAAGTGATTGTACGATAATCTAATCATTAGTACACAGCTTTCTAGAGCAGAGTTGCCAGTAAATTTACTGACAGTTTGTAAAAATCTTGTGAACAATTTTGAGCTTTCAGTTCGCACTTTCAGTTCGCACTTTGAATGACAATTGCGCGGTCATACAAGACTGTACCCAAACTAAATTTTTATCATTTTCTTCCCACAAATAGAGCTTTCTTTTGGTGGTATTTGATCACCTCTGCGGTTTTTATTTTTTGCTAAACAAACTGAAAAAGACAGATATTTTTGAAAAAAAAATGTTTTTCTTTGTTTCTGTAAAAAACGTTTTTTCTCTGTCACTGACGGGCACTGATGAGTCGGTACTGATGAGGCAGAACCAGTGGGCACTGATGAGTTGGCACTGATATGTAGAAATAATGGGCACTTGTAGGCGGCACTGATATGCAGCACTGATAGGCACTGACAGGTGGCATTGTTGGACACTAATAGATGGCACTGATGGACAGCACTGATTGGGCAGGTACTGACAGGTATTACTGCTGGACACTGATTGTCACTGTGATGGACACTGATTGGCACTGTGGTGGGCTCTGATTGGCACTGTAGTGGGCACTTGCAGACTTTATTATTGAGGCACTGCTGGGCACTGATTGGCAGGTGATTGGCACATCTCATGGGGCTGTGCTAATAAACAATGTGCGGATTATCAGCACAGACCCCCCCCTCTGACAGGAAAAGCCGCCGTTTGTCTCACTGTCAGCACGAACCGAGGAATGCCATTTACCGGCACTTCCTGGTTCTCGCGATGATCAGCTGATCATGTGGTAAGAAGCCTCTGTCAGAGGCTTCTTATCACGATCGGAGATGCGGTGTGTCAGACTGGCATGTCACACTTGTGATCGCTGCACTGCGCGCCCCCCACGGGTGCGTGCTGGCATGTTATCCTGCTGGACCTCATATGACGCCCAGTCAGGATAACAGAACCACTTACTGGCCATCATTCTGTTATAGGTCGGACGGGAAGTAGTTAAATATAAACTGCGTTAGTTTACAATAAGAATTCTGTAATTTCTCAGGTTGCCAGTAAAAAATGTGCTCTGCTAGTAAATTTTCCATGTTTTGTCAGTAAAAAATGCTGTGGGAACCCTGTTCTGCCGATCACAACAATTTATGAAAAATTATCAGAAGAGATAGACACAAAAAAAATTCTTGTACAATATCAGAACAAACAATTTTAGTTTAATAAATCCAGTACAGTATTCATCCAAAAAAATAAGAAGACCTAGACCACGCATGCCTGGAGGCGAAATAATACATTACAATACAACACATTGCATCACTTCTGAAGTTGTATTCGGTCGTATGAGAATTTTCATAACTTTAGTAACCTCTTCATTTTCAATATGAGACTAGCTTGCAAAAAAAGAAAAAAAACAAACGATCATTCATCCAATATTATCATCATGTGTATGAGGCTTTAGACAGCTATGACTTCCAAGTTTTTATTTGCCAGACTTTGTGCTCTGGGGTACTCATCCTGTAATTTTAAATGGTTGTATATTTGGAAATCAAACAGGCTTACTGATGAGCAAATATTCCTGGGGTTGAATTGTCAAAGGTTTCACAAATCTTGTTCAGTTTGCTAACCCAAACTTAGATGGGAATCCCTTTGAAGTCTATAAGGAGCAAATGTTGTTGCTGAATTTGGGCCATTAGTGCTAATAGACAAATTACAATAAAAAAATACATGTTGGGAAGAGATGAATGTATTAAGGTATAGTTTGAGGTGAGTTTGAAAAACATGCTTAAATTTCAGATGTTGAATCTGACCCCCATTGAAGTCAACAGGAGAGGAATGTTAAAAAACAGTAATGGCCATTTTATAGGCTAATAGGTAAGGAATTGTCAAACAAATTGCATGGAGTGGACAATGCCCTGGGGAACATGTATCAAAGCAGAAGAAAAAATAAAAAAAAACCTTCAGTTTGGTGGAAAGCAGTCATTTTAATAATGCTTTAAAGGCAACAAGGGTAGCTGGTTCAAATCCCAACCATGACACTACCTATCTGCAATTTGCATGTTCTCCCTGTGCCTGCGTGGGTTTCCTCCAGGTACTCTGGTTTCCTCCCACACTCCAAAGATGTGCTGGTAGGTTAATTGGCTTCTGTTCAAAAAAAATTAAAAAAATTGTCCCTAGTATATGAATGTGAGTTGGGGACCTTGGATTGTGGGCTCCTTGAGGGTAGGGACCAATGTGATGTTGTGATATATGTGTGGAGCACTGTATAAATTGAAGGTGCTATATGGGTACCTTAAATAAATAATAATAATAATAGATGAGCATCTTAATGAGACACAATGAATAGGGGCTAGGGACAATTATAGACACTCACTCAGAATGAACTGGTGTCTTTATTCAACCTTACAAACTATGTAACTATGTAAAATTTACAAAGAAAAAAATGCCATTTAAATTGCCGGCAAATGACCGCTCCACCCACTTTATTTCTGTATGTAAGCAAATTGAAGGGGATACCCTTTGATGAGGGTTTGCTATAGATGTTATTGGGCCCCCCCATAAAAAAATCAGCATGGGGGTCCTCCTGAAAAAAACAAACTAGATCATTCAAGTCTGATAGGGGTTTTAAGGGGAAATCCCATAGAAAAATGGACAGGTCCCCCCAAGAAATACATAGCAGACCCTGATCTGAGCCTGCAGCCTGGCACGCCAGGAAATGGGGGGCAGGGCTTCACCACTAAAAGTAGACACATGATTGGGGTTTCCTGGGTGGTGGTCATATTTGAACAATGAGAAATAAGACAATGAGAAACACCACTATCATATTTCATGCTTGGCTCCTACCGAATAGATAAAAAGTCCATGTGTTCAGACTTTGAGCTCATCACTAGGGACATGTACATTCATTAAACAGAAAAAAATTGTAGAAAAAATAAGTACAGCCAGGAGAGAATATTTTTATGTAGCTACAAGGGCAACACTAAAATCTGTTAAATACATGCTTGGTGGATGTCCTAAAGCTGTACATGGTGTTACTGAACAGTACAGTTTGGTACAGAATAATACAAACTTTGAAAAGACCCAATTAACATAAAATAACTAAAACTAATGGTACAATAGCAGTTTTTTCAGAGGAAGTAGCATGATCAAAAACCGATTTCACTCCAAATCATTTTAGAGTAGGGGGAGCATATTTCAGTTGCTATGGGGGTACTGTACGTTCCACATTTTTAACCACTTGCCTACAGGGCACTTTCAACCCCTTCCTGCCCAGGCCAATTTTCAGCTTTCAGTGTTGTCACACTTTGCAAAATTATAAAATAAAGAATAAGGCACTATACGTGTTTATATAAAAAACTGACACAAAGAAAACACTGCATCAAACTCAAATGTGTACATCAATGAGAAAATAAGCAAGCATAAAGTCCATAAGTGAATAAATCCCAGCACCAAAACAGAATACTCTGAGATAAAATGTCTAGATCTTCCACCACAAGTGCTTAGTATGAAGATGGCCACTCACCAGAATTGTTTGACACTTTTTTACAGGATGGTCAAAAAAACACTTTAGAAAGACCAGATTGGTTCCACTAATAGCATGAATCCACTCCAATGGCCACTCAGAAAGGAGTTAGAATGTAAAAAATGACTCCACAGGAGACATGGATGAAAGTCTCATAGTGTAGTCATTTTTAATAAAGTAATACAGCAGCAATTATAGCAGTTACATTCACATGTGATAGTGCCTGGCCTGGCACTAGGTGTAAACAGCGTGTGTGAGTCAGCTGATCCTTGGGGGTAGCATGCGTTCTACGTCTCACTCCGAAGGTGCAAAGCCTGGTGTGAGGTATCAAATATGGACCCGGAAATGATGTATCCTCTGCTCCGACATATGTTTTGCCATGAATGGCTCTTCAGAAAGTGATGTCACACTTTGAATGACAATTGTGCAATTTTTATCATTTTCTTCACACAAATGGGGTTTTCTTTTGGTGGTATTAAAAAAAAAAAAGACAGAAAATTTAGAAAAAAATAAAAAGTTTTTCTTAGTTTCTGTCAGTAAATTTTGTAAAAAAGTAATTTTTCTCCTTCACTGATGTGTGCTGATGAGGCGGCACTGATGGGCACTGTTAGGCTTCACTGATGGGTACTGATGAGGTGACACTTATGGGCACTGATGAGGTGGAACTGAGGAGGAGGCAATAATATGCCATACTTATGGGCACTTATAGGTGGCACAGATGAGCACTGATAGGTGACACTGATGGGTGGAACTGGTGGGCACTGAATAGTGGCACTGGTGGGCACTGATAGGCAGCACGGATAGGCAGCACTGATGGGTGACACTGATGGGTGTTGATGGGGGGCACTGATGGGCATTGAAGGGCAGCAATGATGGGCAGCAATGATGGGCATTGATGGGCAGCACTGATAGCCAGCACTGACTGGCATAACATATGAGTGATGAGTTCTCGGACGACATCATATGACGTCATCCCAAAATGAGAGCCGCACCGCCCCTCCATCATTTAACGGTGGGCAAGCAGTTATTTCCATATTAAATAAAATTGTACCGCTTCCTCACAACTAGACTGCACACTAGAGGGTGCTACATACATTTTTGGGACCATGGAAAGGTTTGTATTTAATCTCAATAATTATTGCTCTTTCAAAATATATTACAATACTTGTATTGCATATAAACAGTATGTTGAATGATGAACTAAGATAGTAAGAACCCTGGTAAACTCTAATAATAAATGCTTTAGCATACCTGAAAGCTTCCCCCTAGCTGAACCAGTAGAAGAAACCATAAGTGACAGCTACACTTTACTTTATCATTTTATATTGAAAATGTTGTGTGAGAAATTAAAGGTTGAAGAAGAAAACCAGATCATGAAATGTCACAGGATGCCCAGAAAGAAGTAAGTCTAGGTATGCTCTGAATATTGATAAAAAAAATTAAATCCAGGTGGACAGAACAGTGAACCCAACTATAATCTGTATCTAAGATTTAGATTAGAAGCAAAGGTTTTTGTTACATATTATATTTTTTTCCTTATACTTCCCCCCCCCCCCTTTCCTTCGTGGGAGACACACTTGATGTGGCCATTTGTTGTCTCAGTCTCCATCTGTCTTATGGCCCCAGAGGTTTCATGAGGTTCCATGGGTTATTTGTGTGGTGCAGATGTAATGTGTTTGTTTATGTTGGGGTGTGCCAGTCTCTTTCCCCCTTTGACAGGAAGAGTGCGCTATAGAGGTTTTGACATCACTTCTGGTTTCTGGTAATGTAGAAGTACACTAGTGACATCACATCCATTTGCCATTACCAGAGGTGATGTCAGTACACAGGGGGGAGTGGCCTTGATCCAGGTCTGAGCAGGGGCGGAGGACACTCTACAGGCCCATATATTGTGCAGCATGTGCATCCTGGACAAACCAGGGTGTAATTTTTTGTACAAATAATGCATATCTACATTCCTGTATACTGCAGTATGTCTGGTCTTTTGCATTGTTGTTTAAGCAAGTTTTGTACTTTGAGTTGTATGTAGCGGCGGGCTCCTGAAGAGCACGCGCTATGTTTTTCAAAGTTGAAACTTTACCCAAACTACAGTTTGGTTTGGGTCTATTTGCCTAAATTTGACTTCTGCGTCAGTCTGACTGGACTGTGAGATGCTCAGCTTTGCCGCGGGGGGCACTGTCTCTGGTGGCAGGCGTGGGACTATGGTCTGGTCAGGCACTTAAGTTACTCTCTTTTGGAGTCAAGTCAGTGGAAGTGCCCATCTCGCCGTGCCCTCTGGGGGAGGGTATTTAAGATGCGGACATCACGTGGTTCGGGGTTCCAGTCCAGTATGCTGTGCTGATTACATGGTCCTGGTCCTCCTGACCAGCCCCCAGGAAGGCTATGGCCTGGGGTTAGGATCCACCCGACTTTAATGCCTCGGGGCTGGCTAGCCTAAGGCAAGGGAACTAAGGAAGGATTCCAAGGTGAATGGGTGCTGTCTCCGGTTCGGGAGAGACCCATTGAACTTCGAGCATTCCAGGGGAGGACTCTTTAGAAGAATACCACGTGTGAGTTTGGTTTTCTGAACAAGAGCCTGAAAGGGCTGAAGTAACCGAGAGAATCCGGTCTTGTTGATATCGCCAAGCAGGCTGAAAGATCCAGGTATCCTACAAGTGTTCTACAGCTTAGTTTCCCTACGTGTTCTGCAACAACGTCGGTGATAAAGACTTTGTTCCTGAGTAAGCACCTTGTTGGCTGCTAGGCCTTGTGAGAGGTGGACTGTCCAACCTGCGAATGGCTATTCTCTGGATGCAGTCAAAGTAAGCAAGTTCCTTAACATTTATAGACTTTGACATTGAGAGTACCTGAATTCCTTCCCAACCCCCTGACCCAAGTTAAAAGACTGTTCATTGGTTGAAGCTTGCAAATAAAATCCATTCAAGTGGATCTATTGTCAGTCTCAAGTTACCGGGCCATCTACCATGGGACATCCTCTAGATGTGCAACAAGAAGAAGCGGAAGGTAACGGCAAGCCAAAAAATAACCAGCAGCTCCTTTCGGGGTTAGTGCTACATGTATATCTAGAGAGGATTTATATTTTAGTATTGCTCCACTACCGGCTATTGAGGAAGTGCGGACTGTTTGCTATTTTCTGGGGGGGGACATTTAATTTGGTAAGCCCTAGTATGTATACACAACTATTTTCTTGAATATATATCACTTTTTTTGTTTGGTAATCTCATGGGGTTTCACTGTTTTTCTTTAATAGGGACTTTATATGATTTGCCCACTTGGCCTAATAAGTTGCATGTACAGTAGTTTGCCTATGCAGGATTTTTGATATATTATTATATGGGGTAAGGGAAAAAAAGTATTCTCTTATATTATATATATAAGAGAATACTTTTTTGTAAATATTTGTAAATATTTTATTGTGTCTTTTCACGTGACAACAATGAAGAAATTACACTTTTCTACCATGTAAAGTGATGAGTGTACCACTTGTATAGCCGTGTAACCGCTGGCAACTTGTATAAGAGTATAACAGTATACTTGTATAACAATATAACAGTGTAACCGCTGGCAACAAAAGTGAGTGCACCCCTAAGTGAAAATGCCCAAATTCGTCACGTCCCAGCATGCCCCGGGACGTGACGTCATAAACGGGCCGGGTCACCGGGTGACATCACCCGGTGACCACGCCCTATACCTGTATAAGTCGCTGCGCACGTCGCACAAGCCAGTACAGCGGAAGACAGAGCTGGGTCAACATCGGAAGAAGAAAGAAGAGAGAAGAGGGAAGAAAGAAGAAAGACAGAGGATGGAGGAGACCGGGCTCCTCCGCTGGTAAAAGAGCTCCAAGAAGACAGCGGAGGAGCCCAGGAGAAAACACCGGAGAGCGGGAGAAGAGGCCGGACATTGGGAGAAGAGGCCAAACAGAGCGGAGAAGTCATCAGAAGACCCCCCGACGTTGGAAGAAGACCCCCGGAGCTGATTAATAAATTACTTTTAAAACTTGTGTTGTGTTTTTTATTGACACTTTTTCCCCAGGTGAATGGGTAGGGGTACAATGTACCCTTTACTCATTCACATAGGGTGGGGGGCCAGGATCTGGGGGCCCCCTTATTAAAGGGGGCTCCCAGATTCCAATAAGCCCCCCGCCCTCAGACCCCGACAACCAACGGCCAGGGTTATCGGGAAGAGGCCCTTGTCCTCATCAACATGGGGACAAGGTGCTTTGGGTGCGGGGGGCTGCAGGGCGTCCCCCTTCCCCAAAGCACCAACCCCCCCATGTTGAGTGCATGTGGCCTGGTACGGTCTAGGAGGGGGGGGCGCTCGCTAGTCCCCACCCCCTCCTGACCGGCCAGGATTCGTGCTCAGATAAGGGTGTGGTATGGATCTGGGGGGACCCCGCGCTGCTTTTTCGCGTAGGGTTTCCCCTTAAAATCCATACCAGACCTAAGGGCCTGGTATGCTCCCGGAGGGGGAACCCATGCCGTTTGTTTTTTTTACATTTGGCTTGGAGTTCCCCCTTGAGAGCTCATTCTCTGATTGGCCACGGCCAAAGTCGCCTGGCCTGGGGCGACATAAAGTCGTGTTGTAAGCCGCCCCAAGTCGTGTTGACAAGTCGTGTCCAAGTTGCCTACAAAAGTTGTGTTGGAAGTCGTGTTGCCCCTGTGTGAACCGACTCTTAGTAATTGGGAATTTAAAGTGAATCTGTCATGTGCTACTCTGTCTTGTAGCAAATTAGGGACAGTCAAGAGGAACCCCAGAACTCAGCGGGGGGCACAGGCATATAGCAGTTCAAGCAGTATTGCTCAGCAATGAAGCAGAGATTTTACAAAGGGGAGCCCAGACAAGTAGGTATGGAATGCCTTTTTTTGCAGGAGTTCTTTTTAATATTTATTATTTTCTTTTTTTTTCACTAGCTTACTTTAGTTGAATTCCTATTTTTTCTGAATACCTAAGTAAATCTTACATACTGAATTAATACCATGTTTTCACCATAGCCAAATGCAATTGATACATAGAAAATCTCAGTGTTTTTCTTAATTTCTCCAAATAAGCATCTTTTGATAATTTCATGCACCCAGGACCTCCATTTTCAGTTGAATTGAAAGGCCAGCAGATGGATCGACTTGAACTGATGTGCTGTCTCTTTGTAGACTGTTGGTAATGACATCTGCAATTCAAGCAGAGTGGATTGTACAGGCTGGACAATATGCTTTAGAAAGCAAAGGCTTTGTACAGCTTTAATTTATATACATGTATATGTATATGACATAGTTATTAGAGACTAGCTTTGGATATTGGCTAACTATTATCAGATTAATGTAGTATGCCTGAGCAAAACACTTTGATACAGTTCATTCTACCTGAAATGTGTGAGGGCCCCAACAGTGAGTTTTGGTTTTCGCCTTTTTGAGTCTGTTATATATAGTATGTAATTAAAAGTGTTTTCTATATTTGTTTGATAAGTGAAAAATACCTATTGATCTTACAAGAAATCTATTGCTGTCCTGTGCATTCTACCATTGCTGCACTGTCTTCAGTTAGTCTTGTGCTTTTTTCTCTCTCTGAACTACAGAACATCTCATCCTATGCTATAGAGATGAGGAGAAAGGAGGTGTTCTGTAACCCTAACACACCTTCTGTACTAGGATTCAAATTTTACTCTTCCATAGATATGGTACAGTAAGTAAGCATTGTCACCCTAGGAGAAGAAGTGTGTTATAGGCAGAATCACCAGATAAGAATAAAAGAAAAGAGCCCAAAAATAAATGCATCCATCACATCTAAGGACTGGAAGTTTGTGAAATATGCAGTATATGTGCTTACTCTTTGGTTTAGACACACTTTAAACATTTTTAATCTTGAATGTATGCCTTTTCAGAACACTTTGATTTAGTTGAGTCTACTTTGTAGTGTATTTTTAATCAGCCATTGAATCGGATATTCTGTTTTCAATTGGCATGCATCAGCGAGTGATTGGACACTGAAGGAGCAGCAGCACACTGATAAAGTCATCATTCTCCTCTCTACTCCTATGAGGAAGCTTCTAGTGTTATATGGAGGGCATTGTTGATTTACAGTGCTGCCACTTCCTGTTCCAGCTCTGCTATGTATAGGGGATTGGCTTGAAGACAGATTTAGTTACCTTGAGAGCTGTAAATACAAATACATATCATGACTTTACTCCATATTTTTTTTATCAACATTAGGTTTGTATTTTATTATATTTACAATGTAAAATGTAAAGTATGTTCATGTAGTATCAAAAGTCTGTCAAGCAAAATGGAGGTGACTGAGAAACTGGTAGTTTAGGAACAAATTTTCTCATGTATGATGTACTTACCGGTAATAACAGTTTCTTACACCCTTTTGGGAAACCATCAGCTTTTCTCTTTCTGTTGCTAGGGCATTTAGAACAGGTAAGGACATCGCTGATTGGATGTTAGAATGAAACATACATAATGCCTATTATAATTTAGTTAGTGTTAAGGAAACATGGTTTGATTCTTATAATTTGGCTGTAAGGTTGGCCATCCATGGTTAGATTTTCATTTAGATGTTCTGAAAACACATTCATTAGAACATTATTTCTTACCATCGGTAAGTTAACTAATTTTGTCTGAAAATTTGGTACTTTAGAATTTTCTCTTTGCCACAGTCAAATCAAATGCAGATTAGACCCCATTAACACTTAGAAAACCGAACAACCATTCTGAAAATGGAAAGTCAAAATGACATTATCTTTCACATTTTAAATAGAAAAGGTGCTGAAGTTTGTGTCTATGCTAAGTTAGTGAACTCAAAAAAAAAATCTGAAATTCAAAATTGTCGATGGACATTGTCATAAAGCCAGGACATTGTATGATATAAGCTTGATACACAGCAAGCTTGTATCATACATTACCACGGCACTTCTAAGCATGAAAAATATTGCACAGTATATACAGTGTGGTAAAACAAAACATAGAATGTAAAACAACAAGTATGTATTAGGGAGGATCAGAGAATGTAGCATACAGTTCAGTGGTCTGGAGTACATAGCTTACATTTAGCAAACAACACACTTTAGAGAGTGCAAAGGTGTGGAGCATATAACAAGCATATTAGACTCTTGCACACCTCACCCCTGTCTACAGCAAGTAGAAATCTAGTCTATATCACACGCCAACCCCAAAGGCCCTTATCCATCTGTCACAAACTCTTCATAATAAAATGCCTTATGCAGCCATCACACAAAACTAACCTCACTATTCATCTTGAACATGCTTTCACCCAATCTCAGTTGCTCAACTTTATTGGGCTATACCTCTTTCTCCACCACTCACCTTGATCATGCTCCCCAACTAGTCCCATTCTTGTTTTGACACTGAGCTTGATCGTGCTTCTACCTCCTCCTCCACTGCTCACTTTGATTGCACTAAAACAATCTCCACTGCTCATGTTGAGCTAACTCCAGCTACCTACCTACTTCACTGCTTACCTTGACAACACTCAGTCACCATATGACTTTGATCATGCTCCAAGCTGCTCTAACAAGCTCTTGCTTACTTATAACCAACACTTCCCTGCCCACTTTGGTTCTAAGACCATCCGCCTAACCATGCATCAGACCTACACCTGTTGTGTCACTCTGCACAGTGCCTTTGCAAAAGGTGTTCAGGAAATTTGTTGTGGGGACCGACAGCTCTTTTGTCTATGTAGTTGTGATAGAACCACCACTTTACTGTTCCCTGTGACCAACACTGGGGCCCCTCTTGAACAGTCTTATACTTTTATCTTGTGTATTTTTGTATTCTTTACTACTTCATGTACTGTTTATTATTAGCATGTTTGTCATTTTATTGTAGATATTGTGCACTCCCTAACCTCCTGAAGAAGCAGTATCTACCATGAAACGTATTGAGATACAGTGGTGTGAAAAAGTGTTTGCCCCCTTCCTCATTTCCTTCCTCATTTCCTGTTCCTTTGCATGTTTGTCACACTTAAGTGTTTCGGAAAGGTGAAAAAAAATCCAAACCATCATGGCCCTGTGTGAAAAAGTGATTGCCCCCTAAACCTAATAACTGGTTGGGCCACCCTTAGCAGCAACAACTGCAACCAAGCGTTTGGGATAACGTGCAATGAGGCTTTTACAGCGTCCTGGAGGAATTTTGGCCCACTCATCTTTGCAGAATTGTCCTAATTCAGTTACATTAGAGGGTTTTCTAGCATGAACGGCCTTTTTAAGGTCATACCACAACATCTCAATAGGATTCAGGTCAGGACTTTGGCTAGGCCACTCCAAAGTCTTCATTTTGTTTTTCTTCAGCCATTCGGTGGTGGACTTGCTGGTGTGTTTAGGATCATTGTCCTGCTGCAGAACCCAAGTTCGTTTCAGCTTGAGTACACGACAGATGGTCGGACATTCTCCTTCAGGATCTCTTGGTAGACAGCAGAATTCATAGTTCCTTTTATCACGGCAAGTCTTCCAGGTCCTGAAGCAGCAAAACAGCCCCAGACCATCACACTACCACCACCATATTTTACTGTTGGTATAATGTTCTTTTTATGAAATGCAGTGTTCCTTCTACGCCAGATATACTTGGACACACACCTTCCAAAGAGTTCCACTTTTGTCTCATCGGTCCACAGAATGTTGTCCCAAAAGTCTTGGGGATCATCAAGATGTGTTGTGGAGAAATTGACACGAGCTTTGATGTTCTTTTTGCTCAGCAGTGGTTTTCTCCTTGGAACTCTGCCATGCAGGCCATTTTTGCCCAGTCTTTTCCTGATGGTGGAGGCATGAACGCTGACCTTAACTGAGGCAAGTGAGGCCTGCAGTTCCTTGGACGTTGTTGTGGGGTCTTTTGTGACCTCTTGGATGAGTCGTCGCTGTGCTCTTGGGGTAATTTTGGGCGGCCGGCCACTCCTGGGAAGGTTCACCACTGTTCCATGTCTTCGCCATTTGTGGATAATGGCTCTCACTGTGGTTCGCTGGATTCCCAAAGCTTTGGAAATGGCTTTATAACCCTTTCCAGACTGATAGATCTCAATTACTTTCTTTCTCAATTGTTCCTGAATTTCTTTGGGTCTCGGCGTGATGTGTAGCTTTTAAGGATCTTCTGGTGTACCTTACTGTGTCAAGCAGCTCCTATTTAAGTGATGCCTTGATTGTGAACAGGTGTGGCAATAATCAGGCCTGGGTGTGGCTAGAGAAATTGAACTCAGGTGTGGACAACCACAGTTATAGTATGTTTTAACAAGGAGGGCAATCACTTTTTCACACAGGGCCATGATGGTTTGGATTTTTTTTCACCTTTAATAATAAACACCTTCATTTACAAATTGCATTTTGTGTTTACTTGTGTTGTCCTTGACTATTGTTTAAATTGGTTTGATGTTCCGAAACACTTAAGTGTGACAAACATGCAAAGGAACAGGAAATGAGGAAGGGGGCAAACACTTTTTCACACCACTGTAGTGGCTGTACGCATGTTCCTCCACATTGTTAACTTTAGAGGTCCTTGAGTTCTACAGATAGGCATTTGGTGATCATTACTGATCGGGAACTGTGTTCCAGCCTACTTGTTCTATGATATCTGTGTATCAATGTAATGGTTATTTTTGTTGGACATTTTTAAATGACTATTTGTAATAAAATTTGAAAGTTTTTAAAATACGTGTTTGAATATTGGCTATGGGCGTGCCAAAAAGTCCTTGATCCTTGTACATGACTTTTCCATTTGATAGTTTCTGGATGTGGTACTCAGGATAATTCTTGAAGGCACTGTTCTACTAATAACACTGTATTTTAGTTGTGTTTTTAAAGAAAATGGCCACCATGTTCTTGAAGAACTTGTATAAATGTACTGTGTGGAATGGAGAAGCTTTTGCACAATGGAGAAGCTTGCATGAAAGGCCCCTTTCACACATACAGACCATTAATTTAATCAGTTCAGTCACGTCTTTTCAAAGAAAAAATTGATTCATTTTTTATCAGGTTTTCATCAGTTTTTCATCAGGTTTTCATCAGTTTTTTTCGTTTTTCTTCAGTTTTTCATCAGGTGCTCCTCAGTTTTTCATCATATAATTTGCACCCACTACATTTAGACCCCTTTCACACGGCATGGATCCGTAATGATCCACCCCGTGATGATCTGCTTGCTCAGCGGGGATCGCTCTGTTTATCCCCGCTGAGCCGTCTGATAACAGGGCGGTCCCGGCACACTGTCGGCTCTCCGCTCTACTCTATGGGGGATCAGATGAACATGGACCGCCTGTCCACGTTCATTCGATCTTCTCTGCAGATAGAAAAATAGGATTTTCCTCCGTCTGCAGAATCAGACAATAGCAGAGACGGACGATATCGGGTGTCTGCGGATGTTCATCCGCAGACACCCGCTATCACATAGGAATGCATGTATGTCCGTATTTCATCTGCAAACGGATGGATGAAATACGGACATACAGTCCGCATGTGTGAAAGGGGCCTTATTGTGGTGTATTTTGCAAAGGCATTTGATACAGTTCCACAGAAACATTTACTTTACAAACTGAGGTCTGTCGGCATGGACCATAGGGTGAGTACCTGGATTTAAAACTGGCTACAGGGGTGGGTCCAAAGGGTGATGA
Source organism: Lithobates pipiens (assembly GCF_037356315.1). Classification (NCBI taxonomy): domain Eukaryota; kingdom Metazoa; phylum Chordata; class Amphibia; order Anura; family Ranidae; genus Lithobates; species Lithobates pipiens. Next base: position 16,327,485 of record NW_027507790.1, read on the forward strand.
TAAATAGCGAGTACTCATAATGGTCCAGAGTGGAAAGTGGGGTCCCCAAAGATCTGTCCTGGGCAGTGGCGCAAACAAACTGAAAAATTCTGAAAAAAAAAACATCAATTGCAGCCTCACTGTGCCATCAAATGCAGTCACTTTGCCCATCAAATGTGGTCACTGTGCCTCAAATGCTGCCACTGTGCCCCAAATGTCACTACTGTTCCCATCGAACACTGCCACTGTGCCCCAAATGCTGCCACTGTGCCCATTAAGTGCTGCTGCCCGCCGTCTGCCCAGAACTTACCTTGTCTCTAGTGGGCAGCAGGTGACAGCGGCAGGTGGCGAGCAGTGTCCGGTGTCCTCCAAATCCGACCCCAATGTCTTCTCCCGTGCTCCTCCTCTCGTCTTTTGCAATGGTTGGACGCCTGGTAGGTCAGGTGACCCAGCAACCTGATTGGCTGAGAGGTGGGTCAGTGTTAGGGAAGCAATGTATTCGTTTCTCTGACACAACACTGTGTAAATAGCGAACATACAGCATTGCGCCCACTGTTTACCCATTTGGAAGCCTATTAGAGTACACAGCTCTAATCAGGTCGCCTATTAGAGCTGACAGCTCTAATCAGGCGCTTCCAAAGAAACCCTGCCACTGTAATTCAGATATCCGGTGCCCGACAAGGGGCCGGGCACCTGAATAGGGGGTGGCAACAGTGACAATAGATAGATTCATGCAATGCATGAATCTATTTATTGGTGATAGAGCAGTGCAGAGAGAGGGGGTGGCACTCCTGCACCCTCTATGGACGCACCACCACTGGTCCTGGGATCAATTCTGTTTAATGTATTCATAAAAGATATAGAGGATGGCATAAATAGTTCAATCTCGACATTTGCGGATAAAATATAGTTAAGCGGGGCAATAACTTCAGCACATGATGTGGAAACCTCACAAAAAGACCTAAATAAAACATAGGGTGGGCAACTACAGGGCAAATTAGATATATTGTTGAAAACTGTAAAGTAATGCATTTGGGTGCTAAAAATACGAGTGCAAGTTACTCACTAGAGGAAGAACCTCTGCGGGAATCTAGGATGGAAAAGGACCTGGGGGTCCTAGTAGATGACAGGCTCAGCAATAGTATACAATGCCAAGGTACTGCAAGCAAAACCAACAGAATATTAGCATGCAGTGAGTCCAGAGAAGGGCAACAAAGCTAATAAAGGGACTGGAGGATCTCAGCTATGAGGACCGACTACAAGCATTGAATTTATTTTTGGAGAGGAAACGTTGAGAGAGGATATGATATAGATCTACAAATACTGTACTGGTGGCCCTAGCATACGGAAAAAAACTTTTCTGTGAAAGGGAATTTAAAAAGGAAAATGTTTGTCAGCACACCATGGATCAACAAGGAAGCATCCAAGCAAATTATTTAATGCATGATCACATCAAAAGAGTAGTGCAATGTTTCAGAGTCACGCAGGTCCCCTTCCCTTTGAGGGAATTTAAAAAGAAACGCGGCCATTCACTGAAATTGGAAGAGAAGCTATTTAACCTCAAACTGCCTAGAGGCTTCTTTACTGTCAGAAAGGTAAGGATGTGGAATTCTCTTCCAAAAGCAGTGGTATCAGCAGGGAACATTGATAGTTTCAAAAAACTATTAGATGGGCACCTTAACGATCACAATATACAGGGCTATACAATGTACTATTGACGTAAACACACGCAAACTTATGCCCCGTGCACACGGCTGGACTTTCTGGCGGAAAATGTGCGGTCGGAGCTTGTTGTCGGAAATTCCAACCGTGTGTGGGCTCCATCTGACTTTTTCCATCGGAATTTCAGACTCACAAAGCTTGAGAGCTGGATCTAACATTTTCCAACAACAAAATCCGATCGTGTAAATTCCGACCATGTGTACCAACACCAAAGTGCCACGCATGCTCAGAATAAATTACGAGACGGAAGCGCTCGGTCTCGTAAAAGTAGCGTTCATAATGCATATAGCACATTCGTCACGCTGCAATGTTAAAAATTGTTTAATGCAACGCATTCTATTTTTCTTTATAATGCTAGAAGAATGAAGTTTTGCTGCTCATATTCACACAGACATCACACAAACTTCTCTCTTTATTATTTCTCGTCATTTCATGAATATAATATTTTTATTCGTCAGATCTCCCGAATATTTTTTTATTTTTATGTTTTAATATTTTTTTATTTTTATGTTTTAATATTTTTTTACATTTTTGTGTTTTTTTTTAATCAAGATTTTCCTTTTTTTTATTTTGGTGATCTCCATAATTTTTTTGTGTTTTGTGTGTCAAGTTACCACAAAACCATTATTTTCTTTTATTTATTTATTTTATTTTTAAATCTCGAGGAGGTTGTTTGGTGTTGGTGTCCCTTGTTAATTTGACTTTGTATTTTTGAAATGTACCTACCTACTCCCAAATAAACTGTCCTTTTTTGAATAAAACACATAAGTATTTCTTTAACAAAAAAAACTTTATTAGGGGTCATAATCAAATAAAGAGGAAGGCAACGCTGGAGAAATAGCTGAAATTAGTGAAGCCTTTGGCCCCCAGGGCACACATCAACTCTTTTAAGGCAAAATTGGTGGCCTGAGGAGTCCATATATAATGGAGTACAATCTGGTCCAGAAGTCCAAGAGATCAGGAACAGTAGCAGATGACATATATATATGTCCCCAGGCTGTGGTCATACAAGAGTCTGCATCTTTTGTCAAACCAGACTGAACCCAGGCCATCACTCTCTGGTCTTCCTTCCAGGCTGTGGTATTGTAGGTGTGGCAGAAAGAGGAGGAGGATGGTCCAACTTACACAGGTGTTTTTTGTTGGTGATTTCACCGCTCAACCCCTTATTTAGTGTGTGATAAATGATTTCCTCACACATGAGGCATTGCCCCTCCGCCATTTCCTGCAGTTTGCATGTAGCCATGAAGGCAAAGACCTCTTTAAGAGTGGGGGTGGTTTTCAGGGCTGCAGAAGCCTCCACAATCATTCTTAGTGCTGACTCCTCCACGTTCCTCCCCTTCCTGGGCCTTTTGGTTGGAAGGCGGAGGGGAGGGACCTGGGATTCTGTGAGGCTCCTAGGCTTGCCCACCTCCTGGCTGCCACTAACCCCTGCCTCCTCCTGGCTGCCACATTCCACAGCCACCTCCTTGTTGCCACATTCTACGGCCTCCTCCTGGCTGAGGTATTCCTGTGTATGAAAAAGGGACACACTTTTAGTTTTTGGTTCATCAGTCACACACAATTTTCAGTTCATGACTGTTGCAAATTGAATATTAACAAATAGAAAAAATTATCATTCTGAGCCCAGCATCTTTCGTTCTTGTCCCAATTATTTTTGGCTACTACTGTCTACTGGCTGCTCCATGTGCTTTTCTTTACTGTTGTACAGTTTGAAATGGCAACTTTCATGGGTTCAATCGGTCGTAGGAAACATTGTTCGTTCGCCCACTAAAAAATAATGTTTTGGGAAGTTGCAGTTAACTACATTTCTTCAGGCCTATTTATATTCAAAGAAGTTTGTTGTCTAGATGGGTTTGTAATTAGAATGAAATGCAAACTTGATTCAGTGTAATGGAGAGGACACTCAGCAGCTGTTTACACATCTGGACTCAGGAGCACTAGTGTGGGTCACCAGAACACCCTTTTTATTAGGGTGTCCCACACATGTGCTCCATTGGATACTGTAGGGGTGTCTCCTCTCCATCTGTTAAACTTGCACAAAACAGGTAAGTATTCCAGTATAGAAACTGTAAAAAATAATGTTTTCAGCTTTGAACTCTGCCAAAAAAGACAATTGTACGACACTTCCAAGCAATGTTTCATATTTCTATTTCTGCCCTCAAATATCGGTGTGCTAAGTATTTCTTTTTTAATTTCTCATAGGGGAGAAAAGACTAGATGTATGCCTGCATATTCATAATACATGGTGTGTGTTTTTGTTTATTTTTAGGTGATGTAGATGTTGTGGACGAAGAATCTCCTTTTACCAGTGAAAGTGCCCAGGTCATTATCAGGGAGATAATGAGGTGCAATCGCGATTTAGAAAATCTCAAGAAAAACATCAATGATGTTCAACAAAAAATCAAGAACATCACTGATGTTTTTGGGAGAATCTAAAACACACAAAACTAACTAGCATTGATTTGAGATTTTAAAAACCAATTTTTTGAAAAGCCAAATTTGAAGATGCACACAGTGTGTCAACATGTGCTATCTACCCAGCGCAAAGGCTTCATCTGTGACAAAGATGAAGGGGAGTCCTTCCACATTGTCTTCTGGAGGTGGCAAGCCCAAGCTGCCATTCTGGAGACGCCTGTAGAACTCCGTCTGGGCGATGACTCCACCATCCATCCAACATCTGGCCATTTTTCCCCACGTCCACATAGAGGAACTCATAATTAGTTGACACCACCGCCAACATCACTATACTATTATACCCCTTGTAATTATAATAGTATGCGCCCGAGTTGGGGGGTGGGACTGTGTGGACATGTTTCCCATCAATTGCCCCTCCACAGTTGGGAAAGTCCCAATGGATGGCAAAGTGGGAGGCCACAGTCTGCCATTCCTGTGGCATATTGAAGGAAACTGTGGAGTCAAACAAGAAAAAAAAATTCATTTTGCACATAATCATTGTAAGCAGATTAGACACAAACATTCTTGGCCAACATCAGTATAAAATTTTTTGAAATGAGTGTTTAAAGACAAAAGTATGAGGTTCACTTATCAGATTCCTCGCCCCATCTGATAGCCCATTACAAAAATGTAAGGGGGGGGGGGGGGGTGTTTTGGACAGGTAACCCTCTCCACTTCATTGAGAGCTGAATGCATAAATAATGTGTGTTAACTTTGGCCAGCCCCTCCTTACTTACACTATTGTCAGCCCACTGGATAGGTAAGAAGCGTCATAATAAAAAAAATACACACTGATCAAATGGAAGCACATTTGTACATTCTGATATTATCTATCAAGATAATAATATGAGAAACAAACTTTAAACAGTACCATTTGAAAGTATTCAGGCAGGCCCTCACACTACATGTTATATAAAAAATAGGGTCAAAGGCGCTACTTCAAATGATGTTTAAATAATGCAATATGATAGTTATGGAGAGACTCCCTCCAGAAACAGCTCTTCCCCGAAACCCTCTCAGCCAGCAAGGAGAGAAAACCGCTAGGTAAGGGGGAAAGGGAAAAGGGCCGGGAGTATCCAATCTCTAATAAATTTCCCAAAGTTCAGAGGGCGTACATCAAGAACCCCCCTAGACTGTATTAGTAGAGAGATGTGTTAAGTATGCTCCAAAGGTGCCCAAACTTAAACACTGTAACCTACGTGCAAACAACAAATCATATAATAATGTGTACTAAACCTATGTGGTCCTAAAACCAAACACCATATATGCAATATGCACAGTAAAAATAGGCTAAAAAGTCAACCCTAGGTTATCTACCCGTGAGTCCCTAAATTAAGCATATGATACACATACCAGATACCATGCTATGCATACATACTATACGTGTGCAATTATGTGTGCACTATCAAAAAATATTAAATTAAAATAAGAATAGAAATAGAAATGCTTCGTACACAGTAAATGCACAGTTACAATAATGGTGCTCCTATGTTTCTACCACCATTTCAGAACAATATATATATATATATATATATATATATATATATATATATATATATATATATATATATATAAATATATAAATATGTGAGAAACCAGAGTGCCATATATCAATATAGTCCAAAGTAATACAAAATTTAAAGTGCAGAAAAAGTGCAAAAAGCGTGCACAAAAACAGCACAAAAAACTATATATATAATAAGTCCAGGGTAAGTAAAATAGAAGTGACTTTTTGTGCTTGAGCAAAGATTCCAGTGACTTGCGTGCTCCCCCTCTCGAGACCCCACTCACCGAATCCTCGCACCCCTAAGGGGTTAAGTGCATATAATTCCTCTGTATCCAGCTACATCTGCTTGGCTCCTTCCCCTCCTCTCTCCAATCCGTTTATTCCAAGAGGTCCTTGCAACTGGGGAGAATCCCCTTAAAATGATGTACTGTTAACAATATAATCTGATGAATCCTCAGAAAAAACAAAAACCAGCTCCCATAGTGTAGTAATTTTTTAACTTCCACAGTTCATTTATTTAAAAATCCATAAAACATAATAAAAAAAATACAAATAAAATATGAAGAAAATATATTTAAAAAAACTTCTAACAGGTATCTGTAACGTCCGTACAGTGAGGCTAGTCACCAACGTTAATACACCCACTAGTGGCTCATACATTTAGGAGAATATACCACATGGCAGGAAGAAAAGCCCAAAAAATGGGTCTTCTTTTTCAGGGAAGACGATAGGTCTGTGGAAGAGCAGCGTGCGCTCCAACTGCGTTCCACACAGTCAGCGACGTAGTGTTCATGGCTCCGTCGTACGCATTTCGTCATTGACGTTCTCAGCGGTGGTCGCTCACTGTCAGGGAAATAGGCGCATCCCTATGCGCAACCTCTCAAGGTACGTTCGTGTTAACGTGCGTCAGCGCACACGGAGGCGCAATGTGTTTCCAAAACGAACGCCCGACGTTACGTCTGATCGAGCGTGCGTACGCGATGGTGGTACGAACGCATAACGTTACACGTCGTAGGCCTACAAACGCTATGGCGCGCACACGACGTGACCTAGGCACCTTGCCTATTTAAACGTTCCCCTGACAGTGCTGCATCGCTGGATTATCGTCAGCTTCTCCTGTGTATCTGTGTCCGTGATTCCTGCTGTCTGAACTTCTGTGTACCGACCCGGCTTGTTTGACCTGCTCCTGTTGTTCTCCTGGCTCTTACCACTGGCTTGTACCCGACGTCCCTTGTCTGCTCCCTGCACCCGATCTCGGCTTGGCTTGGACTCCTATTCTCTGGTCTTCAGCTCAGGACCCGTTGCTCCGACCTCAGGACTGATCTTCTGTGTTTGACCCCCGGCCTGGCCTTGACCCTGCTATTGGACTTTCGTTTATCCCTCTCTTGGACTTTCCAAGCACGGTTGCCCCCGGAGACCTGTTCTACTCAGCTCCTGTCATCTGCTGCTGCTACCAGGCAACCTGTGCTACTGTGGGCACTGCATCCCTGTGTCATCTTCAGGGTTGAGCTGCACTCGGCCGCAAGGGGAGCCCTCTCAGCATCTCGGCCTCCCTCCAGATTCTGACACTCACACTACATGCTTTGGTGAATTCATCCATAAATCTGACCACAAAAGGGGTAGGTATAATGTGTATGGGTTGCCAAAGTCAGCAGATTTAGCGGTTAGCAGATTTAGCGGCTGGGGGGTTCCAAATGAGTTTGGGCCACCAAAAAAAAGCCTCTGCCACTCTGCATGAATTTAAGGACACACATAACATTTAAACACATTTTAGAGGGTGTTTAAGGTAAATTCTGCTAGCAAAAGTCTGATGGAGCATACACACGGTCGGAATTTTTGACCAAAAGCTCACATCCGACTTTTTCTGGCAGAATTTCTGATTGTGTGTACGCGGCATTATTGTTAGAAGTACAACCATGGTGCAACACTACAAAGCAGGAAGCAGAACTTACATGTGTTATGAGTAAATATAATTGTCTGCATGTACACATAAGATTACAAATCATTCACAGGAACAGGGTTTTTAAACATTAACCTATATTTACTAGAAAAAAAGTACATGAAGCGCATAATACATGTTTATCTAAAACAGTACAGAAAAGACCACACATTCCCTTTAACGTGGTACATTTGTAGAGACAAATAATTTTTCATAGATATGCAAGGCTTTAAACAATGAGTATGCACAGTGGGTGGTTAATTCCAGTAGCCAAAAGATCAGGCTTTCTAAAAGTGCATTAGCTGCTTTTATTTTGTTTCTAAAACTACGGTATTGAGTTTGCTGAAACACTGCATTCCTGAAGTGTTTATGTTTCCAACAGAGTCTACAAAGCTCTATTAATCCTACACACAAGTATATTGCTTTGAAGCGCTGCAATGTTGATAAGCAGAGTTTTATGTTAATTATATCCTGAGGTTTGAAGTTCCTTTATATATCCCCATGTAGGTAGAAAACCAACAAAGATCTGTATGTTGATTGGGGGGGGGGGGGGGAGTAGGAGGTTATCCATGGTCATTAAAAATAATGTGTACATTACAGTATAATAAAGTAAAATGCAATCATTCAGTACAGATGTAAAAGCCCAGTTTTAGTCCCAGCGTATATTCATGCATGTCAAAAAATAATATGTAAGTTACAGATGGCTACTACATTTATATAATTACATCTACTCAGTTCATTACACACAAATAGAGGAAGCTTCGAGAAAAACTATAATTATTTTGATGCTGTTTAAAATCAAATATAATTGAATATTACAATGTATTTCTTTAGTAAATTGTGTTTGATTTGTGTTACATTAAATGCTTTGATGCTCCTTGTTATGCATATCTATTGGAAGCATTAAAATATGCCTTCAGGCAAGTCTTTTTTAGAAGCACGCAGTAAAATTATGTATTTTTCTTATTTAAGTTTTTACTGTTATCTTTAGAAATTCTGTTGGTTTTATTCATTTTCTTTCTTTTTTTTTCAACTCTATTTTAGTTTTTCAACTCTATTTTTCCCATAAATTGTTTGGGACAATCAATAGAAATCAAGCTTAGCAATACGCTGAGCATTTCTTGCAAGTTATATTCTCCCTCAGCGGGAAATGACAATAAATTAGAAAGAGGCAACGTTACTGAAAAATATAGATGAACAAAAGAAAATTGAGAACAAAAAAAAAAAAAGATAGTAGTGTCCAAAGAAACCAGTCAGAATAAATAAACACCTCAATAAATTTGCTGCTTTCAGCATTAAAACCTGAAATTATTTTGTTCTGCATAAAAAAAAGATCTAGTGTTTTTAGAGGCTGAAATGAGGGAAAATGTTTTCCAAGTCTGCCAATTCCCCCAGATCTTTAACAGGTGTTACATCATCTGACCAAATGTTCGTATGTACACTGTACATAGCTCAAAATATGCATTAAGGAATCATTGTACATTTAAAAAGGAGGCTATCCGTTTGACTTTTTTTTTTGACCCACTGATAAAAGATTAAATGTAACAAAAGATCTTAGTTCACATCTTGTACTATGTCATTCTAAAACAGCCTACTAATAGCCATATAATGTTTGCAGGCTTTAAAGACAAGTGTCCTGTTCACTACTGCGCATGCGATAGAGATACATTGAGTGCCCATCTCCTTGCACTAACCAAAAAAGGCAAGCAGTCTATGAATGTCTAATGCTGGAGCCATAGGTGTGTGCAGCCTATTGCATTAGGGTGTTCACCACAAAGCTCAAACACACACGTGTGTGTGTGTGTGTGTGTGTGTGTGTGTGTGTGTGTATATATATATATATATATATATATATATATATATATACACACACATACACACACACATACTCTTATAAATAAATGTGAACATTTTAACTACCTACAGACCGGAAGATTTTCCCCCTTAATGACCAGGCCATTTTTTGTGATACGGGATAGTTGGCCTGGAAGGATCCCACCTTAGGAGGCAACTAGAGGGATTCATACCAGAAGAGGTAGTGGGAAAGAGCAAGCAGAGACAGTGAGTAATATCAGCACAGGGCAGGGACAACACAAGGAGAGAGACTGTCAGATGTAACAGTGCTCTCGGAAGACAGTGTTGTGCTTATGTCTTTATCCTTGCCCTGGGGAATCTCCATGGAAGTGTGCCAGTCAGAAGAACTGGAGAAGTGTGTGCCAGTGGGAAGGACTGGGGAAGCAAGCAGCCAGGTGGGCTGGAATCTTCTGCAGCAGTAGAACTGGGCTCAGGATCTACAGAAAAGCAGAAGGAGATGCTGTTCAGTGTTCACTCCACATTGTGCTGCTTTATCTACAAAGGGACAGGATGCCCCCAGCCTGTAATAGACAGTCGCTGAATTAACTCTAAAGACTGTTAGATCGCCTGCAGTGATCAACAGGAGCTGCATATGTGAACAAATGTTGTGCAGGAGGAAGGACTTTGTCTAAATAAGGAGGGAGTTGTCCTATTTGTTCGTAGTTTTGGACATTTCTTCAAGTTGAGCATTCCATAAATTCCCTACTCTATCCAAGTTATCAACCCCCAATAAAACATCAAAAATAAACCAAGGACTGTTTTCTGTGTTGGAATGCATAAAGGAAATGCTGTGTTACTAGCTGTGTAGCAGTGAGGAGTCCTAACTCAGCAGCTCCTACGTGGGGTGTGCTACATATACTGTATAAAAAAAAATATATATATATATATATATATATATATATATATGTATATACACTGTATTTAATCGAAAATAAGGTTGCTCTGCATTCTAATTAGTTTCTACAAAAAAGCCTTACTCTGAAATAGAAAGCTACAGTTGATTTATCAGGATAATTGAACTGGATAATTTTGAATATTTAATTGTTGAACTGTAGCCTTACCTCCAATCTTGCATAACTGTACAGGCTCCTCTCCTGTACATAAATAGCTTACTATGATTTCACTACACACTTTGAGTTCAACAAATGTTCGATGGAGCATACACACGGTCGGAATTTCCGCCAACAAGCTCACATCCAACATTTGTTGTCAGAAAATCTGATTGTGTGTACGGGGCGTAAGGCTCCTTATGTCCAACTGTGATGAGATTCTCTCTCCATTACCAGGAGAGTGATCTCTTTCTTACCCACCATCAACTACCAACCCAGCCATGTTTACACTTATTTGTATCTAGGATCCCATTCATCATCACCAATGTTTCTTACTATGAGACAGCACCCATCCAGACCAACTTTACATGTTATCACTAAGTTATTGAGGCATCCTCTCTGAATAACACACCTCTAGCCAGAGGCCAAGTCTGTTTCCTTTACTTAACCTCTTAAGGACCAACTGCCCGCATTGTACTGAGGACGAACGGCTTCTACAGGCACTGTACATCAATGGCATCTTCCGGGTATAGGGTGCACAGGGAGAAGAAACAAATAGACTTTTAGAAAAAGCAGCAAATAATACCCACATTAACACTTGTTAGGCACATGCTTTAAGTGGTTGTAAAGCCTAAATTCTTTTTTACCTTAATGCATTCCTTGCATTAAGATAAAAAATGTTTACAATAGTATTGTGAAAAAAAAAAAAAAAAAACAATAGTTGTCAGCATCCCCCCTCAATAGGCGTCAGCATTCCCCCATAGGGTCACTGGACAGAGGGGGGGGCCAGGAGTGCTAGCAGGGACCCGAAAAGAGGAGGTTTGGGGCTGTTCTGTGTAATTCCGAAGTATGGATGTCTTTAGTTTTTTGTTAGTATTTTGAATTTAATTTGTTGGGTGAGGGGAAGCCAGTGGAGGGATTGGCATATAGGAGTAGCAGACACGGAACTGTTGGTAAGGTGGATGAGTCTGGAAACAGCATTCATGATTGACTGAAGGGGGATAGCCAATGTAAATGTAAGCCAATAAAACAGTTCAATGTACACAGAATAATCAGAATAAATTAGAAAAAATAAATGAAATTAGTTTTTATTTATTTTGTTTCGTTAAAAAAATGCATTCGTCTAAAAATCTGAAATTATTAAGATCGAATCTATCATGAAGGCTTATGGTGTCTATCGAATGTTCTAAGAAGATTCGACAGCAGCTAAACTGTACGATGCCGCTATCTGCTGTACGACGCCGTTTCTGCTTGAATGTTCCACCTACAAGCTATAGTAGAATTCTAATGTTGTATGACACTAGTAATAATTATATTTATTAATTATTATTACTAGTCACCCAACATTAGAATTCTTCTATAGCCTATGGGTGGCGCATTTGACCATAAATGTCCGCTCGCGGCAACTGCTTCATCGAATCTTCATGTCAAATCTTTTCTCTCTATGTCGAATAATCTTGGACTAATAGAGTTAGGTTAGGCACATTCAACCTTTTTTGCTATTGTCTCTAATGTTGAATCTTTTCTCTCTATGTCAAATCTTTTCTCTCTATGTACAATAATGTTGGACTAATAGAGTGAAGGTTAGGCACATTCGACCACAGGTTAGATGGAAACAGATGGCTATTGTCAGCGTCATGTCGAATCTCCTATCTATATCAAACTGTTGTCACAACGAAAACGAAAATAAAGCATTTGTTTTTGTTGGATCTTTCGGTTTTCGGATTCTGCGTGTTCGTTATCGTTTGTTAAAATGATAAAGAAAATACCCAAAATTGGGACGAAAATGCATTTGGACGAAAACTAATGCACATGTCTACTAAGCACAAGGTGGTTTGCTTTTATTATATGGGTTATGCTTCCCTTCTTTACAATACAGTCCTTCTGTGGCCAACCCTACAAGCCAAGGCGAAGGCTGGAACTATAATCACATAGGATTCTATCACTAATAAGTGAATCGTCAAAACAGGAGCAGGAGATAATTAACTGCATCCATCCTTTATGCACTCACAATTCAACCAGCAGAGTTCCTCTTTAGATACTAATGTTTGCATCTAGTTAAATGGAAGAAGCAGTTTGAATATTTATACATTTTACCAACCCATTAAAATTTCAGAGTGCAAATACATCTATGCATTGAACTATTAATACCAGCATTTATTGGGAATGGACTCCGCAGATCATTTTCCACTATCAGTAGATAAAAAAAAAAAAAAACAATAGTTGTCAGCATCCCCCCTCAATAGGCGTCAGCATTCCCCCATAGGGTCACTGGACAGAGGGGAGGGGCCAGGAGTGCTAGCAGGGACCCGAAAAGAGGAGGTTTGGGGCTGTTCTGTGTAATTCCGAAGTATGGATGTCTTTAGTTTTTTGTTAGTATTTTGAATTTAATTTGTTGGGTGAGGGGAAGCCAGTGGAGGGATTGGCATATAGGAGTAGCAGACACGGAACTGTTGGTAAGGTGGATGAGTCTGGAAACAGCATTCATGATTGACTGAAGGGGGATAGCCAATGTAAATGTAAGCCAATAAAACAGTTCAATGTACACAGAATAATCAGTACTTGCGCTAATGCCAAAAGTCCAAAAGTTAAAATGAGTATTCCAGCCTCGAATGGGTTAATCTTTTCTAGACACACAACCTTGCTGCTCTCTTGACTAGCGGGCACTGGAAACACAAGCTGAAAGAAGAGTTCACAGGCTCTGGTGCAAAACCCTTTAATAAATAAATATGAAATCGAAAATCAATGCACTCACAAACCCCTCCATCAATGCACTACCCCTGCACAGCACTGCATTCTAGGATCCTCCCCGATGCAATCTCCAGCTAACAATGCGGAAAACCAAGTGTAGCCTCCGAGTGCTTACTCCGATGCAGGTGCATTTTGGCCTAAATTTATGAAGAAATTTTATTATTGTTGGATATTTTTTAAAGCAGAAAGTAAAAAATATTGTTTGGTGTTTTTCAAAAATTTCAATCTTTCTTCATTTATATAATAAAAAAAGAAATAAACTAGTGATGATCAAATACCTATACCCCGGGGGTTTGGAACTCTCAATTTTGGGGTCAGTTTTTCCAGTAAACGGGTGTAGTTTTTCTGTGGTGAAGGAGTACTGGATCTGCATCATGGATTGCTGGCACATATTATAATGACTGTTCACAAAATTAATTTGTGTTTGCATGTTGATTATTATTATTATTACACGTTGTGTTTGAGCATTTATGTCACTGGATGGTGTCACTATATTTGTTACAAGATGTTTGTCATGATTGAAAGGGACAGCACATCTATTTTTCTCATTGTAGTTTTATTGGTTTTTTGATATCCTGACACTCTTTAGTGTACATCGTCCCTTGTTTCACATTTTGAATATCTTTATTTGGTATAATTTTATTGATCTATTTTATACTAAGCACTAGACATGTGCACACTGAAATATTTTGTTTCGGAATTTCATTTTCATCCGAAAAAATAAATGAAATTCGTTTTTATTTATTTTGTTTCGTTAAAAAAATGCATTCGTCTGAAAATCTGAAATTATTAAGATCGAATCTATCATGAAGGCTTATGGTGTCTATCGAATGTTCTAAGAAGATTCGACAGCAGCTAAACTGTACGATGCCGCTATGTGCTGTACGACGCCGTTTCTGCTTGAATGTTCCACCTACAAGCTATAGTAGAATTCTAATGTTGTATGACACTAGTAATAATTATATTTATTAATTATTATTACTAGTCACCCAACATTAGAATTCTTCTATAGCCTATGGGTGGCGCATTTGACCATAAATGTCCGCTCGCGGCAACTGCTTCATCGAATCTTCATGTCAAATCTTTTCTCTCTATGTCGAATAATCTTGGACTAATAGAGTTAGGTTAGGCACATTCAACCTTTTTTGCTATTGTCTCTAATGTTGAATCTTTTCTCTCTATGTCAAATCTTTTCTCTCTATGTACAATAATGTTGGACTAATAGAGTGAAGGTTAGGCACATTCGACCACAGGTTAGATGGAAACAGATGGCTATTGTCAGCGTCATGTCGAATCTCCTATCTATATCAAACTGTTGTCACAACGAAAACGAAAATAAAGCATTTGTTTTTGTTGGATCTTTCGGTTTTCGGATTCTGCGTGTTCGTTATCGTTTGTTAAAATGATAAAGAAAATACCCAAAATTGGGACGAAAATGCATTTGGACGAAAACTAATGCACATGTCTACTAAGCACAAGGTGGTTTGCTTTTATTATATGGGTTATGCTTCCCTTCTTTACAATACAGTCCTTCTGTGGCCAACCCTACAAGCCAAGGCGAAGGCTGGAACTATAATCACATAGGATTCTATCACTAATAAGTGAATCGTCAAAACAGGAGCAGGAGATAATTAACTGCATCCATCCTTTATGCACTCACAATTCAACCAGCAGAGTTCCTCTTTAGATACTAATGTTTGCATCTAGTTAAATGGAAGAAGCAGTTTGAATATTTATACATTTTACCAACCCATGAAAATTTCAGAGTGCAAATACATCTATGCATTGAACTATTAATACCAGCATTTATTGGGAATGGACTCCGCAGATCATTTTCCACTATCAGTAGGAAAGGTTTGCAATAAGGCCAAATAAATAGTAAACATCTTAGCATAGCATTGTTGCACACAGCTGTTTGCCGCAAAGTATCTCATTCCCCTCAAATGCACCTCATACCTATTCCCACACTGACACTCTCTATGACTACAGTTTGCCTAAGCTCTGTCATTTTTCCATAGCATTGTCTTATTTCCCATAGAGAGATCCTCCCAAATAAAAGGTTAGATAATGAGAGCACAATCCTTCATACATTTCATTTCCATGGAAATCATAAATATTACAAATGTTATTGAATCAATAGCATTTGTCTGAAAACATAATGGATAGTTTGAAGGGAATATGAAAGGAAGGATTTTGTCTCGGTAAATGGTAAAAGTTGGACTGACATGATCTGGAACTATCACCATGACAACCTTTTCAGGTAAGGCTCATTAGGCCTAATCCTCTAATTACTAACTACCTCGTCAATGGGGGTTGTAATTACTTCAGGGACACAGTTAACCTCTCATTAGAAATGCCTGGACGCTCTTATCCGCACACAAACACTGACAAGACTCACAATTTAGTCCTTCTTCAGCCAAGGCCCTCTCCTGCCTTTGCTCTCCAGGGCCTAGTCTGTTCGGCCATTAGCCCGAGAGACTGTCATAACAGTTTATCAGTGCTGCTTGTCATCAAAGTCAACGCCAGCTCTCCATGAAATAAAGTAAAAGAAAGTAAATGGAGAGAGTCATCTAGTGCTTTTGTGCAGTTAGATGTGTGGTGAACCTTACAATAAAATGATTTCATTTTAATGTGTTCTGTGGATTCGTCTTTGAACTCTGCTGGATGTTAGTATAGATTATTAAAACATCTGATATTCAATTAACCAGTATGTCAGTGCTCCAAATCAATGAAACATAATCCAGTCTTTCTTTTTTTTAAGTGTAGTTTGTATTTAGTTGAAACCAAATGGAAGTCTTCAGAAAGAAAAAAGGTCCACAAAATGAATACGAGGATAATAAGCTGAATACAGTTTGCCACATAACACAAATAGGAGGGCCTGTGAAAGAAGAGTACAGGGCAGCATAACAGAAAGAGGATCAAAGGTGAAGAAAGGGATAAGGATGGAAGAATGAGAGATTAAAGAGAATGGTTGATGTTGGTAAAACCTATTTTGAAAATGGTTTCCTTTTGTTTAATCCCATCAGGCACACATTTTCAATAATATTGTTAATAGTTAATAATGTATGTTTCCTTGTATAGTCATTTAATATGTTCATAAAGTTTTGGCTTTACATTGAACTAGGTTGCCTGGTTTAGAAAAAGTGTAGTCCTACATTTGTGACAAAAATTGTAGCAAAAAAGAAAAAAAATAGCATATACAATTGCTACATACATTATGTATGCATGTTGCAATTTAATGTTATAATAAATTACGTTTTTTTGTGGTATTTAATCAGTTTTTTTCCTAATATATATATATATATATATATATATATATATATATATATATATATATATATATATATATATATATATATATATATATATATATATATATAGATATATATATATAGATATAGATATATATGTATTTTTTTTTGTGAGGAGATTAGCTCGTGGGGATCACCTTTTCTTAAAATAAAGGTCAGCATACAGGCAGTTTCTTTAAAATCTGGTGGGCTGCCAGCTTTATTTACAGGTGGTTTGCAAAGTCATAAAAATAAACAAAACAGTCGAACAAATCCTTGCCGTCCAGCGCTAAACTAACAGTAGACTGCTCTCTATACAGTGTGGGGCTGGTCACCATCACCCACAAAACATGAGGTAAAGCAAACCTTTGTTTTCAATCCAAATAAACAGAGCTTCTCTCTCTCAGATTCCCTTCCGAGTCTCAGGCCAGAGCCCTGCTGTGCTATCTTCCTGGTCATTGACGCCTCATGAACACTGGAAGTTTTTGGATGTTTCTACAGTCATTAAACTCTCCATCATGTTATATTATGTGTCCATGCACACATAAGCTGTTATCAGCATTTTGGGCAGTAGCGTTTTTAAGCGGTAAAAAAATCCAAAACTAGTGGGTTCTGAGAGACGTTTTTCAGCCATAATGATTTTCTAGCATTAAATCTTGGCATGTTCCATTTACGGGGCCTACAAGTCACAGAGTAGATCTGGAAGATGTTTCCCTGTACTGATGCATATAAATTTTAATAATATAAATTTAAATATAACTATAGTACTTTAGTATTAGATCTGGTTCACACCTATGCAGTTTGCTTTTGATCCATTTCTGCAGTACTTTTTGCAATGCGTCTTGTGTTTTTACACACGCGTTTTTACTTTTTTCATGCTTTTTTTTTATGTGTTTTGTGTATTTTAATGCTTTTTTGGACAATTTGTAATTGATTTAAAAAATGCAAAACGCATTAAATAGGTGTCCAAAATGCACACGTTTTTCTGCAGCATCTCATTTGAAGTCTATTGAACATAAAACACAATTTAAAAAAGTCCCTGACCCTTTCTAAAAATGCAGTGGCTGAAAAAAACATATATGAACGTGTCTTTAAAGGAGAGAGGGGCATGGAGGATACATGACATGAACACTTTACAGACGCTGTAAGTTTATTGTGGATTTTCATTTACACTTGTTTTTCTGAATGTGGATGTGATCCTTAATGTTAGAAATACATGTCTAGATATTTGTATGGGCAGTGGTGTCGGCAAGGGGGATCACCGTGGCTGGATCCCCGAGTAGGTCCCCAAAAAGCCCTGAATTTCGAGTGGGCACGTTCTATTTATAGCCCCAAGCGTCACCGAGCAGGGACCTATCTTATCCTGAGCGCCGCTGTGTGCCACTGAGTGCGGCCGAGTGCCGCCGAGTCACATAGCAGGTCCCGCCTTTTGGAGCCTGCAGTGCTGATGGATGTCCCACTGGTCCAATGGTGGGACCACGAGATGTGTGACATCCATCATAGGAGCTGCAGGCTCCAGAAGGCGGGAATTACAATACAGCCGCCGTGTGAGATCCACTCTTGGCGCTCGGCTCTCCTACTCTCCTCCTCTTCTCCGGCTGCCTGCTGTGATGATGAACGCGCACCACACACCACGGCTGAGCTGTTGCTGCAGGACACATGAAGTCTCCTGGTCAGGTAGGTCAGTGTGTGTCACTACCATCAGTGTATGTTGGTCAATGTATGTCAGGTAGGTAGGTAGGTCAGTGTATGTTTGGTAGGTCAGTGTATGTATGTCAGGTAGAACAATGCATGTCAGGTAGGTAGGTCAGTGTATGTCAGGTAGGTCAGTTAATGTCAGTTTATGTACGTCAGGTAGGTCAGTGCGTATCAGGTAGGTCAGGGCTTGCCAGGTAGGTCAGTGTATGTAAGTATATGTATGTCAGGTAGGTCAGTGCGTGTCAGGTAGGTCAGTGCATGGCAGTGTATGTAAGTCAGGTCAGTGCGTGTTAGGTAGGTAGGTCAGTGTATGTCAGGTAGGTAGGTCAGTGTGTGTCAGGTAGGTAGGTAGGTCAGTGGGGCAAGCAGGTAGGTCAGTGTGGCAGGCAGGTGAACCCCACCGCCCAACCAAAAAAAACAGAGCCACCACTGCAGCCCCCCCCCCCCCCCGTGCCAGCCTAGGACTTCAGGCTGAAGCCCCTGGTCTTTTTGCCACCTAGCAACTCCCCTGGATATGGGGAAATGTCTTCTGGGTCTAATCTTTGACTTGTAAGCAGTGTTTGTTAATGTCAGTTTCAGTTAGCACATTTAAGAATATTGTTGTAAGGTGGTAAACAATTATGCCCTGTACAAACGGTCGGACTTTCCGACGGAAAATGTGTGATAGGACTGTGGGATTTCCAATCGTGTGTGGGCTTCATCTGACTTTTTCCGTCTGAATTTCCGACACACAGAGTTTGAGATCTGGATCTAAAATTTTCCGACAAACAAATCTGGTTGTTTCAATTCTGATCGTGTGTATACAATTCCGACGCACAAAGTGCCACGCATGCACAAAATAAAATTACAAGACGAAAGCTATTGGCTACTGGCCTCTTTATAGTCCCGTTGTATGTGGTTTACGTCATCTCGTTCTGAACGATCTGATTTTCTGACAACTTTGTGTGACCGTGTGTAGGCAAGACAAGTTTGGGCCAAAATCCGTCGGAAAAAATCTAAATGATTTTGTCGTCGGAATGTCCGATCGTGTGTATAGGGCATAAGACTACAGTGTTGAGGAAGGGCCGAGCAAATTGAACCAACACTGTTGCCTGTCTGTTGTCAATCTTAAAATATAGTTACGCTATTGATCAATAAAGAAAAAGAGTGTTGCAGTTACTTTGTTTAACTCTTGTTGGGACTGTGGACACGTTTCAGCTGATGGCACCAGTGGAGGCGTAACAGTACAACATATATATATATATAATATATAATTTGTAAATGTAAATTGTAAAATGTAAATGGTTTCCCTTACTTTCTAGTATAAAGCGTATTTATCAAAATGCCTGAACGGTATGAACACTCTCAAAACCTTTTTGGAAAGTGGACACCCCAAGGTGATGTTATTTTTTGTCATATTTATTTTGGAATTAAAGAAAGATATTGTTATTGAGCTTGTTAAAAAAAAAATACATTAGGGTGCTGTTAATATTTAAAACTGAAGCCATGTGCAGGCCTTAAATTATTTATGGAAGAAAGTTTCCAGGGGGATGAAATTGCATTGCACTGAAGGTGCATTGTGTGCAATAGCTAGATGTCATAAGATAAATCCTTTAACACCTATCCACCGCCCCAACAAACCCGACCCTTTCTCCCGCCAAAATAATCCTAAAATCATTGGTGGTCAGCAACACTTTAGACCCCCTCAAAACAATCTGAGAACTTCTATAAAATATGGGCAACCTGGATGCCTTTTGTGTCTTCCAGAGAGAGCCAATAAATACAATCTACCATTATAATGCAAGAACTTGAGAAAGCTGTCTTCTTTAGCTGACAGCTTCAGACTTCACTTTTCAGTAAGGTGAATCCCCATGCTACACCCTTACCTGTCTTTTGCATGTTGGAAAGGCGGGTGGATGACATCACAAATTCAACCTTGGCCAATCAGAGGAAGCCTTTTATTCATTGATTAAAAAAAACAAAAACATGGCCTCTCTTGAATGGTGGAGATGCAATCAGTTTAACATAATTCGTTTTGTCACTAGATGGTAAGTAGCACATACTGCCAATGCTCCAACAGTTTATTATAGCACACACAGTGGACACTATAAAAGAAACAACAAAAATTTAATGAGAAATGCATCTATAGTGAAGCTAGCTCGCACCTCTATGTGTATGACACACAATTAAAATAACATAAACCGTTACAGTTGTGCAGCACAATAATAGCATGCAATATTACTCAAAAAACACTGTAAGAAATAAACTTGCAAAAGCCTTCATCAACTTCCATCACAACTCAGCAAGGAATGCAATAAAGCCCCTCAAAGCAATAAAACAAAATCTAATGCTCTCTGTTTATACACTCTTTATTGAAATAGAAGGCACTTTAATATACTCACATCAGTGTGGGTAAAAGCCAGCACATAAAAGAATCCAATCATCCCTCCCTCAGAGAACAGGATTATTACTATCAGCATCCCAAGTACTCGGCTGAAACCCTGAGCAAGACAATGTGATGGTGTCACTAGACTCCACCACTTTATGCATTATGTTCCCCATGGGAGGGGACCTCTTCACAAGGTGGTATTGGATGCTATATTCTCCATGGCGCGATGACACTTGAGTTGCCTCTGCTGCCATGTCCATGCAAATGTTCATGTTTTCATGAAATATTTCAGCATGATGAAAATAATTTTGCTGTGGATACTTTGCTTATCTTACTCTTGAGCCATCATGACTGTAAATAAAAAGCAAGCTAACGTTAAAATATTGTAAAACAAAGGTAGTCTTGTACTAGAAAAATGTTTTGTTCATCGCTGATAAACAAAAGAAATTGTTTTTTCTCAAGCATCATTTGCATAGGCGTGCGCACAGGGTGTGCCGGATGTGCCTGGGCATACCCTAATCACATAGTGCGCATTAGCATTATCACTCTGTGTAGCAGCGGGAAGATCAGTATGGCAGGGATATATATATATATATATATATATATATATATATATATATATATATATATGTAGAGACACACATATACATGTGTGTTTGAACTTTGGGGTGCACACAACACTGTATCTTGGCCAAGGCCCAGGCCTAGGGTGGCAATTTGCAGGGGGCAGCACGAAAAGAGTCCCTACTGGCTTGCACTACAATTTTAGTGTATCGCCAGTCATGTGGGCCAGACTGGGCCTGGAGACAAAACGATCTGGCGTCCCCATAAAGCGGCGGCACTGCTGCCGGTATGATATTACCAGCAAGGCCGTCATCAGGGGGGACAACCCATACATATGTAAGAGTACAAGAACTAGGAGTGCAAGAGTTTAGTCAGGCCTAGGGCAGCACAAAACCTAAATACACCACTGGGTGCACACATTAATGCAATAGGCTGTGCACACAGTAGAGCTGCATGATTAATCGTTGATCTTGATTCAACCCCCCCCTCACGATCTTAATTCAGCATTTTCATGATTCATGTATCAAGTGCATAGCAGTTCTCTGCACAGAGCTGACAAAGGAAAACAAAAAGGCTGGCAAAGTTTATCATAGCATTGCTCAGTGCTGAGAGATAAAAAGAAAAGAAAAACATTGTAGCATTTGCTTCTTTTAGAGATCAAATTGATGAACTTTGGTCTGTAAATGAGGTCAGTTTAGCCACTTTAACCAGTAACATGTGTGGCTTTCAAGTTAAAAATCAGTATTGTTTTCTAAACAAGGCAAGCAACGGTGGCACCACACTCCCCCCCCCCCCCGTTGTCTACCAGTCGGTCCGGCACTTATCCCACCTAGGCACGTAGCGGGTGGTGGGCACAGCTTTGTGTCCTCTCCTCCATTGGCGAATTCCAGCATGCGGCTCTTCCCCTTCTCCTGAATGAATGAATGAATGAAATACTTGTATAGTGCACAATGCGAACTGAATCGCCTCTAGGCGTTGTGGCGAGCTTTGATCATCTGCTAAAAGAGGAAGGTCTTGAGTTTTTTCCTAAAAGCCAGGTGATTTTCTTCCAGACGGATGTTGATTGGTAGAGCATTCCATAGCCGAGGAATGATGTCCAGATGTCCAATAGGATCGCCTGTCCATTCAGCCAATTGGCTGACGGGTCTCAAAATTTGCTTCCTAATTGGCCGGGAGGAGGATCAGTGTTACAATAGTGAATATTCATTAGTTATTATAACACACTTGGGTGAGCTCCGTTCGCATTCTCTGCGCCCCCACCCCACTCTATTTTGAAGCCTCTGGTTCTAATCAGGTGCTTCAAAAAACACCTCCTCATTGTAATTCATGCATCCTGCAAGGGAGCTGATGCATGGATAGGGTTAGGCAGCGATGGGTGGGGGGAGGGCGGTGCCCGTGCATCCTTAATGGGTTGGCCGCCCCTGCTTAGAACCCCAAACATTATTTATATTTTTTAGTAGGGACCCTAGAGAATAAAATGGCAAACGTTGCAATATTTTATGTCACATTGTATTTGCGCAACAGTATTTCAAATGCAATTTTTGGGAAAAAAATACACTTCAATTCATTTAAAAGAAAAAATTAAACAGTAAAGTTAGCCCAATTTTTTTTCGTATAATGTGAAAGATGATAACAAGCTGAGAATAGTTAGAGAATATGGATCTTTATTCTCAGCAAAAAAAAATTGTGATTCTCATTTTATCCAGAATCGTGCAGCTCTAGCACATGTATGATCATTTGGTTTTTATTAGCACTGACTAGATTCGGTTACATTTTACCTAACCAAGAAAGTTCCATAATGTATCTAAACATTTGAATAACAACTGTATATGTTAGTCCATAGTAAAAATAATTAAGGAATACGATCGGTTAACAGAAAGGTGTAACTTTATACAATTTGAAAAATTGTGCTCAGTATGGAAATATACATCCACTTCCGAAAAGTCCAAAGCGGTGGAATTACAAACAGGTGGCTGCAATGTTTTCTGTCCATTACTTTAGGTATTCCATTGTGACATCCTGCAGCACAGTATAGTTATCTATTGTTGTCAGGGTTCAACCTCTTCAGTGGAGCTGTGATATTCTCTTTCTGTAAAAACATTTGAAGCATGACTCTACTGTGTTTTCAAGGCAGAGGAAGAGGTTTGGCTCTGGGTATTTAGGCCACGGAGTTGCATGGGCATCATAAAGTATGGGGGCTTGAGTTAGACTAAAATAGACATTGGGGACCCAGCCTAATCCATACAGGTCAGTGTGAATAATCCTATACCCTTGAATGAGAAGATTGTAGCAGAAAGCATTTAAATGCTAAATAAATTATAGTGCTGACACATTTTAAAACTTAAAAAGGATTGTATTGCCATTATTCAGTCAGATTTCCAATCATACATTTTGACAATTGTTTATGACAGCTACATTGTTGAAGGGATATTTTTAAACGCTATGTACTGTATGTTTTAGCAGTGTGCAAATAAACTAGCATTTGGACAATGTGAAATATGACCAGATGACTTTGCAAAATGCAGTAAAAGAAGATTCCCAGCCATGAAAGTTCTTTTCTGTAGCAACAGGAGGTGAAATTGAAGACTTGGTTGCAGAGGCGTATCTAGTGAAAATGATGCCTATGGCAAGCAGTGAAACTGCGCCCCGGTCAAAACATAAATGCAGCCTTGCCGGCACCCATAAATGCGGTAACATCAGCATCAATAAATGCGGTTATATCAGCACCCATAAATGCAGCCTTACCAGCACCCATAAATGCGGTAACATCAGCACCCATAACTTCAGTAATATAAGCACCCATAAATGCAGTAATATCAGCAATCATAAAAGCTGTAACATCAACACCCATAAATGCAGTCATATCAGCACCCATAAAAGCGGTAACATAAGCACCCATAAATGTAGTAACATCAGCACCCATAAATGTGGCATTACCAGCACCCATAAATGCGGCCCTACTGGGGGGGGGGGGGGGGGGCTCTTGGTATATACAAATCAGAGTGATTGGCAGATCATTATACACTATATCTGTATACATGTACATGCAATAATGCAGTCTGAGACTCTCACTGATAGTGAAAACTTGACCATGCTGCTGCCAGTGCAAGGAACTAACAAATTTAAATGCTGCCCACCTCGGTGAGTCCAAGCAGGCTCCACCTGACCTGTCACCAAGCTCCAATCGCCACCAGTGACTCAACTGATGCCTGCCATAGTTCAGGACAGGCCAGGTCAGGTGGGAGAGCGGTCTGAGTCTCCACGATGTGGGGGGGGGGGGGCATGGCGGAGGAATAATGTGGTGTATAGGCACTTAGCAGGAGGGAGAGATAGTGGCCTCCATGGGGCGTATCATGTGGTGTACGGGTACAGCACTGGATAGAAAGGAGAAGCGGAACAACGGAGATGGTGACGACGGTGGTACACAGACAGGTCACACTCTGTGATGATCAGGGATATGCAGTGGTGCAGGGGATGTTTCTTTTCCCTTCCTTCATAATGGATACAGTCCTCCACCACTGCTGCGCCAGTGCCTCTGACACTGTAACAGAGGGAGAGGAGAGGTAGGAACACCAGCGCCCTGTCTACATGGCACACACGCATAATTGCACATGATGAAGACTTTAAGGCTACTTTCACACTGAGGGGCTTTGCAGGCGCTATAGAGCTAAAAATAGCGCCTGCAAAGCGCCCTGTAAAGAGCCTCTTCTCTCACTCCAGTGTGAAAGTCCCGAGGGCTTTAACACTGGGGCAGTGCGCTGGCAGGAGGCTCAGAAAAGTCCTGCTAGCCACACCTTTGAGGTGCCGTAAGAGCGGTGTATACACCGCTTCTAAAGCACCCCTTCTCATTGAAATCAATTGGCAGTGCCGCTGCTGCGGCGCTTTGCAGGCAGGTTAAAAGCGTGGTGTTTTATCACCGTCGGCACACCGACCCAGTTTGAAAGTAGCCTAAGTCATCAGGTGCCAGGCCCAAGCAGAAGCAAGCAGCCAATCAAATATATTGTTCAATATGGATTAAATAAATTATAATTTTGCATAGCCATAGATATCATATATAAAGTGTAATAAAGTGATTTGTGCAACAGCAGGTACTACTTGCACAAATCACTTTATGATATCTATGGCTATGCATAATTATAATTTATTTAATCCATATTGAGCACTATGTTTGATTGGCTGCTTGGCTGTTGGCACTGGCACACATGCACATGATGATGATGATGATGATGATAACATCGGTGTGTAGTACCTGCTGCCAGGAGGTTCCCCTTCATCCAATTTACCAAGTTGCCTCTCTTCTCCAGCCAGTTCCCCTCCTCACCGACCTCACGTCACAGACCTGGTGCCCTGTCCAGAAATGCCACCAGTTCACGCTCAGGGACAAGATGATGCTGCGCAGAGGAGGCTAGGTGGAGCTTTAGGCTTCGCCTCCACCAGTTACGTGAGGTAGACTGGCTCTGGACAGTCACATTAATCGGCAAGCATGGGGGCGTCTGTCGCTCACCTCCCTACTGCCAGGCTAAATAGCTACTTGCAAACGAAGTACCCTAACTACAGCGCCGGGGGCTATATTAGTGTGGGAGGCGGCCGCAAGAGGACGGGTGTGATTTTTTTTCATGCGGGGAGCGGCTTTTTTGCTGCCCCTTCCCCCATGGCGCCCATGGCACTTGCCATGCCTGCCATACTTGGATACGCCACTGCTTGGTTGGTCAAATTTCGAAATCAATGGTAGCACCATCGGATCACAAAGCGCACAAAATTTCTGATTTTCAAAAGAGAATTCTTTCGAAATTCAACCATGTATGGCCAGCCTTACTGGCAAGTCACACTGACTGTAGAGATGCATCTTTAGATTGTAGACAACAACAGCATTGTAGACAACAACAATAAAATAGATCCAAAGCTCACACTCATAGGGAAGAGCGTGTTTTCCTAAAAATATAGCTCTAGCTTAAGAAAGGGTCATGCTGGTCCAAAAATTAGATATTTCAAGAAATGTTATTTAAGTGCCTGTTTATGTGCTGTAAATATAAAGTTGTTGCAATAAAGAACATAATAACAAGTCTCCTGTGCAGATCCTTTTCATGCAGCACAGTAGAGGTGTCCTAAATCGCTGAAAGGGCCAACATTTAGCACAGGGTGTGAAAATGCATTTATGGCGTGAGCTCTTGTTATTCTATTTGTCTTTACATCTCTGTGCTTAGGAAATACTTTACGAGGATTTTCTCTCTCTCCAAGTTGAGATTCATTCCAGCCATTGTATCATTCAGCTGTCAAATACCAAAAACTGTGGCCACTAGGGGCTCTGTCATTGACAGTTAATTGATAGGGGGTAGAGCTTAACACAAAGGGAAGTCAGAACGCCTCTTAACTTGCAGATTAGTCAGCCTGTGACTAGGATTCAAGGTCAACCCCAGACACAAAGGAAATGTTCTGAAAACACATGCAGGTACAGCATATGCAGGTAAGAACTTTACTAGCAATGCTAGTTAATCCACTTTAAAGTAGGTTTAAGTCCATTTTCCGCCCGTCCTATAGTCAAACTACGGCCGGGTAGGACCATATGATGTCCTCCCTAAAAAGCACCTCACGTACGCCCCACGGGCCACGCTGCAGCACAATCTGTCATCTGCTATGTCCACCAGACACAGCAGATGACAGATCAGTGCACCGGCCCGCTGCCTGTACCATGTGATTGCTGTGACCAATCACTGCAAATCACATGACAATTGTACGCAATGAAAAGCTTCCATTCATAAAAAAATTCACTCAAAAAATCCTGATCACCTCCTATTATGATAAAACTGTGTTGCTTTGGTCTCAGTATGCAAAATAAATAAATAAATCATTAACCACTTAAAGTGAAAGTAAACCCATGGATTTAAACAGTTAAAAACAAAAGGCATGCCGGGAATGCCAACTGCACATTGGCTGTGCTCTCAGCCAAACTATCAAACCATCCAATGGCTGGTGTCATAACAAATCACATGTGCAGAACCATAGCAGTTGAAGATTAAACAGAGGCAAAGATGGCAGCTTCCTTGGCTGAAAACGATAGGGGAGTTTACTTCCACTTTAACCACTACAATACAGGGCACTTTCACCCCCTTCCTTCCCAGCCCAATTTTCAGCTTTCAGCGCTCTAGCGCTTTCAGTGACAATTGCGCGGTCATGCTACACTGTACCCAAATGAAATTGTTATCATTTTGTTCGCACAAATAGAGCTTTATTTTGGTGTTATTTATTCACGACTCCGTTTTTTTTTTTGCGATATAAGCGCAAAAAAAGCGGAAATTTGGAAAAAAAACAATATTTTCTTTTTTCTATTTGAAAAGAAATCCAATAAAATCAAATTTTGTCATAAATTTAAGCCAAAATGTATTCTGCTACATGTTTTTGGTAAAAAAAATTCCGTTAAGTGTATAATAATTGGTTTGTGTGATCACGGACATATGTATGCAAATGATCATGTACATATGTGTGCAGGTGATCACGTACATATGTGTGCAGATAATCATTGGGACATGTGATTTTAGTGGGACATATGTGGGGGACATGTTTTTATTATTAGGGACATGTGTTTTTATTATTTGGGGACATGTATGTTTTGGGGACATGTGTGTTATGGGGACATATGTGGGGACTGTGTTTGTACTGTGTGGTGTGTTGTGTGTTTACACTACACTGATGATCAGTGAGTAAAAAGCTGTAAAAAGCAGCCCATACTCACTGATCATCAGCCGGCTGCAGCGTTCTGCTCTCCTCTCCTCAGCGGTGACTTCCGTGTGAGGAGAGGAGAGCCGATTGCCTAGCAACCGGCTGTTTGTTTACATCACATGACGGCCGTGATTGGACACGGCCGTCATGTGATCAGGAGGGCCAATCACAGAGCCCTCCTGCCGATCTGAGATGTGCCGTGTCCGGGTGACACGAGCACATCGGGATCGCGCCGCTGCGCGGGCACGCGCGCGCGCGATCCCGCTACTCCTGAATGACGTTCCTGAATGTCTTATCAGGAGTAGACGGCTCCCACCCGGCCGTATATATGCATTGGCCGGGTGGGAAGTGGTTAAGGACCACCTCACGCCGATATACATCGGCAGAATGGCACGGCTGGGCACAATCACGTACCGCTGGTGGTGCACTCCCGACCCAGTCCTGAGCTCCGTAACCGTGGCAGCAGGACCAGTGGATCCGATAGCCTCTGGTGTCCCGTGATCGGGTCATGGAGCTGAAGAACGAGGAGAGGTCTGTGTAAACAAACCTCTCGCCGTGCTTCCTAGTGTGGCTGTCACTGATTGTATGTTCCCTTTTATAGGGAAAGATGATCAGTGACATCACATGCCAGGCCACGCCCCCCTACGATCAAAAAAACACACAACCCCTACACTGCCCCCTAGTGGTTAACTCCTTCACTACCAGTCTAATTTACACAGGAATCAGTGCATTTAAATAGCACTGATTGCTGTATAAATGACAATGGTCCCAAAAATGTGTCAAAAATGTCCGATGTGTCCGCCACAATGTCGCAGTCATAATAAAAATCGCTGATCGCCACCATTACTAGTACCACTAGTTTTACCAAAAATATATAGAAGAATACGTATCGGCTTAAACCGAGGAAAAAAAATTTTTTTAGATATTTTTTGGGGGTATTTATTATAGCAAAAAGTAAAAAATATTGAATTTTTTTCAAAATTGTCGCTCTATTTTTGTTTATAGCGCAAAAAAATAAAAACCGCAGAGGTGATCAAATACCACCAAAAGAAAGCTCTATTTGTGGGAAAAAAAGGAAGCCAATTTTGCTTGGGAGCCACGTCGCATGACCGCGCAATTGTCAGTTAAAGCGACACAGTGACGAATTGCAAAAAGGGGCCTGGTCCTTTAGCTGCAAATTGGTCCGGGGCTTAAATGGTTAAAGAATATAAAAAATTTAATAAGAAAAAAATATATATAAAAGATATATATATATATATATATATATATATATATATATATATATATATATATATATATATATATATATACTGTATATACACTATAGTTTGAGGACGCTATAACTCTATAATACAGACTAAATAATATACACTGTTTTGGGTTATTTTCACCAAGAAATTAAGCAGCATTTGACCTAAATTTTTGAAGAACGATTATTTGTTTGCAAAATCTTATAACAGAAACAAAGAAAAACACTTTTTTTAAAAAAAAAATTTAATCTTTTTTAGTTTATTTAGCAAAAAATAAAAAATTCAACGGTGATGAACCGCTTCAATACCAGACACTTTTACCCTGCCCAGGCCAATTTTCAGCTGTCAGTGCTGTTGCACTTTCAATAACAATTGCATGTACTATGCAGTATGGAAATATTATTATTATACAAGATTTATATAGCGCCAATATTTTGTGCAGCGCTTTACAATGTAAGACGAGACACTACACCAACAATGCCATTCAAAACAAGAGGGTTAGAGGAGCCCTGCTACTGCAAGCTCACAATCTAAGAGGAAGGGGCTGGTGAAACAAAAGGTAGGGACTGCAAGGGATGAACTGCTAAGGGGAGTAGATTTGGTTGTTAGCTAGAGGCAGGATAGGCCTCCCTGAAAAGATGAGTTTTCAGGGATCGCCTAAAAGTGGACAGAGTGGGAGATAACCAGATAGCTTGGGGCAGTGAGTTCCGGATGATGGGAGAGGCTCTGGAGAAGTCCTGGAGACAAGCATAGGAGGAGGAGACAAGGGAGCTAGAGAGCAGAAGGTCTTGGGAGGAGTGGAGAAGACAGTTTGCGTGATATTTGGGGAAAAGATTGGTTATGTAGCTCAAGGCAGAATTGTACATGGCTTTGTATGGCATTGTTAGTGTTTGGAATTTTATTCATTGGGCAATGGGAAGCCAGTGGAGGAATTGGCAGAGAGGAGTGGCAGGGAGGTAGGCCAATGGGGAGGGGGTTACAATAGTCAAGGCGAGAGATAACAAGGCATTGCATAAGTTGCTTAGTGGTGTCAACAGTAAGAAAGGGGGCATATTTTGGAGATGTTTCAGAGGTGAAGTCTGGACAATTTGGACAGTGATTGAATTTGGGGCTGAAAGAACAGGTCAGAGTCTAGGATTGCACCTAGTACCTTGGCATGAGGGGAGGGACTGATGGTTGTATTATTGATCTTGATGGAGAAGTTAGAGGGGCACAGGCTGGAGGAAAAATTATGAGCTTGATTTTAGAAAGATTGAGTTTGAGGAAGTGGTGTGACATCCATGTTGCTATGTCAGTTTAGCAAGTTAGTAATGCGAGAGGGGGGGCGTGGCCAGCGACCAGGATGTGAGGACGTGAGGCGTCTGAGCTCCGTCCATGCAGCTTAGATCCTGCAGCAATCCTCCTAGCCCTTCCGCCATCCAAAGGTCTCTCCTGCTTCAGCCATGGAGGTTCCCCGGGATTCACATTGCCAGCACCACCATGCCAGCAGCAGCAAAATGGTGCCGGCCGGCTACATACACAGAAGCTCAGCCATTCACCCACCTTCCTGCAAACACAGCTGCCTCCTGGGAAGGGTGAGTTACAGCATACCCCTGCCTGCAGCCCCGAGGACCCCCTCCCCTTCTTTTCTACCACCCAGAGGACACTGGTCTGGCTTCCCTAATACAGCCACAGGCCCTGCAGAGCCCTCTTGCTTCCCTTACCACACAGATGGACTCTATTAAAACTGACCTATTCTTCTTAAAGCATGATGTACAAAATGTGAGGCACAGAGTGCAAAACGCTGAACAACACATACAGTAGGGGATTCAAACATGTCCCTTGCAGGGCTCTGTCAGGGAGCTGTGTCAGGCCACATCTAACAAGCTCGCAGACATGGAGGACCACCTTAGGCGCAATATTCTCTGCTTCCTAGGCTTCCCAGAAAGTTCAAAGGGCAAGGCTCCTGAAGTGTTCATGGAACACTGGCTGACATCCACATTTTGCGACAATACCTTTTCACCATTGTTTGCCATTGAGAGAGTGCATAGGGTCCCACTACACCCCCGTGCCATGCTTATTAAACTGCTGCACTTCAGAGACGGAGAGGCTATTCTCAGGGCAGCCAGAGAGAAAGGATGCCTGCTCTTTAATGGCAAAGGCATTATCATCTTCCCAGACTTCTCAGTCACCACTCAAAAGCAAGGAGACACTTTTTGTAGCGATTAAACAGCGACTACACAATCTTCAATTGCCATACAGCATGTTATACCCGGCGCATCTACGGGTCATCCACCAGGGCAAGCCTCACTTCTTCAACTTCTTCACTGATCCTAAAGAAGTAGCTCACTCGGCAGACACACTGGGTCCTTTGGAACATAGGAACCAGCACCGGAGATCCCCTCCTTGATGAATATCATGATGCCTTCTCAGACGTAAACAATTTTTTTTTTTTTATATCCTGACTCCCCTGCTTGTTGTTGTTGTTAACAGGGGAGACCATGGGTCAGTACATGGAATCCTCCATGCCCATACTGACACCTCCCCACCTACAAGACGGTTAAGACACTTGGTAATACTCCGAGGAAGAGCGCACTACCAATATCTCTTATGGCTGACTGTCCCCACCATCGTCATGTTGGCTTAATTTGTGGAAATCCTTCTGCCACTTTGGAGAATATTCTGCTATGGCCGGGCTACTAATTATCCAGTTCATTAAGCAGGCACAGACGGTAGCTTACAACCACAGTCCTTCCCTTTGTAATCTAGGGTTTGTTGGCCGTGGGACTACTTTAAGGCCCCTCTGCTTCGCAGTTGTAATTCAGGGAACAAAGCTCTCATGTGTTTGGGTGTGGTAGCCAGGAGTGTTAGGGTGGATTGGGAGGGTCGGGGAATTTTCTCCATTCTGTTGTTTTTCTTAAATGACTGTTATCTTATACCATTTGTTTACAGGTTCACAGGCCTGGTAGGCCATCAGGATACTCAGGTTTTATTGGATAGTGTCAGGGCTGGCTTAGCTCTTCCTTCTCTGGGCTGGCCGCTCAGCTGTCGGCTAATTGCCAGCTCTCTTCTCTCTCCACAGTTACCAGCTGTTCCTGATGATGCTCGTCTGACCTGCCTACTTAAAGCCTCCCAGCTCACTTCACCTCTGCCTTCACCTTGGTCACATCACTAGAAACCATCTCCTGCAGTTTGTTTAAAGACTGGCTTGCTGACATCCCTTCTGGCTCCTTATCCTGTTTGCTGTTGCTCTACTTGGATCCCTGACTTCTGGCCTGGCTGACTAGCCGATCTGGTTACTGGACCCTGGCTATGCTTGACAACGCTTTTTCTATTTACCCTTTTATTTTTATTAATAAACAAGTGTGATTTAATTGTACTTCTGTCTCAGTCTGATTCATGGTTTCTGACAGATAGAAGCACAATGTTCTCTTATACGTATTCATCCGGGTTCGCCCCAGCCTTTCGGGATGCACAGAGTTCCAAGGTCTGGTTGACTCTGGGGTGTCGCAAGATCTGGGCGCTCATATCTATGACTGACACTTACACATGGCCAGGTTACGCCTGATCTCGTGGAATGTTAGGAGGCTTAATTCTACAGTGAAATGCTCTATGATGTTTGACTATTTAGCACGGCACAAACCACATGTAATCCTTCTCCAGGAAACCCATCTCCAGGGCTCCAGGGTTATGGCGCTTAAAAGAGCTAAAATAGCGTACGCCCTTCACTCCACTTACTCCACATACACCCAAGGGACTTCTATCCTTATAGCCAAGTCAGCACCAATCACTATTAAACACATTAAGTGAGGGAACAGTATCCAGGGGTCCGGGGCTAATCACATGTACAGATGAGCTGTGATTGGCCGTCTGTACTATGTGATGACTGTGACAAATAACAGAGCTCATCACAATAGTAAACAATGAAAGGCATGCAAAAAAGCCTTTTGTTGTGTACAAGTGTCATGTGATCTGCTGTGATTGGTCACAGCGATCACATGGTACTGGCATGGCGGTGAACATGTTGGGTGACAGATTATGCCAGAGCATGGCCCAATCCTGGGAGGATGTCATATGAATCTCCCTCCCAGCCTTCATTTTACAATAAGCTAGGCGGGAGGAGATTAAATATTACCAAAATAAAGTGCTATTTGTGTGAAAAAATGGGTACAGTGTTGCATGACTGCGCAATTGTCATTTAAAGTGTGATAGCGCTGAGAGCTGAAAATTGGCCTGGGCAGGGAGGGTGTGAAAGTGACTGATACTGAAGTGGTCAAAGGAAATAGCAGGTTCAATTAATTTCCACTCCACCCAAAACAAATTAAAATATTTCTTTCCTCAATGCAATTTTCTATTCGAACTAAAATGTATGAGTACACCTTAACATTCATTCACGCTGCAATTAATTATAAGTGAGACTTGCCATTAAAATCTCAATTAGTACCTATTATAAAGAGGTATATGTTAATTACAGTTTTTTTTTTTTTTGCTTTTGCTAAAGCAGCACTTCCAAGCAAATCTAATTTCTCTGAACTTGTTTCACAGTATGCATCTGTCCGTAGAAGTTACATTGTAATTTTAGTGCCTAAGGTGTTATGGAAAAAAATGATTTGCCTGAGGTCACAGGCAGCCATCCTGGGAATCATAGCAGACTTGAGAGCCTCAGATGTCATGCCAAAGCCATGACAGGGTAGTTTCTACAGAATGACATAATTCCTTTACACATTTTTGGAAGAGAGGTGCCTATAAAAGCACAGGCCTCCAATAGCACTGTATACATTAAAGGTGTATTAAACCCAGAAAAGCAAAAATTGATATACTGCAGCTTACCAATTCTTCGATGTGGTGGCTGTTTTAGTTTTTTAGATATGATGGAGGAGCAACAGAGACACTTTTGGATGGCAGCATCATCAAATCAGTGGAGAGGGTAGAATTAGATACACTAGCAGATTTAGATGGACTTGACTAATAAAACAAATTGGAACTCCAACTAACACTTTCAAGCCCTTACAGTATTTTTTTTTTCCTTTTGGAATAAAGGTTTTACAATGTATATAAAGGAATGGGGAAGAATAAGGGGGAAGCCGTTTTAGGCCCCCTCTTTCCTCATGGGATCGCGGCATTGGCATTTAGGAAACATTTAAAGGGATTTTTAATGAACTTAAAAGCTGAATGTCTAATTAGGGTCAGGTGATCCAAAGAATTATAGAAGGTTAGTAGATTGGTTGGAGATTGGTCAGTTAGGGTCAGGTGCCATAGAAGATTCTGGAAGGTCAGCAGTTCAGTTAGGGATTGGTCAGTTAGACTCAGGTGTTTTAGAGGGTTCTAGAAGGTTAGGAGTTCAGACAAGGATTGGCTAATAAAGGTCAGGTCACTGTTTAGAATATTCAAGAATAGTGATAGACGAGCTGGCGATGGGACGTTTCGCGAACGCGGACCGCGAACGCGTCCGATAGTTTGCGAACCGTAACGTTCGCGACGGGCCCCATTGACTTCAATGGGAGGCAAACTTTGCAAACCTACAGGTCAAATTTGCAACCACAAAATAATTACTAGCTGTGCAAACATAGTCCCACCACATGGCCAATGACATAACACATGTATGAGGTGAATCTGGGATTGACAACTACAAGCATTCTTTTTTTATATGTGATATTTTGACAATTCAGGACTGTGGAGCGCATGAAGGCAATGGAGGAGAGGGAAGGTCAGGGTAGGCAAAGAAGAGGGTGCAGGAGATGATCACCAGCAGCATGACATACAGCAATGACACCTGCACCGTGATAGAGTCATCTGACACCAGCACCGTGATAGAGAGCACTGACATCAGGAGCGTGACATACAGCAATGACACCTGCACCGTGATAGAGTAATCTGACACCAGCACTGTGATAGAGAGCACTGACATCAGCAGGGTGACATAAAGCACTGACACAAGCACCGTGATATACAGCACTGACACCAGCACCATGATAGAGAGCACTGACATCAGCAGCGTGACATACAGCAATGACACCTGCACCGTGATAGAGTGATCTGACACCAGCACCGTGATAGAGAGCACTGACATCAGCAGCCTGACATAAAGCACTGACACCAGCACCGTGATATACAGCACTGACACCAGCACCGTGATATACAGCACTGACACCTGCACCGTAAGCAGCCCCAGGAGTAAGTCAGCATAGCACAGGGATGGTGGGAGCCCCTCATAATGAGCATAGTACAGGGATGGTGGGAGCCCCTCATAATGAGCATAGAACAGAGATGGTGGGAGCCCCTCATAATATGCACAGCAGAGGTACAGCCCCAGGAGGAAGTCAGCACAGCACAGGGATGGTGGGAGCCCCTCATAATAAGCAGCCCCAGTAGAAATATGACACCGCTCAACCTCTTCAAACAGGAGGGTACGGGCATATAGTACGGTGTGCTTTTTTTGGACAAGGAAGTAAGCCAAATGAAGAAAGAAAGTCTGTGTGCTTGAATAAAAAAAATTGTTTATAGACATATACATGGTCTACTGGTCACATGTGTTGAATTCCTCCGAGATCCATGCCTCATTCATTTTTAGAAATGTCACCGTTGTCACACACCACTTTACCAACTGTCAAAGAGGCGATTCAGTTCGCATTGTGCGCTATATAAGTATTTCATTCATTCATTCATTCAAATTGAGCGATGTTAGCCACTGATCTGCCTGTGAACGCAAAGCTGAAAGGAGTGCAGTGCCAGTGTGGCTCTTGGCTTCCAGGCACAACAGACGCAGCACGGCATGGCAACGTCTCACCTGGCATGTCGAATAGGTTCTGGGGAGCTTGGGTGGCGCAGCGGAAGAGACGCTAGCAGCGGAAAAGGAGGAGTCAGCCGAGGAGGAGAGGGAGGAGGATGGAGTAGGAGGAGGAGGAGAAGAAGAGCCAGGCCTGCATGCAATCCGTAGCGGTAAAACCAAATCTACACGGGTGCCACGGGTTACATGCTTGACGGCCGTCAGAAGGTTCACCCAGTGGGCAGTAAAAGTGATATACCTTCCCTGCCCGTGTTTGCTAGACCATGTGTCTGTGGTCAGATGTATCTTGGCACCGACACTGTGTGCCAGAGATACATTCACTTGCCGCTGAACATGGCCATATAGCTCTGGGATGCCCTTCTGTGAGAAATACTTCCTTCCTGGGACCTTCCATTGTGGTGTTCCAATGGCCACAAAATTTTCGAAAGGCCTCCGAGTCCACCAGTTTATATGGCAGTAGTTGGCGGGCTATCAGTTCTGACAAGCCAGCCATCAACCATTGGGCAAGAGGGTTATCCGGCGTCATAATTTTTTTACGCTCGAACATTAGGCCCACGGAAGCCTGTCTTTTTGCAGAAAAACATGAGCTTGGCGTGATGGAAGGTGGAGTGGAGGACAATTGTGAGCAGAGAGGAGAAGGAGAAGGAGAAGTAGAAGACGAGGCTGGACGGTGAGAGCCTTGCGTGTGGCTTTGTGTGTTCCGTTGCTCCCACTGGGCTCGGTGATGGCTGCTCATGTGCCTTCTTAAGGCGGTCATCCCTAGGTGAGTGTTGGGCTTACCGCGACTAATGCATTGACTGCAAAGATTGCAGATGGCAACACTATTGTCAGCAGCGGACATGTTAAAAAAAGCCCATGTGCCGGCATCCTGGGAGCGCCAGATGTGACCGTACATGGTCGATGACTCGCTCCTGATACATTAGCAGTCTGCTTTGTCCCTCCTGTGCAATGTAAGTTATTCCTGCTTCTCCTCCCTATCTGCTGGTCCATATCTCCCTCTGAACTCCCCTCCTCTTCCTCTCTTGTGGGCACCCACATGACATCACTAGACACGTCATCATCAATGTCACCTTCCCCACCGCTATAAGTAGAGATCTCGGAGTAGGCAGCAACACCGGGGACCAACCTCCTCCTTGGGCTGATCTGGGTACTGTCGTCAGACTGCTGAGTGGCGGTTCTTGCTACCTCCTCTTCCTGATCCAATGCCAAGAGTGGCTGCGCATCAGAAATGTCTTGATATGGATTGGAAAATAATTCCTGTGACTCAAGCAGAAGGTATGTGGTGGTGTTGTTGGTGGTAGTGTCTTTGGGGGTGCACATAGCAGAGAGTAAAGAAGAGGGTGCAGATCGAGAGGATGAGGAGGGTGCAGAAGAGTAAGGCTGAGTGAGCCACTCAACCAAGTCTGGTGCGTCCTTTAAAGTAATTGAACGCACCTTCTGCAACTTCCCACTTTGGCTCAAGCCTGTTGCTCCTGCCCTACCCCTACCACCCCTGCAGAAGGGCCTGCCTCTTCCTCTGCCTGTCATTTTTTAAATGACCCTGTGACAAAACTCTCAGTCCCTATACTGATAAAGGACTGCTGCAGAATAGGGCAGCAGTCAGCAGTAGTGCACCTCAACCCTATATATTGTGGACCTATACCAGTCCTTAAGGATTAGCAGACTGTACCTCACTCAACCCTATGTACTGTAGTACACTATACCTTACCAGTCCTTATAAGGACCTTTGTGCAACTAGTATGTTGTGATTAGCAGACTGTACCTCTGTCCCTATACTGATAAAGGACTGCTGCAGAATAGGGCAGCAGTCAGCAGTAGTGCACCTCAACCCTATATATTGTGGACCTATACCAGTCCTTAAGGAATAGCAGACTGTACCTCACTCAACCCTATGTACTGTAGTACGCTATACCTTACCAGCCTTATAAGGACCTTTGTGGAACTAGCAGTGGCGGCTGGTGAAGTTTTTGGATGGGGGGGCGCCAGACCCCGCCCATCATTTGGCCCCTCCCACTTCTCATAAACCACGCCCCTTATGTAATCTGAAAAAAAAATTGGCGTGGGTTCCCCCCTCCGAGAGCATACCAGGCCCTTAGGTCTGGTATGGATTCCAAGGGGAACCCCCTATGCCTAAAAAACGGCGTGGGGGTCCCCCCCAGATTCACACCAGACCCTTATCTGAGCACGCTACCCGGCCGGCCAGGAAAGGGGGTGGGGACGAGCGGGTGGCCCCCCCTCCTGAGCCGTACCAGGCCCCCCACCCCAAAGCACCTTGTCCCCATGTTGATGAGGACAAGGGCCTCTTCCCGACAACTCTGGCCGTTGGTTTCGGGGTCTGCGGGCGGGGGGCTTATCGGAATCCGGGAGCCCCCTTTAATAAGGGGGCCCCGGATATCGGCCCCCCACCCTATGTGAATGAGTATGGGGTACAATGTACCCCTACCCATTCACCCGGTGTCACATGGGTTGATGTCACATGGGTTGGTCACATGGGTTGATGTCACATGGCGACAGTCCCAGCATCCTCCGGGACTGTGACATCGTAAGGGGGCGGGGTCACCATGTGACATCAACCCATGTGACCAACCCATGTGACATCAACCCATGTGACACCGCCCCATTGTCCCTATATAAGTGGCAGTGCAGCGCGTCCCTGGCATTCCGGCCGGAGAGATCGTCGAGTCAACATCTCCTGGAGAAGAAGAAGAACGGGTGGCGGCGGCGGCGGCGACAGAAGACCCGGCCACCGCCTGTAAAAGAGCTATAAGAAGGCGTGGTGGCCCGGCAGAAGAACCGAAGAGGGGGACAAGACCCCCGAAGTCTGAAGAAGAGGCCGGCGGCGAGGAAGAAAGCCGGGCTCCTCCGCTAGCAAAAGAGCTACAAGAAGATAGCAGAGGAGTCCGGCGAGAAGACCCCGGAAGACGGAAGACCCCCGGAGCTGTGCAATAAAATATTTTAACCCTGTGTTGTGTTTTTTTTGTACTTTTTTTCACAGGTGAATGGGTAGGGGTACATTGTACCCCATACTCATTCACATAGGGTGGGGGCCGGATTCCGATAAGCCCCCCGCCCGCAGACCCCGACAACCAACGGCCAGGGTTGTCGGGAAGAGGCCCTTGTCCTCATCAACATGGGGACAAGGTGCTTTGGGGTGGGGGGGCCGCACGCCCCCCCTCCCCCAAGGCACCCCCCCATGTTGAGGGCACGCGGCCTGGTACGGCTCAGGAGGGGGGGGCGCCCGCTCATCCCCACCCCCTTTCCTGGCCGGCCGGGTAGCGTGCTCGGATAAGGGTCTGGTGTGGATCTGGGGGGGACCCCCACGCCGTTTTTTCGGCGTAGGGGGTTCCCCTTGGAATCCATACCAGACCTAAGGGCCTGGTATGCTCTCGGAGGGAGTACCCACGTCAAATTTTTTTTCAGAAATTTGGCGTGGAGTTCCTCCTTCAGAGCTCATTCTCTGATTGGCCACGGCAAAAGTCGCCTGGCCTGGGGAAACCTTTCTGGCTGTGA
Organism: Lithobates pipiens; assembly: GCF_037356315.1. Lineage (NCBI taxonomy): Eukaryota > Metazoa > Chordata > Amphibia > Anura > Ranidae > Lithobates > Lithobates pipiens. The sequence goes on from NW_027507790.1 coordinate 16,366,903, forward strand.
AAGCTTTTTTTCCATTCATTCAGCTAAATGCATGAACATTCTCAACAAAGTAGAAGCTAGAAAGCCTTTATGCGGTGACTCACCTCCTACCTCACTGTCTTGCAGCTCCGCTCGGGCTGAGGAACGGAGCTGCCGACGTCACTTCCGGGTTTCGTGAAGCAGCCGAAAGCCGGAAGTGACCTGCCTGTCTAAGAATGACAATGCTCCCGCCCGTAGAATCACAGTGATTTTACGGGCGGAAGCTAGTCGGCGTTCTGCAGTGCGCCGCAAGGCGGGTTTTTAACCCGCAAATGAAGCGCCATGGATGCAATCTTGTGATTGCATCGACGTGGCGCTTCTCATAGTGCACTGTGACCGGCGCCACAGTACACTATGTTAAATTGTTAAATGACATTTTTTTTTTTTTAAATGTCTTAAAGGGCCCGTTTTTTTTTTATTATTTTTTTTAACTTTTTTATTTTTTTTTACTTTTTTTTTTTACACCTAGGGGGAGGGGGGGCGGCGCCCGGGCGCCCCCTATGGGCGGGCCGCCACTGGGAACTAGTAGGTTGTGATTAGCAGACTGTACCTCAGTCCCTATACTCATGAATGACTACTGCAGCAGAAGGGCAGCAGTCAAGTATAATATTCTTTCTATATTTGGAAGAAAGAATATTATACGTGTACAAGCCTATTACCATACCAGTCCTGAAAAGAACCTTTGTGGACCTAATAGTAACAGCTACTGATTAAACTGACTGTCCCTCACTGCCACACACAGCTTCCTGTCTGTCCCTATTTAAACTGACAAAACACAGGCTCCTGCAACAAGAACTTGAATAGCACTCAAAACTATATCCTGTACTACTTTACCATACCAGTCCTGAAATGGACTTTTGTGGACCTAATAGTAACAGCTAATGATTAAACTGACTGTCCCTGCTGCACACAGCGTCCTGTCCCTCTCTCTACACTGACAAAAGACAGGCTGCAGCAACAATGACTTGAATAGCAGTGCCTCAAACCTATATCCTGAACTACACCTAACACCTATACCATACCAGTCCTTAAAATAACTTTTGTGGACCTAATAGCTAGCGATTTGGGTCAATGCAGTCTCTCCCTGCTCCACACAGCAACCTCTCCCTATAGTGACATACGAAAGAATGTAAAATGGCCACCGGATCGGGTCTATTTATAAGTTAGGGGGAATGTCCAAGTATCCATGTGCTGTAATGTCTCAATTGGCTGTCCTGTACTACATGATGGATGTGTCATCATAGGTCAAAGTTCTTTTACACAGTAAACACGGAAGTCCGCCGGGCGAACAGCGGCAATAGTCCGCCGATCGGGGGGATCGCGAACAGCCGAAATTCGCCGAAAAACGACCGCCGGGCGAACCGTTCAGCCATCCCTATTCAAGAAGGCCTTATTTGGCCTATTTAAGGAGCTGTTCCATTAGGGTCTGGGCTAATCACAAGAGAAAATACAACGCAAAAGAGCTTCCCGCCCTAATCCCCCCCCCCCCCCCCCCCGTCGCGGGCAATTTATGTGGTGGCTCCCTTTGGTGAATAATCAAAGGGGAGATTTAAGAAAAAGGTTTCATGATAAATGTTGAGTCAGCTCGGGTCTCAGTGTTTGAGCTTAGTATGGTTTATTGTTTAATACATTTTTGGTTGAGAATATGATTTTATGAAAATAAAATTTGATGTTAGAATCAATTAATTTTGTATAAACCAATAAATCAGGCCATGGCCAATGTTAAAATAAATAAATATATATATAATTAAATAAATAAATAAAAAATTATAATAATTATATTCGTGTGGTGTGTTTTTTATTATTAATCTATGCATGTTTGTTGGTTTGCATGATGCCTGAGACCCCATAACAACTGACCAATGTAAGCACCGCTATCAGTGTTAAATGTTTTGGCCCAGCCCTCTAACTGTCACTTTTGTTCGACAGCTTTGTCTGTTAAAAGTGGAAAAAAGAAATAAAAAAACAGACTTACTGGCCGAATTGGCAAAGAAAAAAGCCTAAAAAAGAAAATAATTGCAGCCACCACATCTAGCTGGATGCACATTATACAACCTTTTTTTGTTCACTTTCCTTTAGATTTGCCTTCAACTATGTAGTGCAAGGGCCTGTCTAATTGCATACAAATTAAAAGGGCTTAGGATTGACCTCATATTATATGGTTTTGGTAAATAGAAAGGAAAATTGTATAATGTGTAGCCAGCTTGAGAATTACCAAGCTACAATATATAGCATACTCCATTATTCAAAATTAATTCAAAATTAAAAGATACCAACAAAGTACTATTGTGTAATAAATATTGAGCATAAACTGTAGGCTATTGATATAGTGTAACTACAGTGGTGTGAAAAAGTGTTTGCCCCCTTCCTCATTTCCTGTTCCTTTGCATGTTTGTCACACTTAAGTGTTTCGGAACATCAAACCAATTTAAACAATAGTCAAGGACAACAAAAGTAAACACAAAATGCAATTTGTAAATGAAGGTGTTTATTATTAAAGGTGAAAAAAAATCCAAACCATCATGGCCATGTGTGAAAAAGTGATTGCCCCCCTTGTTAAAACATACTATAACTGTGGTTGTCCACACCTGAGTTCAATTTCTCTAGCCACACCCAGGCCTGATTATTGCCACACCTGTTCACAATCAAGGCATCACTTAAATAGGAGCTGCTTGACACAGTAAGGTCCACCAGAAGATCCTTAAAAGCTACACATCATGCCGAGACCCAAAGAAATTCAGGAACAATTGAGAAAGAAAGTAATTGAGATCTATCAGTCTGGAAAGGGTTATAAAGCCATTTCCAAAGCTTTGGGAATCCAGCGAACCACAGTGAGAGCCATTATCCACAAATGGCGAAGACACGGAACAGTGGTGAACCTTCCCAGGAGTGGCCGGCCGCCCAAAATTACCCCAAGAGCGCAGCGACGACTCATCCAAGAGGTCACAAAAGACCCCACAACAACGTCCAAGGAACTGCAGGCCTCACTTGCCTCAGTTAAGGTCAGCGTTCATGCCTCCACCATCAGGAAAAGACTGGGCAAAAATGGCCTGCATGGCAGAGTTCCAAGGAGAAAACCACTGCTGAGCAAAAAGAACATCAAAGCTCGTCTCAATTTCTCCACAACACATCTTGATGATCCCCAAGACTTTTGGGACAACATTCTGTGGACCGATGAGACAAAAGTGGAACTCTTTGGAAGGTGTGTGTCCAAGTATATCTGGCGTAGAAGGAACACTGCATTTCATAAAAAGAACATTATACCAACAGTAAAATATGGTGGTGGTAGTGTGATGGTCTGGGGCTGTTTTGCTGCTTCAGGACCTGAAAGACTTGCCGTGATAAAAGGAACTATGAATTCTGCTGTCTACCAAGAGATCCTGAAGGAGAATGTCCGACCATCTGTTCGTGTACTCAAGCTGAAACCAACTTGGGTTCTGCAGCAGGACAATGATCCTAAACACACCAGCAAGTCCACCACCGAATGGCTGAAGAAAAACAAAATGAAGACTTTGGAGTGGCCTAGCCAAAGTCCTGACCTGAATCCTATTGAGATGTTGTGGTATGACCTTAAAAAGGCCGTTCATGCTAGAAAACCCTCTAATGTAACTGAATTAGGACAATTCTGCAAAGATGAGTGGGCCAAAATTCCTCCAGGACGCTGTAAAAGCCTCATTGCACGTTATCGCAAACGCTTGGTTGCAGTTGTTGCTGCTAAGGGTGGCCCAACCAGTTATTAGGTTTAGGGGGCAATCACTTTTTCACACAGGGCCATGATGGTTTGGATTTTTCTCACCTTTAATAATAAACACCTTCATTTACAAATTGCATTTTGTGTTTACTTGTGTTGTCCTTGACTATTGTTTAAATTGGTTTGATGTTCCGAAACACTTAAGTGTGACAAACATGCAAAGGAACAGGAAATGAGGAAGGGGGCAAACACTTTTTCACACCACTGTATAGTTTAAAAATGTATTTCCCAATATTGACTATATAGAAAAGAACCAACATTGATAATTATTTTATTTAACTTTAACCTAATGATAGCTTTCTCTGTTTATGGCAGTATTGCCAAACATATCAGCCAATAACTTTGTACTTTTGTTTATACTAAAGAGTATATTTGTTCACCTCTTTTCACCTGATACTCGATTTTTTGGTATTTTACTTAGCACAGTTGTTTTTACCTGTATTGCATGATATTTAAGCTTCAATAACTACATCAAACAAGATTTGCTCATGCAAACATTTCACTAACCAAGATTCACTCACACCTGTTCTTCAGTGGGAAAGTGCTTTATTGTTCTGTTTATCCTATCCGACATCATTCTGGAAGAAAGGATGCCATGCAATTTAAAAAAGAAAATGTAATTACTGTAACACAGAACCGTATCTAGTCTGGCTATTTGATCCCAGGTTCCATTCCCTGGAGTCAGGCATTAGACACACAGCAGCCAGGCACACAGCATTTCCCATTCACTGGAGTCAGGCTGCGCGTGTTTTTTTTTTTTTTGTAGTTTAGATTTTTGGGTATGAACTTGGATAGGGTGAGGGGGAAACTAGGGATGCTCCAATGAACTTCAAACTGGTTGTATAGAACACTAATGCTGAACTAATATTTCAGGGTGAAGGCACTCATTTGAAGTCTAGACAAACTGGTACTACACAGGAACTCCTCAACAGGAATATAGGGTTAAGTGTACTGTTATTAAAGTAAATCTCTCAGAAGAGGTCAAACAAGTCTATAAGAAGAAGGCTGGTACTCATTGCGTCCTGTATATTGTGTAGTTACCTGTAGTATTAGTCAGTTTTTGTACTTCCATTGCCTGTATCCTGGGTCCTTGGAAATATTTCTGCAAATGCTTCAGGAAAATAGAACAGAGGTCCCCCAGCCAGTCAATAGCTAGGGCCCCAAAAAGATTCTTACAGCTGAAGGTGGATTTCCCAGGGAAGCTACAGCCCTCAGGCTGGGTCTTACTCACTCAGGAACAAGAGAACTCTGCTTTGGGTTCCAGCCTATTTATACCACTTTCGGCCACCTGATGGTCACTCACCATACTGACCAGGGATTGGCTGGGGAAGAATTAATATGCAGTCTGGGATCTGTGTTCTCCCAGCCACTATGTCCCAGCTCCATGGGATACAGGGGAAAGTAATCTAGCACCCCACACCAGCAGAACCCAGAGCAGACCTAGCCAAATAGTTGTTGCACTCCCTGACTTCAGGGAGGTCAAAAACGACATTTAACCACTAGTAGCCAATAGGGTGCAACATTACACAGCACCATGGAAAGCCAACAATGATCAAGAAAACATTTCTGCTATTTAATGACATTTGCACAAAAAAATAAAAAAACAACTTCTACTGTATGTTAACCACTACAATACAGGGCACTTTCGCCCCCTTCCTTCCCAGCCCAATTTTCAGCTTTCATCGCTCTAGCGCTTTCAGTGACAATTGCGCGGTCATGCTACACTGTACCCAAATTAAATTTTTTTTTTTCAAATAACATATTTATTTACTTTCAAAAAGTGCATTACACGTCATGCATTACTACAGCAGAATAAAACAGCTAGAACAGAAAAGAGTAGGCCGCAGGGACCACCCACCTCTTGGCCCATCCCAGTAGGCCCCCCAGGGCCGGCAAATGCCAGCCCGGGGGGGCCCCCCGCGAACAGCCGGGTCGACCCTGAGAAATAAAGAATGGCTTTACCCACCATAGGGTCCAGTGGAGTAGCCCCGCATCAAGTCATGGACCTCTTCTTACAGTATCAATCTCTCATGACAAACAGCATCCACAAAGTAGTGTGCTAAAAGAACAACAAAGCACATACATTCACCAGCCATGATAGAAAAGGAGAGAGAGGCTGGCAAAAAGAAATAGGGGTACTAAGCAACAGAGAGAGAAGAAGAATGAGAGCAGAGGTGAGAAGTATAGGAGATAAGAGGGATAAGAAGAAAGAAAGAGAGTTTAGCAAAGGCTAAAAAGTAAAGAGAAAGGGGGGAGGAGAGTGTGGGGGAGGAGGGGTAGGGAAAGGCAGGGGGTATAGTCACCGTGCGTGGTCTCTGCTTCTTTTTCACAGCTGGATCTCCCGGGAGTTCCATGGACTCCAGACCATATCGTGGGCCTCGAGCCCGTCCTGTATCCTGGCGGTCATCCTCTCCATCAACTCCACGTCTTGAACTCTAGCATGGAGTGCTCCCAGAGCGGGGGGCAGCACCTTTTTCCAGTGTAGGGCTATTAGGCATCTCGCCGCAGTCAGGATATGCCGTGATAATTTCTTGCGGGACTTCGTCAATGTAGGGAGAGGGATGCCCAACAAGAAGGTCTTAGGATCCAGGTCCACCCGCCGATCCAAGAGATCAGCCAAGAGGCGCCGGACCCCTTCCCAGAAGGGGACCACTAGGGGACACTGCCAGAAGATGTGGAACAGCGTGCCTTTGTGGGTCAAGCACCGCCAGCATCTGTCAGAGGTGGTAGGGTAAATGGCGTGAAGGACGTCCGGGGTCATGTACCAGAAAAATAAAATTTTGTACGCGTTCTCCCTATAGAGCGTGCATAGAGAGCTTTTCGAGGCCTGGGACCATATCGTCTGCCATTGCCCCTCCGTGATCTCCTCCCCCAGCTGTTCCTCCCACTTGAGCATGTAGGCATGTTTACCCACCGGAGCTAGCGGGGGTGCATTAAGGATTTTATATATAGCCGACATCAATCCCCTTTGGGCCGTGCCCTCAAGGATTATGGTCTCAAAAGCAGAGGGAGGGGAGAAGCGCAAATCAGAGGATATGGTCTGGGCAAAGTGTCGTATCTGCAGATAGCTGTAGAAGCTCTGTCTCGGGAGGTCAAATTTGGACTGAAGGTCTGCATAAGACAACATTCTCCGCGATCTGGGGTCCACTAAGGTCCCCAGGTGAAAGAGATTCCGGGAAGACCACGGGTGGGACATCGCATACGTCAGGCTGTCTGGCATCTTAGGGTGGTACAGGAAGGACGTCAGGAGCGATTTGTCCGAAGCCAGGACATATATCTTAGAAAGCTTGCGCCATAGGCCCTGTAGGTAGGACATAGATCCTAGCAGTTGGGTCCGGGGGGTTAGTGCTGGGGCGCTCCATAGCATACTATTAGGGTGCACTGGAGCCAACCAGAGCTTCTCAATTTCCGTCCATCTGTTGTACGACCTCTGGGTGAACCAGGAGGTCACTGCCCGGAGCTGAGCCGCTTGGAAATACTTTACCAGGTCCGGGAACGCCAGTCCCCCGGCTGAGCGAGAGGCTGTCATTACCGAGCGGGGGATTCTATGACGTTTGTAGTTCCATGTAAAATCTAGCAGGTCCGCCTGTAATTTTCTCAGGTGGTGATATGGTACATGGATAGGAAGGGTCTGGAAAAGGTAGAGGAGTTTCGGGAGAATCGTCATTTTCACCGAAGCTATCCTACCAAAGAGGGAGATCTGGTGCTTCCGCCATTGGGAAAGTAATTGCCTAATGACGCCATATAGGGGCGGGAAGTTTGCCTGATACAGAGAGTCGAAGGTCGGGGTGATATGAATCCCCAAGTATTTCAGGGAATCAGTTTTCCAGTGGTATGGAAAAGTGGCTCGGAGATGTTCGACCTCCGGGGACGGCATATTTACCGGGAGGGCTTCCGATTTGGAAGCATTAATTTTATAGCCCGATAGGGCGCTGTAGCGGTCCAACTCCTTATGTAAGTTAGGCAGGGATATCCTGGGCTGGGTCAGGGTGAGGATGACATCATCCGCAAACAACGACACCTTAAATTCCCTGCCCCGAACCGGGACGCCCCTGATATTCGGGTTCCGCCGGATGGACGCCGCCAGGGGTTCCACGCAGATAGCAAATAATAAAGGCGACAGGGGACAGCCCTGGCGCGTGCCATTGGAGACCGAAAACGCAGAGGAGGTAGCGAAGGGGGTCTTAACCTGGGAGGACGGGTTGGAATAAAGGTGGCGTATTGCCCGCAGGAACGGTCCCTTCATCCCCATGTGCTGCAACGTGGCGAACAGGAAGGGCCACCCCAGTCTATCAAATGCCTTTTCCGCATCCAAACTCAGAAGCAAAGACGGGATGCCCCCCCCTATTCGCCACGTCGACTAAATCTATGACCTTTCTAGTGTTGTCGCCGGCTTGGCGAAGAGGGACAAATCCCACCTGATCTTTATGGATGAGGGAGGGTAGGACCCTATTGAGCCGGAGGGAAAGGAGTTTCGTAAAGATCTTCAGATCTGCATTCAGGAGTGCAATGGGCCTATAATTGGCACAGAGAATGGGGTCCTTATCGGGCTTCGGTATCAGGGTGAGGAAGGAGCGTTGCATATCGGAAGGGACCGGGGTATGTAACAGAAACGCATTGAACAATCTGCCCAAGTAAGGGAGCAGAAGGGGCAGAAACGTTTTATAGTATTCGTAGGGTAAACCGTCCGGACCCGGGGATTTAGGAGCCGGTAGTGACTTGACGGTCAGTTCTATTTCCTCCTCCGTAATGGGCATATTCAGAGAGGCCATATCCAGGTCTCGAATGCGGGGGATCCCACTGTCTGTCAAATATTGGTGCATACGCTGGGAAAGCTCCGCCGACAGGGGAGCACTGGGTATGTCGTCGCTGTTGTACAGCTCCTCATAAAATTTCGCAAATGTGTCTGCTATCTCCTTAGGGTGAGAAACTACTGTGTTGTTTTTAGTTTTAATCTGATGTGGGGTAGAGAGGAGGGTTTTATCTTTAAGTTTCCTCGCCAAGAGTGAGTGCGCCTTGTTGCCCCTGTCGTAGTACGTCTGCCTAACCCGCAGCATAGCCTTTTCTACCCGGCGGAGCGCCAGATCCTTAAGCACCGTGCGAAGCTTAGTGATCTTCCGGAGGAGTCGCAGTGACGGAGAAGCCTGCATATTCCTTTCCAGCTGCCCCAGCTCCTTTTCCGTTCGCAATCTAGCGGCCTCTGCGTCCTTCTTTAAAGCAGAAGACAGAGCCATGCACTTTCCACGGATGACCGCCTTGTGGGCCTCCCACAAAGTGGGGAGAGCAATGTCCGGGGTCGCATTTTCAGCAAAGTAGAGTTTCAAGGTTGAGACCAGTTCCGCCTGCGATGGGGAATGTTGCAGGAGAGAGGTGTTGAGTTTCCAATTGTAGGGTCTACTTACTGGAGCCGCTAGATCCAGTGTTAGTAGGATCGGCGCGTGGTCCGACCATGAAATTGGTAGGATATGGGCTCGTCGGGCCACTCTCAGCGTGGAATTGTTGGTAAAAAAGTAGTCTATGCGGGAGTGCAGCTGGTGCGGGGCCGAGTAGAACGTATACTGCCGGTCCGCCGGGTGAAGGGCCCGCCAGACGTCAAAAAGAGCGTGTCTGCGGGTCAGCTGGCGAAACAGTTTAGAATCCCTAAGTACTTTAGCGGAGGGGGGCCGGGTCGATGTCGCCAAACGGTCCGCAATAGCGGAGTGAGCCATGTTAAAGTCACCCCCCACCACTAAGTAACCATGATCTGTCTTGAACAAGCGGGACAGGAGTCTGGAGAGAAAGCTATGTTGACGGACATTTGGGGCGTACAGGGTACATAGGGTAATTGGCTGGGATCCCCACTTGCCCTTAAGTATCAAGAAGCCTCCCCCGGGATCCCCATAGTGATCAAGGTAGGTGAAAGGGGCTCCATGACGAATCAGGATGGCCATGCCGGCCTTCCTGTGAGGTCCCGAGGATAGGTAAGCTAAAGGAAAGTATCGAGAGGCGAAAGCGAAGGACCCCCCTTTATCAAAGTGCGTCTCCTGGACAAGGACGATATCCGCTCCCGACTGCCTGAATTCCCTAAGTGCCAGATGCCGTTTCCCGTTAGAATTCAGTCCATGGACATTTAGGGATAAAATCTTAGCCATCAGTCATGTCAGGGGGATGAGAACGTAAGCTGGTTCTTACCCATAATCCACCATGCAGGACGACCGCCAGGAGCCAGGAGGTAGCTTGTTCCGGAGAAAGGGCTCTAAGAGGAGTTCCACGATGCCCACCAACCACGACACGGTGAGAGTACAGGGAGGGGAGAGGGAGAGGAAAAAGCAGAGAAGGGGAGAGAAAGAAGAGGTTAGTATCGCAAACATAGGTGCACACATTAAATAAACAACTATTGTACATTACAAAATTGAACCATAGGAGACCATGAACAGGCAGATCGCTCAGGTCTGATCGGATTCCCAGGGGGCCACCAGAACCCGAACCTGAGGGCCGGGCCTGGCGGCCGCATGGGAGTCCAGCCCCCCCCCCGTCAATCGGCATAGGTAAAGCCGGGGGCAAGAGGTGGGGGGGAGCTGAGGGAACGCCCCTGCGACGGCAGCCGCCAGACAGTTCCCAAAATCCCGGATGCAACACCAATGCATCCGGGTAGAAGGGGGGTGACACAGAGACAGTGACAAACCCATGGTCTCAGTCTCACATTTACATCAGCCTTAAGAAAAACATAATTCAACATCAGCACGAAGGCACTTGGTAGGAGGAGAAAAAATAAGTAAAAAAAAAAAACGGGAGCTCTTGAGGCAGAAAAAGAGGGCAAGTTCGGAGAGTCCGGACATCAGTCCACCGGCCAACCAACAAACAAAACGGGCCGCGATCCCTTACGCCCCGCGGGCCTACGGGATCAAAAAAGGAGAAAAAGATACACAAAAATTGCCGCCATGCAGAACTTCAGCCCTTTCCTTGGCGGGCCGTCTTCTTAGGGGCCTCCCGGTTGCGAGGGCGTTGGCGGGAGGGGACCTTCTGCCACAGGGTTGGGGCGGGGGGCTGCGCAGCCACAAGATCCCAGTCAGGCAGCTGGGGAGGTTGAAGCCCCAGGTCCTCACAAAAGGTTCGTAGATCTTCCGGGTACCGCAAGGTTGCCGTCTTGCCTTGATGTTTAGCTGTAAGAGCGAACGGATATCCCCAGCGGTATGGAATATGAGCATCCTGCAATGTACAGAGCAATGGTTGAAGAAGTCTACGCTTCTGCAGTGTGAGCCAAGATAGGTCTGGGAAGAGCTGCACTGGGATGTCACGAAAGGTCACCACCCGGGCCAGGCGGGCTTGTCTCATTATGTCCTCTTTAATGTGGAACGAAGTGATTCTACAGATGACATCCCTGGGGGTAGAAGTCGCGCCTTTGGAGCGCAAGGCCCTGTGAGCTCTGTTCATTTCAATAAACTTGGAGGGGGGTTCCCCCAGAAGGTTGTTAAATATTTCTTGCAGGATAATTTGGAGATCTTCCGGCCCATCCGCTTCTGGAATCCCCCGCACTCTTATGTTATGCCGACGCCCCCTGTTATCCAGGTCCTCCACATGACGCTGCATGTCTCTCAGGAGCATACGATGGTCGGCACCTTGTGCTTGGGTCCTGTGAATCGCCACTTTAGTCTCCTGTATCTCCTCCTCGGCCATCTCCACCCGATCCGCTAAGTGCTTGAAACCGGAGTGCAACATTTGTATTTCTGAGCGACAGGTTGATTTAACATCCTCTATCAATTGCCTAAAGTCCTCCTTAGTGGGGATTGCTTGTAGGTATTGCTGCCATTGCGGGAGCAGATTCGGGGGGGGGTCGCCCCCAGTCGGATACAGAAGGGACGGCAGTGGGGGTCCGTGGGGTCCATCGTCTGTCTCCCGTGAGTCTGGGGGGGGCCCGGTATGGGAATCCCACACCCCGTGCCGAGGAGGTGGTTGCGCCAGGGGAGTCATGCGGGTCCGTCCCACTTCTCGTAACGGGTCTAAGCCCGATCTATGCGCAACAGGGGCCGGGGAGCCACTCCGGTGTCGCTGCGGGTTAGGGGCCCACGAGGAGGACTGTCTCTGGGGCTTGGGTGATGGGGACCGGACTCCTTGGTCCATTCGGGGCTCCTCCACACCCCCTTGTCCCCTCTGAGGCCAGGGTAGCGGGTTTCCCGGGGGGGGGGGGGGGCTGGAAAGTCAGTGTCCTCCATGGAAGGAGGGGACCCCAGGGAACTAGTGGGGAGGAGGGGGTCCGATGCCGCCCGCAGCAGCCTAGGGAGGGCCCCCGTGCATTGTGTGTCCGTTGGGGGGGAGGGGATCCGTGCCCCAAATACCCTGGGTGCTGACCCGGCCTGGTGCGGCCACTTGCCTCCCCCCAGGCCTCCCCACTGACCTGCTCCCAGTCGGGCGTCTTGTGCGGAGGGGATCTCTGGCCCCACTGCAGTGGGCTCAGGTCCCTCATGGCCGCGTATTGCTCAGAGTGCCGTGGGGGGTTGGATGCGCCAGCGTCCGGAGAGAGGGGCCTCGTTGTAGGCCTCGGGCCTGATCTGGTGGCCTGGTGTGCGGGCGGGGGCTGCCTAGCACTCACCGCTGCGGGAATCCAGTTGGCTGCCCTGGATGGAGGAGGCGTCCCGTCCGCCGCGGTGCCCGACCGGCAGCCGCTCCTCTCACTGGAGGCCGGGGATGAGGCCTGTAACGGCGCCTCCAGCGCCTCCAGCGCGGCCGGCGCCATCTTGGGAGGCCCGCCGGCCGGAGCGTCCGACGGAGAAAAATAGGTCCGGAGGTCGGCTGCGGGCCCCGGAGGAACGGCAGAGGGTCCCCTAGTAGCCGTGGAGCGGGTGGCCCTCGATCTCCCCATCGGATGGGTACAGATTGTCTCCCTACGTGCTGCTGTGGCTGGGCTGAGGAGAGAGCTGCCTCAGTGAGCGTCCATCCCAAATGAAATTTTTATCATTTTGTTCGCACAAATAGAGATTTATTTTGGTGGTATTTATTCACGACTCCGTTTTTTATTTTTTGCGATATAAGCGCAAAAAAGCGGAAATTTGGAAAAAAAAAATATTTTATTTTTTCTATTTTAAAAGAAATCCAATAAAATCAAATTTTGTCATAAATTTAAGCCAAAATGTATTCTGCTACATGTTTTTGGTAAAAAAAATTCCGTTAAGTGTATAATAATTGGTTTGTGTGATCACGGACATATGTACGCAAATGATCATGTACATATGTGTGCAGGTGATCACGTACATATGTGTGCACATAATCATTGGGACAAGTGATTTTAGTGGGACATATGTGGGGGGACATGTTTTTATTATTAGGGACATGTGTTTTTATTTTTTGGGGACATGTATGTTTTGGGGACATGTGTGTTATGGGGATATATGTGGGGACTGTGTTTACACTGTGTGGTGTGTTGTGTGTTTACACTAGACTTAAGATCAGTGAGTAAAAAGCTGTAAAAAACAGCTCCTACTCACTGATCATCAGCCGGCTGCAGCAATCTGCTCTCCTCTCCTCAGCGATGACTTCTGTGTGAGGAGAGGAGGAGCCGATTGCCTAGCAACCGGCTGTTTGTTTACATCACATGACGGCCGTGATTGGACATGGCCGTCATGTGATCAGGAGGGCCAACCACAGAGCCCTCCTGCCGATCTGAGATGCGCCGTGTCCCGGTGACACGGGCGCATCGGGGTCGCGCCGCTGCACGGGAACGCGCGCGCGCGATCCCGCTCCTTCTGATGGACGTTCCTGAACGTCCTATCAGGAGTAGACGGCTCCCACCCGGCCGTATATGTGCATTGGCCGGGTGGGAAGTGGTTAAACATTCAAATTGCATTTCACTTAACAACAATCGATTATGCAAGATTCACACATTAGCTACCTGCATTATAAAGTGATCTCCGGATCAATAAAGCGGCGATCCAATGTGTCAGAACAGGTGGCTGCCGGACTCCATGTCAGCGGGACTGGGGGGGGGGGGTGGGGGGGATCCAGTGTAAGTTCACCTTGCAGATTTTTCTGTTTTTTACCCTTTAAAGTAGAATAATCATAATGAGGACCAAGGGCCACTTCAGGCAAAACATATATACGAAGAGCTAAACGTTTTATTCATTTTTTTAACACTTTAAAATTATAGTAAACACAGATTATTTAATTTAAAATCTCTAAGATTGTAAGCTCCAACAAACAGGGCCCTCTGATTCCTGGTGTACCAAATTGTATTGCAACTGTAATGTCTGCCTTAATTTTGTAAAGCGCAGCACAAATTGTTGGCGCTATATAGATCCTCCCTTTTTTCCTAATTAATATACAGCTGTCACATGACCAGTTATTTCCCAGCCTGTCTGTAGGGAAACAGTGTCAGGAAGAGCTGTTAGTCTACTGGTCACACGTTCAAAATGTAAAAATAAATAAAAAGTAAAAAATTTTTTTATATCAATCAACTGTTTTAAATTGTCATGCAAATATGTATTTGAAATCAATTTTTTTATAACATGATGTAAGCAGATTTTTGCCAGTCACAGGCTTGTGTCATACCCCTCCAGCCTATGTCTTAGAATTACAGGGAGGTAAAGCCTCCATTAATCAAGATGTATTCAGCTTATTAGTGAGCATAAAGTAGGAGGGAAGGAGGAAGCTGTCATTTACCTCTGTGTATACATCCGCATGTGTTAATCTATAGTCACATGGGCTCCTCAGGTATAATAGAGAGGACATGCTCAGCATAAAAGCTCAATGTAAACTGAGCATGTGCACTAGCTGCCAATACTGTGCTGCAAAATCCCCAACTGCAGTGGGGACAGGGATAGGAGTATCAACCAGTTTTTAAGCAGAATACAGAAAACAAATCCTATAGTGACGTGTGAGTATGAACAGCATACGATAAAACATTTATTGATAGTTTTTAAAGATGTGGGTTAAATGACACTTTCATTTTATCTAAAGTTGCCATATTTAAAAACATATGCTTTAACTACCTAAGGACCAAGCCTCTTTTTGAGATCTGTTGTTTACAAGTTAAAATAATTTTTTCTTGCTATAAAATTACTTTTAGACACCCTGGGGAATAAAATGGTGGTCATTGCAATACTTTAAGTCACTCCATATTTGCGCAGCGGTCTTACCCACAAATTTTTTGGGGGAAAAAAACACTTTTTTACATTAAAAAACAAGAAAACAGTAAAGATAGCACAATTGTATTTTTTATATTGTAAAAGATAATGTTTCACTGAGTAAATTGATACCTAATGCCGCGTACACTTGGGCGGACTGTATGGCGTACTTAGTTCGTCATACAATCCGACGGACAGTCCGTCGTACTTTCGACTAAACAGACTTGACCACACATGGATGCACAAACAGTCCGTCGAAAGCTTGTGCGATGACCTGTACAGCACGTATGACGGGACTAGAAATAGGAAGTCCAATACACAGCAAAGCACCCTTCCGCCGTGTAAATCCTTTCTGGGCATGCGCCATTCTTAGTCCGTCGAACTAGCATACTGACGAGCGGATTGTCCGCTGAAACCAAAGTACGACGGACAGAATTTCGAAAAATCCGAAATTCTTAGTACGCCAGACTGCACGCTGAAAAAGTCCGCTGAAGCCCACACACGAGCGGACTGTCCGCTGAAATGTGTTTCGACGGACTAAGTACGCCATACAGTCCGCCCGTGTGTACGTGGCATAACATGTCATGCTTCAAATTTGCAGCCGTTCGTGGAATGGCGACAATCTTTGACCCTTAAAAATTTCCTTAGGCGAAGTTTAAAAAATTCTACAGGTTACCATTTTTGAGTTACAGGGGATGTCTTTTGCTAGAATTATTGCACTCTCGGCGATGCCTTACATGTGTGATTTGAACACTGTTTTCATATGCGGGTGCGATTTATGAATATGTTCGCTTCTGCCTGCGTTTTTTTTCTTATTTATTTAACTTGTTATTTTTTTATTTTTACACTATTCATTTAAAAAAAAAATGGATCACTTTTATTCCTATTACAAGGAATGTAAACATCCCTTATAATAGAAAAAAAACATTACAGGACCTCTTTAAAGTGAGATCTGATCTGATCTGATCTCAGATCTCACATTTACAGTTAAATTCAATAAAAGGAAAAGAAGTCTTATTTCTTGAATTTAAAAAAAATGCCCCTTTAAGACCATTGGGCGGAAGTGACGTTTGAAGTCGCTTCCGTCATCCAACTGTATGGTGCCGAGTGGGGGCCATCTTTCCCTCACTTGGCATCTAGCCCCAGAGGGGAAAGGACCAGATCATCTCCGCCGCTACCGACAGGTCTGGTAAGGGGTGGAGACTCCCGGGGGGCGGCAGGAGGGGGCACCTCTCCCACCGCCGATAAAACTGATCTTGTGGGGAATCACAGAGACCTTTTATCTGAACGCGGACCGCCTGCTGTTTAACATGATACCGGGGTTAACAACGGTCAGGAGACGGTCAAAGACTGTGCACACACTGTATCAAAGCAGACTAACAAAGACCTTATACAATCTAAAGGAAACTGCTATGGACTGTGGACATGATTATAGAACATCACAGATTGCAGACATGCTACAAATGACCAAAAACTGCCAGCATACATAAACAAAGAAAACAAAAAATGCAGACATCCTACATAAGAGAGAGCCTTAAAACAATATGATCAATGATAAAGAAAAAATATTTAAATGTCACGAAAAGAACAAACACCAGAACACTTCTTGATAGTCTGGATGTTCATTGGGTTTGTAGTATGAGAAATTACACTGTTGTATACATAGCATCTCATCAGAGTCATGATGCTGAAGTTGAAGTCTTAAAAGGTTGGGTGAACCCGAAGCTCCGATGACCCAGTAGGTCGTTTCTAAATGTTTCCCTTCTCCATCTCCTAATATTCAACCAGCTGTCATCCTTAGTATGCCCCAAAAAGTGTCCAGTGCCTTCCCTTGGACTGGCTTTTTAGCTCTTTGGTGTATTCTCCAATTTAGAACAAGAAGTGATTTTAGGCGAATCAAGCTGCTCCAATATACAGATGGCTTCATTTTGAAGCTAGGGTCGGTGTTCCTAGGACTCTGCAACAAACACAGCATGTGAGGGAAGGAGAAATACAACGCAGTAACACAGCCATGATTCCCAATGATTGGCCCTGGGGCAGGAGTTTCCTCATCCTAACTATTTGCAAACTTGCAGTAAATGTAGCCAGGACATTTTACCTGAACTTCTTTTGAATGTTCCTTGGCCTTGCTTAGTGATCAAACTTTCGAAATATATTGCAGCCAAACCTTTGGCATAATCGCCAGGCAACTTGATTTTGTTTTGCTTACTGTAGCTACCACATTTATGTTAAAAAGAACATAGACAGCAATAATTCAATTTTTACTTAGACTTTATATATCCTAATAGACTATTTAGAAAACCAATTAGTCAAATTTAAACATATTAAAATGACTGAATTTAATGTATTCACCCTTATTTGAAATGATGTGGTTGTCCTTTAGCGGGTACATGTTTTAAATGCTGGCATATGCAAATGATAGATTTAAGCAACTGTGTGATAAACAAAATAAAATGCATGGGGAATCATTGATAGGATTAATTACTGTGTTTTAACTGTAATACAGTTAATGTTCCTCCAACCCTGTTCTACCATTTTGGAATGGTAAAATCCAGGGTTAGAGATGGGCAAAAGGTTCGGCCCAACCATGAGTTTGGGCTGAACATTGGCTGTTGTTCTATTCAGGGAACACCTGAATTTGCAGGGTATTCGGTGGATGTTCGTCCTTTCTGAACGCCCTGCAATGCACTGCGGGCTGCACAGTGCTTTCTGCGCGCTGATTGGGCAAAGCTATGCCCAATCAGGGTGCAGTAAAAGCTGGTTGTTAGGAAGAGGAGCTAGGACGCTGACTACAGCGTCCTTATTAACCAATGAGTCATCAACTGTAAATGGGCTTCCCCGCTGACAGCGGAATAATAAAAAAAAATAGAAAATTATTCTACAACTTACATTTTTCAAACTTCAATTTATCCACTTGCAGACGCGATCATATCATTTTCATTGATAAATATTACATAAAAAAAATTAAATAAAAACATTAATTCTTCCCCTTAAACCCTTCTATTGGTGGTGTGGAAGACTGCCGGTTGGAAACTAAACAGTAGGGACCTTGAGTGGAGAGTGTGAACAAGTTTTTCTTTTGACTACTGGTGATTGTTGTGTTGCATTCTTAGGTACTTTTTGGAGCTTTTCCTTGTAGCTTTTTAACACCTTTTTGTGTGACTTTTTAAACAGACTTTTTTTCTTTGCTTCCTTCAGCCTACTAATTAAGGGGAGTAGTTAATTGGGCACAGGTGCTTGAGGCCTATATAACTTTCTGTAGAACTCATTGTGAGCCTGCTCATCTTTGAGCTTTCTTTGATCATCTGATCGAGCGATAGTACTGCTGTGCAAAATGTAAGCACATTGTTTCCCTGGAAGCCCAGGTTCTGAATCTGGGGAAGTAATTGTCAGCACTGAGAAGACCCTCCATATTAAAGGAGAGCCATGAATGTACATGGCAGGTGTCAGCAGGGGCCAGCACAGAGGCGGGTGGAGACAAAGAGGTGCAGGCCCTAGGAAAGAGCAGATGAGTGACACTCAGGAAGGGTAGAGGGGGAAGTGCCAGGGAGGCTGATCCAGGGCTGTAGCATCCCAATAAGTACACTCCATTGAGTGACGTTGGTGAAACCAGTCAGGGACGAGCACTGCTGGAGTTAAAGTGGTTGTAAACCCTTACAAACCACTTTGGCCTACAGGTAAGCCTAGATTAAGGCTTACCGGTAGGTCCAAGAAATATCTCCTATAGATACGGTTTAGGAGATATTTGCCCGAAGACAGGCACCGCTGTCTACGGCGCATGCGTCGTAGACAGCGGCGCGCGGGCGCACTGAGCGCGGCATTGTCAATGACGAAGTTGCCGCGCTTGCCGGCTCCCGTGCGCATGTGTGGGAGTGACGTCATCGCGGCTTCGCCAAATGACAGCAACGGAGCTGCGAGACCCCACCGAGAAGATGGATGCGCCGGACTACAGGGGACAACGGTGACATCGCTGGCTCCTGTGTCAGGTAAGTGACACATAATGGACTACTATGCGATGCATAGTAGACCATTATGCTTTGCCTTTGCAGGGAATGAAAGAGGAAGTAAACCCATCAGGGTTTTTACTTCCTCTTTAAGGGACTCTCCTAGCTGCCGGGGGAAGAATTCCTCCAGTGAGTGGGGGGGGAGGGAAGCGAAGGGAAAGGAAAGAGATATTCTGGTGGTAGGGGACTCAATTCTTAGAAGGACAGAGAGGGAAAAGTAACAAAGACCTGAAGTGCCGAACTGTATGTTGTCTCCCGGGCGCTCAAGTTCAGCACATCATGGATCTGGTGGACAGATTACTGGGAGGGGCTGGGGAAGACCCGGTGGTCATGGTGCACATTGGCACCAATGACAATGTCAGAGGCAGATGGAGTGTCCTAAAGAACGATTTTAGGGACTTGGGAGCTAAATTGAGGAAAAGGACCTCCAAGGTAGTATTCTCAGGAATACCACTGGTACATTGAGCCACACCAGAAAAGCAGAGGGAGATTAGGTAAGTAAACAAGGGGTTGAGGAGCTGATGTAGTAATGAGGGGTTTGGATTCCTGGAGGCCTGGGCGGACTTCTCAGTCAATCACCAGTATTATAGAAGGGACGGACTGCACCTAAATGAGAAGGGTGCAGATCAGCTGGGAGTAAAGATGGCCAAAAAGTTAGAGGGGTTTTAAGCTAGGCAATGGGGGAGGAGGGCCCAGCGGTAGAGATAGTCAGCACGGAACATATTCCAGAGGGTAATATTGGGGGCATTAGTGGTAGGCAGACTAAAGCACATAAACCCAAGGTAAGTATAGTAACAAGTCCTAGTTGCAAACTTGGAACACCCAATAGGAGGATAGTATGTGACCCGTATAAACTACGTGGCATGGGCACCAATGCCAGGAGCCTGGCGGACAAGATGGGTAAACTAGAGATACTGTTGTACAAGGAGGATTTGGATTTTGTGGGAATTTCAGAGACCTGGTTCAAAAGCTCTCATGATTGGCTGGCAACCATTCAAGGGTATACCCTTTATTTCAAGGATAGAGAAGGTAAAAAAGGGGGAGGGGGGTGCCTATATATAAAAAATAAGGTACAAGTGAATGTGAGAGAGATGACAGCTAGGAAGGAGGTAGAATCCTTATGGCTAGAGCTCCAAAGGGATGGATCTAAGGAGAAAATAATACTGGGAATATGCTATAGGCCCCCTAACCTGAGGGAGGAGGGGGAGATGGATTTCCTATCACAAGTTGAATTAGCAGCAAGGATGGGAAGTGATTTTATTATCATAATGGGGGATTTTAATTATCCAGACATAGACTAGGCGGAGGGAACCACACATTCGTCTAAGGCTCGCCAGTTCCTAAATGTCTTGCAGGACAATTTCATGGTTCAGAGGGTAGATGCAACTAGATATAAAGCATTACTGGATTTACTGATTACCAGCAACACACTGAAGACACTGAATTTCAAAAGAACCAACTTTCCTAAACTAAGAACCTTGCTAGAAGGCATGAATTGGGATAAAATCTTGGGAACTAAGAACACGGAGGAGAGATAGGTTTGCTTTAAGAGCATATTAGTAACAAAGTAAGTAATTAATTGAGTAATAAATTTAAAAGAGCAAACAAAAGTCCTGGATGGCTTAACTCTAATGTAAAAATGCAAATAAAAGCAAAGGAGAAGGCCTTCAAAAAATATAAGGTTGAGAGATCATCATCAGCATTCAGACTTTATAAAGAATGCAACAAGAAATGTAAGTGTACCGGGCTCCTGAAGAGCATGCGCTATGTTTTTGTCAATTTAGTTTTCCTAAGACCATAGTTGGGTTTTAGAATTAATTTCAGTAAATTATGGTCTCAGTACCAGTTTGGCTGGACGGTGCTATGTTCTGCCTGGCCATAGGTGTGGGTGTCACCTTTGGCAGGCATTGGAACGCAGTCTGGTTGGACACAGTGGGTACCAATCTCTTGGAGCCAATCAGTGGGTGCGTTGTATCTCTGTGTATTCCGGGAGAGGTTCCGGTCCAGAAATATGTTCTGACTCCCTGGTCCTGGTCCTCCTGACCAGCCCCCAGAGGCCCTCATGGCCTGGGGTGCGGATCCATCCGTTTCCGAGTCTCGGGGCTGGCTAGCCCGAGGCACAGTAACTGGAAGGAGGGTTCCAAGGTGGTCCAGTGCCATCTCGGGTTTGGAGAGGCCCAGCAACTGAAAACGCAACCAGGAGAGGACTCTTCAGAAGAGGGCCACGCACAAGGCTGGCTGCTCGGTAGGAGCCTGGAAGCTAAGCTGAAAGGACACCAAATGAATCTGCATTCTCACGGTATAGCCGGACCAGCTGCAAGATACTGGCACCGTAAGAGAGTTCCTAATTTCATCCTTCAGTTATAACTAAGTTTCTGTGAGAGACTTTCTTTTATATTCTAAAGTTCTACAATCAAGTCTGTGGCAGAGACTTTGCTATGCTTAAATCACCTGTTGGTTGCTAAATTCACCAAAAAGGGATTTATCCGATAGTTGAAATATCCAGTTGCGAATGGCTATTCCCTGGATCACTTAGAGAGAGACATTTCAAGTGTCAGCCGTTCCAAGAGTACCTGAGCTTTACTACCCATACCCTCTATTCCCGACTGAGAGACTGTGTTCTGTTCAGAGTTTTGCAAATTAAAATTCCTCTCTACAGTTTATTGGGCCATCAACCACGGGAAACCCCTAGACGAGCACGAGGTGCAGTTAGGTAACGTAAGCCCATCAAAACCAACCACTCTTTTGGGGGTCAGTGCTATATAAGGGAGCAATTGGGGCAGCTAAGATAGAACACAAAAGACACATAGTAGAGGAGAGCAAAAAAAATCCCAAGAAATTCTGTAAACAGTAAAAAAGGGAGGGCAGACCATATTGGCCTCATAAAGAGGGACATCGGGTTACAAATGGGAAATGGGGAGATGGCGAAAGTATTGAAATTAATACACTGCTCCTAAAGCGCCCCTTCCCATTGAAATCAATGGGAAGCGCCTGCAAAACACCTGCAAAGCGCTTTTGGCAGCAGCGCTTTGTGGGCGCTTTTAACCCTTTATTTTGCCACTAACAGTGGTTAAAAGCACCCCAATAGCGCTCAAAAAATGCTGGTAAAGCTCTGCTAATTTAAGCGGCGCTTTACAAAAGTGTGAAAGGGCAGTGTGAAAGGGCTCTTCAAGCACTTGGGCTTTCACATTGGGATTGCAGATAAGGCTTCTTTGAAGCGCTTTACAGGCCCTTTTTAAAACGCCTGAAAAACGCCTGAAAAACTCCCCAGTGTGAAAGGGGTCTTATAGTTGTCCTGTGGACAGATTCTCCCACCTGAGCTGTGGATCTCTGCAGCTCCTCTAGAGTTATTATGGGCCTTTTGGCTGCTTCTCTGATTAATGCTCTCCTTGCCCGGCCTGTCAGTTTAGGTGGACAACCATGTCTTGGTAGGTTTGCAGTTGTGCCATACTTATTCCATTTTCGAATAATGGTTTAAACAGTGCTCTATGAGATGTTCAAAGCTTGGGATATTTTTTTTATAACTTAACTTCTTTAACCACTTGCCGACCGCCTAACGCCGATGTACGTCGGCAGAATGGCACGGGCAGGCATAAGCACGTACATGTACGTGATTTGCCTCCCGCGGGTCGGGGGCCCGATCGGGCCCCCGCCCGGTGCCTGCGGCGGTCGGTTTTCGTTCGGGAGCGATCCCGGACGAGGGGACGGCCATTCATTCATGGCCACCCCCTCGCGATCGCTCCCGACGAATAGAAATCCCCGGTGACATCACTTCCTCTCCTGTAATGTAAACACAGGAGAGGAAGTGATGTATTCTCTCCTCCGTGTCGGTATTTTTCGTTCCGACACGGAGGAGAGCGGATCAGTGAGTTGCACCAACACATCCCACACACAGTAGAACATGCCAGGCACACTCACACCCCCCCTTTACCCCCCGATCACCCCCCCAATTACCCCTGCCCCCCAGTCACAGTGACACCAATGTCATTTTTTTTTTTTTTTTTTTTTTTTTTGCATTGGTGTCATTTGTGACTGTAATAACTGTTAGGGCAGTTAGAGTTAGCCCCCTTTAGTTCTAATGTACCCCCCTAACCCCCCCAATAAAGGTTTAACCCCGTGATCACCCCCCGTCGCCAGTGTCACTAAGGCTGGGTTCACATTGCAGCGGTTTATGAGAACGAATGTGATTCGCACCGCACTGCAGTGCAAATCACATCCGATCTCTGTGCGATTCGAGTTCAGCCATTCGCCGCACCCGCCGCACCCGCCACACCCGCCGCACCCGCCGCAAATTCGCACGGGACCCTTTTTTTGGCCCGCAGCAGAATCGGATCGCATGGGTGTTCACACCATGCGATCCGAGTTTGCAGATCGCACTGCGATATGCGAACTGATCTGGGGGTGTCAGTAACATTTCACTGACACTCCCAGCAGTTCGCATAGGGCAGTGTGAACTGCCGCCGGGAGGCATGCGATGCGGGAACCCGCCGCGGATTCGCGGCGTTTCCGCATCGCTCCAGTGTGAACCCAGCCTAATAAGCGATCATTTTTCTGATCGCCGTATTAGTGTCCCAGGTGACGCTAGTTAGGCAGGTAGGTATTTAGGTTCGCCGCAGCTTTTTATAGCGCCAGGGACCCCCATATACTACCGCATAAAGCCCCCTGATTGCCCCCTAGTTAACCCTTTCACCAGTGATCACCATATAACTGTTACAGGTGACGCTGGTTGGTTAGTTATTTTTTTATAGTTTCAGGGCACCCGCCATTTATTACCTAATAAAGGTTTAACCCCCTGATCACCCGGCGGGTGTCATTTGTGACTAATAACTGTTAGGGCAGTTAGGGTTAGCCCCCTTTAGTTCTAAGGTACCCCCCTAACCCCCCCAATAAAGGTTTAACCCCGTGATCACCCCCCGTCGCCAGTGTCACTAAGGCTGGGTTCAGATTGCAGCGGTTTGAGAACGGATGTGATTCGCACTGCAGTGCAAATCACATCCGATCTCTGTGCGATTCGAGTTCAGCCATTCGCCGCACCCGCCACACCCGCCGCACCCGCCGCAAATTCGCACGGGACCCTTTTTTTGGCCCGCAGCAGAATCGGATCGCATGGGTGTTCACACCATGCGATCCGAGTTTGCAGATCGCACTGCGATATGCGAACTGATCTGGGGGTGTCAGTAACATTTCACTGACACTCCCAGCAGTTCGCATAGGGCAGTGTGAACTGCCGCCGGGAGGCATGCGATGCGGGAACCCGCCGCGCATTCGTGGCGTTCCCGCATCGCTCCAGTGTGAACCCAGCCTAATAAGCGATCGTTTTTCTGATCGCTGTATTAGTGTCACAGGTGACGCTAGTTAGGCAAGTAGGTATTTAGGTTCGCCGCAGCTTTTTATAGCGCCAGGGACCCCCATATACTACCGCATAAAGCCCCCTGATTGCCCCCTAGTTAACCCTTTCACCAGTGATCACCATATAACTGTTACAGGTGACGCTGGTTGGTTAGTTATTTTTTTATAGTTTCAGGGCACCCGCCATTTATTACCTAGTCTCACTAGTGTACCCCTAAATTTAGGGGTGTCTACTTTCCAAAATGGGGTCATTTGGGGGGGGTTTGTGCCATCTTGGCATTTTATGGCCTTCAAAACTGTAACGCCCTTAGAAAGCCTGAAGGCGGTGCTTGGTTTTCGGGGCCCCGTACGCGGCTAGGCTCCCAAAAAGTCCCACATATGTGGTATCCCCGTACTCAGGAGAAGCAGCAGAATTTATTTTGGGGTGTCATTTCACATATGCCCATGGCATGCGTGAGCAATATATCATTTAGTGACAACTTTGTGAAAAAAAAAAAAAAAAAAAAAAAGTTTGTAATTTTCCCGCAACTTGTGGCAAAATATAAAATATTCCATGGACTCAACATGCCTCTCAGCAAATAGCTTGGGGTGTCTACTTTCTAAAATGGGGTCATTTGTGGGGGTTTTGTGCCATCTTGGCATTTTATTGGCCTTCAAAACTGTAATAGGTAGTGAGGAGTGAAGTCAAATATTTACGCCCTTAGAAAGCCTGAAGGCGGTGCTTGGTTTTCGGGGCCCCGTACGCGGCTAGGCTCCCAAAAAGTCCCACATATGTGGTATCCCCGTACTCAGGAGAAGCAGCAGAATTTATTTTGGGGTGTCATTTCACATATGCCCATGGCATGTGTGAGCAATATATCATTTAGTGACAACTTTGTGAAAAAAAAAAAAAAAAAAAAAAAAGTTTGTAATTTTCCCGCAACTTGTGGCAAAATATAAAATATTCCATGAACTCAACATGCCTCTCAGCAAATAGCTTGGGGTGTCTACTTTCTAAAATGGGGTCATTTGTGGGGGTTTTGTGCCATCTTGGCATTTTATGGCCTTCAAAACTGTAATAGGTAGTGAGAAGTGAACTCAAAAATTTACGCCCTTAGAAAGCCTGAAGGCGGTGCTTGGTTTTCGGGGCCCCGTACGCGGCTAGGCTCCCAAAAAGTCCCACATATGTGGTATCCCCGTACTCAGGAGAAGCAGCAGAATTTATTTTGGGGTGTCATTTCACATACGCCCATAGCATGTGTGAGCAATATATCATTTAGTGACAACTTTGTGTAAAAAAAAAAAAAAAATTTTTTTTTTGTCATTATTCAATCGCTTGAGGCAAAAAAATAAAATATTCAATGGGCTCAACATGCCTCTTATCAATTTCCTTAGGGGGTCTACTTTCCAAAATGGGGTCATTTGGGGGGGTTTTGTACTGCCCTGCCATTTTAGCACCTCAAGAAATGAGATAGGCAGTCGTAAACTAAAAGCTGCGTAAATTCCAGAAAACGTACCTTAGTTTGTAGATGTGACAACTTTTGCGCAAACCAATAAATATACAATTATTGACTTTTTTTTTACCAAAGACATGTGGCTGAATACATTTTGGCCTAAATGTATGACTAAAATTGAGTTTATTGGATTTTTCTAATAACAAAAAGTAGAAAATATCATTTTTTTTCAAAATTTGCGGTCTTTTTACGTTTATATCGCAAAAAATAAAAATCGCAGAGGCAATCAAATACCATCAAAAGAAAGCTCTATTTGTGGGAAGAAAAGGACGCAAATTTTGTTTGGGTACAACATTGCATGACCGCGCAATTACCAGTTAAAGCAGCGCAGTGCCAAAGTGTAAAAAGACCTCTGGTCATTTACCAGCAAAATGGTCCGGTCTGAAAGTGGTTAAACGTCTCCACAACTTTATTCCTGACCTGTATGGTGTGTTCCTTGGGCTTCATGATGCCGTTTGTTCACTTTTATTCTCTAATAAACCTCTGAGAGCTTCACAGAACAGCTGTATTTTATACTGAGATTTAATTACACACAGGTGGACTCTATTTACTAATTAGGTGACTTCTGAAGGAAATTGGTTCCACTAGATTTTAGATAGGGGTATCAGAGTTAAGGGGGCTGAATACAAATGCATGCCACACTTTTCACATATTTATTTGTAAAATATTTTTAAAACCATTTATCATTTTCTTTCCACTTTAAAATTATGTGCCGCTTTGTGTTGGTCTATCACATAAAATCCCAATAAAACACATGTATGTGTTTGGTTGTAACATGACAAAATGTGAAAAATTTCAAGGGGTATAAATATTTTTTCAAGGCACTGTAGTACCCCTACCCATTCACCAAAAAATTGTAAAAAAGTAATAGGAACCCAGAGACAGTTTTTGAAAATTGCTTTAATAAAAAATAAAATAACAATGTCCCCCAACATAAATCAATCGTAAATCACTCTGTCCGTCACACCCAAAAAAGAAAAGCAAACAAACCGCTCTGCACTCATTAACGGCCGACCACTGAATGCCTCCTCTGCTGTTTGACAGTTCATATATAGACTGATAAAAATGATTCTGTTGGCTTGTAATTTTAACATACAAATGTTATCATTTTCATATATAAAATAAATGTTAATTAATTTACGTTGAACTTTTAAGTACCTTACTTCATTTTCATTAGGTCTTAAAACACACCTTTTAAATTTACAAAAAATAATGTATAATATTGAGTAATCTAGACAAAACTTTAAGGTTTGTACATTTTCATATTCTAATTGAGTTACACTTACTTAAAAAAAATGATCTTTTAATTTCCTGAAATTGCAGGATGCATATGTTTGCCAAACGTGCAACTGCAAGAGTTTTGATGCTATATATTTTAAAGAGTTTGATGTCTTTTGGAACTTTGAAAACCTGCACAAGGCAGTTCCTATACATTTGAGGCCCATCAGGAGAAAAGAGCGCCACCAGTGACAAGAATTTTTCCAAGTCACTACAAAGCCATGCAATGCCATTGAAAGGTAAGAATGAACATTGAACAAATTCTCATTCACATGCTTTAAATGTTGCTTAACATACCATCTAAAATGTTTATTTTATTTGCTGATTAATATATTTATAATAAATGGACATTGTACACAGCTATTGAGACAACTCACTTGTGCCCACGGAAAGTTTGCGCTTACTGCATGCGGCAGAACGCAACCAAGATGCAGGGTGATGGACCACCAGCTGCTTAAAAACTTTTATTGAGATATTGGACATTCAACTTTAGATTATGTAACCCAGGGCTCGACAAAACCCGGGCGCCAGGTCGCATTGGCGACTAGAAATAGCGACCTCGCGCCTGGGGCAGCACAGCTGGGGGTATCCTGTCTCTGTGGACCCCCTCAGCGTGATCGCGTCGGGCCGTTCCGCCGGCGGCCGAAAATTTAGGCCGCGGCTTTGAGGCCTTCTGCGGTCCTATGATTCCTTATGGAATCTGGCGCCCTCTTGTGGTCGCCGTTGGTATGACAAACCAGCAATGCTAATGAAGCTCCCTCTGAGTGTTTTATATTACCTGCCTTTTCTTCCCTTTATTTAGAACCCCCTAAACATTATATATATTTTTTATTCTAACACCCTAGAGAATAAAATGGTGGTTGTTGCAATACTGTCTGTCACACCGTATTTGTGCAGCGGACTTACAAGCGCACTTTTGTTGGGAAAAAATAATTTAGTTAATAAAAAAATAAGACAACAGTAAAGCTAGCCCAATTATTTTTTATATTGTGAAAGATAATGTTACGCCGAGTAAATTGATACCCAACATGTCACGCTTCAAAATTGCACCCACTCATGGAATGGCGACAAACTTTTACCCTTTAAAATCTCCATAGGCGACGTTTAAAAAAATTCTACAGGTTGCACGTTTTGAGTTACAGAGGAGGTCTGGGGCTAGAATTATTGCTCTCGCTCTACCGATCATGGCGCTACCTCCTATGTGTGGTTCGAACACCGATCTTATATGCGGGCAGGACAGGGCGCGTTTAAAAATTATTATTTTTTCTGCTTATTTTAACTTTTTTTTTTTTCCACTGTTCTTTTAAAAAAAATGTTGTGTCACTTTTATTCTTATTACAAGGAATGTAAAAATCCCTTGTAATAGAAAAAGCATGACAGGTCCTCTTAAATATGAGATCTGGGGTCAGAGAGACCTCGGATCTCATATTTACACTAAAATGCAATTGAAAAAAAAATTGTCATTTGAAAAAAAAAAAAAAAATGTCCCTCTAAGAGCTATGGGCAATGACTTGGAGACGGGGGGGGGGGGGGACAGGGGGGGTGGCGACGGCGCTGCTATCTTCTCCTCACTCGTCTCCATGTCAGGCCAGGGACAGGTCCGGATCGCCGTCACGGACCTGGCGCCTAACTTTTTAAGCTGGCTCCTAGATTCCAAGCAAATTTGTCAACCCCTGATGTAACCTAAAGCCCTGCCCACTTTGCACTATAGGTGTAGGTGTATTTTTTCATATAGCACTCTCATTTTGTATCAGAACTAATGATTATGGGACTCATTTGTGCTTTTAACCTGAGCTACCTTAACCACTACAATACAGGGCACTTTCGCCCCCTTCCTTCCCAGCCCAATTTTCAGCTTTCAGCGCTTTAGCGCTTTCAGTGACAATTGCGCAGTCATGCTACACTGTACCCAAATTAAATTTTTATAATTTTGTTCGCACAAATAGAGCTTTATTTTGGTGGTATTTATTCACGACTCCGTTTTTTATTTTTTGCGATATAAGCGCAAAAAAGCGGAAATTTGGAAAAAACAATATTTTCTTTTTTCTATTTTAAAAGAAATCCAATAAAATCAAATTTTGTCATAAATTTAAGCCAAAATGTATTCTGCTACATGTTTTTGGTAAAAAAAAAGTGTATAATAATTGGTTTGTGTGATCACGGACATATGTACGCAAATGATCATGTACATATGTGTGCAGGTGATCACGTACATATGTGTGCAGATAATCATTGGGACATGTGATTTTAGTGGGACATATGTGGGGGACATGTTTTTATTATTAGTGACATGTGTTTTTATTATTTGGGGACATGTATGTTTTGGGAACATGTGTGGGGACATTGTGTTTATACTGTGTGGTGTGTTTACTGTGTGGTACACTAGACTAGTGATCAGTGAGTAAAAAGCTGTAAAAAACAGCTCATACTCACCGATCATCAGCCGGCTGCAGCGATCTGCTCTCCTCTCCTCAGCGATGACTTCTGTGTGAGGAGAGGAGGAGCCGATTGCCTAGCAACCGGCTGTTTGTTTACATCACATGACGGCCGTGATTGGACACGGCCGTCATGTGATCAGGAGGGCCAATCACAGAGCCCTCCTGCCGATCTGAGATGCGCCGTGTCCGGGTGACACGGCGCATCGGGATTGCGCGGGTGCGCGCGCGCGCGATCCCGCTCCTCCTGATGGACGTTCCTGAACGTCCTATCAGGAGTAGACGGCTCCCACCCGGCCGTATATGTGCATTGGCCGGGTGAGAAGTGGTTAAAAACCTAAAATATACCTTTGAAGTTTTTCAGAAGATCTTTTTAGAGCTAGATGTGGGGAATCTATCTTCAAAAGTTCACACTTTAAAGTGCAAATTACTTTCCTAAAAGGCTTAAAAAAAAGTTAAGACATTCTGTATTCTATGTTCTTTACAGATATACTGTATGGTACATGTGTGTTTCAGTTTTATTTGTTAGCTGAGAAACAGGCATTTTTTTCTTTCTTTTTTTTAAATGTTTACATTTACATTTGATGCTGCTTTAATATTGTTACATTTGTAACACTTTATAAATAATACATGTCCATTTGTTTTAAAAGCCTGTTTCATGAGACTATTCATTTTTTTTTTTTAAAAACATATTATTTTATTATTTTTATATAAATAAAGCAGCACAGTGGTGTGGTCATTAGTACGTTTGCCTGGTAGCAAAAGGGTCACAGGTTCAAATCCCGACCATGACACTACCTGCCTGGAGTTTTCATGTTCCACCCCATCCCTGCATAGGTTTTCTCCCACACTCCAAAGACTTGCTGGTAGGGTAATTGGCTCCTGTGTAAATTGACCCTAGTATGTGTATATATGGATGTGAGTTAGGGAGCTTAGATTGTAAGCTTCTTAAGGGCAGGGACTGATGTGGATGTACAATGTATATGTAAATTGACAGTGCTTTATAAGTACTTTAAATAAATAAGTTATTGTATGTGTTCCTAACTTAACCTTTTCTAGAAACTGGAAACATTGAGTTGGCTTTACTTAAACCTATGATCTATAAACTGGAAAAATTTAGTTGGCTTTACTTAAAACTATAGTTCCAGACAAGTTAAGGAATGTATTCCTAACTTTAAACAGTATGGTCTATAAACTGAAAAAAATTGAGTTGGCTTTACTTAACCAGTTCCAGACCAGCCGCCGCATTTGTACTGTGGCAGGTTGGCTGCATGAAAAAAAATAACATTACAATATATGCCCAAGAAGGACCAGCAACGTACTAGTATGTTGCTGGATTTTGAGTGGTTATACCAGAATGATGCCTGCAGGTATCATTTTGGTATCATTCTTTTCAGTCAGCGGTCGGCTTTCATGTAAAAGCAATTCTAGTGGCTAATTAGCCTCAAGGCTGCTTTTACAAGCAGTGGGAGGGACCCCCTCCCCCACCCCCACCCCCCCCCCCCCCCACTGTCTTCCATGGTTTTCTCTGGCTCTCCTGTCCCAACAGGGAACCCGAGAATGCAGCCGGTGGTTCCGCAAGCTGACCATAGAGCTGATCGGAGACCAGAATGGCTCCAATCATCTCTATGGTCTAAGAAACCGGAAGCTATGAGCATTTTCTCGTTCAAAAATTTTATTTTATGTTAAAATAAATTACATGTACAGAATATAAGACAAATTATGTGATACCAGAAATAAAAAGTAAACATATTGAAGTATGGATGATACAAAGCAAAGAAGAATTTCAACATATTCTTGTGGGAATGACAATAAATGGCCTTATATATTTTAGAATTTGAAAACATTCTTATAGCTGAGTTTTAAACATTTTAATCCCAAGAAAATATAAATATGTCTAAAAGAAAATATATGATTTTAAAGTTTTGACCATAACTTCTAAAGTATGTTTATAGTAAGTATTATATAGTAAGGGAAGAACATAAAAGGTATATAGGAGGGGAAGGGGAGGGAATAATTCTCCGGAGGAGGTTTTATATATCATCTAATGTTGTAATTCTATAAAAAAATCTTAATCACCATAACAATAAAACTCGGTTGTCAATATTATCTGACGTATAATATTTAATCCAGGGTTTCCATATGATATCAAACGTTGTCATCTGGTTTTTATCTATGCTATGAGCATTTTATGACTTAGGTTTCGCCGGATATAAACAGCACCATTGGGAAATTGGGAAAGCATTTTATCACACCGATCTTGGTGTGCTCAGATGCTTTGAAGCCAGAGGAGAAATCTAGGGTCTAATGGACCCCAATTTTTTCAGGAGATATTTACATTCTCTGACATAACAATAAAATTTTTTTTAAAAAATGAAAAGAATTAAAGGAACAGTTAAAAAAAAAAATTGGACATCATGAGATGCACTGTAAGGCCGCGTACACACGCGCGGACTGTTTGCCCAACCTTGTTCGGCAAACAGTTTCATCAAACAGTCCGCTCAAAATTTGCATGAGCGGACTTGCCCACACACGAGCGGACTGTTTGACGAACAAGGTTGGGCAAACAGTTCGCTCAACTTTTGAAATGAACGGACTCGCCCACGTAAGGCGGAGGCAAATCCGCCCATTTCGAGCGCGTGTACAGGTAGGCGGGGCCCGCGAAGGAGACGTCGCGGGCTCCGCCGCCTGGAATGGGCTTAAAGGGGAACCCCAACGCCGAAAAAAATCGGCGTGGGGGTTCCCCCCAAGTCCACACCAGACCCTTGTCCGAGCACGCTACCCGGCCGGCCAGGAAAGGGGGGCGAGCGAGCGCGCCCCCCCTCCTGAGCCGTACCAGGCCGCGTGCCCTCAACATGGGGGGTGCCTTGGGGAAGGGGGGGCCGCGCGGCCCCCCCACCCCAAAGCACCTTGTCCCCATGTTGATGAGGACAAGGGCCTCTTCCCGACAACCCTGGCCGTTAGTTGTCGGGGTCTGCGGGCGGGGGGCTTATCGGAATCCGGGAGCCCCCTTTAAGAAGGGGGCCCCCGGATACCGGCCCCCCACCCTATGTGAATGAGTATGGGGTACAATGTACCCCTACCCATTCACCTGTGAACTAAAGTACAATAAAAAACACAACACAGAGAAAAAATATTTTATTGCACAGCTCCGGGGGTCTTCCGTCTTCGGGGGTCTTCTCGCCGGACTCCTCCGCTATGTGTGTGTAGCTCTTTTGCTAGCGGAGGAGTCCGGCTTTCTTCCTCCCCGCCGCCGGCCTCTTCTCCCGACTTCGGGGGTCTTGTCCCCCTCTTCGGTTCTTCTGCCGGGCCACCGCGCCTGGTCCGGTGGCCCGGTCTTCTGTCGCCGTCTTCCGTTCTTCTGTCGCCGCCTTCGGTTCTTCTGCCGGGCCACCGCGCCTTCTTGTAGCTCTTTTACAGGCGGTGGCCCGGTCTTCTGTCGCCGCTGTCGTCGCCGCCGCCGCCGCCGCCTTCCGTTCTTGTTCTTCTTCTTGTTCTTCTTCTTCTTCTCCTGGAGATGTTGACTCGACGATCTCTCCGGCCGGAATGCCAGAGCCGCGCTGTGCGGTCACTTATATAGTGACAATGGGGCGGTGTCACATGGTATATGTCACATGGGTTGGTCACATGGGTTGATGTCACATGGGGACTATGACATCGTAAGGGGGCGGGGTCACCATGTGACCAACCCATGTGACATATACCATGTGACACCGCCCCATTGTCACTATATAAGTGACCGCACAGCGCGGCTCTGGCATTCCGGCCGGAGAGATCGTCGAGTCAACATCTCCAGGAGAAGAAGAAGAAGAACAAGAAGAAGAACAAGAACGGAAGGCGGCGGCGGCGGCAACAAGGTTGGGCGAACAGTCCGCCCGTGTGTACGCGGCCTAAGTCTTGTTCTCAAATCTCCAGATGGGATAATTTGTTACTGTACTTGTCAAATAATGATTAATAAAAAACTTTTAACAGTAAAAGAAAAAGAAAAAAGCACCCATGTCCCCCTGTGCTCATGCGCAAAGGTGAATGCAAGCGTCAGTCTGGAGCAATTGCACTATGCATGTGAGGTATCACCGTGAAGATCAGATTGAGGGCAGTAATTTTAGCAGTAGACCTCCTCTGTAAATCTAAAGTGATAACCTGTAAAAGGCTTTTAAAAATGTATGTAGTTTGTCGCCGCTGCACCTTTGTGCACAATTTTAAATGTGTCGTGCTTGGTATGCATGTACTCGGCCTAAGATCATCTTTTTTATTTCATCAAACATTTGGGCAATATAGTGTGTTTTAGTGTATTACAATTTTAAAAATATTTTTTTCCAAAAGAATTGTGTTTGAAAAAACTTCTCAAATACTGTGTGAAAAAAGTTGTGATACCCACCATTTTAATCTGTAAGGCCTTTGCTTTAAAACAATATATAATGTTTTGGGGGTTCAAAGTAATTTTCTAGAAAAAAAAATGTTTTCATGTAAACAAAAAGTGTCAGAAAGGGCTTTGTCTTCAAGTGGTTAGAGTGGGTGATGACATAAGCTTCAAATGTTGTGCATAAAATGCCAGGACAGTTCAAAATGACCCCTTTTTGGAAAGTAGACATCCCTCTCCCCTCTAGACCTGTAGAGGTGAGAAGGCAGCAGATAAACAGGCACAACTTATTTAGGAGAATTTGTTTCATATCTGTGTATCACCTGAGGCCAGTCACTCCAGTGGGTATACAGTATGTGAGGGTTTACAGCATATACATTTGATTATTTTGGAAAAGATGTGTTAAAATGTATCTGATAATGCTTGACTTTTTATTTAGGACTGCATAGAAAATAGTGTCATGTCTTCTTTTGAGCAATGTTGTCACAATACTAGCTTTGTCATGTGTCAAGTTTCCCCAATCAGAAAGTTTTCCAAAGTGCCAATCCTGCCAGGCCTCATGATACACATCCTCAGTGAGCTGTGGAGAAGATATTAGTATAGTATATGTTCTTTTACCCAAGTGCACATTGTGTTTTTATATCATACTGATCAAACAGATTGTTGAAATTAGTCATTTTTTCTCATAATATAGTTATAGTTACGTTAAAATATAATACAAGCCGTGCTGGTATTTAAACATTTTTGATTTTTTTTTCTGTTTTCCAGATGTAAAAACTCACTGCTGCTGCTTCTGTACATGTTTTATGATTGTGAAAAAAAAAAAGACTTGACAGATACCCTGAAGGTACAAGTATGCCTCTAAGGTAAAGCCGCCCCTAAGCACAGGTCAACTCTGGCTTACACCTAAATTTAGTACTGCTAAAACTTTTTGCATATTTCATAATAAAAGTTTTTGTTTGTTCTCTGTACTGCCTTTTAGAAGCTACAGCATTAAATATGATTTTCTCAGTAAAAGCACTGATGTTTTGGCTTCTGCAATTTTCAATAATAAGATTATCATTAATAGTATCAGCATGATGCTGATACTTGATATTTGACTGATATTTGTTCTGATAGTGTCAACAGTGATGGGATTATGAATTAATCTGAGATGTAAGGCTGAACACAAAGGTTTGAGGGTAATATACATTTGAATCCTAAATAAAAAGAGGACACAAACTTAGAGAGCTGTAATTACAAATATCAACTTTTGCCAATAAATGTAAGCTTTGACTCACCCTATTTTGCCTCCAGTATCTCCCTATTGGCTCTTCAGTGTGATAGACAGTCTAAATGACCAATAGGGATGTGTAAAGCTGTATGGTGCGCGCCAGCATCACCCACTGTTTCAGGTCTCTCATTGTTCTATGAGAGTGAAAGAGAGCAGACTGAGTATGTGTGGTTGGGGAACAAAGCGGAAATGTTGTTCATGAGTTTCCAGGGTCGGACATCAAATGATGGGTACATTCTTCCATCTGCAGAACAGACAGAAGAAGACACTTTTATGACTCCCTTAAAAAGTAAGCATTTATTTGCAAAATGGAGCACAGCATGGTAATGTATTAGGACATAGGGATGGTCCGAACAGACCCCTGTTCGGTTCATACCAGAACTTAAATTAAAGTCAATGGAACCCGAACGTCAACAATCAAAAGTGCCCATTTTGAAGGCTTATATGGTCCTGCCCTGGGGGACATGTATCAATAAAAAAAAGTTTGTGAAAAACATAATTTTTAAATGAGCAGTGATTTTTTCATTTTTAAAGTGAAAGCCTAAAAATGAAAAATTCCTTCCAATATAGGGACTGGGGGGGTCCCCTTAGTCTACCTGTAAAATGGCAGACCTGTACCATGTCTACAATCTTCTGCAGAAATAATTGCATTTATAAAGCAAAAAAAAAAAATGATGTTTTCCCTGCAAGCTGCCTTTATTTTGCTTAGCAACAGCTGGGGAGCCAGTGTGTATGAGGCCACAATGTAGTGCACTGGAAACAAGATTAAAGATTTTTTTAATACATTATGGTGTCACTTTGACTTTGTATGGAAGTAACGGGTGCGTAAAAGATGGTGTTTGGGTGTTGGTGGCGCCTTCCCACCGTAAACCCTATAGAGGTACTCTTGATGAAAGCAAGAATTGGCCTTGCTGTAAAAAATTGCAATGATATGCACCTATCAAACAGGTGCAGAAAAAATTACTTTTTGGGTGTCGGGGGCTCCTTCCCACCATAACCTTATAGAGGTATTCTTGATGAAGGCAAAAAAAATTGCAATGATATGCATATGGTTTGTGTTTTTGCCACGTTTCATGTGCCCGAGACACAGTTTGCAGACAGCAACAGTGTGATCTGCTGCAGATGTGCTGAAAAGGGCCAAGCCAGCTGAGCTTTGGGGAGTGGGCCAGGAGATAACAGCTACAGAATGTGATGGAATAGGGTTACTGCTCTCTACTCTTTCTTGATGTTGGCCTCCTTGGGGTTGTGCTGCCTCATCTTCAGTTTCCTCCTCTATCTGACACCCAAGTCTCATCAGTGACCTCATCATCATCATCATCATCTCCATCTCATCCATCTTCATAATTACCACTGGAGACAACTCGGCCATACTACGCTTTGGCTTGGGAAACATGAATGCCAATTTGTCTACCAGTGTTCCTCCCTGTCTCTAGGCTCATGTTCCTGCCATCCTCAACCTCAGAACCAACATCTGAATCTAGTAATGGCTGTGCATCATCAAGGAGCAAATGGCTGATGCTGTGGTCAAATAACTCAGCTGACTCCTCAATGGCTGATGTTGGGGCTATGGCAGGAATAGATGTGGACAAAGAGGCAGGTTTATCCACCCTGGCAACTGCAGGGGACTGCACACTTGTCTCTGCATGTGTGACAGAGGATGAGGAGGATTAGGAAGGTTTAGTAAGCCAGTCCACCGCCTCCTCTGCATGCTGTAGCTGGATAACATGGGCAAACTCATTAAACAGAGGAAATGATGTCCTGCCTGAGGACTCACCACCACGTCCACCTTTGCCTGTGGACACATTTGTTGCTGGCCCCCTTACAGTGTCAAGGGAATGTCTGCCTCTCCTTGTTATCCTACCAGACATTATTGAGAGGGAGGGGGTGGTGCTTCTAAGCAAATGTAAAGAAGTTGACATATGTATGCGGATGCACTTTAATCAATGTAAAGAGGTGTTTGGTGCACTTTTGTCACACTACACAGACACACTACACACCATAATATACTGCAATATAATGCGCCAAATGTACAGTGACACACAGAACAATATGGCGTTAAACTGGCAGTAACGCACATAAAAGTAAATGGTGTTAAACTGGCAGCAACACACAAAACTATATGGCGTTAAACTGGCAGTAACGCACACAAAACGATATGGTGTTCAACTGACAGTAACGCACACAAAACTATATGGCATTAAACTAACAGTAACGCACACAGAACTATATGGCCTTAAACTGTCAGTAAAGCACACAGAAGTAAATGGCGTTAAACTGGCAGTGACGCACAAAACTATATGGCATTAAACTGCCAGTAACACAGTTATTCAAATAGACAGTGTTCAACCGTTACTACACTGACGCTATCTAAACTGTCCCTACTCTAGCTATACACTAATGTAAAGATTACTGACACAGTCTCACTACACTACATTGAAACGATCTGAGCTGTCCCTACTCTACACTAATTTATGTATGAATGGCACGGTCTCACAGTGAAACTATCTGAGCTGTCCCTACTCTAGTTGCACATTATGCAAAGCTGAATGATGATCCTCCTCAATACACTCAGAACTATACCTAGACAGACACTAAACTAATATTCTACACTGACAATTGAAGCAAAATAGCACAGTATAGCACACTAAATAAATAATAGCACTGAACAGAGCCCCGTTCTATCTCTCTTCACGCCAAAATCACACTGAAAATGGCTGCCATTGAAAGAATACTTTTATACTGTGGGGTGGGAATGAGCCATGATTGGATAAAGTCATGATGACAGTGTCCAATCATGACTCTGACAGTGCTCTGTGCCCTGATTGGCTGAAGCTTTTACTGCTTCAGCCAATCATGGCTTGCAATGCACTGTTCAGCGCCGCAATGCATTGTGGTCGGTTCAAGGGGGTGAACAAATGGCCGAACGACCCGTTTGTTCGGCTGTTCGGCGAACGTCCGAACAGCTAAAATCCGGGCCAAACTTATGCTCAGGCTGAACCGTTCGCCCATCCCTATTACATGTATGACACTGTAATTCATAGGGAGGTTTTTGTGAAAGTATGTAAACGAATAAAATTCAAAGTACTAACAAACATTTACAAAGCCACCCTCAACTCTGCCCCCAGCTAACCTTGTCTCAAAATACCAACAGCTCTCTTCAGTCCTCCCAAGACATCCTGCTCTCTAGCTCCTGCTCACCTCCTCCCATGCTCGCCTACAGGATTTCTCCAGAGCTTCTCCCATCCTTTGGAATTCCCTACCCCAATCTGTCCGACTGTCCCCTAATCTATCCATCTTTAGATGATCCCCGAAAACTTCTCTTTAAAGAAACATATTCTGCTTCTAACTAATACACTGTTTTACTTTCTCCATCAGCTCATCCCCCACAGCTATTAACTTTTGTATCAATTGACCCTCCCGCTAAGATTGTAAGCTCTAATGAGCAGGGCCTTCTGAGTCCTCTTGTACCAAATT
This sequence comes from Lithobates pipiens, assembly GCF_037356315.1. NCBI lineage: Eukaryota > Metazoa > Chordata > Amphibia > Anura > Ranidae > Lithobates > Lithobates pipiens. The sequence continues at coordinate 16,405,434 of NW_027507790.1, forward strand.
GTAATGTAACTGTAATGTTTGCCTTTATTTGAATTTTGTTAAGCGCTGTGCAAACTGTTAGTGCTATATAAATCCTGTATCATAATAATAATAATAATAATGTAAAGGTAAACTAACCCTTTATATACAGATAGTTAAGGGAAGTGTCCTAAACATAATAAAACTTAAAATAACTCGACAGGGGTTTTTATTTTTCTGTACACTAGCCAAAGCAAAAAAAAAAAAAGGATTGTCTATACATGATGTAGCACCCTGGTGTTTAGACAGGGTTGCTAACAAATTTAGTTTGCCAGATAGTAATTGTCCTGGCTTATTGATAGAAGATCCACTGATTCCTCCCTAAATTCTAGAATTGCTGCACCTTTTCTCTTCTGTCACTAGGTGGCGCTGTGGCTGGTGATATTGGATTGGCAGGGGCTTAGCAAGGTCATGTCATGAATGGATAGGTTGTCTCAGCCAATCGGCGGGGGTTTCTTTTAGTCCCTTGGCCTGCTGAGAGAGTCTATTGATTTGGAAGGAGTCAGGTGATCAGGGTTCTGTGCCACCCAGACTGCTGTCTGGGTGGGCGGGTGTTATGCTGCCCTGGGCTGCTAGCCTGAGGCCTATCCCGGAGACACCTGGTAACTAGGCTGCCTAAGACCTATCCAGGAGCAGGAGCAGCAGCGTAGGGTTGGGATTGCAGGATTGGAGTCCAACCGAGTTGAGAAGGTTCAGCCAGGTGGGGAACCAGTTGTGGTCGGAGGTGGAAAGGAAGCTGTCACCACTGACCAGTCGACCGGTGTTGTGAGGGTATGCGGATGGGGGGCTTATCGGAATATAAAAGCCCCCTTTAACAAGGGGACCCCCAGATCCCGGCCTCCCCTCTATGTGAATTGGTAATGGGGTACATTGTACCCCTACCATTTCACAAAATAATGGTAAAAAGACAAGAGACAGCTTGGGACAAGTCCTTTATTTAAAAATAAAAAAATAAAAATGTCCTCTAGCTTGACGGACTGAATAAAGAAAAAAAAGCCGCAACTGTTCCGCCTCCATGGGAGGCTCTGGCTGACCAGGGTCTGGTATGGATTTTGGGGGAGACCCCTATGCCATTTCTTTTAAAATTTTGGCTTAAGGTCCCCCTTAAAACCCATACCAGATGGTCTGGTATGGATTTTGGGGGGACCCCTATGCCATTTTTTTTAATTTGGCGCAGGGTTCCCCTTAATTTCCATATCAGACTTGAAGGGCCTGGTATGGATTTTAGGGGGACCACCACGCAATTTAATGGACTGGGGGGGGAACCCATGCTCTTTTTTTCAATGAGTTTTATCTATATTGCAGAGACCCGACAATTCATTACAGCCGCGCTCAGTTTTAAATGACAATTTTTCCCTTAGAAATGTCATTTTGCTTTGGTACTCTTCTAAACATGGGAAAAATGTGCCACTTTACAGGCATACTATAGACACCCCCAAGCATGATATTTAACCCCTCTGACGGTATTCCCGAGTCTGACTCGGGGTGGATTTTTTATACCAAAAGCGGTATCCCCGAGTCAGACTCGGGACTGCATCGCTGGATCCAGGAGGAGGTTTACTCACCTTCTCCCTCGGATCCAGCGTTGTCTCCCCGCTGTACGAGCGAGCCGTGTCTCGCTCGATGCATTACATCGCCGATCTCCGTGCCCTGCGAGCGTTGCGACGCACGGGCACGGAGATCGGCGCCAAATTCAAAAAGTGAAACAAACAGTAAACATACAGTATAATGTAATCTTACAGATTACATTGCTGTATGTAAATATTTCACATCCCCGATGTCCCTAGTGGTCTGCCCAGTGTCCTGCATGCAGTTTTATGTAATAAAAACTGTTCTTTATGCCTGGAAACTGGAGATTGCCCATAGCAACCAAACTGTCACTGTACATCAAAAATGATTTTAGACCAGCTAGAAAACAGCGATAATAAATTAGAATCACTCGCAGAATTAAGCGATAGCGATTTGTGGGGAGATCCATCATCAAATACTGAAAAGTAATGACAGTGACAATTCTGCAACTGAGCAAATTTCAGTGTTTTTGATTTGATTACATTATTGAATAATTTTTATTATTGTTATATTATTATTTGGTACAATTATTTATAATTATTTATTATATTATAATTTATGATTTAATTTTTCAAACTTTATCATACCCGGGATGTCTGCTAGACTCTGGTTTGGACAGATTTAAGAGAGTTATTCCTAAGAATTGCAGGACTACAATATAAAACGCCAAATTTTCATGCAAAATAATGGTTTTAGCACCTAAAATCCGAAATAATCGTACCGCCAGGGAGGTTAAAGGAATATTTCATTTTTATTGTTTCACTTTAAGCATTAAAAAAACAGCTTGAAAAAACTGCAGTTTTAAAAAAAAAATTGCATTGATACATGTCCCCTGGAGCAGAACCCAGGTCCCCAAACACTTTTTATGACAATAACTTGCATATATGCCTTTAAAATTAGCACTTTTGATTTTTCATGTTAGTGTCTCATAGACTTTAACAGTGTTTCGCAGCTTTCAAATTTGCTGTGAACACCGCATATTATTGAACACCCGATGTTCGGGTCGAATGCAAGTTCGACTCGAACATCGGGCTCATCCCTAATATCGATGACAGGATATTCTTACCTGTACATATCCAAAATGTGGGTGGCTAAAAAGTGTACGCTAAAATTTTGGTGCCAAAATAACTACAGTATGTTGAATTTAAAAAGCCAAAAATACTAGTTCCAATTGGCAGCTGAATGCTGCTCATAGAAACACAGTAGGAATATGAGTACTACCATATATTGTTTACACCAATATGCTTGCTTCTTTCTGATAAGTGAATACAATAACCTTGCAGAATTTTCGAGTGATCTGCTTTGCATTTAACATTCTTCCGCAAACGTAATTCACGCAGTACAAGTAGCATGGCAGAAAGAAATTGCACTCAGGGGAGTCATTGGCTTGACATAAATCAAAAGACATGTGTTGTTCAGGCCAGGGAGAAAGTCTCATTTAATCATGGGTTTAATTGTGCTTAGACTATATATTAAAGGGTGTTCTAGCATTTGCCAAACTGGCCTAATATAAATAAGTTTGAAGTGTTTCCAGCAGTAAATATTATTTTGATATTTTTTATTATAATAGATTGCGCAAACAATGGAGTTTGACTATATAATTTTAGATAGCTAGTAGTGGTTAGTTATATTCAACTGGACTTGTTCTGTAAAGCATCCTGGGAGCTGAAGAAGTTGCTTGGAGAAGCTTTAGAACATCATCATTACAGAACAAGTCAACTTGAATGGGACTAACTACTGCTAGATATACCATGACCTAAACAAAGGACAGACATTTTGGATATTGCTTACTTTTTGGCGAAGTGTAAAGCCAACCTCTAGGCAGGGATGAACACAAATGTAAAATTATTCTTTATTCAATTATGTATCATTGACTGTATTTTTGAATGCAAGTACCTGAATTTGAGCTAATACGTATGAGTCTCTGCAGCAGAGCTCAGACTGCTAAATGCAAAAGCAGCACAAAGAGCCCATCAGTTATGCTGTAGTATTTATGTGTTTACAAGGAACATGCTGATAGAAAAAGAGAGCGCAGTGATGATAAGATGAGATGATCGGCATGCTGCTTTTCCTTTACTGCTTAGTCATATGCTGGTGGGAATGACAGGAACTGTAATGCTGTGTATACACGACCGGACTTTCCAGCAGACTAGGTCCAAAGGGATTTGTCCGTCGGACAATCTGATCATGTGTGGGCTAGTCCAATAGTTAAAAAAAAAAAAAATCTGACCGACCTAGAAATAGAACATGTTTCAAATCTATCCAACAGACTCAATTCTGACGGACTAAAATCTGGAAAACTGTTCGTCTGTGTGCTGGTCCAATGGACCAAATATGACGCAAGGGAAACTATTGGCTACTGGCTATTGAACTTTGAAATTCCTTGTTTAGTCCCATTTACGTCATCACATTCAAAACGAGCAGACTTATGCCCTGTACACACGGTCGGACATTCCAACGGCAAAATCCGTCGCATTTTTTCCGACTGATTTTGGCCCAAACTTGTCTTGCATACACACGGTCACACAAAGTTATCGGAAAATCCGATCGCTCAGAACGCGGTGACGTACAGCACGTACGATGGGACTATAAAGAGGGCAGTAGCCAATAGCTTTTGTCTCGTAATTTATTCTGAGGATGCGTGACACTTCGTCCGTCGGAATTGTCTACACACGATCGGATTTTGTTGTCGGAAAATTTTAGATCCTGCTCTCAAACTTTGTATGTGGGAAATTCAGACGGAAAAAGTCAGATGGAGCCCACACACGATCAGATTTTCCGACAACAAGATCCGATCACACATTTTCCATCGGAAAGTCCAACCGTGTGTACAGGGCATTAGTCTCTTCGTGTGTCGCCAAGTCCATTCGGAAAGTCAGTCGGAACTCCACCGAAAGTCTTAGTCTGCCGGAAAGTGAGTCATAAGTGTTACTACTCTTTTTACTCAACAGTGACTATATTTAACCACTTCAATACCCCAATACCCCATTTATTCCCCTTTCCTGCCCAGACCCATTTTCAGCTTTCAACACTCTCACACTTTGAATGCCAATTACTCAGTCATGCAAGATTGTATCCAAACAAAAGTTGTATGATTTTTTTTTCACACAAATATAGCTTTCTTTTGGTGGTATAAAAATATAAAATTTTGCATATAAGTAATTTTTGTTCATAAATTTGCATCAAAATTTATAATGCTACATATCTTTGGTAGAAATAACCAAAATGTGTGGTTATTATTTGGTCAGTGTGAAAGTTTTTGATTCTAGAAGCTATGGTGCAAATCATTGAAAATTGATCACAACTGATGCACTGATGGCCTATTTCATTTCTTGGAGCATAAATTACACATATAATTTCCTGACTACCTATCACATTTTTGAAGGTCCTGGAGTACCAGGACAGTGGAATTACCCACAAAATTACCCCATTTTGGAAAGCTAACACCTCAGCGTATATTCTATGAGGCATGGGCTGCAGATAAGTACTCTGATGGGCTGCAGATAGGTACTCGGTTACTCTGACGATCTGGAGACAGGTACCCAGGTACTCTGAAGGGCTGCAGATAGGTACTCGGGTACTCTGATGGGCTGGAGATAGGTACTTGGGTAATCTGGACTGGGGACAGGTACTTGGGTGTCACAGTACTACTTACAGTGAAGCCACAGGAGAGCAGGTGACACAGGATCCCCCAGGGCGTGGAGTCTAAGAGCCAGCCGGTGTTCCACCAGGGACCCTCTCACGAAGGTTTGGACTTAGCTGCATGCTGACCCCAGGTCACGATCCCGAGGTTCACCCTGCTCGCTAGGGAAGTACCAGAAGACACTGTTAGACAAGGATGAATGGATGAAGCAAGGAGAGCCAGTTAGTAAGCCAAGGTCAGGGCGGGCTGCAGACAACATAATCAGAACAAGCCGGGTCGGTACACAAAAGATCAGTTCACGAGAGATCAGGTAAACAGGTTACACAGAGGAGCTTCAGAAACAAACGTTGCTCAAGCAATGGTAGCTGGTTAGGAAGGGATTTAAATAGAGAAGCACATGAGGGGTTGGACAGGAAGTAGCAGGAAGAAAACATATATTAGGTAACAGGTGAAGGGCGGCGACACCCATAGCTGCAGAGTGTACAGAGCTGAACACCCGACAGGAACAACAGATGCCAGCCGACCTACTGCAGTAAAGGTGAGACACAGATCAGCTCCGCAGCTGATCTGTGACATTGGGTGCTCTAATGGGCTGAAGATAGGTATTCGGATACTCTGGTGGGCCGCAGATAGGTACTTGTGTACTCTGGGCTGAGTTACAAAAGAGATCTAGTGCTATAATTATTCTAACGATCGCGGCGATACCTCATGTGTGGTTTGAACACCGTTTACATATGTGGGAGTGACTTGCATATGCGTTCGCTTCTGCGTGCAAGCTCAGAGGGATGGGGCACTTTAATTTTTTTTTCTTTTTTTTCCTATTTATTTTACTTTTTATTTTTACACTGTCACTTTAAAAAAATTTTTTATCATTTTTATTCACAGTGCAATATGCGAGCTGAAATGGGGGTGTCATTGACATATAATGACACTCCCCAGCAGTTCGCATATTGGCAGTGTGAACTGCCATGCGCTCCGGGTGTGATGCGGGAAACCGCAGTTGATTCGCAGGGTTCTTGCATCACACTAGTGTGAACCGGCCCTAAAGGCCGGAGGGCAGAAGTGATGTTTAACATCGCTCCGGTCCTCCAAGGGCGTATAGTCGAGTTGGGGCGATCTTGCCCTCACTTGACTTCCTGCCCATCAGTACGTCGGATCATTTCCGCCGCAGCTGATTTCTCTGGTAAGAGTATAAAAGTGATCTTGTGGTGAATCCGCTGCTGGGACCACTTTTATGCTAAAGTGGATCGCCCACCGTGTAAAAAATATACCGGGGTTATGGCAGTTAGCTACTGCCATAACCCCGGTATTCAGGGGTGGACTGACATCTCATGGGGCCCCTGGGCAATAGGAGATTATGGGGCCCCCAGGCAATCTGAGATTATGTGGCCACACAGTATAAACACACATACAGTATACAATCACACAGTATACACATACATGTACACACAGTATACACAGACATGTTTCTATTGGCTGAGAAGGTACTGGAGAGGTGGTGCAGCTATAATCTTGGGATTTTTAGACCAAAAGGATGTCGGTAAGGGACATTTCAGAGACAGATGTAAAAAAAACCACATATTTTTACATACTGTCCCTGGTTTCACTGAGGCTGGCAACCCTGATAGGGCCCCCTAGTGGCTCAGGGCCCTCGGGCAGTGCCCGAGTGGCCCAATGGTCAGTCCGCCCCTGCAGGTATTTAACGCTAGCATTAGTAAATAGATATACTTTCCTATCATATTTACTTGTTTTATATATTTTTTTTTACATTTCTTCAGTTACTTTCTGGTTTCCAGGCCTAGGCAAATGATGTCATACATCCCAGGAGTCTTCTGGAGGGAAGGATGGGTTTTCTTAGCTAAACACAAAAGACAGATGGATTCCAGGAAGTCAATGCTACATAATTCATCTGCCCTTACTCAAGATAGCCATGGCCAGAAATGCAAGTGAGGTGTTTTCACAATGATTTCTCAACAAAATAAAGCACAGAGACATGGATGGGTGGGGGAGTTTGCTTTGAATATTAAAAATTAATTAAATAATAAATAGGAATATGCACTAGTGGAAATGTTGTATATTTGAGTAGCATGGTTTAGTTCCGAGCCGTCCTACTGCACATGGAGACGGCTCTTTATGGCCGGTGTGATGCCTTGAACTCTCCAACATGTTTTGTATGTAACGCACTGTCTTATATTGCAACTCTATACACGTCACGCCTGTAACACTAATCGTGACCAATGTATGTGTTTTTGTTTTTGTTTGTTTTGTTTTGCTTTTGGTTGCTTGTTCACTGTTTAAATTCCAATAAACAGATTTGCAAAAAAAAAATAAAAAAAATTTATTAAATATAATTTTTGCTTATGGTGTTCAGATACAGTATAGCAGGAAGTTTCCTGATGACACACGCATGCGCAAAATGAGGTTTGAGCCATGACCCAGCTTCCACGTCTACCCTTCACACTGGTTCCAGGCCTCTGAAATGTATTCCAGCTCTTGGATCCCGAGCGGGGGGGCATGAGCTTTTTCTTCACCTACAGCCAAGCTGTGTATCGGTGTGGGTTTTATTTATCTATACATGTGAGCGCATAACGTTTTTACCTTTAGTCCTTTCGATTAATAAAACATACTACAATATATATATATATATATATATATATATATATATATATCCCTCCTTTGCTGTTTTTTTTTTGGGACTATTGTATCCTAATGAGTATGATCATCTAGGAGAAAATCCTGTCTTTATCCCCCTTGTTCTGGATGTGAGTTTGCATAAGCCTGATGGTCACTTTGTGAAGATTTTCGGTGAGTGTGGGGTGTATACGCATATGGTCGAGCACTTTTTAAAGAAGACTGGAGTACCCTTGGTCTTTTGAACACACAGTGTTTTGGATACCTACTATTATAGTGTTGACTCTTTACTTGTTGATTGTTTCACATTTTTTGATGCACCTTCATCTATTTCATAATTTCATTTCATTGTACAGTAGTGTGAAAAAGTGTTTGCCCCCTTCCTCATTTCCTGTTCCTTTGCATGTTTGTCACACTTAAGTGTTTCGGAACATCAAACCAATTTAAACAATAGTCAAGGACAACACAAGTAAACACAAAATGCAATTTGTAAATGAAGGTGTTTATTATTAAAGGTGAAAAAAAATCCAAACCATCATGGCCCTGTGTGAAAAAGTGATTGCCCCCTAAACCTAATAACTGGTTGGGCCACCCTTAGCAGCAACAACTGCAACCAAGCATTTGCGATAACGTGCAATGAGGCTTTTACAGCGTCCTGGAGGAATTTTGGCCCACTCATCTTTGCAGAATTGTCCTAATTCAGTTACATTAGAGGGTTTTCGAGCATGAACGGCCTTTTTAAGGTCATACCACAACATCTCAATAGGATTCAGGTCAGGACTTTGGCTAGGCCACTCCAAAGTCTTCATTTTGTTTTTCTTCAGCCATTCGGTGGTGGACTTGCTGGTGTGTTTAGGATCATTGTCCTGCTGCAGAACCCAAGTTCGTTTCAGCTTGAGTACACGAACAGATGGTCGGACATTCTCCTTCAGGATCTCTTGGTAGACAGCAGAATTCATAGTTCCTTTTATCACGGCAAGTCTTCCAGGTCCTGAAGCAGCAAAACAGCCCCAGACCATCACACTACCACCACCATATTTTACTGTTGGTATAATGTTCTTTTTATGAAATGCAGTGTTCCTTCTACGACAGATATACTTGGACACACACCTTCCAAAGAGTTCCACTTTTGTCTCATCGGTCCACAGAATGTTGTCCCAAAAGTCTTGGGGATCATCAAGATGTGTTGTGGAGAAATTGAGACGAGCTTTGATGTTCTTTTTGCTCAGCAGTGGTTTTCTCCTTGGAACTCTGCCATGCAGGCCATTTTTGCCCAGTCTTTTCCTGATGGTGGAGGCATGAACGCTGACCTTAACTGAGGCAAGTGAGGCCTGCAGTTCCTTGGACGTTGTTGTGGGGTCTTTTGTGACCTCTTGGATGAGTCGTCGCTGCGCTCTTGGGGTAATTTTGGGCGGCCGGCCACTCCTGGGAAGGTTCACCACTGTTCCATGTCGTCGCCATTTGTGGATAATGGCTCTCACTGTGGTTCGCTGGATTCCCAAAGCTTTGGAAATGGCTTTATAACCCTTTCCAGACTGATAGATCTCAATTACTTTCTTTCTCAATTGTTCCTGAATTTCTTTGGGTCTCGGCATGATGTGTAGCTTTTAAGGATCTTCTGGTGGACCTTACTGTGTCAAGCAGCTCCTATTTAAGTGATGCCTTGATTGTGAACAGGTGTGGCAATAATCAGGCCTGGGTGTGGCTAGAGAAATTGAACTCAGGTGTGGACAACCACAGTTATAGTATGTTTTAACAAGGGGGCAATCACTTTTTCACACAGGGCCATGATGGTTTGGATTTTTTTTCACCTTTAATAATAAACACCTTCATTTACAAATTGCATTTTGTGTTTACTTGTGTTGTCCTTGACTATTGTTTAAATTGGTTTGATGTTCCGAAACACTTAAGTGTGACAAACATGCAAAGGAACAGGAAATGAGGAAGGGGGCAAACACTTTTTCACACCACTGTATGTGGTTTGCACATTCATTATTTGTAGACCAGTTAGTGCCTGCTTCCATTTTTTTATATACAGTAAAACCTTGGTTTGAGATTAACTTGGTTTGAGAGCGTTTTGAAAGACAAGCTCATAAATTTTGACTTGATATACAAGTGATGTCTTGATATACAAGTAGCGTCATGTCACAACTGAGTATAAAAGAGAAGAGAGGCACCTCTAAGTGTAGCAATATGTACATATATACATTTAATGAAGGTACAACATTTAGCAACTCACATCCTCCCAACTCATCATCCTCCACACTGCCATTGACGTTATCCCTTCCACTAGATCCCTTGGCAGGAACATTACTGGATTTTATCTTTTCGTCGCAATCCCTCCTTTCCTTTATGTAAGACATCTTTTAAGCATATTTGTTTACACTCCCCGGGTGGCCATTAGTCTCATTTTGTTTCTTAATGCCTCCCTTAATGGTAGGTCGTCTTTGTCAACCCTTTCCAATGTGACACAATGAGACTGAGATCTTGGTTTGGGTATTGAGAGGGAGGACTGGAGTAAGGCGTGGATGAGGATAGAAAAATGCTCATTCAATACTAACACTCTTGTGGCTGCATATAAAGTGCTCCTGCAGTGGTACTGGGTCCCAGCAAGGCTTGTCCAAGCTTAGCCTGGTAGCAGTAATAGATCATTTCAAAATTGCAGTCAGCATGGGGATTACATATATGGTGGTCATGCCCACGTCTGATCGGCTTTTGGTCCAGGGTCTTTGGCCTATTGCAATCCTTATTTCATGTAACAATACGTAAAGATGCCTGACTGGCTCTTTTACATTGCCCTATACTGGGTCTTTTTGCTCACCAGCAGAAATTGGCCTCATACCCTTTGCCCTCTGCCAAGCGAACTATAAGCCAGGCCTGGAAGACGCCATCTGTTGCTTTCCAGGCAGTGAAAACCAGGATGGTGGACGAGCAGATGTCCAGTATTTTGAAGGATTCGCATGCAAAATTCTTGAAAGCCTTTGCAGGTCCAGCGTCCGTGGTATTCATCCTCTACTCAAACCATGGCTTGTCATACTCTCTTAAAACTTAATAAAAATATTGAAACAGAAATGATTTAATAAAAAATCATTCAGCCTTCCTGATCACTAACACACCAGTCATATGATGACACTGTACTGCTCTGGTGACGAAAAGAAATTGTGAAAAAACAAAAACAAAATGTATTTAATCACTTACAAACCACTGCACGCTGATATACGTCCTAAGTTTGAAGAGGAATATTGTTGTTATGGCAGCAGCTAGCCTGGTATCCTCTTCGGCCGGCAGTCCGCTTTCTGCGGTGGATTCGCCGCAAGATCACCTTTAATTGTGGCGGGAGAGGGGCCCCCCTCCCTCCGCACTCCGGAGCTTACCGGAGCCGTTGGTAGTGGCAGAGGTGATCTGATGCTTTCACATGCTGGGTATGGAGATGAGTGATGGGAAAATGTTTTTAATGTGTAAACATCAAATCTCAAAAAGAGGCTTGGTCCTTAAGTGGTTAATTTCTTCATTTTCCAAAAAATTGGGACAAACAAATTATAGCTTCAAAAAACTCCCAATGCCTGTGTACTTTGCAAAAAGGGGACATTTAGTGGGTATTTATTCTTGTACTGTCCTGCCATTTTAAGAGTCCTCAAGAAATGAGATCGTCCGTCAGCACATCAGGATTTATCAAATCACTTCAAATATACAGTAAAGTATACCATGGCTTGTAGACAATAAACTTTCACACAAACCAACTATTATACACCTATTGGGATCTTTTTTTACCAAAGCATGTAGCAGAATACATTTTGTCCTAAATGTATGAAGACATTTGGTTTTATTAGATATGTTTTATAACAGAAAGTATAAGTTATTGTTTTGTTTTCAAAATTTTCGGTCTTTTTTCATGTATTTAAAAAAAAAGCCCGGTGATGATCAAATACCACCAATAGAAAGCTCTAAAAAAAATGTCAGTTAAAATAGCACAGTGCTGAATAGCAAAAAATGCCCTAGCCATGAATAGGGTAAAACTTTCCAGAGGTCAAGTGGTTAAAAAGTCTCTTAACATTGTTTTCAAGCTTCTTTTTTGGTCCTGTGTCCTATCCTCTACTGCTACTAGTACAGAGCGAGCAGTGCTGTTGTTTCTGGTCACATGCATTGCTCTGTGTGTACTAAGATACCCATAGAGCTGGATGCTTCTGGGCGTAGATGTGTCTCGGGGGAGCAGGAAAGGGTGGCTATGTTCACATAAGGGAGGCATGGATAATGATCATAACCACCCCAGAAAGCTTGCATTTGGGAGATGAAACAAAAAGGAATATACATTCTAGATATATTTAAACATATTGCATTTATTTTATTTAGAAAATGTAAGTTTAGTGTCACTTTATGTGGCTTGCCTGGAGTTCAGCTTTGAAGAGCAACTCTAGACAAGTGAAAACATTCAGTGAGTTTCTAATACTATCCAGTATGCACAGCAACAGTGCTAAAGTCATTAGGTTCTCACAATTTATCTTATAAGATTTCTGTGAAATCCTCTGCAGAATAAGCACATGCAGCTCCATAGAGGGTGCCGCAGGGGTTCACATACTGGATAGTGTGCTGTGTAAGGTCCTCTCTCTGCTCTATCAGTCTTTCTATGTGGGTAACTTGGTAAGTGTTCTAGCATCACTAGCCTGCAGGGGCGGACTGACCATTCGGGCACTCGGGCCATGCCCGGGGCCCCATGAGTTGTCAGTCCACCCTGAGTGGGGCACAATGACAATGTCGGGACAAAAAATGTGAGCTATTTACCAAGTTGGCCGAAATCCCTGTATGCATAATAAGGTATCATTTTCAAATTCGACTAAAGTTTTGTATTTACAGAAACCAGAAAACCACATTTAATTAGCACTTACCTAAATAGAAGTAAATCAATTCTCTGTTACTTTCAGCTCTTTACAGTTCAGTAGCATAACGACTCGAGATTTGGCTGTTTGTGCAGCTACAGTGGGAGATAAAGAAATATGCAACTCTAATCGAAACTCTTTAAATGTGTGCGATTGTATGCATATTTTTAGCAGTTGTCCATAGGGTAACATTAAGCTATCTTTTCTAAATCTCCAGTTGGTAAAATGTTAAAAGCCTATGAGATACTTGCCTAAAGAAGCTATCAACGTGGCATTTTGCGAACGACAATTGCCTCACCGGTGTCTGGTAAATTAAAGGGAATCTATGCGTCATTTCTTTGTTTGGTGGCACTTTAACCACTTTCAGACCGGACCATTTTGCTGGCTTAAGACCAGACCACTTTTTGCGATTCGGCACTGCGTCTCTTTAACTGACAATTGCGTGGTCGTGCGGCATGGCTCCCAAACAAAATTTACGTCCTTTTTTCCCACAAATAGAGCTTTGTTTTGGTGGTATTTGATCACCTCTGCGTTTTCTATTTTTTGTGCTATAAACAAAAATAGAGCGACAATTTTGAAAAAAACGCATTATTTTTCACTTTTTGTTATAATAAATATCCCCCAAAAATATATAAAAAAAACATTTTTTTCCCTCAGTTTAGGCCGATACGTATTCTTCTACATATTTTTGGTAAAAAAAAATCACAATACACGATTATTGATTGGTTTGCGCAAAAGTTATAGCGTTTACAACATAGGGGATAGTTTTATGGCATTTTTATTAATAATTTTTTTTTTTTACTAGTAATGGCGGCGATCAGTGATTTTTATTGTGACTGCGACATTATGGCAGACACATCAGACATTTTTGACACCTTTTTGGGACCATTGTCATTTATACAGCAATCACTTCTGTACAAATGCACTGATTCCTGTGTAAATGACACTTGCAGTGAAGGGGTTAACCAGTGGGTGGTAGTGTAGGGGTTAAGTGTTTCTAGGGGCGTGTTACTAACTGTGGGGGGGGGGCTGGGCTTTGTTTTAGTGAACACTGATCTCTGCTCCAATCACATGGAGCAGAGATCAGCGTCACTTGTTGCTAGGCAGAATGGGGAGATGCTGTTTACAACGGCATCTCCTCGTTCAGCCACCCCGTGAGACGATCGCGGGTATGCCAGCGGCGATCAAGTCCGCGGGACCCGCGACCGGATGGCAGGGTGGCATTTAAAACTGGACGTACCTGTAACCAAAATATGCCTGCCCGTGTCATTCTGCCGATGTACATCGGCGTGCACCGGTCGGGAAGTGGTTAAAGTAGAACTTTATGCTGAGAAATTAAAATGGGTGAACAGGCAGGATAATTGATGCAGAAGAGCCATGCTATTTACCTGCCTGTCTGTCCCTGTACAGTGAGCTACGCATGTGCTGCAGAAGATGTCAGTGGCTGGTGGGAAGTTCCATGACGACTCTTGCTGAATTGAAGGTGAGTATAATTCCACTTTAAAGAAGTTGTAAGGTCAGAAGTTTTTTTTATCTTAATGCATTCTATGCATTAAGATAAAAAGCCTTCAGTGTGCAGCAGCCCCCCTCAGCCCCCCTAAAACTTATCTGAGCCCATGGGTGTAGCATAACGGGTTGTAGGGGTCACAATCGCAACCCCGCCCCTAGCTCCAGGGGGCCCCTGCAGCCTCCCTGTCATATTATCAAATCCTCCACAAAGTCCAGCTCCGATATGCCCTAGGGCTCCACAGCCACGTTCCAGTACTGGGCTTCCACTTTGCCTTCCACAGTCCACACCCTTCTATTCTCATTGGCTGGGGAGAAGCTGTGATCCATTTTCTGAATGGAGAGGAGCACAGGGTGAGAACAGCCAGGATGGGAAAGTGTCTCTGCTGTGTGCTAGCAACATGGAATGGTAACTGAGTTAAGAGGAGGAGAGTGCCATCCTGTAGCCATGATGGGACCAATGTCACTGGTGAGGTAAGACACTGCTCAGGGTCTTCTAGTCACTGGATGGGATTTTCTGTACCACCCCCCCCCCCCCGCCTACCCCACTTCCCTGACAACTGGGGAAAAGCCACGCACCTCCAGGAGGTGACCTTTCCCCAACACCTGCCAACACTGACAGAGAAACCTTCAGAAATTGCTAAAACAAATCCCTTAATGGCCACTGAGGGGCTGCAGGCTTCAGATTTCGCTTTCAGATATAAGTTGTGCCACCCCAAATCCCCTAACCACCCCCTTCACCTTGGATTCTTCTTTCCCAGTACAGCATACTGTTCCTCCTCCACAGAGCTGAAATCACATTCCTTTACAACACAGCCAGTCAGCCATGATCTGCATAGGGTGTATCTGCCTACAGCATCTACACTGCTGTTCCGACCAGGGGATTTCACAGGTCAGAACAGCAACATAAAAGCCAGATACACCCTGTGAAGGCTGATAGACTGTGTGTAAATGAATGTGATTTCAGCCTTGTGTGTGTGGGGGTGGGGGGGGGGGGGACTGTTTACAGTGCTGGAATGGGAAAGGAGCTCTGCCAAATGACCTGCCAGGGGTCCCTGTCCTCTGATTCTCCAGGGGTGAGCCCTGTCCTCTAATGTAAGGAGGAACTCTGGGAACTCAAAACTCTTAAGCCACTTTGAGTATCTTGCGGTGGGTGTATCTGCACACACGGTGGAAGTGGTGGGTGGTATTGCAACTTTTGCATCGGGCCCACAAGCTTCAAGTTACACCTCTGCCTGAGCCCCATCTCTGTCCAGCGATTTCTACGAGACCCTCCCTCCTGATTGACAGAGTAGCAGCGCCATTGGCTCCCACTGCTGTCAATCAAAGTCAGTCAGCCAATCAGGAGAGAGAGGGGGTGGAGCCGATCCACAGCTCCATGATTAAATGGCTCAGGTGTCCTATAGCAAGCTGCTTGCTCTGGGGGCAGTCAACAGGAGGGAGGCGCCAGGAGAGCTGAAGAAGGATCCAAGAAGAGGAGGATCCGGGCTTTTCTGTGCAAATCCTCTGCAACAGAGCAGATAAGTATAGCATGTTTGTTATTTTTATTGTAAAAAACAAAACGAGCCTTTACAATCACTCACCAGCTCTTTCTCAATGACAATCTTTACCTTCTGTTGAAAAAGTATTTTGTTTACTGAGATCAGTAGCTCAAGGTAATATTTACACAATAATGTTAATGACTTATCAAAGTGACTTTTTCCTTATGCCACGTACACACGAGCAGACGGTCTTTCTGACGGACTTTCGTCTGAGTTCCGACCGACTTTACGAATGAACGGACTTGGCCACACACAATCACACCAAAGTCTGATGGATTCAAACGTGATGACGTACGACCGTACTAGAATAAGGAAGTTCATAGCCAGTAGCCAATAGCTGTCCTAGCATCGGTTTTTGTCTGTCGGACTAGCATACACATGAGCGGATTTCTCGATAGGAACTGGGTCCGGCGGAATTCCAGCGAAAAAATTTGAAACATGTTCTATATCTAAAGTACGTAAAATTTTTGGACAGCAAAGGTCCGATGGAGCCCACACACAATCGAATTGTCCGCTGGATTCGTTCCGTCTGACCTTTGCTGTTGAAAAGTCTGGTTGTGCGTACGCAGCATAAGATGCCTCAGCCCTAATATTTAGGCCACATCTGCATTTTTTGACCGACTGCATCCAGGGTCGATCACTCAAAGCTGATTGCTACTTTTAATGGGGCTGCCCCCCACCGCTAGGTACCAGGACCACTCTCCACCACCCCTACCCCAACCCCCATCTGATTTTCGTGCATCTATGTGCTGTTGACCAAATGCCAGTGTGAATGTACCTGTAATGAGAACTGTTCTGCCAGTTGGGAGACCATCACTGATGTGCTTCGACCTTAGCTAAACTACAGTACTCTGAAAATTATTTGTCATGTATTAGGGATGTGTTCACACCTTCATGCATGTTAATGCTTGCACGTTACTGCATGCATTTTAGAACATTGTGTTTACAGAAGAAATAACATACTTGCCCTATTTCTGGCAATGCAACACACTACAACACACATAACATTTACAGCTGTGTACTGTGGTGTGCTAAAAATGCAGTTTCTTACTATATCTGCATGTTAAGATTCATTCAAAATTAATCTCAATGTACATTTGTGTGTTGATATGCATTGTGGTATCGCATGTTAAATCACAGGTTTTAGTGCATGTTACAATAAAATGATGTATATACAATGTCAATTTGTAAAAGAATAATTTTATATATACATAGTAAATAAAACAGTTTAAAATGTATACTTAAAGTAAAAAAAAAAAAAATATATATATATATATATATATATATATATATATATATATTTATTTATTTTTTCCTTTAATTGGCACTAATACAAGTGAGTGTGGCAGGGATTGACTGGTGGGACTGTTTTATGAACATTTCATATATACACACACATTTTATATATATATATATATATATATATATATATATATATATATATATATATATATATATATATATATATATATAAAATAAATTGAAGCCACCCCAAGTGTCTGACAAGTCTACCAGTTTGAAACTTTATGCCCTATTTTACTTTTGTGTATGTTATTCATGTGAGAACCTCAGAGAACTATGTAAACATGGAAATAATTTCCAGACCACACATAAATAATGCCTGGTTGGAACCAATTAAGGATCCATCCTAAACTGAGATAATAATTCGACAATGCCAACCCCTGACCTTTTTGTGAATGGCCTCTATAGTTCTGAATTGTTCATCACTAATCTTCAACTGATGATGACATGTCACATTTTCAGTTCACACACATTTTCAGTTAATAAAATACTTTGTTAATGGAATGCTTATAGCACATCTCTTGACTGACAGATTCCACTGAAGATCTTTCCGTTTTAAC
Source organism: Lithobates pipiens (assembly GCF_037356315.1). Classification (NCBI taxonomy): domain Eukaryota; kingdom Metazoa; phylum Chordata; class Amphibia; order Anura; family Ranidae; genus Lithobates; species Lithobates pipiens. Next base: position 16,423,078 of record NW_027507790.1, read on the forward strand.
ATTCCATTGTCATTGGTCACACAGTCAAGACTGGCAGCAGTGCCATGAAGTATCATGGGGCAAAGAGTTAATTTCCCTGACACACAGGTCAATGGCTCAGTTGTCTGCCTTTTTTTTTCACACCTGCCACTTCTGCTTCCCAGAATGCTCATCACCATGCAAGCTTATCTGCCATGCACCGTCAGCTCTTCAAACACCTGGAACATTATACTAAATTATCCACATACACCCAGCCAGACGAAGAGGCTTCTTATAGAGATATTCTTTCATCCTAATCAAGCTGAAACCAATTCGCTTTCACCTGCTCCGGCATCTATAAGCCTCTGAAGGAGAAGAAAATAAACACTAATCACAATTTCATAGGCTTTCTTCAAGCTGCATGTATATTTTTATTAGCATTCAGCTGAACATGTGCGCAGTAATTCAGAGAGTCTTTACAACGCACCACTGGTTTGCACCAACATATCTAAAATTGCATATTTTTTTGCAGAAGATGAAAAACTGGAGTGTGCCTATGTAGCCTAAAACGTTATTAAAATGAAAACACTAAATGAGAATATTTGTATAAAAGTATATATTCTCTATTATAATGGGTCAGAGTATGATATTATTATTATCGTCATCAATTATAATAATAAAAAATTATTATTATTGTAGTTGGTATTTTTAGATATGAATACAATTGAGACTTGTCACTTGCCATTTTGGCAAATTGGTAGCATCTCCATGGCTGCAGTAAAATGTGGGTGATTAGTTTTATATTTTGTTTCATTAATAACCACAAATATGAATTTAAAGTACACATTTTTTGGCAGAATGGGGAAAGAATGGCAGTTTTTTTGTTGTTGTTGTAGTTTTTTGTGGACTATGCATCTGTTGTGGGAATTTCTTCTAAATTCATTTCAGGACAGGTAGTGATAGAAAAATCAGTGGGGCCTTTTTTTTTTCAGAAAAATTTGAGGAGGGTTAAGCCTTCTATCTGGTTATTCATGCTGTCTTCCCAGTGACAACTGTTCCTCTTACATCTTATTAGGAAGTAAAGTAAAATCTTCCCAGTGGGGTCACACTGCAATAACAACTTGGGAGATGTGATTACTCTTCGAAAAATCTAACTAAAGAAAGTATATAATGCAGAAACCTTGAAATGTCTTTGTCCCTTATCATAAAGATCATTTGTAGCACACTAACAAATGAAAGCACATTTTGTGAAAGCATATTTAATATATAGGAAACTCATATTAAAGTGTTTCTAAACACAGAACCCTGCATTCACTATATCAGGTCTCCCACAGTACACAGAACATGGAAATGCAATTACTTTAATAAATATAAACTGATAAATACCTTTTCTCATCGGCTGTATATAGCCGTCTTATGACTTCTATCAGTGTCTGGTTAAAGCTTGTAGGAGGAGGTTTCATTCTACTCCAGCTGCCCTATGAGGCTGCATGACCCCTGACCCTCTGTCTGGACAGTGTTGATTGGCCATGTAACGATCACATGCACCCTCCCAAAAAACAAAAATTAAAAAATAACACTACACATTAAACTGAGCATGTGCAGGGTGCCTCCAAGGCGCTGGACTATCAGGAGATGGATTGGGAGCAGTGGAAGAAGGGGAGGATCAGAGAAGGCAGGCTCAAACAACCTTTTTACACAATGTAAGGGGGTTTGTAGGTCGCGCTATGGATAGTGGTTTGGGTAAGAGCAGCCCCTATTTAAATTCCTACCCAGTAAGGGAAGGAATAAAATGAAATAGGGAGTGGGGGGGGGGAAATAGGATTGGCGCTATACCCTTTAAAGGTTGGAGACTAAGGTATACAATTAGCAAGAAATTTCCAGCAAGCTGGATAATAAAATAAAAGTAAAATAGATGTATGTGTCAATAAGTGTCAACAATTATTGTGTCCTTTAGAGACCATAAGTGTCATAACATATCCTAAATGCATAAATCATTAAACAATTGTAACAGCATAAAATTATATAAAGTGCAAGGTGCTAGTGAATAAATTCTGGTAATTGTGACAAACCTATATAAATGAAAAGTAAAGCTTAGTATATAGAAGAAATATGTATACAAAATATATATATATAAATATAAAAATAAAAATAAAAAATATATAAAAAAACGATTTATCTGTTACACGTATCAAGTCCTCACGTAGTGTAACTGTGATGAAAGGTACATATTACATAAGTGAAAAGATACAAAAAGGTGAAAAAATGTGGTAAAATTTAGCAGTAAAAAAAGCAAAAAATGGAAATAAGAATGATAATTAAAAATATTAAAAAGTTAAAAAGTAGTAAAGAGTGTCCCTCAAAAAGGTGATTATAAATTAGTGGGGTGTCCACTGCGAGTGAAAGTGGAGTAAAGGGTGGAGGAAATTTCAGTTGTTGTTCCCGGTGCTCTGTGGCTATTTTTATGCAGTTGCTCTCACCAGAGTTAAGGCCCCTTCCGGGGTGGATCAACCTTCACAGTATCAGCCACTGTGTAGCTCTCTGGCTGGCCTCTGTTGCAGTTCCGGGAAACCTTCGTTCCTCCGTTCTTATGCCGTGTTAGGTTATATGTAATGAATAAGAGGCATATCCATGGTGCAGTACGTCTTATAAAACTTCGTATTTATTGTATAGGCAAAAATATTACTCACAAACATCCGTTCATATGCTTATATTGAGAAGGAAAGATTCCGTTCGGCTAGCACGCTTTCTGAGTTAGCAGTGTATGCTTCGTGGCCACGCCCTACGCGTTTCGTCATCAAAGACGTCCTCTGGAGCGGCCATTTGCATACACCTTTTCCCATTTATAGGGTGTAGTGTGTCACCACGCATGTGCGGATAATCCCGCGGCCATTTTAATTGAGGGAATGCCCTCTGTTGGTTTTATACTGAAAATTTAAACTGAAAATTTAAACCACGCATGTGCGGGTAATCCCGCGGCCATTTTACTTGAGGGAATGCCCTCTGAAGATGTAAACATAAATATAAAAGTATGTATTGCCGGGACACACTATTCCCTAATGTATAAGGGAAAATTAACATTCCAAATATTGCATATAGTTTAAAAACAAAAAACAAAAACAAACACCAATTATGTGAAATTAATTAAAACGAAGCGAGACCAATTTAAAATGTACATAATTTAAGTATAACGAAAAAACCTCAATGTTATGATACCGATATGTATTAAAATTATTAATATTAAAAATATATTTTATTTATTAGAGATATTCTACCAAAAGTGTGTGTTTGTTACTGGAGGAGGTTATGTGAATATTAAGATTGTGGGAGGAGAGTAAAAAATCTTTAATGGGCTAAAAATATTAGAACTGGAGAAAATAAGATATAATAGACTGGAAAAATATAATTGGTAAAAATTATAATTGGTAAAAAATATGAAAATATAATATCAAAAATATATATATATAAAATATATATAAAAAGAGTATAAAAAAGAGGGAAATGTATGTGATAATAATAATAATAGTAATACTGTATTAAGAAGTAGGTTAAAAAGTAGGTAGGGGAAAATATTGAAAGGAACCAAACACCAAAATGGTGTGTACTTAGTACTTATTTGTTACGTTAAGGGGATAGTTTGAAGAGAAGGAGGATGGACTATGCTTTTGTGGATTATTTTTTATTCTTTATTGGGAACTTTGAATGAATAACATTCGACCCGTTTGTAAAGTGGATGAAATAGGTCCAGGGTGGGGGTAAACTTAAAGATGGATATAGTGGGAATGAATATACCTTTAGTAAAATTAACAGTTAAAAAATGCAGGTGTTCTAAGATTTATGGTTGAATGTATTACATTCGACCTGTATAGAAAATCAAGTAATTAAACATTAAAAATTAGTTAAAAAGCAATTAAGATCTAAATCGATATTCATTCCTGCAGGATGTAAAGTTTCCATGTTAAAAATCCATCTAGTTTCATTCTGTGAGACTTTTATGGTTTTGTCTTCACCCCTCCAATGACCTTTGATTTTGTCGATTGCGTAAAAAATCATTTGTCTGGGATCCTTATTGTGATAGTCTCTGAAATGCCGTGAGACACTATGTTTGTCAAATCCATTCTTAATGTTAGTAATGTGTTCCCTAATTCTTTCGTGTAGTTCTCGCGTGGTTCTTCCCACATATTGCTTGCGGCAGGGGCATTCTATAACATATGTGACGTGGGTGCTTCTGCAGGAAATAAGTTCTTTTATGGGGAAAGACCTACCATTGGTAGTAGAGGTGAAAGTGGTGGTTTTCCTATTAGTTTTTCTACTTTTACGGCAGGGGAGACATTGACCGCACTTGAAAAATCCTTTCAAGTGTTTTGCAATCTTTATTTCTCTTGGTGGGTCAATTGTGTTTTTGACCAGTTTATTTCTTAAGTTAGGAGCTTTTCTGTAGATAAAAGAGGGATTATTGGGTAAAAATTGTTTCAGAGTGTCGTCTACTTTCAAAATGGGCCAGTGTTTTTTTATTATTCTTTCTACTTCCTTGTGTTGTCTACTGAAACCCGTGAGGAAAGCTGTCTCTATATTCTTTGTTTTTTTCTTGATTGTTGCATTTTCTAACAGTTTTTTCCTTTCCATTCTTGTTACACTCTCTTTAAGGTTCCGTAACTGTGATTCTTTGTACCCTTTCTTCAAAAATCTTTCAATAATCACTTCGGCTTGTGTATCAAAGTCCTCTCTATTTGTACAGTTTCTATATAATCTCAGGAGTTGCCCTTTGGGTATGTTGCTAATCCAACGTGGATGATGGCAACTTGAGGTGGGTATGTACCCATTCCGATCTGTAGATTTGAAATAAGTCCTTGTACCCAAAGTACCCCCTGATTTAAAAATCTGTAAATCCAGGTAATTGATGCTCCATTCATCCCAGTTTCCTGTGAAAGTAATGTCATATATATTCTGGTTAATTTCCTCTAGAAAAGATTGTAGTTCTGATTGTGTGCCACCCCATATGATGATAATGTCGTCTATGTACCTTTTGTACATTTTAAGGTTTCTTCTCGGTATGCCGTAAATCTGCTCTGCTTCCCAATGGTCCAGGAACAAGTTTGCCATGCTGGGTGCATATTTGGCACCCATGGCTACACCTTTTGTTTGTACATAGTATTTGCCTCTATACCAAAAATGGTTATGGCTCATTGCGAGATCTAATCCTTCCAATATGTATTCAATCTGTTCTTGCTTGAGTTTGGACTTGCTATGTAGGGCCCACTCTACTCCGTTTAGTCCATCCTTCTGTTTGATGTTCGTATATAAAGAATTCACATCGATTGTTACTAGTATGTCCTTCTCTTCGATGTTAATGTTTTGAATATCCTTCAGCAACTGTCTACTGTCCTTCAGGTATGACTTGCCTTCAACCACTAATGGTTGAAGGAATCCATCAATGTAGGCGCCCAGTCTTGAAAATAAAGAATCTATGCCACTAACAATGGGTCTCCCCGGAGGATGTGTTTGATTCTTATGAATCTTTGGGACATAGTATATTACTGGGGTTTTAGGTGCATTGGGTACTAGGTACCTTGCTTCCTTTTTATTCAGTATGCCTTTAGTAAGTCCCTTGTTGACATAGTTGTTCAGCTTCCTATTGTATTCTTCTTTTGGATTTTTCTTCAGTACTTTGTATGTGTCTGGTGTGTTGAGGAGCCTGGTCATCTCTTCTTCATAGTCTGTTTTATTTAGTATGACCAGCCCTCCTCCCTTGTCGGCCGGTCTGATGACTATGTCTTTTTTCTTTTCCAGTTCTTTAATGATCTTCCATATTCCCTTTCCTTTTGTAGTTCTTATTGTCAAGTTCCTTAAATCTTTTTCTACCATCTTCTTAAAAACTTTTATTCCCTCATTCTGTTGTTGGTTGGGGTTAAAAACAGAGTTATTTTTCAATTGGGAGTGTTTAAATTGTAACTCCTCTTTTTCTTTCTTATCCGAGTTCTTGGAAGCAAAAAATTTTTTAATGTTTAATTTTCTAATAAATTTCTGTAAGTCTATAAAAGTTTCAAACTTGTCCAGGTCCTTGTCTGGGGCGAATTTGAGGCCTAGATCCAAGACTCTCAGTTCCTCTTCATTAAAAATGGCTTGGCTTAAATTATAGATGCCTTCTCCTAATACTCTCTCCTTCTTTTTCTTGAGGCCTCCTCTCTTACCTCTCTTTCGCTTTCTCCTGCCCATCTTGGGGGCCTGTATTCCCTCCTCTGGTTTTCTCGATGTTCCGAATATTCCATGTCTTCCCTGGGCACGTTTGATGGTCCTGTCCACCTGGGGTTCCAACCGCCATTTCTTCTGGGTTGCCACTGGTATTGGTTTCTTATTGGGTACCGGAATGGTTTCCAACCTCCTCTCGGGCCATATGGGGGGATTCCTGGTGGTCTGTGACCTTGGCCTCTCTGAAAAAAATCCCTTTGGTATCTATTGTTGTGAGGGATAGCTCGCGGATATTCCCTAAGAGGGGAATATCTATTTTGGTGTGTCGGAATGTTGAATGGGGCTGTTTCATAATTTTGATTGCCTCTAGGAGGGTCCCATTCTCTTCTTCTGTAATTCCTATTATTACTAGTTGCAGGTCTTCTGTGAATTGGTGTTTGTGGTTCCACTGTTCTGCCTATTCTATTTGGTGTTGGTATGGGTTGTTGCCATACTTCATCTGCTCTGTTGGTTTGTTCTTCCTCAGAGTCTTCTCCCATGGATATGTCATTTTCTTCTTCTATGTAAGTGGTGTCCATCTGCCATTTGTACACCTGTTGATTTTTGTAATCTAACACGTCTCTCCGGAATTTTTTCTGCTTTTTTTGTTGAATGTCTTTATCATATTTCTTAATTGCTTCTTGTAAATTTTTTTCTTTCTCTTTGTACTCATTTGTGTCATTATATGGTATCATTTGATCCCTAATGTGTAAAATCTCATTTTCAATGTTCTTAAGTTTGACTTGTCTTCTTACTACTATTTTTTGTAGTAGCAATATTTCACTGTCATTAAAAAACTTGTACCAGTCTTCCATTAGGTTTTTATCACTTAGAGCATCATTAGGGGAAACGTCCCATCTTAGTCTCCTTGGTGTTATTTTTTCTGTGATGTACATCTCCAGAATTGCTATGTCCCACCAAACTCTAAGTTGTTTTTCAAGGTTATGTTTTAACTGTTTGAACAAGGTATCTAGGTCTTGTTTAATAGCTACCTGTTCCTGGTTAAAAACTTCAGTTAAATTAATGGCTCTGCTGTTGACATATTTAAAAAGATCCATTGCTGCAGCCTATGATTTGGAGTTGGTTACCTCCAAAGAAGATAAAAGTAAGGGGGTTTGTAGGTCGCGCTATGGATAGTGGTTTGGGTAAGAGCAGCCCCTATTTAAATTCCTACCCAGTAAGGGAAGGAATAAAATGAAATAGGGAGGGGGGGGGGGGAAATAGGATTGGCGCTATACCCTTTAAAGGTTGGAGACTAAGGTATACAATTAGCAAGAAATTTGACAAACATAGTGTCTCACGGCATTTCAGAGACTATCACAATAAGGATCCCAGACAAATGATTTTTTACGCAATCGACAAAATCAAAGGTCATTGGAGGGGTGAAGACAAAACCATAAAAGTCCCACAGAATGAAACTAGATGGATTTTTAACATGGAAACTTTACATCCTGCAGGAATGAATATCGATTTAGATCTTAATTGCTTTTTAACTAATTTTTAATGTTTAATTACTTGATTTTCTATACAGGTCGAATGTAATACATTCAACCATAAATCTTAGAACACCTGCATTTTTTAACTGTTAATTTTACTAAAGGTATATTCATTCCCACTATATCCATCTTTAAGTTTACCCCCACCCTGGACCTATTTCATCCACTTTACAAACGGGTCGAATGTTATTCATTCAAAGTTCCCAATAAAGAATAAAAAATAATCCACAAAAGCATAGTCCATCCTCCTTCTCTTCAAACTATCCCCTTAACGTAACAAATAAGTACTAAGTACACACCATTTTGGTGTTTGGTTCCTTTCAATATTTTCCCCTACCTACTTTTTAACCTACTTCTTAATACAGTATTACTATTATTATTATTATCACATACATTTCCCTCTTTTTTATACTCTTTTTATATATATTTTATATATATATATTTTTGATATTATATTTTCATATTTTTTACCAATTATAATTTTTACCAATTATATTTTTCCAGTCTATTATATCTTATTTTCTCCAGTTCTAATATTTTTAGCCCATTAAAGATTTTTTACTCTCCTCCCACAATCTTAATATTCACATAACCTCCTCCAGTAACAAACACACACTTTTGGTAGAATATCTCTAATAAATAAAATATATTTTTAATATTAATAATTTTAATACATATCGGTATCATAACATTGAGGTTTTTTCGTTATACTTAAATTATGTACATTTTAAATTGGTCTCGCTTCGTTTTAATTAATTTCACATAATTGGTGTTTGTTTTTGTTTTTTGTTTTTTGTTTTTAAACTATATGCAATATTTGGAATGTTAATTTTCCCTTATACATTAGGGAATAGTGTGTCCCGGCAATACATACTTTTATATTTATGTTTACATCTTCAGAGGGCATTCCCTCAAGTAAAATGGCCGCGGGATTACCCGCACATGCGTGGTTTAAATTTTCAGTTTAAATTTTCAGTATAAAACCAACAGAGGGCATTCCCTCAATTAAAATGGCCGCGGGATTATCCGCACATGCGTGGTGACACACTACACCCTATAAATGGGAAAAGGTGTATGCAAATGGCCGCTCCAGAGGACGTCTTTGATGACGAAACGCGTAGGGCGTGGCCACGAAGCATACACTGCTAACTCAGAAAGCGTGCTAGCCGAACGGAATCTTTCCTTCTCAATATAAGCATATGAACGGATGTTTGTGAGTAATATTTTTGCCTATACAATAAATACGAAGTTTTATAAGACGTACTGCACCATGGATATGCCTCTTATTCATTACATATAACCTAACACGGCATAAGAACGGAGGAACGAAGGTTTCCCGGAACTGCAACAGAGGCCAGCCAGAGAGCTACACAGTGGCTGATACTGTGAAGGTTGATCCACCCCGGAAGGGGCCTTAACTCTGGTGAGAGCAACTGCATAAAAATAGCCACAGAGCACCGGGAACAACAACTGAAATTTCCTCCACCCTTTACTCCACTTTCACTCGCAGTGGACACCCCACTAATTTATAATCACCTTTTTGAGGGACACTCTTTACTACTTTTTAACTTTTTAATATTTTTAATTATCATTCTTATTTCCATTTTTTGCTTTTTTTACTGCTAAATTTTACCACATTTTTTCACCTTTTTGTATCTTTTCACTTATGTAATATGTACCTTTCATCACAGTTACACTACGTGAGGACTTGATACGTGTAACAGATAAATCGTTTTTTTATATATTTTTTATTTTTATATTTATATATATATATTTTGTATACATATTTCTTCTATATACTAAGCTTTACTTTTCATTTATATAGGTTTGTCACAATTACCAGAATTTATTCACTAGCACCTTGCACTTTATATAATTTTATGCTGTTACAATTGTTTAATGATTTATGCATTTAGGATATGTTATGACACTTATGGTCTCTAAAGGACACAATAATTGTTGACACTTATTGACACATACATCTATTTTACTTTTATTTTATTATCCAGCTTGCTGGAAATTTCTTGCTAATTGTATACCTTAGTCTCCAACCTTTAAAGGGTATAGCGCCAATCCTATTTCCCCCTCCCCTCCCTATTTCTTTTTACACAATGTAGAGGATTAACTCCTTACTGTTGTGGATTTAGTAACACTTTAAGAGGAATTTGAAATTGATGGTCACCTTCTGAAAATCCGCCTGTTATATATGGATTGAGGTTCATCTGGTTCAGCAGGGACTGGCTGAATTTCGATCTATGTGTGACCACGGCAGTGGAACAGAAGTCTATCTACCAGTCGACTTCTGTTCAACCACCCTTTCAGATAAAAGCCACTCGATCAGTGGCTGCAGCACTGAACTGTGTATTCTGACAGCAAGGGAAGTCTCCATGCTGTCAGAATACAATAGCACACCGGTGAAGATTCCCCCATCCACCTTGAATGTGTAGATGGGGGAAAACTGTTCAGTTTTTTTCATTCAGCTCTCTGGCTGTATGAAAAATAAATGAAGTGTGTATGGTCATCTTTACTTATGTTCCCTCAGGTGTATAAGTTCAGCCGTTTTAACATCCCCTTGGCAGAAGGGGAGGAGAGACTGTAGAGTGCCTGTACCAGATCCCAGCTCGGCTGGTGGCAGAACGACCTATTAACATCTTGCAGGATGACAGCCACCACATGGTCATGGTGCTGCCAGGAGATGAGCAAGCTTCTCTAGAACCGATTGTGTCACACTTGGAGGTCCAGTTTGGGGAAAAATGCCGCTTTCGGAGCTGCAATAAAGGCTCTTCTTAACCACTTCCCATGCTGCTTATTGTCATATGACGTCCGCAAGGTGGCTCTCTCATCCCGGGTGGGTGTCATATGACGTTCTTGGCTTCCCACCGGCATAGGGGGCGCGCGTGCACGATGCTTCGCCAAGGAGCCGATGCGCATGTCAGGAGGCCGCAATGTCCGCCGGGCACGCATGATAGCTCGTGACAGAGCGGGATGTGGATCTGTGTGTAAACACACAGATCCATGTCCTGTCAGGGACACCGATCGGCCTCCTCCCCTAGTCAGTCCCATCCCCCCACAGTTAGAACACACAATCAGGGAACACATTTAACCCCTTGATCACCCCATAGTGTTAACCCCTTTCCTGCCAGTGACATTTACACAGTAATTAATGGCTATTTATAGCACGGATTGCTGTATAAATGTCAATAGTTTCAAAAAAGTGTCAAAAGTGTCTGATCTGTCTGCCGCAATGTCGCAGTCATGATTAAAAAGATCACCGGAATTACTAGTAAAAAAAAATATTAAAAATGCCATAAATTAATAACCTATTTTTTAGACGCTACAACTTTTGCGCAAACCAATCAATATATGCTTATTGTGATTTTTTTACCAAAAATATGTAGAAGAATATATAATCAGCCTATACTGAGGACATTTTTTTTTAAAATAAATTTGGGATATTTATTATTGAAAAAAGTTAAACATATTGTTTTTTTCAAAACTGTTGCTCTTTTTTTGGTTATAGCGCAAAAAATAAAAACCGCAAATACCATCAAAAGAAAGCTCAACTTGTGTGAAAAAAATTATCAAAAGTTAATTTGGGTACAGTGTTGAATGACTACGCAATTGTTATTCAAAATGTTACAGCGCTGAAAGCTGAAAATTGGCCTGGGCAGGAAGGGGGTGAAAGTGCTCTGTATTCAAGTGGTTAAGGAAACAGCAGGAGGACAAGAACCTTATCCATTGTGCAGTATCCATGCAGAACTTCTGGAGGCACTTGGAGAAGAGGGATGTGCATGGCTGCACTGACATCACTGACTGATCATATACTACGGAATCAGTTCATAGCTGGCCTAATTGTTGGCCCAGTCTGGAGAGCCTTGCAGGAGAAAGTGGAGAAACCTGCCACCTCCTTCCATAATGCAGTGTTGGATGCGGTTATATGGGAACAGGAAGAGACATATGCAACAGTGGCAGTGACAAAGAAATTTGAACCTGCATACTTCAAACAGGAGGCCCTCAGTCCTTCATCCCTGTCAGTCATGCAAACCGTGATGACAAAGCTAGCTCAGGATGTAGTCACTTTGAAACAGGAGGTAGCCTCCTCTGTAAAGGACTCACCCCAATCCCATAGGGGTGAGAAACCACTGCGCTGGGACCCCAAAGAAGATCGACAAGCCAACATGTCCCAACAAGTCAGATGACATGGTCTCACCGAGCCCAGTGGTAGCCACCTTGGTTAACAGGCAAGGAGTCCCATGCCTGATTGAACCGGGTCAGAGGTCATGGATTACGATTTCTTTGTGCAGAGGTTTGTAGCACAAGGACAGTTAGCCCCTGCTGTCCATCCCTCAGAGCGGCTAATAATCTACCCATTCTGGTTAAAAGCATCACCTGGGTCAGGATCCAAATCAGGTGATGGAGTGGGTAGGAGTAGTGGCGACCCACAGCCCAGTCAACCCAGCAGGGCCTGTTGTGCTGGGCATGCATGTCTTGAAAGACCTGGACTTACCTTGCCTGTTGGCTAAATATAAACATGCAGGCCAACAGGCACATGGCTGTGGACTGTGAGCTGTGTGGCTTTGAGTACTCCAGGCCTACAAGGCCCAGTGCAGGGCAACCAACAAGCAACTGGAGCAAGTAGCAGTGGTCCATACACCCCCCAAGCAAAAGTTACTGTTGGCACCCCTACAAGAGGTGGTCTGGTCGTTCCCTGTTGGGATCCTCCATGGTCAAACCCTGCATGGATCTCGTGACTTCAGGAGAGTGACCGTATCCAATCGAAGGCAGAGTCTCGGTGCAACTCGCCAATTTAGCAACAACACCAATATCGTTTCCCAGACATGCCATTTTGGCTGATCTCTACATGGTGCCTCATCACTGTATCTCCTCCCAAATATGGGGTGGGAGTGATCTGTGCTCCTCTACAGGTAGCAATGGCCCCCTGGGATGAAACCCAATACAGGTTGGTACTAGAACAACTGGATATCCCCTTTAAAGACTTTTCTCTACCCCCACAAAGACTGCTTCATCAGCTGCTGGAAAAAGCCTGCTGATGTTTGCCACCAGTCCAGCGGACTATGGGTTCACCAAAGCCATTGACTACCCCATACTCACGGTGGACGCATCGTCCATCCAGGACCAACACATTCCCCCAGCATTGTGACAAGATTGGAGCTGTCAAGGTCCTGTCTAACCACTTCCTCGGGTTGAGGAATCCCTGATGGCCCTTGGACAAGCCAAGTTCTTCTCCACCTTAGATCTGGCCAGCCACTACTGGCAAGTCCCACTGTGGGACTATTTGGGGCTATTTGGATTCAATTCATGCATTTTGGCCTCAGGACTCTGTGAAGAACTGACTACATCAAAATATGCTGAGGCCTTGTGTGCTGGGTTGGGACTGATGGCCAGGAGGCGTTTGACACCCCCGATGTGTGAAGCTCCAACTGACTGGTTCTTGCCACCCCTTGTACTTGAGTCTCCGGCCTCTCATAGCCCCAAGCCAGATGGCATTGGAGATGGGAGCCAGGCAAGCCTGTTCACCCCATCCAGTACCACAGACTGTACTGACTAATTTTAAGATTCAACCTTGGACTTTTAGCTATTACAGGAATGATGCTTAGTACTGAATATTTACAATGGATAGCGCTCACCTGTGGCCATCTTTGGTTTGGGCAAGCACTGATTCAGTGGCCATCTTGGATTAGGGCAAATACTATGGTCACTCCAGTTCTCATTCAAGAGAAATCAGTCACCAAAGCTTTCCTGTCCATTATTCATGGGCACAAAAAACTTCTATGAGCTCTGGGTAAAGCTGCCTTTACCAGAGAGAGAGAGTGTCAGCACTGCCTTAAAGGAGGTAGTCAGCAGCTCTCCTGCCTGCTGTTTATGGCCACAAAGAATTGCTGTGAGCCATAGGTGAAGTTGCCTTTACCAAAGACAGAGTGTCAGGACTGCCTTAAAGATGTAGCCATGCCAGAAGCTCTCCTGCCCACTATTTATGGCCACAAAGAATTGCTATGTGTTTCAACAGTGTGACATCAGAACATGAGTGTACGCACAGGTGCCCACACATGTTCTGATGTCACACTGTTGATATTTAATTTTTCTCTCATTGGGTATATGTAACATCCTCCTTTTCTGCCCATTAGTGGACAATGCATTTTTACAATTTTATACCGTATATGTTTACATATCTAGGATTAATAAAATTTAACTTTTAAAAAAAAAGTATATTGTTGTTCCAATCTGCCTCCAAAGTTCGACCTAGTGGGTTTCTTTTTCTCCTAAAACCCTATCGTAGAGGAAATTTTGAGAAAATCTCAATGCCTTTGCTACCAACTTCGATAGCGAACAAGATCAGAAACAAGAAGCTTGTGTGATATGTTCAGGCTGTAACTTCAGTTGTACTAGATATGGCATGGCCTATGGAAACCAGTGCCTATTGGGAACAGCTCAAGACAACAGCATCAGAGACGCTACTAAGGGCAAGGACACCATTTATTCTCAGGGGAAGAAGTCTAAAGAGCAAATTGCAATGCCTTCCCCCTCTCTAATTAAGAAGTGTTCTTTTTTGTTCTCCACTGTTGACCTTCTCATAAAGATTCCTTAAGCTTTGATCTCTGTCCACGTCCAAATCCTGGGCTCAAGTTTGCCAAATCCTCAGACTAAAGTCACCCTCTGTCTAAAGGCACACTTTCCAAAGTGTTACATCCTTCTGGACTTTTGCAGACAGTTGGACAGCATACATCTCAGATGCTTTAGGTAAAAGTGGAGGTCTGTCAAAGATACAAGATTACATTTTTCTCCTTGGCCCTTCCAAGTTTCACACCTCCAGCTTTCTTACTGTATGTCATCTCTCAGAAAATCCCCATCAAATCTTCAAGCAGTTCCAGGGGTATTACTCCAATCTGTTCACTATTTTAAAGCACTATGTCTGAATGTGTGAGTTCTGCTACAGATTTATGCATAGGACTGTACCAAATCTGTTATTGCTTGATTTCCCCTGGGAGACTTCCTGGTGTCTGTGAGCATCAAAGATGATTTTCTATGTGTCCCCTTCTTTTCAACATATCAGCAATTCCCAAGCCCTGCTGTGGGGCCTATACATTGCCAGTCTGGGGTCCTGCTCCTGGACCTCTCCTCAGCACTTCAGGTGTTCATCAGGAGGATAGACCAGTAGTAGCAATATTGAGCTCCCGTAACACTTCAGTTTTGGAGATTTAGATGATCTCCTGCTGAGGGATTGGTGTCCATAGGCTTTTCTGCAGTTTTTGAATGTCCCCGGAGCATTAGACCTTCTTAATGGAAGAATAGTCAATCCATAGTCAAGCCGACAATGACATCAATTGTCAGGAGAATCCAGAAGTTTGCAGGAGCAAGATAGATAGACTGGATCCCATACCAGGCAGTACTTTACATGCCTGTTCTTCCTGCCATGTGCATTCCAGATATACTCCACTAGCAGGCTGACTGCTTCAGTTGGCAGCACCTAAACCCAGGGCTTGTGGCTCCTACTGCAAAGGTATTCTAGGATGTGTGTCAAAAATAGGGAACTGCAGAGGTTGGCTTCCTGGTCTTAAGGGCAAACTACAGTCTAAGCAGTTTCATCTCAGGTGCAATGGTCCTCTGGTGGAAACAGTTGATGCACTCTGAATCTGGTTTAATCTGAGCTCAAAGCTGCCTTTAAACCCTATTATAGGCATTCCTCTCTATGCTGTCACCCACAGAGTCATTTTCTTGCAGCCTTTTTTTCCTTTTCTCCTGGGGAGGAGAGTGTCTAAACTGGCTACCTTATGCAGAAAGGAACCCTTCCTTTGATTTGTCTAGATCAACCAAAGCACTTTCCAAAGGACTTTCCATTTCTGGGTCCTTAGATGCCAAGGCATCAGCACACAATCACCTCTTGGTTCCTAAAGTGAACTCAAAGCGCCTTCCATATGGGAACCACTGCGAGTAATTGCTGCACATTCAGCCAAAACTATCTGGACATCCTGTGCATCTAGCACAGGGGTGTCAATGGAGAGTATAGGCAAGACAGCCAGCTGATCCTCTTATGACACTTTCCTTCAACACTACTAATGGACCCAGCAGTCCTCACTACAGCTGACTTTGTCAGAAAGGCCATAGCTTCCTCACTTTCTTTATGAAATAGAATTTGCTTAGACTTCCTCCCCTGCTAGCTAGTTTTTGGTCTTACACATATATGCTGCCATATTGGAGCAATGAAAACAGAAAAAAACAAAAACAATCCATTGCAGCATACTAACCCCACCCTGTTCATTCCTAGCAATGTACAGGGGATAGGCTGTTGTGTTGGAGAGCCAGTACTTTATAGCAACGCGCTACTTATGTGGGCAAAGGTAAGTGGGATTACTACCACATGCATGCTGCTATTGATAGGCACCAGGAACGAAAGTTATAAGTAAAGTACGATAACATTTTTGATTTTTCTGGCTGTTGGGTTACTGCTGGTTGACAGGTCTGGTAAGATTTGTCTTGTCATGTTTTAATCTCTGATGCCCCATTTTATTGCCATTGTACACATGATGGTGATTAGTATCTAATGTTGTGTGTTACTATGAATCCTGCATATGTGATATAAACTCTACCAGTGTTAGTTTCTGTAAACCTGTTTTAATATAGATTAACTTGGTGTGCTGGCATGTCACTTGAGGTGATCTGATATATTGTAAAACCTGATACACTGTACAAAAGCTTACCCATCCAGCATCCATTCTTATCAGATAAATATATAGACACTAAGAAGCTAGAAGAAGGATATTGTTTTCTGTTACCTGCTTTCCACACAATAGCTTATATGTTATATAAAACATTGCTGTCTAAAGCTGTTGGAGACAATTCTCCTAGGCGAATAATCTGTAAAGCAACTTAAAAAAATTTGACATGACTGGGAAGTATGGCATGAACTTTAATGGGGACCCATACAGAATAAAAAAAATGGTGATGGTTCTCCCAAAAATATCTAGGTTTGCTCATATATTTTTATACAGACATCCTTAATAAGGGCAGTGCATTTAGTAATGGAATGTCAAGAAAAGGAGTACCAGCTCTCACTACTCAGAGTTTAAAATGCATAGACTCTTAAACCTTCACAGACAAGATTAACATTGACTCAGTACACCTAATATAACATCTCTTTTTATTAATCTAATTTCACAAACTTTTTTTTAAGTTGGTCAACCCCCAACTAGCAATCTGACAAGTCTGGTATTTTCTATAAAGACTAGTATTTCTTAGCTTTTTCACTTGTAGTTTGCACTTTATTTTTTAGACATGATAACTTATATAACTTGCCAGTGGCAATGTACCATTACTGCTATATAAATGAGCTCTAGGCTAGGTTTACACTTGTGCAGGGTTGCAGGAAATGCACCTGTCCTGTTCACCCTCAACCAACCGCAGCCAAAACCTGCTGCTCTTTTACAGATGTGCGGGACAGCCATTCATTTTTTAATGGCACCCCCATGCATTTAAACATGCAGTGCATTTGTGGGTGCTGGAAATCGCAAGATGTAAAAGTGTAATTGCAGTTTTAAAAAGGTGCAGGGACGGGTACCTTTTTCCTGCATTCCCTACAGGTACAGCAGCACTGTCAATTAAATAGGTTGCTGTGCCCACGCAAATGAGGTCCAAAGCTTTGATGAAGGCTTCTTAGCTGAAAAGTGTCAGCGTATAGCCTGTACCTGTGTACCCATGTAACCAATAAAGGACTTTTATTCAAGAGCATTCGAGTTGCCAGCCCTTTTTGATTCAAGTATCTAATACAGTGTGTACAGTTTCTACTACACATCTGGTGGTATACACAGTACACAATACAGTGCAGCCATAGTACAGTTGTTAATACAGTGCAGGCAGTGTACACAGTATCTAATACAATGTGTACAGTTTCTACTACACTTCTGGTAGTGTAAACCGTATAAAATACAGTGCAGCCGTAGTACAGTTGCTAATACAGCACAGGCGGTGTACACAGTATCTAATACAGTGTCTACCACACTTGTGGTGGTGTACACAGTATAAAATACAGTGCAGCTGTAGTAAAGTTGGTAAAAAAAGTGCTGGCGGTGTTCACAGTATTTAATACAGTGTAGAGTGGTGTTGCAAAAAAATATATACATCATGTCCAGAAGGCCACCAAGGAGAGGCAGACATTCACAGGCCACTAAAAGAGGGCTAGCAGCCTCTGTGTCTACAGTCAACAGTGCTGGTCATGAACATGGTGCATCCTCTGCAGGTAGCCGTGGGGAACGCTTGTCCTTTTTTTATGCTGTTGGCCGTCTTATTGAGCCCAAACATGCAGAACAGTTGGTGGAGTGGATAACAAAGCTGTCCTCATCCTCCTCATCCTCTGTCACCCAGACTCAGAGTAGTTTGCCTTCCAATGCAGCTGCCAAAGTGGCCTATTCTAATGTTGGTTCCCAGGTTGAGTAAGGGAGTCACGTGAGCCTAGAGAGAGGGGGGGGTGCCCAAGAAGGACAAGAACCTTGCAGTCATGTTCCCCCAGCTGCAGCATACTGCCAAGTTTGCTCCAGTAACAAGGTGTCAGGAACCATGAAACAGACAGAGACAGAAGTACTATAAAATCACACTTGTTTATTAATAAAAATATAAAGGTAAACAGCGAAAAGCGTAGTCAAGCAAGCCAGAGTCCAGTAGCCAGATCGGGTAGTTAGCCAGTCCAAAGTTCAGAAACCAGATTGGGTAATCAGCCAGTCCAGACATCAGGGATCCAAGGAGAGCAACTGCAAGCAGGATGGAAGCCAGGAGGGATGTAGCAAGCCAGTCTTGAAACAGCAGCAGGAGATGGTTCCTAGTGATGTGACCAAACGTGAAGGCAATGGAGAAATGAGCTTGAAGACTTTAAATAGTCAGTCCAGACAAGCATCATCGGGAACAGCTGGTAACTGTGGAGAGAGAAGAGAGCTGGCAATTAGCCGACAGCTCAGAGGAGGAAGGGCTAAGCCAGCCCTGACACAAGGAGGGAGGGGGTGATGAGCTCACTGACTCTACTTGGGTGCCTGAGAGATGAGAGGAGGAGGAGGCAAGAACTCCAATGAGGCAGGATGTCCTCTAGGGAGCAGCTTAAGTGCAGCCACCCTATTGCATCACACACAGGTGCAGGGCGCTGCTGACTCCCCGCTGACTTTTAAAAGTTCCTTGGTGTGGGCCTTTTTGGACACATGTGCAGCAGATCCCACAGTTGCTGTTTGCAACCTATGTCTGAAGGGGATCAAGCGTGGCCAGAACAGCAGCCGCTTAGGCGCCACATGCTTGACCAGACATATGACGACCTGCCATGCAGTCCATTGGCAACAGCAGTTGAAAGACTCACATCAAAGAAAAAGGCGGACTTCTGCTTGCTCCTCATCTGGGATCTCCAACCCCACTATACCTCCAGTCCTGCACTAAGTTGAATGAAGGTATAGCAATAGGTGTCCCAATTACTTGCAGCCATTCTGCTAGCAGTACACCACCATCTTATTTTAGCAGGCAAATTTCCCTACCCCAGTTGCTGAACCGTAAAGAAATTCAGTCCCACACATCCACATGCTTAGCGTCTGAATGCTAGCTTGGCCAAATTGCTAGCACTGCAACTTCTGCCTTTTCAGCTAGTAGACTCTGCCCCCTTTTGTGAATTTGTGAAATGTGCTGTACCTCAGTGGCAAGTTCCTTACTAAGGGTCTACCAAGATTGTATTCGTGTGTCATTTGCTCTGACGTATAGTTAATTAATTAATCGATCATGGGGTTTTGTGTAATCCTTCTGCGCTAATATTTACATTCGATTTTTGGGGTTGTTTATTTTAATCTATTTTACTCTATGATAGCTAGGTCACCAGGGGTTCTGCTGTTGAGACTTGAATTGGTATTCACATCATGTTTTTTATGTGTATATTTTATGAATATTTTAAAATCAATATAAAAAATGGTTCTATAAAATAAGAAAAAATTCCTATGAGAAAATTAACATTATAGGGTGTGTGTCCATATGTTCATGAATGGACTGTGGTCTTATGACGTTATGGTGTAATAGAATGTATAGATTCTTCTATGCAAGCTTTATGGACACACACGATGAAATATGCAGGGAGGATCATAGCCCTTTTTTCCTTTTTTACATTGGTAAAATATTAAGTGGTTTGTGCTTGATATACACATGTGTTTATATGTGTAAAATGGTTTCACAGCAAGATTTACACATGGACAAGTATTTATTTAGGTTTTCATCCATGCATTCATTTATTTATATTTATTCACTTAATGAGTGTTTATGCATGTAACATTAATATCTCTTTATTTAATTATTTATATCATTAATCCATTCACTCATTCGTCGACACTATATGTCGTTTTTTCTTTACACTCAGCCAAGCTAACAAATTCACCCTTTTGGTCTTTTTTCAATAATTTATTACATTATGGAATTTTTTTATTTATATCTTTATTCACTTTTTTTTAATATATATATTTTCATATATCTTTACATTTTTCATTTCTCACACAATCACATCTGGTCACGTGTATTTCCACACATTTACATAATTTTTTAATTTTTTGTGACACATTATTATCTATCATCGAGTATTACCTTCTTTATTTTTGTTTTAAAACGATATTCACCAATGTCTTATAAACAGTGTTTATTCATTCACTTAATTTTCATTTTGTTATCATGGGGGTTTCAGTTATTTCAAATATTTGATTATTAAAATCAATTAACTAATTATTTAAATTATTCAATTAGAGATGGTACTTAAACTTTTTGTGCTGTGATTGTTTGCTATGAATAAGCACTACAGCTAGTGCGAAACGTCAGCAATTTTTCCTTGTTCGCTGTGTTTCTTGAGCTGTGATGTGAATTTCCAATAAAAGAAAGTGGTTTTGTGAAGAGTGCAGCAGTCCAGAGCTTGTTTTTCATCTGTTGCTAGTGGTACTAGCCAGCACCTGTGGCTTCCCAGCCGAAGAGACAGTTTACAGCCTGCATGTGTGCTCCTGGAGGGGTGAGATCCCTTCTCCTCCATTCAGGCTCTCTCCAGGCATGTTTTGGCCTCGTTGGACAGGGTGGTCAGCAGTAAGGTGCATATTACCACTGACTCATGGTCCAGCAGGCATGGGCAGGGAGACTACCTCTCCTTCACAGCACACTGGGTAACTGTTAGCAGCTGGGAAGGATGCAGGACAGGGTTCAGTATTGTTGGGGCTTGTTCTGCCACCATGCCTCGAAAATGCTAGTAGTGATTCTGCCACAGCTCTCTACTCCACCCCCTCCTCTTCTTCTTCCTCTATGGCCTCTTTTGCAGATTTGGCCTCTGAACCAGCGGTGCTCTGTAAACGTTCAAGGGCCTATGCAAGCACTCAGGCAAAAAGATGCTATGCAGTGCTTGAGTTGGTCTGCTTAGGGGACAGGAGTCACACTGGAGCAGAGATTCTGTCAGCCCTGCAGAGGCACTCTCAGAGGTGGTTGACAGCACGCCAGCTTCAGCTAGGAATGGTTGTATGTGACAATGGCACCAACCTTCTCTCCGCCCTTTTACAGGGACACTTGACCCATGTTCCATATTTGAGACACGTCTTGAATTTGGTGGTGCAGCGGTTCTTGAGCAGGTACCCAGGCTTGCAGGATCTCCTGAAGCAGGCCAGGAAGGTCTGTGGTCATACAATGCCAGTACTCAGCTGGCTGACATTCAAACGGAATACAACCTGCCAACCAACCTTCTCATTTGGGACATGCCCACCAGGTGGAACTCAACATTGGCAATGCTGCAGCGGCTGCACATGCAGCAGAGGGCCATCAATGAGTACCTGTGTGAGTATGGCACCAGGACAGAGTCAGGGGAGCTTGGCTTCTTTTCACCACCTCAGTGGCTACTGATCAAGGATGCACACTGATAGTGACACTGTCCCTCTAGTCTTCCTGTTGGAGCACACGCTTTGTGGAATAATGGACAGGGCTTTTCAGGCAGAACAGCGGACACACCAAACACACAGGAAGCAGAGGAGGAGGATTGTGTCAGCATGGATATGGAGGATAACACTCAACAGCAGTCTTCAAGGGATGGTTTTCATTCCCCAGAAACCCAAGGAGTTGTACGTCGCTGGGAGGAGGTGGTTACGGATCATGTGACCCTTAGTGACCCAGAGAACTCCAAATCGATTGCCTCTGCAAACTTACACTGCATGGTCTCCCTGATTCTGCAAAGCCTGCAAAAGGACCCTAGGATTTGTGGTATCAAGAAGAGGGATCATTACTGGCTGGCAACCCTTGTCGATCCAAGTTACAAGGGTAAGGTTTTGGAACTCATCCTGTCTTCACAGAGGGAGCAGAGGATGAAACATCTTTAGGAGGCCTTGAAGAAAAGTTTGTGCAATGCATTTCCAGACCCTGGGAGGTTACAATTTCCTGGTGCTGGACAACGGGTTGCTGAGGCTTCATTCAGTCATTGGAAGAGCGGTGGAGAAGGTGGCTGGCTGACTGATAGACATGTGCACTCGTTTTTGTCCGAATGCATTTTTGTCCGAATTTAAGGTATTTTTGTTACCGTTTTAACAAACGATAACGAAAGTGCAGAATCCGAAAAACGAAAGAACCAACATAAACAAATGCTTTATTTTAGTTTTCGTTGTGATAACAGTTTGATATAGATAGGAGATTTGACATGACGCTGACAATAACAATCTGTGTCTATCGAACCTGTGGTCGAATGTGCCTAACCTTAACTCTATTAGTTCAGGATTATTCGACATAGAGAGAAAAAATTTGACATAGAGAGAAAAGATCGCTGCTGGAATTGGGTGAGGGAAGTAAAATAAAAATAATGATGATGATGAATGTTATTGGCTGATTGTAACCAAAGAGGAGGATCAGTAAAATAGCTAGATCTAAGTACACACGTACAACCAACTTACTTTCACTTACGATTGCTAGCAGAGAGAGACACACACACTGAATCATTTCAGAAGACAGTCAATCTTAGCTGGTCCATTTGTCAGAGAACCTAAATTATTTAGAAATTAAGCATAAGCACAGCAGCAGAACAATAGTTAAGCAAGCTACAGTTCAACTTAACTTTTTCATAATAATCTGCTGCTATTGTGTTAGTGTTGTGAACATGATAGTGATACTAGTGTTGCTAGTGTTGCAATAGCCTCAGGCCGCGTACACACGGGCGGACTGTTCGCCCAACTTTGTCCGCTGAACAGTGTTTCAGCGGACAGTCCGCCCGTGTGTGGGCTTTCAGCGGACAGTTTCAGCGGACAGTTTGACGGACAAAGTCTTTCGGAAATTCCGAAAAACTGTCCGCTGAAACTTTGTTTGAGCGAACAGTCCGCCCGTGTGTAGGCTACTTTCGAAATGAGCAAACTGTTCCCGCTCGGAGGAAAGTCTGCTCATTTCGAGCGCGTGTGAAGGTAGGCGGGGCCCGCGACGGAGACGTCGCGGGCTCCGCCGCCTGGAATGGACTTAAAGGGGAACCCCAACGCCGAAAAAAATCGGCGTGGGGGTCCCCCCAAAGTCCACAACAGACCCTTGTCCGAGCACGCTACCCGGCCGGCCAGGAAAGGGGGGCGAGCGAGCGCGCCCCCCCTCCTGAGCCGTACCAGGCCGCGTGCCCTCAACATGGGGGGTGCCTTGGGGAAGGGGGGGCCGCGCGGCCCCCCCCACCCCAAAGCACCTTGTCCCCATGTTGATGAGGACAAGGGCCTCTTCCCGACAACCCTGGCCGTTGGTTGTCGGGGTCTGCGGGCGGGGGCTTATCGGAATCCGGGAGCCCCCTTTAAGAAGGGGGCCCCCGGATACCGGCCCCCCACCCTATGTGAATGAGTATGGGGTACAATGTACCCCTACCCATTCACCTGTAAAATAAAAGTACCCAAAAAAAAAACACAACACACGAGAAAAAATATTTTATTGCACAGCTCCGGGGGTCTTCCGTCTTCGGGGGTCTTCTCGCCGGACTCCTCCGCTATCTTCGTGTAGCTCTTTTGCTAGCGGAGGAGTCCGGCTTTCTTCCTCCCCGCCGCCGGCCTCTTCTCCCGACTTTGGGGGTCTTGTCCCCCTCTTCGGTTCTTCTGCCGGGCCACCGCGCCTTCTTGTAGCTCTTTTGCAGGCGGTGGCCCGGTCTTCTGTCGCCGCCTCCTTCCGTTCTTCTGCCGGGCCACCGCGCCTTCTTATAGCTCTTTTGCAGGCGGTGGCCCGGTCTTCTGTCGCCGCTGTCGCCGTCGCCGCCTTCCGTTCTTCTTCTTCTTCTTGTTCTTCTTCTTCTTCTCCAGGAGATGTTGACACGACGCTCTCTCCGGCCGGAATGCCAGAGCCGCCCTGCGCTGCCACTTATATAGTGACAATGGGGCGGTGTCACATGGTATATGTCACATGGGTTGGTCACATGGGTTGATGTCACATGGGGACTATGACATCGTAAGGGGGCGGGGTCACCATGTGACATCAACCCATGTGACCAACCCATGTGACATATACCATGTGACACCGCCCCATTGTCACTATATAAGTGGCAGCGCAGGGCGGCTCTGGCATTCCGGCCGGAGAGAGCGTCGTGTCAACATCTCCTGGAGAAGAAGAAGAAGAACAAGAAGAAGAAGAAGAACGGAAGGCGGCGACGGCGACAGCGGCGACAGAAGACCGGGCCACCGCCTGCAAAAGAGCTATAAGAAGGCGCGGTGGCCCGGCAGAAGAACGGAAGGCGGCGGCGACAGAAGACCGGGCCACCGCCTGCAAAAGAGCTACAAGAAGGCGCGGTGGCCCGGCAGAAGAACCGAAGAGGGGGACAAGACCCCCGAAGTCGGAAGAAGAGGCCGGCGGCGGGGAGGAAGAAAGCCGGACTCCTCCGCTAGCAAAAGAGCTACACGAAGATAGCGGAGGAGTCCGGCGAGAAGACCCCCGAAGACGGAAGACCCCCGGAGCTGTGCAATAAAATATTTTTTCTCGTGTGTTGTGTTTTTTTTTTTGGGTACTTTTATTTTACAGGTGAATGGGTAGGGGTACATTGTACCCCATACTCATTCACATAGGGTGGGGGGCCGGTATCCGGGGGCCCCCTTCTTAAAGGGGGCTCCCGGATTCCGATAAGCCCCCCGCCCGCAGACCCCGACAACCAACGGCCAGGGTTGTCGGGAAGAGGCCCTTGTCCTCATCAACATGGGGACAAGGTGCTTTGGGGTGGGGGGGCCGCGCGGCCCCCCCTTCCCCAAGGCACCCCCCATGTTGAGGGCACGCGGCCTGGTACGGCTCAGGAGGGGGGGCGCGCTCGCTCGCCCCCCCTTTCCTGGCCGGCCGGGTAGCGTGCTCGGACAAGGGTCTGTTGTGGACTTTGGGGGGAACCCCCACGCCGATTTTTTTCGGCGTTGGGGTTCCCCTTTAAGTCCATTCCAGGCGGCGGTGCCCGCGACGTCTCCTTCGCGGGCCCCGCCTACCTGTACACGCGCTCGAAATGGGCGGACTTGCCTCCGCCTTACGTGGGCGAGTCCGTTCATTTCAAAAGTTGAGCGAACTGTTTGGCAAACACTTCGCTGAAACAGTCCGCTCGTGTGTGGGCAAGTCCGCTCATGCAAATTTTGAGCGGACTGTTGCGGCAACTGTTTGACGAACAAAGTTTCAGCGAACGTTCCCCGCGTGTGTACGCGGCCTCAGAGGTTGCCCATGTTGTGGTTATTTTTTTTGTATTATTATAGATTCTATATTATAGATTGAGATTCTATATAGATTCTATATACCCTATCTTGTTACCTGTCTGATCAGTGATCACTATCACCAGTCCATTTTCCGTTTGAACTATATACATTCAACATGAACGACAAAGATTCGACAAAGCAGCGAAAAACATACAAACATCGAATCTTTGGCTTATGGTGTCTGTCGAAAGTTCTAAGAAGATTAGACGGAGCAGCTAAACTTTACAGAGTCATACAGTTTAGCTGCTCTGTCAAATCTTCTTTGAACATTCGACAGACACCATAAGCCTTCAATGACAAATTCGACCTTAATTAATTTGGATTTTTGGACTAATGCAATTTTTAATTAAATAAATAAAAACGAATTTCGGGAGTAACTAAATAAATGTATTTTTCAGGACGAAAACGAAATTCCGAAACAAAATATTTCAGTGTGCACATGTCTACTGACTGATGCCTTTAAACAATTTCAGTCCTCGGTGCCAAGGTCTGATTGGTTCAAGCAACCATCGCCAGCGTCTTAATTACATGGTGTAGGAATATCTAGGGACAAGTGTAAATATATAAAGAAGTGAGCCACACTGTCCCTTAAAATGGTATGGTAGCAGCCGACACAGCAAAAGATCAATTTGCAAAGTGAGGAAAACTGTATATATAATAAAGTGCAGCGCTAATGTGATATTGGTGGAATAAACCACAACAAAATAAGGTTATACTCAATGCAGTAACCTCATAAGTATATCAAGGAATTTGTATCTATGCTCTATAATGGAATGATCAAACAATCTCCATATATTTGCATAGACGGTTGTGAAAAACTAACTTAGATTGATGAAAAATAATATTGTGAAACAAAAATGAAATAAATATTCATTCATACGTGAATATTAAAGTCCATGAACAAATAATCATAGTGACATGGTGACTTGAAATAAATGCTTGGTGCAGACAATTTTCCAGTAGATAATCCACCACCGATAAGTATGAGGCTTACCAGAAAATTTGAACCCAAATAGGCATATGCCTAATGAGTCAGTAAGGCTTTTGGTGTAATACACCCAGGGGAACCATGCATCGGCACACACAGAATTCAGTTGGGGCTATAGACTCCTATAATTCTTCACAGCACTGTTTCCAATGGATATCAACCAGAGGGATGATGACCAGAGGATGGATTAGAAAATCTCTCCCCCAAGTGATGTGTTTTTAAGGAGAAGGAGGAATAGGCCACATAGTGTGATTCCATTTCAATACAAGACATTTATTGTATATATAAAAAAGGGAAAACTAACATTTTAAGAAGATAAAAAACATAGAGGAGAACACTCAGCAGCTTCAAGGGATGGTTTTCAGTCCCCAGAAACCCAAGGAGTTGTACGTGGCTGTGAGGAGGTTGTTACGGATCATGTGATCCTTAGTGACCCAGAGGACTCCAAATCGAATGCCTCGGCAAACTTGCATTGTGTGGCCTCCCTGATTCTACAAAGCCTGCAAAAGGACCCTAGGATTCGTGGAATCAAAGAAAGAGATCATTACTGGCTGGCAACCCTTCTTTATCCACGTTACAAGGGTAAGGTTGCAGTACTCATCCTGCTTTCACAGAGGGGGCAGAGGATGAAACATCTTCAGGAGGCCTTGAAGAAAGGTTTGTGCAATGCATTTCCAGACCCTGGGAGGTTACACTTTCCTGGTGCTGGACAACCTGTTGCTAAGGTTGGGTTCAGTCCCAGGAAGAGCAGTGGAGAAGGTGGCCGGCTGGAGGGTTTGTAACTAGGGATGAGCTTGGTGTTCGAGTTGAACGCAGGTTAGACTCGAACACCGGCTGTTCGCCCGTTCGCGCCAAATTTGCGTGGCGCTCACGGCCCACAATTCACTGCGCCATCGCAGTGCATTGCTGGCTCATGATTGGCCAAGCATGCACTGTGACCCCTGCATACTTGGCCAATCACAGCACCGGCAGCGAGTAGAGCCATAATTGGCCACAGGCAGGATGCCTGTGGCCAATTATAGCTAAGGCTGTTTAGTACACACCCCACACTATATAAGGCTGCCAGCACGGCGGCCTTGTGTAGTGTTCCGGCGTCTGCAGGAGTTCGTGGGTGTTGTGTGCCTTCAGCGCAGTATACACCTGTAGCTACACTTTATTGCTGTTCTCTAATTGAGCCATCTGCAGCAGTTAGTGGGTGTTGTGTGCCTCCAGCGCAGTATACACCTGTATCTACGTTTATTGCTGGTGTTCTCTAATACAGCCATCTGCAGGAATTAGTGGGTGCTGTGTGCTTCCAGCGCAGTATACACCTGTATCTACCTTTATTGTTGTTCTCTAATTGAGCCATCTGCAGGAGTTAGTGGGTGTTGTGTGCCTCCAGCGCAGTATACACCTGTATCTACGTTTATTGCTGGTGTTCTCTAATACAGTCATCTGCAGGAATTAGTGGGTGTTGTGTGCTTCCAGCGCAGTATTCACCTGTATCTACGTTTATTGCTGTTCTATAATTGAGCCATCTGCAGGAGTTAGTGGGTGTTGTGTGCCTTCGGCGCAGTATACACCTGTATCTACGTTTATTGCTGGTGTTCTCTAATATAGCCATCTGCAGGAATTAGTGGGTGTTGTATGCTTCCAGAGCAGTATACACCTGTATCTACGTTTATTGCTGTTCTCTAATAGAGCCATCTGCAGGAGTTAGTGGGTGCTGTGTGCTTCCAGTGCAGTATACACCTGTATCTACGTTTATTGCTGTTCTCTAATTGAGCCATCTGCAGGAGTTACTGGGTGTTGTGTGCCTCCAGTGCAGTATACACCCATATCTACGTTTATTGCTGGTGTTCTCCAATACAGCCATCTGCAGGAATTAGTGGGTGTTGTCTGCTTCCAGCACAGTATAAACCTGTATCTATGTTTATTGCTGTTCTCTAATAGAGCCATCTGCAGGAGTTAGTGAGTGTTGTGTGCCTCCAGTGCAATATACACCTATATCTACGTTTATTGCTGGTGTTCTCTAATACAGCCATCTGCAGGAATTAGTGGGTCCTTTTTACGAATTCAGTGAAATCTTCCTGACTTAGCCACTATCACATCCAGATCTGAAAAAGGTTTGACTCTTACCGCAATGGGTGGACTCCAAACCAGCGGAGTCGTTAGCGCGAGCAGACAGCCCTCTGCAGGGTTCTTTTGCGTGTATTCCGTTCCGGTGTTAGGGCGTGAATAGATGCGGATCATTCTAAGGTAACCAGCCTAGATCGAAGAGTTCTGGAAACCGTCGTACGTCCTGCTTCTCCTCTCGGTCACCGTAGAGAAAGGCAAAGTGGCCGTCCGATCTCCCTGTATACCTAGAGTTATCTAAAGCTCCCCAGTGAATCGTCGGATGCCAAGGTTTTTCAGTGCGCAAACCTGTAGTGAAACACAGAATGCTCGGGCCTCCCGGCCACGAGCAAGGGGAAGGGGAAAAACAAAAGAGGACTCCGATCGTGAACGTACCATTAAGCAGTCGACAGTTTTATTAATAAAAAATAAATACACAACAGACCAAAGGTGTGACCGAATAGGTCCGATTCTAACAAATAAAAAGTATGCATAAAAAAACGGTTAAAATTAAGAACAAATATACACCCGTGCTAGGGAATATTCTAAGCGTGGTGGTATCAGCACAAACAGCCCGACATGTTTCGTAAAAACGTACATCCTCCTGGGGCACATGCATATTACCGGTTCTTGGGCAGGTACCCGGGCTTACAGGATGTCATGAAGCAGGCCAGGAAACTCTGTGTGCATTTCCACCAATCATTTAATGCCAGTGCTCAGCTGGCTGAGCTCCAAAAGGAGTTGAACCTGCCCAAAAACCGCCTTATATGTGACATGCCCACCAGGTGGAACTCAAAGTTGGCCATGCTGGAGCGGCCGCACACACAGCAGAGGACCATCAATGAGTACCTATGCGACTACGGCACCAGGACAGGGTCAGGGGAGCTCGGTTTTTTTCTCACCACGCCAGTGGGGCATGATCAGGGATGCATGCACTGTCCTGTCACCATTTGAGGAGGCCACAAGGATGGTGAGCAGTGACAATGCATGCATCAGTGACACTGTACCTCTTGTCCACCTGTTGGAGCATACGCTGCGTGGAATAATGGACAGGGCACTTGAGGCAAAACAGAGGCAGGAAGAGGAGGACTTCCTTGCCTCTCAAGGCCCCCTTTATCCAGACAGTATTCCTGCTGTCCCACCCATCACACAGGAAGAGGGGGAGGAGGAGGAGGAGGATTGTGTCAGCATGGAGGTGGAGCCTGACACTCAGCATCAGCAGCAGCAGTCTTGTAGGGATGATTTATAGTCTCAAGAAACACGTGGACTTCTAGGTGGCTGGGAGGAGGTGGCTGTGGATCATGTTGTCCTTAGTGAACCACAGGACTCCGGACCAAATGCCTCAGCTAACCTACGGTGCATGGCCTCCCTGATCCTGCAAAGCCTGCGGAAGGATCCTCGTATTCTTCGGATCAAGGAGAGGGACCATTACTGGCTGGCCACTCTCCTTGGTCCACGGTACAAGGGTAAGGTTGCCGACCTTATCTTGCCCTCGCAGAGGGAGCAGAGAATGAGACATCTCCAGGAGGCCTTGCAGAAAGGTCTGTGCAAGGCGTTCCCAGAGACTGGGAGGTTACAAACTCCTGGTCCTGGACAACGTGTTGCTGAGGCTTCGATCAGAAGGAGCAGTGGAGAAGGTGGCCATCTGACCGATGCATTCAGATAATTTTTAGCCCGCAGCCCCAAGGTATGATCGGTTCCAGCAACCATCTCAGCGTCTAATTTACATGGTGCAGGAATACCTAGGGGCAAGGTCAGACTTGGACACCTTTCCCACCGAAAATCCTCTGGCTTACTGGGTCTTGAGGATGGATCACTGGCCAGAGCTTGCACAGTATGCAATTGAGCTACTGGCCTGTCCTGCATCCAGCGTTCTTTCGGAACGCACCTTCAGTGCTGCTGGTGGCTTTGTAACCGATCACAGATCCTTCATAAAGCTCAATCAGACTTGGATCACCACCAGCTACCAACCACCTGAAGCTGATTTTTTTTTGAAATATTACATCCCTTCAAGACTGCCTATGCTGATGCTGAGTGACTGTTATGTTGACTGTCTATCCTCTTTTTCCTCCGCTGATATCTTGGAAGAACATTTTTGGTTCTGGGTGATGCCACCAGCCCAATTTTTCAGCCCCTCTTTAACAGGGGCGTGTAATTACAATTTTTGATGCAATGCTTTGCAGCAGGGCTCATTCCTGTACTCCAAATAGAGTATATGGGAGAGGTTGCAGTGTCATGGTACCAGTGCCTAAGGCCCAATTTTTCAGCTCCTGTTTAACAGGGGCGTGTAATTACAATTTTTGATGCAATGCTTTGCAGCAGGGCTCATTCCTGCACTCCAACTAGAGTATCTGGGAGAGATTACAGTGTTGCGGCACCAGAAAGCAGTGCCTAAGGCCCAATTTTTCAGCCCCTGTTTAACAGGGGCATGTAATTGCAATTCTTGTTATAATATTTCACAGCAGGGCCCGTTCCTGTGCCCACCAAGAGTAACTGTGAGGACTTATAGTGTCGTGGCACCAACACCACCACCACAACCACCAAAGGCCCAATTTTTCTACCACTGTTCAACAATGGTATGTAATTACAATTCTTGATATAATCGTTCACAGCAGGGCGCTCCAGTGCCCACCATGAGTCACTTTGAGGGATTACAGTGTTGTGGCAATTTCTGCAGAGCATGTAGGGCAGGCCCCTACTTTCAAACATCCAACTTACAAACTTCTCCTACTTGCAAACGGAAGGAGACAACAGGAAGTGAGAGGAAAAAAAACGGACGGCAAAACAAATTATACAGGGGTGATAACCCTTCCCTATGTTTTCCTAAAAGCTTAAAAATAGATTTTTTGACTGCAGCTACACTTTAAAAATGTACTAGTTCAAAATTAAAAAGAGATTCTACTTAACACAACAAACCTACACAGTCCCTGTCTTGTTTTCACCGCCTGTATACTCCTGTTCTGAGTATATAGGGCCTGGGGGCCCCACGCCTTTCCTTTTTTTAATATGTGATGGGGTTCCCCTTAATATCCGTACAAGACCCAAAGTAATGGGCGGGGGTGGGGCTACCTATGCCATTTTTCTCAATGATTTTCATCCGTATTGCCGGAAACAGATATTACATTAAATATTACATTACATTAAAACCGCAAGCAGTTTTAAATTATGTTTTTTTAGTTATCACTTTGTGCAAGGACTCTTCTAGACATGGGAAACACGTGCACTTCACAGGCATACTATAGACACTCAGTCTGTTCGAAAGTTCTGGTGCGAACCGAACCGGGGGGTGTTCGGCTCATCCCTATTTGTAGCGGATAATAGAGTGCGCCTGTTCACAGACTCTGTTGATAGGCTCACATTCATAAAAATGAATCAGTCTTGAATCAGCAGCTATCAAGCACCTGATGCTGATGTAACTGATTGAATTTTCTATGGATGTGGGATCCCTTGAAGACTGCCTATGCTGACTATCCTATTCCTCCTTAATCTTGATGATGCTAGCTTCCAACAATATTTTTGGTTTAGGGCACCACCACCACCACCCAAGGCCTAAGGCCCAATTTTTCTGCCCCTGTTTAACAGGGGCATGTAATTTTAATTTTTGATCTAATATTTCAATGCAGGGCCCCTTTCCTGTGCCCAACAAGAGTATCTGTGAGGGATTACAGTGTCGTGGCACCACCACCACCAACCAAGGCCCAATTTTTCTGCCCCTGTTTAACAGGGGCATGTAATTACAATTCTTGATATAATATTATAACACAGGGCCCATTCCTGTGCCCAAAAAGATTAACTGTGAGGGCTTACATTGTTCTGGTACCACCACCACCAAAGGCCCACTTTTTCTGCTGTAATTAAAATTTTCGATATATAGTATTTCCCAGCAGGGCCCATTCCTGCACTCACCAAGAGTAATTTTCTGCAGAGTATATAGAGCAGGCCGTATAGTATATATACTGCTGTTTAGAGTGTCTGGGGGCCCCATGCCATTTTCCGTTTAAATTTGGGTGAGGGGTTCCCCTTAATATCCATACCAGACCCAAAGGGCCTGATAATGGACTGGGGGGGACCCATGCTGTTTTTTTCAATGATTTTAATTTCTATTGCTGGGACCTGACAATACATTACAGCCGTGAGCAGATTTAAATGACTTATTTTCCTTTAGAAAATTCATTTTGCTGTGGTATTGTTCTAAACACAGTAAAACTGTGCGACTTTACAGGCATACTATAGACACCCCCCGGCACGATATTTAGAGGAATATTTCATTTTTATTGTTTCACTTTCAGCATTATTAAAATCACTGTTCCCCAAAAAAAGGCCAGTTTTAAAACTTTTTTTTTTGCATTGATTTTGCACTGGGGCAGGACCCGGGTCCCAAACACTTTTTATGGCAATAACTTGCATATAAGCCTTTGAAATTAGCACTTTTGATTTTTCACGTAAGTGTAGACTTTAATGGTATTCGCTTGTTTGAACACATTTTTTGCCTGTTCGCATGTTTTGCTGCAAACCAAACCAGGGGTTGTTCAGCATATCCCTAGCCAGGAGAGAGGGGTAAGTGGGCTACAAAAAAAATTAGATTTTTTTCTATTTCTTTTACCAGTGTTTGTATTCTGGTATCTTTCAAAAAATTCTTTAAAAAAAACTTTAAAGAAAGCTGAATACTAAAAAAAAAAAAGCTTTATGATTTTTTTCTGCATCCCTCTGTAAGTGCGAAAGACCTGGGTGCATTGGCACAACTATTTAGCTATAATGAAATGCACTTATTTAGCATTAAGCAGTTATTTAAGCTTCTAGCCACGCCCATCACCAATGAAAGAGAACATTCAGACAAAAGGCAAACCCTCTGGCAACTAAATGGTTTGCGATACTCTAGATATTAATTGCATGTAAATTGTATTGCGTTTGACTTTACAGTAAGAGGTGAAAGGTTCTGCATAGACCCACATTTTCTGTTCTTCAATTAGGCAGCTGTGTTTAATGGACACGTCAAGCTTGAATCAGAATTGATAAATGCTCATTTTCTGCAAAGTGGCTTTTTTTTTGCCTAGAAAAACACTATTTTGAAACCCAATTAAAAGAAGAAAAAAAAATGCAGAATATTCGGATGCTTTTAAAGGCAGAATATAAAACTAGATGGAAATTAGAGTCAGTGCTAATTATTATAATCAGTCTAATTATAGTCTATAACAAGAACGCACAGGACTCTTCCCACCTGTTATCAGCTTGTATTATCTGCAGCGCAAAGCACTTCTTACTTTAGTTGGCCTGGCAGTCCTGGGTGGCAGTGGCGATGCATCTTGCAACCTGCCATTGGTAAACAGGCTTGTCTCCGTAATTCTGATAAACTGGGTTAATGAGCGCATGATGTTAGTTACAGTTGTCTGCAAAGAACGCTAATACCTTCCAAATCCGGTTAAGACAAATATGGACGAATGGCTAGTGAGATTTAGGTTCCAATATGCCCAGTGGTTCTTTTTCCATTGTATGATGGCCTTTTCTTGGTATGTTCATATAGAAATTAGCTGACTCAAAAAAAATGTACCATACTAAAAAACTAGAAGGCAACTGTCCAATTTTAGGTTTTAAAAGTGAGTGACTATCAATGTGTCTCCTGTATTTTAAAGGGCATAAACTATTAGAATATTGTAAAGTAATTATTGGCTTGACCATCACCAAGCTATTACACATTTTGCAGAAAAATGGTAAGACCTAGATCTGATAAGCTCCAGCCCATCCAGGTAACTGCTTAGCGCTCTGCAGCTACCTGGACCCGACAGCCTCAATACGCTGAGTGACAGCCGCATACTGCCTCCCCGCGGTGACCCGCCTGTTACTGGAACGCCTGGGTACAAGCTGACGGGATGTACAGTGGGAGAAAATCTAAGCTGAAGCCATTAAAGTGCCAAAAAGCGCTGATGAGAGCCGCATCTAAAATGGTGGCTGCGGCGCCATCTTCCCGCTGCCACATATGCACAAACAGACCTAGAATTTACCTTCCTTTCAGCGCAATGAGCCAGACTTCGATTTCTACCCTACAGAATATCCCTCCCGACTCTGACCTCCTTAGTCAATTTGAACGGGTTTTACAGAAGGCACTTCAAAACACCTCTGACATTACCACTGAGAAGCACACGTGGGAAATTTGTGAAGTGGACCGCCACATGTCTGTTCTAGAACAGATAATGGATGAGCTGGATGGCATCACCACTAACCACAGCGATAAATTGGAAGCACTTAGGGAGGAAAACTCTTCCCACTATACCCGCCTTGAAGATTTCGAGAATAGAACCAAGAGATCTAATCTTCGTGTCCATGGCATACCTGAGGCTATAGAAGATCTCCAATCTACCATAACAGCGCTCTTCCAGGAACTCGACCCATTGATTCCCATAGAACGCCTAGAGATGGACAGGATCCACAGAACATTAGCCCCCCGAAAAGAAGACCCCCCCCCCCCCCCCGGGACATCGCTATTAAACTACACTATTTCCACACCAAGGAGCAATTAATGGAAGCAGCCCACAATAAGGATTCATTGGCCGTCCAGGGACACCACTATCAAATCTTTCAAGCCCTCTCACAACAAACCCTCATCAAGAGAAAAGCGACAAAACTACACCTACAGATCCTCAAACACCACCACATTTCCTATCGTTGGAGTTTCCCTTTCGACATCCATTTTTCTTACAAAGGGACCTCTTACACCTGCAAATCGGTGGATGACCTCCTAACCGCAATCCACGATCTCCACCTGTCAATGCCAGAAAATGCTTTTTAAGGATCCAAACAAGGAGCAACATCAAGCTCCCCCAAGAACCAACAAGACAATCCTGAACATCAAGCCCACTCCAGCACCCACAAAAGGAGCTACTTTGCCTCACCACCACCAGCTACAAAAGACCAAAGGGACTGAAGTATCTTCTATGAGTGATATTAAACCTAAAGGACTTTTTCTTTTGACACAATCAAAGATCTGAGAGATGTAGCCCCCTGGGACAGACCTTATACTTTGTCTCATGATGGGTTCTCTGTCTAAAGGTCACCACACACATAATATTTAAAATGTGTCAATCTCTCTCAACCAATAGGTTTATAATATACCATTACCTTCCCTTGGGCCTATTGAGTGGGGTACCGATTCCCCTACTCGATGTGCACAGGGAAAAGGGATCCACAGAAATGCACACCTGTTAACACATCTCAAAATTTGAATTAAAGCGGAGGTCCACCCTAAAGTGGACCTTCCGCTCATTGGAATCCTCCCCCCCTCCGGCGCCACAATTGGCACCTTTCGGGGGGGGGGGGGGGTATCTGCACCCACTTCCGGCATAGCTATCTGCGGAAAGGGGCGTAGATTCTGCAGAATCTACACCCCTTTCCAAAAGTCCCCCGCTGCCTGCTGGGAAACACACGGATCCCAAAGACAGCGGGACCATCCTTATTGCGCAGCGCGACTCGCGCATGCGCAGTAGGGAACCGGGAAATGAAGCCAAAAGGCTCCACTTCCTGATTCCCATACCCAAGATGGCGGCGGCAGCACCCGAGAGATGATCGAGATATCGGCTTCGGGTGCCGACATCGCGGGCGCGCTGGGCGGGTAAGTGTCCTTATTTTAAAAGTCAGCAGCTGCAGTATTTGTAGCTGCTGGCTTTTAAAAAAAAAAACGGCGGAACTCCCGGCGGACTCCCGCTTTAGGATCTCCTGCAGCAAGCTGGACTGTTCCTCCCTTTCTCTTAGCAAGCTAGGAGACCTTTCTCCTTTAACTACAATCACATTATGCCTACCTTACATCACCAGCTCATCTGCAGGATGTCAGTTCCACTACCCTAACTCAAAAACACCTGGTTTTTCACTTTATCTCATACCTTATCAGTTTTTATTAACTAATGTTTTACCGGTGACTTTTATTCTATAGATTTTTAGTTGTATAGCTTTTATAGTGGCTGTTGTCCTGGAGACAGCTCACTGCACCTCCCATTTGATCTTCGAGTGACCGGCATTGTTGACCAGACATTCTTCAGACCAACTGTACCTACTGACTGTTGACATTTCACCACCCCCTGGATACTAGCTTCACATAGGAGCCACCCTCCCTTTTCGTCAACAAAAGCTTCTCTCTCTCCTCCCTATTATCAAGAACTACTTACTCTGCCCAGTCCACACCTGATACCACCCGCAGTCCTCCTCTCTTACTTTCTCTTAGCCTTCCCACCCCCCTCTTCTGCAGAGTACAATCACAAAAGCCAACAACTAGCCACAGTATCCCCTGATCCCATCTACACTATATAATGATGTCTTTAAATATACTAACACTCAATATACAGGGCCTCAACTCCCTCCAAAAACAAACAAAGGCTTTCCACTCCTTCTCATTGCTCTCAGCACATGTGGTTTGCTTACAAGAAACGCACTTCTCCTCACAGTTCTCCCCTATATTTTTTAGCTGCCAATACCCCCAGGTTCATAAGGCTTTGGTCTCCAATAAACAAAGAGGGGTCTTGATCGCATTGCACCACACTACACCTTTTACTCTCCATACGGAGATCAAGGATCCAGAAGGACATTATCTACTACTTACTGGTCTCTTGTTAGACAGTGAAATTACCATTGTTTCATACTATGCCCCCAATAAAAACCCACTTTCATTCCTCTTCCACTTGTTCTCTGTAGTGGAATGCCACGAACAGGGTACCCTCACGATATGTGGGGACTCAAATCAAGTACTATACCCAATTTTAGATAAATCCTTGACTCCTTTAATGGTTCATTGCTTCGCCTACCAACAGCTTCTTAACCAACACTCCCTTCTTGGCTCATGGCGTGAACAAAATCCTAAAAGACAACAATATACACATTATTCCTGTCCCCACAAGCAATTTTCCTGTATAGACCACCTATTTGTAATCCTCAGTACCTCACCACTTATACTAAACTTGTTAATTATCCCATGCGCTTGGTCAGACCACAATGCAGTCATGACAACTTTCTCCTCCTTAATCCCAAGATCTAACCTCCGAACCTGGTATGTAAATGACAGCCTACTAGCCAATCCAACGTATCGACAAGACATAGAAAAAGTTATTCAGGACTATATAACAAATAATACATCAATGTATGCAAACCCCCTAATGCTATGGGAAGCTCTTAAACCATCCATCAGAGGGGTTTGTACTAGCCAAGCATCCTACCAATGTAAACTAAAACAACATCATCATAAGCAATTAGATGAAGCTTTCTACAAAGCGTCTGAGAATTTTCAAAACATGCCCTCTCCGTCGAATAAACTTGCCTATGATAAAGCAAAATTAGAACTTGACCTAGACTTCCTGACGGACTTGGCAGAAAAGATTCTCTGAAAATCTAAACACACGTTCTACATGAAAGCAAACAAGTCGACCACATTCTTAGCCTTAACACTAGGTAAGATTGACTACATCCCAAAACCAATCCGACTTCAAATAACTAAAGATACCTACTCTAGTAACCCACAAAAAAAAACAAGTTCCGCAGAAAACTCACTGTTTTACACATAAATTCGACCAAACGCGCTTAGATACCCTATTATCCTTTATTCAACTCCCCTCCCTCTCCACGGTTCAACAAGAAACCCTAGACAAACCTATCACAGATTTAGAAGTCCAAACCCCAATAAAAACATTGAAACCACACAAAAGCCCATGCCCTGACGGCTTTTCAGCTACCTACTATAAACACTTTAACACCTTACTATCCCCCTTATGGTTGAAGCCTTTAATTCTCTCCTTGCAGGACATTATTTTCATATAGAACCCCTCTTAGCATCCATTTCCATGATCCCTAAACCAAACTCTGATGGAACATCCTGGTCCAATTACAGACCAATTTCTATACCCAACCTAGATATTAAAATACTACCCAAGATTCTCTCTAACCTACTTAACCTTATTATAGGAACCCTGATTCACAAAGATCAGACTCGGTTTATTCCTTCTAGACAAATGAGTGACAACATTCGTAGTGCTACCCTCCTAGCCCACATGGCACGAACCCGCCGCATCCCAGCCTGCTTCCTCTCCATTGACATACAGAAGGTATTTGATTCATTATCTTGGCCTTATCTTAACTCTATCCTATGCGGATGGGGATTCGGAGCCCATTTCCTAAAATGGATCTCTTCTCTGTAACCCGAAAGCATACGTATCCTATTCGGGATTCCGCTCTGACCCCTTCATAATTGAAAGAGGAGCCCGGAAGGGTTGCCCCCTATCCCCTCTTCTCTTTGCCCTGTCAATTGAACCCCTAGCCCAACTCATACACTCCAATACGAATATCAAAGGCCTTGAACTAAATGGTCATCAGCACAAATTATGCATGTTTGCGGATGATGTCTTGATATTCCTCACTTCACCCCTAATATCATCCCCAAAACTCATTGACACCCTTACTAAATTTGGTTTCATATGTGGCCTTAAAATAAATCCTCATAAATCTTCTGACTTACATACACAACTACAAGATTCTCTCCCATTTACCTAGTGGACAACACCTATTACCTACTTAGGAATCCCATTTATGGCGAATCCAGCAAACCTATACATGGAAAATTACCCACCTTTGCTGATTCAATTCGCCACTAATGAAGAACTGGACTTCCCTGCCATTAGCATGGATGGGTAGAATAACAGTAATTAAGATGTCTATACTACCTAAAATCTTATATCTTTTAGAGTGCTCCCAATACAGGTCCCAGCATACTTCCTAAGCATCCTTCAATGCAAAGCCGCCCAATTCACTTGGGGCAGACTTAAACCTCATCTATCACAACCTACCCTATATACACCCGGAATCTGAGGTGGGCTAGGTGTTCTTAATTTCTCAAAATACTACTACTAGCACAGCTACCCAAATACCACACCACCAAGGAAATTCCTCTTTGGGTCGTGATTGAGTTGGTTGATTGTGACCCGCTTTCCATCGCAAACCTTCTATGGCTCACACCAGCTCAATGCCGCACAATAACGAACCCTGTCACTAAACATAGCCTCTCAATTTGGGATAGGCTCAGAACTCCCTTTGGTCTCCAATCTTAACATAATCCTCTCCTCTCTTTCCTGAATAATCCCTCTTTCTACCCGGATTATACTTCTCCATCCTCCTTCTCTGCATGATCAAATGCAGGACTAATGCAAGCCCATCATTTCTATAAATCCAATAATATCACACCTTTTCTTATGCTTTGCAAAACACACGATTTACCACATAATGAAACTTTTAGATATCTACAAATAAAACACTTCCTGTCCCAAAATGCTCCCCCAAACTCAACAAATCCAGACTACACAACCTTTGAACAAACTTGTACATCCAACCCTCACAGACGTGGACTCATCTCAGATTTGTACGCCCAACTAGCGTCACGCGCAACCTCTCCCCCCCATCCTATACTACTAAATGGGAAACAGACTTGAACCTCCAATCAGACATTAGATTGGGCTCAAATCTGGCAAGTTACAAAATCAGCTACACCATACATTGCAGCCCTTGAAACTAATTACAGGGTACTTACTAACTAGAGAGTACCTGATCACTGCAAGAATTTCAAAATTCCTCCCTCAATACCGCTCTCACTGCTTTCGAGGCTGTAGTGACCTTGGTGTGCATCTGCATCTCTGGTGGACCTGTCCCATAGCCAACGCCTTTTGGTCAAAATCATTCAACATACCATGTTTGAAACCACCTTGCTACCCGACCCAATGGTATCACTCCTGAATAACAAACCACAAACCATAACACACCGTAAATTCAAGCTCCTACTATATGTTACAACAGCAGCAAACAATCAATTGCAAAAGCCTGGAAATAATCCACACTATGCGTAGTGTCAGTTAACCACTTCGCAACCAGGCCAATTCTGACATTTCTCTCCTACATGTAAAATTCATAATTTTTTTGCTAGAAAATTACATAGAACCCCCAAACATTATATAGTTTTTTTTTAGCAAAGACCCTATAGAATACAATGGCGGTAGTTGCAACTTTTTATCTCGCACGGTATTTGCGCAGCAATTTTTCGAACACGTTTTTATTCAGAAAAAAAACAGTTTCATGCTTTTAAAAAAAAAAAAAACAGTAAAGTTAGCCCAATTTTTTGCATAATGTGAAAGATGAAGATATGCCAAGTAAATAGATACCCAACATGTCACGCTTCAAAATTGCACACGCTCGTGGAATGGCGCCAAACTTTGGTATTTAAAAATCCCCATAGGCGACGCTTTACATTTTTTACTGCTTACATGTTTTGAGTTACAGAGGAGGTATAGGGCTAGAATTATTGCTCTCGCTCTAACGTTCACGGCGATACCTCACATGTGTGGTTTGAACACCGTATGTGGGCGGGACTTACGTATGCGTTCGCTTCTGCGTACGAGCTCACGGGGACAGGGGCACTTAAATTTTTTTTTTATTGTTAATTTTACTTTTATTTTTTTAGTTTGACACTTTAAAAAAAAAAAAAATTGATTACTTTTATTCCTATTACAAGGAATGTAAACATCCCTTGTAATTGGAATATGGCATGATCCGACCTATTTACAGTGAGATATGGGGTCAATAAGACCCCACATCTCACCTCTAGGCTGGGAAGCCTAAAATAAAAAAAAAACGATCACGGCTTCCCAGCTGTTATTTTGAATGCAGAGGCCGGGCGTGAAGTCATAACATTGCGCCCGGCCTCCGAACGATCATAGAGACTCCGGGGATCATCTGGTCCACCGGAAATCTCTATGATACCATCCGGGGGCCGGTGGATCCTGTGACCGACTTGCCGATGGAAGCGGTGAGTCGGTAGAAGCACCGGAGGGCGGCGGGAGGGGGAGAGTCCCTTCCTGCCGCCCATAAGAACGATCAAGCGGCGGAACAGCTGCTATGATTGTTCTTATGATGCAGGGAATCGCTGGCTGAAAATGCCAATATCTGAATGATGTCTGTAGCCTCAGGCATTATTCAGATATAACACCACAAATCCCACGATGTCATATGACGTACCTTGGGCGCCAAGTGGTTAAACAATGAGTAACACAGGCAATGATCCACACTAAAACAGAGGCAATCTTACTAGATAAACTTTTTAAATTCGAATCACTGTGGCTCCCATGGATAAACCACCATCTACCACCGGGTTTTGTTTGCTCACTTCTTTTACCCTGAGGATACTAGACATGTGCATTCGTTTTCGTCCGAATGCATTTTCGTCCGAATTTCAGGTATTTTCGTTTTCGTTTTGACAAACGATAACGAAAGTGCAGATTCCGAAAAACGAAAGATCCGACATAAATAAATGCTTTTTTTCGTTTTCGTTGTTACAACAGTTCGATATAGAATAGGAGATTCGAAGTGACCGTTCGATATAGAATAGGAGATTCGACGTGACTCCATATGTCTATTGAACCTGTGGTCGAATGTGCCTAAGTTTCGTTTACCTCTATTAGTCCTATTATATAGAAAAGCTTCGACAGAGAGTAAATATTCGACATAGAGAGAACAGAATCGACAGAGAGAAACGATACTGGAATTGGGTGGGGGAAGTAAATTAAAAAAAAATAATGATAATATTCGACGGGATCGTTGCACGTTTATAATAATATTCGACGGGATCGTTGCACGTTTATAATAATATTCGACGGGATCGTTGCACGTTTATAATAATATTCGACGGGATCGTCGCAACTATACGACACTGCAATCGTACATTTCGGCAATCGAATGCTCCGCCTATAGGCTATATAGTTTAGCAGCTCCATCGAATCTTCTTTATCCATTCGACAGATACCATAAGCCTTCCAAGACAGATTCGACCGTAATTCATGTGGATTTTCGGACTAATGCAATTTTTGCACGAAAAACGAAATAAATAAAAACGAATTTCGGGAGTAACTAAATAAATAAAATTTACGGACGAAAACGAAAAAACGAAACGAAATATTCTAGTCTGCACATGTCTAGAGGATACTTACCATCCACTACATCATTATTCATAAACAATACTTGGCTAGTTGAGAAACTGACCCCCTCTGGAGACACCTGCTCTCCTCCAACTTCCCTCCATACCCCCACTCCTCCCCACCCACCTTTGTTCTCAAATCTCATACTACCAATGACCTATTGTTCCTCCAATACATAAGAACCCAAATCAGTAAAGGTCACCCACTCATAAGTTAACAATAAACCTATGGGTACACTTGAGATAATTGGGACTAATGATCCTATCTCCAGGAAAAGCCAAGCCATATAGCCAGGTCTTGGCCCTTGTTAAATGAATACCTCTCCCAACTATCCCATAAATAACCATTCTATTAACCAATAGGTTACTTTGTCCTCATCAGTCCCATGTTATAAGATATATTATAATATTTTTGTTCTAACTCAACTCTTTTAGTTATTTATGACAGACGTAGACTGAAGCTATGCCTAGTAGAACACACGCTGTATTGCATAACTTAATGGAAAATAACAAATAACATTTGTTTTGTCATAATTGATTACTCAGGAGCCATACTACCTACAACTGTTTATCTTGTTTTCTTTCAAAACTCTGTACTAACAACATGTACTGTGTTATTCTCAATAAAATATTTGAAAATCATCCAATTATATTCCCAAGGTTCTGCACTGTTTTACCATAAAGGGACAGAGCAGTGATGCACTCGTATAATGCTATTTCTCTATTATATACCTACTCAGGCTAGCCAGTATACAGGGAAAGCACCAGGTACCTAGCGCATCCAGTCTGCATCAATACATGGAAATAATTTCATGGTTCTCCAGATCTTGTTTCCCTGTGGGTTTTCTAGGTCCATTCTAGTCCTAAAATGGCTGAGCTTGGTAAAATTTAACAGAGAAGCCTAACCAGATTTCAGTATTTTATTACAATATAGTGCTCAAATCTCTGAATTCAGCAAGATGAAGCAAGGAGGAAACATCTAATTTTATTAGGAAAGTTTTATAAAACTGGTAGGTGAGTACAATGATGTATTTTTAATTAGAATCACATTAAATGCAATTTTATAATTTCAGAAGAATTTTTTTTCATTATACAAATAATATCTATTTTTCAAACATCTGATATCTCTAGGTAATTTCTGGATATGTGTGCAATTAACAAGGTTGTAGTGCTACTGTTTTCTCAAATGGCTCCTGGTGATGTGATAGACAAAAGAAAAATAATGTACATACGCAGCGTTAGGGCTACAGCACTTTACTTCGCTGCAGAAAACACACGTTACGAGCCCACAAAGGGAACAGAATCTGCCAGACAACCAGAGGGTAGTTTAGGCTTTGCAGAAGCATCACTTAACAAGTGTTTATCAGAAAGATTTCCTCAAACAAGTAGGAGGTAGTTCCATCAGTTGCTGGATCCATGGCGGCTTCTTGCTTTTTTTTCTTGCCCAGCCATTCTCAACCGGGGATCCTTATAAAATTGCTAGGTGTTCCTTGAGCTCTGGCAAATTGATTTCCCACCCACAATCACCACCTATGCAAAGGACTAATTGGACCACCAACATAAGGGGGATACCACATTTCCCCCTATCTACATTTCATTTTATAGTATTCATTTAATTGTACAATTATTACTGAATTAGTTTTGTCGAAAGGCTCGTACACACTATAAGAAAATCAGGTAAACATTTTCGTCCAAAGAATTTTCGTACAATTTTTGTATAATGTGTACACAACTTTCGACAGCTGATTCTGAATTTTTGTATGAAAATTCTAGAAGGGCCAAACTCCAAAATGTTTGTCCTAAGGGAACAGAACCCTTTAACACGTTCTCATTTAATGTGTACTGTTTTAGTACAATTTTCATACAAGAAAAATCTGAAAAGAAAGACTACGCATGATCAGAAACAATAAACAAAAAAAGCCTAAGTCTACAGCAGGAGCTCTGCAAGTCTATATTCAGTCACAATGACCCCTGTGGTGGGATGACTATTGCACAGCATAACTGAACCAGAACTTGCAGCAGACTTGCAGAATGTTGATCTGGCATCATGCAATGTGGACTTGCTGCAATTGTGCAACAAACTTGTAAAGCCTGGCAAGTCTAGCAATAGCTTAGCAAGTCATTTTCAAACTTGCAGTACAATTGCTTGCTATCTGAGTTCTTTATTTTATATATATTTGTTGTCACACTGGCCATTGCTGGCAAGAAATGGCAGCACTGATTCTGCCAGCATAGCCGCATACTCT
Source organism: Lithobates pipiens (assembly GCF_037356315.1). Classification (NCBI taxonomy): domain Eukaryota; kingdom Metazoa; phylum Chordata; class Amphibia; order Anura; family Ranidae; genus Lithobates; species Lithobates pipiens. The sequence continues at coordinate 16,467,774 of NW_027507790.1, forward strand.
CTTGCTGTCATTGCAACAGCCGTTGGCTTTCCCTAACTTGCACATTGTCCACATAGAAAGCAGAACAAACACAATGTGCTTTTCTCCAAGTCTGCACATCTAGAAGAGAACTCCAAATTGGAGCTATCCTTGAGAGACAAATCAGTACATAGCTGGTATGTTATTGACATGTTCATGATGGGCATGGTGTGAAGCATATATTTTTCAGTGGTTCACAGTTCCACGGTCCTAGGGACAAATGTGGAAGTGCTTTGCTCTACTGCATTTGTCTATTTCTTGTGCAGAATGTCACAGACTTTCCCAGAGAGAAGTGATAACCAATGGCTAGCTGAGGATAGATTTATAACTATATAAATGCACACACAGCCTAACATTATTAAAATGTGTTTTCTTTTTCCATTACTTCTTAGAATATCCTGTTAGAACATGCAGTGTGACAGACTTAAAAAAAAAAAGCAGTCTAGCGTTATTTTCTATCAAAGGGTAACAAATTACCTTTTAAACCTAGTGTCCCCAAGCTAAGAGAGTTTGCTTTAGATAGTCTGACACATTTCTATCTAAAAGCATATTTTTCTTCTCCCCAACGGGAGCCACTCTCAGCTGTGGCAAGCCTGTGCGTTCGGAGCAGCTATATAAATTATGTAAATAGTAGCGGATGAGGTATTAGGCAGAGCTCGACTTGAAGAGATATTCAGGGGCTTGTAGGCAGCTGTGATTTTATGAGCCTCATAAGATTTTTTATTTTTTTTGCTTTTGTGTGGGAGGGATACTAAGATGAGAATATAAAATTAGGAAAAAAAAAGATTTTTTTTGTGTTCTGTTAACTGACAGTTGGTGTTTGATTTTTCATGCATGACTTGGAGCATGAATCTGACAAATGTGTGTTTTAGTTTAAAAGAAAAAAAAGCATTTTTATTTCATTCCATTCTTTCTCACTGGCAAGTAGTCCTACTCCAGCTTGTCAACCTCAATCACAGCTTATTTAAAAAATGTTCCACATTACTTATCAGCTATCTAATTCCAGTATATGCCATGCAATATGTGCACATGGCTGTTTTATTAAAGGGAAAAGGGCAAATGCCAAGGCAAGGGGCCCAAATCTTTGTTTTAAAAATAATAAGCTGCATTTTCATACTAAGAACTATAATATATATATATATATATATATATATATATATATATATATATATATATATATAGGGGTATGCATACTTCTTCAAGGCATTGTATATTTTAAATGCAAAAATAAGCTTTAAAGCAGGGGTCTCTAAACTTTCTTAATAAAGGGAGAGCTTACTGTCCTTCCTAGATAATGCATTAGGCTTGATAGTCGGTGGAAGTAAAAAAACGGCATAGCACCAGCGTGGTTAGGATTAGTGCCCAATTATTGGCATCAGTCAGAGAAATAGTACCCCATCATTGGTATCAGTGGGAGGAATAATACCCTATTGTTAAAGTCAGAGGGAAGAATAGCATTCCAAGGGCATATAAAGATAAGCAAATGTGCTGCATTTGGCCTGCAGGCTGCAGTTTGGAGACTACTGCTTTAAAGGATAAGTTTCCCCTTTCTTACTTACATGTTACACCTATATTTAGGGTGTAACGTGTAACACGTTCTGCATCAGACCCTTTTCCTCCCCTGATCCCCCCTATGACATGTGGGCAGGCAGCTTACACTGACAGTCTGCAGGAGACCTGCATGGCATCAGCGACCTTCTGATCACTGGTGCAATGCTTTCCAGGCTCCTAAAACAAATGAATTTTTTTTTACATTTTTTCACCTGCAAAAAAAATGTGCATTTATGCTTTTTGTTAAAAGGTGAACTTTTCCCTTTTTCAATATTTTTTTTATTCATAAATTTTTTCTCAAAACAAAGTGTACAAAGTATTTGAAAAGAACAGTATAAAATATATGCTATAGGGATGGATATCCAAACATTTTTAGGCAGATTGTTACACCTACAGTAGACTTTCGTTGGTGATATTGTTTATATTAACTGTGTCTCCATGGGGGAGCCCCGATTCTCATTTATGATTCTTAATGTGACATTACCACAATGCATCTCAATCACAGTATACTATCGGCAGTAATATCTCCACCTTTAACAAAGTCAAAGTAAATGTCAACTTAAAACTCTCTGTGGGTTGTAGGTGCCCATATGATTCACCATATGTGCGAAAGGAGGAGATCCACATCATCCTTTAGAGTGCACCTCCACCCTCACCACATCAGACTCAATCCCAGATAGGGACAATCCCCATTCAGGATTCTTAGGGACTAGGCCCAAAAACCCTTGTTATACTGCAACAAAGACTAACAAGAAAAGAGAGAGAGGTCAGAGAAAGAGAGAGTGGAGAGAAGTTGGAAGAAGAGAGTAGGGAATAACCCTGTGCTCCAAGTCCCACAGCTCAGAAGTCGCTCTAATCAGGCAAAGATCTAGGACAGTGATGGCAAACCTTGGCACCACAGATGTTTTGGAACTAAATTTGCAATGATGCTCGACTACACTGCAGAGTGCATGAGCATCATGGGAAATGTAGTTCCAAAACATCTGGGGTACTAAGGTTCGCCATCACTGATCTAGGATCTCCAGACAGATACCTGACCCATGGGTCACAGACTTTGTCGAACATCTTTATTCTATCATTTAAGATCAATGTCATACGCTTGTTAAGAAAGATCCAGGAAAGTTTATGTTTAAGCTGTTCGAAGGGCACTATGGCCGATTTCCATGATTTTGCTATTATAATTTTGGCTGATATAAAGATAAATGTTATGAGGCGTCTGTGAGCTTTTGAAGCTGTCTCTATCTTACAGCCTAGCAGTGCCTGTCTCTGAGATGTGACAAGGTTTATTTGGGTGAGAGTGTAAATAAAGTTATACACCCTAATCCAATACCGCCTTACCTTAGGGCATAGTCACCATATATGGTACACCGATTCCTCCTGTCCGCATCCTCGGAAACACAAAGGAGATACATCCGGTACATAGGATGCCAGCCTAGTGGGGACCATGTACCACCTTAGAAGTACTTTATAATTCGCTTTTATAATAGGAGGTATTTATGAGTGACCACGAGGCCCCCTGGGCTATGTTGTGCCACTCGTCCAGCTCAATACTCTCCTGGAGGTCCACTTCCCCTTTTTTCATGTAGCCCTGTTTGATAGGGGAGCTAGTCAAGATGGTGTAAATTTCTAAGCTATGCCCCCCATTTTATCAAACCTCTGGCACAAATATTCCATTGGAGACATGGTCACTATATCAGAATTCTGCCATATAGCATTTAAAAAATGCTTTATCTGCATATAGCGGAAGTACTCTGAAACCGGGATTTGATATTTCTCTTCTAGGAACTTACGTGTCAATACAAAGATCTGCTATACGTAGCAGACCTTTGGCCACCATTCAAATGTCCTGGGGGTGAGGCCTGGGGTGAAGATCCTTTTTCCAAATATAGGGGTTAAAGGGATTTAAACTTGTGCGTTTGGTTAAACTATCCCAAATATATAATGAGATGGAGAGAGTTGGGCATAAAATTGGGGGTCGCTCCTTTGGCGGCAACCAAAGGATATGAGAAATCGACCGTCCTTGACATGCATAGGCCTCCACCTGCATCCAAATTGGATTAAGCTGAGTAGAGTGAGATCTGGCTAGTTGGGCCAGCTGTGTCAGTGCATTGTGGGCCGTGAGCGCCACACGAATTTGGCGCGAACGGATCAAAATGTTCGGACTTCGCCGAACGGACGAACAGCCAATGTTCGAGTCGAACGTACGTTCGACTCGAACACGAAGCTCATCCCTAGTAGGGAGTGAGGCTAATACCTAAATATGGGAGGATCTCTGCGTGCCATATGTAACTGTAGGAATGTTTCAGGGTTGAGAGTGTGACTTCATCTAGGGAGATGTTCATGGCCTGTGATTTGTCATGGGTTATGTTAAGACCCTAGGTGATGGAGAATGGTTTAAGTATAGCATATAAATTGGGGAGAGTGGTAATAGGGAAGGAGACCATCATCAAAATGTTGTCAGCAAAAAAGGCACATTTATGTTCACTATTACTAAATTCTATACTCCAGATGTCAATAGAGGAACACATTTTTATTGCTAGCGGCTCTAGGGCCAGGACAAAAAGTAGTGGGGGCAACGGGTTCCTCTGAGTATGGAGATGAGGCTTGAGGAGTATCCCTTTATCTGTAAGGCTGCTGAAGGGGAGCTATACAGTACCCGGAGTATGGACATAAATTGGGACCTGAAACCCAGCTTGGTCAAGACATAGAAGAGGTAGTCCCAGGAAAGGGAATTGAATGCCTTGTGTATATCTAAGGACAAAAGCATTCCCTGTCATGGTCCCCTCTCATCCCAATTAGATTGTATTGCAGATATAATATTTATTACTCTTCTGGTCTGATCCATAGCCTGGCAACCAGGAACAAACCCCACCTGATCTGGGTGTATATATTGCGCTAGAAATTAGTTCAGTCTAGCCGCCAAGACTTTTGTCCTCATTTTTAAATCAGTGTTTATCAAAGAAATTGGACGATAGCGCAAAGCCAGTGATCCTTCCCTGGTTTAGGAATAGCATGTGTATACCCTGTGTTTTCCTGAACTGGGAGTTTTGTGCCCCGTTGGTTTGCATTAAAAAAAAAGATCTCTTGAAATTTTCGGTAGTATTGCCCTGAGAACCTGTCAGGGCCCAGTGCTTTGGAGGGATTCAAACTTTGTATTGCTTTTTATTCCCTGTTCATGAGATCTGAGTGCTCTTGTATCAATTTGGGTAAAGAAATACTACTGAAAAAATCATTTTATTGTGCCTTGATCGACTTTTGGTGGTTGGCTCTATAGCTTGGAGTAAAAGTTAGTAAATTCTTTTAAAATGAGCCCTGGGTTTTGGGTCGAATATCTGTTTTTTATTCTGAGTTTAGGCAAAGCCTATGTGTAGGGGCGTGGGACTATTTTCCTTGCTAATAACGTGGTAGGCTTATCCCCCATCATAAAATACCTGTGTCGTGCCCAACGTATACATTTTTCTGCCTGTGTGGTAAGGCTCAGGTTTAGTGCGAATCTGGCCATATCAATTTTGTGTCTGCCTATCTGTGGTGATGCTCGTTGTTCAGAACGTAGATTGTTTAAGTCTCTCTCTTGTGTAATTGTGCTGTCCCGGGATCATTTGATTCTGGCCGCTATTTGTAGTAATTTACCATGAATAGTAGCCTTATAGGCTTGCCAAATGATAATCCGGGACGTGTCCGAAGGCAAATTCTTCCAGAAAAATGTGCGCATCTCCACCTCTATCTCTGTTAGTACAGACGGGTCATTTAACAATGTCATGTTGAGGCGCCACGGGGATTGGTAAGGTTTTTTCCACAAGTCTGAGAGGAATAACTGGACTGGAGTATGATCCGACCACGGGGTAGCAAGGATCTTGGAGGAAGCACATACAGTACTAATGGGGAACCTATAAAGATATGATCTATCCAGGAATACGTTCCATGGATGTGCGAATAGTAACTATGATCTCGGGTGGAAGGGTTAACTTCCCGCCAAGCATCAATTAAGTCATTATTGTGTAGCAGGCGTGCTAATTTACTACTATTTCTGGGCACATTTTTTAATTGAGACTTATAGGGCAATGATTTATCCAACATTCGGTTTAATGGTAAATTACTGTCTCCGCCTAGGATCACCTATCCCTGTGTCTTTGGGAGTAGTACTGCTAACATGTTGTGAAAAAACACCAATTGACCTGAATTGGGAGTATAGTATGATATGAATGTGATTAGTTGGTCATTAATACGACCCGCTGCCATTACGTGTCTGTCCAGTTTACCCCTCACTATGGAGATGGGAGTAAAGGTCACCTTTGGTGAAAAACATATGGCGCTCCCCTTTTTTTTCTCAGTACCCGAGGATAGGTAGAACTGTGGATAGTGGGCACTGAGGTAGCTTGGGGTCGAGGTTTTTGAGAAGTGGGTCTCTTGCAGAATCAATTTTTCTGCTTTTTGTTTGTGATAGTAAAGGAAAGCTTTCACCCTCTTCAGAGGGGAATTGAATCCTTGCACATTGTGTGTAATTACAGAATACCTAGTCTGGTAGACAGCCAACATCATGGTTTGGCAGAGCATACTCACCTTGACCCTGAAGTAGGGGTTTCCTCGCTCTGATAGCTTGAGAAGAAGAGCAGCCCAAGGTCGGAGTCCAAGGAAAGAATAGAAAAGCAAAGAAATTAATTAGAAAAAGTGAAAAGAAATTGTGATGTCTATAACCTTGAAAAATGTGCAACATGGTACCTAAAAAAATGAAAGCACTGGGACAAAGCCCTCCCCAGGTCATAATCCTGGGAAATCAAACGTCGGGTTGCCCCCATCAAAAGATAGGAGCAAGGTCACCAGAGTGGCTTGCGAGTCCACCCTGACTCTAAACCTTATTTTCAATAAATAAACAGGAGGTTAGGCACGTGAATCTTCAGCTATTAGTGCAGTTAATTAAACAACGGAGGTGCCCCAGCCGCCCCCGCAACTTTCCGGGGTAATGGCGACGGGCCTGGCAACCCCATCATCCAACTGTGTTTTATTTCAACTCACCCAACCTAAAAGGGAATATAATATTATAACATTATAGTAGCTGCTAAAGGGCGACAGCAGTCAGTAATAAACATGGTAATATTACAGAACATTGGAACCATAAAGTCTGTCAAACAGAGGTGACCGCCTTTCCCCAACTGTGGAAGCTTACGCACCCCATCTGAGCACGATTCTGCTTGCAAACCTAAATGGAGAAAGATGGAAAAAGAAAAAAAACCATCAACCAAGTGTGGGGGGGGGGGGGGGGGGAACGAATTGATGCCATCTCAGGTGTGTGGTGGGGTTCTCCCGTTCCATCTAGGGTGATTTTTTTGGGTAGACGAAGAAGGAGTTGGCCTATCTTTTGATAGAATGTCCAGACTCAGCAGTAGATTTTCACTCTCATGGTAATTTGCAAAGGAGTGGGACTTGTCCTGGTAGGTAAAGGAAAGCAGGAATGGGAATTACCAGGGGTATTTTATCTGACGGTTCTGCAGCTGCTGTAGTAAAGGCTTCAGATTTCAACGTTTCTGCACTGTTGAAGGGGCGAGGTCTGCAAGTGACTAGATGGGTGTTCCAAAGAGTGTCAGATCCTGGTGATTCCTGGAGGCCGACATTCATTTTTCTTTGATCACCTCCAACAGATGGGGCGAGATGTCTGGAAACAGTTCTTTCATAAGAACATGTATAGCATTCTCCAGGTCCATGTGCGTTTCTGGTAGGCCCTGGACCCGCACATTATATCAACGGGACCCGTTTTCCAGGTCTTCAATTTTTGTGTAGGCCTCTTCCAAATGCTCGGGAGGGTTTGTTACAGCCCTGGTATTCTGATTCACTCTGGTTATCATTCCTTCCACCTTTGTTTCAACAGTGTCTAGTCTAAGCCCAAAACTCTGTATATCCTGCTTGATTGACTTCATGAGTGATAATAGAGCAGGATTTCGATAGTTCCTGCTGCAACACAGTAGAAAAACGTGCCAGCAGACCTGTGTCCCCTGCATATGAAGCAGGTAGAGGTGAGGATGAGGGATCCTCATGAGCAGGATTGGATTGGCTGAATACGGACTCAGCTAGCCATATTTTTGTCCATGGACAAGAATGGAGAGCTTGCCTGCTCTGGTGGTTCCAGGGGCACTCTAGGGGATGAGAACAGGGAGAGTGACTCATCCTGGGGGTTCCCATCATGAACTCACGATGACTGGGAAGAGAAGAATTCCCAAATTTCTGACCTTTGTGATGGATCCACTGGTTGCTGCTTGTTGCTTTGGCTGCCTTGTGTGTCCGGCTTGCCAGCTTTGGAGTAGGAGTCTACCCATGGGGAGGGGACCGCACCTGTCGTTGCCGATTCTTCAGCTTATACTGCCTCCTTTTTGGTTTTCCCGAGGCCCAACAGTCTCCCTGTGTTCCAGTCTCCCTGTGTGAGTGATTGCCCGGTCTTCCTGCGAGAATGAAAGCTAAATTAGAGCCGTCGGTGTGAGGAGTTTGGTCATAGCATGACTGTTCCTGAGGCCGCGCGCATGCACACTGTGAACTTATCCTTTAAATGATGCAGACCTATATCATATTCAGGGATTGTTGTGTTCGAACTTTTACATGACTTATGCTAGAGATCTTGCAGTCAGCATTTCTAGCTTCTGTCTCACCATTTTCAAATGTAATATTCAGAGAGAAAGACACAGGAGCAGATCTCATGCGGTATTTAGGTGTCTTCCTAAATACCGCATGTGACCCTGAAAATGTAAATTCCCTATTGCTTTATGCAATATTTATCGCATAGAAAAAACGCTTGGTAAATACTGCATAAAAGAGGCGTTAAAAGTCAATTCACAATAAGGAGAAAAAAAAAATGCATCACAACTAGTAAACAACATGCTTGTTAAGGAGTGTGTGGCGTCCGCGTCCTTAACAGCTGATGAGTCATCAGCTATCAGCGGGGCTCCCCGGTTGGTTGCTAAGGAGTGGATAGACACCACGTCCTTAACTGATGAACCATCAGCTGTCAGCAGCTGAATGTCAAAAAAAAATTGCGGTCAATGAAAAATTAAGAAAAAAACTTGGGTGGGATGGGGTGGATGTTCCATACCAGGCCCTTCTATGTACTTGTATAAAGATGGCTATACACTATGAAATCTCTGTACAATTTCCTTTAGATTTACCAGAACTATGGAATTGGAGGACCCACCTGAGCAATCCTTTTGACTTTAATCAAATTAGGCAGGCCCTTCTACTATATTGCTGATGGGAGATCTAAATGAGGTGAGTGCCGGACCGACTGGCAGACAGCGAGTGGGCTGGGGTTGAGGTGCCACTGGGGGTTGTTAGCCGCCCCCCAAAAAAGAAAAACAAAACAAACACCAGCCGCCACTGCTTCAGAGCAATATCTTTGTGACTCAATTAGGATAACGTGGCTGCACATCACAGTGTCTATAAGATTTGATAGCAACCGAGGGGCAAGCTGAGAATCATTACTTTAGTAACACATCACAGAACATAGCAACTTGCTAATAGCATCCCTCACAGTGAACTTCAGCAGCATGCCCTGAGACTGGGGCATGTGAAGATGGCTTTTGTCTGTTATTTTTGGGAGCTGCGATGCTCACAGGCTTCCCTCCAACTTCTCCTCTGATCATAGGTTGGTTTGAGGAGGTGGGCGGGTCTTTTCCTCTGCACATCCATGCCACCCACCTGCCCCTTACATTTGACATGCTTGTGGCGTTCTTGTTGGGGCATGACTATCCACCTTGGCTGACCAATGGGGACCCGTGTCTGGGTTCATATGAGCGGCAGCTGCAGCTCTGACCTGGACGCTTCACCTCCTTGGCATGTCAGCATGACACTGGTTGAGTCCTATTGTGCAACACTGGGAACAACACTCTCTCTGCATGAATCACTGAATCATCAGCCCACTCTATAGACTGAGCACTACCCCATTGTGCACTGGCATCTCAGGTTTTCAGGTAATCATTTGTTTATATTTCTTTATTCTATTTTTCACCACTACTCACTCACTCATACTCTCCTGGTATGTGTATATGTATTTACACATACATGCCATCTTCACTCTATCATATTCACTTGGCTCAGGGGTCTCTTTCACTTCTAATCCACTTGGGTTATATAATATTACACATTATTATTTATTTCTAGATTTGAGTCCCTGCTGCACCCCAGATTGGACATACTTGGGAATCACATTTATGTTCCCTGTCTTGCTATGGACTCCACCTCAGCTCCGGGTACAGACAATTATGCTTGCCCAATTGCTCCAGTACATACACCTTCACAAGCTGCTAACATGTAAGTAGTAGAATAAACGATCACCTTTCCACTTTCTCTACTTCATGTCTCTGCTTCCCCTTATTGGGTCGCATAAAACAAGTCAGTCTTAGGCCGCGTACACACGGGCGGACTGTTCGCCCAACTTAGTTCGTCAAACAATCCGACAAACAGTCCGCTCAAAATTTGCATGAACGGACTTGACCACACACGATGAACGAACAGTTTCAGCGGACTGTCTTACGGAAATTCCGAAAAACTTTGTTTGTCAGACTGTCCGCTGAAACTGTCCGCTGAAGCCCACACACGAGCGGACTGTCCGCTGAAACACTGTTCAGCGGACTAAGTTGGGCGAACAGTCCGCCCGTGTGTACGCGGCCTTACAATGACCTTGTGTTCTCAGGTGTCAGAAACCATGAATCAGACTGAGACAAAAGTACAGTTAAGTCACACTTGTTTATTAATAAAAGTAAATAGAACAAACGTAGTCAAAACATAGTCAAAGTTCGGTAACCGGAATAGATAGTCAGCCGCGCCAGAAGGTCAGGGATCAGTGTAGTAGAACAGCAAGCAGGATCTGGAGACTGAAGGGATGTCAGCCAAGCAAGTCTTTAAACAGGCACGAAGGAGACAGTCTATGTGATTTTGACCAAGGCAAAGGCAGAGATCCTCTGGGCTGGACGGCTTAAGTAGGCACATAAAACACAACACACAAGGGTTTAAAAAAATGTATTGCACAGCTCCGGGGGTCTTCTTCTGTCTTGGGGGGTCTTCTCGTCGGACTACTCTGCTATCTTCTGCTAGCTCTTTTACTAGTGGAGGAGCCCGGCTTTCTTCTTCATCGCCGCCCGGGGGTCTTCTTCCGACTTCAGGGGTCTTGTCCCCCTCTTCGGGGGTCTTGTCCCCCTCTTCAGTTATTCTTGCCGGGCCTCCACTTTCTTCCTTTAGCTCTTCTACTAGCAGTGGCCGGTCTTCTGTCGCCGCCTCTTCTTCCAACTTCGGGGGTCTTGTCCCCCTCTTCGGTTCTTCTTGCCGGGCCTCCGCTCCTGTCAGGAACCATGAAACAGACTGAGACAGAAGTACAATCAAATCACACTTGTTTATTAATAATAAAAATAAAAAGGTAAATAGAAAAAAGCGTAGTCTAGCATAGCCAGAATCCAGTAGCCAGATCGGGTAGTCAGCCAGTCCAAAGTTCATAAACCAGATTGGGTAATCAGTCAGTCTAGAAGTCAGGGATCCAAGGAGAGCAACTGCAAGCCAGATAAGAAGCCAGGAGGGATGTCAGCAAGCCAGTCTAGAAACAAACAGCAGGAGATGGTTCCTAGTGATGTGACCAAACGTGAAGGCAATGGAGAAATGAGCTGGAAGACTTTAAATAGGCAGGTCAGACGAGCATCATCGGGAACAGCTGGTAACTGTGGAGAGAGAAGAGAGCTGGCAATTAGCTGACAGCTGAGTGGCCAGCCCAGAGGAGGAAGGGCTAGGCCAGCCCTGACAGTACCCCCCTCCTCAATTACCTCTCCCCCTCAGAGGACAACCAGGCTTGAGGGAAAAACGTCTATGGAAATCATGAGGCCTGTACGTCTGAAGATGGGACCCCAGAGCATTCCTCCGGACTGTACCCCTTCCAATTCACCAGGTACTGTATGCACCCATGGAACCTACGGGAGTCAACAATGGACTGTACTTCATACTCCTCATGGTTCTCAACCTGTACAGTGTGAGGACATGGCACCAAGGTGGTAAAGCAGTTTCAGACCAAAGGTTTTAATAAGGAGAAATTAAAGATACACATATTAGAAGGAAGGTCTAATGCATAAACCACTGGGTTAATCCTGTAAAGAATAAGGAAAGGCCCAATAAACTGAAGTGAAAACTTCAGAGAGGGAACACGAACTTGGAGGTTGTGAGATGACAACCAAACCCTGAACCCAACCTGGTAGGAAGGTGCAGGCATGTAGTCTGTAGCCATCATTAGCATGTCGCAAAGCCCCCTGGACTTGTGCCCAAGTGGAACGAAGACCACGGAGATGTTCCTCTAACTCGGGAATACTCTGCCGAACAAATGAGTCAGGCAGCATGGAAGGTTGAAAACCATAGTTCGCCATAAACGAGGATAATCAGGAAGCAGAATTCAAGGCACTATTGTGAGCAAACTCTGCCCACGGTAATAAGTCTGACCAGTTGTTATGATGGTCAGAAATATAGCAACGTAGGAATTGCTCCAAGGACTGATTGGTTCGTTCTGCAGCCCCATTAGACTGTGGGGGATACGCAGAGGAAAAAGCAAGCTGAATTCCCAACTGTGGACAAAAGGCTCGCCAGAACTGGGACACAAACTGACTACCCCTGTCCGAGATGATCAGCCCATGTAAGAGAAAGATCTCCCGAGCAAAAATGGAAGCCAGTTCCTTAGAAGTGGTCAACTTCTTAAGTGGAATACAATGAGACATTTTTGACAATCGGTCAACCACCATAAGGATAACTGTGTTACCCTGGAAGTTGGGTAACTCCACAATGAAATCTATAGATAGGTGGGTCCAGGGCCTCTCTCCATTGGGTATGGGTTGTAGAAGGCCCACTGGAAGGTGTTGTGGACTCTGAGCACACACAGAACAGGCAGCTATGAAGGTGGTTACATCAGCACATAGACTAGACCACCAGAATTGTTGGGAAATGGCTCAGAGTGGATTCTTCCCAGGGTGGCCAGCAGTAGGACTGCTGAAAGTTTCTCTGGGTCCATCAAAAAACCAGCAGTGGAAATTACATAATCTAGGAATTTAACCTGTTCACAATGGAATTCGCACTTCTCCAATTTACAATACAGGTTAATTATCTCTCAGCCTCTGAAGCACACGACAGACATCTGTTTGGTGGCTCTCCAGGAACTTGGAAAATATGAGGATATCGTCGAGATAAACCACCACACATAGCTGCAACAAATCTCGGAGGACATCGTTAATAAATTCCTGGAAAACTGTTGGGGCGTTACAAAGGCACAGGGCATTATGAGGTACTCATAATGGCCTGTTCTGATATTAAACACAGTTTTCTACTCGTCATCACCCTCCTTAATCCTCACAAGATTGTATCTCTCAAATTAAGCTCAGTGAAAACCATTGCTCACTTGAGGCGGTCAAATAACTCCGTAATCAACGGAATCAGATAGGGGTTCTTTTTTTTAATCAAAAGTAAAGTTTGAGCATAAAAAGTCAATACAGGGTAATACAGAGTAAACAACGGGTGCAACAGGCACCAACACTTTTTAATAGAATGTACAAGAATTATCCGACAAGTGCATCTAGACCTTCTGTCTGCTTGACCCCTTATTTCTTGCAAAAAGCATTAGTGCATACGGGAGTGTTCCTGGTATGAGAAATGAGGGAGATGTCAGATGGACATTGTATCCTAACTTTGATGCACTCTCAGCCCTAATCATCGCAGGTGGAGGAAGCCTCCGTCCACCTACCCCAGACCTTCTGAAATTTCCCCGGGCATCCACAATGAGAGTATATAGCTTTTTTATATGGCAAGGTGAGGTTCACAGCCATTTTCCATTGTTGGAGCGAGGGAGAGGTAGGTCGGAGCCATAGCTGAGAGATTTGCATTCTAACAGTAAAGAGAGTTCCGTGAAAAAATATTGAGAGGTACTTCTCTCCTTCAGGTAAGGGGAGTAGACCAAGTATGCATTGGCGTGGGTATAGTGTTAGGGGGGATCGCATATGGTCGTGGAGGAATTTTTTATAACCTGCGTCCAGTATTGTTGGATGGGTGGGCAGGACCACATCAAGTGGTAAAAAGTGCTGCTGGTGTCCCCACAGCTAGGACAAGTCAGGTCCACACCTGGTTTATACTTAGACAGTCGAGCGGGGGTGATATATGATTTGTGAAGGATATAGAGGTGGGTAAGTCTATCAGAGAGTTTAGGTGATACTTTTTTGGGCGTTTCCAAAATTTCCCCCCACTGTTCATCCTCAATATCCCCAAGATTCGGCTCCCATTTCGTCTTGAGATGATAGGCGTGGGCTGTAAGAAGTTGTGTTTACATGGTGGAAATTAGTCTTTTAGGGTCTTCAACGAATATGATGTCCGCTAGAGACACTGTTTCTAGTGTGGGGCTAGAGCTCCCAAGTTGAGCCTGAATAGCATGGCCAACCTGCAGATAGCGAAAAAATGCGTGGTTGGGAAGATCAAATTCTTCTTTAAGGGTTTGGAACATCTTAATGACATGTCCAGCGAGAAGTTGCGACAGGTATATAATTCTCTTGGCTATCCATACCTTGTGGTCAGGATGGTCAGTAATTCTGGGAGGAGAGGGTTTGCCCATAATGGCATGTGGGTATGCAGAGAAGGAGCCCCAATGATGGTTTGTGCTATGTGCCAAATCTTATGATGTACTAGCATGTGCCTTTTATCGCCCAAGCGTGAGAGACCCTGATGCTTACAAAGGAGTACCTGGAAGGGGTGGGCCACTATATCTGTGACTGCCATGCACACTAACGTGGAGTATCTGATTTTGTCATGCCTGTTGAGGTAGTGGAGATGAGACAATTGGGCGGCTAGGTAATATAGTGCCAGGTCAGGTATGGCAGCGCCACCCAGATGAACAGGGCATTTAAGGGTTAGCCATGACAGTTTATGCCTAGAGGAGCCCCAAATGAATGCGTTGAGAATAGATTCCATGTTTTTAAATATGCGGGGTGCAACATAGAGCGGGGCATGCCAGAAGAGGTAAAGTAGTTTGGGGAGGAGAACCATCTTTACCAAATTGAGGAGGCCCATAACCCCAAGGGGGAGTCTGGACCAGACCTGGGTTTTGTGTTTAAGGAGTTCAAAGAGTGGTTCTAGGTTAAGTGGTATACAGTCTGTCAGAATGGGAGCATTGTACCCCTAGGTATTTAATCTGACTAGTTTGCATTAAAAGGTAGGGCCATCTGGGTGTCCGAGGGGACGGCAACGTCTATGGGGAGAAATTGGGATTTGGACTAGCTTATTTGTAGCCCCGAGAAAGCGCCAAAGCGCTGAATTAGATGTAGGGCTGCTGACAAGGAGGGACCTTCATCCTCAAGGTAGAGCAGCATGTCGTCAGCATAAAGGCTGACCACCTCAGTCACCTGGCCCGGATATCAGGGTGGGCCCTGTTAGCAATCGCCAGAGGCTCCACAGCTAGTGCATAGAGCATGGGTGAGATTGGACAGCCTTGGCGGGTTCCTCGGAACAGTGGGAAGGAGTTAGATGTCAGTCCGTTTACCTGTATACGGGCAGTGGGAGCCTGGTAGAGGAGTCAGAGCCACTTAAATCTGGGGCCAAAGCCAAATCTGTGAAGGTACTCCCATAAGTAGCTCCACTCCACTGAGTCAAATGCCTTGGCGGCATCAAGGCTAACCACTACCCACTCACCGGCATTGTCGTGGAGGGCTTGGAGATTCATAAATAACCTTCTAAGATTAAATGCCGTGTTCTTATTGGGCATAAAGCTGGTTTGATCGGCAGGGCTGAGTATAACTTTATTGCAAGAATCTTGGCTAAAATGTTTGGGGAATTCTATGCTCTGTAGTAGGATATGTAACTCGCTCAATGGGCGGTCGGCTCTGGAGTTGTACAATTTAGCGTAAAAAATTCTAAACTCTTGGGCCACTTGTGCTGGGTCAGAGAGGATGACCCCAGCGTCTGGCTTGAGTTGGACCACTACCAGGGGACTATGGTCTAAATGGGCCATGTATGCTAGGAGCTTCCCCGCTCCAAGGAGTCAAGCGTTTCCTCAGCTTGTTTTAAAATGAGGTTCGAGGAAGCCTTGTGCCTGTTAATGTGGGTTGACAGTATCATGCGAGCATGCATTTTAAAGGCTTCCCAGATCATGCTGGTCAAGGTCGACCCTGCATTGGATTGAAAGTAGTGAGTCCACTCTCGCCGAATGACCTCCAGATCAGGAAGGACTGTAAACCAGAATGGACTCAGTCTCCAAATACGAGACGGTGGGGTAGAAGGGAGGCGGAGAGTAGCCCAGTAAGCTGAGTGATCGGAAAGGATCCTCATGCCGAAACCCACCTCCTGCAGGTGTGGGGTCAGGGAAGAGGATATCATAATCATGTCTATTTGTGACATTGCAGTCTGGGTAGGGTGTAAAGCAAGAGTATGCTCTGGCTCTAGGGTGTTTGAGTCTCCAGGTGTTGGACATGGCAAATTCTGAAAGAAATCTGCCAAAACTTGTCAGTGTGGGTTGGAATGAAGGCGTGGTGGGTTGGTGCAGTCTGTCAAGTTGAGGGTCTATTACAGCATTGAAATCTCCCAACCATATGGCAAGCACTGTAGGGTGCTGCTTCCTAAAAGCAATTCCCTCCTGGAGAGCCGCAAAATGGAAGGGTGGGGGGATATAAAATGCCAGAAAAAGAAGTTCAAGACCCCCCACTGCTGCATGCAAAAAAAAGGAATCTGCCCTGCTGGTCCGACCGAAGGTTGTGCAATTGGAACCGGACTGTTTTGGCAACAAGAATGGCGATTCCCCAGGAGTTGTTCGTATATGGGGCCTGATATGACCAACCCACCCACGTTTTTTTGAGGGACATCTGTAGTTGACCTGTTATATGAGTCTCAACCAGTACAGATATATCTGCACACAGTTGCTTTAGGTGAGAGAGGACAGCCATATGTTTGGGCCTAGCCATCACTTCCCTCACATTCCATGTAATTTGAGGGTTGCCATCTTGGTAATTGCCATTTGATACCATCCGGCTGAACCAGTGAGGGGCAGCCCAAGTTCACACACATAGTCGAGGCGATCAACATATAGGTATTCATAGAACAGAGCTCCACCACCCATCCCAATGCGCAGCCGCACCCAAGGGGTCTATAGCCGACAGAGCGAGGGAATGTGCGTGTGCGAGTCAATCGTAGCCCAAGGTCAAGTAAATAACATATTGGAACACTCGTCAGATAGCACAGTAATAATAGATGGTAAAAAATTAGAACAGAGAGAAAAAAAATGATTTATTAAACCTGTAGAA
This sequence comes from Lithobates pipiens, assembly GCF_037356315.1. Classification (NCBI taxonomy): domain Eukaryota; kingdom Metazoa; phylum Chordata; class Amphibia; order Anura; family Ranidae; genus Lithobates; species Lithobates pipiens. Next base: position 16,484,618 of record NW_027507790.1, read on the forward strand.
ACTTTGCCTACTCTGGATCAGCGTGGCAGAACAAACTCAGAGCATCTCCCCATAGCCATGGGAGCTGGAGCTGGCCAGGGAAACAACTCTTGTGGAAGCAGTGAAATACACAGTTTTCTGGAGTTAAAAACAGAGCCATGGGACTGCATTTGGGGGGAAGAGGCAGGTGCATTCACAGGCAGCAGTGGGGGGCGAACAACAGTAAACTGATGTGCATAACGGTACCAGCAAAGCTGGCATCTAGGTACAGCAAAAAGGGGTAGAAAGTTAAACCGAGAATGGCTGCAACGTTCTTCTGCTTGATCGGGGAACATGTCATGTCCAGTGAATCAACATGGGCGGCATTGTTCCATCAGTGCATGTGAGCATAAAGATGAGAGGGAGAGCGGGAGGAGGGGGGCAGAGGTGACAGTAATAACCATCTTCCCCTGCGGGATATAAGTGAGAGCAGTGAAGGGGGCCATGAGGGGAAACAATGCTAGGCCTACTCACGGTTCACAGTGCAAGTGTTCACAGGGTAGTATAGCAGGCCTCAGCTCTCCGGACATCCACATTGGAGTACATGCATTCATGGTGGTGCAGAGGCAGCCTCACCGCGTCTCTCCAACCATGGGATAACTGCTGCAGGATCTTCAAAAAAATATGCCTTGACCCGGAGGCGTGCTGGAAAGAGCATTGCATAGGCAAGATGGTGGGTACGGAGCTGGCGCTTAGCCTCCGTAAACTGTACTCTTTTTCTGGACCTCGGCGGAGAAATCCGGGAATACTGCGATGTGTGTGTCTTTGAACGGGATACTGCCCCTCTCATGGGTGAGACGAAGCACAGTGTCTCGGTCTCGATAGTTTAACAGCTTTGCGATAAAGGTGCATGAAGGAGTGCGCCAGGCGGTGGAGGTCTGGAAGCCAGGCAGTGTGCATGCTCCATCACGAATGTGGAGGAGAAGGCCTCCCTGCCAAAGTTAGTGATGAGTAGACGTTCAAGAATTTGGGGGGATCCGAGCCCTCAGATTTCTCTGGCAACACCACAAACCTGAGGTTACAGCGGCGGAGTCTGTTTTCCATGTCGTCCTGTTTGCTCAGGACGACACTCAGTTGATGTTGTAGGCACTCGGTAGTAAATTGCAGGGGGGGGGTGTATGCCGGCCTCCACCTGCCCAATCCTACGCTCCGTCTCCCCAACCCTCTCCCGCAGCTTGTGAAGGTCTTGGCAGATGAGGGAAATGTCTACCTTAACCTCCTCAATCCTTGAGGTAAGTGTGGTCTGAAAGAGGGAGACAGCATCCAGAATTCGATCAGTGGGAGGGCAGGACCTCCTCTCCCGAGCTGGATGCGGCGCCATCTTCCTCCATGGGGTCCAGATCATCAGCTCGGTATTTGCTGAGTTTCGCGATCGCCCCGATGGTCCATTTAGGCGGCGACATGGGCACAGTGTGTTCTCCAAGGGGGGCTGATGATTTGCCCCTGAGCAGGAGGTGGTTCTTGTCCCAAAGGATTGATTAGAAGGATATCATGCAGCCGGAGCTCTCACCCTGTGCATCCTATGCCATGCAGCTTCAGGCCACGCCCCCCTCAGATAGGGGTTCTTAATCGTGAAACCCAAGTGGTTCACCTTCATTGACTGACTCGGTACCAGGAGGCATGGGGGGTAAGGGAGGCACGGGTGGGACTGCAAAGCTCGGAGACAAACGTACAGGAGACTTCCGCAAGCGCGCCTTAAAAAAAGAGTCTCTCTGAGTTTGAAGTCAATGAGGATGGCAAATGTGATCAACTTCTCCAGCTCAGTGGGTATATCTCATGTTGCTATCTCATCCTTGATGGTATCCGAGACCATGAGAAAAAGCAGCCACGAGGGCCTCTTTGTTCTAAGCAACCTCTGCTGCAAGAGTATGGAATTCAATGGCATAATCGGCAACAGTTCTTGTACTCTGTTTGACATGAGGCACTTGGCAGCAGTAGCAGAGCATGCAGGAACATCAAATACCCTTTTAAAGGAAGCCACAAACTCAGGGTATCTAAAGACAACATGATTTTTGCGTCTCCCATAGAGGCCCATGCCAAGGCTCTCTCGGAAAGCAAAGATATCACAAAACCTACTTTGCTTCTGTCCGTGGGAAACGCCTGGGGCAGCATCTCAGAGTATATCTCAACCTGGTTGAGAAACCCTATGCATTGGACTGGATCGCCCCAAATCGCTTGGGAAGCGGAGCGGAACCAGACATACCTCTGCACAGAGACTGAAGCAGCAGCAGGGACGGCCTGTAACACAGGTTGTACCACACAGTTGGAGATTTCAGGTGAGCCGTGCAACTCAGGAGCATTTGTAATGCCATGGCAAACTTATCCATGCGGTGATCCTGCTCATCCAATCTGGAAAAAATGTTACCAACAAGTGAAATGACTGTATCTTCTGAATTTATGGCCTTCGCCTACTGTCAGAAATCATGAATCAGACTGAGACAAAAGTACAGTTAAATCACACTTGTTTAATAATTAAGGTAGGACTTCCGGTTCCGGCGCCGCATGGAGTAGCTGCTTCTCCCATCAGCTCCCACAGCTAGACTCCAAAATCGGCCTGTAAAATCAGCGGAACCCGCTCCAAACACTGGCTGCCTCTCCCCCCACACTCAGTCGCAACATGGACCGATTCGTGGAAAAACCGGACCGCGATCGCACAGCCGCAAATCGAGGCCCCAGCGTCGGCCTACATGGACCCTCCTGCGGATTCAGCACCAGACATGGAGGTAGGCGGCAGCCAGCGCCCCCCCCCCCCCCAGTCCTCACAGCATGCCTCTGCCCCTCAACAGATCACTGCCTCACAACAAAACCTGGCCTCACAGCAGATCACTGCCCCACAACATAGCAATGATCACCACACAGAGCTCATTGCACAGGCTGTGGCAGCTCTCCTCTCCTTCATGATAGCAGCCGCTGTGGATAAAGCAGTCATGCAGAAGCTCCAGGCCCAACTAGGAAAACATACCTCCAGACTAAATGAGGCTGAGCACCGCATAGCTAACATTGAGAAAGAACGCTAACAGGCAAACAGATATGTTCTGGAGAAATTAGATGATTTAGAAAATAGGTCCAGAAGGAGCAACCTGAAATTTGTGGGAGTCCCAGAATCATTGCAACCCTCAGCCCTTACAGACCTTTGCGCTAGGCGTATACCCGAAGCCCTAGGCCTCACAGGCCCCTAAACGGTGGAACGTGCCCACCGTATGGGAACCTTTAACTCGGATAGCAAATCATCCCGACCGATCATCCTAGCCTTTCCAGCTATCCTCCGGCTCAAAGCCCCTAATGGCGACCAGCTCTCCTTCCATGTCCCAACTGAGGCGGTGGCCTTTCTAAGATCCCTACGCACGGGCCCACACCTAAACCCCAAGTCCAAAACAGCCCCCATCAACCGTGCTCTGGACCAAAGGAGCCCCACGCAAAGACTCCCCAAAACGATTTAGAGCTTCTAGACTGGATCAACGTCACTCCACACCTCATTGAAAGAACCCTTCCATTGGCACTACAGCCTTTGTTACTATTAATCCTCAACCGGCCTCACGGACCAGTCCAGGTGAAGATGTTTCTCATTTTATCCTCTTTCTACTTTGATCTCTTCCCTTCATCGTATCCCCCTCACGTACTGGTAGGCCGAACCTTTACGCTGTTAAAACACAATATTGATCTGTTAATGCTTGTTTAAGGCTTTTTTATCTCTCTTAAAATGCAGTGTTCTCCCCTGACCTCCTTGTGTAGATCAGACGACACTCCCCATTAGTGATGGATGAACTTCCGACGGGACGTTTCGCAAACGCGGCCGATAGTTCGCGAACCGGAACGTTCGCGGCGGGCCCCATTGTTTTCAATGGGAGGCAAACTTCGCAAACCTACAGGTCAAATTTGCAGCCACAAAATAATTAATAGCTGTGCAAACATAGTCCCACCACATGGCCAATGACATAAAACATGTATGAGGTGAATCTGGGATCCACAACTACAAGCATTCTTTTTTTATATGGGAAATTGTTGTGACAATTCAGGACTGTGGAGCGCATGAAGGCAATGGAGGAGAGGGAAGGTCAGGGACCAGGGTAGGCAAAGAAGAGGGTGCAGGAGATGATTACCAGCAGCGTGACATACAGCAATGACACCTGCACCGTGATAGAGTCATCTGACACCAGCACCGCGATAGAGAGCACTGACATCAGCAGCGTGACATACAGCAATGACACCTGCACTGTGATAGAGTGATCTGACAACAGCACCGTGATAGAGAGCACTGACATCAGCAGCGTGACATAAAGCACTAACACCAGCACCGTGATATACAGCACTGACAGCAGCACCGTGATAGAGAGCACTGACATCAGTAGCGTGACATAAAGCACTAACACCAGCACCGTGATATACAGCACTGACAGCAGCACCGTGATAGAGAGCACTGACATCAGCAGCGTGACATAAAGCACTAACACCAGCACCGTGAAATACAGCACTGACAGCAGCACCGTGATAGAGTGCACTGACATCAGCAGCATCACATACAGCAATGACACCTGCACCGTGATAGAGTCATCTGACAACAGCACCGTGATAGAGAGCACTGACATCAGCAGCGTGACATAAAGCACTAACACCAGCACCGTGAAATACAGCACTGACAGCAGCACCGTGATAGAGAGCACTGACATCAGCAGCGTGACATACAGCAATGACACCTGCACCGTGATAGAGTCATCTGACACCAGCACCGCGATAGAGAGCACTGACATCAGCAGCGTGACATACAGCAATGACACCTGCACTGTGATAGAGTGATCTGACAACAGCACCGTGATAGAGAGCACTGACATCAGCAGCGTGACATAAAGCACTAACACCAGCACCGTGATATACAGCACTGACAGCAGCACCGTGATAGAGAGCACTGACATCAGTAGCGTGACATAAAGCACTAACACCAGCACCGTGATATACAGCACTGACAGCAGCACCGTGATAGAGAGCACTGACATCAGCAGCGTGACATAAAGCACTAACACCAGCACCGTGAAATACAGCACTGACAGCAGCACCGTGATAGAGTGCACTGACATCAGCAGCATCACATACAGCAATGACACCTGCCCCGTGATAGAGTCATCTGACAACAGCACCGTGATAGAGAGCACTGACATCAGCAGCGTGACATAAAGCACTAACACCAGCACCGTGAAATACAGCACTGACAGCAGCACCGTGATAGAGAGCACTGACATCAGCAGCGTGACATACAGCAATGACACCTGCACCGTGATAGAGTCATCTGACACCAGCACCGCGATAGAGAGCACTGACATCAGCAGCGTGACATACAGCAATGACACCTGCACTGTGATAGAGTGATCTGACAACAGCACCGTGATAGAGAGCACTGACATCAGCAGCGTGACATAAAGCACTAACACCAGCACCGTGATATACAGCACTGACAGCAGCACCGTGATAGAGAGCACTGACATCAGTAGCGTGACATAAAGCACTAACACCAGCACCGTGATATACAGCACTGACAGCAGCACCGTGATAGAGAGCACTGACATCAGCAGCGTGACATAAAGCACTAACACCAGCACCGTGAAATACAGCACTGACAGCAGCACCGTGATAGAGTGCACTGACATCAGCAGCGTCACATACAGCAATGACACCTGCCCCGTGATAGAGTCATCTGACAACAGCACCGTGATAGAGAGCACTGACATCAGCAGCGTGACATAAAGCACTAACACCAGCACCGTGAAATACAGCACTGACAGCAGCACCGTGATAGAGAGCACTGACATCAGCAGCGTGACATACAGCAATGACACCTGCACCGTGATAGAGTCATCTCACAACAGCACCGTGATAGAGAGCACTGACATCAGCAGCGTGACATAAAGCACTAACACCAGCACCGTGAAATACAGCACTGACAGCAGCACCGTGATAGAGAGCACTGACATCAGCAGCGTGACATACAGCAATGACACCTGCACCGTGATAGAGTCATCTGACAACAGCACCGTGATAGAGAGCACTGACATCAGCAGCGTGACCTAAAGCACTAACACCAGCACTGTGATATACAGCACTGACAGCAGCACCATGATAGAGAGTACTGACATCAGCACCGTGATATACATCACTGACACCTGCACCGTAAGCAGCCCCAAAAGGAAGTCAGCATAGCACAGGGATGGTGGGAGCCCCTCATAATGAGCATAGCACAGGGATGGTGGGAGCCCCTCATAATGAGCATAGCACAGGGATGGCGGGAGCCCCTCATAATGAGCATAGCACAGAGATGGTGTGAGCCCCTCATAATAAGCAGCCCCAGGAGGATGTCAGCATAGCACAGGGATGGTGGGAGCCCCTCATAATAAGCAGCCCCAGGAGGAAGTCAGCACAGCACAGGGATGGTGGGAGCCCCTCATAATGAGCATAGCACAGGAATGGTGGGAGCCCCTCATAATATGCACAGCAGAGGTACAGCCCCAGGAGGATGTCAGCACAGCACAGGGATGGTGGCAGCCCCTCATAATAAGCAGCCCCAGTAGAAATATGACACCGCTCAACCTCTTCAAAGAGGAGGGTACGGGCATATAGTACGGTGTGCTTTTTTTGGACAAGGAAGTGAGCCAAATGAAGAAAGAAGGTCTCTGTGCTCGATTAAAAAAATTGTTTATAGACATATACATGGTCTACTGGTCACATGTGCTGAATTCCTCCGAGATCCATGCCTCATTCATTTTTAGAAATGTGAGGTAGTTAACACTGTCGTGAGCTAGGCGAGTACGCTTATCGTTCACGACCCCCCCTGCTGCGCTGAACGTCCTTTCGGACAGGACACTGGATGAGGGGCAAGCCAACAGTTTGATTGCAAATTGGGCAAGCTCTGGCCAGAGGTCAAGCTTGCCCACCCAGTAGTCCAGGGGTTCATCACTCCTCAGAGCGTCCACATCGGCCGTTAACCCGATGTAGTCGGACACCTGGCGGTCTAGGCGTTCCCTGATGCTGGATCCGGATGACACCTGTCGATGGGTCGGCTGAAAGAATGACCTCATATCTGAAGTCACCAACACATCTTCAAGCCGGCGCTGTTGGATTGGTACCCGTAATTCCTTCTCTGGGAGTAAGAATTGCTCCTCTGCCAACGCACGCAAAAGCAGAATGCAGCATTTCTCGAAGCAAGGCCTGGAAGTGCTGCATTCTGACAGCCCTCTGTGATGGAGGTAGCATTTCCACCATTTTGTGTTTGTACCGGGGGTCTAAGTACGTTGCCACCCAGTACTGGTCCTTGACCCTTATGCTTTTTATACGGGGGTCCCTATTAAAACACTGGAGCATGAAGGCCCCCATTTGCACTAAAGTGGAAGCGGTGTGGTGGCCTGGCTCCATCTCATCATCCAGGATAATGTCGTCCTCTTCATTCTCCTCTCCCCATCCATGCACAACAACAGGGGTCCCAGAAAGGTTTAAAGCATGCTCTTCTTGCTCCTCCTCATCCGCCCCAGCACCATCCTCCTCTGACTCCTCTTCAGACTCCTGTTGTTGACTTGTCTCAGATAGAGTAGCCCCCCCCCTGGGAATTCATCCAGCATTGCGACTTCCTCATCTCCCCGCTCCTGCTCCTCCACAGCTTGATCAATGACACGCCGCAATGCACGCTCCATAAAGAAGGCATAGGGTACCATGTCACTGATGGCGCCATGGCTGCGACTGACCAGTTTGGTGATCTCCTCAAATGGGCGCAGAAGTCTGCATGCGTCGCGCATGAGCAGCCACTGGCGCGATGAAAAAAAACCCAGCTCCCCAGAACCTGTTCTGCCGCAGAGTTCATACAGGTTGACGTTAACTGCACGTTTCTGCTGGAGCAGCCTATCAAGCATATAGAAGGTTGAGTTCCATCGCGTCGGGCAATCGCAAATAAGATATCTGACCGCCAGATTGTGTCGCCGCTGAATGTCAGCAAGGCGAGCCATGGCTGTGTAAGATCTTCTGAAATGGGCCGAGATTTTCCTTGCCTGCCGCAAGATGTCCTGGACCCCAGGGTATTTGACAACGAATCGCTGCACGACCAAGTTTAAGACGTGTGCCATGCATGGCACGTGCGTGATTTTGCCCTGTTTCAATGCGCTAAGCAGATTGGCACCGTTGTCGCACACCACTTTACCAACTGTCAAATTGAGCGGTGTTAGCCACTGATCTGCCTGTGAACGCAAAGCTGAAAGGAGTGCCGGGCCAATGTGGCTCTTGGCTTCCAGGCACAACAGACGCAGCACGGCATGGCAACGTCTCACCTGGCATGTCGAATAGGTTCTGGGGAGCTTGGGCGGCGCAGCGGAAGAGACGCTAGCAGCGGAAAAGGAGGAGTCAGCCGAGGAGGAGAGGGAGGAGGATGGAGTAGGAGGAGGAGGAGAAGAAGAGTCAGGCCTGCATGCAATCCGTGGCGGTAAAACCAAATCTACACGGGTGCCACGGGTTACATGCTTGACGGCCGTAAGAAGGTTCACCCAGTGGGCAGTAAAAGTGATATACCTTCCCTGCCCGTGTTTGCTAGACCACGTGTCTGTGGTCAGATGTATCTTGGCACCGACACTGTGTGCCAGAGATACATTCACTTGCCGCTGAACATGGCCATATAGCTCTGGGATGCCCTTCTGTGAGAAATACTTCCTTCCTGGGACCTTCCATTGTGGCGTTCCAATGGCCACAAATTTGCAAAAGGCCTCAGAGTCCACCAGTTTATATGGCAGTAGTTGGTGGGCTATGAGTTCTGACAAGCCGGCTGTCAACCGTTGGGCAAGAGGGTTATCCGGCGTCATCATTTTTTTACGCTCGAACATTAGGCCCACGGAAGCCTGCCTTTTTGCAGAAAAACGTGAGCTTGGCGTGATGGAAGGTGGAGTGGAGGACAATTGTGAGGAGAGAGGAGAAGGAGAAGTAGAAGACGAGGCTGGACGGTGAGAGCCTGGAGTGTGACTTTGTGTGTTCCGTTGCTCCCACTGGGCTTGGTGATGGCAGCTCATGTGCCTTCTTAAGGCGGTCATCCCTAGGTGAGTGTTGGGCTTACTGCGACTAATGCGTTGACTGCAAAGATTGCAGATGGCAACGCTATTGTCAGCAGCAGACACGTTAAAAAAAGCCCACACTGCGGAGCCATGTGTCGGTGTCCTGGGAGCGCCAGATGTGACCGTACATGGTCGATGACTCGCTCCTGATACATTTGCAGTCTGCTTTGTCCCTCCTGTGCAATGTAAGTTATTCCTGCTTCTCCTCCCTATCTGCTGGTCCATATCTCCCTCTGAACTCCCCTCCTCTTCCTCTCTTGTGGGCACCCACGTGACGTCACTAGACACGTCATCATCAACGTCACCTTCCCCACCGCTATAAGTAGAGATCTCGGAGTAGGCAGCAACACCGGGGACCAACCTCCTCCTTGGGCTGATCTGGGTACTGTCGTCAGACTGCTGAGTAGCGGTTGTTGCTACCTCCTCTTCCTGATCCAATACCAAGAGTGGCTGCGCATCAGAAATGTCTTGATATGGATCGGAAAATAATTCCTGTGACTCAAACGGAAGGTATGTGGTGGTGGTGGTGGTGGTGTTGTTGGTGGTAGTGTCTTTGGGGGTGCACATAGCAGAGAGTGAAGAAGAGGGTGCAGATCGAGAGGATGAGGAGGGTGCAGAAGAGTAAGGCTGAGTGAGCCACTCAACCAAGTCTGGTGCGTCCTTTAAAATAATTGAACGCACCTTCTGCAACTTCCCACTTTGGCTCAAGCCTGTTGCTCCTGCCCTACCCCTACCACCCCTGCGGAAGGGCCTGCCTCTTCCTCTGCCTGTCATTTTTTAAATGACCCTGTGACAAAACTCTCAGTCCCTATACCGATGAAGGACTGCTGCAGTATAGGGCAGCGGTCAGCAGTAGTGCACCTCAACCCTATGTATTGTGGACCTATACCAGTCCTTATAGAATAGCAGACTGTACCTCACTCAACCCTATGTACTGTAGTACCCTATACCTTACCAGTCCTTATAAGGACCTTTGTGGAACAAGTAGGTTGTGTGTGACTGATTAGCAGACTGTACGTCAGTCCCTATACTGATGAAGGACTGCTGCAGTATAGGGCAGCGGTCAGCAGTAGTGCACCTCAACCCTATGTATTGTGGACCTATACCAGTCCTTATAGAATGGCAGACTGTACCTCACTCAACCCTATGTACTGTAGCACCCTAGACAGACCAAGTTACCAGTCCTTATAAGGACCTTTGTGGAACAAGTAGGTTGTGAATGATTAGCAGACTGTACGTCAGTCCCTATACTGATGAAGGACTGCTGCAGTATAGGGCAGCGGTCAGCAGTAGTGCACCTCAACCCTATGTATTGTGGACCTATACCAGTCCTTATAGAATGGCAGACTGTACCTCACTCAACCCTATGTACTGTAGTACCCTATACCTTACCAGTCCTTATAAGGACCTTTGTGGAACAAGTAGGTTGTGACTGATTAGCAGACTGTACGTCAGTCCCTATACCGATGAAGGACTGCTGCAGTATAGGGCAGCGGTCAGAAGTAGTGCACCTCAACCCTATGTATTGTGGACCTATACCAGTCCTTATAGAATGGCAGACTGTACCTCACTCAACCCTATGTACTGTAGTACCCTATACCTTACCAGTCCTTATAAGGACCTTTGTGGAACAAGTAGGTTGTGAATTATTAGCAGACTGTACATCAGTCCCTATACTGATGAAGGACTGCTGCAGTATAGGGCAGCGTTCAGCAGTAGTGCACCTCAACCCTATGTATTGTGGACCTATACCAGTCCTTATAGAATGGCAGACTGTACCTCACTCAACCCTATGTACTGTAGCACCCTAGACAGACCAAGTTACCAGTCCTTATAAGGACCTTTGTGGAACAAGAAGGTTGTGACTGATTAGAAGACTGTACGTCAGTCCCTATACCGATGAAGGACTGCTGCAGTATAGGGCAGCGGTCAGCAGTAGTGCACCTCAACCCTATGTATTGTGGACCTATACCAGTCCTTACAGAATAGCAGACTGTACCTCACTCAACCCTATGTACTGTAGCACCCTACACCAGGTTACTAGTCCTTATAAGGACCTTTGTGGAACAAGTAGGTTGTGTGTGACTGATTAGCAGACTGTACGTCAGTCCCTATACTGATGAAGGACTGCTGCAGTATAGGGCAGCGGTCAGAAGTAGTGCACCTCAACCCTATGTATTGTGGACCTATACCAGTCCTTATAGAATGGCAGACTGTACCTCACTCAACCCTATGTACTGTAGTTCCCTATACCTTACCAGTCCTTATAAGGACCTTTGTGGAACAAGTAGGTTTTGAATTATTAGCAGACTGTACGTCAGTCCCTATACTGATGAAGGACTGCTGCAGTATAGGGCAGCGTTCAGCAGTAGTGCACCTCAACCCTATGTATTGTGGACCTATACCAGTCCTTATAGAATGGCAGATTGTACCTCACTCAACCCTATGTACTGTAGCACCCTAGACAGACCAAGTTACCAGTCCTTATAAGGACCTTTGTGGAACAAGTAGGTTGTGACTGATTAGAAGACTTTACGTCAGTCCCTATACCGATGAAGGACTGCTGCAGTATAGGGCAGCGGTCAGCAGTAGTGCACCTCAACCCTATGTATTGTGGACCTATACCAGTCCTTATAGAATAGCAGACTGTACCTCACTCAACCCTATGTACTATAGCACCCTACACCAGGTTATTACCAGTCCTTATAAAGGACCTTTGTGGAACAAGTAGGTTGTGAATGATTAGCAGACTGCAGCAGAAGGGCAGCAGTCAAGTATAATATTCTTTCTATATTTGGAAGAAAGAATATTATACGTGTACAAGCCTATTACCATACCACTGATACCAGTCCTGAAAAGAACCTTTGTGGACCTAATATAGTAACAGCTACTGATTAAACTGATCCTCACTGCCTCACACACTGCTTCCTGCCTGTCCCTATATAAACTGACAAAACAGAGGCTACTGGAACAATAACTGGAATAGCACTTTTGTGGACCTGATAGTAACAGCTAATGACTAAACTGACTGTCCCTACAGCAGACACACCGTCCTGTCCCTTTCTCTAAACTGACAAAAGACACTCAGGCTGCTGCAACAATCAGTAGCACAGCAAACCTATATACACCTAACACCTATACCAGTCCTGAAAAGAACTTTTGTGTACCAAATAGCTAGTGATTTGGGTCACTGCAATCTCTCCCTGCTCCACACAGCAACCTCTCCCTATAGTGACAGAAGAAAGAATGTAAAATGGCCACCGGATCGGGTGTATTTATAAGTTAGGGGGAATGTCCAAGTGTCCATGTGCTGTAATGTCTCAATTGGCTGTCCTGTACCCCATGATGGATGTGTCATCATAGGTCAAAGTTCTTTTACACAGTAAACACGGAAGTCCGCCGGGCGAACGGCGTCAATAGTCCGCCGAACGGGCGGACCGCGAACAGCCGAAATTCGCCGCGAAACGACCGCTGGGCGAACCGTTCGCCATCACTACTCCCCATGCACAACCCGAGCTGCCGGCATAATCTGCCCTCCAATACCATTAGAAGCTGCAGTCACGGGGTCTTGTAATGGGAGCTGGACTATACAGTGACTTCCATGCGGAAAAAAGCGAAGTTTGTCAGTATTACTGTATTGTTTCTACCTTTTACCCCCTTCCTTTTAACTCCTTACCACCCCCACGCACTCCCATCTTATGATTTGTTTGCACCAACAGACTCATATGGAGTGACCTCCTATATATCCCTGTTTTTATTTTCAGCGCACCTTCATATACTCTCTCAACCAATTTATACAACGTCAACCCATACCTCTATCATGGCCCCAACAGTATGAAAATAATCTCCTGGAATGTGAAGGGGCTTCGCTCCCCATCCAAGAGAATGAAAATTCTTCACCACCTCAAAAGGCTTAAAGCCAACATTGCCCTACTCCAGGAGTCCCACCTCCCCACCTCTGACTTCCAACGGATGAAAAAACTCTGGGTGGGTACGGTTCTAGGCTCTGATTCTAATGGCTGCAAAGCAGGCGTTCTAATATTCATACATAAAAACCTTCCCTGCAAGGTCCTATCTGTTGACTCAGACTCTCAGGGACACCTTTTATCCACACATGTTCAAATAGGGACCAAAGATCTAATAATTTCAAACATCTATGCACCCAACAATCCCACAAAACTGTTTTTTAGTACACTAACAACCTGGCTTCTTCGCGATCCATACCTCCCACACATAATTGGCGGGGACTTTAACACTACTCTACACCCAATTGACGACAGATCCTCTACCAAACGCCCAAGACCCCAATGCTTCGACACTTCTGGCCTCCACGTTAGAATCCCTTCATCTTCATGACATTTGGTGCCTTCATCACCCAACTGAGAGAGAATTCACATTCTATTCCAATCCCCATAATATCTTCACCAGAATTGACTACCTCTTCTGCTCAAATAACCTTGTCTCATTGATACCAGACACTGTCATACACTAAATTGTTATATCTGACCAGGCACCCATCTCAGCGACACTGGATAATCCTGACCTACACCCAAACCCCAAACTATGGCGCTTCCCCTCCTACCTTCAAAACAATTCTGACTTCCATTTATACATGGAAGACGCATAGTCTGAATACACCTCGACAAATGCACCACATGTAGACAACCCGAATCTGTTCTGGGAAGCGAGCAAGGCCTTTCTCAGGGGGCGCATTATCTCTTATGCGCCCTCTTTCAAAAGGAACACACTTAAAAATTACAAAACAGCCAGCTCCCGATTACACCATGCTCAATGTACTCTGTACACAGATGACGCCCCTGACAACAGGAGGATTTGGCAGGTAGCTAAACAATCCTTTGACACTTGGGCTAAAACCCTGGAATTAACCAAAAAAGCACACATGGATGCCACCCTCCACAAATTCGGTAACAAGACAGGTAAACTACTTTCAAGACTCTGTAAGGGTTTGCACCGTCCGACCTATATAACCTCCCTGCGTGATGCATCAGGTACTGTCAAATCCTCACAAAAAGGCATAAACGAAGCCATGTTACACTATTATTCCTCATTGTACACAACTGACCCTATAGACAATTCAACAGCACTTTCCTTTCTTGAGAAAATAACCCTCACACAAATCTCTCCCTCCCAATTGGATGCTTTAAACGCGCCCATCTCCCTTCCTGAAATAAATATCAACTGCCATTTGGAACCTAGCCCCCTCTAAAGCCCTAGGCCCAGACGGCTTCATGGGTGAACTCTACAAATCCCTACAATTGCTCCTAGAACCCACCCTCCATGACGTCTGCCATCACATATGGACAGGCGGCCCCTACCTATCCATGGGTAACCAAGCCATCAAACTATTAGCAAAAAAAGGGTAAGGACCCACAAGAACCAGGCTCATATAGACCCAACTCACTTTTAAATCTTGACGTCAAGATTCTCTCCAAAATTATAGCCACTAGATTAGCCTCCATTATCCCCTCTCTGATATATCCTGCCCAATTGGGTTTTGTGAAGGGCAGGACTGCCACCATGAACATTAGAAAGGTGATGATGGCACTGGAACATGCTAAATGCAATCCAGGGGGAGACCATGCTATCATCACCCTAGATGCGGAGAAAGCCTTCGATAATGTAAGTTTCAAATGGCTTTCCTTGGTCATGACCAAAATGGGATTCTCCGGCCCTTTCACTCACCTTATCAATACCATGTACACCGCCCCAGCAGCCAGACTTGTAGCGGGAGGACTCCTTTCAGAGGAATTTTGTCTCCACAAAGGCATGAGGCAGGGATGTCCTCTATCCTCACTCCTTTTCAACATTGCCTTGGAACCCCTATTCAGGTATCTTTCCTACATAGCCCCTTTACATGGTATCAAAATAGGCAAACACGAATTACAAACTTCACTCTTCACTGACGATGTCCTTATTTTCACAGCAAATCCTGCCTCCGATATGCTCATGATAAAATCAACCTTTGATCTATTTAGAATGTGTTCGGGCCTTCGTATAAATTACAATAAAAGTGAAATACTTCCCATAGGTACTCATTCAAAACCTTCCTGGGCCCACCAATCCATATTTACTGTCGCAAAATCCCATATCACTTACTAGGAGTAAAAATAGGGAAACTTCCCTCCTCTCTCTACCACCTCAAATATCCCCCCTTACTCACAAAAATCTCTCAGGAATTAGATAACCGGATGGATCTCCCCCTTTCACTCCTGGGAAGATGCCATCTGGGGAAAATGGTCGGTTGCGCCCGCCTACTTTATCCGCTCCAAACCATCCCTTTGCTTCTACATCATAAAGACACGAAATTCCTCAATTCTGCCATATCTAAATTCCTTTGGCGAAACAAAAGACCACGCATAGCCTTCACAAAGTTATATCTTTCCAGACACGAAGGGGGCATCAGCCTCCCTAACATCAGAACATACAATTTAGCATGTCTACTGAGGATAGGACTGGACTGGGTAGCCCAAAAGTTTCGCTACTCCAATCATCACCTGGAAACTGCAATGACTCACCCCTACTCCTTGGTAGCCCTCCTCCACTTCAAGTGGACATCCCTTCCAACTTCACTTCAGCACAACCTCCTGCTACGAGACACTGCAATTGCCTGGAGAGAAGTAAGGAAAAGCCTCAAACTATCACCCTTCATTTCTAGCCATCTTCCAATACAGGGAAACCCAAGCTTTCCTGCAGGTCTGGAACATCAACCTTATGTCACCTGGCAGCAAAATGGCCTCACAAAATTCGCTTCACTATGTGACCTGGAGACTGGTCTTCCTATCATTTTCCAAACATTAGCTGATAAATTCTCGCTTCCCATGTCACATGCCTTCCAATATGGTCAATGCATCAGCTTTCTGAAAAATGCCTGCAGAGATGACCATAAGAGGTTCAAACCATCCTTCACAGATATTATTCTCCAAGAAGACTAATACAAAATTCCAGACATCATCATCTTCTACTGAAAACCACTCCCCCTCTAACAGCCTCTTCAGCAGCCAACTGGGCAAAAGACTTTCCTGATACTGCACTGGTGGATAAAATCCTAGAAGGCCTTAATACCATCCACAAATTGGTTCCTAATTAATCTTGGAGGGAAACCCAATTGAAAATTGTCCACCGTGCTCATATACCCTTCCTCTTGGCCAAACAAGACCAAGCAGCCTCTATCTGCCCTCTCTGCCAACACCCCAGGCCCTCCCTGGCCGCTTCTGGTCATGCACATATATTTCCATCTTCTGGGACCAAGTCCTATCCTACATCTTTAAAATAACCTTGCTGAAACTACCCAAAGACCCCCTGCTCCTTATCTTTGGACACTGGGCCCCCCAGCTGCTGCCCTGGTCACTCAATCCTACCCCCTCTGGCAAAGACTGGTCCCTGATATGCCTCCTACTTGCCAGAAGAGCCATCCTGAAAATCTGGATCTCCAGCGTATGGCAAAACATCTCACAAGTCCAAAGAGACCTCCTACAACTACTATACAGAGACAAACTCAACACAAATCTATCCCATGAAAAGACCAAAACACGCTTCTACCACTAATGGCAACTTTTTATGGTCTCAACACTCACTCCTATGGATCAGACAAAACTGAGGAGCTCTCATTCTTATACCACGGCCTTCATCAACACCCCAATTGTGGCTGCCTTCTTCTCCAACTGAAAGTCCAACAACAACATAAGGACTTCACTTTTGGATGAATCCCAAAGCCTAGCGTGAGATCTTCACTCACCTACTAAAACCTCCTCCTCCTTCACTGTCACCACAGAGAATTCAATCATTGATTCCACAACCTCAGAGTCTACCCCCAAGATATCCCCTTTAACAAGAACTTGGTGCTCACCCCATCCCCTCTTTTTTTCCCTTTTCCCCCCTCCCCGTACTTCCTAGATCATTTATGGGTATTCCCTTGGTAAATCTAGGAACCTTTTGCCCTAGATCCATCCAGTTACCCCCCCCCCCCCCTTTTTAATATGAACGTTGCTTCTTTCTATCTCCTGTGGGATTCATTGTTACTGCCATGTACTTTGATATTTTCTTCATAACTGCTTTTCCCTGTACAAAATTACTGATACTGTTGAACTTTTACTCTGTATGTAGCATATTTCAATAAAATCTAATGTAAAAAAATATAATAATTAAAGTAAATAGAACAAATGTAGTCAAAACATAGCCAAAGTTTGGTAACTGGAACAGATAGTCAGCCACGTCAGAAGTTCAAGGATCAGTGTAGTGGAGCAGCAAGCAGGATCTGGAGCCTGAAGGGATGTCAGCCAAGCAAGTCTTTAATGCCATATCTGGTGAACGACCTTGCTGCCATGCCCGCCCTGGGGTATCCCATCCCTTTGCCCATTCATTTCCCGGTTCCCGTTTTTTAGAGTCTCTAGCGATCATACGGACACCCAGGGCATGGGTGAATTTCCTTCCCATGATGCCCGTTATGCGCTACTTATGCCGGAGCCCGCTGTTTTCTCTGGATATCTCATTTTATTTGGTGCTTCTGCCAACAGTAATTACCTCAGCTGTTATTCTTCCATCTGTTTTTCTTTTCCCCTTGGCTGCTAGTTGCGTTGGGCCGTTTTCTTTTCAGCCCTTCAATCGCCACTATGTTGTCCCATTTAGGGACACTCCTACCACCGCTAAGCCTTTTGGGTAGTGTAGTTCCAGTGGCCACCGGACCTTCTAAGCATGCGCATTGGCGTTTGTGTTTGTCCGCATCGAGCCGGGGACGTCAGATGCCGGCTTGATGGAGGATATTTAAAGCCGGCTTGTTTGAGATACTATCTTACAGAGCTGGAGGGTATGACTTTTATAAGTCCTGCAAATTCTGTTGGTAAGCTTTACCTTCACTACTGGTCTTTGTTTATACTGGACACTTTATTTTATTTTATAAGTTCTCTGTGCTATACTGTGTGCATTCCATGTATTATGTAGCTCTTGTTTCATTGTCTTTCTCCATCTCTCCTTTTTAACATCGTTTCATTATTCTGTTTCCCTTTTGAGATGCAGTCCTTTTTCTTTACCCCTAGGAAATGTTTCTAGGGGTATTCAATTAAAATTCCAAACACTTTTTCTCCCTAATTATTTCTCCTCGCCATTATACATTTAAATATCTGATAATTTCCAAATCCCTTCTCTGGATAGCTTTTTTCTTCATATTTATATTTTTCTTTTTCTTTAGCCATATCTGCTGTTACTGATAATAACAATCCAGCAGTTTATTCTAAGTCACCCTCCACCCCATGTTCTGTTACCATACATTTTAAGTGAGTATTATTAAATATTATTTATAAGCAATTTACCTTATATTTCTATTTCCCTGACTGTTTTTATATACAGCAGGACCCTTTATAATATAGCTATTTTTAGTCATTTATGCTTTATATGCTCCTGTTTTTGCTAGTCCGGTTTTTCTATCCTCTATGATCGCACTTTAGGCGCTTTTTCTCCCCCACGGGGTCCAGTGTCGATTGAAGGGTTCAGTGGTTGGGTGCCCCGGGGTGGTCCTGTTTGCAGGGTAAGCTCCATATGATGCCCCATTTTTGCTATATTTACTTATAAATGTGTTTATATGTGATTATATTATTTGCTCTGTGTATTTATATTATATTTTTCTTTTACACATATTCAGTTTGTTTTTCTATACAATTAATGGTTCGCACATCACCTGAAGAAGCATTTCAGTGAAACATGTCGGGTGTTCAAACACCCCAGCTTGTTCAAACCACCTTACCTGTAAATCACTGTAATTATTTCTATTGTATAATTGTTTTTTAACCTTGAAATTTGATTTAAAATTTGTATTAAAAATTTTAAAACGCTATACTGTTCATTTCTATTTAAATTCCATTGATATGCACCGTTAAAATCCCTGTTCCCCTATTCCCATTTATTATACAGTTAAATCACACTTGTTTAATACTTAAAGTAAATAGAATAAACGTAGTCAAAACATAGCCAAAGTTCAGTAACTGGAATGGATAATCAGCCACGTCAGAAGTTCAGGGATCAGTGTAGTGGAGCAGCAAGCAGGATATGGAGCCTGAAGGGATGTCAGCCAAGCAAGTCTTTAAACAGACACGAAGGAGATAGTCTCTGTGATGTTGACCAGGGTGAAGGCAGAGATCCTCTGGGCTGGACGGCTTAAATAGGCAGGACTGATGATGATATCTGAGGAGAGCTAGGAGCTGGCAATTAGCCGTCAGCTGAACAGCCAGCTTGGAGAAGGAAGGGCTGAGCCCAGCCTTGACATCAGGATTCTTTCATGGAGGAATATTTTTTCAACTATATTATGTACGATTTGCCAATTATATGCTGATGGTTTGTAATGTGCCGCTCAGGTGTTTACTATACTCCACTATATGTATCCACTGCTACATGTCATTGCTGTGTGTTTTAGACAATAAACACATCACTTATTACCTGGATTTACTTGTTTTAGTTAGTGTTCTACAATTTTCTCTCCTGCAAAGACAGCTACTGGTAAGTAACTGGTACCTTTCTCAAGTCATCTTCCAGGACGGCACACCTAAGAGGATAAACAAGTATCTCAGGCCTACCTTAGGGTGGGGCCACTGCAAGACCCTCTTGGCGAACCTTGATTCTGCAGTGAGCTTTACCTCCACTCCATATGCTTGATGAAGGCATCTTAGCTGGATCATGCGGCTAATCTGCAGGTCTGCTCCACAGATGTCCCTGCCTTTTCCGCTTCGGATGCAGTATCTAGGTGGAATGAGCTCTTAAAGATGGAATCAGAAAACATGTTAAACTTGTAGGTTAGCAATGTTGCCTGTCTCACACATCTAACAATCATGACCTATTGTGACTGTAGGTGCTAATTAGAACCACTAAAAAGATAAATCAGAGACCTGTGTTGTAAGACAAGGACACTAAATTGATCAATAAGAGGGCCTTTCTAAACATTACCCTGTTCAGGGAAATAAAACTGCAAAAAAAAGAGGGGGGGGGGGGGGGCCTGACAGAAAACCTTTTTTGTTCCTTTTTATCTTTACGTCAGCAAAGACTAAAGGGAAGCCTACTTAAGGGTAATAGATAAACAGAAGCTTGATCCCTGGGTTTAAGGCATGACCAATCTATGGCTTTACTCATGCCTGAGAGCCTACTTCAGGAGATTAAAGTCTCTAGCAGGAGTAGACTACCCTTATTGCTACGTCTAGTTTTGCTAGAAGGGCGAAATGAAGGTCCTACACCGAGCCGAAACCTATTTGATCGGGTATACATTTTTATACTTCATCCTCAGGCCCTAATACTCCTCTGAACAGAACTCTATAAGTTCTTACTAAACAGGGTCATTCATTATCCCCTTCCTCCAGTGTCCCGTAACCCTACTGGGCTTCAGTCCTAGGAAATGGTTCTGGCATCCCTGAATGTAAGGGTCCGAGGCTTTCTGACATGTGACATCTGCAGGCAGAACTCCTGGCCCCTCCATGGAAAAGAAGGCTGAAATACAAAAGGTGATACATGCATTTTTAATATCACAAATAAAAAGATCATAGATTGTGGGCACGGCACAATAGATTTGGACAGAAAGGACCCAAGCATAGACAACAATGTTGTGTACCTGAGTGTGACTAGCTAAACCGATATATCAAATATGGTAAGAGACCCAAATCTGAACCTCAATGTAGACAAACAGTCCTCACAGTCTGGTTTTCTGATGTGCTGCCAAGATGTAAAAACATTGAGACACAAGCAAACCCTAAATGCTGCGTATTTCTGAAGTGTAGCTAGCTAGGTCATAACTGATATATAAATACAGAAAGGACAGGAACCCCTTTACTGTTGTGTTTTAGTGACGTACAGCAAAACAAGGCTATAAATATAAAGACAGAAAGACCCAAACTTCTATGTTGCTTATTTCTGACAAACCACCAAATACAGTAATAAGATCAATATGAACACCAACCCCTGTGTTGTGCATTTCTGCTATGCCACAGGGTAAAATAATATGGAACACGAGACAATCCTTTCTGTTATGCAGTTCTGTAGTGTAGTTCAGATAGAATCAACACTGAGAAAAGACACAGGCAACCTACAGCATTGTGTTTTTCTGAAGAGCAGTAAGGCAAGGCAATATGAAACAAAGCACCAACAAGCTTCAATCCTGAGTATTTCTGCTGTGCAACAACATAAAAACAGACACTGAGGAAAAAAACAGACAGCCTTTACAGCTGCAATCTTTCTGGTCTGCTGCAAAATAAGACAATAACGTCATGATGAGTATTCCTGCTGCGTAGCAAAACCTCAACCAGAAGGGACAGATAAGCTTAGGGCTCCCACACCCATGCGACCCAACCTGCGACTTGGGACTGCATGACGCATGAGAAGTCATACACTATGGCTTCCAATGGGTACCATTCATGTCTGTGTGACTCCAGCAGTCCCCGATTCCTGGAACCACAGACCTCAAGATTACACGGGTCGCAGGGAAAAAAATAGCAATTTTCAGGTCGAACAAGTGAGGGGTCCCCAATGCTGTGACTCCCTGCAACAGTGCAGCCAACAACCCCCTGTTGTGTATTCCTAAGATGCAGAAAGGTAGATCAATGAAAAACACCGCTCACTGCTGTGCCTGATATACAAACGATAAGACAGTAAATATAGGACATACAGGACACAAACATTCAATCTTTGTGTATGTCTGATGTGTAGCAATATACCAATACTGAGCAGAGATGCCACCATCCTCAATGTGTCACTCAGCTGAGCAGCAAAAACAAAATCGGAAAAAGACAAGCAAGCCAATAAGGCAGTATATACAAGACATACAAAGCACATACAAATTGAAGTGATTTGGCCTTGTGACTCAACATGTCAAATCACATGGATAAAACCAGCACAAAACCACTTTGTGGTGCTGCACGGATTACCAAAGGCAGTATATGTACTACCCCTGGCAGGGGTTCAATTTGTATTTCTGCTATGTAGCCCAACAAATCCGAACCATCAATTTTCACTGCTGCCTTTCTGATAAGGCAGTAATACAGGACACAAAACCCTACAGACAGACCTCAATCTTGTATATGTCTGATGTGCAACAATAAAACACTCTGAATAGAGATAGCACATCCATATTGAAATGATTTGTCATGCAACTCAACATGTCAAATCGCATGCTTAAACTCGGCAGCCATTGCCGTTAATAGCACTGTCTGAATTGGCACAACGCCACTTTGCGGTGCTGTACTGATTACCAAAGGCAGTATATGTACTACCCCTAGCCCAGGTTCAATTTGCAACAAATCAGGACCACCAAACTTCACTGCTGCCTTTCTGATAAGTAACCAACAAGGCAGTAATACAGGCACAAAGCCCCATATACAGACCTCAATCTTGTGTATGTCTGATGTGCAGCAATATAACCATTATGAGCAGAGATGTCACAAGACTCAATGATGTGCATTCCTGCTGTGCAGCACAAAACCAGAAAGTACAGACTACCTTCACTGTTGTATTTGTCTGATCTGTAGCCAAACAAAGCAGTTCCTTTAAGATATAAAGGTATAAAGGACAGCAAACAAGCTTCAGTGCATTTAGCAGAGATGTCACAAATCTCAATGTGTATTTCTGCTGTGCCACAAAAACATCCCAACAAGGACAAACCTTCACTACTACTACTCAGGTCTACTGGTTTGCAACCAAGGAGGAGTCATGGTGTATCCCTTTATGAAATAACCAACAGGGGCAATTTATTTCATAGGTATAGCCTGGGCTGTAGATACTAAACCTTCCCCACCAGTGAAGGAACAAATCCTAAAATGGTTGGACACCCTATTATAGTAGTTATTGTCCTACCTTACCTCCATAGACTGAGCATACGCTAGCCAGCTCATACCCAGGTGGGGGCTGATTAGCAACTAAAGTCTCAATGAGCCCAGCCCTAAAGACCAATTTAAGACAGCCTCTAGAAGAGGTGGTTACCAATTTAGCCTGGGGGTAAATAGCTACTTGCAGGCTTCAAACAAGCAATCATGTAGCTCTTGTATAGGTTTGTACAGAAAATCCTCAATTAAAGGGATGTAGGAAGCGATCTATGGTAAATCGCCTTTAGATCTGCCACTGAGTGGATTGTAGCCCAAACCAACAAAAAAGGTTTTCTTACCTCCTACACTATAATATAACCACAGTGTAAAGGTGGAGTAGGAGGTTGGAGCTTATGAAAGTTACCTATAGCAAGCAACCCCCAAAAGGAGGATCTGTCACAAGTGAACCCCTACTGTGCCACACAGAAGCTTGTTCCCTGCCCATCGTTGAATGTTAGGTCAGCTTTTAAGCATCTTGAAGCAACTTCAGATTCCTAGCAGCTGGGCTAATAGGGCCGGTAACCTAATGCACCTGCTGACCAGGTGAGCTTCTGAATTCACTAATCACTGCCCAATTAATAACTTGTTCAGTGGTATACCTGGCCTGTAAGTAACTTTTTGTATCTACCAGGTCCCCTCTGTATGCTATATTCATCCCTACTAATGTACCACAACTGGGCATGTAGGGAGAGGCTGGCAACCAACTGTTGCGATAACCACAGTGTCTCTGCTGTAAGAGGGAGCTGTGGCTGCTGGTTTTAGCAGTGGCGTCTGGGCTATTTGTATACCGACGCCAGGTTCTGCACTGCACCAGTCAGTATACACACGGGGAAAAGGGAGAAATGCCTTACCTACCTCTTTCCCATCTGATGTGGTTTAGGCACACTCGTTCCTCTGCACCACCTGTCCGCCATACAATGTCTCTGATGTAAGAGGGAGCTATGTCTGGCGTTTTTAGCAGAAGCTTCTGGGCTATTTGAATCCAGACTCCAGGGGAGATTATCTCAAATGCCCAGAAACCCTCTGGCTGGAATTGGGGATTTTGAAGCTAAATTCCCAAGGCAAAGGAAAGTACTCACAGTTGTCGTCTTCCCCTTTTGCTTCAGCCACTGGGCTTGCTTTTCCATCCTTATGGTCCACACGCAAGGAGGATAGCCGCCAAAGTGCCCCCCCCAACTGCTGTCCCCATAGGGAGGTGCAAGGTTAGGCTGTGTCCTGCACTGTACCAGTCAGTATATACACATGAGGGGGGGGCAATGCTTTCCGTTCCTCATTCCCATCTGAGGTGGTTTAGGCAGGCATCCATCATAGTGAACTGGTGCCTCCTTGCTCTAGCAAAAGAAGGATGTGGGCGCCTGCTCCTGCTGACTCTCAGCCTTCCCTCCTGGGTAAGAACGCCGACGCCATTTTCCCGAAGTTTGAAAATGGCGTGGATGCTTGTCGCCGTGCCCTCTCTAACAGCCCACGTGAGCATACAGGGAGCCCAGGAGTCGGGGACACGATCCCCCTGGAAAGAACCGATGGCCAGCACCACCGTCTACCGTCAACAGCCACCTGGACAGGTAAGGAGCCGAGACAGGATGATGGCCCCTGAAGTTCTGGGTACACCACTGTATCCAGGGTCCTTCAGCTCTCAGGGAGGCTCTTCCAATTTCTACTGCCCCCCCCCCCCCCCCCCCCCGAGGAAAAGATAGGGGAAATAGGGGAACCCCCCAGGAAGGATAAGAATATCCTACCAGACCCAGAGGCTTCCCAAGCTGGTGGTCCAGCTCCCAGGGGGAGACCACCAGCCAGGGCCGGACTGGGAATAAAAACCAGCCCTGGAAAAAATGTCATGCCAGCCCCACAGCATAACGTCATTATTTTCTTGTTCATAAAAGGGAAAACCATACATTTTAAAAGCACATTTGATGAAGAGTGTATTATATATAGATATGAAATCACATAGGGATATAGATATATCTATATATATATCTATATCGAGAGAGAGAGAGAGAGAGAGAGAGAGAGAGATGCAAATTCCAGTTAAAAGTGTGTGTGAATAATCATCAAAATCATCAAGGGGCACCCCAGGAACTCATAACTGGACCACCTTCCAAGGTAAGGGGGGTGGGTGGCCACCAAATGCAGCTTTACTCTGCCCATGAATGCAGTCTCACTGTGCCCACAAATGCGGCCTCACCGTGCCCACCATTGCAGCCTCACTGTGCCCATTATTGCAGCCTCACTGCTGTGCTCATCAAAATGCAGCTTTACTGTGCCATGAATGCAGTCTCACTATGCCCCATGTCCCAGTCTGCAGTCTCTGTCTGTGGGAAGGTGTGTTGTTGATGCTCGGTACGGTACCTTGCATGCCAGCAGGATATCCATGACGGGCAGCAGCAGGCAGGATCTCTTCTCATTTTTGATGGGGGGGGGTGCTCCTTCCAGAGGATCTGTTTGCTGTGAGATGGAGTGGTCCCTGGCCACCTGCACCTTCAGCCGTCCCCATTTTCTGGCCCCAGTCAACCTGTCCTCTGGTCCTGGGGAAGTGGAGAGCACTGGGTGGGAGCTGGAATAAAGGGAAAGCAGAGAGTACTGGCAGGGTTGGAGAACACATGGGTGCGGGCAAAGAGCAGGGGGTAGTGGAGATCACAGGGGTGGGGAACAGAGAGCACTGGAGGGGGAACTTGAGAGTACTGGGGGGGCTAAGAGTGTGGGGTGGCGAAGAGCACTGGGGGGCAGAAAAACAGGGGTGGAGAGCATGGGGGCTGGAGAGTACTGGGGGGGTTACAAAGAGTAGGGGGGGGAGCTTGAGAGCACCAGTGGGGGCCAGAAAGAACAGGGGGAAAAGCACGGGTACTGGAGAGAATTATGGGAGGTGGAGAGCATTGGCAGGGTTGGAGAGCACATGGGTGGGGGCAAAATGCAGGGGGGAGTGGAGAGTACAGGGGTGTGGGGAGTGGAGAATGCTGGGGGGAGCCAAAAAGAACAGAAGTGGAGAGCACAGGGTGGGGGGTAGAGAGCACTGGGGGGGTGGAGAGCGATAGGTTGAGCTTGAGAGCACCAGGGGGCCAGAAAGAACAAGGGCGGGGAGAATGGAGAGCTGGAGAGCACTGGGGTGGGAGCTGGAGAGTGATGGGGAGAGCTGGAGAGCACTGGGGGGGTGATAGCACTGGGGGGAAAAGAACAGGAGGGAGAGCACTGGAGGAGTGGGAAAGAACAGGGGGGAGAGCACTGGGGGGGGGAGAACAAGGGAAGTAACAAGGGCAGAGAGCACTGGGGGGAGTGGAGAGCACTGGGGGGAAAGAACAGGGGGGTAACAAGGGCGGAGAGCACTTGGGGGGAGTGGAGAGCACTTGGGGGGGACAGCACTGGGGGAGTGAAGAGCACTGGGGATGAGCACTGGGGGGGAGTGGAGAGCACTGGGGGGGCGGAGGGAGAGCAGAGCACTGGGGGGAGTGGAGAGCACTGGGGGGAGAACAGAGGGAGAACAGGGGGGGGGAGAGCACTGGAGGGGAGGGGAGTGGAGAACACTGGAGGGGAGAAAAGGGGGGAAGCACTGGGGGGAGTGAAGAGCACTGGGGGGAGAACAGGGGGGGAGAGCACTGGGGGGATTGAAGAGACCTGGGGGGAAGAACAGGGAGGAGTAAAGAGCACTGGGGGGGAAGAACAGGGGGGAGAGCACTGGGGGGTGAGAGCACTGGGGGGGGGGAGAAAAGGGGGGAGTGAGAAGCACTGGGGGGAAGAACAGGGGAGAGCACTGGGGGGGGCAGGGGGGAGCACTGGGGGGGAACAGGGGGGAGTGAAGAGCACTGGGGGGGAACAGGGAGAGCACTGGGGGGGACAGGGGGAGTAATAAGCACTGGGGGGTGAACAGGGGGGAGAGCACTGGGAGGAGTGGAGCGCACTGGGGGAGGGAGAAGAACAGGGGGAGGGAGAGCACTGGGGGGGTGAGAGGACTGGGGGGAAAAGAACAGGAGGGAGAGCACTGGGGGGAGTGGATAGCACTGGGGGTGGGAAAGAACAGGAGGGAGAGCACTGGGGGGGGGACAAGGGGGATAACAAGGGCGGAGAGCACTGGGGGGAGTGGAGAGCACTGGGGGGAGAACAGGGGGGAGAGCACTGGGGGAGTGAAGAGCACAGGGGGGGAAGAACAGGGGGGAGCACTGGAGGGAGTGGAGAGCACAGCACTGGCTGGGAGAACAGGGGGGAGAGCAGAGCACTGGGGGGGGGAGAACGGTGGGAGCACTGGGGGGAGTGAAGAGCACTGGGGGGGGAGTGAAGAGCACTGGGGGGAACAGGGTGGAAGAGCACTGGGGGGAGTGAAGAGCACTGGGGGGAAGAACAAGGGGGAGCACTGGGGGGAGTGGAGAGCACTGGGGGGATGAACAGGGGGAGAGCACTGGGGGGAGTGAAGAGCACTGGGGGGGAGCACTGGGATGGTGGCTAGAGAAGGATGGGGAGAACTGGAGAGCAGGTTGGGGGGCAGAAAGAACGGGGTGGAGAGAACTGAGGGGGCTGGAGAGTGTGGTGGGGAGGAGAGCACTGGGGGGGGGGGGGGCAGTAAAATAAGTTGGAGGATCAGAAGGGGGGCA
The DNA here is from genome assembly GCF_037356315.1 of Lithobates pipiens. Lineage (NCBI taxonomy): Eukaryota > Metazoa > Chordata > Amphibia > Anura > Ranidae > Lithobates > Lithobates pipiens. The sequence continues at coordinate 16,512,131 of NW_027507790.1, forward strand.
ACATATAGAGGAAATGATCTTTCTATATTCCTCCATGCAGTCGCTGAATGCTTGTTTCCCCTCCTCTCCCTCCTGCAAGCATTCAGCGGCTGCATGGAGGAATATATAAAGCTCATCTCCTCTATATGCAGCCCCCTGCTGATCCTCCTATCCAGGCACACTGGCAGGGCTATACGGGCGATATCTTCTCCTCTTGATCACAACACTGGCTGGCTCTCTGTTCGGCAGCCGCTCTGTAACATGGCCCCGCCCCCCCAGACCAGCTTGTGTGATAGGCGGAATGTTGATTCTCTCTACTATCACATGAGCTGGTCTGGGGGGCGGGGCCATGTTACAGAGCGGCCGCCGAACACAGAGCCAGCCGGCGCTGTGATCCACAGTAGCAAGCCCCAATGCAGCCACAACTAAAAGCGGCCCCAGGGCAGGAGGCCTACCGGGAAATCTCCCGGTATCCCGGTAGGCCAGTCCGGCCCTGCCACCAGCATCCGGCTTCGGGTCATTTGGAAAAAAACAAACAGTTTCTCTGTGTAGGGAGAAACACAATCAAAAACTGAGGATCAAGGGGAAGGGTGGGGACTTAAAACAGCTGTCGATTGATTGTGTTTCCTGTAGGGAGGAGCCTCTCATCTCTCAGGTGTGCTGTCCTGGAAGATGACTTGAGAAAAAAAGTTTTTATTTTCATCCCTCACAGTGAATTCCAGGGTAGCTCTGGTGAAAAGCTGGTGTAATCTAGAGCCTGTGTATAAAGCACTACCCCACTGAAACTATAGTACCCAGGTAGAATTTGAGGGGTGCTCTCCACAGTAGCTGGGTCTTTTGGAGAAGCTGCAAGCTATTAGGCTCCGACTAGACTGCCACCACACTGGTTTGGATGTAGAGGGCACAAATCACTTGCTCAGCTACCTATGCCTCATCAGTTGTGGCCTCCTTGAGCTGCTGAGGCAGGGACGCAAAACAAATTTTCTTCCCTGGGTGTGCAGGAGGATTACCTCCCTGAATTAGGAATTTTAATCTAACCCCGTCAATCCCTGCAGGTCTGTATTCAGGAGTATGGCTTGGAGAGATCATAATGTTTGGGAGTACCATTTCAAAACTCATTTCCTCTGGGACTTCTCCCTGGGAGGATCATTGGACCTTGCCCCAGGCTGAGGCACGTGATGAAGGCCCAATAACTTGAACTAAAGTTGAAATAATTTTCTGAAGGGGTGAAGGAGGCTAGGCTGAGAAGTGGATAATCTTGCTGTGGAGTGTTGCAGAGGAGCTGGGTAGAAGCTACCATCTGGACATTATGTAAAGCAGGGGTGCCCAACTAGTGGCCCGGGGGCCACATAAGGCTGCGGAGCCCTCTGATGTGGCCCGCGACCTCCTGCTCTGGGATAGAATAGAAAGAATATGGTTATTAAAGGTCAGTTTATTACTAAAATCACAGTGTATATAAGGGCATATCTTTTCTGCAGTGGTTACTAGGCTGCTTTTAAACTGATCCACAGGTGCAGCGCAGTTTACCTGCGGGTTACCTGCACTGAGCCATAGACTTCTATTATTACCTGCGAGGTTGGTGAGCTTTCTGAAAGTGCACCAAACCTGCAGAATATAATAGAAGTCTATTGCAAACTGCAGGAAAGCCAAAGGTACACATCAAATGCAGAGTGGACACGAACATGCCATCCACCCAATCCGCTCACTGTGGCCCACGACTGGTTACCAAGTCGCTTAAGTGGCCCTCGCTCTTCAAAAGGTTGGGCACCCCTGATGTAAAGTATTTATTACCTACAGTTCAAGGTAGATTTGACAACTTCCAAAGTGACTAAAACTATCTGCTACATCTACAGAAAGATGGTGACTGCTCTTACAGGGTCATACATTTATTTGGCTCTTCTTTAGCTTCTAGCATTTACCTAGATGCTCCTGTTAAAGGGCTTGTTTCTAATTTAGTACATCTTTTGACCATTTTGTGCTATTTTTCATGCTTCTTGCATCTCTAAAGCCTCTCTCCAATTTTGGAATTCAACAATAAAAAGGTAAGAAACCTGAGTGACTGGCATCCAACCAGGGGTGGGCCGACCATTCAGGCACTGCCCGAGGGCATGGACCACTAGGGGGCCCCAACAGGGTTGCCAGCCTCAGTAAAAGCAGGGGCAGTTTGTAAAAATCTGTATATTTTTACATGTCACTGAAATGGCCACAACTGACATGCTTTTGCTTTACAAATCTCAAGATTAAAGTTTCCCCGCCTCTCCACTGCCTCCTCAGCCAATGGGAGCACAGTGCACATGCCCCCTTCTCCAGCACAGCTTCTTTGACATAGGAGCAGGTGATGCCAACTGCTGGAGGACAGGAGAGGGAGGAGGGGACAGCCTACAGTGTGGGACAGATACAAGGTAAGCTGGGCTGAGCTGAACGAAATGTATCCTTGTCAGTGCTTACCCTAGTGAGCCGGGGGGGGGGGGGGGCTGCTGTTAGATCAATGTCATGTGTGTGAAAGTGCCCTGCTTCTGGGGGAAGGACATTCTGAACTTCTCCTCCAATCTCTGCTACACCTCCCTACTGATTATCTGCCCACCAGTACCCAGGCACATCGTCCTCCTCGCCTGTATTACCACATCCAATGCCTGTGAGCTGCTGGGGCACTACAAGTACCAGCATGCCAGGAGATGGGGGCAGCAGCAGTGTGTTTTATCAGGCCAATTTCTGGGTGAAAAGTGCTGGTGTGTATATGTATGTATACTATGTATGTATGTATGTATACTGTGCATACCAGTGGCGGCCCATCCATTAAAAGTGCACAGGCGCCACCCCCTCTATCACGCCATCCCCTATATGAATAATAGATATATTCATGTATAGCAAGAAACTTTCAATGGCTGCCATGGCCAACCCTTATTCATGCATCCGGCCCCTTTCAGGATGCTGGGCGCCTGAATTACAGTGGGGGGGGGGGGGTTTGAAGCACTGATTAATTCCATAGGCTCCAATAGGCATCAAAATAGGGTGGAGCGGAGAGCATTGCACTTGGAGCCCATCCAGGTGTGGTAGAAAAGGAAATTAATATTTTCTTTTCTAACACTGAACTGCGTTTCCTCCAATCAGAAAGTTCAGGTCTGAAACCCATCACCTGATTGGCTGAAAGGACAGATGCTCCTATTTAGTGCCTAGCAGGAAGAAGAGAAGCCAGGTGGAAACATGGAGGACACAGTTCGTCGCTGCCTGACGCACAGCTCGCCGCTGTCACCCGGTGCCTTACCCGCCACCTGGTGCCTGACCCACCACCAAGATGCGGTAAGTGCCGGCCAGACAACAAGCCAGCGGGCAGGGGTGCTGGTTAAATGCCACCAGGGGGGGTCACAGTGGCTGAATTTTGGAAATTCCGATTGTGTGTATGCAATTCTGACACGCCAAAAATCACGCATGCTCAGATTCAACTATGAGACAGAAGCTATTGGCTACTGGCTATTGAACTTCCTTTTTCTAGTCCCATCGTACGTGTTGTACGTCACCGCGTTCTAAACGATCAGAATTTGGTGTGACCGTGTGTAGGTAAAACAGCTTGAGCCGAATTCCGTCGGGAAAACCATCAGAGCTTTTTCCGACAAGAATTCCGATCGTGTGTACGTGACATAAGAGGGAAATTCTCTTTACGTTGGAAGATTTCCTCTGACCTGTTGTGTTTTGGGACAAGAAGTAAAGAGAAATCTCTCCAAAGCTAGGGAAACAGCAAAAGATTTCCTAGCATGAGTTTTAACCCTTTCCTATTCTATTTAAAAAAAAATTGTTTTTGCCATATATACACCTTAAAGAGGAAGTAAAGTCCCATGCATAGTTTGTGAAAAAAAGCAAAGGAAGAGGCGCCTCTGGGTGTAGAGATAAAATACACTTTAATTATAAAAAACGCATTTAATACAGACAATTCACATTTTGATGTATGAGCATTCAGTCACTTTAAAATCTGAGCATGGATGTGGTCATCTGATAGTCCGTCAAGCTGAGGTGCTGTAGCTGCTAGCGGCCAGGAAGGGGCATAGACGCCGGCCGTGGAGCGCAGTTCAAAGCAGAATGAAGTCTGGAGCACAGGCGGAAAGAGATGACATCATGAGGTGGCCACAAACGGTTTCATGAGCGTACAGGCTGAGATCGTTTGACAGCCACGCTCCTTCATCAAGCAAGTGGGACAACTACAAAGACTGATATACATATATAGGCCATGCACAGGAGGAGAGGGAGGAGGCACTTAAAATGCAGGTGCGGAGGATTACAAATCTTAGTTGCAAAAAAAAAATTGTGTCAGCGAAAACAGGAAATAAGATATAAATTCATTGGAAATGGAAGATGAATAATACAAATAATAAAATAAAAATAATATTATAATAATAAATAAATAAATAAATAAATAAATATAAATAAATAATAAATAAAATAATAAAGATGATGAATGTAAAAATAAAATTGAAAATCAAATAAATATAACAATGATACCGCAAACATTCAAGACTCATGGGTAAATACAGAGACAGCAATAGATAAATGATATGCACACTATAGCATAAATAAATTAAAGTTAAACCGACATGATATGGAGAAAAGGAGGGGGGGGGAAAGGAACAATATAAAAATAAATGTACCATGCATAGTTTGTACCTATAGGTAAGCCTGTAATAAGGCATACCTATAGGTACTGTAAATATCTCCCAAACGTGCACCGTTTAGGAGGTATTTACTATATGTATATATATATGCAGTCATTGGCGCATTCGCTCTAAAGGAACAGCCACTCGTGCTGTTCCTTCAGAATCCTGTGCCGTGAATAGCGGTTCCCCCGTGCACGTGCGGGAGTGATGTTATGGGGCTCTGACCAGTCACACAGCTGGAGTCAGCAGACCCGGAAGGAACATAGGTTTTCAGGTAAGTTTCACATAATGTGCTAGTATGCAATGCATATTAGCACATTATGCCTTTACCTTGCAGGTGCAGAAAAACAAAAAACACAAAACAACCAGCAGTTTACAACCGCTTTAAACACTACATTCGTTTGGCACTAATGCCGCATATACACGATCAGACGTTCCAGCAGTCTAGGTGAGATGGGCTTCCTCACGGACTTTCGGCGGAGTTCCGACGGACGTGGCCACACACAATCACACCAAAGTCCCACGGATTCAAACATGATGATGTACAACCGGACTAGAATAAGGAAGTTCATAGCCAGTAGCCAATAGCTGCCCTAGCGTCGGTTTTGTCTGTCGGACTAGCATACAGACAAGCAGGTTTCTCCATAGGAACTGGGTCCAGCGGAGTTCCAGCGGAAAAATTTGAAACGTTCTATTTCTAAAGTCCGTCAGATTTTTGGGCAGCAAGGGTCCGATGGAGCCCACACGAATTGTCCGATGGATTCGTTCCGTCGCACCTTTGCTGTCGAAAAGTCCGGTCGTGTGTATGCGGCATAAGAGTCCTACAAGGAACACATTCTGATATATTTATATAATATTAAAACCCCAGCAACAAAATCCCTCAACTGCATTTTGCCTACCATATGTAAGGATACGTCTATGTATTTACCAGTCCACTATGTGCCCGCGTGATAGAAAGGAAACATGGCCTTGTAGCTTCTATTTCAGATTACCTTGCTAATAGCACATGAGTGATCCAATACAGTTACATGTATAATTTCCTTTATTGAGCACACATGTTTCCTTTTAATTATGCAATGCAGTCTCTCTGGCTGGTCCTGGGAATCCCCCTGCATTCTATGGTTCATGCCAACACATAGACATCTGCTAGGTGGCAAGTAGCCCATATGTTTATTGCACTGCCAACTTTGATTGGGGAAAACTTCTAAATAGCCATAGGTTAACATAGAACTAGTGCCAAATTATATATCTTGTGCCAACTGATCATCAATGTTTGCAAACACTACGGAGTCAAGAAATACTGCAATAATATGTTTTTTTTTAACCCAGTATAGAGCATATTAACTATAATACTCCATCTGTTTACCTAAATTCTAGTGATTTATTAAAATGCTGCATTGCTAAGTTTCAATTCCACGTTGCAAATGCTGCCATTCACTATTTATCAATAACAGCATAATTCATTGTTTCATTTTGATATGTTCATAGTTGTAATTTTGTGCACATTTTAGCTAGATGCAAACATACTGTTTATCCTGGTATGAAAGTTGCTGATCTTGTGCTGTGACCATTAGGGCCACAAGAACATTTAATTGTACAATGTATATAAGGAAAAAGTTCAGGTTTCCACTGTACAAAGAGAATCAGCAATAAAGATGGAACATTAAATCGTTTTTTTGTACCTGGAAAAGGATTAAAAGAACACAGGACTTTGCCAAGAGGGAAATAAGCACTTTGTTTAAATGTGTGTGGTGTTACAGTTCCCGAGAGAAAGTGATGCAACATAAGTAATTATAAATAAGCACCCACAATGCAAGTCACAGGTTTTCCCAGGACGGCCTTGACATTTGAGTAGGAATGCTTTACTGCGAGTTACAAGTCTCTCTGTAAAATCTGTAGCTGTAAAACAGACCTGTCATAAGGGGAACAATGAGGATGCTTCTGCTCTCCTCTTGAAAATGCTTGCTGCCTGGCTTTTCTCTGACTCTCTTGCTTCAGTATTTTGAATTATTGACCAAGTTTGCTTGAGACTGGGTTCACATATGTGCGAATTTCCCCGCATTCAATTCGCATGACATGCGAGTGTGCCCAGCTCGCAATGGAGTCGCTTTACACAGGGGCGGCCGCAGTCCGCATTCCAGAAGGGTTCTGTGCGTATTTGGATCCGGTTCAGGTGTGAATTCAGACCAAAATTCAGACCTGAATCACACCTGAACCGATGAATGGAAACGCATGGGACTCCATGCTGGGAAACCCGCCCTTACATATGTGAACCCGGCCTAAAAGTTAGTAGGTCAATTAGCACTTTGAAATGGAGATTAGCAATGGCAACCCCTGTATTTCTCTCTGACAAGTATTTTAGCCATATTGCAACAGTATGGGGATTTCCCATCCTATTCCCAGAAAAACATTATGTCAGGTTGAGAACTGCTCAGCCATTCACAGGGAAATTTATATTCTATGAATGAATAAAAGGCTTCCTCTAATTTGCCGAGGTGGAGAGGTAAGTGGATGATGGCCCTATATCCACCCCAGCCAATCAGAGGAAGCCTTGTATTCATTCATCAAAATAGTAAATACCCTGTGAATGGCTGAGCAGCGCTCAGCTCAAGTCAATATCACCCTGGGAATGGGACGTGAAGTCCTCATACTGCTGCTGAAACACAGTGCTGCATTCTGTATATAGCAGAGGTTACATACAGTTAATCTAAGAGGGAAGGTAATTTCTTCGTAATGCAAATAATTTGTTTGGGCCAGCCTTGCCCAACTGCACTATTTCAAGTGAAATAAAATCAGTTAAATCAGGAGTTAAGTTTAAAGGGTAACTTCACTTTCATGAGAAAAAAAATAGCAAATAAATAAAAATAAATAATATAGCATAAACAATTGCAACACACGTCATATTTTAATTGAATGTTACTGATAATTACCTTTCCTTTTCAATCTGCAGCTCTGTAATTCTCTGAAAAGTGCCATGCAATATGGCTACCTGAAGGTGATCTGTACAGAGAATGTATACAGAACGCCCCCCGAAACATGCTTTCCTGCTTGTCTGATTCTCTCACAGATTTTCCCAGAAGTCTACACTAAGATACAAGCCCGATTTTTGGCATCCCTTGCAGCAAAATTGTAATTTTAATAAGATACTTCTAACGTCTAAACGGATGCAGACCCATCTACGTTCCTCATTAGAGCCCTTATTCTGCAGCAGCTGGTTGATAATTATGAAATCACTCCCATTAGACTCACTCGGCACAGGGGCACAGGGGAACTGGTTGTAACATGACAAAATGTGGAAAATTTGAAGGGGTTTGAATACTTTTTCAAGGCACTGTATCATCTTACCCTGGGTGCTTGGTTAGATAATAGCTTAGTTTGCATAGTAAACTAGTCTGTCATCACTACATAATTAAAGTGGATCTCCAACTTTGTAGCTAAAAGTATCATTGCTTTAGTAACTACCTCATGATATCCCTATTTCTGTCTGTGCAACAGTAAGAGTCCATTCACACAGGGGCAACAAGACTTCCAGCACGACTTTTGGAGGCAACTTGGACATGACTTGGGGCGACTTACAACACGACTTTAAGTCACCGCAGGCAAGGCGACTTTGGCGTGGCCAATCAGAATAATCAGCTCTATGCGCATCTTATGACAAAGGGCCTCTTCCCGACAACCCTGGCTGTTGGTTGTCGGGGTCTGAGGACGGGGGGCTTATCGGAATCCGGTTATTAAAGGGGGCCCCCAGATCCCGGCTCCCCACCCTATGTGAATGAGTAAGGGGTACATCATACCCCTACCCATTCAACTGGGGAAAAAAGTGTCAATAAAAAAAAACACAACTCAGGTTTTTAAAGTAATTTATTAATCAGCTCCAGGGGTCTTCTTCCGACTTCGGATGTCTTCTTCCGCTCTGTTCAGCCTCTTCTCCCAGTGTCCGGCCTCTTCTCCCGCTGTCCGGCATCATCTCCCGCTCTTCTGCCGGCTCCTCCACTATCTTCTTGCAGCTCTTTTACTAGCGGAGGAGCCCGGTCTCTGCTGTCCTTCTTCTCTCTTCCCTCTTCCCTCTTCTCTCTTCTTTCTTCTTTCTTCTTCTGATGTTGACACAACGCTCTCTTCTGCTGTAATGGCTTGTGCGACATGCGCAGCGACTTATATAGGTATGGGGCGTGGTCACCGGGTGATGTCACATGGTGACCCTGCCCCTTATGACGTCACAGTCCCAGCATGCCCCAGGACTTGACATTATAAGGGGCACGGTCACCATGTGACATCACCCGGTGACCACACCCCATACCTATATAAGTCGATGTGCACGTCCCACACTGCATTTCAGTGGGAGAGAGCATCATGTCAACATCGGAAGAAGAAAGAAGAAAGAAGAGAGAAGAAGGAAGAAAGAAGAAGGACAGAGGAGACCGGGCTCCTCCGCTAGTAAAAGAGCTGTAAGTAGATAGCGGAGGAGCCTGGGAGACGACGCTGGAGAGCAGGAGATGATGCCGGAGAGCAGGTGACAACGCCAGACAATGGGAGAAGAGGCCGGACACCGAGAGAAAAAGACGAACAGAGCGGAGAAGTCGGAAGAAGACCCCTGGAGCTGATTAATAAATTATTTTAAAAACCTGTGTTGTGTTTTTTTTTGTGACACTTTTTTTCCCCAGGTGAATGGGTAGTGGTACAATGTACCCCTTAATTATTCACATAGGGTGGGGGGCCGGGATCTGGGGGTCTGGGGGCCCCCTTATTAAAGGGGGCTCCTGGATTCCGATAAGCCCCCCACCTGCAGACCCCAACAACCAATGGCCAGGGTTGTCGGGAAGAGGCCCCTGTCCTCATCAACATGAGGACAAGGTGCTTTGGGGTGGGGGGGCCGCAGGGCGCCCCCCTTCCCCAAAGCACCCACCCCCCCCATGTTGAGGGCATGCGGCCTGGTACAGTTCGGGGTAGTTTGCATTAAGACGGCTCTCATTCACTTACATTGATTTTTACATGTTGCGCGACTTGAGGCGACTAGGGGCGACTTGGGGCGACATGAAGTCGGATCCGAAGTTGACCCTGTGTGAATGGAGTCTAAGAATCGGAGAGCCACTTCTTGTCTGCAGCATGTCATGTTCACTCCCCTCTGTAGTCCTTTTTTGAAAATGTATTTTTATTGAAGGTTTTTCAACACATATATAACATACAAACTTACAAAAAGGTCCCCAAAAAAAACCCAAACCTCCACCCCCCGCCCTTCCCACCCTCTCCCTCCCCCCCACTCAACAAACTCCTCCTTGTGCAGCCCTCCGTTCAACTTCTTAGCTCAGTCTATGATCACTGACAGTATCTCACATATAACAAACATAACTTATACCGTTACTGATGATTTAAATACCTGAGATGGGGATCTAAACCAACCCAAGTATAGCAGCTCCCTGCCTCGTCCCTCCCCCGACTCTCAAGGAGTTCACCTCCCGCCTAGCAATTAATTCACAGTATCTGCGGCATCAAGCCAGCACCTTCACACCCTCTCAAACTTAGTAGGACACCCTCTACTGAGATAAGTGGCTTTGTATAACGGCAAAGCTTTATTAATTAAACCTTTCCAGTAAGAAACCATAGGAGGTGCAGGTTTCTTCCAACATAACAGGATAGCTTTACGTGCATAAAATAATGCCAGAGAGATCAGAGTCTTCTGTGCCTTTCGAGGTGCCAACTCCTCCACCAGTCTGAGCAAACATGTCGCGACTGTGACTGGAATCGGTACCAAAAGTACAGATTGTATAACTTGTGTCACTCCCTTCCAGAACTCCCCAATCTGCGGGCACAGCCAAAACACATGATCAAAGTCAGCTCGGTCGGCTGAACACCGCCAGCATCCCCCTGCACCCGTACCATAAATTCTAGCCAGTCTGGCTGGGGTGTAGTATACTCTATGCAGAATTTTAAACTGAATAAGTCTGTCTCTAGCCGATACTAGGGTCTGAAACAGGTATCCCCACATGTCATCCCAATCCTCCCCTTCAAAGTCTGCTACTAAGGCACTCCAAACATCTCTACATTTTTGGACAGGCTTTGGTCTGTCGGGGAACAACAGTCTGTACACAACGGATAGAGGCTTTTTCAGGTCCTCCATCCGCAGCACCTTCTCCAGGGGCGACACTCCCATCTCCAGAGCTCCAGGACCGAACTGAGAGAGAAAAGCGTGCCGCAACTGTAGGTATCGAAAGAAATACCAATTTGGAAGATCATATTTAACCTTAAGCTGATCAAACGTTAAAAGCTTCCCCTCTCATACCACATGCTTCAGTTGTTTAATGCCTACTCTGGCCCATATCACCGGATCTGGAATTTCCCCCAAATGTGGCAATTTAGGATTAAACCATAGAGGAGTGTCAGGAGACCAACTCCCCTCTGGTTGTTTCATCAAGGTCTGCGCTTTGTCCCAGGCCCGTATTGTTGCCCTCATTGAGGCCGTCAGAGCAGATGAAGCCCTTGGACCTCTATACACCAAATAGGACAGGCTTTCGTATGAGCCCAAAAGAGCCGCCTCCAGTACATTTGCCGAATCCCCGTCCTCCTGCGCTAGCCAGCGTCCGGCAACCACCATTTGCCCAGCTAGATAATATTTAAAAAGATCTGGCAATGCCAAGCCACCTTGACCCCATGGCTCCTGCAAAACCCTAAGGCTTATTCTGGGGTGCGTAGCGGCCCATAAAAAGGAGCCAAAAAGACTATTAACCCACCGAAAAAACAAGCAGGGAACCCAAATAGGAGAATTTCGTAGAAAGTAGAGAAATACTGGCAGAACCTTCATTTTAAGCAGGTTAACCCTACCAATGAGGGACAGTGGCAGATGCTTCCAAGCTTCCAACTGTACCTTAACCCTGGTCAGCAAGGGGAAGAGATTCAGAGACATATAATCGCCCACTCTTGGTGAAACTCTCACTCCCAAGTACTTAAATTCCTGCACCCAGGCAATGGGAACCCTAGTGGTCGCCAGCTCTCACGCCTCCCCGTCAATAGCCATCACGTTGGACTTCTCCCAATTGACCCGGAGTCCAGAGAACTCAGCAAATTTGTTGAGTACCCCGAACACCGCCTCCAAAGAGGGCCCCGCGTCCCTCAAGAAGAGGAGCATGTCATCCACATAGAGCACTATGCACTCCCTAATACCCCCCACCTCCAGAGCACCAACAACCAGGTGATTGCCTCAGGGCTATAGCCAGTGGTTCTATAGCTAATGCAAATAAGAATGGGGATAGTGGACACCCCTGACGTGTGCCCCTATTAACGCTAAATTGGGGCGAGACTGAATTAGCTATTTTGATACCCGCATGTGGCGAACTATAAAGCAAAGAAATCCAGGTCACATAGATCTCCCCAAAGCCCATGCTCCGCAGAACTGTCAACATGTATTGCCAGTCTACTGAATCAAAGGCCTTGGCCATATCCAGGGAGACCACCACTCCGAGTCTAGATCCTTTTTCGGCGGGTGCAATTTGTAGGTGGGTAAACAATCTGCGTAAATTAGTGTCAGTAGATTTCTGCATAATGAACCCTGTCTGATCAATATCCACCAAAGTCGTGATAACCTGAGAGAGTCTGGTAGCCAGCACCTTTGTGAGAATTTTTAAATTTTGGTTCAGCAATGCGATCGGTCTATACAAAGAACACGATAGGGGGTCCTTGCCCGGCTTCGGCAGCAGGATCACCTGTGCCTCCAGCAAAGAGGCCGGGAGACACCTGTGTTCCAAGCAGTAGTGTTAGGGTCTTCAGGTAGTGAGTCTGACTTGGTGGAAGGGGACCTCTCTTACGGCTCTGGTTCTAGTCTCTCTGGAATGGAAACAGGGAGACCGGAGCGCAGCGGGGTAGGAGGATCCAGCCAGGTGCAGCAGCAGATGCTAGGTAGATGAGGATCCTCTGGTGCAGGAGCTCTCTGTAGCAAGAAGGCAGCTGGTGGAGAAGGCCACGGACCGTGGGACCAGGATGGGTGGATCTCTGGATGAGGAGGTAGCAGACACAGAAGCAAGCAGGAGCCAGCAGAAGAATCAGGTAACAAGCAGAGGTTCGGCAACAGGAATCAGTCCAAGAAGGGTCAAACAAGCCGGGGTCGGAGCAGGAGAGATCAGCAGAGTCAGACGGAGCCGGGTCAGGTATCAGATAGGGTTCAGGCAGAATAGCAGGTCACTTCAGGTACAAGCTGCAGACGAAACAGCACAGAACCCCCGCAGCTGTGCCTTTAAAAAGGGCCACTGGCGCCAATCGTACTAACGCTCGCCCATGCGTGCGTGTACCGCGCGCACATACGAACGACGTGCACCCGCACGCGTCTGAAGACGCTCGTGCCCACGACGACCCGCGGCGCGAACGCGCGTGCGCGTACGGAGAGCCGATCGCACGGAACGGGCGGATTCCTGACAAGTAGTCATACAAGTGTTTAAGCCTAGGAACCAATTCTTCCAAATGCTGTCTATACCACTCGATGCAGAAGCCATCCGGCCCTGGGGATTTATGGGAAGGAAAGGACCTAATAGCCTTTTCAATTTCCTCTGTCGTTATGTCAGCCTCCAAAAAGTCCCTATCTGCCTCGGACACCAGCCTCGGGATCTGCAATGATACTAACAACCCGTCTAACTCCGCTATGTCGTAGGTCGGTATGGGTGCATACAAAGTTTTGTAGTATTCCACAAATGCGTCTAGTATGGCTGTCGGGGTTGTCAGTAAGTCACCCTGAGTATTTTTGATACAAGGAACAATAGTCTGAACCCTTTGCTCAGCCACTAGCATGGCTAACAGTTTACCGTTCTTGTCCCCTTGTTCGAAGATGGATTCAGCCATTTTCGCCCTAGATGTGTGTGTCAGGTCAGAATAATGGAGTGCTAAAGCACGCCTTGCCTCCAACAGTCCACCATAAGTGACATCGGACTGATTGTTCGCGTAGTCCATGGCACACACCCTCTCCCTGTCCTGCAATTCTTGCTCTATCTGATTGTGGGACCTGCGGGCCTGTTTGATGGCTGAAATATAGTGCCCCCGCATGCAAGCTTTAAAGGCGTCCCAAACGACGGCGGTGTCTGCAGACCCCTCGTTATCTTCCCAATAATGCACAAAGTGTGGCGCTACTTGAGAGGACACCTCTTCTACCTCCAACCACCCCGGGTTCAATTTCCACCCCCTCCCCGCATGACCTAAGTTGGATCCAATGTGAATTGACAGGGGGGAATGGTCTGAAATACCACCCGTTAAATACTTTGCCCCCCCCCACTACTTGCAGCATGGATGCATTGGCAAATGCTAGATCTATTCTCGAGGAGGATTTATGAGTTTTTGACAGATGTGAGTAACCTCTGGTGACAGGGTTTTTCCAACGCCAGAGCTCTGTCAGGGAGGCAGCCGCCGCCCAGGCAGAAAGATCGACCGACGCCACTCTAGATGCGTTGGACGAGTCCAAAGCAGTAGATAGAATAGCATTAAAGTCCCCGGCTATAAGGAGAGGGAGATGCAGGTAGGGCGCCAATTTACCCAATAAGTCATGTAGGATCTGAATCTGGAATGGGGGTGAAATATAAACGTTTACAAATACCATTTTGCACGCACCAATATCAGCCACCATCACCAAAAACCTACCACCCTGGTCTGAGATCACATGGTGAATGGTGCACGGTACCACCTTACTAATTAAAATTGACACTCCCCTGGAGTAGGTAGAGTAAGTAGGCCAGTACCCTACTCCCATCCAGATGCGTCTCCTGCAAGAACACCACATGAGGACTGATTGTGTCACGTACCTTACAGCGGAGTCAGACTGTTGAGGGTAGCCTCTCGCACGGTTCCGGTCTCCACACCCCTGGAGGTGGTAACAGGGAGCCTGAAGACAAGGAAAGGGTGCAGGTGCCTGCAGGTGGAAGTTGAAGATCTGGAGACGCTGGGCCCTCACGGAGGAAGAGGTGTAGATTGGTCACGGAGGTAGGCAGCGGAAGTTCAGCAGGTAAGCAGGAAGCACTGCACGTCTAGAACAGGCAAGGTCGGCAACTGGCGGGCAATGCGGTACAGGAACGAGAGGCAGGTGCGTAGTCAAGGACGAGCAAGGGTCTGGTAACGTGCTAGCAAATGAGGTACAGAATCAGGAAGCAAGCCAAAGTCGAAAGTCCAAGCCGAGGTCAGAGGTAGTCCAGGAGGTCGTAACAAGGGGTATCCAAGGAATGGGTATCAGGAACAAGGTCACAGGAACAAGGTCCCAGGAACAAGGGCACAGGAACAAGGACACAGGAACAAGATCACAGGAACAACGATCAGGTTTCTCAGGAGTAGCTGAAGACGATCCAGCACTGGTGTCAGGCCAGGATCCTGTTTATATAGAGAGGAGTGAGCCAGGATTGGTGGAAGTGGCCGTCCGTGCGTGAGTACGTACATACGTTCAGTTTGCGCGGATGCTTCCACGTGTTCGGATTGGTGTACGTCCACATGTTCGGATTAGCGTGCGTCCGTTCGTCCCGGAACTCATACGCCTCTGACGGGGACACCGCGCATGGCGCCTGGAACGAAGATGATCTGCTGCTATACGGGGACGGGCATACATACGGTGAGTTCCCTGACAGTGCACCCCCTTAAGGGCAGCCTCCGGGTGCCCCTTTGAACCGACCTTTGAGAGTGATGAAAAGCCCGTATAAGCCTCTGGGCATGAAGATTTGCTTCGGGTTCCCAGGAATTTTCTTCAGGACCAAAGCCTTTCCACTTAATCAAGTATTGGTTTTGTCCTTGACGTTTCCTGTAATCCAAAATGGCTTCGATCTCGAACTCCTCCTCCCCATCTATCAATATAGCTTCTGGAGGGCCTAACTCCGGATCTGGAAAGGAATTGGGTACATCAGGCTTAAGTAGAGAAGTATGGAATACAGGATGGATTTTGAATGAGCCAGGAAGTTCAAGTTCATAGGCCACTGAATTAATTTTCTTTTTAATTGGAAAAGGTCCCAAATATCTGGGTCCCAAATTTTTAGAGGGACACGCCAGTTTCAGGTTTGCGGTTAAAAGCCATACACGATCACCGACCTCTAAATCCAATTCCCCCTTTCTTCTCTTGTCAAAATTTTTTTTAGCGTCCTCCTGTGCCTTGGAAAGGGTTTCTTTAAGTACCTGATTGTTGGTAACAAAGAAATTTAGCCTATCCTGGACGGCTGGTACAGGAGAATCCAGTATGGATGTTGGCAGGAAAGAGGGATGAAAACCATAGTAGAATAGAATGGTGACTGGTTTGTGGCAGAGTGAGTAGAGTTATTGAATGCAAATTCTGCCAAGGGTAATAATGAGGCCCAATCCTCCTGAGAAAAGGAAGTAAAACAACGTAAGTACTGTTCCAACGTCTGATTAGTACGTTCGGTCTGCCCGTTTTTTGGGGATGGTAGGCTGAAGAAAAATTTAATTTGATACCCAGAGCTTCACACAATGACTTCCAAAATTTTGACGTAAACTGGACTCCACGATCAGAGACAATATCACTGGGAATTCCATGGAGTCTAACAATTTCTTTAATGAATATTCTGGCTGTCTCAGTTGCAGATGGAGTTCCCTTCATGGGAATGAAGTGTGCCATTTTGGAAAAGCGATCCACCACCACGAAGATAGAGGAGAATCCTTCAGAGGGAGGAAGCTCAACAATAAAGTCCATAGCGATCTTATCCCATGGTCTTTCAGGGATGGGTAATGGTCTCAACAATCCCCAGGCTTTATTTTTGCTATTTTTATTCCGGAGACAGGTTGAACAAGAGCTAACATAGTTTCTACAGTCTTTTGCAAGGTTTGGCCACCAGAAGTGTCTTTGAACTAAATTTATAGTCTTGTGACCCCCAAAGTGACCTGCCAGGGGATAGTCATGACAAGCCTGTAGAACGGAGGTGCAGAGGTTTTGAGGGATGAATAGTTTACTCCCTCGCCAGAGGAGACCATCTTTCTCTTGGAGGTTAGTATCTGGAGGGACTGATGCTCCTTGGGATGACTGCCGAACCTGTGATAGAAAACTGGTTTGTGTTAGTAAAAAGTTACCAGCTTGCAAAATAGTGTCCGGAGGGGATGAGGCTTCAGTTTCAGAGAACATACGGGATAATGCGTCAGGTTTACTGTTCTTGGATCCTGGTCTGTAGGTTATATGGAAACTAAAGCGGGAGCCTGAGGCGTTTGGCTGTTCTGAGGTATTCCAAATGTTTATGATCTGTATAGATCAATATTGGATGTGTTGCCCCCTCCAGGAGATACCGCCATTCTTCTAAAGCCAATTTGATTGCCAGAAGTTCCCGATCTCCCACATCCTAGTTCCTTTCCGACGCACCTAGTCTTTTGGAAAAGAACGCTACGGGATGCATTAATGACTTAGGCCCTTGGCGTTGGGACAGAATGGCGCCTACAGCATTCTCTGAAGCGTCCACTTCCAGCGTGTAAGGTAGAGCAGGGTCAGGGTGTTTAAGTATTGGGGCGGATGTGAATAGTCCTTTCAGTTTATCGAACGCAGCTTGAGCCTCAACAGTCCATTGAAAACGGTTTTGTTTTCTGGTGAGTTGTGTGATAGGTGCTATAACACTGGAAAAGTTTCTGATAAATTTCCTGTAAAAATTGGAGAATCCAATGAAGCGTTGTACCCCTTTCTTGTCAGTTGGGGGTGGCCAGGATAAAATGGCTGAAACCTTTTGAGGATCCATTTCTACTCCCTCTGTTGATATCACCAGACCAAGGAAGTGAATGGTCTGACGTTCGAACTCGCACTTCTCGGCTTTAGCATAGAGCCCATTTTGCCTTAACCTCAGAAGAACCTGTTTTACATGGTCACGATGGGTTTCTAGAGAGTTTGAGAATATCAAAATGTCATCCAAATAAACAATTATGAACAAATCCAAAAAGTCCCTGAAATGTCATTAGCAAAATGTTGAAAAGTAGCTGGTGCGTTGCAGAGTCCGAATGGCATGACCAGATACTCAAAGTGGCCAAAGCGTGTCCGAAAAGCCATTTTCCATTCATCCCCCTTACGGATTCTGATTAAGTTATAGGCCCCTCGTAAATCCAGCTTTGTAAATATTTTTGCTGATCGAAGTCTCTGGAATAATTCCAGAATCAATGGAAGGGGGTAGCGATTTTTAATCGTCACCTTATTCAAATCCCTGTAATCGACACATGGGCGGAGCGAATGGTCCTTCTTTTCAACGAAGAATATTCCAGCACCGGCTGGAGAAGAGGAATGTCGGATAAATCCTTTCTTGAGGTTCTCATCGATATATTCTTTGAGGACCAGAAGTTCAGGTTCCGATAAGGGAAATATCCTTCCGAACAGGAATTTCGGCTCCAGGCAATAATTCGATTGGGCAATCGTAGACCCGGTGAGGAGGGAGCGTATCCGCCTTTCGTTTGTCAAACACGTCTAGTAAATTATGATATGTGGTTGGGACCAGTCTCTGGGCCTCAGATGTAGGGCCTGAACAGGCAATGACTGGGACCAGGTGGTGTGAGATCTTGATGCAATTCTGGAGGCAGTAAGTGGACCGAAAAACGACCTCACCAGTTATCCAGTTTATTTGGGGATTATGAGCTTGTAACCAGGGCATTCCCAAAATGATTGGGAATAGTGGTGAAGAAATGACATCCAGGCGGAGTAGTTCTTGGTGATCGGATAGGATGTTGGCGGACAATGGTTGAGTCTCATGGGTAATGGGGCCCAATCTGATGTTGGATCCATCCACTAACCGTATGGAGAGTTGGCGTTGCTTGGGTACCAATGGAATGTTGTGTTGCAGAACGAGAGCATGGTCAATGAAGCAGCTACAGGCGCCAGAATCAATTATAGCTTGAACCTGGAGTGTTCCTTCTGGAAGCTGTAAGGAAAGGGGAACAGCAATATGAATTGATTTTGTCAGAGGTAATACATTGGGTTCAAGAGATGAGTTTTTGAACTTACGGATCTTATTTGGACATGTATTTGCATAATGACCAGCTTCCCCACAATAAAGACAGAGATTGTTCTGGCGTCGGCGTAGCTTTTCCTCCGAAGATAACGGTGAACGAAGCAATCCTATTTGCATTGGCTCTGGAGCTTCGGAAGTGGTAGCTGGTGTGGAAATGGGAGGATGAGTCGGGACCTTGGGTAACATCCATGTGGGACCAATCTGGCCAATTCTCTCAGACCTCCGTTCCCTGAGACGGTGGTCGATTTGGATTGATATCTGTATGAGGTCCTCTAAAGAACTGGGAACTCCGATACGGGCCAACTCATCTTTTAATGGCTCTGGAAAGTCCAATGCGGAATTGGTAACGTAGGGCGGCGTCGTTCCATTGAGTATCAGAACTCCACCGCCTAAAGTCCGTCACATAATCCTCTACGGGTCTGCGACCCTGTTGCAGAGCATGGAGACTGGCCTCAGCAGTTGTGGCACGCTGAGGATCGTCATATAATTTAGCCATCTCGTTCAAGAAAGAGTCCATTGTATCAAGCAGGGGGCTGGCCTGTTCCAATAGGCGGTGGGCCCAGGTCTGAGGTTCCCCCTGAAGCAAGGAGACGATGAACCCCACTTTTGTGCTTTCCAAGGAGAAGGTGCGAGGCTGTAGCAGAAAGTATAATTGGCATGCATTACGAAAGGCATGGAATTTGCTGCGATCTCCGGAAAACCGCTCTGGAGTAGGAACTCGAGGCTCAGGGGATGGCACCACTACTGCAGGTATAGATGCTGAAGTTGCCGGACTGGCAGACCAGGATGCTGTGGCCCCTTGGGAAGCAGCAGTGCTTGGTGTTAATGACTCCACTCTCTGCTCAAGTTGGTGGTAACCATCTTGCAGGCCCTGAACTGCCTGGGTAAGGGCAGAGATCAGTTGACACAAGGCTTCCAAAGGTGAGGCCCCCCTGTCTGACTCCATTTTTCTGGCTGGATCGTACTGTCACGTACCTTACAGCGGAGTCAGACTGTTGAGAGTAGCCTCTCGCACGGTTCCGGTCTCCACACCCCTGGAGGTGGTAACAGGGAGCCTGAAGACAACGAAAGGGTGCAGGTGCCTGCAGGTGGAAGTTGAAGACCTGGAGACACTGGGTACTCACAGAGGAAGAGGTGTAGATTGGTCACGGAGGTAGGCAGCGGAAGTTCAGCAGGTAAGCAGGAAGCACTGCACGTCTAGAACAGGCAAGGTCGGCAACTGGCGGGCAATGCGGTACAGGAACGAGAGGCAGGTGCGTAGTCAAGGACAAGCAAGGGTCTGGTAACGTGCTAGCAAATAAGGGTACAGAATCAGGAAGCAAGCCAAATTCGAAAGTCCAAGCCGAGGTCAGAGGTAGTCCAGGAGGTCGTAACAAGGGGTATCCAAGGAATGGGTATCAGGAACAAGGTCACAGGAACAAGGTCACAGGAACAAGGGCACAGGAACAAGATCACAGGAACAACGATCAGGTTTCTCAGGAGTAGCTGAAGACAATCCAGCACTGGTGTCAGGCCAGGATCCTGTTTATATAGAGAGGAGTGAGCCAGGATTGGTGGAAGTGGCCGTCCGTGCGTGAGTACGTACATACGTTCAGTTTGCGCGGATGCTTCCGCGTGTTCGGATTGGTGTACGTCCACATGTTCGGATTAGCGTGCGTCCGTTCGTCCCGGAACTCGTACGCCTCTGACGGGGACACTGCGCATGGCACCTGGAACGAAGATGAACTGCTGCTATACGGGGACGGGCATACATACGGTGAGTTCCCTGACAGATTGTCTTTAGATAATGAAACATTAAAGCTCTATGGAATTTATCGTTAAGACCTCTAACATTCCATGAAAGTACATTAAACCTTGATCCCGCCATCATCCCCCAATTGACTCGTTAGACGGTAAATGGAGTACAAACGACAGCAGTGACACATACAGTTGAAGACTGAAATCAGAAATAACATTGACCATATGAATAGACAATTTACCTTGGAGGGCTGCACCTATCAAACCTGTTACCCTTTGAAACCCATAAACATCCTGCTGTCGTGTAACAACACAAAAAAACATGTACACGCAGCTTATCCCCAAACTGTGTTCAAAAACAGTCCTTGAAGGCATGGCCTCGATGGGTCAAAAAAGGACCCCTAGACAAAAAGTAAAAACCCGAGAACCAAAACAAGGGTTCATGTGTAAACCAACAGTACAAAGAATCATGGACATAGTGTTCATGTGCCTGGAGCTCCCGCTCCGCTTACAACCCGGCAGTCCTTTGGCATGGATATCCGGACAACCTGTTCCTCTACGTATCTCCCACCAACTTACTGATCCAGGTGGGGGCAAAAACAAAAGAAGAAGTTATATAGGCAACCTTGGCAGGTGGCCCCACCCGAGGCAGGGAACCCGCAGGAGAACGTACAGGAGAAGCGGACATCAACTGCCTCCACCAACCCCCCATCCCCAGCCAAAAAATGTCAAGCTTCTGGCAGGATAACAAATTACATTCCAGCAGGAGGCCTAGTTGTCAGGGAGTCGGGCCACCCCAAAACTGGGCAGCAACCACAAACGGCAACAAAAAAAGGAAAACAGGTAGTTGCAGGCAACCCGCCGTTTGGCAATCAGAGGTGCCTCAACGGGCCATTTACAGCGATTGTAGCCATTGATCTGCTTCCGCAGGTGACTCAAAGAATTTCACCGATCCTCTGTGTTGCACCCGCAGTCGGCTGGGATAAAGCATGGAATATTTCAGCTCACGCTCACGAAGCCTTCTTCTGACATCTGTAAATGTCTTGCGTCTTCTCTGAAGATCAGCTGAGAAGTCAGGATACAGGTGTACCACCGTGTTCTCGAAAGGTAGGTTCTGATGTTTACGAGCCTCACGCAGGATCCGATCCCGAAAATTGAGAAAGCGTACCAAGAATGGTCTAGGGGGGCCCTGTGAGCCCTCTCGACCACATACGTTGGGGGCACATCCGTCAAGTCTAGCAATGATTTAAAGAAATCTTCGGCAAATTCAGCCGGGCGGTCTCCCTCTGCTCCCTCCGGCAGGCCCAAGACCCTGAAATTGTTTCTCCGCAAGCAGTTTTCAGCGTCGTCGGACTTGGCCACCAGATTCTGGACCATTCGCTGCAGCGCTTGAATGGCCTCATCATGACGGTGAGTAGTGTCTTCCGTCGCCGAGATGCGCGATTCAGTTTCCGAGAGCCTGCCCCAGAATTTGTCAAAATCTGCTCTTACGAGGTTGCATTCCTCCGCTAGGTGGTCTATGCGCACCAGCAAAGAAGTTCTGCTCTGCTCAATCGCTGCAAGAATAACAGTGGTATCATTAGTTGGAGGCAATGTGGGTGCAGATGGATTAGCCTCCTGTGGGGCCGCCTGCTCCATATCCGCCATTAGAGCCTTGAATTGATTCAAAAAGTCACTAGGATTCTGCACAAGCTGTAACAGTGCTTTCTTAGCCACAGACTTGCCTTTGGAGGGCATGAGGAGAAGGTAAAAGGCCAGCCGGCCTGAGGTATACTTGTGTGCAGTGAGGAGGGTGCGCCCCTTTAAGGATACTCAACCACAGGGATACAGGCAAAAGTGATTAGTATGGCTAGAAACACAGTTCTGGTATCCCTTAGGAACCTCACACTTCCAGAAATTGAATAATAGAGTATGCAGACAGTTGTGCTATGCACTAGGGAGTTGGAGGGTAGCCCTTTAAGAGTTGCAGTTCATGTGCCCAGCAAGGAAAGCAACAGGTAATGGCACCAGGGCTGCCACCCACTCTCCCACACCTCTCTCCACCGCTCCTGTGCAGTCACCTATGCCCCCCAATTCAGGACTCACCGCCCCAGCAAGGATGGTAAAGGGCCTCCACAGATCCTGCAGTCCTCCCACTGGCAGATACACCGCTGCACGGCCGATGTCGGTGGATAATTTCACTTCATCCGTGTCTGGCAGTATGGCCCAAGGATCCCTCTCCAGCCCACGTCCCCTCCGCTCCGTACTCCCGTGCAGCCGATGCCCGCACTCTGTACTCCACCGCGGCCGGTCCGGAGGCTCTACAGGCCGCAAGATGGCGGCCGGATCCCGCGAGGCGACTAGGCCGCAAGCCACGGAGCCACCAGATACACCGTTCACCGTGCCAAAGTGTTACCCCATAACCCAGCGGGATGTCAGAGGCGCAGGGGAGATAGTTTGGTCGCCCCCAAAGTCAAACAGGCGAAGGATGCCAAAGGATTAGATTCAGGATGGCAGGAGCTCCAGCACCACACGTCCTCCTAGGTCTACATCTGGCCACGCCCCCCCCCCCCCCCCCTCTGTAGTCCTTGAGACTACATTGGTGACATCAACATGGTACTAACACTGACACCCAGTCATGCCTACCTTCCAAGCCCTGCTTGTAATAAGCATTCTCCCTGCAAGAAATACCTACCTCCAAAGCCCTGTCCTTTCACCACCCATGGTTATGCCTAGAACTACCCTAAAATGACACTTGTCCCAAACAATCATGGAACATGTATTTACTTGAAATTAGGTAGCCAGAAAAAAAGGAATTTCCACCAGTAACTCTAAGTGCTGGAAATAGGCTAAGACAACAAAAATACCTCAAACAGCTGTGTAAGGCACTAAAAGCATTTACTGAGAAACATTAATAGTGCGGGTGTGCTGGTGGTTTTCAAGCACAGTATGAATTTCAGAGCGGTAATTACCCTGAAGTTGATCTTTAATACATCTGCTTGCTTATGCCAACACAGCAAGTAGCCCAAAAGACTTCCTAAATATAACTGTCTTATAAAGATCTTTCTAACTCAAAACAGACAATCTAAAATGTAGTGTAGGCTTGTCCAAATGTGTACCAAAGTTCTTTTCCAATGATCTTTTTAAAAAAAAAAGAATTTAGCAAACAATAAGGTACAAAATAGTACAAGTATATATTAAACAATGGCATTAGTTAAAATTATCAAAATCAACACATTCTAGTTGTGATAGAACTATACCATATCAAAACTACTGTCCACAGCCACCTGTTCCCAAGGGGCCTGGGTGAAGACATATAAAACACACTTTGTGGTGTACTCAGTTTTATTGCCAGCAGTTTCGATATTAATGGCTGTGTGTTGAGTTATTTTGAGGGGATAGAAAATTTACACTGTTATACTAGCTGTACGCTCGCTAGTCTACATTTTAGCAAAGCGACATTTCTTCACTATTGTCACATGAAATGATAGAATAAAATAGTTACAAAAATGTAAGGGGTATACTCAATTTTGTGAGATACTGTATATGGCAATTCAAAAGCAAGATATCTGGTCCCTAAGCAGGAAAGGAGAGGGAAGTCCTTAAAAGTAAATTCTGCATGGATGAACCAAATTTGCCTATGTCAATCCAAAGAACACCATATTTCCAAGCGTGGGCCAGGTTAAACGTAACCTTTGTGCCTTGTACACACGGTCAGACATTCTGACTACAAAATCCATCAGATTTTTGGGCCCGGATTTTGTCCTAAACTGGTGTTGCATACACACGATTGGACAAAGTTGTTGGAAAATCCGATCGTTCGGAATATGATGATGTTCGTTTGTTACGATGGGACTACATTGAGGCTAGTAGCCAATAGCTTTGGTCTCGTAATTTTATCTGAGCATGCGTGAAACTTTGTCCGATTGGAATTCTCTACAAACGTTCGGAAAACATCTGATCAAATTTTTTGGTTGGAAAATTTGAGATCCTGCTCTGAATTTCCGACGGAAAAAGTCCGATAGAGCCCACACACGATCGGATTTTCCGAAATATAATCCGATCTGACCTTTTCCATCAGAATTTCCGACCGTGTGTACAAGGCATAAAGCCCTTTATTAAATGTACAGAAAAAAATGATTAGGTCAAAATTGTAGCTCATAGTAGAAGTTAAATGAAAGAAAAGGATTAAAAAAAAAGAGAAGAAAGAAGATATACCACCGATCCCCACACTCCAGACCACCGGACCCCTCCCCTCCTCCTGAAGGTATCTGATCCAGGGATTGCAGACCTTTTCAAAGCTATGTTGTTGGTCACGAATGTGTACCGAAGTTCTATTATTCATTTAGTTATATGAATTATTGCTGTTTATTGGAAACATAAGGATGGCAGTAACTGTTTAGGCAACCTTTTTCAACTGACAATCCTTCAGAGGTGGCTAGGCAGATTGACCTCTTACCTGAGTTCTGGGGCAAATATTCAGCAGAACCATCTAAGTGGTATATAGATAAGTAACTACTAACACTAATGAACTGTTTTAGTTGTTTTAAATGGGGCATCCACCCCTTCATCACCAAATTAGTCGACATTCTTCCCTCTTCCTTTCCTTCCGGACCACCAGTGCAAGGTAAACACCTCTTCCACTGACCACCAACATAAGTTGGCCTTTTACAATGAGCACTAATGTACAGGGTAGCTTCTCCAATGAACAACAATGCACAGGGGCCCTTCCTCCCTGACCAGTAAGGTATTTTCATTTTCTTTTCTTTCTGTTCATTATTATTATATTTTAATATCATTAACTCATATTACCAAAATGTATTTGTTATATAAGGAGTGTGTTAATAAATTTTCTTCTTTGCGTGTCCAATTCTCTAAGTATTTAGCATTCTTTGTTCTTCAGTATAATATCATATCTACAACTTTCTAATCAAGTTAATTTTGCAAGGTTACCTGAGATCTGAAAATTCTTTTAGACTTCTTTTTTTTATTTTATTAAAATAGGAAAGATGTTATACTTGCCTGCTCTGTGCAATGGTTTTGAACAAAGCAGCCTCGATCCTCCTCTTCTGGGTTCCCTCCACCCTTCAATTAAGTGGACACATAGGAAGCTGCTTGCTATAGGGACACTTGGCGTACTCCCTCCTGAGCCCCTCTCTGTGTGTTTATAAGACATACAAAGCAGGGCATAGCTCTGCATCCCCCCCCCCCCTCACCCACACTCCCTCATCACTGGCTCTAATTGAGAGCAGCAGGAGCCAAAGCCAATGATGAGCGAGAGAGCCAAGAGAGTCTTGGCTCTCGTGCACATCAATGGATCCGGATCAAGCTCAAGTATGTATTTAGGGGGGCTAAAGAAGAAGCTGCATGCAGGAGGTTATTTTACCTTGCCATGTCATAGAATGCAACAAAGTAAAAAAAAAATTCTGCCCTTATAACCACTTTAATGGTTCATCTAGAGTAAAAAGGTTGAGAATGGTTAGTCCAGCATATGGCACCAAAATGATCAGTACAAAACGTTGTGATCAGTAAAAGTAAGATTAAACAGAACACAGAGAATAGAATAGAAGGAGACCAATAAACAAATAAACATTAATAACAATTTAACCACTTAAGCCCCGGACCATTTTGCAGGCCAAAGACCAGACCACTTTTTGCGATCCGGCACTGCGTCGCTTTAACTGACAATTGCTTGGTTGTCCGATGTGGCTCCCAAACAAAATTGACGGCCTTTTTTTCCCACAAATAGAGCTTACTTTTGGTGGTATTTGATCACCTCTGCGGTTTTTATTTTTTGTTATTTTGCTATAATAAAAATCCCCAAAAATATATAAAAACATTTTTTTTCCTCGGTTTAGGCCAATACGTATTCTTCGACATATTTTTGGTAAAACGTTTGCACAAACTTTATAGCATTTACAAAATAGGGGATAGTTTTATGGCATTTTTATTAATATTTTTTTTTTTTTTTACTAGTAATGGCAGCGATCATTTATTGTGACTGCAACATTATGGCAGACACATCAGGCATTTTTGACACATTTTTGAGACCATTGTCATTTATACAGCAATCAGTGCTATACAAATGCACTGATTCCGGTGTAAATGATACTGGCATTGAAGGGGTTAACCACTAGATGGCAGTGTAGGGGTTAAGTGTGTCCTAGGGGCGTGTTTAAACTGTGGGGGGACGTGGCTGTCTATGACACGTCTCTGATCCCTGCTCCGATCACACAGAGCAGAGATCAGGGACACTGTCACTAGGCAGAACGGGGTGATGCTTGTTTACTTTAGCATCTCCCCGTTCTTCCTCCCCGTGGGGTGATCGTGGGTATCCCCGCGGGGATCAAGTCCGTGGGACCCGCGTTCAAAAACTCACGGAGGTTTTGACCGCCGCACGATGACGCGCAATGGCGCGGCAGCAAATTTAAAGGGACATACCTGTACGCCCATTAGCCTGTCCGTGCCATTCTGCCGTAAATTGGCGTGCGTTGGTCGGCATGATGTTATTAACCAGACAAGAAAGTATTTTCAGTTTCAATTAAATTCTTTATCAGAAATATCAAGGATTTCAAAATTAGTGACCCATTTAGATGCAGGGGCTGCATTCAAAGGTTTAACAAATAACATTTAATAAAGGTGTAGGGCTACTAGAGATAGAAAAAAAAAAAAAATATATATATATATATATATATATATATATATATATATATTGTAGCACTGACTCCGGAAGGAGCGACTGATCTAATTGGGCTCACTGTTACCTTCTCCGCCTCGTGCATGTCTAGGGGTTTCCCGTGGTAAATGGCCCAAGAACTGTAGAGACTGACGGCAGATCCGCTTATTTTTATTTGCAAAAGAATAAACGAAAACACAGTCTCTCAAAATAGGGTTAGAGGGTTTTAGGTATGAAAGTTAAGGTACTCTTGAACTAAATCAAACAGGCAAAAGAGTTTCTCACATTAGGAGAATCCAGAGAATAGTCATTCACAACTGGATCCTCACCCTTATCGGATAGTCCTTCTCTCACTAGGCCTAGCAGCCGATAGAGTGCTTAAATCAAACAAAGTCTCTACCACAGACTTGTTGTAGAACACTTGAGTGGAACTGAAAGATGTAGACAACTCAAAGAACCCTCATATGGTACCAGTATCTGGCAGCCGGTCCGGCGATACCACACGAGACCAGATTTGCTTGGGGTCTTTCAACTTAGCCTCCAGGCTCCTGCTGAGAAGCCAACCCTTGCGTGGCCTTCTCCCGAAGAGTCCCCCCCTGGATGCCTTCACAGTTGCTGGGCCTCTCCACAAACCGAGACGGCACCGGACCACCTTAGAATCCTTTCTTCAGTTACTTTGCCTCGGGCTAGCCAGCCCAGAGACTTTGAGTCGGGTGGATCCGCACCCCAGGCCATGAGAGCCCTAGGCGCTGGTCAGGAGGACCAGGACCAAACAGCCAGATCCCACTTCTGGACCGGAACCCCGAAGGACATGATGTCAGCACCTTAAGTACCCTCTCCCAGAATGCACAGCAACAGTGAAACCCCCACTGGGCTGGTTCCAAAAGAGAACTGGCACCTAATGCACCCAACTGGATTACATTCTAGCACCTGCCAGGGATGACAACACCACCTTATGGTCAAGCAGAACGCAAAGCAATCCAGCCAGACTGATACTGAGGCCAAAATTGAGAGTAATTAAACCCAAAATCAAACTGTGGTTTCAGGAATTTTAAATGAAAAAAACACAGCGCGTGCTCTTTAGGAGCCAGCGCTACAATATATATATATATATATATATATATATATATATATATATATATATATATATATATATATATATTTTACAAAGGAGCAACAACACAGTAAGTATACACTTGTAGCCAGTAATATTGCCACTTCAGGCATCCCTGCCCTTTCCTTTCCTACTTTCCTATGCCAAACTATTGCTTATAAATTGGAGATTCTTAGTTTCCATTTATTGCAATACATTTTCAAGCTAACCAAATCCCTCTCTAGCCAGTCCTACTCTATCTTGCATATTTACCGACTCTTATAGCTGCTCTTGAGAGTATGGACATATCTTGTCAATATGGGGCATACACAGCTCTGGACCAAAATCAAGCTGTGTATATCCCCAATGGGACAAATTACAAACGTTAAGAAAGTTGACTGCACCAGCAGGTAAAAAAGGCTATCTATTCAAGTGACCAGGTGAATTCCAATTTAACCACCAAGCAAGCTAATCAACATTTAATAAAAAGGAGTTACCACACAGTAAGTATACACTTGTAGCTAGTAATGTACAAACTTCAGGCATCCCTGCCCTACTAACCTGCACCGTGCAGTAGAAATGGAGAAGTTAAAGAGGAAGTAAACCCTGATGTGTTTTATGTCCTCTTTTGCTCCCGGAAAAGCCTGCAAAATAAAAGCATAATGGGCTAGTATGCACCACATACTAGCCCCTAATGTGACACTTACCTGCAAACGAATCCATCGATGTCCCCTGTGCAGGCTCCAACCATCTTCGCCCCTATTCCTTTCCGGGGGGCCGCGGACTCCGGGTCTCTGTGACTGGCCAGAGCAGCGTTACGTCAATGCCATGCACGCGTATGGGAGCCGCCAGTTAGGGCACACGATGGTGGAAGAAACATCACGGTGATCCGTTTCTTCACGGCACATGCACCGATGATGACATTGGTGGACTATAAGTGAAATATCTCCTAAACGGTGCATGTTTAGGAGATATTTCCACTACCTATAGGTAAGCCTTATTCTAGGCTTACCTATAGGTAAAACTCACACCAAAGGGATTACAACCACTTTAATGCTCTGGCCCAAAATTGCTTCCTATACAGGCTGTTCCTTAAAAACAACTACACCATCTTTTTCCAGAGCAGCCTGTATTTCTCCCAAGGTTACCTGTGGGTTTTTCTTTGTACCCAGAACAGTTCCTGTGGCAGTTGTTGCTGAAATTTTTCTTGATCTACTTGCCTTGGCTTGGTATCAAGAGATCCCCAAATTTTCCACTTCTTATTAAGTGATTGAACAGTACTGACTGGCATATTCAAGGCTTTGGAAGTTTCATTACCTTGTTATGCAGGCCTTTTGACTGACCTTTTCTACCTCCTCATGGCTCAGTGTCTAGCCTTCTTAGTGCATCCATGTTAGAGCTAATAAACTCATTGACTATTTATACACAGACACTATTTGTGATTTCAAAATCCACAAATGTGGGAAATTAACCTTTAATTGCCATTTTTAACCTGTGTGTGCCACCTTCTGTGTCTGTACCAAGGCCAAACATTCCAGTATATGTAAACTTTTTATCAGGGCCATTTGGTGATTTCTGTTATCATTATGATTTAAAAAGGATCCAAAAAACTATGTGATAATACATGGCTTCATGTGATTGCTATCCTTAAATAAAAGATAGTTTTTTGGCATGATCGGTCATATTTTCAATATTAATGCCAATATTTCACAATTTCTGCCAGGGTATGCAAACTTTTGAGAGCAACTCTCACTCACTCTCTCTCTCTTTCTCTCTCTCGCTCTTTACAGTGTATACAGTGGGGATCGAAAGTTTGGGCACCCGAGGTAAAAATGTGTATTAATGTGCATAACGAAGCCAAGGAAAGATGGAAAAATCTCCAAATGGCATCAAATTACAGATAGATAGACATTCTTATAATATGTAAAAAAAAGTTAGATTTTATTTCCATCATTTACAATTTCAAAATTACAGAAAACAAAAAAAATGGTGTCTGCAAAAGTTTGGACACCCTGCAGAGTTAATATCTTGTACTGCCCCCTTTGGCAAGTATCACAGCTTGTAAACGCTTTTTGTAACCAGCCAAGAGTCTTTCAATTCTTGTTTGAGGTATCTTTGCCCATTCTTCCTTACAAAAGTGTTCCAGTTCTTTGAGATTTCTGGGCTGTCTGTCACGCACTGCTCTTTTAAGGTCTATCCATAGATTTTCAATAATGTTGAGGTCAGGAGATTGTGAAGGCCATGGCAAAACCTGTAGTTTACACCCCTTGATGTAATCCCCCGTGGATTTTGAGGTGTGTTTATGATCATTATCCATTTGTAGAAGCCATCCTCTCTTTAACTTCAGCTTTTTCACAGATGGCATCAAGTTGCCATCCAAAATGTGCTGAAATTTTATTGAATCCATTTTTCCTTCTACTCGTGAAATGTTCCCTGTGCCACTGGCTGCAATACAACCCCAAAGCATGACTGATCCACCCCCATGCTTTTCCATGAAAAGAGGTTCTTTTCATTAAATTCTGTGCCCTTTCTTCTCCAAACGTACCTTTGCTCATTCCGGCCAAAAAGTTCTATGTTAACCTCATCGGTCCACAGAACTTGTTTCCAAAATGCCTCAGGTTTGTCTATATGTTCATTTGCAAAGTTCAAACGCTGATTTTTGTGGTGAGGATGTAGAAGAGGTTTTCTTCTGATGACTCTTCCATGAAGACCATATTTGTACAAGTATCTCTTTATAGTGGAATAGTGTACCACAACTTCAGTGTCTGCCAGATCTTTCTGGAGGGATCGTGCAGTCAAACGTGGGTTTTGAATTGCTTTTCTCACAATCCTGCGAGCTATTCTGTCTGATATTTTTCTTGGTCTTCCAGATCTTGCTTTAACTTTCACTGTTCCTGATGACTGCCATTTCTTAATTACATTCCGAACAGAGGACATTGACATCTGAAAACTCTTTGCTATCTTCTTATAGCCTTCTCCAGCTTTGTGAGCATCAACTATTTTCAGTTTCAGTTTTCTTGACAACTGCTTAGAAGAACCCATGGTGCTGATTGTTGGGGCAAGGTCAGATGAGTCTGGCCATTTAAAACCTTTGAGATTGATATCACCTGGCCTTCCCAGACAATGATTGAGAACAATCCATGACACTGGCAGGTCTCAGCTTTGCAAAGAGGGCAGTGCATGCTATAAATTCTGCAGTGTGCCCAAACTTTTGCAGACGCCATTTTTTTGTTTCTGTAATTTTGAAAGTGTAAATGATTAGACATATTATAAGAATGTCTAATCTGTAATTTGATACCATTTGGAGATTTTTCCATCTTTTCTTGGCTTCGTTATGATACACATTTTTACCTGGGGTGCCCAAACTTTTGATCCCCACTATATATATATATATATATATATATATATATATATATATATATATATATATATATGTATATATGTATATATATATATATATATATATGTATATATATATATATATATATATATATATATATATATGTATATATATATATATATATATATATATATATATATACAAAATATCTATTTTTGACAGAGATTATGTATGTATGTATAATTAAGTATATTGGTAATAAATACGATACTGTTGTGGTACCCATATCCCCTTATTCAATTGTGTATTATTAATCTATTAATACTATTATTACTATTATTACTAATGCTAGTAATACTATTATTAATCTATAACTCGTGATAACAAAACTGCATTGTACTGTAATATCTTTTAAAATCAGGTAAAGCTAATCCTCCATGTATATTATCTTTGCTTAGTACTGCAAATTTTATTCTCAGTTTTTTATGCTGCCATGTGAACTTAAGTATCATCTTCTTTAATGACTTAAAATACACCTGCGGAAAGTGTATAGGGAGCATCTGAAATTTATAGAGAACTTTTGGCAAGATTCCCATCTTGATAATATTTATACGTCCTCTCCAGGAAAGTGGCCTCATTGATATTTTTTTTTATTTCCTCTTTAATCTCATTTAATAATGGTATGTTATTCATTTGGTACAGGTACTTTGGAGATGTTGTTAATTGTACACTTAAGTATTTACAATTTTTCTGAAATGTAAACGGAAACTGTTCTTGTAATTGTTGTTCATCTTTCTTATCCACATTAATATTGAAGATTTTCAGGACTTTGAGGGGTTAATTTTTAAGTTTGATAGTTCTCCATAATCTTTCAATACTTTCATTATATTTGTTGTTCTTGGACAGGAGACATAAAGCAAGATATCATCCGTATATGCTGCCAATTTATGTTCCTCTTTTCCTACCTTCACTTCTTCACTTTTATATCTACACTATTTCTAATAGTGGCCAATAAAGGTTCTAATGAATCAATATAAACAATAGGGGTGAAAGAGGACACCCCTGTCTCGTACCAATAAATAACTCAAAAGATTGAGATAGAATCCCATTGATCTTTACTGCAGCCGTTGGATGTTGATATAGTGTTTTAATCCGTCAAGTCATTTTTGGGCCAATCTATATCTCTTCTATTGTAGCTATTGTAGCTATCGTGAATCCCCATTCTACCTTGTCAAATGCTTTTTCTGCATCTATTGACAGGAATAGAGCTGGGGGTCCATCTCTATTTATTTTTTGTAGGAGTAACAATGTTCTTACTCCGTTGTCTCTTCCTTCTCTCCCAGGTATGAACCCCACCTGGTCTGTATGTATCCAGTCTGCCATTAATCTTTTCAATCCAGTGGCTAATATTTTGACATACAATTTTGTGTCTACATTTCTACATTTAATAATGATATTGGTCTATAACTGGCACATTGCATTATATCTTTTCCTTCTTCTGGTATTACTGGGATATAAGCCAAAAGTGATTCTCTCCTCAATTCCATCCCTTCATTTATGGAATTCCAGTAGGAACATCATTTTGAAACTAATTGGTCTTTAATTTTTTTATGGTAGATTACTGAGAATCTATCCAGGCCCTGGACTCTTTCCCGTGGCTGTCTTCTTTAGTGCTGTCGAGATTTCCTCTTGCGTTATGGTTCTCTCTAGATCTAACTTATTTCCCTTACTTAATTTAGGTAATTTGGCCTCCTTTAAATAAGCTTGCATCGTTTCCTTATTTTCTAATTCGTTTGCTTGTTCCCCTGTTGATCTTACTGAGTATAGTGCACTATAAAACTTTTTGAATACTCTTGCCATTTCTGATGTAGGATACACCAGTTCCTCTGAGCTGTTTTACATTTTTTTTATAAAGCTTATCGACTTCTTTTTCTATAGTGCTCATGCCAGAAACGTACCTGATTTATTTCCCCACTGGTATCTTTCTTTACTCCGTTTATTGAAAGTTCGCCTTGTCTCTTGTTCCATTAATGAGTTTAACTCATCTCTTTTTAGCACTATCAGATGTTGTATATCTATTCCTTTCCCTTTTTTATGCCTTGGCTCTAGTTCATATAATTCTTTTAAAATTTCATTTATTTTATTCAGCCTCTCTTTCTTTTTTTGAGTCCCATTTGATATCAGGATACCCCTTATGTAGGCCTTATAGGCTTCTCATGCCTTGGCCTCTGATAACTCCTTAGTTTTATTTTTCTTAAAGTATTGTTCTTATTCTTTCTCAATTTTTTCTATTATCTCCTGATCTTGTATTAGTGTCTTATTTAGTCTCCAAATATTTGTCTTATTCTGTACCTCTGTAATCTCCATTTCCATTGTCACTGATGCATAATCAGATAAAGTGATTGCTTCAATAGACATTTTACCTATTATTTCCAATAATCTATGTTCTACCAGTATATAATACTTGAATCCGACCTATGCGCAGAAGAGTAGAATGTAAACTCTCTAGGGTTTTGAATTCTCCAGCTATCTATCAATTGACATTGCTAACGGAAGTAAATTTTAATCATGTTTCCTATTTAATAAATTGTTATATTTTATCATACTCTTGCCTAAATTATTGGGTACCGAGATAGTCCAAATTTCTCCAACCCTACCAGGGGTTGAAATCATTCAGTTTTCCCAGGGACCAGTGTTGCCAATCGTCAGTATTTTTACTGGCAGTCAGTAAAAAACAGGAAATTTTCTCCTGCCAGTAAATGCCAGTAAAAGGAAAAAGTTGCCAGTAAAAAATATGGCTGTGATGTTCGTCTTGGTCCAGAGCCGGCCGAGACCATCCGAGCCCCTGCTAGAGTGTGATCAGATGACTCTGGTGGAGGCAGTGCCCGAGCATGTCATGTGATGTCATGGTGCAAGGGAGCCAAGCAGAGTGGCCAGAGCCCTTGTGTGTAGGTCTGCAGTACAGGAGCAGGGCAGGTCAGGAGTGGGACTGTCAGTGCTGTTAAGACTGAAGTAGACTGAACGGACCAAGAGTCAACTTCATGTGTGTGTGTGCCTTCCTATTCTAATTGCTTTCCCTCCTGAGTCCTGTCCCTGAGTTGCTTACTTACTATATCAAAATACAATAAGAAATATGTTTTTTGCACTAATATCTACCTTAAATCACATTGCTAATTGCATAGTGTACCTGTTTGTAGCCTAAATACAAAAAATTTCACTTAAAACTGTAATGTTGTAACTTTTAGAAATGCCAAGAAAAACTTGGCTGTGCCAGGAAATTTTGGGTGTCATGTCAGTAAATTTTAATCTGGTAGGTTGGCAACACTGCCAGGGACTGTCTTAAATAGACCATAGGATTCTTATTAGGGCAGTATATGTTTGCAAATGTGTATTCCGTGTATCATTTTTCTTTCAGGAATAAATATCTTCCCTCTGGATCTACCATCCTTTCCTGCACCGAATTATATGTCTTTTCCTATTGCCACTCCTTTCACTCTGTTGAGTCCCCATGATACCATGTAGAATATTTCTTTGAGTAAAATGTAACTTTTGTATCATGTGATATATGTGTCTCTTGCAATAAAACCACACCTGCAGGGTAATTTTGAATTTCTTCAAGGATCTTATGCCTTTTAACCGGAGAATTTAGACCCTTCACATTGTATGTTAAGAATATAAGTTTAATCATATTAAATATTTATTATTCTTTATCTCCCGTTCGGGTGGGAGCTTTGAAGCATAGAGG
This sequence comes from Lithobates pipiens, assembly GCF_037356315.1. NCBI lineage: Eukaryota > Metazoa > Chordata > Amphibia > Anura > Ranidae > Lithobates > Lithobates pipiens. Next base: position 16,547,254 of record NW_027507790.1, read on the forward strand.
GACATAAAAAAGGAAGATGAGACAAAGAGTTATTTGAGGACTATTCCCTTTCCCCTCCTTTGCCCACCTCCGCCCACCCCTCTCTGCTCTTATTCCCTGTGATTTTATAACTAAAGTTCTTTCAAGTTTATCTTCAATGTATAGGGGTATTCCCCTGTTGTTTGTTTACTGTCCTTTATTTCTTTATTATCTTTATGTCTTTTTAGAAATGTTTGCCATTGTTCTTCTTCTGCAGAGGTTTTCTTCGTCCCAGCTGCTGACCATCCTGGGATATCTGGTATTTGTAGTTTTAACCTATTGCAGAACTCTTGTAAGTCTTCAGGGTATCTGAGTCTTGCTAATCTACCATTTTTATGTTCTACCAGGCATGCAAGAAAACCCCAGCTATATTTAATATTCTTTGCCAGCATCTGTGCAAGCAATGGTCTAAGGAGTCTCCTTCTTGCCAAAGTTTCAGGGGCTAGATCTGCAAACATTTGAAGCTTTGCACCATTATGTTCCAGTGATAATATTGCTCTCATCTTCTCCCAGATTTGCGCTTTGCCTTCATAGAACTAGAATCTTATTATTACATCTCTTAGGCCGCGTACACACGGGCGGACTGTTCGCCCAACCTTGTCCGCTGAACAGTGTTTGGGCGGACAGTCCGCTCGTGTGTGGGCTTTCAGCGGACAGTTTCAGCGGACAGTTGGACGGACAAAGTCTTTCGGAAATTCCGAAAAACTGTCCGCTGAAACTGTGTTTGAGCGAACAGTCCGCCCGTGTGTGGGCCTGTCCGCTGTACTTTCGAAATGAGCGGACTGTTCACGCTCGGAAAGTCCGCCCATTTCGAGCGCGTGTACAGGTAGGCGGGGCCCGCGAAGGAGACGTCGCGGGCTCCGCCGCCTGGAATGGGCTTAAAGGGGAACCCCAACGCCGAAAAAAATCGGCGTGGGGGTTCCCCCAAAGTCCACACCAGACCCTTGTCCGAGCACGCTACCCGGCCGGCCAGGAAAGGGGAGCGAGCGAGCGCGTCCCCCCTCCTGAGCCGTACCAGGCCGCGTGCCCTCAACATGGGGGGGTGCCTTGGGGAAGGGGGGGCCGCGCGGCCCCCCCACCCCAAAGCACCTTGTCCCCATGTTGATGAGGACAAGGGCCTCTTCCCGACAACCCTGGCCGTTGGTTGTCGGGGTCTGCGGGCGGGGGGCTTATCGGAATCCGGGAGCCCCCTTTAAGAAGGGGGCCCCCGGATACCGGCCCCCCACCCTATGTGAATGAGTATGGGGTACAATGTACCCCTACCCATTCACCTGTGAAATAAAGTACAAAAAAAAACACAACACAGGGAAAAAATATTTTATTGCACAGCTCCGGGGGTCTTCCGTCTTCGGGGGTCTTCTCGCCGGACTCCTCCGCTATCTGTGTGTAGCTCTTTTACTAGCGGAGGAGTCCGGCTTTCTTCCTCCCCGCCGCCGGCCTCTTCTCCCGACTTCGGGGGTCTTGTCCCCCTCTTCGGTTCTTCTGCCGGGCCACCGCGCCTTCTTGTAGCTCTTTTACAGGCGGTGGCCCGGTCTTCTGTCGCCGCTGCCTTCCGTTCTTCTGTCGCCGCCTTCGGTTCTTCTGCCGGGCCACCGCGCCTTCTTGTAGCTCTTTTACAGGCGGTGGCCCGGTCTTCTGTCGCCGCTGTCGTCGCCGCCGCCGCCACCTTCCGTTCTTGTTCTTCTTCTTGTTCTTCTTCTTCTTCTCCTGGAGATGTTGACTCGACGAGCTCTCCGGCCGGAATGCCAGAGCCGCGCTGTGCGGTCACTTATATAGTGACAATGGGGCGGTGTCACATGGTATATGTCACATGGGTTGGTCACATGGGTTGATGTCACATGGGGACTATGACATCGTAAGGGGGCGGGGTCACCATGTGACCAACCCATGTGACATATACCATGTGACACCGCCCCATTGTCACTATATAAGTGACCGCACAGCGCGGCTCTGGCATTCCGGCCGGAGAGCTCGTCGAGTCAACATCTCCAGGAGAAGAAGAAGAAGAACAAGAAGAAGAACAAGAACGGAAGGCGGCGGCGGCGGCGACGACAGCGGCGACAGAAGACCGGGCCACCGCCTGTAAAAGAGCTACAAGAAGGCGCGGTGGCCCGGCAGAAGAACCGAAGGCGGCGACAGAAGAACGGAAGGCAGCGGCGACAGAAGACCGGGCCACCGCCTGTAAAAGAGCTACAAGAAGGCGCGGTGGCCCGGCAGAAGAACCGAAGAGGGGGACAAGACCCCCGAAGTCGGGAGAAGAGGCCGGCGGCGGGGAGGAAGAAAGCCGGACTCCTCCGCTAGTAAAAGAGCTACACACAGATAGCGGAGGAGTCCGGCGAGAAGACCCCCGAAGACGGAAGACCCCCGGAGCTGTGCAATAAAATATTTTTTCCCTGTGTTGTGTTTTTTTTTGTACTTTATTTCACAGGTGAATGGGTAGGGGTACATTGTACCCCATACTCATTCACATAGGGTGGGGGGCCGGTATCCGGGGGCCCCCTTCTTAAAGGGGGCTCCCGGATTCCGATAAGCCCCCCGCCCGCAGACCCCGACAACCAACGGCCAGGGTTGTCGGGAAGAGGCCCTTGTCCTCATCAACATGGGGACAAGGTGCTTTGGGGTGGGGGGGCCGCGCGGCCCCCCTTCCCCAAGGCACCCCCCCATGTTGAGGGCACGCGGCCTGGTACGGCTCAGGAGGGGGGGCGCGCTCGCTCGCCCCCCTTTCCTGGCCGGCCGGGTAGCGTGCTCGGACAAGGGTCTGGTGTGGACTTTGGGGAAACCCCCACGCCGATTTTTTTCGGCGTTGGGGTTCCCCTTTAAGCCAATTCCAGGCGGCGGAGCCCGCGACGTCTCCTTCGCGGGCCCCGCCTACCTGTACACGCGCTCGAAATGGGCGGATTTGCCTCCGCCTTACGTGGGCGAGTCCGTTCATTTCAAAAGTTGAGCGGACTGTTTGGCAAACAGTTCGTTGAAACAGTCCGCTCGTGTGTGGGCAAGTCCGCTCATGCAAATTTTGAGCGGACTGTTTGACGAAACTGTTTGACGAACAAGGTTGGGCAAACAGTCCGCGCGTGTGTACGCGGCCTTAGGGCTTCTGCTGACACACTTTAAGGTTTTCTGATCCTATGTACTCTTTCTATTTTCAATAGTTCTTCCACTGGTCTGTCCAGTAGCGGTTTGAACATTTTGTTGATTGTACTTTTCAAGTCTTCCATTTCTGCCTCTGGTAGACCTTGAATCCTTAAATTTTTTCTCCTATTCTGAGTCATTTGATCTTCTACTTTGTATAGCATTCTTATCTATTCCACTTGCAAATTTTTCACTTGTTTTTTAAACTTTGTTATTTCATGGGCGTGTTTATCCACTCTCCCATTTGTATCTTCTACTGGTGCCAGTATATGGCCCAGATCTCCATGTAATGCTGCGATTTTAGTTTTTATAGAATTTTCTAATTCTGAAAACATATCTGCTATTTATTTTTTTGTTGGCATTTAGGAGCTGGCTCTTTGTTCCTCTGTTCTTGTGTCAGTGTCACTGTCAATTCCGAAGTCCTCTCTTGATTGATTTGAGGTTTCTCAGAGCGAGTGTCTTATATGCTTTTCTTCACTCTTTCCTGACCCTTTATTTCTTACTAATTTCTTGTTCTCTCTCTTTTACCTGTCTTCCAGGACTTCCTTCTTGTGTCATATATTTTTTAATTGTGCTAGTATTTGCATTCACTTTTGATGTTTTCACCTCGCTTCCTTTTATGGTTTTACCTCTCATTTTGAACTCCTGCCCCAGTCTCGTTTAAGCGCTTAGAATTCGTTTTTTTAATATCCACTGGGAATATCCAATTTCCAAATTTATTTATATGTATCTTTCTTTTTGTACGAGTACAGCACTATACAGCACAACGTGACTGTCTTTTTCTCCTTTAGTACAGTCCCTGGTATAAACACCACTGGACAACACTGTATGGCAATTTGTTTCCCTCCAGACACTCTTCAAATATGATCAGCCTTGTGCAACATTTTACAACCATGGGTTTCCTCTAAATCAGGCTTTAGAACTGACTCGTTATGTGCAAATCTGTATGGCAGTTTATTTCATCTGAGTCAGGCTTTATGTATGGACACCACTGTGCGACACTTAACGGTAGTGTATTTCCTCCAAATTGGTTTTTAAAAAATAACTGCACTGTGCGACACTGTATGGCAATATATTTCCTGTAAGTCAGCCTTTAAGTATGGACACCTCTTTGCGACACTATATGGCGGTGTCTTATCTCTAAATCAACTTTTAGGCATAAACCGCACTTTGCATCACTATATGTGTCAACCTCTAAATATGAGCAGCGCTGTGCGACACTGCATGGTGGCGTGTTTCTTCTGTGGCAGCCTTTAGGTGTGAGCTGTACTGTGCAACACTATATGACAGTGTGTCTCTTCCGTCAGTCTTGGATATAAGTAACACTGTGCAACATGTTTCCTCTGAAACAGCTTTAGCATATAATCAACACTGTACTGTATTTCCTCGAGGTCAGCCTTTGAATATATGCAATTCTATACGATAGTGTGTGGCAGTGCATTTCCTTTGAGACAGCTTTGGGAGTTAAACAACACTGTGCGGTACTGTGCGCACACATTCTGTGTGTATGTTTTTATATGGACCACACTGTACGGCTGTATGTTTCCTGTAAGTTGACTTTTAAATATGGACTGCACCGTGCGACACTGTGCGGCTGTGCATTTACTCTGAGACAGATTTTAGGTATGGACTGCACCACGCAACCCTTTACAGCTGTGTGTTTTCTCTGAGTCCATTTTTAGGTATGGATTGCACCTTGCAACACTGTGCAACACTATGTGGCTGTATGTTTCTGGGTCGCAGGTCCTGCGGACTCGATCGCCATGGGGATACCAGTGATCGCCTCACGGAGAGGAAGAACAGGGAGATGCTAATGTAAACAAGTGTGTCCCTGTGATCGGGAGCAGAGATCAGTGACATGTCAAACGTAGCCACGCCCCCCACAGTTAGAAACACTCCCCAGGACATACGTAATCCTTACACTGCCCCCCTAGTGGTTAATCTCTTCATTGCCAGTGTCATTTACACAGGAATCAGTGCATTTGTACAGCACTGATTGCTGTATAAATAACAATGGTCCCAAAAATGTGTCAAAAATGTCCGATGTGTCCGCCATAATGTTGCAGTCATGATAAAAATCGCTGATCGCCACCATTACTAGTATAAAAAAAATATTAATAAAAATGCCATAAAACTATCCCCTATTTTGTAAACGCTATAACTTTTGTACAAACCAATCAATAAATGCTTATTGCAATTTATTTTTACCAAAAATATGTAGAAGAATATGTATCGGCCTAAACTGAGTAAAAATGTATTTTTTGGATATTTTTGGGGGATATTTATCATAGCAAAATAAATAAATAATGTGTTTTTTTCAAAATTGGTGCTCTTTTTTTGTTTATAGCGCAAAAAATAAAAACCGCAGGGGTGATCAAATACCTCCAAAAGAAAGCTCTATTTGTGGGAAAAAAAGTTCATAAAATTTTGTTTGGGGGCCACATCTCACGACCGCACAATTGTCAGTTAAAAAGACGCAGTGCGGAATTGCAAAAAGTGCTCTGGTCAGAAAGGGGGTAAAATCTTCTGGGGCTGAAGCGGTTAAGACCATTGGGCGAAAGTGACGTTTGACTTAGCTTCCACCATCCAATGGTGGGGGCCATCTTTTGTTCACTTGGCTCCAGGCTGTTGAGGGGAGAGGACCAATGGTCTCTGCTGCTACTGACTGCTCCAGGAAGTGGCAGGGACGACTGGAGCACAGTGGGACGGGAGCCCTCTGCCGCCTCTCATAAAAGTGATCTCGTGGCAAACCCGCCACAGAGACCACTTTTTTTTCTGAAAGAAGACCATCCGGCGTTGATGAGGATACCGAGGTTATGGCAGCTGTCTGCTGCCATAACAATGGTATTCCTCTTCAAACAGCCGCCATATAATGATGGGGGGCTGTCTGCAAGTAGTTAGAGACAGCACAATTTGACGCTATACAATAGTTTGTTTCTTCTGAAATGGTCTTTAAACCGGCACTTCAGCTATTATAATAACAAAGTTCAGTATACAAATCGTAGAGACTCACCCCCCTCCATTGATTCCTGCTTTTATCTCTCGTGTGGGAGTTTCGGCTTCAAACACACACACCCATGTAAACTGGTCATCCACTCTCAGCTGCTGCAATCCATTACCTTCCACCCTACTCCAATGGAGTGTCTCTTTCTCTGCTGCAGTTCAACCCCATGAGCCACATCAAGCCTCTTCTCCCTAGGTGCACAGTCAATCTGTCCACAGGCCGTATCGCAGCAGGAGTCTCAGGCAGGGGGGACTTGCAGTTTTCCAGAGGGATTTTGTGGTAGCAAGTGCGAGAGCATGCTGCTTGTTAGCACACCATGACGGGGTGCTCCTCGGCACTCCTAGCAAACACACCTAGTCAGCGCCATGTTCAGGCCGCTCCCTCTGACAGGAAGTCAGAATAATTTGTTTTAATCAGCAGAGGATGCCTAAAACCTAACTTCTTAGTGCCGGTTTCTTACAAAAGCAGAAAATGACATTTCTTGAGATGATCTGTACACCATCAGATCAAAAATCATGCATATATAGACACTACCTGCCTAGCAAAAATTATTATTAATTTTTGCAGACTGCTGTGAAACAAAATACTTTTTCAACTCATTATTTTCATTATTGGGTTGATTTACCAAAGGAGTGGTGTATAAACTCTATGTTTGAAAATAAATGACCAAAGCCACCAGATAAAGCAGGCACTCACTAGCAGCAAGGCACAAGCTAATTGTAAATGTGGAAACTAATGTATTTTTGCTTGTGTGGCAATAGTACAAAATGTTTGTAAATGTCTTACCAGTACAGATGGTGTGTGGAATATCTCTGGTTGCTAGCAAATGTTTCTCAAAATACATGTAAGTGATGGTGTTTCCATGACTTTATAGGGATTAGCAAATCTAAGTGGCCCCTAAGGTTCTGTTATGTATTGTGGGAGATGTTTGGAGAGATCTGTGTGCTGCCTTTTTTTTTTAAGAAGCCAGCAATTAACTTTTCAGCTATAGAAAAGAAGGGGCAGTAGGGCAGAGCAGCAGCATACCTGCAGGGGTCGCAATTGTGACCCTGGACCCATGCTTCAGGGGGCCCATGCACCCCCCTTTACACCTCGATAGGAGAGGCAGTGGGGATGGCAGCATATAAAAGTACAGATCCCTTCCATGTTCCTCATGCAGCCGCTGGAAGCATGCCTCTCCTCCTCTCCCTCCCACAGGCAATAAGCGGCTGAAGGAGTAAATTGGAGGGGATTGTTTCTTCTATACTCCTCCCCCGCCGCCCCTCCTATCCAGGGCCTGCTGCCCCTGTGTGCTCTCCTGTACCCCTGTGTGCTCATCCAGCTCTCTCTCACTACGGATGGGTCAGGATGGAAAGCAGGGAAGGGGCTGGTAAATGTCTTTTACCGGTTCCTTCCTTTTCAGAAAGGACAGGGTCAGTGATCCATACCGTTCAAACTGTGTTTACTATGCTTTTGTGAATGAACAGGAAGCTCTGTACAGAGCTATTCCTGTCCATTTATTCTGTGCAGATGTGGGCCCTAGCATTCCACCACCATGGGAGCCAGAACATGTGAAAGGGCCCCACTGTGGGACCGTAATAAAGGGTCCTGCGATGGGATTAAAAGGCACTGGGATCAGTGGGATGGGCCCCCGAAGGGAAGTTACCCGGCTGGAAGTCAGGGGGACCCTTCACAGGTTTCTTGCACTGGGGACCTGAAGGCTCTAGTCAGGCCTCTGGGGCAGAGACATCATTATATAAATATGGCTATGTGGGACAATGCAGCTCCATGGACACAGATGCTGCTCCCAATGTACATCCATGTGGGTTGTGGGTGCATGACACAGAACGCACCCAGGGTGCTCAGCTCATGCACCACAGTCAAAGAACTAGTGGTGCAGATCAGGTCTTCTGTGCTGAACCAGGTATAAAGTGCAAATGTTACAGGTTATCTATAGACTCCAAGAAGTGATGTGCAAGTGAATGTATTAATCTACTGGCCTTAAAGAGAGGTTGATGTTCTTTCTAATTCGGAAACATTTATCTTTCAGTTCTGTCTAACTTTGCTTTTTGCTGCAATTTGCAGATTTTTTATTTTTTTTCAGTTGGTATAATTCGGCATCCTCAATTTTTACAATATACAAAATGCTAGTATTATTTCACGGCTGTAGTCATCCATTTCAAAGTTAATTAATATTTATATATTATATTTATTATACAATACAAATGTCAAAAGAAGTCCAACCACTATAGTTTTATTTATTTTTTATTATAAAACTGTAAAGCTCATTTGGCAAGATGATTCAGAAATTAGTATTATTAATTTTTCTAAAAGAAATTTGTGAAAATCATCAGGTTGGAACATATAGTTATTGGATTTGTTGCATCACTGGTATGAACCAGATTATCACTGAAGAGAATGACAACTTCTACCCACACATTGTTGTTGCATTGAATATTTCCTTAACTACAGCTTGTTTTTAAACTACAGACAGATTGTAGACAATTGGGTATTCAGTAGTTGCAATGATCCTAAATTCAAATCTGTATACTTTGTCTTTCCTTCAAAGGCCTCATGCACAGGACCTTATTCTTTCCTCCCATTGAGCAAAGATGTCCACAGCTGAAGAAACCCACCCAATGCCACTTTTGGCACATTTTACATGCGTGTTAATGCATGTTAATGAGGGTTTATGCATGTTTGCATGTTTGGCATTAATGCATTCTATTGGCCAGAATATTAATTTAATCCTTGTTGAAGTGGCGCGCCATCCAAAAGGTAAAGCTCTGCTTGTTTGCTTCCTCCTCCCTCCACTGCCATGTTTTTCACCTTTCAGGGGGAAGGGGGGGAGCAGATACCTGTCAAATCCAAGTATCCGCTCCCACTTCCGGGTAAGATTGCCGCAATCATTGTGCGGTGATCTACGAAACTTCCGGCCCCTTCTCCTTCCTCCTGTTGCCTTCTGGGAGACACACAGGTCCCAGAAGACAGTGGGACCATTCAGAAAGTAGGAAACAGACTGTGAAGCTGCAAGGCTTCACTTCCTGTCTCCCTTAGCACAGATGCCAGTGCCTGCACCCAGAGCCAATGAACAGATCGACTTGGGATGCCCACATCGCGGGCTCTCTGGACAGGTAATTATTTGTAGCTGCTGACATTTTTTTTTTCCCATAAGCTGGAATTCCTCTTTATCCTTTATATATAAAAGTGCATCTCAAAAAATTAGAATATCATCAAAAAGGTAATTTATTTCAATAATAAATTCAACTCAAAAAGTGAAACACATATTATATGGATTCATTACACACATAGTGATATATTTCAAGCATTTTTATTTTTTATTTTTATGATCATGGCTTACAGCTAGAGAAAACCCAAAATTCAGTATCTCAGAAAATTTTAATATTACATAAGACCGATAAAAAAAAAGGATTTTTAATAGCATGAAGTGCTCTAAAATTTCCTGGTAGAGGGTTGTGCTGACTTGGGACTTGATAAAACACAGTGGACCAACACCAGCAGATGACTTTGCTTCACAAATCATCACTGACTGTGAAAACTTCACACTGGACCTCTCCACTCTTCCTCCAGAATCTGGGACCTTGATTTGCAAATGAAATGCAAAATTAACTTTCAACCGAAAAGAGGACTTTGGATCACTGAGCAACAGTCCAGTCCTTTTTCTTCAGGAATGGCTTGACACAAGGAATGCAACAGTTGTAGCCCATGTCCTCTCAAGGCTGCAGTTATCCCTGTTGCTTGTGCACATTTTTCTACCACACTTTTCCTTCCACTCAACTTTCCATTAATATGCTTGAAAACAGCACTCTGTGAACAGCCATCTTGTATATCAATGACCTTTTGTGATGTACCCCCTTTGTGGAGGGTGTCAATGACTGTCCTCTGGACAACTGTCAAGTTAACAGTCTTTCCCATGATTGTGTAACCTACTGAACCAGAGAGACCATTTAAAGCAGTGGTTCTCAACCTCAGTCCCCGAGTACCCCCTCTTGTGTTTTGAGTTAATTAGCTGATTAGAGTGTGACGCCATGGGGGTGATTTACTAAAACTGGAGAGTGCAAAATCTGGTGCAGTTCTGCATAGAAACTAATCAGCTTCCAGGTTTTATTGCCAAAGCCTAATTGAACTTTTTCACAATGTTCTAATTTTCTGAAATACTGAATTTTGGGTTTTCAGTGCTGTAAGCCATAATCATCAAAATTAAAATAAAGAAGTGCTTGAAATATATCATTCTGTGTGTAATGAATCTATATAATATATGAGTTTCACTTTTTCAGTTGAATTACTGAAATAAATTAACTTTTCGATGATATTTGATGATATTAAAATTTTTTGAGATGCATATATATATATATATATATATATATATTTATATACAGTATATATAGATAATTTTATTGATACAAGCACATGATTTTATATATATATATATATATATATATATATATATATATATATATATATACAAAAAAAGTTAAAAACACATTTTACACATCTTAAATAAATAGTTAAATACTAAATGTTATAGACAATTCAACCAATGATTGTAGAAATATAGCAACTTTCCATGTACCTCCTAAAGTGGGATAGTGGGAAAAATGTTATGTTTTTGTGCCACAACAAAGATTAAAAACAAAACATAATCTGTAAACGTCTATTTTTATTTTAACATTAAAATCAGAATCACCTGAAAACATGTATCCCTCGCTGCAATTTGGTATAAGAAATATGTATCTAAGCACTCATAGAAGATGATAGGTGGATCCATACCTTTTGCTTAAAAAAAAACTTCCTCAGGATCCACTTCTATGGCTGGCTTAAGATAGGATCAATTTATCGCTAGATTAAATAAAAAGTTTAGAGCAGTCCTCAAGTCTTCCCAGTTATGTCTTCTCCGCTGTCCCCACAATCTCTCAATCTTGGGAGAATCTACACAGAGAAGAGTTAGTTAGAGGGAGGAGAGGGGCTTCCGAAGAAAGTTCTGAGAGAAAAGACTTTCAGTTGGGTCTGCTTCAAGCACAGGAGGTTGTGGAACCGTAACCCAACCAGCATGTGTCAATTGAAGGTAGCGGAAGTGCACCTATACATAGAGGATGAGTCCTGAAATGGCACTAGCGCACCAGCAGGCATAATACATTGTATCTTACAATGTTTTAATTCCAAATCTTAGCCACACTTGAGGGTCAGGCAAAGACCTAAATTAAGATAGGGACGGGTTACTCCACAATAGGTGGTGGTGGTGTCCAATATTTAGGTTTAATACATTTGTGCCTTACTTGTGTGTTTTTTATAGCTTTGTATGGACCAACTTTATACCGCATTGCTTGAATTAATTTTAAACTTGACCATACCACTTTTGATCCTAGCTGTTATTGTAATATCCAACTGTTGGTCAGCAAGTCTGGTCAGCAAGTTTCACGTACCGATGCTTGATGTCCCACCACTGCGCTCAGACAAAAACACTCTACTAGAGCTGCCACTTGAAATAGTGATAAAGTGTAAATGTATTTAAATGAAAAAATAGTGGTGCTAATCATGGGCGTCCGCAAATAGGGGCGGAGGGGGGACAATTGCCCCAGAATCATCAGGTGTTGGCTTGCAGTTGCACTGTGTCTGTGTGTTTTGTAGAAATGTCCGCCGCGGCCGCTACTGACTTTTTTTTTCTAGGTCTGCAGTTGCTACTACGCTGATCTCTGCTCTGTCCTGTGTCCTCCGCTCGGCAGATCAGCCTTTCTGCGTTCCTCCTCACTGATTGGCTGCCTGTGTAGTGTGTAGGTGTGTTGTTGTAGATGAATCCACCCACTCAAGTGAGAGCCACCGAGCCGAGTCATATGCTGGCAGTCAGCCACTATGTAGATCCGGGCCGACACCGCCCACTCAACTGCGAGTCGCCCAGTGATATGCTACCTGTGTCTAGGCAACATAAGAACTGCAAGTAACCACAGGTAACAGCAGTTAGTAGCAGCCAAGACTCCCAGGCAGAAGAGCATTTTGATTTATTTATTGCTAATTTGCTGGAAAGATATGTTTCTTTAGTGTATTATGTTGCTATTATCATGGCTAAAATACAGAGATAATTCATGTCTTCTTCACTTTGTATTAGAAGATACTACTCAGGCCAGGCGTACCAGACCAGTCCATGCCCATATAATTTATATAACCTAGAGAATGCAATGTACATCTTTTTGCATTGCAATACATCTGTTGTGACCATATTTTGATCTTGATGAAAACAGCTATACAGACTGTATATATACAGAACACAATGGTGGCCCGTGCATTAAGGGCACACGGGCATCGCCCCCCTGTCCTGCCATCCCTCTATCACCTATAGATAGATTCATGAATTGCATGAATCTAACTATGGCCGCCGCTTCCACTCCCTATTCAGGTGCCCAGACCATTTTTGGGCGCAGGGTGCCTGAATTACAGCGCCGGGGGGTGTTTTTGAAGCACCCTTCATATCACCCCCCACCTGCCCCCCCCCCCCCCCCCCTGAAAAAACGTTTTTAAACCCACCAGGGTTAACAGTATTTCCGATATCTGACCATGCACAAAAGAAGAGGATTGTTCCACCTAGTATAGGTGATGGGTCCTCCGGTAGTAAGGGGCACAGTTATCTAGCTTCCTCCCCAGCGGTCGGTCTCCTGTAGCAATCGGGATTGAACCCGTGTGTCATGGACCGGTGTGACCAGAGTTGTGTATCAGCCTTAGTTTATATATTACAATATGTTACAATAAAAGAAATCCTTGTTTGTAAAAATAAAAGAAATATTCTTTATGGTACAAATAAATATTTGACATGTGTCACTGGTGTTCCAGAGCTTTATGGGCAGTCTAAAAAGACAGTACAGCAGTTGCGTGTATTAATTCCCATTAACATGCATTTTTGAATGTTTTTTTCTTATTTTTTCTTTATTTTTACTGTGGTGTGTTTTAGACACACAAGATCCATTTCCAAATATACAGTATGTTTTGAAAAGGGAAGGATATATCTACATTTTATGTACTCCTAACTTCTTTAAAATGCATGTAAAGGCACTATATGAACATTTAATTGCATGTTCACTCTTTTGAAAGATGTGGTTGCTTAAAACTATGGCTAAGCCTCAGGGTGAAAGATTAAAAGCACATGAAATGTATTAGTTATGCAAACAATGGCACAGAATTCCACATGTAATTTAGGTGTAGATGTGTGAAAGGTTTTTCTGGAAACAAATACAAGATATTAGTAGTAAAGTACATTTTAAAATGAACAATATTCAATCAAATAATGTATCCAGTATTCAATCAAGCGGCAAATGTTGTACTAATCATTTTAATAATTTGGAAGAATATTATAAAAGTGCTGTAATCTAAAGATTACCTTTCTTAGGTCAATGAGCCAAACTAGGCATTTAAAAGTGTAACATTCCCAGCAAAGTTTAAAATTGGAGTTTTGGATTTTAATGGCTTTGCAATTCACCTGATCACAGAGTTTATCAATTATCCCTCTGCTGGATATGTGCAAATCAGAGATCCTGCAGCTGTTCATTAAAAAAAGATACATCATTCCTGTTTAAAATGCAATTATTGAAATGAGTTATTTTGCTTTGGGGTAGTACATGTAAGAATTCTGTTTTAATTGCATTATTGTAACTCGATGTCTATCTTATACTCTTCTATTAACTCCACATGTTTGTAATAAGTGCTTTTTTTTACGTACATTAGTTAAAATTCAGTGTTTTCTCCTTTACTAAAGACAGCATAAACCCTAAATGGCAACAGAAATGTGAAATGTTGGCTTCGATTTTTTATAACCTTTATAATCATCCTAAATAAATGAAAAAATATTTGTAATTGCGCATAACTATTCACCCCCTAAAGTCAATACTTTTGCGGCTATCACAGTAGCTATCACAAAACCTCACTTTGGATAAGTCTTTATGAGCTTACTACATTTTACCACTGGGATTTTTGCCCATTCCTCCTTGCAAAACTGTTCCAGCTCCTTCAAGTTGGATGATTTACGCTTGTGAACAGCAATCTTTAAGTCAGACCACATATTTTCTATTGGGTTGAGGTCTGGGCTTTGACTAGGCCAGTTCAACACATTTACATGTTTCCCTTTAAACCACTCAAATGTTGGTTTTAGCAGTGTGTTTGTGGTCATTGTCCTGCTGGAAGGTGAACCTTCATCCTAGCCTCAAATCACACACAGAGTGGTACAGGTTTTGCTCAGGAATATCCCTGTATTTAGCACCATCCATCTTTCCCTCAACTCTGAACGATTTCCCGACTGCTGAAAAACATCCCCACAGCATGATGCTGCCACCAGCATGTTTCACTGTGGGGATGGTGTTCTTTGAATGATGTGATATGTTGGGTTTTCACCAGACATAGCGTTTTCTTTGATGGCCAAAAAGTAAAATTTTAGTCTCATCAGACCAGAGCACCTTCCTCCATACATATTGCAAGTCTCCTACATGCCTTTTTGCAAAGTTAAAAGGTGGCATTTTGTTTTTTGCTGAAAGTAATGGCTTTCTTCTGGCCACTCTGCCATAAAGCCCAACTCTATGAAGCGAAGGGCTATTGTAGTCCTATGTACAGATACTCCAGTTTCTGCTGTGGAATTCTGTAGCTCTTCCAGGGTTACCATAGGTCTCTGTGCTGTCTCTCTGATTAATGCCCTCTTTACCTGGTCCATGAATTTTGGTATGCAGCCGTCTCTTGGCAGGTTTACTGTTGTGCCATGTTCTTTTCATTTGGTTATGATAGATTTGATATTTTTATATAACCTGCCCCTGTGTCAAGTCCTAGGTGCGAGGTTGGATTGCTGAGAGGGCGCCCCTTGTGGCTAAGTGCAGTGTACCCCTGGGAGTGAGACAGGGAGTATGGTGCCCAAAGGTACATGGTTTGCCAAGTGCTGCTGCTGGGTAGCTGGGTAGCAGAGGGCAGCTGGGGTGCGCTGGTAAAGCTCATTGGACAGCCGTGCAAGGAGGGATCCCAGTGGAGCAAACAGGAACAAAGTTTATAGCCAGGCCAGGGGTCATACACAACAGGATCAGTCTGAGAAGAGGTACAGAAGGATAACCAGGAATGGAGTCGGTAGCCAGGCCAGGGGTCAAGCACCGTGTGGACAAGCAAAGGTACAGATGCAGAAACTGGAGAATAGTCAGATCCAAGCTGGGGTTACATGCAGGCAAAGAGCAGAAGAAGTCAGGCAAGCCGAGTAATAAACAGGAATCAGATGCAGGTAATAGGTACAGGAGACACAAGAAGCTGACAATAATCCAGCAACCTGCATGCATCTGTAGCAGGCTTAAATAGGCCAGAGGGCGGCAAAAATTGTCACAGTGTGCATGCGCGTCTGCCCGCACCCACCATTGCACACCTTGCGCATGTGCACGAGGATTCGCCCAGCGCAACCATGATGGGTACTGCCAGGATTTCCCTGACACCCTGAGGGCCTTTCAAAATGGTGTTTATATGTAATGACAGATCATGTGACACTTAGCTTGCACACAGATGGACATTATTTCATTAATTATGTGATTTCTGAAGGTAATTGGTTGTACCAGAGCTTTTTATGGGCTTCATAACAAAGGGGGTGAATCCATACACACATGCCAATTATCATTTTTTTATTTCTGAAAAATAGTTTTATGCATATATTTTCTAATTTTACTTCACCTACTTAGACTATTGTGTTCTGATCCATCACATACAATTCAGATTAAAACAAACTTTTAACTAAAGGCTGTAATGTAACAAAATAGGTAAAAGGCCAAGGGAGGTGAATACTTTTGCAAGGCACTCTATATTATTACTTACTATACTTATTATTCAAGATTTAGGCTCCTTTCACATGGGGTGGACTCCTGTGCTGATCAGAGCAGAGCGGGCTGATGACAGGTCCATGTCCACTTAGTTTCTGCTGAGTGGACATGGACAGACCTCGCTCTGCTCTCTGGGCAGCTGGTTGTAAAGGCCTCCACTGTTCATTTACATCTGACTTCCCTCCGATCCTGATCCACCTAGATGGAGGAAGACGGATCCCCTTTTGGACCGAATTGGATTGGAGTTAAGCTAGTGTAAACGGATACACGTTCCTTTACACCTGCCGGTCCACAGGGGTGAATGGACCATTTCAGCAGGTCCGCCTGAAAAACTGACAGGAGGCCCTGATCAGAACGGTCGTGTGAAAGAGGTCTTATATAGAACCAACCGTTTGTGCAGCACTTTACAAAATGGATATGAAGCAGATCCACTAAAATTCCTTACAGTTCTGTCTTCTGACTCATTTTATTATTAACCTTCTGGCTTATTATAACATATCAACAACATTACACCTTCCTTTCTCCTTCTGCTTCATTCAGCCTACACAAAGAAAGAAAAGCATGAAATTATTTTCATTTTTTATTTTATTTCCTTTTTTCTTGTACATGTTTTTCCTCTTTACTATCACATTGTCTAGCTTTATAACGCCTTAATTTTTGGTAATTTAAAACTTTAGTCTTCTGTATACAAGTCAGCAGCTATATTACTCGATGACATAGAAGAAAAAAAGGACCACACACAAAATGGCTGTTTTCATATGTATCTCATTATTTGTTATTAGGGAAGACTCTTTGATGGAGTGCACTGACATCTGTTGTCTGCCTAGGGTGTTATGTCTGTCTTCTACAGCTTATATATCATTTTGTTTGCTACAAGAGATTTCCTCAATCTAATCAAAATACATTTGGATCCTTACTATTTTATATATTGTCTTCCTTATAATATTGAAAATAAAAATAGTTTTAATTAAAAAAAAGAAATATATATATGTGTGTGTGTGTGTGTGTGTGTGTGTGTGTGTGTGTGTGTGTGTGTGTGTGTGTGTGTGTGTGTGTGTGTGTGTGTGTGTGTGTGTGTGTGTGTGTGTGTGTGTGTGTGTGTGTGTGTGTGTGTGAGAATTATACCAGATTTGCTCCATTGGTGATCAGCCAAATACAGCCCTGCATAACTTTTCACATTTTGACTAACATGAAATACTTATCTAGCTAAAATTTTATGTCAAATTACTCCTCTTGGAAGTGCTTTGCCATCTTTATTCATATCCGAGTGTACTCGGCTCCGCTCTGCTTGCAGTCACGCCCAGTCCTGCCCTATGATGGACATAACACAGGGACTGGACGTGACTGCGAGCCAAGCCGAGTACAGTCGGCTACTCTCGGCTCCGCTCGGGACTGCGAGAGGACCCGAGAGCCGCTGTAACGACATATTCGGCGACCCATTGCAGTTTGCTACGGAAGTGACGTTCCGTCACCGCCATCTTGCTACACCCCACACTCGTCCACAGTAAGGATACACTAAGAAGGGGTAAAGCAGACATGTTGTTACACCCACCGCCACCGGAGTTTTGCATTTTAGACGTATTTATAACATCAAAGTTAGTATATAATGCAATACAGTACTTACAACTCCGTCTGACTGCACAGATGTTGAATTTTCAAAGCAACGAACTTCTGTCAGATTTGCAAACCTGTGAGATGAGTAGGGTTGCTGCTGCTTTTAAAATTCAAGATCTAAGTAGTCAGATGGAGTTCTAAGTCCTGTATTTCACTATATACACTGATTTTACTGTTATGAATACGTGTAAAATGCAAAACTCCGGTGGGTGTAACAACATGTCCGCTTTACCCCTTCTTAGTGTATCCTTATTGTGGACGAGTGTGGGGTATACCAAGATGGCGGCGACGGAATGTCACTTCCGTAGAAAACTGTGATGGGTCACCGAATATTTCGTTACACAGCCGCTGAGATGCACAGGACTCTGTATCTCGGCTGCGCCATTTTTAAACTTCAAGACTGCAATGACAAGGCTGAAAATCACAAGGCTGCAAATGACACTGGGGCAAGGCTGCAAATGACAAGGCTACACTGACAAGGCTGCAAATGACATTGGACAAGGCTGCAGGTGGATGTGCAAGGCTGCAGATGGACACTGATAAGGCTGCATTTATGGGCATTTAAATGTAAATTGTTTCCTTAAACTTCCCCCCTAAAAGTTATTTTTCCTTAAAATTCCCTCCTAAACTTAGGGTGCGTGTTATATGCCGGCGCGTGTTATACACCGATAAATATGGTAATGTATAAAAGGTAGGCCCAAAAGTGACTCGAGTCCTGCCCTGGACGCAGAAGCACACATTTCAAAGTGAGCTTTGACCTCTGTTGTGTTAACTGAGTCTTTGAAAGAAACTGTACAGTATTTAAATGATTACAGATTTTGAGCTATTTTTGCATGCTTGCTGTTCCATATTTCATTATAACATTTCATATACTTATTTCTTAGTTCTCCCTCTAGTGGTTGTCTGTCAGCCAGGGGATGTAATTACCATCTGTGCTGAACAGCTGTTGAGACAAACTCTGTTAGCCACATTAAAGGGATGATTTACTAAAAGAGAAGAATGATTTCTTGGCAAGATCTCTTCACTTCAATCATTCATCCACATGCAAGGAAAGTTAATATTTTTTTTTAAAATTCCCCTGCAAATAATTGGGTATTCAAAGTGAACACGCATTCCATGGGCTTAGATGATTTTCTTCTCACTTATAGTGGAGTTCCACCCCAACAAAAAAAAAAAAAAACATTTGTAAATTATTATTTTTTTTAGTTACCTTTTTATGCCTGTTGCTATGTGGCCCCTTGAAATCTGCCACCTTTAATGCCTGGGCTCCTGATGTCACTTCCCTCGGCGTAGGAAGGGAGATAGCCTCTCCTCCCTCCCTCTAGGCAATCATCTGGGACACGTGACAGGTCCCAGATCATTGCGTGGCCAGCGCATGCGCATTGGGTGCCTGGCTGTGAAGTCACAGCCGGGTGCCCACAGTTAAAATGCCGGCGCTGCCGAGCAGAGTGGGAGATGAGCGGGGCTTCGATCCCCCGCATCGCTGGACCCTGGGACAGGTAAGTGTCCGTTATTAAAAGTCAGCAGCTGCAGTATTTGTAGCTGCTTACTTTTAATATTTTTTTAATAAAATATCCTCATCAAGACTATTGTTTTCAAGCAGAATTATAATTTTGCATTGGTTTATTAAATTGTAAAACACAATAGTCTCAATTCACAAAGCTAACATACAAGGCTAAAGATCCTTATTTTCAAAAAAAAGTGACAATCATTCTGAGTCCAAATATATTTGAAAATTACAGTCACATGGCTGAAATGTAAGGTTATTTACCTTTGTGTAAAACTTCATAAATGAAGTCTAATCTCTATGTAGCAATGTAAATTATGAATCAGAGCTTTCTTATGTAATGAGAAAACATGGCTTCACTCTTGTGTAGCAGGTGCCCCACATATCTCGCTGTCTGGACAAGCTGGCCGAGATTATTTTGTGAGGGAGAAAAGTGCCTGTAAGTTTCTGAGGGGGATATTCCCCCACCCCTCCCTTTATTTCTCCTCACACAGACACACAGAGCTGCACACTCTGCATCTTCCCCTGTGTCCCTATTGGCAAGAGGAGGAGAGCCAATTGCAGGAGAAATTACACTAGCAAATCAGAAGGACTTTAACAAGCAGCAGCTGCAAAGGGTTCTGGGATATGTAGTCCCCATCTAAAATGGCCCCATAGCTTTCTTTGGAGACAGAACTACAAGAGACAGCCTGCTCTTGGGCAAAGGAACTAGAGACTCCATCTTGCTGATCTGAGGAGATTTCTCAGGCTCCACGAGGCAGAGGAAGAGATTAGACCTAGGGGAGAGGTGCTGCATCCTAGGTCAGTCCACCACGTGATTTCATGCATCCACAGCTGGTCGGGACATCCAGCCTGAGGGAGGGGGATCCCAGGTGAATATCCAGATGCACTTGCACCGAAGGTGTGAAGCGTTCCAGTGTGAGGTGACCAGTCGGGATTCTAGAAGAGCCTGAAAAAAAGGTATAAGTGCCCGCGCTATGGTGTATAATAATGATGATTAAAAAATAATAATTGGTAAATAAATTAAACAATGAGCTGCTGCTAACATGTAAGGTAAAAAAAAAAAAAAAACAGAGATCCAAAATTATTATATTTAGCGCTGCTCCAAAATATACATATAAATATATACAATTAAACTGCTGTGCAAATATATAAAGTGCAATCAAATAATGAAGTCCCTCAGTGCAAGTAAACGTGTTCACTTCTGCTTGTAAGAATGCATGTGCCACTCCGTGCTCCCCTCCTGGGTCCCTACTCATCGACAGTGAGCTTCAAAATTGCAAGGTCTTTGTCCTACATCAATGGTTTAGGATGTCTCCTTTCAACAACACGATTTAAAGGACTCCAAGATCTTTTATCCACATCTATGGCCAGGTCTCCATTATAATGGTATGGGTATATATAGTGTACCAATGAAGAAAGAGGTGCACATAGCATAATATTGCTAAGATTTACTGGTAAAATCACAAAGAAATGCACTTACATCAAAGAAAGGCATACAGGTAAAAAATCAATGCCTTGGCATGCTGCCAGTCATCACTGAACCTCGTGTATCGGGTTCCTGCTTGATGTTATTCCCCACCCCCCTCACAGGGCATCTTCTGAAGACACACTTTATATATTTGCACAGCACTAATTGTATATATGTATCTGTATTTTTTGGAGCAGAATTGAGTATAATAATTTTGTATCCCTAGAAGAGCCTGCCTGTTCCAGGATGTTCATTTGGGCCTTGGCCGCAGGATTGCGTGAGAGGGCTTTCATCCATTTGCTGGAAACAAGGACACTGCACACAGACAGTTTTAAATGGACACTGTATACAGACATCATTACTGTCAGTCATCTTGCTGACACTTGTAGTGCCACAGGGCTAAAGACCATTGTCCTTTTCACCTTGCTGAGGAAGATCCTGCATTCTTTATTTGATAGTCCGGGGCAGTTGTGTTGGCTGGCCCTGCTGCTATTCAGAAGTTTAAGTGCACCAACAAGAGTGGCTAGCTGGAGATAGAAAGCCTCATCCTTCGTGGAAAGGACTGAAGTTATTAGTGCCATATGGTCACGCACACAAATACTCAGGGCTCTGTATATGCAGTGGGTGTGTGGAACAGTTTATCTGGTAAGTTAAGCCATTAAATGTTGATTTGAGTACAGTGTTTGTAGCTGGGTCTGTGGTGTCAGGGGACAGAAGAGAGAGGCCTGACATAAGAGGGTCATTCCTCTGCTCTCCTCCAGCCTGGACCCATAGAGCGGACCTAAGTAAAGTTAACCAATCTGGTACAGATTTCCATATTGTGATTTATTGTTATTGAAGTGTTTGCCTCTGCTCTTGGGGTTATTCTAAAGCCACGTACACACGGGCGGACTGTCTGGCCAACTTAGTCCGTCGAAACACATTTCAGCGGACAGTCCGCTCGTGTGTGGGCTTCAGCGGACTTTTTCAGCGTGCAGTCTGGCGGACTAAGTATTTCGGAATTTTCGTAATATTGTCCGTCGTACTTTGGTTTCAGCGGACAATCTGCTCGTGAGTAGGCTAGTTCGACGGACTAAGTATGGCGCATGCTCAGAAAGGATTTACACGGCGAAAGGTTGCATTGCTGTGTATTGGACTTCCTATTTCTAGTCCCGTCGTACGTGCTTACACGTCATCACGCAAACTTTCGACGGACTGTTTGTGCATCCGACTGTCCGTCGGATTGTCTGACGGACTAAGTTGGCCATACAGTCCGCCCGTGTGTACGCGGCTTCAGGTTTGGAATCCCCTGAAAGCAGCCTGAATATAGTATTGAGCTGTATTGCTCTTAATCTCAGTTATATCTCTCCAGTTGATTACTTGAATGTATATACTGGTACTGTCTGTTACCTTTCCACAGAACTATTGCAGTAAAGACAATTTCTGTGTTTTATTAACGTGTGTGTTTTTCATTGGTCCTTGTACTTACACTATTGCCAGGTGTGAGGCTGTTATCGGGGTTGAGAGGCAGAGTACAGAACCAAATCTACTTACGTTGATCCTGCAGGGGTAGTGCTATACTTGTATGTACATTGTATTGAAATACAAACCATACAGTGTACGTTAAACGGTAAAGTGGAATTCATAAGCACAAAATACCTTAAAGGATAGTCTTGCTAGTTCAATTATCTTTTATAATAAATAGCCAGCAGTGCATATTATCAATGCGGTATTAAACGCAAAACAAAAAATATAATATATTGTAGTTTACCAATCATTATATGCGGTGACTACATTTGTTTTCTTTCTGTTAAATGGTTTGTCTCAACACTCGAACTGATATATTTTCAGAAGAGCTTATCCTGTGGAAAACAGCAGACTTACTAGCTGGATCACCAGATGAAAAAAAAAAAGGAAAGAAAGCCTAAAAAATAAAACTAATGCAGCCATTATACCCAATAACTGGTAAACTGGCATATAACAAATGTTTGCTTTTGGGTTTAATGCTGCATTAGGGTGTAACTAAAGGCACCACTTATCATTTTCATTTTCAGTATAAAAGGGTTATAACCTGTGTCCGTTTTTTTTTTGCCACCTGTGCCCCTAATAAGATTTTGTCTCACTTCCTGTCCATAGCCAAAACATGAAGTGAGGAATCCTTGGGTGTCACCAAGGGCACCAGAACTCCCAATTGTCCCAGTTGGAAGATTTCCCCTTTATTAGTGTTCAGATGTCAACCGAACATTTGTGATTTTCTTTTACTTTCACTTTTTATGATAATGGTAAACAGGACAAATAGAGAGAGTGAATCTCTCTAACAAGGGTATAAACAACAATAAGAAAAAAAACAACAACTTGCAAGTGTTCTAATCCATCTCCACTCCAAAAACGTGAAAAAAAAAAATGCTTAACTGCCATTTAGTGTTTAGGGGCACAGAAAAATGAGCTGCTTTCTTATTGCATGCTTGTGTCCATACTTTATGAGCAGTGGGGGCAGTGCTTTGCTTTATTACCACCCAAGGGGCACTGTTTAACATTTATCTTTTCTTTGTTAATCTTTACTTTATTCATTTTTATGCATGGATAGACAAAGGACATAGATTATCGCTAGCAACTGGTATAGCCACTAACAACAACCCCTGTCTGGGAGGATACAATGGTTTGTCGGGAGGGATTCCCTTGTTCCTCTATCAACACGGTCTGGTTGTAGGAAAGAAATTCTCTTTGTCTTTGTCTATGGCAGTGATGGCGAACCTTGGCACCCCAGATGTTTTGAAACTACATTTCCCATGATGCTTCACTACACTGCAGAATGCATAAGCATTATGGGAAATGTAGTTCCAAAACATCTGGGGTGCCAAGGTTCGCCATCACTGGTCTATGGCTTGCATAAGATTTCAGGAGGGCCCCAGTGCAGTGCAGAAAAATGCAAACATGTTGGATTTTTCCTCACCTCTCTCCTCCATTGTGGTGGGAATGGTGCAAATACTGTAGAAAACAATTGTTTTCGATATGCCTTTACAGAGACCTGTTTTTTTCAAGTGCAGAAAAATGCAGGTCTCTGTACATGTACAACTGTACAACAATCCATAAAGGCATATATGGAGGGAGCCATGGTTGCCATCCAGGCTAGACTTCTAATATGTCTGCCTTTGTTCATCTCACTCACATAATGCTGATAGGATTAGTAGCTTACAGAAGGAAAATGACAATGCTTTCTTTTCAACTGATAGAAAGTGAAAGAACACTGCATTTCTGCAAGATCAACAGGTATTTTCTGAACTTGCTAAAATGTTCTTAGACTGAAAAAGAAAAAGAAAATTAGGTCTAACAATGAGGTTCAAGTTTGCAGTGATGCAGGGTTTGCAGGGAACTTCATCTGTTTGCAGTTTGCCAAACAAGCAAAAATACTGGCTAGAGTTGTTCTTTTATCCATGCCAGTGTAGGCAAAAATCATTCATTTAGAGCCAGTATTGCTACTGCCACTAAAAAACAACTGCCAACTGTGTGGACTGCACATTGTCTTTGGTGGCTAGGACTCAAGCAGCTGCACAGCATCATCGGTTGCTAAGATGCAGGTGACTGTTTGCATCGTAGAAACCAAGGAAACTGTGTGGGCCATCCACCTGCATCCTTGCAACAGACGGCTTTGCTTGCTAGGACTCTAGTATGGATTTTTTTTAGATATTTTTTTCTTTTTGCTTGGCATCTCTTAAAATCTATAGCAGACCCTAATCAAAGATAAGGGTGTGGTATGGAAATTTTGTTCAGGAACCCCCACATTGTTTTTTTTGGGGGTCCACCTTTCAATCCATACCAGACCCTCATCTAGGAAAAGAATGGATGTTCAGGGAATTCCCAGCCACTTTGTTTTCAAACAGTATGAAGCAGCCAAATGTAATTTAGCAGCAATTTTACTTAATTTTTCTTTGTAAATGTAATTTTTGCCTTAGTACAGGTGCACCACTTCAAGGCATTCCCAAGTATGTTATTTGAACAAATTGTTTAATTTTATTTTTGCCCTTTAAACCTTACTGTAGACCTATTCCTTGCTGAACTGCATTTAAAAAAATATATATTTCTACTGGCTGACAAAAAAAAAATGGATGCGTATATGGCCAGCCTTATGCCTAGTACACATGGGCAAAATGTTGGGAGACATCGGCTAGTTCAATAAAAGCTGTCCGACATTCGGCCCATGTGTATATTAGCCGGTTCACAAGTTCTGTCGGACAAACATGGAAAACCAGCAGCCGTCTGGCTCCCAATCAGCACTTTCAGTCAATGGCTGAGAGCGCTGATCGAAGTGTTCTGGCAGGGGCTCTCCCCCTGTCAGAACGTAACAGCTCAGCGGAGGAGATCACTATACTAACGTTGGGTCGTTAGTACAGCAACTTCGACCGGAGCTGTTAGTTGGGTTGAATGAAAAAAGTGTGTACTAGGCTTTACTCCTAACAACTGAACACTGCACCCTTACTACTGACCCCTAAACTCTGCGGCATTTATTACTGACCCCTGCATTTTGCACCACTTACTACCGACCCCTGAACTTTACATAATTTACTACTAATCCCCTGCACTCTGTTTCTTTTTAAGCCACACCTAATATTCAGCACAATAAGAACTACGCCGTTTTTTTTTGCCACAGCACACTTTCATTGTTTCAGGCAGGTGGGCCCAACTTATGATCTTGCACACAATCTCACTGCATTCAAAAAGTGCTCCTGGTCAGCACAGGTGTCCTTTAAGCTGGTCGAGTAATCGCAATGCATTCTGATGCACTTACCTGGAATTATCACACAGATCAAGTGTTCTGATTTTGCTTGTTGCAATCAGGAAAGTACTAAAGCAAGAAGCAGGTAACGAAAATTCTTAGAAGTTTAGCAGTGATAGCCTCCTTGGTTTTCCCCAAAATAGGTTTTTAAAGGAAATGTATAGTGATTGTGTACATATTTGCTTCCTTTGTTTATTAGTGTAGATTTAGACATGCATCTAAATCTCCCTTTACTCCAAAGTCCGATCCAATTTCGGATCGCGCTTCAGGTGAAGAAGCAATGCCACGCCTTTTTAATGCCTGTTTTAACCCCATTTTTGCTGACAAACACACTGCAACCACGTGCATTACCACTCTTCTCCATTTACTTGATTGTGTAGTATATGGGGGGCTAGATGTCAGGTAAACATTACCGTGAGCATGAAGAATTGCTCCTGAAGCATGTAAACAGCTATTGCAAGTAAAGGGGGGGGGGGTAGTTGGTGGGTGGCAAAAATGCAGCTCAACTGTGCATTTTTGCCACCCCCAACAGCACGTCTAAATAAAACTGGTCAGAATTTCTTTTTCTTTTTTTTTAAAATATGTATATTTGTTAAATTTAGTAAATAAGAAGTTTCAATAATTGTTATAAAACAGTTATAAATGGATTCCACTAGTTCTATTCAGGTGTACTGTTTCCCATGTATATGCCATCTAAAACAAGAAAGCAATTGTGTGACTTTTAAGGTGCAGATAATATATACACCAATTGTCTTTTTAATGTATCTGGCAGAGGCCAAGTAGAGTGGGGGGCTCCTCTTTTACCTCCTGTCCAACACTCCTGAAGGTGATGACAGACAGTGTGAGGGCACAGCGTGGCATAAGTGTTGAAGATGTGGGCCATACCAGATGTGTGTTGCAGCTAGATGTGTAGAGCAGAGAGCTGAGCATCACGGAGCAAGAACTAGGCATAGGAACAGATCAGGAGACAGAAGCTGAGTTGGAGCACGTGTCAAGGTCAGGAAGAGCCACACAGCATAGAGCCAGAAATCAGGAGGCAAAGATGAGTCCAGGAAGCAAGTAAAGGTTAGTAAGGGCCGGGCAAAAAAAAAAAGTACAAAGCAGAAGGTGGTAAGCAGAGTCCAGAAAACAGGCCAAGACCACAGCAAAAAGGCCCTAGCCCTGAGGCAAGTCAGGAAAGAAGCATATATGGTCATATATGGTAAGGCAGAATCAGTAGATCAGGTCTCAGGTAAAAAATGACAAGCCAAAGACCACGCAGCAACTTTCTCTGTAGTGTCACTGGGTGACAATACAAGTGCAGAGTGTGCACATTAATTTTGGCACACAAACTTGCTAATGTGCACACTCACTGATGTACATCCGCCATTTACCCTATGCACAGACATATGGGCAAAGATATGCATACACGGATCTATGAAGATGGATCTTTATTTTATTTTTTTGATCAGCCAGCAAAAAGCAAAAAAACTAATGGATTTGCCCATGCACACATTCCAGGTGGATAAAGGAGTCCTACTCACTGTGCTGTTGTATTCTGACAGCGGGGCTTTAGCAGATAACAATGACAATGAAAATACCCCATATGTAATGCTTTAGTGAATTTACCACGTCATTTATTTTCGACCTTGGACCTGGAACTTTCTATTCTATTTCAATGCAAAAATAAATGTATCTGTTTGATTGCTATGGGCATGGAAAACAAGTTATACTTCCAGCACAGTGATCAAAAATTGTATGCAAGCTAGTTAAAGTGTATCTTATTGTCAAACTTAAGACAAAGTAAAAGTTAAAACAAACATCCACAGCTGAAATGTTTGTTGATAATGCATTGAGGGATGATGCAGTGCTTTATCGCGCATTAAAAATGCAGCATTAAGACATCCTACTCATTTTAATGGGTTGGCAGCACAACTTAACTTAAAAGATGGATCTGACCTTTTTTTTTTATATGCAGCACACCACAGCTCATGGCATGTGCAAGTGCAATGCCTGCAATTGTAATAGTGCAGTGGAATGCCATTAAAAATGATGGTACTAATCCATATGGGCCCAATGATGTAATTGGGCCCATATGGATTAGGTTTAGAGGTTAGTGTTAGGTGTTGCATTTATGGATTAGTGATATCAGGCAAAATTAATATTGGAAGTCAAGGAATTTGTCTTTATTTGTATCAATTTTTGTATCAATTTTAACCTCAAATCCTTTTGCCTTATCTGTTATAATATTTCACTGCAGCCATCCTCTACTCTACATATCAAGCACTAAATCTTGTTTCTGAATTGGGCAACTGCTCCTATGGGCCGAAATGTGGGCACTGTTATAAAATAACACTTCCTGCACCATTTCTGGTGCCAGAACCTTCCAGAAATATCTCACTGCATCTTCTTCCACTCATAGAGGCCGATTGACAGCAGATCTTTTCTAGTGTGATATGACTATAGCACATGTTCCCAACTACAGTCTTAACAATTCTTACGCCTAGGCATCATCTTTGGAAATAGGAAATGGATAGCTACATCTTTGACCTTAAATTACAAAATGATTGCATGCTACTTCTCCAGTTTGTTTAGAGGCATCTTTAGCAAACTATGTATATAGTGTGGTTCCTTGACTTCTATTTTAACATACTGCTCCACTATCATTCTAGTTTTCAGCTAGACCCATTAACCATTACACCAAATCTTAACAACATCAAGCAGTGACTGTGAAATTTGGAATTACTACATGGGCTTTTGATTATACAAGTCTGTATGTGGCAATCCCAGTTCACAAAAAGTTTATGCCCTCTGAAACCATAATCAATGCATGGGTTCAGTAACTGAAAAAGAGGATATTATGGAAACGAGAAACAGCCAAGAGGAAAATTCATATTTCATATTAGCCAAGCTGGTATCCCTGTCCAGAGGGAAAGAGTGGGCTTTATAAAGATTTTTTTTCCTGGGTGGTCATATGCTTTAAGGGTTTAAAGTTATGTTGCTCTTTGAGATGTAAAGCATTCTGGGAAATGTTGCAGACAGGCATGAAGCCTACCAAGAACATAAGATAAGAAGAAATAAAGGGAAAATCAAGGGAGCCCACAATAAGGCTTGTGTCCAGAATCTTTATTAAGGAGATAAGGTTTGCCTGAAAGCTGTTTTTATTGAACACTATTAATTTTCCCGTGTTTGCTTTTTCCGCTCATTAGTTAAATACCTATAACTCGGCCCTATCTCTCTCCACACCTGATGTTTTGCTATTCACACTGCTTTCCTCTTATCTCTAATAGCTGTTTGTGCTCACTGTGGGTTCATAGTTATCCGTGCCGTTCTGTGCCTGGCATTTCCATTTAAGGCTCCTCTCCCCATAATCCTCTAGATACACAAAGACAGAGCTTTTAAATGCTTGTCATCAGCATGTTCTCCAGGACTGCTTCATAAATACAAACAACATGCACTTAACCCCTCTGGAGATTAGACATGCCCCGGTGCTGAAGGTGTTAAAAAGATTATGCGCCCTGCTAGCAAATCAGTGATAGCAAAACGAATGGGCTAAATATGGATATTTAACATCCCTTTAAATGATAAGCATATTAGGTCCTAGCTTGTGCAAATGCTAGTTCAGCAAATAGAAGTTACAAGAAAACAGTTTTATCACTCAGCATATGAGGACTCAGAACGATAATTATTATTTAGAAATCATTAAAAGTTTTTGAGGAAACTAATGGAAATACTTATATGACTGTATACTCGCCATATACATTTATAAAAGTATCCCTACCTACTCTAGGTTAGTATCTGGCATCATTTATCGTTTTGTTCAAGTACCTGAAATTATTGTGCAAGTTCTTTCAAAAACGATATATTCCTCTTTTAAAATGGAACACCATTAGAGCAAAATAAAAGCAAATGTCATTTTTTTTCTGTTTTGACTTTATTCTACATTTATAGCATTATTAGATTGTCAGCTCTTCTGAGCAGGGCCCTCTTAATCCTCTTTTATTATATTGTATTGTAACTGTACTGTCTCCTTTTTATATTGTAAAGCGCTGCGTAAATTGCTGGCGCTATATAAATCCTGAATAATAATAATAATAATTTTTAAATTTTCAATATAGAATTAGATTGGACATTTTTTCATCTGATCCAATTAAAATTTCATTTATTTGTATGACTAATTATTTGCTTTATCAGCAAGAATGATTGCCTTTAGTAAATACAGAAAATAATGCACATAGTGCTAACAGAATGATGAGCAATTTCAAACCAATGTGTTCAATTTTTGAACAGCAATTGTTTGCCTTTTCGAGCATTGATACAGTTTTCAAGTTTATGCTGAAACTCATTCTGTGTCCTTTATTTAAGCCCAAAAGTTTTGACATGATAAATACAGTATTACTTACTTTATGTAATAAAAAGTGCAGCATTATAAAAAAGATAATATAAATATGTGTAAACTGGAAATAAAGTGCAAATGTGCACATGTAAGTCGTGACTATTGTACAATATTCATGTAAATACAACACAATGTAAAAATAGGAATAATTTGAAATGCAAAACAAATATTAGATGAAGTGCAAAATACATATACAAAAGTTCACTGGTGATGAGAGTTCATAAGAAGAGATCCTCATAAGACACGGATCTAATAAATGAAGTCATGTGAAGTGTGAAGTATAAGCTTGACCACATGAAACCCGTCACCACAGAGAGACAAGATGATGTCATATCTGACGAAACGATCATCAGGATGCTACGCACACATGCTCTGTGCATGTGCAATTGCCTTCACATCTTTATGTGATTTTATTTTTGTTTTGGAATTCCATTTTCATCAATTTTTTAACAGCTGACCCGTCTGTGGGTCTCTTCGTTTATATGCAGCATTGCATTTCTCTCCATTTAAGCAATTTTAAAACATTATTGCACTATTGGAGTTTTTTCTTTTTTGCATATTTGCACTTTTGCACTCTGGCTTTGATTCTCTCATATTGGATTTGAATATTGCCGGGTATCTGTGAGGATCTTCGGTGGGGGGCGCACCAGGACATCAGGATGTCTTTCCATAGGATCCCAGATTCAACAAGTGCCTTATGACCCCCCTGAATAAGGGTGGTCGCTGGCTCTTCGGTAAGCCTCTTGTCTCTCTGTGATGACGGGTTTCACGTGGTCAAGTTTATACTTCACACTTCAAATAACTTCACTTATTGGATCCATGTCTTATGAGAATCTCTTCTTATGAACTCTCATCACCAATGAACTTTTGCATATGTATTTTGCACTAATATTTGTTTTGCATTTCAAAAGATTCCTATTTTTACATGAATATTGTACAATAGTCATGGTTTACATGGGCACATTTGCACTTTATTTCCAGTTTACACATATTTATATTATCTGATTAATTTTTTTATAGCTCTGCACTTTTTATTATGTATTTATTTTTGTGCCTAATATCTGGGTTATAGTGCTTAGCTGTTTTTTGTTGCTGTTCTTACCAAGAGCGGATATTACTCTCACAGTATTACTTTGATTGTGATAATATTATTTCTAATACTAGGATTGGGAGTCCAGTTTAAGGGTTTGGTTTAGGAGTATCTTCAGGTTCAAGTAAACGGTTATGTGAGCAAATACAGGGGTTACCCTAGCTGGCCTGTTCTGCACATCTATAAGTTTCAATACTTCAGTCACTATTGGGAAAAAGCACACAGTTAAGGAAAGTAGGCGAAAAATCTATATCTGCCTAAAAAAAAATAAAAAATTAAGCAACAGTGTACGTGCTGTAAGGTATGCTGGTAAAATATTTAGAAAGAAAGATCAGCAATGGCAATCTCAATGCTCCCCTTATGACATGTTTCCTTTAAAGGAAGTTTACTGGTTAGGTCAAGAGATACCAGGGATTACGAATAAAGTTTCAAAGGATTAGATTCAGGTACCAAGTTAGGTTTAGGGGATGAGTTCTGGTTAGGAATGTGGTAAAGGAGGTAGGTTGAGGTTAATTGATATGTTTAGGGGTTACACTAAAGTTTATAAAGGTTCATATGTTAGATTAATAAAAAAAATATATATAGAAAATAATGTAAAATCTGCTCCTCCAGCAACTCCTAGTCTCTGACAGTAAGTTTTTAATTTGCTCTAAAAAGAAGCCTAATAGACACATGCTAATTAAATCACTTGCATTACAACAATTGGAATTAGAGGCATCTGCAGAGTCATGGTGACCCAGTAAGTTCCCTTTGGAACTGGGGTCAACTGTGAAGTGTACCACAGCCTCCTAGCAAACCCAATTTGGTAGCAGTGGAAGAATGTGGTGCAGGTTCTTGTACAAGTTATTGATTCCCTTAACCCCATTCAGGATAACAGTTCAGGCGTGATACACTTTATTTTGTTGACACCACGTGTGGCTTTGAAATGGATGCCATCAAGATAACCACATATATTTTATTTTGATGAAAATGAATACACCCCCTCAGTGGAACAAAATGAGCAATTAAAACAGTTTACCTCTGAATTACCATGCAGTGACTGAATTCCGAGAGATTGGTAATTAAATCCATAGTAATATGTAGCCTTGGATTGTCAGGAACTGTTAATGGAAGATATTGGTCATAGTTAGAATATCTTCATATTGATCTTGTTGCATGTGCAAGTTGTGCAAGCCACAAAATTTGTTACCATTCTCTAATACTTGGTCTACAACAATATGAGCCAGAGAAAAGTGTACAGTGACTTACAGACTGCTTGGTTCCCAGCTATCATGGATAATGCGCCCAAACAAGTGATTTAAACAGTAGCACATAAGTCTTGTAGGGGGTGTTTGGGATAATTGATTTTCACTACTAAAATAATAAGAAAGCTTCTGACAGCACAGGAATCTGAATGAGGGGGGCTGAGTGTGTACAGTTATGAAGAGGGCTGAGTGCGTACAGGTATGAGGGGGCAGAGTGCGTACAGCTATGAGGGGGCTGAGTATGTAAAGTTATGAAGGGGGCTGAGTGCGTACATGTATGGGGGCTGAGTGCATACAGATATGAGGGGACTGATTGCGTACAGGTGTGTGGGTGGGCTGAGTGCGTACAGGTATGAGGGGGCTGAGGGCGTACCGGTATGAAGGGGGCTGAGTGCATACAGGTATGAGAGGGCTGAGTATGTACAGGTATGTGGGGGCTGAGTGCGTACAAGTGTATGTTGGTGGGCTGAGTGTGTACAGGTATGAAGGAGGCTGAGCACGTACAGGTATGAAGGGGGCTGAGCGCGTACAGGTATGAGGGGGCTGAGTGCGTACAGGTATGAGGGGGCTGAGTGCATATAGGTGTGTGGGTGGGCTGAACGCATAAAAGTATGAGGGGGGCTGAGTGCGTACAGGTGTGTGGGTGGGCTAAGTGAGTATGGGTATGAGGGGGTTGAGTGCGTACAGGTATGAGGGGGCTGAGTGCATACAGGTATGAGGGGGCTGAGTGCATATAGGTGTGTGGGTGGGCTGAACGCATAAAAGTATGTAGGGGGGCTGAGTGCCTACAGGTGTGTGGGTGGGTATGAGGAGGTTGAGTGCATACAGGTATGAGGGGGGTGAGTGCGTACAGGTATGAGGGGGCTGAGTGTGTACAGGTATGAAGGGGGCTAAGTGAGTACAGCTATGAGGGGGCTGAGTGTGTACAGGTATGAGGGGGCTAAGTGCATACAGGTATAAGGGGGCTGAGTGCTTACAGGTATAAGGGGGCTGAGTGCGTACAGCTATAAGGGGGCTGAGTGCGTACAGGTATGAGGGGGCTGAGTGCGTACAGATATGAAGGGGGCTGAGTGCATACAGGTATGAAGGGGGCTAAGTGAGTACAGCTATGAGGGAGCTGAGTGCGTACAGGTATGAAGGGGGCTAAGTGAGTACAGCTATGAGGGGGGCTGAGTGCGTACAGGTATGAGGGGGCTGAGTGCGTACAGCTATAAGGGGGCTGAGTGCGTACAGGTATGAGGGGGCTGAGTATGTAAAGGTATGAAGGGGGCTGAGTGCGTACAGATATGAAGGGGGCTGAGTGCACACAGGTATGAAGGGGCTGAGTGCGTACAGCTATAAGGGGGCTGAGTGCGTACAGGTATGAGCGGGCTGAGTGCGTACAGATATGAAGGGGGCTGAGTGCGTACAGATATGAAGGGGGCTTAGTGCGTACAGGTATAAGGGGGCTGAGTGCGTACAGGCATGAAGGTGGCTGAGTGTGTACAGGTATGAAGGGGCTGAGTGCATACAGGTATGAGGGTGCTGAGTGTGTACAGGTGGGGGGGGGCTGAGTGCGTACAGGTATGATCAGTGAGGGGGTGCCAGCTCCGGGTGTGAAATGCTCTAGGTACGCCCTTGGTTGAAACTTTTCCAATTTGTAGCAAATTTGTGGGGCAAGTCTCTAGCAAGAGCAAAGTTGCAGTAGTGAGTCTACAGCAAGAGCTCTGCAAGTCTACAGCATGAAGATTCTGCCACAGTGACCCCTGTGGTGGGATGACTATTGTACAACATAACTGAACCAGAACTTGCAGCAGACTTGCAGAATGGTTGCAAAGAAAGTTGATCTGGTGTCATTCAATGAGGACTTGCAATTGTGCAACAAACTTGTGAAGCCTGGCAAGTCTAGCAATAGCTTAGCAAGTCATTTTCAAACTTTCAGCACAATTGCTTGCTATCTGGGGTAGGATGCATATGGAGTCTGCCATAAGACCTGACCATGTGGTTAGAGTACCAGTAGCTGATCATTAAAGGTAAAGTTCTTATGCCCACTTTGTTTAAAATCATGAGCAGGTATATCACTAGGTGACACTAATGCCGCGTACGCACGATCAGACTATCCGGCGGACTTGGCCCGACAGACCAGAGTCCGCCGGACAATCCGCCCGTGTGTAGGCTCCGGCGGGCTTTTTCTTTCCAAAAGTCCGGCGGACATAGAAAGAAGTTTTGACTCAGAATTTCCGCCGGACTCGGCAGTCCGGTGGACAATCCGACCATCTGTGTGGTAGTTCGCCGGACTTTTGAAAATGAACAGACTTGCCCACACACGGAGTAAAGTCCATTCATTTTTAACGCGGCTGCAGGTAGACGGGACTAGCGCAGGAAGTCAATGTCGCCCCCTCCATCGGCAAGAGTGACATGTCACCTGGTATGGACCTAAAGGGGAAGCCCTTTGGGATCCCCCAAGTCCATATCAGACCCTTATCCGAGCATGTAGCCTGGCCGGTCAGGAAAGGGGGTGGGGACGAGTGAGCGCCCCCACCCCAAAGCACCTTGTCCCCATGTTGATGAGGACAAGGGCCTCTTCCCGACAACCCTGGCCGTTGGTTGTCGGAGTCTGTGGGTGGGGGGCTTATCGGAATCCGGGAGCCCCCTTTAATAAGGGGGCTCCCAGATACCGGCCCCCAACCCTGTGTGAATAAGTATTGGGGTACCATGTACCCCTACCCATTCACCTGGTGAAAAAAATGTAAATAAAAAACACAACACGTTTTTAAAATAATTTATTGGACAGCTCCGGTGGTCTTCCGTCATGGGGGGTCTTTTCGCAGGACTCCTTTGCTATCTTCTGCTCTTTTTCTAGCTCTTTTACTAGCAAAGGAGCCCGGCTTTTTTCTTTGTTGTCGCCGCCGCTGTCTGGGGGTCTTCTTTCGACTTGTCTTGTCCCCATCTGTAATGATTACAGTGCCCCTTTACAGTGCAGTCCCTTTTATATTACAGTGTCCCAGTCCTATTGTGGCCATACAATGCTAGTACTGTCTATCTCCTATTGTGCCCACACTGCCCAGTGACACTGACCTGCTCTCTCTGGTGGTCCTGGACAGAATGGTGCTCTCTTTCTGGTGGTACGGTACAGCGTGGCTCTCTGGTGGTGTGGGTACAGCGTGGCTCTGTCTCTCTCTCTGGTGGTGCAGTGCAGCGTGGCTCTCTCTCTCTCTCTGGTGGTGCGGTACAGCATGCCTCTCTCTCTCTGGTGGTGCATTACAGTGTGGCTCTCTCTCTCTGGTGGTGTGGTACAGCTTAGCTCTCTCTCTGGTGGTGCGGGAACAGCGTGGCTCTCTCTGGTGGTTCGGTGCAGCATGGCTCTCTCTCTCTGGTGGTGCGGTATAGTGTGTCTCTCTCTCTGGTGGTGCGGTACAGCGTAGCTCTCTTTCTCTCTCTGGTGCGGTGCAGCGTGGCTCTCTCTCTGGTGGTGCGGTACAGTGTGGCTTTCTTTCTCGGGTGGTGCAGTACAGCGTGGCTCTCTCTCTCTGGTAGTGCGGTACAGCGTGGCTCTCTCTTTTGGTGTGGGTATAGCGTGGCGCTCTGGTGGTGCAGGTACAGCGTGGCTCTCATGGCTCTCTGGTGCGGTACAGCGTGGCTCTCTCGCTGGTGGTGCGGTACAGCGTGGCTCTCTCTCTCTGGTGGTGCGGTACAACGTGGCTCTCTCTCTCTCTGGTGATGCAGGTACAGCGTGGCTCTCTCTGGTGGTGCGGGTACAGCGTGGCACTCTGGTGGTGTGGGTACAGTGTGGCTCTCATGGCTCTCTGGTGGTGCTGGTACAGCCTGGCGCTCATGGCTCTCTCTGGTGGTGTGGGTACAGTGTGAATAATAAGAGAAAATATTCCTGCGCCAACTCAAATGGTTATAGAACACGTACTGCTGCACACACTTAGGGAAATATCTGAACCCCCCAAAAAAAGAAAGTAAAAAATTGTGGTGCACTGTACATAATAGATAAAGTGCAAAAGTGCTATCATCAGGGGAAGTCACGTGATCGTGATGAAGTCGCGTGATCATGACAAACGCGCGTCAGGACTAAGACACCAGAAGTGATGCAATCGAGCTCGCTGCTCTGTATGTTTTACTGTTATTGAATAAACTCTTTTAAAACATACTACACTATTGGGCATCCCTCCTGTTCCTAATCTTTACCTATGGTCCACTGGTGAGGCTCATCCGCTCCAGACACCTTCAGGTTGTTAAAAAAGGGGGACGCTAACGCTGACTGTAAGCAGGACATACTTACCAGCAGAGCCTGAGTTGCCATGTCAGGACGATCACTAGGGACCTTAGAGGCATATATCCACACGCTGTTACCTTACAGCAGTAAGGTAAGAGGACATCCATACACTTAATAGCACGGAGGATTAAATAAGCCACTCAGCACCAGCATCACTTTGCAGAATTTCGTTCATCAGCACCAGCACTTTTATTGTTGTGTTTACAAAGTCACCATATATGCTGCACTGTATCTTTAAGAAGGATTTTTTTTTCATAGACACTTTGATATATTTTATTTATGTCTACTAAGGACTTAATACTCATATACTACTGGAATTAAATTTTATGATTTATATCCACTATTATTATTAGCTATATTAACTTTTGTCTATTGTTAATTTACATATTTGCGACATATGCACTTCTTTCTACTCTTTTAATTCTGGCATCCACCAGCACCTGCCTATTATAATATTAATTTAAGATTGCTACAGCACTTTTGCACTTTATCTATGTACAGTGCACCACTACTTTTTACTTTCTATTTTTGTGGGTGCGGTGTGTCTCTCTCTCTCTCTCTGGTGGTGCAGTACAGCGTGGCTCTCTCTCTCTGGTGGTGCGGTGCAGCGTGGCTCTCTCTCTGGTGGTGCGGTACAGTGTGGCGCTCTCTCTCTGGTGGTGCGGTACAGTGGCTCTCTCTCTGGTGGTGTGGTACAGCCTGGCTCTCTCTCTATCTCTGGTGGTGCAGTACAGCATGGCTCTCTTTCTCTGGTGGTGTGGGAACAGCGTGGCTCTCTCTGGTGGTGCGGTGCAGCGTGGCTCTCTCTCTCTCTGGTGGTGCGGTACAGTGTGTCTCTCTCTTTCTGATGGTGCAGTACAGCATGGCTCGCTCTCTCTGGTGGTGCGGGTACAGCGTGGCTCTCTCTGGTGGTGTGGGTATAGCGTGGCGCTCTGGTGGTGCGGGTACAGGGTGGCTCTCATGGCTCTCTGGTGGTGCGGTTACAGCCTGGTCCTCATGGCTCTCTGGTGGTGTGGGTACAGCTTGGCGCTCATGGCTTTCTCTAGTGGTGTGGGTACAGCGTGGCACTCATGGCTCTCTGGTGATGCAGGTACAGCATGTCGCTCATGGCTCTCTCTGGTGGTGCGGGTACAGTGTGGCACTCATGGCTTTCTCTGGTGGTGTGGGTACAGCGTGGCGCTCATGGCTCTCTCTGGTAGTGTGGGTACAGCGTGGCGCTCATGGCTCTCTGGTGGTGTGGGTATAGCGTCGCTCTCTGGTGGTGTGGGAACAGCATGGCGCTCTGGTGGTGCGGGTACAGTGTGGCGCTCTGGTGGTGCGGGTACAGCGTGGATCTCATGGCTCTCTCATGGTGCAGGTACAGCGTGGCACTCTCTCTCTCTCTTGTGATGTGGGTACAGTGTGGCTCTATCTGGTGGTGCTGGGGCTATTAGATCCCCCAGCACAGTCCTCTTTCTTTTTCCATGTCTCCTGTAGTACCTGCTTTTTTCTAGGTTTTCCCCCCAGCAGAGTGCATGATGGGGACTGTAGCCGTATCCCTGCTGAGATCAATTGGGCCTCCCATCTCTGGGACTGCATTTCCCATGTTGCCCCTCCATTTATTTTTTTCTGATTGGCCCTCCGCTGTGGCCAATTGAGAGGGAAGAAGAACAAACAGGAAGCTTTCTTCTCTCCAGTCACATGCTGCTGACAAGCTCGACGTGAGAAAGGGGGAGACATCCTGACAGCAGCCCAGAGGAGAAGGAGTAGTCCGTAGGGGCCAAGAGCAGAACTGTCTGTCTGAAGCTGAGCTGTGTGTGTGAGAGACACAGCGAAGCCCATGCAGCCGCAAGATCCGCTGGAGAAGGCACAGGCAAGGCCACATAGCGGTAGGTGAGCGGCGGCCGTGGCCTGAGTTAATCCTGTCCAGGCCATGGTCGCCGCTTACCTC
Organism: Lithobates pipiens; assembly: GCF_037356315.1. Taxonomy (NCBI): domain Eukaryota; kingdom Metazoa; phylum Chordata; class Amphibia; order Anura; family Ranidae; genus Lithobates; species Lithobates pipiens. Next base: position 16,585,468 of record NW_027507790.1, read on the forward strand.
CCACTGTGGGGCCTGAACATCAACGGAATGGCCGGCCCTGGCCCACTGGGCAAATGTCTGGTCTGCCCTATGGCCAGTCCGGGCCTGCACCTGTTCATATCTGAGCGTTTTGTCACCTAAAGTAAAACACCTGAAAACTGCCTTAAGCTCAAAAAAATGTGAGCTTCTTTGGGGCAGATTACATGTTTTTTTCTGCTTTTTACATAGGTGACCTGTACAAAATCATGGCAAAAAACGCTGTAAAAACGCGCAAATTTGAAACGCTCAAGTCTGAATGCAGTCTGAGTGACAGTTTAACATCAGGAGTGATTGGCACAGACAATTGGTATGATCTACTTTTTTTGTATTATTCAGCAGTATTCTAATTTACATTGGTCAAAATTCTGAAGCAAGAAAAGCATACAAAGAAACAAGAAAAAATCTGCCAAAATATCAGTCAAAGCGTTCAGAAATTATTGGCTGATTTTCCCAACACTGAACAGACAGATACTAGTTTTGAGTGTATAGAATGTCTATTGCCTTGCCTATAATGTGCCATGGAATTTTTTACTTTATGTAGTGATTGCAGATTATTAATGAGGCCATTGTGGTCTGCTTCATATTCTTCCTTTCTCTGAAAAAATTGAAGCACCTCACCATCGACTTCTAAGAATCTCTGGAGATCAGGATTCTGACTAGCCAGAGAAAAAGAAGAGGCAGTATTGTGATGATAAATCGTTTGAAGAAAACTTCATGCTGCAAGCTCCAACAACACAATACAATGTAACATTTACAGACTATATGAACTTCAGCTACCTGAACTTTAAAGTGAACCTGTGTTTTATTTGCTGACCCATTATTTTGCCCTGCAAGGACAATACACAGGTTGCTTTTTCCTCCCTTTTCTTTTAGTCCTCCAAACCAGGACCGTTTTAAGGCAGGGAAAAGGGGGCAGCTGCCCTGGGCCCTGTCATTGTTGTGGGGCCCAAAGCAGCTGCCTCATACTTGCCAACTATCCTGGTTTAAATTCCCTCGCCCCTTGAGGTTGTAGTCCCGTAATGTGTCCCAATACCTCAGTGTGAAGTGCTGCTACTAATGCTGCCCAGCTCTGTCCTATTCTTGTGTACAGATGGCTCACCTGTCACCCCGTGTTTTCATGTCAATTACCGGCATTCATATGTAAATAGCGTCAGCATTCATATGTAAATAGCAGCGGCCAGTGGCATTGATATGTATATCATTCCCCCTGAGGTCATATCCACAGTAATGTCTAGCAACCAATCAACAAAGCAGAAATCATGTGCTGTAACCACTAGCAACTAATCAGTGAGCCGTAATGTGTGTTGTAACCTCTAGCAACCAGTCAGTGAGCGGTAATGATACACTGTAACCTCTGGCAACTAATTGCAATAGCTGCCTGATCTGATACAGTAAACTGATTTTGAGTCTAGCTGATATTTATTGTATGTCTCAGAGCAGGTGGAGAGCAAAACTGCATGGGGGGGGGGGGGGGGGGGGCCCAAGAAAAGTTTTGCCCAGGGTCCAATCAATATTAAAGACGGCCCTGCTCCAAACCCCCTAAAATGATGTTAAATACCCAGTACTTCTGGATATGAGGAAGCATGTCCCCTTCCTTCCACAATACATTGTGGGTGAGTGGTCAGTCAGCAGTCTGTGAATGTAAGCAGCAGATAGGAAGAAGGAAGCAGGCAATTAGGTGAACATCTTCCTTTGCCCTGCATGAGTGAAGAATAGGTTTACTTTAAAGTGTCAGCTAAAAGTTTACATGTGATCACTAATTGATCTGTGACCTCTAATCACAATGACTAAGGGCATCTTCAAATATCAGTAGATTACTGAAGCCATATGCTCTTGAGGACAAATGTTGGCAGACACCCAAGCCAACCTGTCCTGAGTGATAAATGCCCAGACACACCCCAGCCAACCTGTCTTGGGTGACAAAAGTTAGTATACGCTCTAGCAAACTAATCTAGAAGGACAAATGTCAGTAGAAACCCCAGACCACCTGTATTGGGGTACAAACGTCAGTAGACACCCTAGGCAAGTTTATTGGCTGGGTTAGAGTTTAATGTCATATGGTTATTATTTTTCTGGCATTAGGTTATGATGGTGTTTGCTTAATGCACCAATACTAACATTTAGGTGAAGCAGTTGTACATTTCTGGAGGAAACATGTTTGTTAATCAAATTAGGCATAAAGAATCCACTCCATCACTTGTCTTTGACCAGCTTTACTGTATATAAAAGATGCCAGGAAGTGGGTACACTGGATGAAGACCAGGGGAGCCCCGAAACGCATCAACTGAGAAAAACCAAGAGTGTAACATACAATATTGCTCTTAAGAAATATTCTTAAAACATATTAAACATTAAACATAGTCAACTGAGAAAAACCTAGAGTGCAACATATAATATTGGTCTTAAGGAATATGCTTAAACACATTAAGCATTAAACATATTAAGACATGGCCAACAATATTGTATGTTGATTATGACCCCGGTCATAAAATAAAGATCAACAGCCTTCAGGACTCTGTTTTAGCTCTTGCTGCATGTCATAATTCAGGTCCTATAATAAGCAGGGGAGACAATGCAGTCTCTGGATAGATAGATAGATAGACAGACAGATAGATAGATAGATAGATAGATAGATAGATAGATAGATAGATAGATAGATAGATAGATAGATAGATAGATAGATAAAACATTTTCACCTTGGTAAACAAAAGAGGTTTCAGTATACATCATTTTACAGTAGATTCACTTAAATTTTTATGCCAGGTTCTGGCTTTGTAATTGTCCTAGTACTGAATGCACTGAATTCATACACAGTAATTCTAGCGCAATTCAACATTTATTATGGCTAATAGCTTCAGGCTTAATGGCAGGGCAGAAGCTTGTTAAGGTCTATGCCACCGGGGATTATATTTTAATTACACACACCTGTGAGAGACTTATTTTCGATCCTGTTGACTCTGTGTACGTCTGATCCGGGTGATGTTAGAATAGGATATGTGCCTCAACGGATTGTTATTTAACCTTAATGGCCCAGACTTTGCTCTGGCAACAGTGTGAATATGTTAGTCAAATAACAAATTCACTCCACAATACCCACTGAACCCTATAGAGGTCATGAAGCATTGTAAAATGCAGGACTGTGCAGAATGCTGTAAAACCTATTATCAACACTGATCTGTCTACAGTAAACCAAAACATTTTTGGAAGATACGGTTTGCTGTATTTTTCCTGCACCTTGTATTACCTTTCTGAACAACAAACTAGGGGGGCTTTACTAAAATTGGTGCACACAGAATCTGGTGCAATGTGCGTGGTAGCCAATCAGCTTCAATTTGTTCAGTTAAGCTTTGGCAATACAACCTGGAAGCTGATTGGTTTCTGTGTATGGCTGCACTAGGTTTTGCACACTCCCGTTTTAGTAAATGACCCTCTGTAGTGAAATTCTGACTTATCTTTTATAAAGGTTGAGAATATGCTTTTAGGTCCCTCCTCAGAGGAGTTGCAGTAACATATGGAAAAAAACATGTCATTGTAACGCACAGTACTACATGGCATTCTGTGTGGTGCATTGTAGTGCCATTCAATTAAAATGGCACCCCAATGCGCAAGTACAGTAGGTTGCAAGGGACCCCCATTACAGTTCACCGCATGCTTTGTGTTGTGGTATACTGCATTCAGAAACCAGAGCCAGTCTATTTTGTTTTCAATTCATTCTAAGTTATTTGGCTTACTTAATGCAATGCACATTAAAGCAGTTTTAAACTCAAAAGCAATATTTATTATTTTGCCACTTACCAATTCTTAGATGTAATGGCTGCATTAGTTTTCAATATTTCTTGCATTTTCATCAAGTGATCCAGCCAGTCAAGATCCATATCCAGCCAACAAGCTCTCTTGGAGTTATAAGGATGACACAAACCATTCACATTTGACAGGGGTGCTTACAATGATCAGCTTTTATTTATTCATGTAAAACCTTTATCTCACAAGGTAAAACATTGTTTGCTGTAAATGCTTATAAAGTATTAGCTGGCTTTTGGCTTCAACTTGTTAGTGTATTTAAATCTGCTAGCATCTGGTACACTTCTGGGTGCATCTAAAGTCTGACCCCCCTCTGCATACTGTAGTTCCTTCAGTCCCTATGTCCGTAGGGATTGGTGGATAAACCTACAAAAAGCAGAGTGGGACACCAACATTCCACGCATTTGGAAGTGTTGGGCGCAGAAGATTTTCAGCAGTTTAGGTGGCTAAAGGGATAATTATTATCTTTTCTTTTTTTTTAAATGTCGACAGATTTTCTTTAAGGCATCAACCCATTAACTAGGTTTGGTTGGACAGAGAATTTATTTACTAAAATGCACTAAAAAGAGATGCTCGCGTGAGTGTGCGGGGGGTAGTGTAGGACTCTTTTACTATTTTTGAAAAAGCATAAAGGCCCCTTCACACTATGCCATTTAGGTGCGGTACTTGAGCGTGACTTCAAAAGAGGGTTTTAGTCTAAACAAAATCCAGTGACAAAAATGATTTGAAAATAATTGTTTTACTTTTTTTGACATTGTGGATTTAAAAGCATTGATTGGAAGTATCAAGCTCTATGTGGGTTTCATTTACTAAAACCAGAGAGTGAAAAATGGTGCAGCTGTGCATGGTAGCCAATCCACTTCTAATGCTGCATACACACGACCGGACTTTTCAACGGACTTGGTCTGGCAGACTTTGCAGCTGAGGTCCGCCGGACTTTCAAACGAACGGACTTGGACACACACGATCACTCCAAAAGTCCAATGGATTTGAACGTGATGACGTAGAATAAGGAAGTTCATAGCCAGTAGCCAATGGCTGCCCTAGCGTCGGTTTTAGTCCGTCGGACTAGCACACAGACGAACAGATTGTCCGCTAAAAGCCGAGTCCGGCGGACAAATTTGAAGCCAGTCTTATTTCTAGGTCCGCCGGACTTTTGGGAAGAAAAAGTCTGCTGGAGCCCACACACGATCGAATTGTCCGACGGACTCTGGTCCGCCGGAAAGTCCGATCGTGTATATGCGGCATAAGGGCGCTTTCACACTGGTTTGCTTCAAAACCTCCAGTAAAACATCTTGCAGCACTTTTGCAGCATCTGCTGTGCGGTTTTTAAAGGATATGTAACTCAAAAACTGCTCCAAAAACACTTAGTGGGGGCGTTTTTAAACCATTTTGCCACGTTTTTGAAGAGGTTCCCATTTATTTCAATTGGGAGGAGCATTTTTGTTTTTTTTAGCTCCTCAAACATGCTCCAAAGATGCTGCAAGCAGGATTTTGGTCACTGCATTGGAAGCGGACTGTCCCTGTGTGAACACATTCATTGAATTTAAGGCATTTTTCTTGAGCTTTTCAGGTGTTTTTTGTTTTTTTTTAGCGCAAAAGCACTTGAAAAACTCCTGTGTGAAAGGGCCCTAATTTTAACTTGTTCAATTTTGACAAAAATAAATAAATCTGGAAGCTGATTGGGTACAATGTAGAGCTGCACCAGATTTTGCACTCTCCAGTTTTAGTACATCAACCCCAATGTGTGGGCCTGTAGAAATAACAGAAGCCTGCTTGCTACATGATAACATTTTTTCAGGCTGCAACCTAAACATGGCATGTAATTAAACCCACCAGTTAGCCTAACTATATCTATATATGCTATTGTCACAAATATATACACTTGCTGAAGCGTAAGTTGAGCCATTGTTACTTTGTACTTCTGCCGCTAACAATACAAAAACATAATGAAAAGTGCACTTAACGTACTGTCATATATTTACTGGTAATGATTTTCCTACTAAACCAAGCACACCTTTAAGTATTCCCCTGGCATTCCACTGAAGCCTGGGTTTATCTGTGACAGGCCCCAAATCACAGACTGGGACACACATGAATTAAAATCTGTAGTTTTTATCCAGGTTTTGGGAACATTTTCAAGCTGAAAAAACTACTTTCAAATGTACAAAATCTCTCAAAGGAAAACATTATTTTGATTTGGCAAAGATGATAAGGCATGAATATTAAGTCTTAGCAATGCATTACAGCAATTTAGAAGCCATTTGCCTGAAACATCACCCATTAAGGATGGATATGTGGAGTGGATTCAGCTCTTTTACATAAAAGTACAGAGTGACATTGAATATACATTACCAGGGTTAGCTGTGCTGGCATTTAGCAGCCTATCAAAGTGTTGCAGAAATAAGAAAGCACTTATTCATGCAACGCCACGCTATCACAAATCAAGATATGTTTAGCAAACACTTAATTATTTAGAGACTTCTCGATGAGAATACAATTCTAAGCATTCACCTATTAGCATATTGCTTTTTTATGGGATATTAAGTTAAAATAGATGCTTGTGCTAAACAAAATGGTGGAATGTTTCTGTACCTGAGCTGAGCTACAAATGTTGCAGGGAATAAAACAGGGAATGCTTCACACATGCCTTGGTGAATGGTCTACCTGATCTACAAATCACCAGATTGAGCCAACTTTCCTTAATGTCTTTCTTTTTAGTGTATGCTGTATAATTCACTGTAGTTATAATGAGGTGTTGTTCACAACACATTTTCCCAAAACCATACCACATACTTGGCTTCATTCACCAAGCTTTACACAGGATAAGGATCTTTATTTTTAGCCATGTGATCTAAATTATGAAAGGACTCAACTGCAAATAATGGTCTCTTTTCTTAAATGAAGCCTTTTGCCACCTACACACAATACACAATCGGATTTTCCAGCAGATTTGGTCCAGCGGACCGGAATCCGTCGGACAATTAGATCGTGTGTGGGCTCCAGTGGACTTTTTTTCCCCAAAAGTCAGACGGACCTAAAAAAAAAACATGTTTCAAATCTATCCGATGGACTCAAGTCCGACGGACTAAAAATCTGGAAAACCGTTCGTCTGTGTGCTAGTCCGATTGACCAGATATGACACGAGGGCAGCTATTGGCTACTGGCTATTGAACTTCCTCGTTTAGGCCCATTTACGTCATCACATTCAAAATGAATGGACTTAGTCCAGTCGTTTGTGGCCAAGTCCGTTTGTTCAGAAAGTCCATCGGACCTCCGCCAAAAGTCTGTCGGGAAGACTGTCGGACCTAGTCCGTCGAAAAGTCTGGTCGTGTGTACGCAACTCTATCCTTGTGTTTTAGCTTTGTGAGTTGTGCCTAAATTTATATAATGAGCTGGCAGATTTGTGTGTTTATAAATTCAGTCAGTCATTTGTGCATGAGGCTTCTCAGCAGATAGTTGACATGAGGCTAAATTCACCAAGCTAACACACCAGGTTAAGGATCCTTAAAGGAGAATTCCAGCCTGAGCTTTAGGAATGGGTCACAGAAGTGCAATTCGTTTTTCACTCCTGTGACCCGTTTTGAGCGGAGAGCGGTCTGAAGTACGCTCTCCGCTGACATCACTGTCCTCAGTCGAGACAGCACGTCATCCCAACTTGCCAAGCTTCCTTGATTAATGCCAGTCTCAGTGAACCATTGAGACGGATGACCCCCCCCCCCCCCCCCCCCCACAGCTCAGAGCTCAAGTGAGCATAGATGATCAGAGAGGACAGACGCTGACTTCCAGTCAGCAGCTCTCCTCTCTGGGATCTGTGAGAACTGAGCCATCGGCGATGTTCGGTGGCTCGGTTCTCAGTGAAGAGACGGCAGGGGACAGCTGAAGCATCGGTCTGATGCTCCATCCACCTAGATAAGTATGAATTGTAAAAAAAAAAAAAAACATACTTCTCCTTTTAACGTGACTGCTATTTTTTAGCTCAGTTCAATGAAGTTTGAAAATTCCAGTGACATTGCTGAAAATAATAATCCTTATCCTTATATTTAAGTGGTTATAAAGGCTTAAAGTTCTTTACCCTAATGCATTCCATGCAGCATCAGCCATTGGTTCGTACTGCTGTCATTCAAATCCTGTGAGGAGGGATCAGGGGGCAGGGCACACACAGCCCAGCTCAGGAGCAAGCCCGCACATCTGCCCCATAGCAGTCACATGAAGAGGGGGAGTCAAGTGTGCGACAGGGGACTCCAGAAGAAGAGTTTCAGGGCCTTTCTCTGCTCACAGAGCAGGTGAGTATACAAGTTTTTTTATTTTAATTTAAAAAAATAAATAAAAAAAAAGCACTTTAAGGCTTTGTGAATTAAGCCTACTGCTTTTATCTGGGTTGATTATGTACTGCAGTTTCTTGACAGTGGATGGAATAATTGAGGAGGTGTCTCAATGTAGGAATCATTTTAGCTTTGTGCCTATTTGGATCAATCCAAGATAAGCAGCAGATAATTGCCTTGACAATGGAGTCTCCGTAGATCTATGTTAAGCCACAAAGTTTCTGACATTCTGACTGTTCACAATGCTAGTGCTCTGGCTTCTACTACAATATTAACTCCAAATAACCTTTTTAGTATGTGCAAAATAAAGGGATCACTCCAATTTTTTATAGAAAAGGGAGCAACTGACTTTCACTTGCAAGAGATTTTTAAGCACACCAAAAAGATTTTGGACCAACATATGTTATTGTTTTGAATCTTTTGATACAATCATAATATACTGTATTAAGCTTGGTACACACTACAGTTTTTTTTCATGCAACTCAATGGGTTGCACAAAAAAAAACTGACAGCTCCGGTCCAGTGCAAGGTTAGTCCAGCAATCTCCCCCCCCCCGCTGAGCTTTTGTGATCTGACATTGGGGCAGGCCCCCCACCAGAACACTCTAATCAGCGCTCTCTGCCATTGGCAGAGAGTGCTGATTGGCAGTCAGTCAGTTGCTGGTTTTCCAGCATGCTTGTCCAACAGAAGCTGGCCAAACAGCTGGCTTCTGTGAGACAGACGGACATACACACGGCTATGTAATGTAAACTAGTATTTTTTGTACCAGCAAATATCTCCTGACATTCTGCCTATGTGTATGGGGCTTAACTGTCAGATATACATAGATTATTCATCTATGCATTCATTATAGGGAAAGGTTACAGAGGAGTAGGAACAGTGCAGGAAGCCTTCCCTTGTGGGTGTGGACCTGCCAGGCCCCATTCCACTTCTCTGTAGCAGACACTGTTGACATCTTCCTTTGTGCATCTGGGGGGGTCTACCACTGTCTCAGTTGTAAGTGGCTCTGGTTGGTCAAAAGGCAACAGAATGGTTTTTAATTTGGAAGCGTGTTCTACATTTTTTATGCTAGTTGATCTACAGTACATAAGCCATGGTGATTTTGTACAGAAGCTGCAAATCTGTGCATCTGCCTGACATAGAAGCTGCCTTCAGTCAAGAGTGAAAGGCAAGAGTGTCAGTGAGGCAGCAGTCTTCTGTACTTTCCAGGAGGCCCGGCTCCAGGGTAGAGGTACGTATCTGGGGGTTGGACTAAGATTTTTCATTGCAGCACCAAGGGGGGGGCGAGTGGTCCTAAAGCAAACTTCAAGTTAGAATTTGACTTTACAGAAACCTGTAAAGATTATACTCTGAGCCCTTGTACACATGGTCGGACATTCCGACGGAAAATGTCAGATTGGACCGTGTTGTCGGATAATCCGACCGTGTGTGGGCTTCATCTGACTTTTTCTGTCGGAATGTCCGACCAACAAAGTTTGAGAGCTGGATATAAAAAATTTCCGACAACATGATCTGACCGGACTTTGTCCGATCATTTGTAGAGAATTCCGATCGGACAAAGTGTCGCGCATGCTCAGATCAAATTCCTAGACCAAAGCTATTGGCTACTAGCCTGAACGTAGTCCCGTCGTAACTAAATAACGTCATCACGTTACGAACGATCGGATTTTCTGACAACTTTGTCCGACCGTGTGTATGCAACACCAGTTTCGGACAAAATCCGTCTGACAAATTCTGACGGATTTTGATGTCGGAATGTCCGACCGTGTATACAAGGGCTTAGTGATAGTAATCCACCACTTGAATGCAGAAAAAAGGCACATTTCAGAAGTTGTGCTGAAAGTGACTTTAGTTTTGCTCTAGAGCAGCCTTTTTCAACCAGGGTGCCTTAAGGTTTCTTCAGGGGTGCCTTGGCAACATGCCTAAAAATTGATAAAAAATTGAATTCAAGCCAGCGGGTGGATCAAGCCTGCCTTTTAGTTACACAAAGCCTTTCTAGACACTGGCATCCCAACAACCAATGATGTCAGTAAATAAGAAGGATGTCTGTTGCCTTCACAGCATTCTTGTTTAACCCTCCTGTGCCACTCTTCCTCAGCATTGGGGTGACATTAGCTGACTGATGGAGAGAAATTGAGGGAGAAGTGAAACATTGGAATACTAGTCAGTACCAGTGGGCAAAAGTGTATTTGCTTTGGAAGAAAAAATCACCTCTATTGTTGAGTGTCCTACCTGTGGATGTTGCTGCATTATCTAACGCTATTAGAATAGTTTTTTAGATTTTAGAATGGGGTGCCTCTAGACTGTCCACAATTTTAAAGGGTGCCTTCACATTGTCTATAATTTTAAAAGGTGCCTCGGCTGAAAAAAAGGTTAAGAAACGTTGGTCTAGAGTACCCTAAGGCCCCTTTCACACGGGACGGATCCGTAATGATCCGCCTCGTGATGATCTGCTTGCTCAGCGGGGATCGCTCCGTTTATCCCCACTGAGCCGGCGGATGACAGGGCGGTCCCTGCACACTGTGCAGGGGCCGTCCTGTCAGATCTCCGCTATCCTCTATGGGGGATAGGATGAACACGGACCATCTGTCCGTGTTCATCCGATCCGCTCTGAAGATGGATAGAAAAATAGGATTTTCCTCCGTCTGCAGAATCGGACCATTGCGGAGACAGACGATATCGGGTGTCTGCAGATGTTCATCTGCAGACACCCGCTATTCCATAGGAATGCATGTATGTCTGTATTTCATCCGCAAACGGATGGATGAAATACGGACATATGGTCCGCATGTGTGAAACGGGCCTAAGAGACCTTAACATGTAAAACCTGGTGCACTCAGTGTTGCAGATATAAAATCCCAGCATTGTTTTAACATTAATATCACTAATGGCACATTTAATAAGTGATACAGTGACCTATTAAAAAAAAAAAAACTGTTACTGAGAGACTGCTTTAAACTGTCTGTTGATAGGGGAGGTCACTAAATCAATAACAGCTATGCTAATACAATTAATCTATAGTAACAAAACATGAATCTAACACATATTCTTCTTGCCATAGTGCTGTAAATGCTTCATACCAGCCCCATATTATACTGTGTAAGATCTTATAAACCCACACCCTATGACAATGGAGGTGAAACGTCATCTTTTATTCTCCCACATCCTTGAGAGAGAGCGCAATCAATACAAGGCTATGAAGAGGTCATGGAAACTTAAGTCCTATTATATTAAAATAGCTTTTCTCTACCATTGGAAAAATGCACACAATAATGAATATTGCCTAAGGCAAGTTAATTGCTGATGAATGTTTAACTATCTGAACCTGAAATACTTGTCTTAGAGGAACTGGCTGTTGTCTTATAGTACATCATATGATTTTGAGTTTTCAACATCAACAATTTGGCACATATGCTTCAAAGCATTCATCATGTTACATTCTTAATGAGACAGTATATTTGCCAAGATTGTATTTGTTGCCAGGCTACTAAAAAAAAACGCATTGCATTGACAGTATACATAAGGGTTACATTCAGATTGGTAGACCACTGTCACAAAAGTATTGTACTCTGATAATTGTATGTATCGAATATGTGATGATAGCATTTAGTGTATGTATATCTTTTTATTTTTATTGTGCATGCCTGTGTTTGCATTTTCCTCCACATTTACATACAGACCAGGCTGTGTAGCAAAGGTGGCACTGACAGAGGATGGGGCAAACTGGTGTATATCAAGTATACTTTTGTTCTTATCTTAAATTACCATGGTTCAAAGCTGAACTCTAAGCAGACAACTAAATACACAAATGAGATTTATATAATGTAGCCATTTATCCTGCTAAAGGATTTGTTCCCCTGTACATCCAGTCCTAAGATTTACACAGCCCCATCCCAAGGTGCAGCCAGGTAGATGACAACACAGAAAGGACACAGTTATGTCCTCACTCTACCTCCTACATGCTAACTGGACAGGGAAATAGAAGCAGAAGGCTGATGAGGCCATCTCTAAACTCACATTGCTCTCTCTCCTCCTATTAGCTTGTTCCTTGTTAGCCCATTGTATGCAGCACACCCAATTTAAGCCGGGTACACACAGGACCGTATGTATGTTGGTCTGCCGGAGGACCATGCTGGAAAACCAGCAGCAGACCGACTCCCAATCAGTGCTTTCAGCCAATGAGCTGTCAGAACACAATAGCTCAGCGGGGGAGATCGCTATACTAACTTTGTAAAGTGAGTATAGCGGCTCTGACCGCAGCTGTCAGGTTTTTTTTTGTCGTTCAACCCGCTAGATTGAATGGAAAAAAAACTATAGTGTGTACCAGGTTTTATTCCTGTAGCCCCTCCATTTTCCAGTCTCAGTCCTGCCATCAAATTCAGATTCTTAAACTAGTGGCATTTAAAAAAAAAAAGATGATTTATCTATAAATACGGAGCTACATTAATTTGCGTCTTTTATATCTGCTTAAAGGTCAGCTTTGAAGTGTACCTGATAACACATCGTCACTAAGGAAGTATTACATACCGGTAATGAAGAGGTGTTTCTAATTACCTAACTGTTGCATGCAGTGGGGGTAATATACGGTCAAATAGTTGTAATGGGTGGTAAGCAGTGAAGCGGTAACAAATGGGCCACCAGAATATAGGTATGTAATTCTTTAAATGTTATACTGTGCTGCCAGGGTGCTTTAAAAAAAAAAAAGGTGGTGCTGCTGTAGCAATGGGTAAATCAAGCCATTATATGAATTGATTTTACGCGTTAAGTTGAGGTTAAAATAAATCTGATATGTGAGAAATATTGAAGTTGACTTCCATTGGGAAATGCTAGTATCCTGGCTATTATACTCATCCACTAGCTTCAATAATTTCTCAATCATTGATCTGGAAGAGGTGTGGGGATCAGGAAAGTAGGAGAAAAATTAAATGTTCTTATTTGTATACATGTTCCGGGTTTGATGACTCAAAATTATCAAGAGCCTTTTCAGAGGGTTCTGAACATATTTCCTGCACCGTATTGAAAATGTACTGGGTGTGCAATCTTCTGTGGCTGTCAGTGTATTCTTGATGACACCCCAAACACAGATCATAAACCTAGTGATTTGCCTGCACTGGATTGCATGGTATTGGAGTATCCCACATAGCAAGGATAACTTGCCACAGATTTGTGGCAGTGTTGAATTGTAAGTCTATTAACTGGCTGCACATTTACACTGGCAAGTTGTACACTTGCAGAGTACTTACAGCGCAAGTTCTAGTTGACACGTTTCCAATTTGTAGCAAATTTGCGTGGCAAGTCTCTAGCAAGAGAAAAGTTGCAGTGGTGAGTCTGCAACAAAAGCTCTGCAGGTCTACAGCATGAAAATTCAGTCACAGTGACCCCTGTGGTGGGATGACTATTGCACAACATAACTGAACCAGAACTTGCAGCAGACTTGCAAAATGTTTGCACAGAAAGTTGATCAGGAGTCATGCAATGTGGACTTGCTGCAATTGTGCAACACACTTGTGAAGCCTGGCAAGTCTAGCAATAGCTTGCAGCACAATTCCTTGCTATCTGGGATCATGCAATTCAGTTGTAGTGCGTTTTTAAAAGTAGTGCAATGCGCTACTTTTGACATGATCCAGTGGGATTTAAGCCCCTTCAAATGTTTTAGGTTGGAAATCGCACTACATTGAAACACACAGGAATGCAAACCACATTCGGAAAACCAAAATTTATTCTGTTAGGTTTTTATTTCAGTCTCTGACCCTATTGAAAAATTCTCCCTCACTTCCAGACCCTGTGACATACAAAGCACAGGTATACCTAAAATCCATCCCTTCTGTCAATAGCCAGTAAGTTGCAAAATGAGCAAATGAGTACTAATTTAAAGGGATTTAACTATAATATCCGTAGAAAGGTTAAGTGTGTTACGACACTCATTAGGGCTTCATCTGTCATTTTTCTTTTAGATTGGAAAAATAAATCATAGCACATCAGCTCTATTTTTTTACTCTTCCGTCTTTATATACACAATCACCTTTTTCAGTTAGAAGTCAGATTTGCATGCTAGCACTTGCTGATAATGCAGAATCACAGCACGCAAGATAGCTCTACACATGAAGTGTTAAAAGATTGTAATTTGGCTATTCTGCACCCTACAACTCCCAAGATGCTTACATTTTTTTCTTCTGTATCACAAGCTAAGTGTAAAGTAGTCAGGAATAAAGGGTTAACAACACTAGATGGATACAGGATATACAGTATATGACTGTGAAGATAGGATCTTCTTGTAATATCCTGCACATAGTTTATATTGATCTAGTGCCAGAGTCTTCTTCTTACAAGTGTATTGTAGATCTTAATGTGGAATTTTTGCATGCAGCAGAATTGCTGCCGTCTTTTTACTTGTCTCATATCTAGACTTGGAATCCTTGTCTGAACATAGCTTACAATCTCATTATAATCTTCATTTTAAAACCCAGCATCTGTTCCAAAGCTAAGCCTCTGCAAACAAAATATATAAAGCAGAGCCATAAATATGACACAACAGTCTGTACATGCAGGTTGTACTAGAGAGAAGACTTTATTTTTCACTAGAGGAGCCGACCGAGATGAAATCCTATTGTCACTGATGTATGCATGTATATTATTGTTTTTTTTATGTATCAGTGACACGGCATCCATATTTATTACAAAAGCATAGCAATGTTCTATGACATGAGCCTGGAGTGTTACTGATACTGCATTCATTTTAAGAATGCAAATATTAGTTATTTGCATTCTTAAACCCCCGATAAACCCCTTGATACCCCAGACCCCAATCTCAGTATAATAACCCCACAACCCAATATAATACACCCAGAAGTGTGAGAAAGAATACAAGTTAGAAAAAAAAGAGAAAAAAGCAATATACATACTCCCATTAAAGTTAAAAACACTACCCTTGCAGTGTGTGTGTGGTGGCGGGGGTGGGGGGCACTGCAAGAGTAGTTAACTACAGGACGTGGTATAACATTTTACTCCTTGCTCCAGCAGGCTCCAGCGCTCTCCTCTGCTCTGGCTTGTGGTAGGTCCCTTGCCTTCCTCACATACAATACAGGGCTCTGAAGACGGAATTACGAAATGCGTCAGCTGGTGGCCATGCGACGTTGCAGTCAGACATAGCCAGTGCCTCCCGGGACTCATCACAACGATCGAGCAGAGAGAAACGCCAACCAGTGGTGAACTAGACACTGCTGTGACTATTGACACGCTGATATGCTGATTTTAATGGTAACAATGTAAGCGCAATTTGTATGTGGGGTATTGACACTATCAATAAAGGGTATAACACTATATTAGCTTTATGTGTATCCTTACATGCTGTTGCCTATTGACCAAAACAGACACCCTCACAAGTTCTAGTGGATTGGACACTTTTGATTTCACTCCTCTCTGTTCCTCTTTTTTATCTATATGGACACTGATATGCACTTTACTAATGAAAGCTTAGTAGCACTTATGATATGATTTTTGCATGCAGGTGCTAACCATTAGATGCAATATAACACGTTGATGTGTATGAAGTATTTTTAATATTTTAAAATTAGACATTTGGATTGTTTACAATACAGGGCTATTGACCCTGAATTTCATGTGATGACTTGGAAGTCTGAGCTAAAACTATCTAATCCTAAACCTGCTCCCACCCCACTTCTAAGCCCTATACTTACTAGCCTGTAGAGGAAAGATGTCTATACTTACCTATTCTAAGGGTGGTCTGGTCATGTGATTGCCTCCCAATGTTGGCTTTAGGGGAGAGGATGGATAGCTGACAACACATGCCCCACAGTAAGCCTATGGGTGACATCACCTCCCAGGCATAGCAGCCATTGTCACAGCTTTCTCCTTTCCTGAAGCTGGTAGCTGATCATCTGTTCAGTCCACAGTGCTAGGGTTACCACCTCATCCCTTTAAAACTGAACACATATTAATTACACAGTATTCAGTGGCTGATTAAGGCGGTAATTAAACTCATTTGGTGCCTTATCTTCATCAAATTAGCCTCAGAACTTGTGTAATTCATGTGTTCCGGTTTAAAGGGATGAGATGGCAACCCTACAGATTGCCCTTAGAATAAGTAAGTATAGACCTCTTTCCTCTACAGGCTAGTTATTATAGGACTAGGGATGGGAGCAGGTTTTAGATTATCTTTAGCCCAGACTTCTACTTTAATCATGCAGACATGGCCCAGAGAACTTTAGGAGCTTCAAAAGCCTGTCAAAGGGAGGTGTAAGGTATAAAACCACTTTCCTCATCCCATGGAGTTAGGCAGCATTTAACCCTCCCAGTACAGGGAGGAGGGGCACTACTTAGGTAGTTTTTTGCAGTTCCACAAGGTGGAATTATTGTTGAAAGAACAACAGCATGTAATGTAAAGTACTGTGAACTATATATATATACATTATACCTATCTATCCAGCAGGTGGCGCTCTAGTATAGTAGTGTGTTATCTATGGTAAGGTAATCAGAGGAAGTATCATGCTTATTGTGTTATATGCACTTATCTATGTTCTCTTCCTGTTCTATGACAAAATGCATGTAATGTATTTCTCAATGAAAGTAAAGGTGTTCTGCTGCACACAACAAGCTTCCAGCACATAATTACTTCAATACTCGGCTAATAATTATTACAAAATTTACTTGAAAAATTATATTTTTCTTATTGACTGCTTACTGTAGTTATGCAGTTGTTGGAAAATATCAATATGGAATTGGCATTCTTGCCCCGCAGTGAGTATGCTAGGTTCAGTTGAACAATGAATGGAAGTTGCTCAGATCAATTTATAACTAGCACAGAAAAGATGTACATGGTTAGGGCAATGCACTAAACTATATGAAAAAAAAAAAACATGCACACTATCCAGCTAGTCAAGACAGAGTATCAGATTGAACCCAGCAATTTTCCTAAAAGCACACGTTTTTGTTGCATTCCTATATAAATATACATAAAGCCATGCTGCCACAGCAGGGCACCTTGCAAAGTCTGCTCCTTAGTTCTAAAATGTAAAAACTCGCAGCTTAGTATATATAATATACTGTATATACAGGTGCATCTCATAAAATTAGAATATCATCAAAGAAATTTAATTTATTTCAGTAATTCAATTAAAAAAGTAAAACTCACATATTATATAGATTCATTGCACACAGAGTGATATATTTCAAGCATTCTTTCCATATTTTTATGATTATGGCTTACAGCTAGTGAAACACAAAATTCAGTATCTCAGAAAATTAGAATATTACATAAGACCAGTTAAAAAATTTTAATACGGAAATTTTGGCTTACTGAAAAGTATGTCCATGTACAGTATAATATGCACTCAATACTTGATTGGGGCTCCTTTTGCATGAATTACTGCATCAATGCGGCGTGGCATGGAGGTGATCAGTTTTTAGCACTGCTGATGTGTTATGGAAGCGCAGGTTGCTTTGACAGTAGCCTTCAGCATTGTTCTGCATTGTTGGGTCCAGTGTCTCACATCTTCCTCTTGACAATACCCCACAGATTTTCTATGGCGTTTAGGTCAGACGAGTTTGCTGGCCAATCAAGCACAGTGATACCATGATCATTAAATCAGGTATTGATACTTTTGGCAGTGTGGGCAGGTGCCAAGTTCTGCTGGAAAATGAAATCAGCATCTCCATAAAGCTGGTCAACAGAGGAAAGCATGAAGAGCTCTAGAATTTCATGGTAGAGGGCTGTGCTGACTATGGGATTGATAAAACACAGTGGACTGCCACAAGCAGGTGACATGGCTCCCCAAATCATCACTGACTGTGGAAACTTCACACTGAACCTCATTCAACCTGTATTCTGTGCCTCTCCACTCTTCCTCCAGACTCTGGGACCTTGATTTACAAATTAAATGCAAATTTTTCACAATCCATGATGATTTGGAGAGCCATGCGCCTGTCTATCTATATCTATATATACATACAGTATTTCACAAAAGTGAGTACACCCTTTTTGTAAATATTTTATTATATCTTTTCATGTGACAACACTGAAGAAATTACACTTTGCTACAATGTAAAGTAGTAATTGCATAGCTTGTATAACAGTGTAAATTTGCTGTCCCCTCAAAATAACTTAGCCATTAATGTCTAAACCTCTGGCAACAAAAAATAGTAAACCCCTAAGTAAAAATATCCAAATTGGGCCCAAAGTGTCAATATTTGTGTTGCCACCATTATTTTCCAGCACTGCCTTAACCCTCTTGGACATGGAGTTCACCATAGCTTCACAGGTTGCCACTGGAGTCTTCTTCCAATCCTCCATGATGATGGTGGATGTTAGAGATCTTGCACTCCTCCACCTTCTGTTTGAGGATGGCCCACAGATGTCCAATACGGTTTAGGTCTGGAGACATGCTTGGCCAGTCCATCAACTTTACCATCAGCTTCTTTAGCAAAGCAGCGGTCGTCTTGGAGGTATGTTTGGGTAATTATCACGTCAGACTACAGATCTGTGGCCCAGTCTCTGAAGGGAGGGGATCATGCTCTGTTTCAGTATGTCACAGTACATGTTGGCATTCATGGTTCCCTCAATGAACTGTAACTCCCCAGTGCTGGCATCACTCATGCAGCCACAGACCATGACACTCCCACCACCATGCTTGACTGTAGACAAGACACACTTGTCTTTGTACTCCTCACCTGGTTGCCTCCACACATGCTTGACACCATCTAAATCAAATACGTTTCTCTTGGTCTCATTAGACCACAGGACATGGTTCCAGTAATACATGTCCTTGGTGTGTTTGTGTTTTGTTTGCGTCTATATAGCAAGGTTACTCTGTGGTATAAGCAAGGAAGCTGAGACTTCTGCAGTGTGTAAATGTGCTTTTGCTATACAAAGATGCTGTACATGCAAAACTATTACACTATTAGGAATACAATACAAGACTGACAGCTATCTATAACAAGCAAAATGGCAAGCAAATGAACAGCCTATGGTCTATATCAGTACAAATACATTTAAAGGTTACTTATCTTCTGTTACTGTATGTTCATGATTTCCATTGGCAACAATTCTTCTGGAAATCAGGCACTGTTCTTGTATCATGAGTGTCCCAGTCTCTACTCACCCCTTTCTATTTGTACAAGTTTGTTGACAAAAGTTAATGGTTACAAACTCGTTTCCATAACAACCGGCTAATAGTCATTCTTTCAGTTTGAGAGACCCTCTCTTACTTGTTTACAACAGTGGTATCTAACCCCATTGTATGAAAAAGCATTTGTTTGAGGAATCTACTCAAGCCAAAAAACTGACAGTAATCTGACCAACTCACTATTGTAAAAAAAAAATCATATTTTTAACAAACGCATTAAACTGTTTGCCGGCTTTCATGTGCATCATCTTTAGAAGAGGCTTCCTTCTGGGATGACAGCCATGCAGACCAATTTGATGCAGCGTATGGTCTGAGCCCTGACAAGCTGACCCTCCACCCTTTCAACCTCTGCAATAATGCTGGCAGCACTTATACATCTATTTCCCAAAGACAATCTCTGGATATGACACTGACCACATGCACTGAGCTTCTGTGATTGACCATGGCGAGGCCTGTTCTGAGTGTAACCTGTCCTGTTTAACCGCGGTATGGTTGTATGGTCTTGGCCACCATGCTGCAGCTCAGTTTCAGGGTCTTGGCAATCATCTTATAGCCTAGGCCATCTTTATGTAGAGCAACAAGTCTTTTTTTCAGATCCTCGGAGAGTTCTTTTCCATGAGGTGCCATGTTGAACTTCCAGTGACCAGTATGAGAGAGTGAGAGCGATAACACCAAATTTAACACACCTGTTCCCAATCCCCATTCATACCTGAGATCTTGTAATGCTAATGAGTCACATGACACCGGGGAGGGAAAATGGCTAATTGGGACCAATTTGGGGTGTACTTTTGTTGCCAGAGGTATTTAGACATTAATTGCTGTGTTTTGAGTTATTTTGAGGGGGCAGCAAATTTACACTGTTATACAAGCTGAACACTCACTACTTTACATTGTAGCAAAGTGTAATTTCTTCTGTGTCGTCACCTGACAAGATAGAATAAAATATTTACCAAAATGCACTCACTTTTCTGAGATACTGTATATATATATATATATATATATATATATATATATATAATATTAAAGTGGTTGTAAACCCTTACAGACCACTTTTACCTACAGGTAAGCCCAGGGTCCAGCAATGCGGAGGAACGAAGCCGCGCTCGTTGCCCGCTCCGCTCGGCGGCGCCAGCATTCTTACTGTGGGCACCTACCGTGCACGTGCAAGCGGAGCCGTGTGCCGTGATACACCACGCAGTCATCTGGGACCTGTCACGTGTCCCAGATAACTGACTGCGCTAAGGGGAAGTGACGTCAGGTGCCCGGGCACTGAAGGAGGCAGACTACGAGGGACCCCCTAGCAACAGGCATTTAGAGGTGAGTTCATTTTTTTTTTCCAAATTTATTTTTTACATTTTTTAAGGAATTTTAATCATATTTTTTTTTTGGGGGGGGGGGGGGGGACACCACTTTAAGGCTTACCTGTAGGTCCAAGAAATATCTCCCAAACCGTCACGGGTTTAGGAGATATATGCAAAAAGACAGGCGCTGATGTCTATGGCTCATGAATCGTAGACATCGGCGTGCAGGCGCACTCAGCACTCAGCATGCCGCTGCTAACGACGATATGGTATTAGTGGCGGCTCCGGCGCTGTGATCAGGACCATGATACCCGGAAGAAGATGGACGCTCCGTGGAAGAGGGGACAGCAGTAACATCGCTGGCTCCTGTGTCAGGTAAGTGACACATAATGGGATACTATGCGATGCATAGTAGCCCATTATGCTTTACCTTTGCAGGTAAATGCAACATTTCCTATTTATCCAACTAAAAAGGAAAACATTAAATCTAGAGCAAGAGAATATGAAAAGAAATTATGTAAATTGTGTACTAATCCATTTAACATTTACCTTAACTTGCCTAGTCCTATTCTAGTACTGTACACTGCCATGTCTGTTCAAAGATAGCGCAAAGGATTGAGTGATTGTGTGGTGAACTAACAATGGATCTGTAAAATCTGATAACCAAGGCAGCAGTCACACTGAACTTCTGTTTTGGGTCTCTGTGGCCCTCCTACACCTCCTTTGCAACCCTTGACTAGGATATTAAAATTAATTTGACTGTTCTGTCATTTACAATGTTTCCATTACCTTACAGAATGTTGTAGCTGAATATTTCAGAAAACAAATCGTAGCCCTTTTCTCTGGGATAAACTGCAAATAGAATGTGTTAAATATTTTATTATGTCAAAAAGAAACTAATGCTATTTTATGGAGATAAGTAGGCGCTGCCCACATCCAACCTGATATAGGTCATTGCAGATTTATGCTACTCATTTCTGCCCAAAGATTAGTTTAAGTTTCACATGCCTTTGCCTTGCAACAAAATGGCAGAAATAATTTAAGTATAATCATAGTCAGTCTTGAACATCGTCATAGGTCTCCAGCATCCACACTGCCATCTCCATCAACATTCTTGACCTTGTCCTCCCCACCTGCTAAAGTGGGAGGAAACAAATCTAATCACCCTCATGCCCAAAATCTCAGTGTCAGTTTGGCAAATCTACAGCATTTTAGCTGTTCTTTTTACAGCTCATGGAATAGGTTCTCTTCCTTGAGTTTATGGACTGTCCTACACCAAGGTGGCAGGTATCCATCCACCATCATTTTTCCAGAAGGCCATCCCTGTTCTACACACTTATCACCTTCCCCTCAACCCCACAACTCCACAAGATTCCCCAGATACATTTGCTTCAGCGTCTGCAGCATCTAGCAATGGGGGGGGGGGGGGGGGGGCGAGTCTTGCAAGTAGTTT
The DNA here is from genome assembly GCF_037356315.1 of Lithobates pipiens. Classification (NCBI taxonomy): domain Eukaryota; kingdom Metazoa; phylum Chordata; class Amphibia; order Anura; family Ranidae; genus Lithobates; species Lithobates pipiens. The sequence continues at coordinate 16,607,507 of NW_027507790.1, forward strand.
CAGAAGCATATGTTATGCCACATCAAGCAGAGAGGAGTGCAGCACATGTCAGTGCTCAATAAAACATCTCAAGTGTGATAAAAAGTCAGTAGGGATCCAAAATAAGACAGTAAAATAGAAGATGGACTAACAGTCCCAGCAAGCAGAGAATCCACGTGAGAAATTTCAATGCAAGAGTGACTTTCCCTCCACCTCCAGCATACTCGCTTCGCTCACCTCTAGATGTGGACACCGAACAAACAGATGGCCAACATCTGCATGTCCCTTATGGGTAAACTTCCAGGTAAGGTACAGATCCACCGACAAAAGTTTCTTTAAAACAGCGCATGTGAGGGCTTTATTCCTGGGAGGGAAGCGCGAGATAACTCACTACGTACTTTATCCCTGATGGCACATGCACGTAGGACCTCCCAGCCCACCCTTCTACTCTCAACGAATGCTGAAAAGGCGTTTGATAGGGTGGACTGGGAGTTCCTCATAGCAACACTTTCCCATTTAGGTATTAATGCTCCCCTACTGTCCCAGATTTCCACTCTCTATTGCCAACCCACGGCCCAAATACCTGTTAACGGTATGCTGAGTGCTTCTTTCACATTGTATAATGGCACACGCCAGGGCTGCCCCCTTTCCCCAATTCTATTTGCGCTCTCCCTAGAACCCTTTCTCTCCGTAGTTAGGCAGAACCCGAATATTCATGGGATAGTAGTTGGCCGCACTGACCACAAATATGTCGCGTATGCGGATGATATTTTATTTTTTATACAGCAACCTCTAATTACGCTCCCCAATCTTCTGTCGGAATTCTCCCCTTATGGTGCTGTTTCCAACTTCAAGATTAATATGGCTAAGTCGGAAATCCTAAATGTGTCCACCCCGTTGCGTATAGTTACACAATTGAAACGAGACTTCCCCTTTCAATGGCAAACAAGGCAGATGAAATATTTAGGGATATACCTTACATCTAACCGACATTCTCTTTTCCGAGCCAATTACATGCCCTTGCTCAACACACTACAAGTCGACATACAGAGATGGACACAACTTGCCCATTCATGGTTGGGAAGGATTGGGGTGGTTAAGATGAACCTGCTGCCTAGGGTACTATTCATGTTTCAGATGTTACCTTTTGGAATCCCCCCGGGTTTCTTCACAATTATTAACTCCTTAATTACTAAGTATGTGTGGAGAAGGAAGAAACCTAGACTACCCAGGTCGTTACTTCTTAGGTCCCAGCGTGATGGTGGCCTGGCTTTGCCAGACCTTAAGACTTACTTCCGCTCAATAGTGCTGGCCAGGCTCTCCGACTGGACATTTTGCAAACACACTAAGCTTTGGGTTGAGCTGGAAATGACCCTTTGTGGGTCTGACCCTTCGACACAAATGTGGATACCAAAGAGATACCGGAGTCTATCACCTGATACCTCACCGCTTACCCTCTCTTCTCTAATGATTTGGGATCAGCTGTGCAAGACTCATGGTTGGCTGTATAATTCACCTTTACTACCCCTTACTGGTCATAACTATTTTCCGCCAGGGAACATGGACTCTAACCCCCACCTTTGGAACTTGGGGTCCAAAACTCGCCTGCACCAGGTCCTGAGTCCGGCAGAAGTGCTGCCCGTCCTCCATGGTGTCAGACCGTCCTATTTCATTTATGGATCAGTGGAGACACCGACAACTATCTGCCTTTGTTAACTCACTGCCAAAACCCTTGAGATCTCTGTCAGACTTAACGCCTGTGGAAGTAGCCTTCTCCAAAATCCAACCAGTGGAAAAACCCATCTCGTATTTTTATCATGCTCTGATCTCGATGTCGTCATCCACTTCCCCCACATTTATCTGCAATTGGGAACGGGACCTTCATCAAGAGTTGGACTCGGATCAAGTAACCAGTATTCTCACCTTGACCCATACTTAGTCGGGAGCCTCTAAAGTGGCGGAGATGAATTACAAGCTCATCACCAGATGGCACTATACCCCAGTTTTACTCCATAAGTTTTTTCCTCAAAAATCCCCTCTATGTTGGAGGGATTGTGGAGAACTAGCTACCCATGCCCACATCTGGTGGTACTGCCCACGGTTACGCCCTTTTTGGCTTGCAATTATTTATTGGATTAAGGAGATTCAAGGTTGTGTTGTTCCTAATGACCCTTGGTGTGTTTTGTTTCATTGCACGGGTAAATCAGTGGGACCATACAAGCGCTCTGCAACGCCACATCTCCTTAATGCGGCCAAAACCCTTATTCCATGCTATTGGAAGACCAAAACTATACCGACATTACGCCGGTGGCTTTTATTAGTAGACGACATTTATCATATGGAAAATATGACACTTTCCCTTAGGGGCAAAGCAGATCTTGCTAAAAAGATATGGTCCGGCTGGTTTGCCTTTAAATTTAACCCCGCATACGCGGAAATTATGGCCCAACCTGCTTAAGTAATTTACGCTTAATGTTTGATGTTTTCCTGTTTTATCCTTGAGACAACGAGTTAACGTGGTGCACTGCATATTTTTATGATATGTGGCAGATATACCTATACCCTTGCCTCCACCCTCCAAACCGCACTTCCTCCTCCCCCCTCCTTCTCCCCCCCCCCCCCTTCTTTCTCTTCTTTGGCTCTTCCCCCTCTTTTCTTTTCTGCTTCTTTGCTCTTCTCTCTATACCACCTGTTGTAAAACCGGAAGGGGGACATACATTTCTTACGTAATTTTTGAAACTATAGCATTTGCACTCCTATTGCAATGGTAATTGGTATGCGAGCTCAGCTATGTTATTATTGTGTACTGGAAATTGCCTATCCATATGCTTTCGATGTATACATTGTATGTACCTCCTTTTCTAATAAAAACTGATTTAAAAAAAAAACACAGCACATGTGAGAGCAAACATAGGCAAGCATGGAGATTCAGGATGGCAGGGGGTGACGTAGCTCCTCCCCCGGGAATATTGCCAGCATGGAAGGCCATGCATAGGCCTGAACCTTGTCATAAGTCTCCAACCCCCACAGTTTTGTCCCCAGCAGCATCTATTGGGATAGCAGTTGCCTGTACCCGTGGAACAGTGCAGTGGAATATGATGGATCCTCCCTTTAGTCCTCTGCAAGCTGCCACTGCCCCTAGATTAAATTCTCCCTCACTGCTGTTCTGCATCTCCCTCACTGCCCTTCTCCCCAGTCTCTGGCACCTCATCGCCCTGACCCTCCTCACTGCTGGAGCTTGTAAGTTGCAGCTGCAGGAACATTACTGCCTCTTGCTGCTTCCTGCCTGATGTCCCCTCTGTATATGATCACTGTGCTTTCTTCCTCATCCAGAACACATGAAATGAGAAATTCTTGTGCAAGACTCAGACACAATATTATATAGCCCCCCACAGTGCAATTCACATAATATAACACATTAGATCACTGTCTATATAGCATCACTGTATAGCACGGCATAGTAGCAACTATCTTTCCCTGAAAACAAACTGTTCACTCTAACTGTCTTCTAGAACACACACTGACAAATGGCTGCCTTTTATAGGAATGGGGCTGGCACATAACAAAACCTCCACTTTTGGCCATTCTGCGCCTCTTGACCTAAGTTCAAAAGCCAGGGAGTGCATTATTTGTAGTTTGTTAGCATGCAGGCTGATTGTATTGTACTGTTACTCTTTGGGGTTCAGTGCCCCTTCATGGCCGGAGACCAAACTACTTTATTAGCCCCCACATACAGATGAATAATGTCTTTTACACTTACCAGTGACACCTGTCCCAGTACTGACTACAAATTCATTTTGGGAGATACAGTTTTGAGCACTGGTTCTCTCCACCAGCTCTTCTCATGATTAATAACTTGCCATTTTCAGCCCAAAAGCAAAGAGGGGATCCACCACACATTCTCTTTGAGGCCTCACACACCATGGTCCCAGGCCAAGTCCCTAAGAGGGTTCCATTTTGGAGCAGGCCTTATGATAGGGGCCTGTCTGCTTGCTAGGGTGCATCATGTGCACTGTTCCCTCTCCTGAGCTAACTGCTCTTTCTACTTGTTTCTACTTTATATAACCTGAATATTGACAGTGGATATTAAAGATTCAGTCCATCGTCCCTTTTTAGAGTGCAACTGCCACATCTCCGTGTGTATGGTCTCACTCCCATTTCCCAAAAGACCAGTAGGTCCCACCTCCACCTTCTCAATGAGAAGTGACTCATGCAGAGGGAAGGTACACCATTAACACCTTAAAGAGGAAGTAAACCCTGATGAGTTTACTTCCTCTTTTTTTCCCTGCAAAGGTAAAGCATAATGGACTACTATGCGTCACATAGTAGCCCATTATGTGTCACTTACCTGACACAGGAGCCAGCGAAGTCGCCGTTGTCCCCTGTAGTCCGCTGCATCCATCTTGCTGGTGGCGTCTCGCAGCTCCGCCGCTTTCATTCGGCAAAGCCGCAATGACGTCACTCCTGCGCATGCGCACGGGAGTCGACAAATGCGGCAGCTCCATTCTTGGAACTGCCGCGCTCAGTGCGCCTGCGCGCCGCTGTCTACGGCGCATGCGCCATAGACAGCAGTGCCCATTTTCGGGCAAATATCTCCTAAACCATATAGGTTTAGGAGATATTGCTTGGACCTACAGGTAAGCCTTAATCTAGGCTTACCGGTAGGTCAAAGTGGTTTGTAAGGGTTTACAACCACTTTAAGTTACCAAAGATTAACCTATGTATGTCAAATACCATAACAGTAGGTACATGAGGCTATGATGGCAAATGGCCACACTAGTTCACCAATTCTGCAAACTATGAACAGGTGGGGATCACTTCAAACCCATGCTTGCCTAAAACCTGATTCTCATTGCTAATCACAAATAAAGCGCATTGCTAATATGGCTGCTGTGACATCACATTTATATAGTGAGGGGGCTGACTTATACAACACCCCCCCGCCCCATGTTCTATTTATGCCAGCTGGCCTAATTGTAAAGGCTAGGCTGTGCATTATTGCTACAAAGAATATCGTCAGGTGAGTTCCCACAATATTTTACTAGACCCATGAACTTTGAACATGCAGGGTTTGTCTGGAGCCCATGGTAGCCGCCAACCCAAACCTTATCTCTACTAGGGACAAATCTGTATTAGAATAGACATTTTTATGGGATTATTTCATTATACTTCATGTTTTCTGAATAACAAGCTTTTTACTTATAAATGACAAAATTAGCAATGTTTTTTAGCTTATGATCACAGTGATCTAACCAGTAATTCAATTTCTACATTATTTCCACTTCAGAAGACTATCTCTTCTTCTCTTGTTATAATGATATGTATATATCATGTCTACAATTGGAGTGAAGGCAAATACGCATTACAATGTGTCAATATTTCTTTGAATGGAGCCATACTACAAATTTAGCTGCCTTTGGAGCAAACGTAATTAGAAAAATGGTGCTTACATTAATATTTGCATGTAGCATTTAAAGCACAGGAAGTGACCCATTAAATTGTGAAAAGATAAGCAGTTCTGTGCAATCAAATGGCATCACTTTGCATTTTTCAACCAATTTAACATTCACCTGCAATAGTTTTTCATATGTGGATGTAGATAAAATAGGCAATACTGTATGCTGAATTGCTTTTATTTTAAGAACATTTGTGATTTAAAAGAGCAGCAGAAAACATTATGTTGTCTAGTGTCCATAGTGATAAAAGCTCTGTGCATGGGTTCATAATTAGTTGACGTTTTAATGCCACCTTGAAGATCTGTATGTACAATAAGGGCACTAGTAATCCATTGCTTGGAGCTGCAGGGTTAAGGGCTCTTTCACATGGGCGCTCATACAGAGTAAATTGCTGTTTGTAATAGTGCTAAGCTGCATGAATGGACACACATCGGCTGTATGGACTCACCAACACAGCATGCTGTATGAAGCTGAGCCCTAAAGGAGGAAGCAACAAGAGTCAAAATTTGCAGTCTGTGATCCTGTGTCCATGTGTTGCTAATTTCTGGACACTTGTGGCTAAATTCGGCAACAGAACTGTAGAGCAGTGGTCTCCAACCTTTTTGGTACCAGGGACCGGCATTGTGTTTGAAAATTGTGTCAAGGCCCGAAGGGGGGGGGGGGGGGGTTCTGGGTAAAGATGTGGCTTTCGCAGCCAATTTGTCAGGAAATGGCTGGTGTTAGCACTTCAATCATCACAAGACCATAGTTAATATGGTGTCAGGATGATTGAAGTGCATTATTTGTATTATTTTATTGTAATATAAAATTAAATAGTTCAACTCACCATAATACAGAATCTGCCACCAGATGCAGCTTGTCACTTGCCATCAGATGCAGCTTGCCACAGTGCCTATGACCAGATTGCCACTTGCCACATGGCCTGCCACCAGATGCAGATTTCCACTTGTCACATTGCATGCCACCAGATGCAGATTGCCACATGCCACCAGATGCAGATTGCCACAGCCACATGCCACCACATGTAAATTGCCATAGTCACATGCCACCAGATGCAGATTGCTACATGCCACCGGATGCAGATTGCCACATGCCACCAGATGAAGATTGCCACATGCCATCAGATGCAGATTGCCACATGTCGTCAGATGCAGATTGCCACAGTCCCATGCTACCAGATGCACACTGCCACAGTCACATGCCACCAGATGCCGATTACCACATGCCATCAGATGCAGATTGCCACAGTCACTTGCCACATGCCACCAGATGCAGATTTCACATGCCAACAGATGCAGATTTCCATATGCCACCAGATCCAGATTGCCATATGCCACCAGATGCAGATTGCCCATGCCACCAGATGCAGCATCTTAAATGCAAATTGTCACTAAGCACAGAGGCAGTGCAATGGAGTGGTGGGTTCCATGTGTGAGAGAACAGCGGTGATGCGGGGTGGGCTGTGAGAGATGATGTAATCTCTCTGCTCCCCCTCTTCACCTCCCACAATATAGTGGCCGGGTTGTGTGGGCGGAATAGCGGTGATGTGGGCAGGTGGTGGGAGATGATGTCATCTCTCTGCTCGCCTGCTGTGTGCGGTGATCTCTCTGCTCGCCATCGCTGCACCTCAGACTTCGCGGCCTAGCTGTAAACAGGCTACGGCCCAGTAGTGGGCCACGGCCCGGGGGTTGGAGACCCCTGCTGTAGAGGACGCTTCACAAACCCTGAAACCACCTGTAGGGAGAAGGGTGTGTAGTGGGTCCATATAGTTAAAACATAGCTGTAAACATAAAGAAGACAGCATACTACTTCCAACAACACAATCTCTTTTTACTTATTTTTTTTAATTGTATTTATTAATTATTATTAAAGCTAGGCAAATATTTTTATAAATAAAAGAAGCAAACCATAAGACCATGGTGATCACATGATCAGGAACCAATCCTATAGTTCTCATTCTGTTTTGAACACAGTGTGGGAATCACACAGCAACATTGTTTGTCACCCTGTAGATAGGGTGGATGTACATGTAATTTAACAACTTGCCAACCTGCTTACAGAAAATGTACTGTGAGTACCCAGTGGAGATTAAATACCACCAAAAGAAAGCTCTATTTGTGTGAAAATAATGATTAAAATATAAATTGTGTACAGTGTTGAATGACCGCGCTATTGCCAGTTAAAATAGCACAGTGCAAAATAGCAAAAAATGGCCTCACCATGAAGAGGGTAAAACTTTCTAAAGGTCAAGTGGTTAAAATGAATAAAAAAAATTCAACCCAGACTAACACTTTTAAGCAACAGGTTTCCTGCTTTTAGGGTCAGTTCACACCAGAATTGTACAGGAACATGGTTCACGCTCCTGTGCGATTCCTGTGTGATTCAGTCCTTTGAATGGACTGAAATTGGAATGGATTGAACCAAAAGTGGTGCATACACTATTTTTCAAAAATGCACAGCACTAGATGGTATGGTACTGCGGTATCATGCAATCCGGTGCAGGTAAATGCACTACATTTGCAATCTGATTTTGGGGTGTTGTTAGGATTATACTGACGCCTGCAGCAGATCACACACCCAGTGCATTGTGATTTCCAGTGATTTCCTGCACCACATTCCGGTACGAACAAGTCCTTACAAAAAAAAGGTTCAAGCAATCTGAATAAAGCTAAAAATTGTAAGCAAAACTTCCATTGTTTGGTTTGTCCAAAACCTTTTAAACTATTATATTTAAACTGTTGGCAGGTTACATCACATATGTAATTTTGGATTTAGCCTACAATTTTTGGATTTCGTCTACAATTGTTTATATATTTATATATATATATATATATATATATATATATATATATATATATATATATATATATATATAAAACAAATGTATTGTGGTCCAGTGTAAAAATGGCTATTTAAATAAATCACAATGAGAATGTCCTGTAAACTAAATTTTTCACAACACTTGAAAAAATATAAATTATTTATTGCATTGGCATTTTATTTCTATACAGTATTTTTACCTGTATAAAAAGGAAAGTTGCTGTATGATTGATGCTTCAACAAATATATAGGGCTGGATTAAGGACAACAAGAAAGAACCAATGTAAAAGTGATTCACTCAGCATCTTGAAATGTATCTTATTTTGGTGCGGACAGGAGAATTTGTCAATCAGCAGAGCTAAAGAATACACGAAGAGGACATATCCCTCCTAAGTCCATTAGCTGAAGAAATGTGATATTACAGTGTCAGTTTAACTCATCTAGATTTTCTTCCATCGATTAGCAGAATTTGATATATTAGCAGCCCTATATTTCATCCAAGATTTACTAGAAAATAGCAGGTGTTAAACTGAAATAATTAGCTCTGCCTAAGTATTAAATTACACACTTGCACAAAAATTATTGTTTAAAAAGAAACTTGCTTTAGTTTCTTGCAAGAAGGCAAATATACAGACTTCCTTAATAAAATAGTTAAAAAAGCAATATAGACTCTAAATGTACAGTAGCAGCTTATCGAAGCCAGTATGATTTTAGTTTGCTTAAATCAGCGAAAGAGACATTTAAATTAGTTGCTATGGCTGACTCCATTTTGTACTTCTTCTAAATATAGAGACATGGACAAATTAGTTGAAACCCTTCCATGAAAAAAAAAAAAAGAAGAAGCTGTGATTTTCTCTGAAATACTGAAGTCATTTGCATCTATCATTTTTTATTCCATTAAAAAAAAAAATCAGACTTTGCTTTTAATGTTTAATTTAAAGAGGAGCTGAAGTTCCACGGTAACAGTGAACGGACGGGCTTTCATTGCAGAGGACACATGTAATGCCTCTTCTGTAATAAAATGCTTCTACCTGCCTGCTTGCAGTCTTCTCTGATGCTGTAAACTGAGATGCACATGTGTAGCTCAGCTTACAATGTCAGGCTGGTCTCTGTGTGCTAGAATAACAACCTCCTGCGCATAAGCAGGAGTGATGTCATCCCATGCCAGCCAACAAAGCTGGCTGAAGACTGGCACACAGGAGAAGATGCCAGCAAGGGACCATTGGAAAGGTGCGCAATAACCCCTTTAGTTTTGCACAATATTAAAAAAAGAAAAATAATAATAATAAATAATAAAAATGGCACGGGCAGAAATGATGGGACCCATAACCTAATATCCACAACCTTTAGAGGCAATTGCTGCAAACGAGTGATTATGTAGTTCCCAATAAGACTTCTGCACCAACCAATGGACAGTATAGGGTGCTCTTCTTGAGGAAAGTGCTCCAGCTGTCTCAGGATTAAAGGGTATCTTCTCCAGACTGCACGCTTCCACCCTTCCTGTAAATAGTCAATAAGATTCAGATCAGGTCTCATAGAAGGCCACTTCATAATAGTCTAATATATTGTTCTTAACTAGGGATGGTTCCGATGTTTGAATCGAACATAAGTTCAACTCAAACATCAGGTGTTTGTTTGTCCACCAAGGATCTGAACATATAGGGCAATCGCAGCAAATTAGAGCGCCGCAGAGCGCCCCATAATGCACTGTGAGATCGCTGACCTGCATGCTCTGGCCAATCACATTGCGATCTTCTGGGAGAGCCATGATAGGCCAAAGGCAGGGTACCTTTTGTCAATCATGGCTCAGGGGGCTATGTCCACGCCCCACACTATATAAGGCTGCTTATTTGGTGGCCGTATGTAATGTGATAACATGGAGGGTCTGGTATCGATTTTGGGGGGGAACTCACTCCAATTTTTTCCTTTATTTTTAATCTATATTGCCAGAAGCTGGCAATACATTACAGCTGTGAGCAAGTTTAAATGACATTTTTTCCTTTAGAAATGTCATTGTTGCTGCGGCATGCTCTACACATTGCACAGATGTGCCACTTTACGGGCAGACCAAGGGGACCCCCAGGCACGCTATTTAATGGAATATTTCATTTTTATTGTTTCACTTTAAGCATTATTAAAATCACTGCTCCTGAAAAACGGTCATTTTAAAAACCTTTTTTGCATTGAGGCATGTCCCCTGGGGCAGTACCCAGGTCCCCATACACTTTTTTTTTTTTTATAAATGTATTTTTATTGAGAAAAAGATTTCTTTCACAGAACAAAGTATATATGCTTCCGATACATACAATCAAAATTAACATTGCAACTGTAACAGCAAGTACCGCCGCAGGCGGGATATCAAATGTCGGTAACTTAAAATATCACATTAAAGGGGAAGGAACAGGATACACCACGGATTCGCATATAAAGATGCATAGTTAAACCAAATACCGTATTTTATAGAGGTAACGCAGGGGTAGGATCTCGGGAGTGAGCCATGGGAACAATTTCCTGGAAGCTCATGTCTATACATCGGGGTGTTGCCTCAGGATTCGATGTAGAGTTGTCCCATCTGTCCCATATTTTAGAAAATGTAGGTAGAGAGTCTTGTACCAAAGCAGTCATATGTTCCATTCTACGTATCCCATACACTTTTTATGGCAATAGTTTGCATATAAGCATTTAAAATAAGCACTTTTGATTTTTCATGTTCATGTCCCATAGACTTTAATAGGGTTTAAATGTTCTGGTGCAAACCAAACGGGGGGTGTTCGGCTCATCCCTATTCTTAACTATACTTTGGTGCTTTTAGATGTGTGTTTTGGGGCATTATCCTGTTGGAGGACCCATGACCCATGACTGAGACAGAACTTTTTGACACCGGGCAGTATGTTTTTCTGCAGAATTGCTTGATAAGCTTGAGGCTGTATTGAATTGTTCATGTGTTCTAATATGATCTTAATAATCTTGAGATTTCATTCTGTCCTGCACAGATCCAACAGTTTGACCTGTAGGGTTATCTCACTGGTATCTTAAAGTATTCATGTTGATGTAAATGATCTGGTTCACAGGCAGGCAGCTTCTACACCCCAAAAGATCTGCGTGTTTCCTTGGCTTGTAGTGTCATGTAACAAAAATGGAAATTGAACAGCCACGTCACTGCTACAAAGTCTAGATACTACTTTATTCCAATAAATAGCAGAGGGACAATCCGAAAGGAGACAGCTTTTTTTGGCAGTTCAGGGATTGATTGACAACAATGTGAATAGACTGGAAGTGAACTAGACCTTTAAAGTTATTTTTCCAGTGTGGTTGCAAGCACAGGCCTTGTCGACAGGCGGTTTGACTGCCTAGCCCATTTTTGTTAGCCCTTGTACACACGGTCGGACATTTCAATAACAAAATCCGTCAGATTTTTTCTGACGGATTTTGTCCGAAACTGGTGTTGCGTACACATGGTCAGACAAAGTTGTCGGAAAATCCGATCGTTCGGAACATGATGACGTTCGTTCGTTACGATGGGGCTACGTTCAGGCTAGTAGCCAATAGCTTTGGTCTCGTAATTTTATCTGAGCATGCGTGGCACTTTTTCTGATCGGAATTCTCTACAAACGATCGGACTCTGTGATCGGACTTGGATCATGTTGTCGGAAAATTTAATATCCAGCTCTCAAACTTTGTCGGAAGGACATTCTGACAGAAAAAGTCCGATGGAGCCCACACACGGTCGGATTATCCGAAAACACGGTCCAATCGGACATTTTCCGTCGGAATTTACAACCATGTGTACAAGGGCTTACACTACACAGATCCAAGGCACCCAGTGCCAGATGTAGCAAAGCAGCTGCAAAACATAACTAAACATTTTCTTTTCTTTGAAAGCTTGATTTGTCTGTGAACATAGAGTTGATGTGACTTACCAAAAAGCTCAAGTTTCTTGTCATCTGTCATAAGGATGTTCTTCCAGAATAAGTATGGCTTGTCAATACACATTTTTGTAAATTCCACTCTGGCTTTTTTATGCTTTTCTTTAAAAAGTGGAGTCCTCCTGGGTCTTTTTCCTTTGAGCTTACTGTTGCTGAAAAAGTACAAATCAGTGCAATCAGACACTGATATTCCTTGTCCTTGGAGTTCGGCTTGTCTCTCTTTGGAAGTATTTTTCGGCCCTTTTTCTACCAGTCACACTATCATTCAGTTTAAACTGGACTCAATTTTCTTTGTGTGGCCACACTCCCATGGACATTAAACGTATTAATAATATTTGCAACTGTAGTCACAGGAGCATCAAGCTGCTTGGAGATGGTCATATAGCTTAAACCTTTGACAAACTAGTCTTATGTTTTCTTTCTAAATACCTTAGACAACATTTTCTCTGGTCCATGCTCAGTTTAGTACACATTATGATACCAAATAGCAAAATAACAAATTTTCCCTATATTTAGGGAGAAAAACACTGCATTCAGATCCGTAATTCATATTTTTTACTAACAAAGCTGTATGTTATGCTATAGTCTCATACTGATGTAAAAAAATAATAATAATCTGCTTCCACAGTCCTGCATAGACATATTTAATGCTGTATACTGTACATGTAAAGGTTTTTGCAAATGTTGACCTGCATACAGCATTTATAGTAAATGTACACTTCTGGCCCTGAATAGCAAGGAAAGTAGACTGCTTCTGACTGTGTTCTAACAACATAGGACATTCTAGCCATATAGAATACTAGGTGGCTTTTGCAGCCCCTGTCTCAGCAACCTAGAACACTATTCAGCAGAAGCCACCTGCGTATTAACAACCAAGGACACAGGGAGCCACATGCATTCTCATTTGTACTGTACAGTGCACTCTGTGCATGTTAACTTTAGCTCAACCATAATGTGTGTAATGTATAGTCTGCCAGATCATAAATAAAATCATATAGTCCTGTTCATTAGCCCCTAAATAGGCTGACTGACTGGGCATGTGTGAAACTAATTACAGAAAACAGCTAAACAGCTCATTTAAAATAACACTATGATCCAATTATTTATCATCTTTTGTAGGAGTACCAACAAATGTGTCCAGGCTATTTCTCGAGCTGTGTACAGATATGTAAAAAAAAAAGTCTGCATCCATGGCCCTGCATATGGATGTATTTATTGGTGTACATGTGTAAATGTTTGTGCTGAGTTTAGCTTAAATGTAGACTATTGGTCCTGAATAGCAAGGAAGCCAGCTTCTGCTGTCTGGCATTCTAGGAACAGAAGAGCTGCCTCTGTCATAGCCACCAAGTACCTTCTGTTCTCTGTGTTCTATCAACCAAGGTCACTAGGAGGCTTCTGCAAACTGGTATCCAACCAACAGAAGATGCTAGGAAGCACAAGCTGCCTGTGTCCTATCAACCAAAGACCTTAAGCAGCAGAAGCTGTCTGTAACCTAGTAACTTAGGACTCTATGCAGCAGGGGCTGCCAGTGTTCTAGCAACCAAGGACACTAGGAAACATATATTTCCAAAATATCTTTATACCATGTTTACCATCTATACAAAGAAGCTCATTCATCGAGATTTAGCATACTCTTCACTAATACCAGCTAATACTATGACTTTCTAGAATCCCAATGCATAGCCATAACAAGCTCACTTAGCAAGACAACCCAGACTTTCTCTTGTTTGTTCATATATAACAAACTATACCCTTTGTATGCCCACACATTATTGCTTATTAATTCTCTAAAAGCTTGGAGTAGCTGAGGGGAACCAGGCCTATAGCTTGGCTGAAGTCATGTTTAAAATCCCCAACGTCTTGTACAACCATTTTACCAGATTCTGCCATTCTTTATTCTTGATTACAGGACACAAATAAACATTTAAAAGATAATTTTCTCTTCACAATAAGTGGACTCCCAACGGTTCCTATTCATTTTTTTTTTTTTTTTAATGCGTATGTATTCATTATTAGGTGTAGTAACCAAAACAGCCAACGAGGGACCACACTGTTGAATTCAGACCAGTATAAGATACATTTTGAGTGGTTACATTTTAATTGGTACTAAGAATAATACTTTTTTTTGAAAAAGGTCAATAATTATGGTTGCCCTAATAAACTATTTTATGGACAGATCAGAAAATAATACATTCTGTGGTTGCCACCAGCCTGGCATTGTCAGGGGGGTGTTAGAAATCCCATAATTGTATCCCCTCCAATAAGCTGTCACTAGTAGTATTGTCCCTGCTCTTCTGTCTCCTTCCTGTCCTTTGAATAAATGCATAAACTAATTTATGGATTGCTCTAGAGCACCTAGTGGATGGTCAGAAAATGCCAACACATTGAACCATGGGTCTAAGGAATACATCTTAATTTAAGGTTAAATTTGACAATAGTGTTGCCCAAGCCAGAGTAAGGGAAAGGGATCTGTGTGGTGGGGACCTTTTGTTCACACAGCCAACTCAGGCATAAAAGAATCAGAATGGGCAGTTCATATGCAAGATGAACCTGGTAACATGCATTTTATCACCTTGGATCATTTTATTTGATACTTTACATTTCAATATCTCAGAATATTCTTTTCAGCTCCATGTACATAAAAAAAATGTCAACTTCATATACATATACTTATACATATAAGATAAATCATGAGTAAAAGAGGATATGGGGACTCTCAATATTCTGTATGGCCCATTTCTGCACTCAAGTGGCATTTCCAAACTTATAAATATGCCTAGATGATGCAAACCACAGACTGCTATAAAAAGGATCTGTAGCTTTTCCTGTAACCTACAAGGTACCATGCATTTACATCAAAGGAGCTAGCCAGGGTGCTGAAAATGTGTCTGCCAATACAACATTCAAAAAAGGTTTCTTTTGACAAATACAATACATATTTGTGTATGTACATACCTCAAATGACACGTGATACAGTAAGAAAGGCATCTTACTGCAGAACGAATCTAATAATGCCAATTTGCTCTAACTCAGAAAAGACAAAATATATCAAATCACAATGATACTGTATGTGTTGTCCCCTGGTAGTTACTGGTCTAGAAGGTTTTAATACACAAACCTGTGTAAGTGGCATGCCTATTAATTCATGTACAATATAGATTTTGTATTTGGTTGAAAAAGTCTGCTAAAATCTAGAAACATTTGTTGCAGGCTTTTACATTGATTAGCCTACTGATTTTTCAAACCATATTTTTTTTGAAGTGGGATCTATCATTTTAGATTGCTATCAGCATGTTCACTTCCTGTTTTATGGATACCAGCCAATGAAACTGAGCATTTGGGGAGTTATCCGAATTGCCAACAAACATCAAACAATGGAGCACTTACATTTTCTTCTCAGTATCTGTCCCTAAATGTTAGAAAACAGGGCATAATGCTGTCCAGATTATGGAATTGTTTGGCTAACGATGGAGAAAAATCATGCATCCCATGTTGCATCAGATCTGGCCATCCTCATAGGTGGTTGCATCTGAGTCTGAGAGGATCGGTGCTAAACAATGATGAAGAGTGATCATTCAATAGCCCTTTACACTTGTTGATGTGGTTAATGAACAATCAAGTCTTCCATCTTGGTTATAGAATATTTGGGTGGATATCATTTCATCAGAAGTAGGCAGTAGTTCATACAGAGATGATATAAAGAAACATTTGCACATAGTTCATCTGCCCTGTATGGTTGCAATTTGTTACTGTAAGATTTCAACAGAGAAAGGTTATAGTGTATTTCAGAGCAAAATATTAATAAGAAAGGGTTTTTTGAGACTTTGAGTGAGGCACAAGATACGTGGTAGGAAAAATTATAAAATTGTTTAATCTACGTATGAACAAAGCATACCTCATAAACATATGACACATGGTTGAACATGAGAATTTGTATCTATATATAAGGCAATGGCATACAGAAACAATGCCATTGCCTTGTATATAGATACAAATACTTTTGTATCATATGTTTATGAGGCATGCTTTGTTCATATGCCAATTAACCAATTGTATAATTTCTCCTACCACGTGTCTTGTGCCTCACTCAAAGTTCCAAAAAACCCTTTCTTATTTCTGAATTAGGAATGAAGGTGCATGTTATCAAGCATCTCATTTAAAGTCCCAAAACCCGCTTTTGCTTTTCGGCAAAATATTAAAAACATATAAACTATATCTCATGCACGAATGCAAATTTCCCTATGATTTATCCCTTTAACCATGAAAGTAAAGTAAAAAATACTTGTTAATCTGCCAGAAATATACTCAGCTCCTTATTTCCTCCTGCAGACAGACAACAAATATCTACTTCTGAACTGGAATAGCAAGGAGATTTGTCAGACCTGCCCAGATGTCTGTTGTTAAACTATTGAATCCCTCTCCTCTACTCATCTCCACAACATAGAAAGAGTAGAGAGTAATACCGTGTATCGACGATTGGAATTTCCGACAAGAAATGTTCAATGTGAGCTTGTTGTCGGAAATTCCGACCGTGTGTATGATCCATCGGAAATTTGCTGTCAGAATTTCCGAAAAACAACTGTTTGAGAGCTGGTTCTCAAATTTTCCGACAAAAAAACTTGTCGGAAATTCCGATCGTGTGTACACAATTCTGACGCACAAGAGTCCACGCATGCTTGGAATCAAGCAGAAGAGCCGCACTGGCTATTGAACTTTTTCTCGGCTCGTTATACGTGCTGTACGTCACCGCATTCTAGGCGATCAGAATTTCCGACAACATTTGTGCGTCCGTGTATATGCAAGACAAGTTTGAGCCAACATCCATCGGAAAAAAATTCCACGGTTTGGTTGTCGGAATGTCCAATCATCTGTACGCGGCATTAGCGTAATTGTTCTGTAGTCCATGATGAATAGGGATTAGCTCAGATTTGTCCAGACACAAGTCTGAATCAGCTTGAGCTATCCTGCCTCTACCGCTGTCAGCTTTGGTTGCTTATCTGCAGGATATTTCAGGCCAGTTCATACTTGTCTCCAAGCACATCTGAGCTCATATCACTAATGATGAAACTGCATCCACAGCATGGGCGTAGCAATAGGAGTCGCAGGGGTTGCCATGGCAACACCACTCATGATCCAGGGGGCCTGGGCAGCAAGAGGAACCTTTCTGCAGAAGTTCAAAGTCCTCTTCTCCTCCTCCCCACCAGGAACTTCTCGAAAGAACATTCAGCTACTGTGCGAGAATACAGCTGTAGTAAATGGCGTCTCTACAGTTATGTTTCTCTTCTTGCCCGGGCTCCCTGTGTACTCTCTTGACCGACCCCCCCCCCCCCCCCTGCAGCGCTGTTGGCCGGCTCCAGATGACACAGTAAAGCAATCAAGTAGCCACGTTTGAGACAAAGAATTCCCGGGAACATTCATAGGAGCCAGGTAACAACAGAGGCAGGGAGTAGAGGATTTCATGGAAAGCGCGGCATTGTGACAGCATTGCAGGACACAGACGTCGACCATCACTATTAACAGTGGCAATCCCCGGGGACATACAGAAATACAAAACCATTCTGTGTGACCAGCAGGTGACTAACAATTAAACCATCAATTGCCAGATACCTCTTCCATTTACTTTAAATAAAAAAAGTAAAAAAAAAAAACATTAAAGCATCCACTGATAGACTTACAAAGGACAAGAAAGAAAGCAGGATGATTGTCAGTGGGGGAGAGGTATTAGTTGAGGGGGGTGAAGGCCTGGCAGATGCAGACTTTGATTTTATGAACCCTATCCAGTGGCGGCTGGTGCTCAAAATTTTTGGGGGGCGCCAACACACTAAAAAACACTGAAAAATACTGAAAAAAAACATATGCAGCTACTGTGCCATCAATTGCAGCCACTGTGCCCATCAAATGCAGCCACTGTGCCCATCAAATGCCGACACTGTGCCCCATCAAATGCCGCCACTGTGCCTATCAAATGCAGTCACTGTGCCCGTCAAATGCAGCCACTGCACCCATCAAATGCAGCCACTGCGCCCTTCAAATACAGCCACTGTGCCCGTCAAATGCAGCCACTGTGCCTGTCAAATGCAGCCACTGTGGCCGTCAAATGCAGCCACGTTCACTGCTCTACCGACACCAACCTCTACCCTACTGACACCATTCTCTTTCTACTGACACTGTGCTCTGCCCTACTGACACCATCCTCTGCCCTACTGACATCATCCTCTGCCCTACTGACACCATCCACTATCCTACTGACACCATCCACTGCCCTACTGACAACGTCCACTGAACTACTGACACTGTCCTCTGCTCTACTGACACCAACCTCTATCCCACTGACATCATCCTCTGCCCTACTGACACCAACCTCTACCCTACTGACACTGTGCACTGCTCTACTGAGACCATCCACTGCTCTACTGACACCATCCACTGCTCTACTGAGACCATCCACTGCTCTACTGACACCATCCACTGCTCTACTGAGACCATCCTCTGCCCTACTGACACCATCCACTGCCCTACCAACACCACCCACTGCTCTACTGAGACCATCCACTGCTCTACTGACACCATCCACTGCTCTACTGAGACCATCCTCTGCCCTACTGACACCATCCACTGCCCTACCAACACCATCTACTGCCCTACTGACACCATCCACTGCCCTATTGACACCAACCTCTACCCTACTGACATCCTCCACTGCTCCACTGATACCATTCTCTACCCTACTGACACCATCCACTGCCCTACTGACATCATCCACTGCCCTACTGACACCAACCTCTACCTTACTGACACTGTGCAATGCTCTACTGACACCATCCACTGCTCTACTGACACCATCCACTGCCCTACTGACACCATCCAGTGCTCTAATGACACCATCCACTGCTCTACTGACACCGTCCACTGCCCTACTGACACCATCCACTGCTCTACTGACACCGTCCACTGCTCTACTGACACCATACACTGCCCTACTGACACCTCCCACTGCCCCACTTACACAATCCACTGCCCTACTGACACAATCCACTGCCCTACTGACATCGTCCACTGCTCTACTGACAGTATCTACTGCCCTCTATGACACTGCCCACTGCTCTACTGACACCGTCCATACACTGTTTACTGCCCTACTGAAACTATTCACTACCCTGCTGACACCGTTCGCTGTCCTAGTGACACAGTACACACACCATCCACTGCTCTACTGACTGACATTATCCACTTTTAAGGTAGGCTTATATTTTTACAGTGACATTTGTTTTATTCTATTTTCCTAAGCTTCCCATACTATTAATTAGGCCATGCTAGTTAATTTTTTTAAATACATTTAAAAAAAAAGTGTGATCTTTGGTGTCTTTCATGTTGGTCAGGTAGATCTCCACCTGCCAAAGATTGCCTACCCCTGCTTTATACTGTGTTGCTGGAGAAAGTGATTGCTGCATCACCCTGCATAGGTAATTCAGTAAACTTGGAGGGCCTGGGGCAAGCACGCAGTGGAAATGGCTGGGGGCTCCAAGTAAATTTTTGCCTCTGGGCCTACAAGCTTCAAGCTACACCTCTGATCCACAGAGCACAGAATGGATCTAAATTTCTGACCAACAGGTTTTTTTTTTCACTTATAGAAGTACAAATTTTTATTCCAAATCAGTAAGGCACCTTTCACACTAGCAGTTTGATTGGGTCCACCTGTCAGTTTTCAGTCAGACCTGGTTGGACCCTCTATTCTTCTCTATAGAGCAGTGTTTCTCAAATGAGGTGCCCTGAGGAGTCCTCAGGGGTGCCGCGACAACAGCCTGATCGGAGAGATCCTCTGTTAACTCCAGTGCTACAGGACGAAGAGAGCACTGTTAACTCCAGCTTACAGGGGAGGCAGAGAGCTGTGCCCACACCTCCCCCCACTCTCTGCTCCTCTGTACACAAGAGGGGAGATTTGGGGGATTGTGCTTGGAGGGTGAGTTGAGTGGGGGTTTGTGCTAGGAGGGGTAATTTGGAGGTGTTGTGCTTGGAGGGTGATTTAAGTGGAGGGTTGTGCTAGGAGGGGTGATTTGGAGATGTTGCGCTTGGAGGGTGATTTAGGTGGAGGGTTGTGCTAGGAGGGGTGATTTGGAGGTGTTGTGCATGGAGGGTGATTTAGGTGGAGGGTTGTGCTAGGAGGGGGGATTTGGAGGTGTTGTGCTTGGAGGGTGATTGAGTGGGGGGTTGTGCTAGCAGGGGTGATTTGGAGGGGTTGTGCTAGGAGGGGTGATTTGGAGGGATTGTGCTAGGAGGGATGATTTGGAGGGGTTGTACTTGGAGGGTGATTGAGTGGGGGGTTGTGCTAGCAGGGGTGATTTGGAGGGGTTGTGCTAGGAGGGGTGATTTGGAGGGATTGTGCTAGGAGGGATGATTTGGAGGGGTTGTGCTTGGAGGGTGATTTGGGTGGGGAGTTGTGCTAGGAGGGGGGATTTGGGGGGGATTTGTGCTAAGAGGGCGGATTTAGGGAGGAGGGGGGATTGCAACCTATAGACCACTGAACTCTGCCTCACAGGGTACATTTTAGGGTATGTTCACACCATGTGCAGTGCAGTAACAGATATGAAATTGCGTGTTTTCTTGTTCCGCACAAAAATGGACTGCCTTTTGCAGATATGCATGGGTTCCAGTAAGTTTACTTCGATTGTACTGCTGTATAGTGATATTAACCACTTCAGCCCTGGAAGGTTTACCTCCCTTCATGACCTGGCCATTTTTTGCAATACAGCACTGCGTTACTTTAACTGACAATTGCGCAGTCGTGCGATGCTGTACCCAGATAAAATTGATGTCCTTTCCCATAAATAGAGCTTTTGATGGTATTTTATCACTACTGCCGTTTTTATTTTTTGCGCTTTAAACAAAAAAATACAATTTTGAAAAAAAAAACTTTATTTTTTACTTTCTGCTATAAAACATATCCAATAAAAAAATATAAAACAACTTATTTCTTCATCAATTTAGGTCAATATCTATTCTGCTACATGTTTTTTCCCAAAAATTCCCAATAAGCATATATTGATTGGTTTGTGCAAAATATAAATATAATGTCTACAAACTATAGGATATATTTATTGAATTTACATTTTTAAAATGTATTTTACTAGTAATGGCAGCGATCAGCGATTTCTACAGGACTGCGACATTGTGGCAGACAAATCTGACACTAAGTGACACTTTTTTGGGGACCAGTGACACTAAACAGTGATCAGTGCTAAAAAAAATGCACTGTCACTGTACAAATGACACTGGCAGGGAAGGAGTTAACATCGGGGCAATCAAAGGATTAAATGTGTTCCCTCGGAGTGCGTGCTAACTGTGAGGGGATGCTTTGACTGAGGAAAGACAGAGATCCGTGTTCCAGCTTAGCAGCAACACAAGATCTCCATCTTCCCCTCTAACAGAACGGCGATCTGCCTTTTATCCTTAGCAACTCAACACAGATATACAATTTGTATCCATAAAAGGAATAAGGCTTGATATTACTCAGCAGGTCAGTGTTTATAATATACCCTTGTCCTAAGTATATCAGCATGCTAAATATTTACTCATTAGTTTCACACTGTTACGTTTAATCAGCAAATCAGTACACAAAGAAATAGTTATCCAAAATATAGACAGACCCAATCAATCTTATTTTGTCCTAAACAAACTTTGTAGGAAAGCAGATATGCAGCTTTTAGCGGGCTTCAGTATTTGTAGATTCTAACATTAATGTTATTATTAGGCTGCAGAAATGAACAGTCATGGATTTGTTTCAAAGGATAACTCTATTTTCATTGTAAAAAAAAAAATAGCAAATAAAAAGAAAAATACTATAGCCTATACAACTGAAAGACAATCCATATTGTATTTTAATGTTATTAAAAATTACCTTTCTTTTTTCAGTCTGCAGCTGCTGTCATTTTCTATAAAATTCCATGCAATATGTTGACCTGGAGGCATTCTGTACACCTTTAGTACATGGAATGAACTCAGAAATGTAATTTCCTGCCTGTGCTTTGATTTTCTCACTAATTATCTCAGAAGCCTGCACTACAATATGCACAGCTCCCAACTGTTCCTTAATTTGAGGGACTGTCCCTGATTTGGAACAAAGTCCCTCTTTCTTCCTCATTTGTCCCTCATTTTGGTCTGATCTATATAGTTATATATAAAATTCACGTTTTACCTTTTTAAAAGTGTTTCATCCAACCTTTCATCCAATTTCTAAATTGTTGTATTTGTAAATTCCAAAGTACAGTATAAAGGAATAGTAGCGGTTAAAAAGTTATTGTGGGTTTAACTCATTTTGTTCTGTAGAATTCTCCTTTAAGGGGTGTGGCAGGGGTGTGTCCTGTGCCTACATACATCCTCTAATAGGTGTCCCCCATTCCCATCTCAAAAAGTTGGAAGGTATGCAATATGTAAAGTTTTAGGCACTCCCTGCAACGGAAATTTCAGTTTTGGTGAGATCCCCCAAGGGTTAAATGCTTCAAAAGTGATGTAGACACCGCAGCTTTTCTAATCAGAACACCAGGTTATTTAAATGTACCAGACCCTCCATTCCGGAGTCAGTTTGCATAGGACATGGTAAAACAGTTAAGCAAAAAAAGTAGGAATCTGCACCAAAGTGTATTAAAACCCTTACAATTGGGATAGATCACCCAAAGGTGACAGGTTTTTTTTCTCAACAAAAGTGTAATATTGCTTTAAAGCAGAACGCCAGTCTTTTTGTTTGTTTTTATTTTGTTGCCAGTGAAGAAGTGTGTTAATATAAATTGTCATGCCTTAAGAGTTAATGGAGTCTTGCTGTAGTGTGCCTCCTTCTGCATGAGTCACTTCCTGTCTTAAAGCGGAGCTCCACCCTAAAGCGGAAGTTCTGCTCATCGGAACCCTCCCCCCTTCCAGTGCCACAATTGGAACTTTTCAGGGGGGAGGGGGGTGCAGATACCTGTATAATCCAGGTATCTGCACCCACTTCCGGGAATAGCTAGCCTCAGCTAGCCGCAGATGCCCTGACCCCCCCCCCCCCCCATTGTGTTCTGTGAAACACACAGTTCCCAGGACACAACGGGGACCAGTAAAGATGCGCAGAGCGACTCACGCATGTGCAGTAGGGAACCGGGCAGTGAAGCCGCAATGCTTCACTTCCAGATTCCCTGACAGAGGATGGTGGCGGGGGCAGCCGAGAGACGAGCGATTCCTCTTCATCTGCTGCCGACATCGCTGGACCCTGGAACAGGTAAGTGTCCATTTATTAAAAGTCAGCAGCTCCAGTATTTGTAGCTGCTGACTTTTAATATTTTTTTTTAAGGTGGCCCTCCTCTTTAAGGGGAGTGATATATACAGGAGGAGGTTGGGCCTGGTGGTCTTCGGAAGTGAGGAATTAGACGCCACACATTGGGAAATGCAATTGAAAGTGTTAACGGTGGAGTTACCCCTCAGCTGGGCCCTGGTATGGGCCTGGAGACTGGATTATTTCTAAAACAAACAAAGATTTGGGGGGGGGGGCACACACTAAAAGATGCATTAAAGATGGTGCATACATAAGACCATACAACAGAACAAAATATTACAGCGCACACATGCAAATATGACATTTACCTCCTGCAAGGCTATTTATAACACCTGAACATTTTCAAAAAATATGGGGATTTAGTCACACCATATTGCTATATATTGCTTAAGCCCACTACTGCATCAAAGTACCCTATTATCAGTGGATCCTACGCTATCCATAGAATGGAAGATTCTGCTTCTCTCAACCATGGGAGAAATACACTCCTCTATATGGGAGAACTAAAAGACTCCTCCTATAACACAGGTGGACACTAATAAGAGGCAATGATGGGGGAGTGGCGTTCTCCAGCCCAAAGACATTTGGTCAGAATCCATACAATAGACAAACAAAGATTTGGGGGGCACACCCTAAAAGATTAAAGATGGTGTATAGCCAGCTATAATGCTGATGGACAAAAAAGAATCATCGGAACCATTTTTTAAATCAATTTAACAATAAAGAGATATTTGTTCCGAAATTAAGCATTAGCAGCACTGGGCTATTTCATTCTTGCGTAACTGCATGCAGATTTTGTAACCTCCTCCTCCTATGCTACTTTGATTTAATTTATAGAAACAACAACACAAACATGGATTTCTATAATTTATTATTGCATTTTTTTCTCATATTGCAATTTCTAAGGCCTTTTCAAGCATTCCTGGCCCCAGACTATTTGCCGGGGATAGGATTAAGATAAAAGAAAATGCATCCTTGGCCATTGGTAAAAGGAATTGCTTTTTACATGGACAATACATTTCCTAATCCTTTTTTTCATTCCTACTTGGTTGCTGTCCACTGAGGTCTAACACCTTGTTAGCGGCTATCTCCACGCATTAATACCCTCATTACAAGGCGCTCTCAGCTGATGAATTGCTGCCAGTTTGTCAATAACATTTTTGGGCCAAATTCTTGTTCTTTGGGTGGGTTCCAGTGCTGCGAGATCTTAATAAATCAACTGTAGCTTGGAGAGTTCAAAAGTTTTTAACTGCTCTATGTCATCTCAGGAATTTGCAAATCATACTAAAGCAGCTTGTAAACAGCTAAACCGTTGACACTTTTTTTTTTTTTCGAAAGAAAAAAATGAAATGTATAGAGTATAATGTAAAGACAAAGTATAATGCAAATATTATATTATGAATGTAATCTTTAATTAGCAGGGCCCTCTCATTCGTTCTGTATTGAATTGAATTGTAACTGTACTTTCTGCTCTAACGTTGTAAAGCGCTGAGAAAACTGCTGGTGCTATATAAATCCTGTATAATAATAATAATAATAATAAAAAATTAGCTGTATGAAAAGCTTAGATAGTAGAAGATGTGCACAAATGGGTTCTGTCAAAAAAAAACTAGCACAATGAAATTGGAAGTTTTGTTATTTGCAGCCAGTCAGATCCTGCGTGTCATTTTTCCATAATATAATGAAATCAAACTCATGATTTATTGGTATTGTACAAC
Source organism: Lithobates pipiens (assembly GCF_037356315.1). Classification (NCBI taxonomy): domain Eukaryota; kingdom Metazoa; phylum Chordata; class Amphibia; order Anura; family Ranidae; genus Lithobates; species Lithobates pipiens. The sequence continues at coordinate 16,632,705 of NW_027507790.1, forward strand.
AGCAATACCTAAGCTTTTTGCACTTGTAATAAATGACATCTAATAACAATGACATTTAGCATTATCCATACCGCTCCACACCGCTGAATATCCTATATGAGCATTTTCCTGTACCTAATCTGCTGTTATTGGAAGTATAAATACTTAAAGCATAACTTAAAGAGGTCTCTAGGTATTTGCTTCATTTTGTGAACATTCTATTACATCAGCGTTGTTATAATGCATCACAGTTCTTGTTTTTTGTTTTGTTTTTTAAAGTTCTCTCCACCCATTGCATCTGGAGGTCCCCATTGCATCTTGAGGATAGTAGAAGGAAGAGTTCACACACCAGAAGCTATTTAGGAATTTACTGAAATGCACTTAATTACATATTATCATCTTTTTGGTAACCCCTATGGTGAGAAATGGAAGCTGAATCAAGGAGCAGACATACTTTTCCGGTTTTCCAGAGTCCATGCAAAGGGGATGTGAGTAGTCCCATTAATCCATCTCCCTAGGCAAAATTCCGCCACACTATCTATACTGAACTCTCTTTGCCAAAATGTTCCACACAGCAGGGCCAGGGTTGGCACCCTTCTACCTATGGTCACAAGTTACCCACTTCACTCCCACTCTCTCTACTAAGGCTCCTGGATATAATTATGGTAACATGAAGTGGCCAATTCGGGGAACAACACCAAGCACCTCTGTGAGCACAATTTAGCAGCTAGTCTGCAAAAAGAAAAAAAATGCACTATATAACAGCCTCGTTAAAAAAGAGGTTTGAATTGCACACTTTTGCAAATATATGTGGAAGCCACACTCTCTAATCAAGTGTGATCCTAACTCAGGGACACAGGGACTGTCAGGGTTTCTCCCGCACGGAACGGGCGGATGCGCAGGTGCGTGTATGCCATGTGCGCGTACGCACACGCGACGTTCGTGTACGCGATCGCGGCGTTCGCGTGCACGTGTGCACGCGCGCAGCACACGGTTCACGCGTGCGCGTTAGCGCGGTTTGGCGCCAGTGGGCCTATTTAAAGGAGGCTGCTGCATCTACTCGGTGCTGTTTGTCTGCAGCTCTGTACCCGAACTACCTGCTATCTGCCTGCTGTTGTGATATCTGACCCGGCTACCGTCTGACCTCGCTGACCTCTCCTGCTCTGACCCCGGCCTGCCTGACCTTGCTTTGGACTGTACCTCTGTTGCCGAACCTCTGCCTGCCTGCACTTCTCTTCTGCCTGCTGTACTTACCTGTCTGCTTATCCATTGTGACCCGGCCCGTCTGACTATTCTTCTGCTGTTCAAGTGTGTTGCACCCGGTCCTTGCTGCCACTACCTTGCCTGCTGATCACTGCCTGCCTGTCTACCAACTTCTCTGCAGTTCCAGCATCCAGAAGTAACCAGCCGCTGCTTCCAGTCAAACACTCCTACCCCGCTGCGCTCACAGAGCAACTGTCTCCATTCCAGTGGTCCCTGAACCAGAGCTGTAAGAGAAGTCTTCTTCCATCAAGTCGGGCTCATCACCAGGTACCTAACAGGGACACACCAGAAGCCCAGCAAAACCTCTGTGCCCCTACCCTACAAGTATATTAACTACATTTTTTACCCAGGGGTTCTTTTTTTTCTAGTGGGTATTTTTTAGCATTGGGAAAGGCCAGGGGCGGACTGAGAACTCATGGGGACCCCCGGCCAATAGGAGATTATGGGGCCCCCAGGCAATCAGAGATTATGAGGCCACACAGTATACAGACACACAGTATACAATCACACGGTATACACAGACATGTTTCTATTGGCTGAGAAGGTAGTGGAGAGGTGGGGCAGCTATAATCTCAGGATTTTTAGACCTAAAGGATGTCGGTAAGGGACATTTCAGAGATAAATGTAAAGAAAACACAGATTTTTACATACTGTCCCTGGTTTTACTGAGACTGGCAACCCTGATGGGGCCCCCTAGTGGCCTGGGGCCCTCGGGCAGTACACAAGTGGCCAAATGGTCAGTCCGCCCCTGGGGAAGGCACTCTCAGTTAATATGCAAAACTTGCATTTTTAGGGAAAGATCTGCTTTATTATACCTTCAATTCCCTTTGAGAAATAGTGCACCTATTGTACACTAAAAAAAAAAAAAGGTTGGAAAAAGGTCTTTAAAATTGATTAACCTATTTCACTGTTAGGTGCTCTAATAAACATCATAAACATTGAGATTTCTAGGATAGTATAATGAATCACAGGGGTAATACGCTTTAGGCAAAATATATTAAAACCCTACTATGAATAAACATCCAAGACATTTTGAAATATAGATCCTCATTCATTATGCTTGCATTTACCATTTTCAGTATCAAATGATCGTTATGCAAATTAAAGTTTGTCAAATAATGTCTAAGCAATTAAAGTTTTCTTGAACAATGATTTTCATTATTCATAACACATAGGTTAACAGAAAATACTTTGTTATGCAATTTTTTGCAGTTAATTCCAATATTTTACAAAAATATAATTAGGAAATCCCTATCCCTATCGGAATGTCCTTTTTTTCTTTTATTTCTGCAATCGGAAACATATTTAATAATCTAAATTGTCTACATAAGTTCAATACCATGCTAGCATCTATAGCTTAGAAAATTCTAAAATAAGAAAGAATTTTTATATATATAACATAAATGTTATGATCAAAAATGCTTTATGGTCTACATCAAACCTTTTGCCTAGCAAGAATAAATGGCAATAATAGAATCTCAGAGAAGAACAGAGAAAGGGTAGAAACCTTTTCATATATCAAAGGATGTAACAAAGTATGAATACAAAGTATGAAAAGTATGACTCGAGATGTAGATTTCAAATAAAAGGAGTTTAAAAAAACAGAGGTGAGACTATGAACCTGGCCATTACAAGAAATATACGCCATTCCATATCAAGTCTGAAGGTAAAAGATCCATAGGATAAATGCCCAGGATTGGATGTGAATTGCTATCCAGATGGACACAACCCATCATGCATTAGGTTATTATAAAATATGTACATCATTTAAGGTCCAGGTTAATCTAGTGTTTCCTATTACTCCAATTTATTATAATATTATTAATACTTGTTAAACATTTGCTGAGTCATTTATATCTGTCCTTGTGACAGAATCATTTACAGTGGAATGTCCCTACTATAGAAACACATACATTATACATGGCCAGCTAAACATAAACCAGTTCATTCACCTCTATGTTTTGGAAGGTGAATACAACTTGGTGCATCTGGAGGAAACTGACCTAAACACAAGAAAACATTTAGAATTCTATTGGGAATTAAACTCAAACTCGAGTACCTCAGGAAGACAATACTAGCCACTTGGGAAAAATCTGATCTGTTTACTCAACAGCTCATACTCTATAAAGCTGAATTCCAGGCAAACAGATAAATACACAAATGAAATACCTAAAAGGGAACTGTTTTACTTAAGGATTTGTGTTTCTGTCCATCCATTTTTGTAATTTATACAGCTATGTCACACAGTACAGTCCAGGCTGACAGGACATTATACCTGCTTTTTCTTTTCTGCAGTTCAGTAACAATTACAGTATACAGTAGGTATCCGGTATCAGCCTGTGGCTGGACAGTAAGAGAAGAAGCAGACTAATGAGTTCATCTCTCTGGTCACTTTGCTTTCTCCTCCTATCAGCAAGGCAGGATTTTTCATATCATCTTGTTTCTGCTGGAGTTGATGCTGCATCTGCTCGGAAGAATGTTGTAGTGGCTGTAGCTGATCTTCCAGCCTCCATCATTCTGCTTGCGGACGTCCTGGTGTAGGAAGGAGATGTCCACCTTAACCTCCTCCATCTTAGTAGTGAGGGTTGCCTGACACATGGAGATTGCGTCCAGCACTCTTGCTGTTTCTGCAGCCGGAGGCTCCAAGTCGGATGCCGATGCACCACCATCTCCCCCTCGGCCTCTTTCTCCTTGTGCCGGAATTTCTCGGGTATTGAGCTAGCCTCAGTTGTTTTTCGAGGGGGCAGTTTTGGATAGCAAATAAAGGATAAGTTGCAGACGGAGCCCTCCTCACATGTGTCCTACTCCATTACGTTCCAGACCACACCCATATGAGGCAGGACTTTTAATGTAAAAGAGACATACTGGGGGAGATTTTCTAGAACTGGTACAAACAGAATCTGGTGCAAAGGTGCATAGTAACCAATCAGCTTCAAGCTTCAGCTTGTTCAATTAAGCTTTGACAATAAAACCTAGAAGCTGATTGGTTACTATGTACAGCTGCACCAGATTCTCTGTGCACCAGTTTTAGTAAATCTCCCTCTCTATGTCTCTTTTGCTCTAAAGTTTATTTTCCTGCCTGTCCACACTTTACACTGAGCTGTACATGTGCAGCTCAGTGAGCTGAGCAGTTTCAGCAATGCTGGGAGCAATGAACTCCCATGAATGTGCAGGAGTGGCATCATCTTGGCCCCGCCAATAAAAATTGCCAAAAATTTGTATACTGAAGAAGACTGGCCCATAACTGCCAGTGGTAGGCAGGGAGCTCAAGGACACTGCAGTTCTGGAGTGAAGATGAGTAAAGTTCCACTTTAAAAAAAAAAATTGCCATGACTATGTCACAATTTTATAGGCAACCTTTGCTGTACTCCTCACCCTATCTCTGAAGTTGTATACTCTGCGATCCAGTACTAGTTATGCCCTGTGCCAGTTTACCCAGTTACTGTAAGCCTAGAAAGTCATGGACACACTTCCTGGTGGCACATCAAGAAGCCATACTAGACATGTGCAGAACGGAAAAACGCCTTTAGTTTGTGATAGATTTGTTACTTTGCTACTAATTTATTTTTTGTTGATTTGTTTCAGAATTCGTTTAGTTTAGTTTCTTTAAATTTCATTTAATTTATGCATTTTCTAATGAATTCCAATATTTAGAATTCGGATTGGTCGAAAAACGATTGATCAATTAAAATTCTGTGTGAAGAATAGCTGGTTGTTAAGGAGCGGGCCAAGAAGATGGCTACCACATCCTTAACAATCGATGACTCATCAGCTGTCAGAGGGCTTCCCCACTGAGAGCTGAAATATAAACAAAAGAATACCGGTTGTTAAAGACAGCGGCCGGCTTCCCGACCCGCTCCTTACCAACCAGAAGTCACACAAGCGATTATTTTTCAACCAATCCGAATTTGAATTGTTTCAAAAATTTGGAATTCATTGGAAAAGGAATATATGAAATTAAATTAATTTCAACAAAATTTGTTACTATATTATTCGGAGATTTGGATGCATCCAAATCTGAAAATAACCAAAAAATTGTCCAAATTTATATTCGGACATAAATGAATTGCACATGTCTAAGTGACACCCTCACGTGCCTGACGAAGGAGTCCTGCGTGACTCCTGTTCTGTGATGTGATCATGCTTCAGTAAAAAAACGTTTGGATGCTACTTGTTGATCCGTGGTGTGCTGGCAAATATCCTCATTGTGGCTTTCTGGTCTGGTCTCCAGCTGGTGGTTGCTGCAGCACCCAAATTTTCTAGAGCTTTATCCAGGAACGTGTGCAATGGGAATATGGAGTAATAGAAGCCACACTGGGCTCACAAAAGAATTCTGCAAAGGACAGTGCTCAGTACATAAGTGATGTTCTTTACGGCATTCAGAACTGCCCACCAGGTGAGGTAGAAGAAGGCCTCAGGAAAAAAAAACTGATTAAAAAAAATGCAGATGCTTCAATATTGTATGCTATATAGTCTTTTATTGTTCAGGTGTGTGTGTGGGGCAGAATCTGGAAGGGGGGGGGGGGGTTGCCAAAGGCTCAGCAGTAAGGTGCCGCTGGAACCATGGTGTCCAGCTTTTGACAAGCTCAAATTGAGGACTAACATAGTAATAATAGCAGCATCCCCTGAGCATTTAGTTAGCAACCAGGTCTATATAATGATTGCCATTATGAAAACTAGAGCCACAGGACAGGTAGTTGGAGTCCCATGTGCCCGTTCATATGCAAAATGTTAATGCTTGATTGGCATGTACTAACACATTTCATACGTTCCCTGCGTCGTTTTTTTTTTCCAGCCAAAGGGGTCCCCCTTGGTAGCGAGTGGGTTATTTCACATCACAGGAACACCTGCAATAAACATTTCACAATAAGTGCTCTGTTCTCCTTCTCTCCCGCAGCACTTTCATCTCTCTCAAGCTTTTAATGACTCCGCTGTGGCCGCATGTCACTTAACGCTGTCAAACACAGGCCTAAGCTACTCTCTGCACTCCAGCCTTGGGCATAAGCACAGCAAGGGGTAGAGCAGAGATCTCCAAGTGCCAACATCTCTCACAGTGTATGGGGACAGAGTGGCAGGTGGCAGGACATTCACTGCAGTAGGCTAATTGACTCCCATTGTTGGTCTCGGGGATTAGGATCATAATACCTATTGTAAATATGCCTTAAAGAAGGCCCTCACTTTCTGAATGTCTCCTGACAAGCAGTTTGCCGTGTAACTCTGTATGCAGATATAACCTTTCTCTATTCACAGGAATCTGTCTCGTCTCCTCACAATGCACATATATTCCAGACATTTGTGTGACTAATGTATGGAACACATTGTTGAAAAATTGGAAGTGAAGTTGGATAAATCTGGTACTGTTTTCTATTTGTGGCTTGGCTGTTAAAAATGTAAATCAACAGAATCCCACATGGAATATGCAAAAATAGACCCATCTAAATATACGGGTGGAAAAAAAAAAAAAAACATGCTCAAAAAACAATGCAGGCAGCCGTCTATCAGACAGAAGGAGTTTACACAGGAATGTCAAAATACGACAGAGTAATGAGCTGATCTATATGTAAACAGGCCTCATCGAGGAGGTTTGAGATGTACATTTCCCATCCACCTCCTGCCCCTGTTCAAATGACGAGTGATAAAATGTTTATGGGAATCTGGGGATCCCAGCCATGCTTCACGGTTAACTCTTTCTGCCTGCTTATTTGTGCAATGTGACCTTTTTTTCAGGAAATAAATGACATATTCGTTAGGGGAAAAAAATATAACATTAAAGGGGATCATTTTAAGGAGCAATCAGAACCTTGGGAGATTTATAAATCAAGTTCAGTGCATCTCAGCCAAACTGCCAACCTTCAGTAAGGCTTTTTATTCTGCATTGTCAGCAGAGATGAATAGCAAATCAACTTAAACCTTCAGGGCCAGTTCACATCATATGCAGTCCAGTGCCTTTTTTTCTGCATTAAAAACGCATCGATAGTAGGTTATATGGTTACCAATTGTATAGCTTACACTAGTGTGGTCAATTCCAGGGCATTTTAGTTCCAGAATAAAAAGTAGAACATGCTGCATTTTTTTCTGCACTAGACCGTACTGAAATGCAGTAAAATGCATAAAAAAGGCACCAGAACAAAAAAACGGAAAAAAAAAAAGTATCTGGAAATGCATCAAACGCATCAGGAGTGCCTTTTTTGTGGTGTGAACTGGCCCTCAGAACTGTCCATGCAAACTTCCATTGCACAAAAAAAAACCCTAGAAATCAGATGAAGGACTTTAACGGTACCACTTAAACAAAATTTCAAAAATGTAATTGTACAAAATTTAAAATCATGTAAACAAAGCATATAGAATGTGAGGTGCCGCCATTTGGGAAGTTTTTTCCATTCACATCAAAGTTGATGATATGCTTGCTTGTCACATATTTATGTATTTTTAATCCCTGTTAAGTTTTAATAAATGCCAATAGTAGCGAGCTCCATAGTTTGACTTTGTCATTATATGGCCACACATGACTGATTGAGATCACAAGGGGAGGTCTGCGCTGCCCAGAGATACCATGAGGAGGACTTATGTTCCTGGGGTGTCCCAAGAGAGAGATCATCAGGTGTGTGTGACTCTGTAGCGGGGTCTACATTCAGACAGTTGAGGAGGAGGTCAGTGTATCCCAGAAAGGCCAGGAGGAGGTTTTTCCCATGGTATCCTGAGTGATATAACAACAGGCGTGCATGACTCTGTAGTGGGGTCAACTCTTGGAGGTGAGTAGGCATTCCAGCTAGAGTTGGAGTCACTGGATATTATGAACTGTCACTTAAATTTGCTTATTGTGAGGACTTGATTCTTTATTATTATTTTTGGTTGCGCTACACTTGAATTTGTTTTAAAGTAAAGCATATAAATGCACAATTTTTTACAAACACAGACATACATTGAATTATAAATAAGAGGAGGGTTAAGGGACTTTAAGTGAAATGTGGCCTGGTAAGGCCACCTATTTTCATCCCTTGGGACTTTAAGTGAAAACTTAGCCTGGTAAGGTCATGTATTTCCATTCCTATAATAGTCAAAGGGGAAGAGCAATGGGGGCGGGACATTGAATTATGTTGTAATCCGCTATGTAGATTTTATCATCAACCCTACTAATTATGTTTTTGCTTATACAATTTGAGGTATGTAGAGTACTCAATCGAGGTGACATATACTTTATACAATAGTCACAGGACTACAATTGATAATTATATATTTCCCATTTTAGAGCTTGGCTGTACTTTTCTTCCTGAAGAAGCGGGCAACAACCCGTGAAAAGCATCTGCGTCAAAGTCACAGCGAGCTACCCATCATCTGGCGTATAGTAGAGTTGATGAAGAAATCTACATAGCGGATTATAACATAATTCAATGTATATGTCTGTGTTTGTAAAAAAAATGTGCATCTATATGCTTTGTTTATATGATTTTACATTTTGTATAAATACATTTTTGACATTTTATTAGGTGGATAAATTTCTTCATCAAGTTCATAGGGTTTTTTTGTGCAATTTCTGTTGAAGGATGTGGTACCCCACATAAATTATCCAACTCCTAGAGGGTCCTTTTAGTGATTCCTCCTCCTATCCATTCTTTTCCAAGGTTCCATTGCCCAGAGAACAACAAGCTTTACTCCAACATAATATCAGCTTGTTACACAATTAGGTTGGAATTTTTTATGTGACATATTTTTATAGCTAATGATGATTTTGATTAAAAATGAAATACAATGCCAATGCTAAGAAAAAAAACAACAACTATACAAACTTGGCTAACCCTGATATTCTGTAGACCTGTTAATATATATTTTGTGATGACAGATATTCCATCTTTGTTGTTAATTAAAATTTCCAAATATCACTTATTTATGTTTTTTTATTTTTTTAAAGGTATTAAACATTTTAAAGGAGAACTAAATTGAAAGAAATACTTAACTCCTCATTCCAGTGCAGTGACCACTGTCATCTTCTCCAGGCTATTTGCGAGTGACAGGTTTTTGGCCTGTTGATTGGTTGGTGGTGGAATGACATCATCCCGTTCATGCACACAGGAGTCTGAGTGGGGCTGGGAACACACAATGAGCTGCATATGTGCAGCTTACTGTACATTCAATAGAAGATTGTGAGCAGACAGGTACTGTAAGTGTTTGTCATTGCAAAAGAGATTGCAATAAAGACATTCAGATTGAGGCTTGAATGTTATGTAATTATGTGAGGCTTTTTTCAAATTAGCATTGAGGTCTGGGCTCGAAATATAAGCAATGCTTGGATTCTCAGCTTTTGTATTTATAAGTGGTGATGTGGTGTGCAATCACGAGCCATTGGAAAATGTATTTTGGTGATGAAACGTGTTGGACGGAACTTTGTGCTGACATCACAAAGGATCCCTGCCGGCATGGTGATTTGTTTATATATGCGCTTCTGATTTTAACCACTGTTTAATAAATACGTTTTAGTTATTTACTACACTACGGAGAGGCGCTTCTTTGTTCTCTTTACATGATTACCCTTATGTGGAGTTGTGTCTGGTTGATTCAGTGGTTGACTTCCTGGGGATATAAGATCATTTGGAACCTAAAGTGATGGCTTTGGATTGTCTCTATATGCATTACATGACTTATCTTGAGAAAGGAAGTCATGTAGTTTTGGTAAGCAGTTACCTTATTATAGTTTGGGTGTCGGTGGCTGCTGGTGACACAGTTTTGGTGTTGAATTTCATCTAAAGGAGCACCTTAACACGGCAACACTGATTTAAATTGGACTTTTTGTGGATTTTATAATATTTACAAACTTATTCATATTTTACATACTGTATTTATAGTGTTATATTTCTCTGTATAGAATTTATTCTCTTTACTTACAGCGCAAAACACTATTTTGTATATACCTTTGATGGGAGTAATACTTTGTCTTATGTGTTTGCAGCTTTAGTATTTCACTTTGTTAAATTTTGCACAAATGAGCAGTTAATTTTTCTTTGTATTGCATATTATATGCATTACTTTTAAGTACCTCCCAAAAAGTCTAAAGCTACACCGTTAAGGAGATATAAATGTCTGCTCTGTCCAATGATATCACTCGCACGTGCGCAGTTCACTGTGCATTCACGGTACACTGCCTGTGCCCAGATTAAAGGAAGCACCATGCAGTGATGATGTGAACATGGGCACAGGAGTCATGTCGTCCTGGCCCAGTCATTCAAGTGCCCAGAAAGAGCAAACTTGGAAGGAAGATGGAAGCGCATGTGAACAGCTCAGCGATAGAGGGCTTTGTTTCACAGGTAGGTCTGTCATAATGTGCTAATAAGTGTGCCTGTGGGCCCATTTAATTCTACAAAATAGAGTTTAATTCTACTTTAATGATTTTATTGTACACTATATAATACAATCACAAAGTAATAATAATAATAAACTATATCACAGATAAGTAGGTGAAAAATATAGAAATGTGTCTGTCCTATTATAGGTGCTACTGAGAGAGGAACATAGAGTCCTCCAGTCAGACACAAAGATATTCTACACATAAGCATCTCAAATATGTTTTATTAAAAGCACATGCCACAAGCGTGTAAACTGTAACAACAGTGTGATATAAATGCCAGATGTTGAGCAAGCAACTACTTCTACATAAAACCAATCTAAACGTAAACATAAACCTAAATCTCACACAAAGTCGTTTTAACTGCTATTATGAATATATTTAAATCATCAGCTTTCATTAAAATAATACCTGCTAATCCTGTCACTGCTGCTAAGGAGTTGGCAATGCTTGGTTCCTGTCCCTAAGCTGTGGTCCTCTGCTGTCACCCTGTCACAATAAGTAGCTATTTCAACACAAATTGGGCAAGCGTGGTCCACTGTTGACACCACTTAGAAATATCATCCAGTCATCACTGAAATGCATGTGAACAGGAAGTGGCTGCAGGAGAATCAACAGCACCAAAATACACCAAAAAATAAAAAAGGGTAAAGCAAATGTTTTATTTAATAAAAAAAAGGCAAATGTTTTTGATACAGAGTTCTTTAGCACACTGAGCTGCATGCATCTACCTTAGAAGGTAGTCCAGGAAAATAGGCTGATCAAGACTTAAAGCGGGAGTCCGCCGTTTTTTTTTTTTTTAAAGCCAGCAGCTACAAATACTGCAGCTGCTGACTTTTAAAATAATGACACTTACCCGCCCAGCGCGCCCGCGATGTCGGCACCCGAAGCCGATCTCTCGATCGTCTCTTGGGTGCTGCCGCCGCCATCTTGGGTATGGGAATCAGGAAGTGGAGCCTTTCGGCTTCATTTCCCGGTTCCCTACTGCGCATGCGCGAGTCGCGCTGCGCAATAAGGATGGTCCCCGCTGTCTCTGGGATCCGTGTGTTTCCCAGCAGGCAGCGGGGGACTTTCGGAAAGGGGGCGTAGATTCTGCGGAAAGGGGCGTACCTTCTGCAGAATCTACGCCGGAAGTGGGTGCAGATACCTGTACTGTACAGGTACCTGCACCCCCCTCCCCCCTGAAAGGTGCCAATTGTGGCGCCGGAGGGGGGGAGGATTCCAATGAGCGGAAGGTCCACTTTAGGGATATGTATATGTACAGGGATATGTATTTATAAGAAAAACATCATAGGAATTTCTAGAGGCCAACATCTAGTGGCCAAATTCAGTATTTATTTTTAAATGAATGAAAAATGTTGAACCAGCCCAGGAAAAAAAAAGTAATTTTTTTATGCCACTTGCACAAAACAAATCTAATAATGTATTGAACTTTCTTTTATGAGGATTCTTTATATTTTTATAAGTTTTTTGCTTGACTTATACTCTATCTACTGAAGTTCAAACCCTTTTGCATTGGCTGTATGGGAAATATATCAATTTGCATAGCGACTTTATGGATTTCTATGAACTTTCAGTGCTGAGTAATCCTGGATATATCTTGCTGATGAGTGGATGTCATATGCTTTGAAAGTTTATTTACTTGAATCCTGGTAACACATGTGGGAGCAGAGAAGATACCCTGTGAGGGAGAAGTACCTGTGCCTTTATGAAGGGAAATATGGATCAGATATGTTAATGCAAGTTCCTTTACCCCTCAACACTAGAGATTTCTGTCTGCACACCAAGCACCAATAAATTCATCAGTGTGAGGGGGTTGACTGGGGTTGAGCATCAGAGGACTGTATATCTCCATTCTCTGTGTCACCTCCTCTAGACCACGGCTTGGTAAATCCATCGGTTTTCTGTCAATTATATTGAAAAGATGTACATTTTGTTCCAAAATTTGAATTATATCCACTTACCTATGGAATCTTCAGCACCATGATTTGACAAAATGTTCATAATTTTCATCTTTGAAGCAGAGTCAGTTGGATACAGCTACAGTGGGCTTTCACAACAAACTTTATTTGTCCTCTGGAAAGTTTTTCTTTTTCTTTATACCTTTTTTGCCATTTTTTTTCCTCTTGTGGCCCCCTCAAGAAATTTTGCTATTATATGTCCTTTGAAGACTTTATGTATGCATCTATACCTTAATATTATAGGTTGGATGGGCGGAGCTTGGGCAGCAGGTTGTTTTTAACCATACTGTATATGTTTATATGTTGTCTGTGGAATAATTTTTAATCTACAGTATATGGAATAAAGATTTTGATTATATTTCAACAATTGAGAGCTGAGTTATATATTTAGAGAGGTATAGGTGGTATGTTTCATGTAATAGTCAAAATTGACAATTTAGTGAGTATGGTGATAGGTAGAGTCCACATGCATTGTGTATTGGCCCTTTTTCTTTTGCACTTAATTGATTGTGGAGGGGTTCCCTCACCAAAAAGTTGCCATATCCATAGGACCTAGCTGGGTGCTGTGTACTCACAGAAAAAATGTACGTGCACTTTCACTGGGTGAATTACTATGCAGCTTATAAATACTCATCCTATTGTAAGGTCTTGGTCTCAAGATTGTTTATAAATACACAGCTAGGTGTTAGTAACCAGAAATTAAAGTTGGTCATAGATCAAAATTTGGCCAGTTCAGCAAGAACTGGATACATTTTGATCCCTCTATGGGCAAGCTGGTTGTACTGAAGTAAATCTAAGCCCCCGTATACACAGTCAGACATTCCGATGGAAAAGGTCCGATCGGATTATATTGTCGGAAAATCCAATCATGTGTGGGCTCTATTGGACTTTTTCCGTCAGAAATTCAGATGGAAAAGATTTGAGAGCAGGATCTCAAATTTTCCAACAACAAAATCCGATTGGACTTTGTCCAATCATTTGTAGAGAATTCCGATCGGACAAAGTGCCACGCATGCTCAGATCAAATTACGAGACCAAAGCTATTGGCTACTAGCCTGAACGTTCCGATCGTATTTTCCGACAATTTTGTCCGGCCGTGTGTATGCAACACCAGTTTCGGACAAAATCCGTTGGAAAAAACTTGACGGATTTTGTGGTCGGAATGTCCGACCGTGTGTACGGGGGCTAACAATCGTCTTCACTATAAACAGCCTGTCTGTTTTTTATTGTGTGCAATTGCTGCCAATGGCTATAGCTGGCAGCAGTAATCATTATATTCTGATTGATGGGGAAAGCTCCTGTCAATAGCGCAGCAAGAGTGATACCCCCATCAACATTGAATGTGTTGATGGAGGAATCAAGTGATTTTCTTTCCTTCAAACCATGGTTGAAGTTAATCAAATTGTTTGATTATGGCCAGCCTAAGTAGTTTAGAAGGCACAGTATTGTAAACTGAGCTAAGCCACAGAAATGTTAATGTTAAAAAATGTAAGTTTCGGGGGTGTTGATAAAGCACGGGGCACGCATTAAGAAGAGGCGTAATGCACGGTTGGCGGCCCTCTTGCGGGACCTCCACCGGGCGGAAGCCAAGCACAAACACGCTCAATCGCCGGCCGGCGAAGCAGACCTCAAGCTTCTCATGGTTCAGATTACGGACTTGATGCAATTCAGAGCTAAAGCTTCGCTGCAGAAGTGTAAACGGATCTCCTACGAATCCGGCATCAAATGTGGCAAGATCTTGGCCCAAACGTTGCGGGAACAGAGGATTGCGAGTTATGTCCCGCAGGTCATGACTCCGCATAATCAGAAAGTTACCCTTCCCCGGGAGATTGCAGGAGAATTTCGGAAATTCTATGGATCTCTGTATAATCTGCAAACCCCCACCCTCTCACAGGCTCACATAGAGAACTATTTGTCGGAAGCTGCCATGCCCAAACTGTCAGAGGAGGTGTGCTTGTCCCTAGAAGAACCTATCTCCTTGCGGGAATTGCAGGTGGCGGTGGGGGCGGCGAAGGTGGGGAAAGCGCCGGGCCCGGGTGGCTTCACGGCCCAATATTATAAAATGCTGCTGCCATCCTTGGGGAACTTTATGCTTAAATTTTTCAACTCTTTGGGATCTACTCGAACATTCCCTAGGGAGTCCCTGCTGGCCCATATCACAGTACTCCCGAAGGAGGGGAAGGATCCCTCGCAATGTGCTAGTTACAGGCCGATTTCGCTACTTAACGCAGATCTTAAGATATTCGCGAAATTGCTGGCTGCCAGGATCCAGGGCCTTCTCCCGTCCGTGATTCATCTGGATCAGGTTGGTTTTGTACCCACCAGGGAGGCACGGGATAATACGGTTAAAGTCCTTAACCTTCTACATGTTGCCAATAAAACCAGGACCCCTTGTGTATTCCTGGGCACGGATGCGGAGAAGGCCTTTGATCGGGTGGATTGGGGTTTTCTGACATCTGTTTTGCGACACGTGGGCTTTGGAGACAGGCTATTAACTTGGATTGGCTCTATATACTCCAACCCATCGGCACAGGTTAGGGTCAATGGGATTCTGTCCGAACCCTTTGAGATACGCAACGGAACTCGTCAGGGGTGCCCGTTATCTCCCCTCCTCTTTGCCTTGTCGCTGGAACCTTTCCTGTGTAAGGTGAGAGCCCATCCAAACATTAAGGGGCTTTTAGTGGGAGACACGCAATACAAAATTGCTGCCTACGCAGATGACATGTTGTTTACATTGACCAATCCAGTGACCTCCCTTCCGCACCTACTGCAGGAACTCAAGGACTACGGCCTCGTCTCCAATATGAAAATCAATTTTCATAAATCGGAAGCGATGGGCGTGGGCCTCTCCCCGCACCTAGTCTCCACGCTCCGTATGAACTTTAAATTTAAATGGACCCAGACAGCCCTGAAATACCTGGGAACGTATATCCCACCAAAGGTGTCACAAATTTATGCAATGAATTTCCCTCCACTGCTCTCCACGATTCGCAACCTGCTCATTATATGGCACAAGGGTTTACATTCCTGGCTGGGCAGGTGCAACATCGTTAAAATGTGCATCCTCCCTAAATTTCTTTATCTTTTGCAGGCCTTGCCGATCCATGTCCCCTCTCACTATTTCCTACAGACTAGGGCCTTAATATCGGACTTTATTTGGGCCCACAAACGACCCAGAATTAATTACGCCCAGTTGACTAGACCGAAACAACAGGGAGGGTTAGCGATTCTGGATCTCCGTAAATATTACCAGGCTACCCACCTGACGAGACTCATAGATTGGAATAGACACCACATCACGAAACAGTGGATCCAGTTGGAACAAGCTCAATGTGTGGTGGCGCTACACAGAGCCCCGTGGTGTCACGACAGCTTGCCAGGCAGTGTGAAGGAGCATCCCATTATAGGAGTTACCTCGCGGGTGTGCGCGTCTCTTTTCTTGAGCGCCAAGCTAGTGTCGCAGGCCTCTCCGCTTCGTCCGATAATTGGAACACCTGAGTTTACCCCCCAGGCTTGCGGACCCACAATATCGTTCCCTTAAACGGTCAGGGATTTTTCAGGCGTCTCATTTCATTACGGGGGGTAAATGGCCCACTGCGGCCACCCTTGTAGACCCGCAGGGGCAGTACAAATTGGATTTCTTGAGAGCGTCACAGCTACTCCATTTTTTGCAGTCTTTACCTCCCCCTGGTAGCTTCGCCCTAAATTTAACCCCCTATGAAGTCTACTGCTCAGAGGAGGGTTCCATGCCCCATGCTTTGTCCGCCACGTATCAGTTGTTGGTCTCGTTGCCGGATGATTATGATTTGATCTGCCTCGGGGCCTGGGAAAGGGACGTGCGGTGTAGCTTCTCGACCCGTCAGAAGCAAAATATCCTCTACTTCACGCATAAGTCTTCCATCAGCACTAGCACACAGGAGACCAATTTCAAAATTGTAACTAGATGGTATAACACTCCGGCAAAATTGCACTGGATCTTCCCGACATCGTCAGATAGATGCTGGAGGTGTCAGAGGGAGGAGGGGACGATTCTCCACATCTTTTGGAGCTGCCCTCTGTTGGAGCAGTTCTGGAAGACGGTTCGGGAAACGATATCGAAATTTACTGACAGTCCTGTTCCGGATGATCCTGCCTTTTTTCTGCTCCATGCCACTAATGTTTCCCGAAAACGGTATAAGACCTCGTTGACCCGTCATCTTTTAGATGCCGCCAAGGCGTGTATTCCTCTAAAATGGAAGCATACACAGCCACCGACAATTGGTATGTGGCTTAAAAAAGTCGAGGACATCAAAAAAATGGAGGATTTAATCCTCACTAATAGGGGCTGGAACGAGCAGTTCACTAAAACGTGGACGGCTTGGAACATGTTTATATTCTCGAGGGAAGGCAGGGCCCTATTGGAGGAGGGTGTGTCCCGGACTTAGATCTCAGTGGGTGCTAATGGGCTGACACTGTTGGCTGGGGTGTTTGGAGATGGGGGCTGGATTGGGGGGGTTGTGTTGCCTCCATGGTCCCCACCTTACCCTTGCCCACCCCACTGCCCCTAGCGCTTCCACCCCCCTCTTTCCTTTCCCATTCTCCTACCCTTCCCTCCCCATCCCTTTCTGTCCTACTCTTATTTACACTCTTGACTTGTTCTTTGTTTCTTTCTTTCCTTTCTCTTTGAAGGATTGGGGCCTGGAGAGAACGTTGCAGTGTCCTCCACGCCCTCAATACCTTTTTTCCCCCTTACTTTTTTTTTTTTTCTCTTCTTTTTATTCTCTCTGGAAAAATTGGAAAATCAGGGCGAGATTTATGGGGCAAGTTGTTGTTTCTGGCATGTCATTTGCTACTTTGGTCTCTGCCCTCTGCGGAACTGAAGCGGCGTCACCGACAAGGAAGAGGCCCATGGCGCTAAAGCAGAGGAGAGAGTATCGTGTGCTCAATGATGAAGCTCTGGTTGGCCCATTTTCTTAACCCTACTGGTTGGTAGGCTTCAGGGACAAGATGCATCTCGTACCAATCGGTGCAATGTTTTATGCCAAGTGATATCAGTTCAATGTAATGCTTACTTGTTATGCTCCATGTTTCTTTGCCCTTTGAATAAAAGTAAATTTGTAAAAAAAAATGTAAGTTTCAAGGCAACCCAGGCATATTAGGATCTGTATGCATGTGCAGGCCCATTGCAACACTAGAGTTGCCTAAATGTTTTAGAGCATAGTCAGACATGCAGGAAGGATCCAACTACCCTAAAGCCTGATACACACTAGTAGCTTTTCTTCATTCATACAGTACATTCATACAGTCTGCTAACATGCAGATTATTGTCAAGCCTGAATTTAGCTTTGAAATGAATATAAATTTGACCAGTTTCAGATGCCTGGTTCGCCTAGGAGAGGAATTTTGCATTGGTTCTGCCACCAGTATTCCTAGGGTAGGCTCAAAACACTACACATTAACTGAGGGAAGTAAACATTTCTATATTCTGGCTGTGCTGTTATTATTTTATTAATTTTAGAATATACTGGGATAATGGCTTCCACTGAGAGACAGATATGCGTTTTCGATGTATTCCAAGTAAGGTTTTCATGACCCAATGTCTGTTACCTCTCTAGTTACTAAGTCAGACACTTTTATGGGCCCAGTGATGTGGATTGGGGGTTATATCCTGTTAGACCTGTTAACAGACTGATAAGGGTTGTCTGGCTGCACCTAAGATGCTGGGGATTGTATGAACTGAATGGAGGAGGGAGGGGAGATGGGAAAAGGTCACTGGGGCTATTTCCTTCTCATGACAAAATGAGCTGGGACATGAACAAAATGGATGTCGCATACAGCTTTTCATGGGTCCAATGCACCAACCATTACATATGTTCCCTGAAAAAGTGCATTTTAGTTTTTTGTGATCATGTGGCATAGCTGATAGGTCCCTATAACAGGGAATCACCATTCTCATGTGCCATACTCCTAACCCCTGCACTATATACACTGTTGTATAGTACATGCTACTGAACCATTTACTCTCTACATTACATACTCTAACCCCTGCACTCTGTGCATAACCTATTCCTGACCTCTGCACTATATTGTAAATTGCACATATACATTTCCTTATCTCTGCACTCTATGTGCTATAGTGTATGAAGCTCATTACTCCCTTGGGAGCTGATAGTAGTTCATACAGTATGGCTAGTTTAACCCCCGCTTCTTCCACCCCCACTGTAGTAAAAAACAGACACATTTAGAACAGTTCAAAACTTCAACTTTATTCCAGATTCCGGCAGGTACTATCACCTCAGTGATGCACAGATATATGTTGCCTCTGGATTGAGATGTATAAACTTCAGCTTTATTCCAGATTCCAGCAGGTACTATCACCTCAGTGATGCACAGAATACAAGTTGCCTCTGGATTGACATGTCTGAGTGATAGTCCCTCTCCTTTAATGAGCTGACTCGCATGCCCCTCTGAAAGACATGTGGTACTTTGAAACGCTAGCAGTCCCAGGCCTTACCTGCCTTCTCCTCCTGCCCTTTTCTTCCCAGGCAAGCTCAGGAAAGGCCCAGGCCAACCCTGGTTCACTCCGGTCGGTTTGCAGCTACTTCTTGCTTGATGAAAACCTTCCATCTCTGGAATCCCTGACCCTCCATCACCTTCCGGCGAATATCCATGGCTTTCCAGCTCTGGAATCTCTGTTCTTCCAGGCCTTCCAGCCCTGGGCCTTAACGTCACATTTTTCTGTCTTTGTGTATTAGTACTCTATTAGTACTCTTCCCATCTCCAACTCCCCAGGGAACATGTGACCCCAGTGTATATGTATGAGCCCCACCCCTGACAAAGCAAATTAACGATTGGACAAGGGCCCATACACACTGCCTGTCCTTTACAGAATATTCCTCTGGAGAGCAAGGGAGTGTTTTCCGGGGTGATGAACAGGTGGTCACACACCCCTCTAACCTATAACTCCACCCTAACCCAAACAAACCTCCAGGCCTATACAAAATACAGTAAGGCACTGTCAATTTAACCTAACTTCTAAACTAATAGCACCCACCTAAACTGGTGGGCGCTACATGTACATGACATACTCCTGACCAAAGAGTTAATTGTTTCAGCAGTTGCTGGTTACAAAGTAGTCATTGACTATTTTGATGAAGCTCTTCTTTAAGCCAGGCTCAATCAAACTGTTAGCTTTACATTATGTGAGCAGAAAAGCATATATAATGGAAACATTTTATTTTTAAAAATGATGATCTGAAGTTAATTTGTGTCAGTGAGCCTTATTTATTTTTTATTTTGTAGGTACAAAACTCTCACTGTTGGCACAATCACACATACTCTTTTCAGAGTGCCCAAGTGAGCCCCACACAAACCTAGCAACCCCCTGCAAACATGCCTGAAAAAAATGAAAAAGTCTAGCAAAGATAGCACATCATAGCTTGGGATGACTGAAACTGATTGTATGTACATTTAATTGTTAATACCCTCTACAGGTGACCCGGAAATAATTGGTAGGGAAGGAGAAGATGATTGTGAATGTGAAGGATATGCAAGGACAATTTTGTTGCATTGCTGCATTGTTAAATGGTAAAACATTACAAATAAAATTAATTTCAAAAGATTTCTGATGCTCTATGAAAGATACATGTTCCTTTTTCTGGAAGTCTAATTTAAGACTTGAATTTTTTACTTTTTAGTCCTTGTTTAATGTATTTTTATTTTTATTTTTCTATTCTCAAAACCTACTCTTAAAAATATAGCCTTTTCCTTACAGTGCATTTATTTACAGTGTAAGGTATACAGTATAAGTCCCAAAATGTCCAAATTGTTAATTTAGAATTTTAAACGTATGTGTGGTTTCTGATGGAATGTATATCCAAATTCTACAGCAGTATATTTAATAATATACTGTGTCTATAAACGTTCATAAAGTACTGGGAGCAAAAAAAGTACAAAATCATGACCAAAGTTTACCAAAGCAGGTAAAATATCTGTACTCCCAAAACTGAAGGGTGCATATTGTATTACTATTGTTTGAAAATAAATCAATCATTGTATTTTACGGTCTGTAAGCTATTTTTATTTTTACCCCCAAATAAAAAATGGCAGCTCAAATAAATATTGCCAATATATTTTTTGTAAATCCTGGATCATTTTACTGTCCATTTCATAGCAAGGGAAATTCTAGCACTGTACTGAACTCTTCCACCGTCAATAGATTGTTTTTTTATTAATTGCACTGAGCATGTAGTCATGTATGCAGTCAGGTATTTGAGCGCCCGCGGCTCCCTGTGGGTTCTGGATAGTGTGTGGGACATCTGTGGATTTATGGCAGAAGGTGAACATACATCATAAGAGAGACACAAGCACTTACACCCAGCATGAATCTTCATTACTGGTTACTGTGTAGAGAAAAGCTCCTCAGTCTGAGCACTTTGGGATCTCCATGGAAACGGTTCATCTTGTGCAATATTGGATGATGATAATGAGTCTGTCAAAAAGTTCTGTTCCCATTCCCCCTTAAAACTAGAAGTAACCCCTCCTTTTGAAGATGAAATGTTACTTGTTAGTTAAAGAAAAAAAGAAGAAATGCTCTATAAAGTGTAATTTAGCCAGCACGTCCACTGCACTTTGTTCTATTATGTCCCAAGAGGTAGCAATGACACAGGAGTGAGTGCTAATAAAGTTTGTAATCAGAGCAAATGGTACCCAGAGAAGCCTTGGTCAACATGAACACGTTTAACAATCTCTTTAAAGGGAATCTTTTGTCTATTAAAAAATACCTAGAAAAAAAAGACTGTTTATACTTTCAGGTCCTGCCACCATTTCTTCCGATCTTCACTCCCTTGCAGAGTAAAGCCATCGGCAAAATCGGTACTGACATAGGGGCCATCAGATTAAGCTACTGACATAGAGGCCATCAGATTGAACCACTGACATAGGGGCCATCAGATTGAACTACTCATAGAGGGGACATCAGATTGAACTACTGACATAGAGGCCATCAGATTGAACCACTGACATAGGGGCCATCTGACATAGAGGCCATCAGATTGAACCACTGACATAGGGGCCATCAGATTGAACTACTCATAAAGGGAACATCAGATTGAACTACTGACATAGGGGCCATCAGATTGAACTAATGACATAGGGGCCATCAGATTGAACTACTCACATAGGGGCCATCAGATTGAACTACTGACATAGAGGCCATCAGATTGAACCACTGACATAGGGCCCATCAGATTGAACTACTCACAGAGGGGACATCAGATTGAACTACTGACATAGGGGCCATCAGATTGAACTACTCACATAGGGGCCATCAGATTGAACTACTGATATAGGGGCTATCAGATTGAACTACTCACATAGGGGACATCAGACTGAACTACTGACATAGAGGCTATCAGATTGAACTACAGCACGAGGCAGAAGATACCACTATCGAAAACACACCAATTCTGCGATGCAGAAAATTCTGCTGGTGCCTTTTTTCTCCAAGAGATTACCAATTTGAGGGACATGCTACAAAACAGAAAAGTGTGAATAGTTTTTCTTTTTGTGTCTTTTTAAATACACAAAAATATCCTTCCACTAAAGCAGTGGTCTCCAAACTGCGGCCCTTTGCTTGCTTTTATCCAGCCCTTGAGGCACTATTTCATCTACTGATACCAATAATAGGGCATATTTCCCCCCATTGACAACAATGAATGGGCACAAAAATTCCCACTGACATTAATGAACGGGCACAATTTCTCCCAATGACACCAACGATGGGACACAATTCCTCCCATTGACATCAATGAATGGGCGCAATTTCTCCCAATGACATAACAAAGGGGCGCAATTCCTTCCACTAACACCAAAGATGGAGCACTATTCCTGCCACTGATAGCAATGATGGAGCTTGGTTCTTCCCACTGGCACCAAAGATGTGGCATTGTTTTTTCTCACTGATGTCAGGATCTTTTCCACAGTCAGGCCCTCCTAAAGTCTGAAGGACAGTAAACTGTCCCTTTGTTAAAAAAAAGTTTGGAGACCCCTGCACTAAAGGAACGTTTACCCTAAAACACAAACTAAATGTAAAATGTGATTTTTTAAACATAATATGAAAAGTATGAAAATACAACTTTTACATTATAACAGTTTCATGGAAAAATGAATATTTCACTGTCAGGGTCCGTTCACACAGGGGCAACACGACTTGTAGGCGACTTGAGTCAGGCAACTTGGACACGACTTGAGTTGAGATCACAGCGCGACTTGGGACGACTTCAACACGACTTGTGATGACTTCAACGCGACTTACAAGTCGCCCCAGACCAGGCGACTTTTGCCGCGGCCAATCAGAGAATGAGCTCTCAAGAGGGCACTCCACGCCAAATTTATGAATAAAAATTTTGGCGTGGGTTCCCCCTCCGAGAGCATATCAGGCCCTTAGGTCTCTTATGAATATTAAGGGGAACCCCCTACGCCGAAAAAAAAACGGCGTGGGGGTCCCCCCCAGATCCATACCAGACCCTTATCCGAGCACGCTACCCGGCCGGCCAGGAAAGGGGGTGGGGACGAGCGGGCGCCCCCCCCTCCTGAGCCGTACCAGGCTGCGTGCCCTCAACATGGGGGGGTGCCTTGGGGGAGGGGGGCGTGCGGCCCCCCCACCCCAAAGCACCTTGTCCCCATGTTGATGAGGACAAGGGCCTCTTCCCGACAACCCTGGCCGTTAGTTGTCGGGGTCTGCGGGCGGGGGGCTTATCGGAATCCGCTAGCCCCCTTTAATAAGGGGGCCCCCGGATACCGGCCCCCCACCCTATGTGAATGAGTATGGGGTACAATGTACCCCTACCCATTCACCTGTGAAATAAAGTACAAAAAAAAACACAACACAGGGTTAAAATATTTTATTGCACAGCTCCGGGGGTCTTCCGTCTTCGGGGGTCTTCTCGCCGGACTCCTCCGCTATCTTCTTGTAGCTCTTTTGCTAGCGGAGGAGTCCGGCTTTCTTCCTCGCCGCCGGCCTCTTCTTCCGACTTCGGGGGTCTTGTCCCCCTCTTCGGTTCTTCTGCTGGGCCACCGCGCCTTCTTATAGCTCTTTTACAGGCGGTGGCCCGGTCTTCTGTCGCCGCCGCCGCCGCCTTCCGTTCTTCTTCTTCTTCTTCTTCTTCTCCAGGAGATGTTGACTCAACGCTCTCTCCGGCCACAATGGCAGGGACGCGCTCCGCTGCCACTTATATAGGGACAAGGGGCGGTGTCACATGGCTTTATGTCACATGGGTTGGTCACATGGGTTGATGTCACATGGGTTGGTCACATGGGTTGATGTCACATGGGGACTATGACATCGTAAGGGGCGGGGTCACCATGTGACATCAACCCATGTGACATAAAGCCATGTGACACCGCCCCTTGTCGCTATATAAGTGGCTGCGCAGCGCGGCCCTGGCATTGTGGCCGGAGAGAGCGTTGAGTCAACATCTCCTGGAGAAGAAGAAGAAGAAGAAGAAGAACGGAAGGCGGCGGCGGCGGCGACGGCGACAGAAGACCGGGCCACCGCCTGTAAAAGAGCTATAAGAAGGCGCGGTGGCCCGGCAGAAGAACCGAAGAGGGGGACAAGACCCCCGAAGTCGGAAGAAGAGGCGGGCGGCGAGGAAGAAAGCCGGACTCCTCCGCTAGCAAAAGAGCTACAAGAAGATAGCGGAGGAGTCCGGCGAGAAGACCCCCGAAGACGGAAGACCCCCGGAGCTGTGCAATAAAATATTTTAACCCTGTGTTGTGTTTTTTTTGTACTTTATTTCACAGGTGAATGGGTAGGGGTACATTGTACCCCATACTCATTCACATAGGGTGGGAGGCCGGTATCCGGGCGCCCCCTTATTAAAGGGGGCTCGCGGATTCCGATAAGCCCCCCGCCCGCAGACCCCGACAACCAACGGCCAGGGTTGTCGGGAAGAGGCCCTTGTCCTCATCAACATGGGGACAAGGTGCTTTGGGGTGGGGGGGCCGCACGCCCCCCTCCCCCAAGGCACCCCCCCATGTTGAGGGCACGCAGCCTGGTACGGCTCAGGAGGGGGGGGGCGCCCGCTCGTCCCCACCCCCTTTCCTGGCCGGCCGGGTAGCGTGCTCGGATAAGGGTCTGGTATGGATTTGGGGGGGACCCCCACGCTGGTTTTTTTTCGGCGTAGGGGGTTCCCCTTAATATTCATACCAGACCTAAGGGCCTGGTATGCTCTCGGAGGGGGAACCCACGCCAAATTTTTATTCATAAATTTGGCGTGGAGTGCCCTCTTGAGAGCTGATAATTCTGTCAGAGTCGCCTCCGTATAGACGGAGATCCGACTTGGAGGCGATCTCCATTGAAATCAATGGGTACCGGTCGCCTACAAGTCGGATAGAAGTAGTACAGGAATCTTTTCTGAAGTCGGAGCGACTTCAGTAGTGTGCATTAAGACGGCTCTCATTCACTTACATTGATTTTTAAATGTTGTCCGACCTGAGGCGACTAGGGGCGACCTGAAGTCGGATCCCAAGTTGCCCCTGTGTGAACGGGCTCTCAGCAGTCCCTATTTATATGTGTGTTTAAATATTTACTTATACATAAATAGTCAACCAAAAGCATTCTTTATTGATATGTGGGTGGCCTTGTTGGCTGTTTCTCACCCAACATCTTTCGATTAAAAATCAAAGGAGTCAGCATATATATATATAGAATAGAGCAATAGCATAGAGAATATGCTATAGAGCAATAGCCATAGAGCAATTGCATCCAATCAGATGCAAATTTTGTTTTGAGTATTCTGACAGACCACAGCAGGTTCCTCCACCTGTGCTGTATAGCGTAGATGGAGGAACCTGTTTGATTATTTCTGTTCAGGCCACAGGTTGAATGAAAATAATCTATTTGTGTATACCCATCTTTAGCTATGTACTATGTACTATGTACTAGCTGACAAGTGTAGCCCGAAAGTCAGTTCAAGGGCAGAGCACCACAGGTTAGATCCAAGAAACTGGAACTGTGGAGTAGGAACAACACTGCAGCACACTGGGAGAGGGACATCCTAGAACTAGATGAGGATCACACTGGAATGGAGAAGCCTTGGAAGTTGAACCAGGACTAGCAGGAGTAAGAGGCAATGCAGGATCCCACAGGGTGCAGAGACTGAGAGCCAGCTGGTATTTACCAGGGACCCCCTGCTTGGGGTTTGGACTTACATGCATGCTTACCCCAAATCGCCACCCCTGGTTCCACCCAGCTCTAAGCACCAAAAACCTACCAACTGGAGGACACCAGCGGTAATCCAAAGGTCAACGCTATTGTCGGCACAAAAGGTCAGGATATAAGCCAGTCATCAGATCAGGCTCTGATTGGACATAGCCATGACACTAATAACCAGTAATAACTGGAAGTGCACAAAGACATGCACCAGAGAGGCAGAAGCAGATCTGGAATGTGGAAGGTAAGTGGTGCTAACCGTTGTATGTCAGTGCTGCGGATCACCTCTAGTCTCTTTGCAGCCATGTCCTGTTTACATACATTTCAGCAATAGCTGTATGGGGGAGGGGCTCCTAATGGTGACCTTGCATAGAGTGTGTTAGAAATGGCCACTTGGGGGCCAAACAGTACAGTACCTGACCTCAGTCACTGTTTGGGTATTGTAGGAAACTGCACTGCCTGTAACTGCTTAAAGTGGGAGTCCACCGGGACTCCGCGTTTTTTTTTTTTTTTTTTTTAAAGCCAGCAGCTACAAATACTGCAGCTGCTGACTTTTAAAATAGTGACACTTACCTGTCCAGCGCGCCCGCGATGTCGGCACCCGAAGCCGATCTCTAGGTCGCCTGTCGGGTCCTGCCGCCGCCATCTTGGGTATGGGAATCAGGAAATGGAGCCTTTCGGCTTCATTTCCCGGTTCCCTACTGCGCATGCGCGAGCCGCGCTGCGCAATAAGGACGCTCCTGGGATCGCCTCTGGGATCTGTGTGTTTCCCAGCAGGCAGCGGGGCACTTGCGGGAAGGGGCTGGGAAACTTGCGTAAGTTACGCCCCTTTCCGCAGAGAGCTATCCCGGAAGTGGGTGCAGTTACCTGGATTATCCACTTTAGGGTGGACCTCCGCTTTAAATACAATACCTGACAGTGCAGATCTAGAGTCTAGAGATATTTTGCTTTTTATGTCTAACTTTCTAGCAGTGGCAGCCGTTCATACGATGTACAGAGGGCGCCTCTCCCCTAATCTCCATATGTCCCATCCCTAATCTCCATGTGTCCCGTCCCTAATCTCCATGCAGGGCACCGAACACATGAATTTCTATGGGGTTTGTTTTTTTTGTTTTTTTTAGAAGCACGTGATTAGAGCCTGAGGCTCTAATTGGCTTCACAATGGGTGGGCTGGGCCGAGTCCACCCACTTGTGTGGCATTAGCAAATTAATATTCGCTATTGTCTTTCTGCTTCTCCTCCCGGCCAATCAGGAAGCGGGCTGATTGGCCAGGAGGAGAAGCGACTGGATTAACCAGTAGGAGAAGCAGTGGGGAAGCCACCGAAGCTGCCCGGGAAGACACAGGAGGAGAAGCAGCTGGGAAGCCACTGAAGCCACAGAGGAAGAGAAGCAGCTGGGAAGCCACCCGGGAAGCCGCCTAGAAGGAGAAGCCACCCGCAACCTGGATGGGGTAAGTAGTGCGGGACGATCTACTGATCGGGAAGGTTGCGGGGGGGCGGACAAAAAATTGAGCACCTGCGGCCACTGCTTTATAGTGAAATTAAACTTAAGGTAAAATGTACACTATCACTGTTGATCGATGCTGTGCGCCAAAACTAATCAATGCAATAAAATGTTGGCACATATATCCACCTATCTTCAATGTGCTATTAGATTTCACCAGAAAATGTTTTTTTTTTTTTTCCCATTGGAAGGTTTCTCCTCTATTCCTGTTCTGGTAACAATTCAGATTTTCTAAAAAAATAGTCACTAGGACAAATAATAAATATGAAAATCCCCAGTGGGCTCACAGCAATAAAAACTTGACAGAGGTTCTAATCCTTCCATAATCTATATAACATGGGAAAAAATGTTTTAGATAATTTAAATCTTAGCCTGCAGAATCAATCAACCTCAGGCCGGGTTCACACTATAGCGATGCGGGAACGCCGCGAATCCGCGGCGTTTACCCGCATCGCACACCTCCCGCCGGCAGTTCACACTGCCCTATGCGGACGGCTGGGAGTGTCAATGTTATGTTAATGACACCCCCAGATCCGTCGGCATATCGCAGTGCGATCTGCCGACTCGCACAGGAATCGGATCGCATGGTGTGAACCCCCATGCGATCCGATTCTGTTGCGGACCCAAAAAAGGGTCCCGTGCGAGTTTGCTGCGGGAGCGCTGCGAATTCAGCCATACTATCTGTATGGCTGAACTCGCATCGCTACGGAGATCGGATGTGATTTGCGGTGCGAATCACATCCGGATCTCCCCCCGCAGCGGTGTGAACCCAGCCTCAATCTGATTTTTCTTTTGCTTATTGGGGTGGCATGTGCTAACTGGGTTTGTTTGAGATAGGGGGTGTTATTAAATCCTTTTGGGGTTTAATTGTGATACAGGATTGTATAATTACATGATTTTTTTAAGTCTTACTAAACCCAGAACCCTGCATTCACTATATCTGGTCTCCCACAGTGCACAGAACATGGAAATGCAATAGTTTTAGTAAATATAAACGGCTAAATAGCTTTTCTCATCGGCAATAAATAACAGTCTTGTGACTTTTATGAGTGTCTGGTTAAAGCTTGTAGGAGGAGTTTTCATTCTGCTTTGATTTTTGCAATAAAGGCTTTTGTTTTGGAACTGGTTTGCCATCTGTATCAGTTTATTTCTGATTGTTAGTTGCTCTTTGCATTGTTGTGGAACTTTCTGTAGACATACTTTGTTAACTTCGCCAATACCCTCTGTGTAAGGGCCTATTCACACTATGTGCAGTTACCTGCCTTTTTCCTCCTGGAAAAACACAGGTAGTTGCATTGAAACACAGAAAACAACAACAATCATTCAGACCAGAAATCAGTGTTCTAATGAATTCCAGAGCGGTGCGATATTGACCAATTCAGCTGTGGAAGGTTCACCGACGCTGTACCCAAATAAAATTGACGTCCTTTTTTCCTACAAATGTCGCTTTCCTTTGGTGGTATTTGATCATCTCTGCAGTTTTTATTTTTTGAGCTATAAACAAAAAAAATCTGACAATTTTGAAAATCCAGATCCAGATCCAATAAAAAAAGTAATTTCTTCATCAATTTAGGCTAATATGTATTCTGCTACATGTTTTTGGTAAAAAAAAATCCCAATAAGCATATATTGATTGGTTTGCATCTACAAACTATGGAATACATTTATGGAATCTTTTTTTATGTATTTTTTTACTAGTAATGGTGGCGATCAGCAATTTTTAGCAGGATTGCGACTTTGCGGCAGACAAATATGACACTTTTTGGGGACTAGTGGCACCAATACAGTGATCAGTGCTAGAAAAAAATGCACTGTCACTGTACTGATGGCACTGACAGAGAAGGGGCTAACATCAGGGTGCGATCAAAGGTTTTAATGTGTTCCATGGGAGGGCTTGCTAACCCTGGAGGGGGGGAGTGCTTTGACTGGGTGAAGACAGATGTGTGTTTCTTCTTCCTCTCAGGCAGAACAACGATCTGCTTTATTTACATAGGCAGATCATCGTTCTGTCTGCCTTGGGAATGATCAGTGGGTCCCAGTGGACATCAGGACCGCTGATTGGCTCCCGCTGTGTACAGGTATGTGATTTTGTGCTTAAAGAGGAAGTAAACCCTGTTGGGTTTTACTTCCTCTTTTTTCCCCTGCAAAGTAAAAGCATAATGGGCTAGTATTCATCGCATACTAGCCCATTATGTGGCACTTACCCGCAAACAAAGCCCACAATGTCCCCGCTGGTGGCCGCACCCATCTTTGACCCCTCTTCCTTCCGGGGGCCGCGGGCTCCGGCTTTGTGACTGGCCGGACTTGCATGATGTCACACCTGCACATGCATGCGGGAGCCATCAGTCACGGCACTTGCTAGTGAAGAAACGGCACGGAGGGCCTTCACAGCACATGCACCGATGACCTCATCGGCACACTACAAGGTAAATATTTCCTAAACGGCAAACATTTAGGAGATATTTACAGTACCTATAGGTAAGCCTTATTATAGGCTTACCTATAGGTAAAAGTGACACAGAGAGGTTTACAACCACTTTAAGGGCCACCCTGCTTCAGTAAATGTATATGGGGCGGTCCTTAAGCAGTTAAGCAATATGTTTGCATAATAGCACACCACTCTGCATGGTCCCGCATGTCACCACACAGCAAGTGCAGCGCATCATGCTGCTGTGCAGTTACATGAATCACATGGGTCACATTGTACACTTCAAATAAAGTTCATTTAAAAAGAAAAAGCGGATCTGTGTGATGCGATAAATCACATGTCATACTCTCCCTCGCTGCACGGTTCAGCAGCCCAAAATTCTGTGCAGTTAGCAGTGGTTTGGGCTGCAGATCCAATGTAAAGAAGCCCTAAGCCCCTGTACACACGGCCGGAGATTTCCATAACCAAATCCGTCGGATTTTGCCTGTCGGATTTTGTCCATCGGATCTTGTCCGAAACTGTTGGATACACACGGTCGGACAAAGTTGGCGAAAAATCCGATCTTTCAGAACGTGATGACGTAATTTCGTTACGATGGTACTACATTCAGGCTAGTAGCCAATAGCTTTGATGTAGGAATTTGATCTGAGCATGCGTGCCACTTGGTCCGATCAAAATTCTGTACACATGATCGGTATGTCCGATCGGCCCAGTTGGTTGGGAAATATTTCCAACATGTTGGAAAATTGGGTCCGACGGATATTCCGACGGAATCAGTCCGATGCATACCACACACAGTCGGATTATCCAATGACACGGTCCGATAGGACACATTCTGACGAATTCTCCGACCGTGTGTACAAGGGCTAAGAGATACACATATACAAATACTGATTCTGTTGATTACTGTATACTTTTCAACTTTCTAAGCTTCCCAAATACATCCTACCATCATCTATAAACTAGAAGAAAGCAGGGGCGTACCTAGAGCATTTGGCACCCGGGGCGGATCCTATATTTGGCACCCCCCCCCCATTAAAATGTAAAAAATACCCCACTGTGCCCCCTGCATCCTTCAAATTCTCTTTGTCACTACTGCCTACCCCCTCTCCACAACTGCACCTCTGGACCCCTTTACATTACACAGCACCCTGCATCTCTGGGCCCCTTTAGATTACATAGCACCCTGCCCTTCTGGACCTCTTTACATTACATAACACCCTGCACCTCTGGACCCCTTTACATTACACAGCACCCTGCACCTCGGGACCCCTTTACATTACATAGCACCATGAACCTCTAGACCCCTTTACATTACACAGCACCCTGCATCTCTGGACCCCTTTACATTACACAGCACCCTGCACCTCTGGACCCCTTTATATTACACAGCATCCTGCACCTCGGGACCCCTTTACATTATATAGCACCCTGCCCTCCTGGACCCCTTTACATTGCATAGCACCCTGAACCTCTGGGCCCCTTTACATTACATAGCACCCTGCATCTCTGGACCCCTTTACATTACACATCATCCTGCAGCTCTGGACCCCTTTACATTACACAACACCCTGCACCTCTGGACCCCCCTGGACCCCTGTACATTACACAAGACCCTGTATCTCTGGACCCCTTTACATTACACAACACCCTGCATCTCTGGGCCCCTTTACATTACACAGCTCCCTGCACCTCTGGGCCCCTTTACATTACACAGCGCCCTTCGCCTCTTGGCCCCTTTACATTACACAGCCCCCTGCACCTCTGGGCCCCTTTACATTACACAGCCCCTTCGCCTCTGGGCCCCTTTACATTACACAACACCCTGATCCTCTGGACCCCTTTACATTACACAACACCCTGCAGCTCTGGACCCCCTGCATTTTACACAGACCCCCCCCCCTTCAGTGCAAACCCCCCCTTCAGTGTAGCCCCCATTCAGTGCAGACTCCCTCTTCAGTGCAGCCCCCCTCTTCAGTGCAGCCCCCGTTCAGTGCAGCTCCCCTCTGCAGTGTAGCCCCCGTTCAGTGCAGCCCCCCTCTTTAGTGTAGCCCCCCGTTCAGTGCAGCCCCCCTCTTCAGTGTAGCTCCCGTTCAGTGTAGCCCCCTTCTTCAGTGTAGCCCCCTGTTCAGTGCAGCCCTCCTCTTCACTGTAGCCCCCCATTCAGTGCAGCCCCCTTCTTCAGTGTAGCCCCCCGTTCATTGCAGCTCCCCTCTTCAGTGTAGCCCCCGTTCAGTGCAGGCCCCCTCTTCAGTGAAGCCCCCCATTCAGTGTAGCCCCCCCTCTTCAGTGCAGCCCCCCTCTTCAGTGTAGCTCCTCTCTTCAGTGTAGCCCCCATTCAGTGCAGCCCCCCTTTAGTGCGGCCCCCCTTTAGTGTAGCCCCCCTCTTCAGTGCAGCCACCCTTTAGTGCAGCCCCCCTTTAGTGCAGCCCCCTTCCTCAGTATAGCCCCCATTCAGTGCAGACCTCCCCATTCAGTACCTCAGATCAGCGCGGCGCAGTGGCACATGCTCAGCAGATCCCCTCCCCCTGTTTACACATAAACAGAGAGGAGGGGGAGGTGGCTGCTCGGCTGTGCCTGTGTGACATCAGTGATCACACAGACAGACAGCCCGCGGCCGCGAGAGGAGGGGATGGAAGGTGCACCTGTGTAACCCTGCACCCCCCGCACACCCCCTCCCTTGTTGCATCACAGCGATAGCTCGCCTCTCCTCTTCCTGCCTGTGCCTATCACTGTGTGCTGCCGCCTAATCCCAGAACGCTGCCACTGCTATAACCGCGGAGGGGGGTGCCGGCCTGACACCCCCCCAGTGTGTAGTACCCGGGGCGGCCCGCACCCCCCGCCCCCTACTTAGTACGCCCTTGCTTATCCTTTGGATTTGCATGTCAATGACTGATCTTTAGTTAAATATTAATTGGTTCTTTTATCATTAAGTAGAAATCTGAGAGAGCTAATGAAGACATAACTGTAATCCCACAACATATAATCAGCGCTTTCTTCGCAGTGAACAAGTGCTGAAGGCAGTCAAAAGTTACCGCCATTTTGACTGGAATATGAGGCCATTACATATGAAGGAATTGTTACTTCATAACACCAAACCTGAGATTTTAATATTACACCACTTCTCTGACTCAAACTACTCTCAAACCTATTGATTATGTATCCTATTCAATATTGTGTTTTTTTCTGAATCCTTTGTATACTTAAAGAGGAAGTAAACCCTCCTGCAAAAAAAAATAAAAAATACACCCTGCAAGATAAAGGCATAATGAGCTAGTAATTCCCCACAGCCATCCTCGTCTCCCCCTCAGGCCGCCGCCGGGGTTTGCTTCCGGGTATCGCGGCTCTGACGCTGTGATTGGCCGGAGCCATGATGATGTCACTCCCGCGCATGCGCATGGGGGGGTGCTGTGAATGGCACAGTACAACTGAAGCAACGGCATGTACTGCCATTGCTTCAACTGGCTTAAGTACGCATGTGCTGATGACGTCG
Source organism: Lithobates pipiens (assembly GCF_037356315.1). Lineage (NCBI taxonomy): Eukaryota > Metazoa > Chordata > Amphibia > Anura > Ranidae > Lithobates > Lithobates pipiens. The sequence continues at coordinate 16,665,861 of NW_027507790.1, forward strand.
GCACATGCAAATACAGGGATATCTCCTAAACCATGCAGGTTTAGGAGATATCCAGTGCAGCTACAGGCAAGCCTAATTATAGGCTTGCCTGTATTTTAACCCGCCTGGCGGTATTCCTGAGTCTGGCTCGGGGTGGAATTTCAGTACCATAAGCGGTAACCCCGAGCCAGACTTGGGATCGCATTGCAGGATACAGAGAGAGTTACTTACCTTGTCCCCTGGATCCAGCGATGTCCTCCGTGCTGTGTGTGCGAGCTGTCCTCCGCTCGATTCACACAGTGCCCGAATGCCGCTGAGCTCCATTCCCTGCGATGTTACGACACACAGGAGCGGAGATCGGCGCCAAATTCAAAAAAGTAAAAACACACAATACACATACAGTACTGTAATCTTATTTTTACTTTTTTATTTTTACTTATTTATTTATTTTCAGATTACAGTACTGTATAAAAAAATTACACACCCCCTTTGTTCCTAGTGGTCTGTCCAGTGCATGTAGTTTTATATTATAAATACATTTTTTTCTGCCTGAAATTTAGAGATTGTCCATAGCAACCAAAAAGTGTCAAAAGTGGTTATAGACCAGCTAGAAAACAGTGATAATAAATTATAATCACTTGCAGAATTGAGCGATAGCGATTTCTGGGGAAATTCATCATCAAACACTAAATCTAATGACAGCGACAATTCTGCAACTGAGCAAATTTCAGTGTTTTTGATTTGATAACATTATTTAATATTTTTTATTATTATTATATTATTATTTGTTATAATTATTTATAGTTATTTATTATATTAGAATTTATGATTTTGTGTTTCAAACTACTATCATACACAGGATGAGTTATTCCTAAGATTACAGGCCTACAATATAAAACGCCAAATTTCCATGCAAAATAACAGACCGCTTTCAGCACCTAATATCAGAAATAATCATAGCGCCAGGGAGGTTAAAGTGGTTGTAAAGGGTTTACAACCACTTTAAATACCAGTCATTATAGAGGCATTATCAGAATATTGTTGTCCACATTCATGTGACCCAAGAGATTATTGCTTTTTCTTCCCAATATTAGGAATTTTTTTCATTTACAGCCAACAAATATGTAACAGCTTGAACAACCACTAGTGAGAAAAAAAACAAGAGTAATCCATTCAACTTTCATTAAGGTTTGTTTATACTGCTTATTTTTTCTGCATTAACATATCTTATTGCATGGAAATGTACTTCAACAAAAAGCCCCATCTACTATTATGTGCTTATTTCACATATATACTTTGCAGCTTATTTTGTTTTTTAATAGGATGTGCAGCATCTTCATATCTTCTCACATGCAGACCCATTGAAAAGAATGGTCAATATTGATTTTTAGTTAATCTGCAATATGGAAAAATTCAATCTGGAATTGTTTTCCGTTACTTTGCAAAAAAAAAAAAATTAACAAAAACAAGAATTGAAAATACAATAAAATGCACCTAAGGCTAAAACAATGGTAGACCTGGATTGATTTTTCTCCTACTTTTTCTTTGACCATTGTGTTGGATTCTTACCTTGATTGTTAGGCCGCGTACACACGGGCGGATTGTCTGCCCAACTAAGTTCGTCAGACAATCCGACAGACAGTGCGTCCAACTTTTGAATGAACGGACTTGACCACACACGACGAACAGACAGTCCGCTGAAAGCTTGCGCGATGACGTGTACAGCACGTACGACGGGACTAGAAATATGACGTCCAATACACTGCAATGCAACCTTTCGCCGTGTAAATCCTTTCTGAGCATGCGCCATACTTAGTCCGTCCAACTTGCCTACTCACGAGCGGACTGTCCACTGAAACCAAGTTTGGACGGACAAAATTACGGAAATTCCGAAAGACTTAGTCCGCCAGACTGTCCGCTGAAGCCCACACACGAGCGGATTGTCCGCTGAAACACGTTTCAGCGGACTAAATTGGACGGACAATCCTCTCGTGTGTACGCGGCCTTAGCTTTCGCAACTTCCTGACCAAACACACTTTTATCCCTATTTATCTCTTTCTTGTTTTCTCTTCTACCCTCTTTCTTTCCTCTATCGCCACTCATTTCTGCTTTCTGACCTCCTATTTTGTGATGGTACCAACAACTGATCATCATAAACCTTGGTATTGCCTTAAGCTTTAGTCCTAAGACTTGCAGGGTCAGGATATTGTCTTTTTTAAATCAGGTCTGGGACTGTCAGACAGTATGTTCTGTCTGGTAGTCCCAGACCTTCAGGGCTCTGAGTGCACTGCTTTTGTATTGTTGATATACTGTGTATTTTTGCTATGTGGTAGCTTACTTTTCAGATAAATTTGATAAAACTGTCCTTTTGTACTTAATTATACAAAACTTAATAATTTTATTCTTAAATAAACATGTATTAAAAAAGCATTAATGCTCACTAGTGATGGACAAACTTCCGACGGGACGTTTCACGAACGATAATCCGATAGTTCGCGAACCGTAACGTTCGCGGCGGGCCCCATTGACTTCAATGGGAGGCGAACTTTGCAAACCTACAGGTCAAATTTGCAGCCACAAAATAATTACTAGCTGTGCAAACATAGTCCCACCACATGGCCAATGACATAACACATGTATGAGGTGAATCTGGGATCGACAACTACAAGCATTCTTTTTTTTATATGTGAAATTGTGACAATTCAGGACTGTGGAGCGCATGAAGGCAATGGAGGAGAGAGAAGGTCAGGGTAGGCAAAGAAGAGGGTGCAGGAGATGATCACCAGAAGCGTGACATACAACAATGACACCTGCACCGTGATAGAGTGATCTGACACCAGCACCATGATAGAGAGCACTGACATCAACAGCGTGACATACAGCAATGACACCTGCACCGTGATAGAGTGATCTGACACCAGCACCGTGATAGAGAGCACTGACATCAGCAGCGTGACATACAGCAATGACACCTGCACCGTGATAGAGTGATCTGACACCAGCACCGTGATAGAGAGCACTGACATCAGCAGCGTGACATACAGCAATGACACCTGCACCATGATAGAGTGATCTGACACCAGCACCGTGATAGAGAGCACTGACATCAGCAGCGTGACATACAGCAATGACACCTGCACCATGATAGAGTGATCTGACACCAGCACTGTGATAGAGAGCACTGACATCAGCAGTGTGACATACAGCAATGACACCTGCACCGTGATAGAGTGATTTGACACCAGCACCGTGATAGAGAGCACTGACATCAGCAGCGTGACATAAAGCACTGACACCAGCACCGTGATATACAGCACTGACACCAGCACCGTGATATACAGCACTGACACCTGCACCGTAAGCAGCCCCAGGAGGAAGTCAGCATAGCACAGGGATGGTGGGAGCCCCTCATAATGAGCATAGCACAGGGATGGTGGGAGCCCCTCATAATATGCACAGCAGAGGTACAGCCCCAGGAGTAAGTCAGCATAGCACAGGGATGGTGGGAGCCCCTCATAATAAGCAGCCCCAGGAGGAAGTCAGCATAGCACAGGGATGGTGGGAGCCCCTCATAATGAGCATAGCACAGGGATGGTGGGAGCCCCTCATAATATGCACAGCAGAGGTACAGCCCCAGGAGTAAGTCAGCATAGCACAGGGATGGTGGGAGCCCCTCATAATAAGCAGCCCCAGGAGGAAGTCAGCATAGCACAGGGATGGTGGGAGCCCCTCATAATGAGCATAGCACAGGGATGGTGGGAGCCCCTCATAATATGCACAGCAGAGGTACAGCCCCAGGAGGAAGTCAGCACAGCACAGGGATGGTGGGAGCCCCTCATAATAAGCAGCCCCAGGAGGAAGTCAGCACAGCACAGGGATGGTGGGAGCCCCTCATAATAAGCAGCCCCAGGAGGAAGTCAGCATAGCACAGGGATGGTGGGAGCCCCTCATAATAAGCAGCCCCAGGAGGAAAACAGCATGGCGCAGGGATGGTGAACTTTACAAACCTACAGGTCATATTTGCAGCCACAAAATAATTACTAGCTGTACACACATAGTCCCACCACATGGCCAATGACATAACACATGTATGAGGTGAATCTGGGATCAACAACTACAAGCATTCTTTTATTATATGTGAAATTCTGACAATTCTGGACTCATGAGACAATGAAGCGAGGGAAGGTCAGGGTAGGCAAAGAAGAGGGTGCAGGAGATGATCACCAGCACCAGCGCCATGATATAGAGCACTGACACCTGCACCGTGATAGAGTGATCTGAGACCAGCACCATGATAGAGAGCACTGACATCAGCAGCGTGACATAAAGCACTGACACCAGCACCATGATATACCAGTCCTTAAGGATTAGCAGACTGTACCTCACTCAACCCTATATACTGTAGTAAGCTATACCTTACCAGTCCTTAGAAGGACCTCTGTGCAATTAGTAGGTTGTGATTAACAGACTGTACCTCACTCAACCGTATATACTCTAGTACGCTATACCTTACCAGTCCTTATAAGGACCTTTGTGGAACTAGTAGGTTGTGATTAGCAGACTGTACCTCAGTCCCTATACTGATAAAGGACTGGTGCAGAATAGGGCAGCAGTCAGCAGTAGTGCACCTGAACCCTATATATTGGGGACATATACCAGTCCTTAAGGAATAGCAGACTGTACCTCACTCAACCCTATATACTGTAGTACACTATACCTTACCAGTCCTTATAAGGACCTTTGTGGAACTAGTAGGTTGTGATTAGCAGACTGTTCCTCAGTCCCTATACTGATAAAGGACTGCTGCAGAATAGGGCAGCAGTCAGCAGTAGTGCACCTCAACCCTATATATTGTGGACCTATACCAGTCCTTAAGGATTAGCAGATTGTACCTCACTCAACCCTATATACTCTAGTACGCTATACCTTACCAGTCCTTAGAAGGACCTTTGTGCAACTAGTAGGTTGTGATTAGCAGACTGTACCTCAGTCCCTATACTCATAAAGGACTACTGCAGCAGAAGGGCAGCAGTCAAGTATAATATTCTTTCTATATTTGGAAGAAAGAATATTATACGTGTACAAGCCTATTACAATACCAGTCCTGAAAAGAACCTTTGTGGACCTAATAGTAACAGCTACTGATTAAACTGACTGTCCCTCACTGCCACACACAGCTTCCTGCCTGTCCCTATTTAAACTGACAAAACACAGGCTGCTGGAACAATAACTTGAATAGCACTCAAAACTATATCCTGTACTACTTTACCATACCAGTCCTGAAAAGGACTTTTGTGGACCTAATAGTAACAGCTAATGATTAAACTGACTGTCCCTGCTGCACACAGCGTCCTGTCCCTCTCTCTACACTGACAAAAGACAGGCTGCTGCAACAATGACTTGAATAGCAGTGCCTCAAACCTATATCCTGAACTACACCTAACACCTATACCATACCAGTCCTTAATAGAACTTTTGTGGACCTAATAGCTAGCGATTTGGGTAACTGCAGTCTCTCCCTGCTCCACACAGCAACCTTTCCCTATAGTGACATACGAAAGAATGTAAAATGGCCGCCGGATCGGGTCTATTTATAAGTTAGGGGGAATGTCCAAGTGTCCATGTGCTGTAATGTCTCAATTGGCTGTCCTGTACCACATGATGGATGTGTCATCATAGGTCAAAGTTCTTTTACACAGTAAACACGTAAGTCCGCCGGGCGAACAGCGGCAATAGTCTGCCTGTAATAAAATAAATAAATAAATCACATAGAGGTTAGAGGTTTGCCTACGGGAACAAAAATAACCCCTCATTTCCTACAGGCGTTACAAGGACAAAAAAGTGTCATTTGATGTCGCTTCTGCCCAGCAATTGTATGGAGACGGGTGGGGGCCATCTTCCCCTCACTCATCTCCATACCCAGATATTGACAGGAAGCGATCGCAATCGCCTCCGCCGCTGCCGACGGCTCCGGTAAGTGGTGGAGGGCACCGGATCATGGCGGGAGGGGGGCCCCATTCCTGCCGCCGATAAAAGTGATCTTTCAGTAAATCCGCTGCAGAGACCACTGTTATCTTGTAGCGGTCCACCCGCTGAAGAAGGGGATACCGGGGTTATGTCAGCTAGCTGCTACCATAACAACGATATCCTACTTCAAACAGCCGACGTAAAATTGTGTAAAAAAATCTTTTTTTTCTCCTACATTTTCCAAAAACTTGTGGCAAAAAAAATAATTTTCAAAGGACTCACTATGCCTTTCAGAAAATACCTTGCAGTGTTTCATTTTGTGGGTGTTTCCACTGTCCTGGTGCTCCAGTGCCTCCAAAAATGTGATAAGTAGTCAGAAAATTAGATGTAAAATACATGCATAATTTATGCTCCTTAAGATTACTCCTTGGATTTTTGGCCCTGATATGCATCTAAGCTGTGAAAAAGTCTCACACGTGGTATCTCTATACTTGGGAGGCATAGCAGAATGTCTTTTGGGATGTAATTATACGTATGCCTATGTGTGTGAAAAATAACGTGTTAAAATTCCAACTTTGTGAAAAAATAAATCTTTATTTTCCCAAAAATTATGACAAAAAAATTCTATCCTAAAAAACTCACTATGCCTCTTACTAAATACCTTAGACCAGTGGTTCTCAACCCTCCTAATGCCGTGACCCCTTGATAAAATTTCCCAAGTTGTGGAGACCCCTAACAGTAAAATTATTTTTCATAGCGTGAGTTTTCAGCACCCAAGGCAAGAAAAGTAATTTGCGCCCCTAACCCACGGACATTTAGTGCTCCCTGAGTCCCTTCCACTCGTACAGTATTAAAACCCCTTATGGTACATTTTAGGATGTACCACTCTATTTCCTTTCTTTCCCTTTTATTTCTCTATCCTAATTTCTTGTTTTTTTTTTCCCCATCCCACTCTCTAGCCATCTTTCTTGTTCTTTCTCTTATGCTTTCTCTCCCTTTTTCTTTGTTCCTCCCCCTCTTTCCTCTCCCTTCCATGTACTCTCTATTTTTATTCCTTCTCTTACTCCTTGGTGGGGGGAATAGGATGAGTGGCAATGCTGGGGGGAGTTCTGATCAGCCAACTTAGGTGCTCTTGATCAAGGTCATCTGCTGATCTGAAAACTGTAGTGGCAGCTATAATCACAAGTAGTGTTAATCTCTGTGTCTCTGGCTTCCCTGTGTCTCTGACTTTGTGGTGTCTCGCAGCAGTGACACCAATACCAAAATCAGGAGATAGGGTCCCCTACAGGCCCTCCTATTTCACATTCCTCACCAGTCAGCTGACCTCTAGTTTCTCCTACCCAGCCATGCCGTAAACTGAATGGGCAGCTGCAAAGTGGCTGAGTGGGAGGCTGCGAGCTACAGGAACAGCCCAGCTGCTGGCCACAAAAATCTGGAAGAGCAGTGCGGGCTTCAGGAACAGCCCAGGATTCGGTAACCCCTGGCAAATCATCATTCAACCTCTGAGGGGGTCCCAACCCCCAGGTTGAGAACCACTGCCTTAGACTGTTTACTTTCCAAAACAAGGGGTCATTTGGGGGATATTGGTACTGTCTTTGTATTTTAGGTCCTCAAGAAAAGTGATAGGCAGTCATTGCATGACGATTGATCACTTTTCAAAAATGTATGCTATATTTTGTAAACTTTCAAGCTGATTTGAATTATTTTTACCAAATGAATGTAGCACAATACATTTTGGCCTACATTTAAGAAGAAAGAACAAAACCTAAGAAAAACATGTTCTCTCAAAATGTTCTGAATTTCTTTGCTTTTATAGCAAAGAAATAAAAAAGTAGTGGTGATTAAATACCACCAAAAGATAACTCTACCTGTCTCAAAAAATAATATAACATTTAATTGGGGTACAGTGTTGCATGACTGGGTAATTGCCATTCAAAATTTGTCAACACTGAGCTGAAAAATGCCCTGGGCAGGAAAGGGGTGAAAGTGTCTTGAGGTGATTAAACGTGAGAAAATTTCTATCTTGTAAATTTGAGCAGATCTTCTGATTTTTAAGCCTCTAGTGATATCAAAGCTTTACCCATTTGAACTAGCCACAGATCTGTATTTGACCCAACAGAGAATCAATATAAGCATTACATGAATGGCAGATCACTCCACTCTACTTTTAGCTGAGAGCTAAACTAAGAGCTGCCTGTAAGCTGGTAATGCAAAGAATCAAATCTAGGAACACTGTGGGCATGTTTGACATGTGACAACGTGCAAGAATACAGAAATAGGGTGCACAACCATTTTTTTTTCCCAGTGCGACTTTTCTCCATGAAATGTATTGCCCGTCTGCTCAGCAACTAAAAGGTCTGTCCTTAACGTCTTCCTGCAATGTTTTCATGAAAGAAATGTATGTTATTAAACAGCGAGTGCTATAAGACATTGAAAGTGGGAATAATCTTCCTGACTGCCTAAAGGCATATGTTGTTATAAATGATTACTGATGTCTGAATCCTCATAGAGATATATAATGAGAATATGTGTTTGAAGTTACAGGTCTTCCTAGATACCAGTGGAAATGTAGGGTATGTTTAATCTCTGGTACCTCTGCCTCACTCCACATTACGTTCTAAAAAGTGGTTAACAGTTCACCTCAGTTTCATATAACTTTAATGACCGTAGATCGTCAGGCTGCATGACAAGTAAGGACATGGCATTTTTTTACTACTGTGTGTGTATTAAGTGTACTAAGCAGCACTGTGTTGGCAGTACACTAGAGAGATGGAGAGCTGCTCTCGCAGCAGTGCTCTACTCATAAGTGCTGCATAGGAATCATGAGCATTGTTGATTGGAGCACTCTGAAGGGGACATATAGGAGTATGGGAAACCTATACTACTTTATTCTGTGTAAGAGCTGTGGTCAGAACTTCCAAAAAGCAGCTTAAAGTGGTTTCAACCCTAAAAGAAAAACATGCTCCTGTCCCTTTAAGGCACGACATATAGCACAGTGCTTTTTCCTGGTCAGTTGTCCCTTTCTATGTTGTACGGTACCTGGCTGATCCTGCCTGTTCCTGTCTTCCCCTCTGTAAACTGACCACATTTATCATGGCTGCTGATCTCTGATAGTGTGGTCAGTTTACATGCCTTCATCATCCAGCTATCTCTTCAGCATCTCTGCATCTCCCCCTTCCTCTCCCTCTCTCCCTATCTCTTTCGTAGTCTGTGTGAGAGCCAATCTCCTCCCTGCCCTTCCCCTCTTCTCTTCTCTCCTCTCCTCCCCATGTAATTCTATTCCCTGCAGCCATGCCAGTGCTTGAAAAGCAAGAAAACTTATACCTATAATTATTAATAAATAACTTAACCTATAATTATTTTTAGCCTCTCTGTTTTAGATCCCTGTTCAGTGCAGTGTGTGTTTTTTCCTGAAATCATAATGCTAAATACCTTCTTTTTCAGAGCCCTGCTGTGCAGAAACATGCCCTCCCTCTGCCAGCTTGCCTTCATCATAGGGGAATCTCAGCCCCTCCCAATGTGATATCTTCGATCTGGAAGGAAAGCAGAGAGATGTCACGTGACAGGATTCTGCAAACAAGGTATTTAGCATAGTAATTTTTGGAAAACACATACAGAACAGGGACCTAAAACAGAGAGAAGCAAAGTAATTAATACATGCGACTTTGCAACTGCTTTAATACAGTGTAATATACAGTATAGGGAATTTAAAAATTATTTCTAGTCCATACCGGTCTGAACTGTGTTTTGGGGCTTGTCTGACCACTTTTTATAAAGAAAATTTAATAGAAGAGCAGTTGTCCACACAGGGTTTATTCAGCATCAAAACAGGCATAGTAAAAATAATATCAAGCCACTTGGGTTCCTCTCTTCAGCAACACCACTACGTAGGCCCTGGACCTAGGCCTTTGGCCTTTAACTGGTCCTTCAGACCATCTAACACAGTATTTTTATGTTTCCTTTATGTGTACCTCTCTCAGCTTACCCTGCTTACCTTGCTCTCTCAGCCCTTCGGGCTCTTCCAGCCTTTTTAGTCGCAGCACCCTGCTGCACGGGCCCACGCCTTGGCCTTTCGTTAGGGGATCTTCGGACACCCCAGGCTCTCTCAATCCTCTGAGACATCTAGTTTTTCTCAGTCCCCTAAACTTGCCTAGTTGTCTTAGCCCTTGTACACACGGTCGGACATTCCGACAACCAAATCCGTCGGATTTTGTCCGACGGATTTTGTTCGACGGATTTTGTCTGAAACTGTTGCATACACACAGTCGGACAAAGTTGTCAGAAAATCCGATCGTACTTAACGTGATGACGTTTTTTCGTTAGGACGGGACTACGTTCAGGCTAGTAGCCAATAGCTTTGGTCTAGGAATTTGATCTGAGCATGCGTGGCACTTTGTCCGATCAGAATTCTCTACACATGATCGGACAAAGTCCGATCGGATCATGTTGTTGGAAAATTTTATAGCCCAGCTGGAAAACTTGGTCCGTCGGATACTCCAACGGAAACAGTCCGATGGAGCCCACACACTGTCGGATTATCCGACAACACGGTCCTATCGGACATTGTCCATTGGAATGTCCGACCGTGTGTACAAGGGCTTAGCGCTCATAGTCCTCCAGACTCACTTAACCATCTCAACTCTCTCAGCCCTCTAGATAAGGAACTGTCTCCAGAGCAGAGCACACCTGTATCCAAACAGGAGCCCTAAGCTTTGCCCTGTCATTATAAGGGCTGTGAGTAGGGATGAGCCGAACACTCGGTTCGGTTCGCAGCAGAACATGCGAACAGGCAAAAAATGTGTTTGAGCACGCGAACACCGTTAAACACCGTTAAAGGCTTAGTTATTGCCTGCAAGTTATTGCCAGAAAAAGTGTTTGGGGACCCAGGTCCTGCCCCAGGGGACATGCATGTATCATTGCAAAAAAATAAAGTTTTAAAAAACTGACATTTTTTTTGGGAGCAGTGATTTTATTAATGCTTAAAGTGAAACAATAAAAATGAAACATTCCTTTAAGTATCGTGCCTGGGGGGTGTCCTTAGTATGCCTGTAAAATAGCCCATCTGTCCTATGTTTATGACAGTGCCACAGTAAAATGACATTTCAAAAGGAAAAATTTAAATGTAAAACTGCTCGCGGCTGTAATGTATTGTCGGATCCCAGCAATATAGATAAAAATACCAAAAAAAAATGGCATGGATATCACCCCCAAAATCCATACCAGACCCTTAAAGTGAACCCCACACCCAAATTTTTTTTAAAAAATGTGGGAGCCCCCAGGCACTATATACTCTGAACAGCAGTATATATACTATACGACCTGCCCTATATACACTGCAGAAAATTGGGCCTTAGGTGTTGGTGGTACCAGAACACTGTAAGCCCTCACAGTTACTCGTGTTGGGTGCAGGATGGGCCCTGCTGTGAAATATTTAATCAATAATTGTAATTACATGCCCCTGTTAAACAGGGACAGAAAAATTGGGCCTTGGGCGGTGGTGGTGGTGCCACAATACTGTTACCCCTCACAGATACTCTTGTTGGGTGCAGGAACAGGCCCTGTTGTGAAATATTATATCAAAACTTGTAATTACATGCCCCTGTTAAACAGGGGCAGACAAATTAGGCCTTGGGCGGTGGTGGTGGTGTCACAACACTGCAACCCCTCATAGATACTCTTGCTGAAATCAGGAACAGGCCCTGCTGTGAAATATTAAATCAAAAATTATAATTACATGCCCCTGTTAAACAGGGGCAGAAAAATAGGGGTTTTGGTGGTGGTGGTGCCACAACACTGTAACACCTCACAGATACTCTACTTGGGTGCAGGAACAGGCCCTGCATTTAAATATTATATCAAAAATTGTAATTACATGCCCCTGTTAAAAAGGGGGAGAAAACTGGGCCTTGGGTGGTGGTGATGCCACAACACTGTAACACCTCACAGATACTCTAGTTGGATGCAGGAACAGGCCCTGCTGTGAAACATTAGATCAAAAATTGTATTTACATGCCCCTGTTAAACAGGGGCAGAAAAATTAGGCCTTGGGTGGTGGTAGTGGTGCCCTAAATCAAAAATATTGTTGGAAGCTAGCATCATCAACATTAAGGAGGAATAGGAAGGATAGTCAGAATAGGCAGTCTTCAAGGGATCGCACATCCATAGCAAATTCAATCAGTTGCATCAGCATCAGGTGCTTGATAGCTGCTGATCCAAGACTAATTCATTTTTATAAATGTGAGCCTATCAACAGAGTCTGTGAACAGGTGCACTTTTTGATCCATTACAAACCCTCCAGCACCACTAAATATGCGCTCGAAAAGCACACTGGATGCAGGTCAGGCCAGTAGCTCAATTGCATATTGAGCAAGTTCTGGTCAGTGATCCATCCTCAAGACCCCGTAACCCAGTGGATGTTCTGTTGGAAAGGTCTCCAAGTCTTCTCTTGCTCCTAGACATTCCTGCATCATGTAATGCAGATGCTGGCATTGGTTGCTTGAACCTATCAGACCTTGGCGCTGAGGACTTAAAAATTGTTTAAAGGCATCGGTCAGCCAGCCACCTTCTCCACTGCTCTTCCTCTGACTGAATGAAGACTCAGCAACAGGTTGTCCAGCACCAGGAGATTGTAACCTCCCAGGGTCTGTGAATGCATTGCACAAACTTTTCTTCAAGGCCTTCTGAAGATGTTTAATCCTCTGCTCCCTCTGCGAAGGCAGAATGAGTTCTGCAACCTCACCCTTGTAATGTGGATTAAGAAGGGTTGCCAGCCAGTAATGATCCCTCTCCTTGATACCACAAATTCTAGGGTCCTTTCGCAGGCTTTGCAGAATCAGGGAGGCCATGCAGCGTAAGTTTGCAGAGGTATTCAATTCTGTGTCCTCTGGGTCACTAAGGATCACATGATCCATAACGACCTCCTCCCAGCCACGTACAACTCCTTGGGTTTCTGGGGACCAAAAACAATCCCTTGAAGACTGCTGCTGAGTGTTATCCTCTACATCTATGCTGGCACAATCCTCCTCCTCCTCTTCTTCCTGTGTGTTTGGTGGGCCCGTGGGAATGCTATCTGGATAAAGGAGGCCTTGAGAGGTAAGGAAGTCCTTCTCTTCCTCCCGCTGTTCTTTCTTTCTCAACCTAGCAATGCCAAATTGAATTTCAATCTATTACTTTTGACCAAACCTCCTTTAATACCATAAGGCCAAGAAAAGATGGAGAACTATTTTCCCACAAGACGATCAGTGTGACTGGTCTGAATTTGAGGAGACATATATGACTTTGCTGATTGAACTCCGTAAGCTAAAACTTAAATCTACTGCCCTATGCCTAGGAGTTGTGGAACTATGGGAGACTGAAGCCAAACTGTAGTCCTTTGATTGCATTCAAGCTATTTAGTCTGAGGTTTTTGCCTTCGTGGAAAATTAGCTGGCACTACCCTACCAAATATTTGTAAACCCATAATGTGTTTACTCGGCCTGTTGAAAGATCTTCTAATCTATACATCCACTAAAGATTCCTGCTATTCTACAATGTACACTAAGAAACTCATTCTCCTTAAGTAAAACAAACCTCACTTCCCTCACTAGCAGAATGGATTTCCTTGATCAACATAAATCTACTGCTATGCAAACTAACAAATGAGCTTAGACAGAATGTGAAACAGTTTGTTGAGATCTGGGGACCCTCAATCTCCTTCCCCCGTACACTTCCCCAGCACACCCTGGTAATTTTTACATGCATATTTTTTTCTTTCTCATGTTTTAGAGGATATCCCTTTTAACTGAGGTTGCCATGTAATGTTAAATTGTTTATGTACAACACACAAAGCCATTTATAACACTGGGAACACCAAAATCAAAGGTCAGGACTATTCATGTTTTTATTCTAATGTTTTCTTTATTGATCTTTTTTTTATTGTTCTCTTTATTGCAAAACATAGTAAAAATGACCTTTAAAAAAGAACGCAAGGACCAGGAGTAGGTAATGAACAGAATGCAGAGGTCAGGAGTATGTGACACACAGACAGCAAAATACAGGTGTAAATAATGCACAAACTGCAGGAGACAGGAGTATTTAGGGCACAGAGTACAGGGGACGGGAGTACATAAAGTACAAACTACAGAGGTCGGGAGTACATAATGCACAGAGTACAGGAACCAGGAGTATATAAGGCAATAGAGTGCAGGAATACCAATATATAAATATAAAATCCGGGCTGAGTAATAAAAGTTAAGCAGCTTGCTATAAAATTTTGATACCAATGTGTATTATATCTATATAACCAGAGAAAGCAGTGCTACAAATTCTGCACTTCACAACTGTCATTGTTGGAGATTTGTGCACACAGAATTTGTAGTGCTGCTTTCTCTGATTATATAAATAGGAGTCAGGAGTACATAAGGCACAGAGTGCAAGGATCAGGAGTAAGTGACGCATAAAGTGCAGCTACCAGGAATAAGTAACACACAAAGCATGTGGGTCAGACAAATTCCTTCTCTAAGCATCCCCCCCCCACTACAATCCCAATACCATAAAAAAAAGAAGAAAGACAAATGCAGGGACCAGGAGTACATTACGCATAGAGCACAGGCCTCAGGATTAGGTAACACACAGAGCACAGAGGACATAAGTACAAAATACAGGGGTTATGAGTATGTAAGACACAAAGCACTGAGGTCAGGAGTACGTAGCATACAGAGTGCATAAATCAGAAGTACATAACACAGATGCAGGGGTCAGGAGTGCATGATGAACAGAGCACAGGGATAAGGAACATGTAAAGCACAGAACACAAGGATCAAGAATAAGTAATGCACAAAGCAGAGAGGTCAAGTGTTACGTAACACACAAAGCAACAGCAGGACTCAAGAGTAAGTAATGCACAGAGTGTAGGGGTCAAGAGTAAGTAATGCATAAAGCTCAGGGGACAGATGTACATAACATGCAAAGCAAAGGGGTAAAAATATGTAAAACAGAGCATGGGGGTCATTCTTAGACAAAGATTCCCTTCTATTTATTAAGTTATTTATGAACCAATTCCCCCACCCCGTCCCCATTCCTTCCCTATCTTCCTTCCCCTGCCCTCTTTTATCTCCCTTTGTGTCTTGCGTTTCCTTTTTCTGCTTTCCTTTCTTCTCTTTTATAAACAACATACCAATGACCAGTTTTATGGTATTTCTAACTTCCCTTGAGGGAATGGAGAGTTTTATATTGGGTTTGTGTCATTTGAGAGTTTGCTGATCCCCTCTTATACATGGATCTCATGTATTTGCTGTAGATACTTATATTATATCATGCATACTCTTGCACCACTAATTGTCTACTATTGTTTTGTTGCAATAGAAACTGCCCTTCTACCCCCCCCCCCCCCCCAGGTTAACCAAAGTAGCAAAAAAAATTGTATCATACATTTTGACACCTGCAAGGTGCTTGGTAGCTCTTCACTGGAATACAAACTCAGCACCAACCCCTATTGAGCTATACACTAGGATAAAAGATGTGGTGATCATGGAGTCAATTACAGCAGGATTATTGGACACGGTAGAACAATGAAATGTGGTGTGGGAGCCCTGGCACTCAAAAGAGGATCCCCCTGAGAACTTACAGCCCACTATTGACTTGGATTTTGGCTCTCTATGAACCCAGGTGTGAGGAGCCTTTTTTATTTTTCTTCAACTTTGTTTAATGTTTTCTGGATATTCTGTGAGATTATTAAAGTGGATAGATGTCTCTTATTTAGGGTTTAGTATTATTCTTGAGCACTGTAATGGATTGGCATAATGAGGATTACTTCATATGATTGTTCTCCTATTTAATTTGCATATGCCATTATGGATATTGATAACTGTAGCTTTTTTGGACCTGCTTTAGACCTCCTGTTTTGGTCTCATGCGATGCCTGCCATCTATTCTTTTTTCCTTTAGTTAATTATAAAAAAAATGCCTTTCTAGCTAAAATAAAACATTTGATAAAAATTCCCTCCTTCTTCCAATACAATGCTTCCTCAGGACAAAACCACCCCCAGCTAAAATTCTCCCTCCTTCTCAAAAAGTACTCATCTTGGCATTGCTTTACATCTGTTTGTGGATGCCCTGGGTCCCAATGCTTTAACACCTGTAAATGTTTCCTTTAATTTGTGTGCTTTTGGCATCTGCTGGCTTCTTTTCCTGCCTGCCAGTCTATATGCCACCCACCAGACCAGCAGTAGCCAGCTTCTGTCCCTGCTGTCCAGCCTGTCTGCTGCCTGACAGACCTGTAGCGCATACTGTATCTGTGGGAAGTGCTTCTGAATTCCTCTTGGACTTTGTGTTGTAGGTCTGACAGGTGGCAGGCAGAGACTGAAGTCATCAGCTGGCAAAGCACATGAATTAAAGAAAAAGATGTGACATCAGGCACCCCGCAGATGAGAGCCATGTAGCCCTGGTGCCAATGAACTTCAGAGCTCCAATTTATATGCTCCAGTTTATAAAGACAAAACATTTTTTTTTTAGCAAAAGGACATCATATAGCAACCCTATACAAAGGGCAAAACAAAACCTCAAGTACACAAAATAGAACTTTTTTTTCTTCTCATCGTATGTCTTAGATACTATTATAGTATTTTTTTTTTCAGATTTAAAATGGTAAAAGGTATGATCTGAGTGTTTCCAAGTAACAAAAACAGCAGACACAGCCTGTCAGTCTCTTGTGAAAACAAAAACTCAGAAATGCTGGTGGTTAGTTTATATCTTCAAAGCTAATGCAGTATAACATGCCTGGCTCCTGCACTCTACTTTTAAAAACAGAAATTCTCAGCATTTAGAGCACCAAAGGAGCAGTCTTTCACTCTCCCACACTGAAAATGAATAAATTTCTTACTGAACAGAAACCACTACCCTAGTCAGCCATTATGGAACAAGTCCTTAATTTTCTAAAAGACGTAACCTGTGTGTAGTGGCTCAGTTGCCATGAATGCTGACTTGCATAGATTGGTTTACTTATCATTAGCTGGTATGATCATTCTGCTTCTTTAGCCTCCTGCAGGACAGTCAATATTTAATTGATTCTTCTCCTAATAATCTGTAGAAAACAAAAGGAATTTAATTGGATAGTAACCTCCAGCAGCTTTATGCTTTTCTTCACACATTTAAATGTCTATGCTGTTTTGCTGTGAAAAAAAAACAACTTGTTGTTTGTAGAGCTCAATAGCTTAAGCTCCAATTTACATACACAAATAAATGACCTACGGGAGCATCCTTTCTTGCTTTTCACTGTTCAGATGAGGTTGTAGAGAGGCAATCCTGAAGGCAACCTTCTGCTGTTGTGCCCTCACTTTCTAAAAACCACGTTGGTCTGTGACTTCTGTGTTACGGGTGCAACCTACTGTATAGTAAACGTTTATTTGTAACACAATAATTTTAAATTAATAGGAAAAAGAATATTGAAAGATACATTTAAATATGTAAAAATAAAATTGACCCCAAGTCCTTATATTTTCCTTAAAACTAAGCCAACATAAATGTTAGTGATTCATTTACCTTAAAATGGTTGCGAACCCTTGCATTTACCCAGTGAAGTGACTAACCTTAGATGATACACAGAGATGAGACAAATTTTCTCTTCTCTACAGCCGTTTAAAGTGAAGAATATTATGCAGCTTGTCTGAGTTTTCAGAAAGCAAGGCACAGGGAGCTGAAGTTACACTCTGCAGATCTCAGTAAGAAGAGCTCTGAGAGCTGATTGGAGGGAAGGGATCCCCCTTCTTCACAGCACAACATCCAGAAACATATCTGAGGCTGTCAATCACAGGCTGTATGCTGGAGCTTCTTCCCCAGTCACTTATTTTATCCCTTGGTGTCAGGAAAACTAGTCAAAAGTGTCTGGAGTTTCCTCCCTTGTAATTTTTTTAAATCTTGTGTAGCGCCAGCTCCCGAAGAGCATGCACTATATGTTTTGAAATTTAATGTTACACCTAAACTGCAGTTTGGTTTGGGTATGATTTTTCCAAATTTTGGCCTCAGCATCAGTCTGACTGGACTATAGGGTGTTCGGCCTGGCCATAGGGGCATTGTCTCTTCTGGCAGGCATGGAAACACAGTTTGGTTGGGTGATTTAAGATTACTTTCTCTCAGAGCCCGCCCAGAGGGAGTGTCACTCTTGCTATGCTTTCTGGGAGAGGGTACTTAAGATGCGGATGTCATGTGGTTCGGGGTTCTGGTCCAGAAGTATGTTCTGACTCCATGGTCCTGGTCCTCCTGACCAGCCCCCAGGAACGCTATGGCCTGGGGTGCAGATCCACCCGACTTTATGTCTCTGGGCTGGATAGCCCGAGGCAAGGAAAGTAAGGAAAGGATTCGGAGGTGGTCCGGTGCCGTCTCCGGTTGTGGAGAGGCCCGGCAACTTCATAGATAGCCAGGGGAAGACTCTTCAGAAGAAGGCCACGCACGGGTTGGCTTCTTAGTAAGAGCCTGGTAAAGCCAAAGGACCTAAGTGAATCCAGTCTCGTGGGTATCGCCGAACCGGTTGAAAGATACTGGTACCACACGAATGTTCTACAAGTCCTAGTTTCCTACATGTTCTACAACAACGTCTGTGGCAGAGACTTATTCCTACGTGTTCTACAACAAAGTCTGTGGCAGAGACTTATTCCTGATTTAAGCACCTTGTTGGCTGCTAGGCCTTGTGAGAGAGGGACAATCCAACTTGAGAGAACATCCAGCTATGAATGGCTATTCTCTGGATTTAGTCGAAGTAAACAAGTCCTTTATGATTGACTTTGACACTAAGGGGGTTATTTACGAAAGGCAAATCCACTTTGCACTGAAAGTGCACTTGAAAGTACAGTCGCTGTAAATCTAAGGCGTAGAGCTGAAATGAGTGGAAGCTCTGCTGATTTTATCATCCAATCATGTGCAAGCTAAAATGCTGTTTTTTATTCTCCTTGCATGTCCCCTCGGATCTACAGCGACTTTACTTCCAAGTGCACTTGCAGTGCAAAGTGGATTTTCCTTTAGTAAATAACCCCCTAAGAGTACCTGAACTTTCTTCCCTAACCCTCTGATCCTATACTAAGAGACTGTTCGTTAATGAAGTTTTTACAAATAAAAATCCCTTTAAGTGGATCTGTTGTCAGTCTCTAAAGTTTCTGTGCCATCTACCACGGGAAACCCCTAGACGCAAATCGAGGTGAAGAAGGTAACGGTAAGCTCAATCAAACCAGCAGTTCCTTTGGGGGGTCAGTGCTATTGTGGGGGCTTGCAGTCCAGGATTTACCGCTACTTTTCGAAAGAATGGACTGTGTATGTGGTGAATACATGACAGAGGGTTGTGTGTTTTTTTTGACTACGCCATTTTGTGAAATGGACATCCACTGCTGGTGCGTAAGCGTGGGAGGAGCCTGGAAAAGGCCTGCGAGTTGCGCAGCCAAATGAACCAGTGGGAGGAGTCTTGCCTTTCTCTTTGCCCTGCATGAGGCACCACGTGAGAGTGTCGCGGAAGAGAGAGGAGGAAGGCTGTACGTTAGATTAAGAGCGAAGCTGCTGAAAATGTTTGACGTTCCAAGAGCATCACCTGCCATGAGTCCTAGGATGCCAATTGCTGGTATCAATGCGGGTGTGAGGCTCCCAGGAACTTTGATTACAGACAAGGGGATACACCTGGCACCTCAAGGTCGTTTCCTACGTTACACCTCAGGAGACACTGAAACCCATGGGATGCTGTGTGGGAAGTGTGCAGGACTGGCCATAAGTCCCCAGTCATTCACCTGTTGTACAGGATGCGGGGAGTACCTATTTCGTGTGGAACAACCTGTTGTGCCGCAAAGGGCCTTACGAGTGGACTGGACCACGGGCGTGGTCGTGGAGGAGTTTTCTGCTCATACTCCTGTCGCAAGGCCTACCACAGCCGTGATGTCAGTCACGGTCAGTACTCCGGACAGAGAAGTGACCACTAGCATCATAACCACTACCACTGCTGCTATGATCGGAAGAACTACTCCGGAGATAATGGATACAGCATCATCCACTGAGACTGCCACAACTATGCCTGCCTTGGAGAAGGTGGGACGTTCCAAGTCTTCTAGTGGCCATGGTCAGAGACATTTCATGAGCTCCATCAAGCCTGACTGGAGGAAGGAAGCCGATTCAGAGAGGTCAACCAACACAGATGGTGAGAGATCTGGGGCTGTTGTGTTGGGTGGGACTGTAAAGAACTATCTCCCAGTGGATTAACTGAGAAATTCAGAGTTAGCCCTTGTACACACGTCGGATATTCCGACAACAAAATCCGTCGGATTTTGTCAGACGGATTTTGTCCGAAACTTGTGTTGCATACACATTGTCGGACAAAGTTGTCGGAAGAATCCGATCCTTCAGAACGAGGTGACGTTATTTCGTTATGACGGGACTACGTTCAGGCTAGTAGCCAATAGCTTTGGTCTAGGAATTTGATCTGAGCATGCGTGGCACTTTGTCCGATCGGAATTCTCTACAAACGATAGGACAAAGTCCCATCGGACCATGTTGTCGGAAAATTTCATAGCCCAGCTCTAAAACTTTTTCGGTCCAGTAACACGGTGTGTACAAGGGCTTAGACTCTCTATCCGATGCTGGTGATGACGATCTGTTTGAGACATTATCTCAGGAAATGCTTTGGGCTAATTCGGACAACGTTGCTTGCAGTATCTCCGGCCTTTGGAATGCATTCAATTAGTAGTTCTGGCCATTTCTGGTTTCAATACACACCTGGTAATGAAAGTTTCAGCTGTGTATATATACTGCGTGCATTTGCCCACTAACCATGCCTCTGATGACAACCCATTGGTTGAAATGCATCAGGTGGTGCCTCGAGGACAAAAGCACACTATGAGGTGTGGCCACAATACTTTTTAAATGCTTGTTTTTTTTTAACTTTGTCTGTGAGTACTTTTTCAACAAATCCATTAAATATCTATATGTGCTTCACTATGCGCTTGCTTATATTAATTTTTGGGCGCATCTCCTTCATTGGATAATTGATAATTTAACATTTATTTATAGTGCCACCTATGGAGGATCTGCTGACCTATTTTGAGTCCAGTCTGCCCTGTACCTGCTCTGACCCACTCTTACCTGAACCTGAGAACACTGACACACATTAAATGGTTTTAGCAGTGGCAGCTGGTGCTTAAACTTTTTTGGGGGGGGCGCAAACAAACGGAAAAATTCTGAAAAATACTGAAAAAAAAACATCAATTGCAGCCTCACTGTGCCATCAATTTCAGCTACTGTGTCAATCAAACACAGCCACTGTACCCATCATATGCAGCCACTGTGTCCATCATATGCAGTCTGTACCCATTATGCAGCCTCTGTGCCTATCATATGCAGCCTCTGTGCCCATCATATGCAGCCTGTGCCCATCATGTGCAGCCTCTGTGCCCATCATTTGCAGCCTCTGTGCCCATCATACAGCCTCTGTGACATCATATGCAGCCGGTGCCCATCATATGCAGCCTCTGTGCCCATCATATCCGCTCTCCATTTGACCAGCACACACTTACCCCATCCCAGTGGCTGGTTAGGCAGCGGGTGACGGCGGCGAGCTCCTGTGTCCTCCATGGTTCTCTGTCCTCTCGTGCATCTCTTCTTTTGTTGCCTTCAGCCAATCAAGTGACGAGTATTAGATTCATGCCTCCTGATTAGCTGAGAGGCGGTTCAGTGTTACAAAATTAAGTATTCATTTGCTTTGCTAACACACCTGGGTGGACTGTGAGCGCAATGCCTTTTTTGAAGCCTATTAGAGCATATGGCTCTAATCAGGTGCTTAAAAAAATCACCCCCACTGCTGTAATTCATGTGCCCAAAAAGGGGCCAGACGCAAGAATAGGGGGTGGCTACAGCGGCCATTCTACACAGAGGGGGGTGGCATGACAGAGGGGGTGGCGCCCGTGTGCCCTTAATGGACGCACCGCCACTGGGTTTTAGTGGGCTTTATTAAATGGAAAAGCCACGTAAATAAACAGGTTAAACAATCTCAAGCTTTGCAAACACAGTAGCACAGGACTCCATTCTTAACCACTTCCTGCCCAGCCTATTGTAATAATACGGCCGGTCGGGTGCTCTGTTATCCCAAGTGGACATCATATGATGTCCTCCTGCCTTGTGCATGCCTTAGGGTCCTCATGGTGGCATGATTTGTGATCCACTGTGCCCACCGGATGTGGTCAGAAAACAACACATTCTTTGTTCTCCCATGTTGGAACCACTATATGGTTCAGTTTATGGAGATTCATATTATTTTTTTTTAAGTAGATAACTGTTAACGAATTTAGTGAAATACAGTCATTTCATGGCATATTAAAGTTACAAATAAGGCAAGTTAAATTGTGTCTTAACAAAAGTCCATACATGTAGGCTCTGTGGTTATAATATCCTACAACGGCAATGTAAGATTATGCTTGAAAGAGCTGCTGAAATATCAGAGGTGGAAACTTAATTTGTATCGAACTTCAACTAAAAATATTACAGGCTCATATTACGTCAGAAAGACTTTTTCTCCATCTCTTTGCTTGTTATTATTCAAGACACATGGGAAATAATTGAATTAAAATGAAACATTACTAAACAAGATAAACCATCACTACAGATGTTCCTATAGACTGATCATGTTCTTGGCCATTTTAAAAATGTGTAAGGAAGCTAATGAGGAGGGCTGACTGTATAGTGAATTCAACATATCTCTTATATGCTTACTTAACCACTTTGCATCCAGGCCAATTCTGACATATCTCTCCGACATGTAAAATTCATAATTTTTTTGCTAGAAAATTACATAGAATCCCCAAACATTATAGATGTTTTTTTTAGCAAAGACCCTAGAGAATGCAATGGCAGTCGTTGCAAACAGTTTCATGCTTAAAAAAAAACAAAAAACAGTAAAGTTAGTTTTTTTGCATAATGTAAATATCCCTTGTAACAGGAATATGGCATGATAGGACCTATTTACAGTGAGATATGGGGTCAATAAGACCCCACATCTCACCTCTAGGCTGGAAAGCCTAAAATAAAAAAAAATAAAAAAACGATCATGGCTTCCCAGCCGCAGCAGCGCCGTTATTTGAATGCAGAGGCCGGGCGTGACGTCATAACATCTGAACAATCATAGAGACTCCGGCGACCATCTGGTCCGCCGGAAATCTCTATGATCACCATCCAGGGGCCAGCGGATCCTGTGTCCGACTCCCCGATGGAAGCAGTGAGTCGGTAGAAGCACCGGAGGGCGTCCCCTCCCACCGCCCGTAAGAACAATCAAGCGGTGGAACAGCCGCTATGATCGTTTTTATGGTGCAGGGAATTACCAGCTGAAAATGCTGATATCTGAATAATGTCTGTAGCCTCAGGCATCATTGAGGCTACATATGACGTACCTTGGGTGCCAAGTGGTTAAAATGTTTTTAAATGGATTAACCACTTTTACGCCAAAAAGGAATGTCATCTCTGCATTGGGTGGTTCAGGGTGGAATAAAAGATCTACACAATTAATTACATTGTGAATATTTTAGAATTTCAGATTTGTTGTTTTCTTTCATTTTTAGTATTTCCATTGGTTGCAATACCGACCAAAAATATAATAAAGCGGTAGTAAACGCGCAATTTTTTTTATTTTTTTTTAAACCTGCAAAGCAAAATGCATAATGAGTTAGTATGCACCGCATACTAGCTCATTATGAAATACTTACCTTAGAACGAGGCCCCGACATCTGGCCCGATCCACGCCAAGGGAGCTGACATGCTCCCTCTGCGTTTCTTCCGGGTATCGCGGCTCCGGCGCTGTGAGTTGCCGGAGCCACAATATCGTCACTCCCGCGCATGCGCGCAGGAGATTTCATTCCGGCCGGCCGGCCACTGCCGGATTTTCAGGCCGAGAATCCCCTTGTGCGCATGCGCCGCTGCAGTCAGCGGCGCATACCGAGGGGAATATCTCCTAAACCGTACAGGTTCAGGAGATTTTTTTTTACCTACAGGTAAGCCTTATTATAAGCTTTCCTGTAGGTAAAAGTTAAAAATTTGGGTATACAACCACTTTAAGTACATTAAAGTACAGTATATGGAGCTGTGGACCCCCTAAGGCTCCGTTCACATCTAGGCATTTTTGGGCGATTTTCTGCTCTAAGCCTCAGCTCTAAAAACACCCAACAAGACAAATCCCATTAATTTCAATGACCCCTGTTCACATCTGAGCATTCTGTTGCCTTAAGTAAAGCGCCTGTCACTCAAAAAAAGTACATGAGCTTCTTTTTTGGCAGATTATAGGCATTTTACTGCTTTTCATTGGTCGCTTGTCAACTCAAAACGCCTGCACAAAAACAATGCAACAATGCTGCACAAACGCTGCAAAAAACGCCAGAAAACACCAAAAAGACGTCTGTAAAAATAATAACACCTAGATTACCATAGAATGGGTTGGAATCAAATGTTATGTAAATTTTTTTAATGTTTAAAGCGGGAGTCCACCGGGACTCTGCGTTTTTTTTATTTTTTTTTAAAAGCCAGCAGCTACAAATACTGCAGCTGCTGACTTTTAAAATAGTGACACTTACCTGTCCAGCGCGCCCGCGATGTCGGCACCCGAAGCCGATCTCTAGATCTTCTCGAGTGCTGCCGCCGCCATCTTGGGTATGGGAATCAGGAAATGGAGCCTTTCGGCTTCATTTCCCGGTTCCCTACTGCGCATGCGCGAGTCGCGCTGTGCAATAAGGACGGTCCCCGCTGCCTCTGGGATCTGTGTGTTTCCCAGCAGGCAGTGGGGCACTTGCGGAAAGGGGCGGGCACTTGCGGAAAGGGGCGTAATCTACGCCCCTTTCCGCAGAGAGCTATCCCGGAAGTGGGTGCAGAATACCTGTACTGTACAGGTATCTGCACCCCCCTCCCCCCTGAAAGGTGCCAATTGTGGCGCCGGAGGGGGGGAGGGTTCCGATGAGCGGAGGTCCACTTTAGGGTGGACCTCCGCTTTAAACTGATGTTTTATATTTTAATGGTACAGGGAAGAGAGTAGGTATTTTCACGGTGCCTCCAAAAATACAATAGTAACTTATTCAGTTATCATATAGAAACAATGTCATATTTGATAAAAAAATACAAATTTTATTCAGGTACAAAGTATAAAAACAATTCCACAGGCTTATTTGATAGCAATAAGATCCAAAGAAGCCAAGAGAATCTATACACACTTGTCCCGACATGTTTCGCCAGGTGGCTTCTTAAGGGGGTGTGTAAGCTAATAAAACATCAAACAAAGAAATATAATAAATACAATAACAAATAAAACCAAAAAATATATAAATTCATCAAATGGCATTGAAGGAACCAGCATAAAGATAAGCGCTCACCCTCAACCAGGATCTCCGCGATAAACTAACCCTCAAAAAGTTTGGTACATCCACCATCCGTTCCCCCAAAAAATGGATTTCGGACAACTCGCCAGAAGGGGGGCATAGAGGAGGGTAAGGATCAAGCTAGAAGCGAAAAAGAGTGTATATAAAGTAATGAAAATAAAATAATGAAAAGGCACAGAATTGTCATTATAGACCAAAAAAAAGTATACAGTGGTGTGAAAAAGTGTTTGCCCCCTTCCTCATTTCCTGTTCCTTTGCATGTTTGTCACACTTAAGTGTTTCGGAACATCAAACCAATTTAAACAATAGTCAAGGACAACACAAGTAAACACAAAATGCAATTTGTAAATGAAGGTTGTTATTATTAAAGGTGAAAAAAAATCCAAACCATCATGGCCCTGTGTGAAAAAGTGATTGCCCCCTAAACCTAATAACTGGTTGGGCCACCCTTAGCAGCAACAACTGCAACCAAGAGTTTGTGATAACGTGCAATGAGGCTTTTACAGCGTCCTGGAGGAATTTTGGCCCACTCATCTTTGCAGAATTGTCCTAATTCAGTTACATTAGAGGGTTTTCGAGCATGAACGGCCTTTTTAAGGTCATACCACAACATCTCAATAGGATTCAGGTCAGGACTTTGGCTAGGCCACTCCAAAGTCTTCATTTTGTTTTTCTTCAGCCATTCGGTGGTGGACTTGCTGGTGTGTTTAGGATCATTGTCCTGCTGCAGAACCCAAGTTCGTTTCAGCTTGAGTACACGAACAGATGGTCGGACATTCTCCTTCAGGATCTCTTGGTAGACAGCAGAATTCATAGTTCCTTTTATCACGGCAAGTCTTCCAGGTCCTGAAGCAGCAAAACAGCCCCAGACCATCACACTACCACCACCATATTTTACTGTTGGTATAATGTTCTTTTTATGAAATGCAGTGTTCCTTCTACGCCAGATATACTTGGACACACACCTTCCAAAGAGTTCCACTTTTGTCTCATCGGTCCACAGAATGTTGTCCCAAAAGTCTTGGGGATCATCAAGATGTGTTGTGGAGAAATTGAGACGAGCTTTGATGTTCTTTTTGCTCAGCAGTGGTTTTCTCCTTGGAACTCTGCCATGCAGGCCATTTTTGCCCAGTCTTTTCCTGATGGTGGAGGCATGAACGCTGACCTTAACTGAGGCAAGTGAGGCCTGCAGTTCCTTGGACTTTGTTGTGGGGTCTTTTGTGACCTCTTGGATGAGTCGTCGCTGCACTCTTGGGGTAATTTTGGACGGCCGGCCACTCCTGGGAAGGTTCACCACTGTTCCATGTCTTCGCCATTTGTGGATAATGGCTCTCACTGTGGTTCGCTGGATTCCCAAAGCTTTGGAAATGGCTTTATAACCCTTTCCAGACTGATAGATCTCAATTACTTTCTTTCTCAATTGTTCCTGAATTTCTTTGGGTCTTGGCATGATGTGTAGCTTTTAAGGATCTTCTGGTGGACCTTACTGTGTCAAGCAGCTCCTATTTAAGTGATGCCTTGATTGTGAACAGGTGTGGCAATAATCAGGCCTGGGTGTGGCTAGAGAAATTGAACTCAGGTGTGGACAACCACAGTTATAGTATGTTTTAACAAGGGGGGCAATCACTTTTTCACACAGGGCCATGATGGTTTGGATTTTTTTTCACCTTTAATAATAAACACCTTCATTTACAAATTGCATTTTGTGTTTACTTGTGTTGTCCTTGACTATTGTTTAAATTGGTTTGATGTTCCGAAACACTTAAGTGTGACAAACATGCAAAGGAACAGAAAATGAGGAAGGGGGCAAACACTTTTTCACTCCACTGCATATGTAATGATATAATAAAATATATGGACTAAGAAGGTTTTAATTCAGTACATGAATTTAAAGCCTAAATGGGCATACAGCCTCCATTGGTTAATATAATTCAAGAGGGAGTAGGGTATTTTAAAGGCTTATAGAGATTAGGTTTAAGGGTGAATAGGCAAAGTAAAGTTTATAAACAAAATAGTTATACTTACATGGGAAAAAGTGTATTATATTTTAATAGGCAATGAGTTTATCGCAGATCAAACGACCAAATTATGTTGCGCAGCAATGGGCAAGTAAACGCAGCCAGCCTAAGGATGTAAATCAGACGCTGTAACATTTAAAGAAAGGGGAAACAAACGATCCTATCTGTTAACATATAGATGGAACCTAGAGGGAGCATCCCGCCAGGTCCACTAAAAATGTCAAGCTGTTTGACCATGATACACATGTGAGAAAGAATCTGTACTGAAGTACTTACAAGCATGAAATACAAATAATCCAATTGTTAGCTCACCTACGTTGGACGCAAGAGACCGCGCACAGGTAACCCTCCGGTTAGAGTGTAAGGAGAGAATGGGAACAGCTTGCCTTATATGTCCCTCCTCCAACGAGCCGGCGTCTGACGTCACCGGCTCGATGTGGACAACACAGGCAGCACTGAGCATGCGCCCGGGGGTGGGGAGGACAGGGATCTACTACAATTCCCATGAAGCCATGGTGTAAGGGGAGGAACCCGAGTCCAGCACACGACAGGCAATCGCCGCCGACTCGGGAGCAAGCCCTCACCATGGCAACAGGGGAAATGCACCCAGACAACAAAGATGGCTAAGTGTGACTTGATGGTAATAGTTGCAGATAGAATATGACATGCCCACAAGATGGAAAAGATCTAACCGGGGGAAAGCGCAGAGACAGTCAAGCGGGCATCGCGGCATGTAAGTATGCCTCATCGGTGGCCCGGGTGTCCGTATGACCCCCTAAATAAATAAGCGAACCGTCCGGCGGGGAAACTAAGAAAGAGAAAAAAAAAGGAAAGAAGGTGGCTGGGGATAGTAGAACAGCGGGGGGTCAGGTAGGGGAAAAGCGCCACACTGGATCGCTATCAGGGGGCCACATTGTGGACCCCAAACTAGTGGCCAACACCGGACGGCGATTCAGAGCTGGGTACCTCAATGCCAACATGTTAAAACACAAAAATTTAATACAGACAACATAATCAAACAAAACGTCATAAGCAAAATATAAAAATATGAACAATATGAAACTATGCTATAATATAAAAGAGAAGGAAAAACTAATGCACTCCACTCCCAACACATACACAAACTAGACCCATCTCAAGTCTAAGGGGCTAATGATGTACATAGATATCAAAAGGACACTGACCAATTTATCTTCGATCATAAAAAGGATCGATAGCTCAAATTTTCGTTAAATCTGGGAAAGATGGTGGCCTTGAGAGTAAAGACTTTGGGAGGAGGGACATGACACACGGGATGACCATTGGTCCACTGGGTTTATCCATTGCTGGCATGTCTTTCCCCCCTCCCCAGACCTTTAGGCCTAAATCTACCTTGTTTCCATATTTAAATTCAAACCCCAACATATGGGCTTTCACACAAGTATGTAGGGCCATTGAAAATTGTACTTTTACTTCTATGCAATTCTCTAATTTAACTTTGCAGCATAAAAAGGCACTTAAATCTCTTATTGAGAATTTCAGTAACAAATATCGTCCAATCATTTTTAAGGCCTACCAGACTGGCATCATTCATAAAAAAAAAGTAAAAGAAAAGGGGAAACACTGCGCTATGTCTAACTAGCACAGAACGTGCAAAAACAGCTGCCAACACTTCAAACAAACAAAGTTAAACAATATAGAACAACAAATAGTGTAGCGCTAATTTAAATAATAGTGTAATCACAAGAAAAATTCTGTGTATAAACAATCATAGATGCTATAAAAAACAGTGAATAAAGTCCTCTGTGATATAACTGATGCACAAAAAAATTGTGATGAATCTTCTTCATGCCCCTGTTGAAGACACTCTTTGTCGAAACGCGTCGGGATCGCATCTGGCACCCCACATTGCTTTTATCCTGTCTTTTGTGATCACTTTGTCATAATTTTTGTCCATTTTTATGACCTTTTAATATTACCTGATGGTTAATATTTTTTTGACCTGCACCATTTGGAGCTTTCTTTTTTTCTTTGTCACAATTTCCGTGAACCCCCTCCCCTTGCATTCGGGGTTGGAATCCCAATTGAGCTACACCTGATTCGGACAACCTGAGGAACATTCCGAGGAACATCCCGAGAGATGCCCCCCAAGGTCTTCCGCCATTTGGAGTCTTCTTGGAAGCCGGTCTGATTACCTTCAATCTATCATCTGGTCCTATGTTTGGATCCCAAGCGCTTCTGACTCAACTGTCGTAAGACTGGTGAGTCCACCACATCTGGTAAGAGTATTCTACCTACCTTTTAGATCTCTTCAGACAAGTTGATACATTTGGTTACACTTGATCAGTGAAACGTCTATTTCTTCTGAAGAAGATTCATCACAATTTTTTTGTGCATCAGTTATATCACAGAGGACTTTATTCACTGTTTTTTATAGCATCTATGATTGTTTATACACAGATTTTTTCTTGTGATTACACTATTATTTAAATTAGCGCTACACTATTTATCATTCATAAAAACACTTGGACTTTTCTTAACACCAAAGACCCCAAAATTCCTACTTTTTATGCCCTCCCAAAAGTGCATAAGTCTATGACGGAGCCTCCTGGACGCCCGATCATTTCGGGTTGTTCCAGCCTTACCGAAAATGCGAGCTCATTGATTGATAACTATCTTCAGCCTCATGTGACCTCCCTCTTTTCTTATGTTAAAGACATCATAGACCTTTTGAGAACTACTGACAGTATTTTTTTGCCACAGACCTCTTGGTTGGTTGCTATCGATATTGAATGTCTGTACAATGCAATCCCCCATGATAGGAGTGTTGGGATTGTAAGAACATACTTGAATGAGAGAGGTTCCAAATTTTCAAGTTACAATGATTTTATCATTGAACTACTGGATTATATCTTGAAACACAACGTTTTTCAGTTCAATCAGACCCACTACCTCCAGGTGCAGGGGGTTGCGATGGGGACTAAATTTGCCCCATCGTACGCCAACCTGTACCTTGGGGGGTGGGAAAAAGATATATTTTCACGCGAAGATCTAACCCCCTATCCTGACAAAATTAGGGCTTGGCACAGGTATATCGACAATGTCCTGATCTTTTGGACAGGAACAGAGATCGAACTGAAAGAATTTTTTAGTTTAATCTCCATCAACGATTTTAACCTCAATACAGTCAAACTGTGATTAACTTTTTGGATCTTCAGCTACAGATTGACCCAGATGGTAGTCTCGACTCTTCTTTATTTATAAAATTCACAGCTGGTAACACCATAGTCCATGCTAAAAGTTCTCACCCTGCCCCACTATTGCGCAGTATACCATACAGTCAGTATCTGCGATTGAAAAGGAACTGTAGCAAGAACTCTTTCAGACTGCAGCCAATGACCTATATGATAGACTGCGAATTCATGGATACAGCCATGCTTGTTTGAAAAGAGCATACAATCGTGTGAAAATCAAGGACAGAAATGCCCTAGTCTTTTCTTCCAAACCTCCTAAAAAAAGTGACACAGTCAGAGTGGTAACCAACACAATAAATTTAGAAAAATCCTTGGGCAATTTTGGCCGCTTCTACAAGCTGACCCCATTGTAACTAAGTACATTTTCGAGAGATCACCTTTAAACGGGCTCCCTCGCTTAGGGACAAATTGGTGCGTAGTCACTTTTCCTATCCAGATCCTACGAATAATTTGTCGAAAACTGGTACATTTTCATGTGGACATTGTGATGTTTGTCACTATATTTATAATACCCCTAAAATCAAACTACCCAATGGCAATTGGCATTCCCTTAGATTCCATGTAACCTGTCAAACTCCAGGTGTTGTCTATCTGACCTACTGCTCCTGCGGGGGCTTTTACGTGGGTAAAACTAAAAGACCCTTCTTTAAACGGATAAGGGATCATATAAAACATATTCTAAACAAAAAGATGACCACAGCCATTAGTAGACAT
This sequence comes from Lithobates pipiens, assembly GCF_037356315.1. NCBI lineage: Eukaryota > Metazoa > Chordata > Amphibia > Anura > Ranidae > Lithobates > Lithobates pipiens. The sequence goes on from NW_027507790.1 coordinate 16,697,123, forward strand.
GTAGGTTTAAATCATGCCTTTGATTCAAATTTTGTTTGTTTCTTTGCTCTTGAACATGTTCCTTTGGACTCAAGAGGGGGCACTGTGGATAAGACTCTGCTCCAGCTTGAGGCCCGTTGGATATTTACTCTCAAGGCCACCATCTTTCCCGGATTTAACGAAAATGTGAGCTATTGATCCTTTTTACGATCGAAGATAAATTGATCAGTGTCCTTTTGATATCTAGGTACACCATTAGCCCCTTAGACTTGAGATGGGTTTAGTTTGTGTATGTTTTGGGAGTGGAGTGCATGGGTTGGGTTTTTTTTTACTTCTCTTTTATATTATAGCATAGTTTCATATTGTTCATATTTTTATATTTTGCTTATGTCGTTTTGTTTGATTATGTTGTCTGTATTAAATTTTTGTGTTTTAACATGTTGGCATTGAGGTACCCAGCTCTGGATCGCCGTCCGTTGTTGGCCACTAGTTTGGGGTCCACAATGTGACCCCCTGATAGCGATCCAGTGTGGCACTTTTCCCCTACCTGACCCCCCGCTGTTCTACTATCCCCAGCCACCTTGTTTCCTTTTTTTTTTCCTCTTTGTTAGTTTCCCCGCCGGACGGTTCGCTTATTTATTTAGGGGGTCATACGGACACCCGGGCCACCGATGAGGCATACTTACATGCCGCGATGCCCGCTTGACTGTCTCTGCGCTTTCCCCCGGTTAGATCTTTTCCATCTTGTGGGCATGTCATATTCTATCTGCAACTATTACCATCAAGTCACACTTAGCCATCTTTGTTGTCTGGGTGCATTTCCCCTGTTGCCATGGTGAGGGCTTGCTCCCGAGTCGGCGGCGATTGCCTGTCGTGTGCTGGACTCGGGCTCCTCCCCTTACACCATGGCTTCATGGGAATTGTAGTAGATCCCTGTCCTCCCCACCCCCGGGCGCATGCGCAGTGCTGCCTGTGTTGTCCGCATCGAGCCGGTGACGTCAGACGCCGGCTCGTTGGAGGAGGGACATATAAGGCAAGCTGTTCCCATTCTCTCCTTACACTCTAACCGGAGGGTTACCTGTGCGCGGTCTCTTGCGTCCAACGTAGGTGAGCTAACAATTGGATTATTTGTATTTCATGCTTGTAAGTACTTCAGTACTATGTCAGGTTCTTTCTCACATGTGTATCATGGTCGAACAGCTTGACATTTTTAGCGGACCTGGCGGGATGCTCCCTCTAGGTTCCATCTATATGTTAACAGATAGGATCGTTTGTTTCCCCTTTCTTTAAATGTTACAGCGTCTGATTTATATCCTTAGGCTGACTGCGTTTACTTGCCCGTTGCTGCGCAACATCATTTGGTCATTTGATCTGTGATAAACTCATTGCCTATTAAAATATAATACAATTTTTCCCATGTAAGTATAATTATTTTGTTTATAAACGTTACTTTGCCTATTCGCCCTTAAACCTAATCTCTATAAGCCTTTAAAATACCCTACTCCCTCTTGAATTATATTAACCAATGGAGGCTCTAAATTCATGTACTGAATTAAAACCTTCTTAGTCCATATATTTTATTATATCATTACATATATACATTTATTTTGGTCTATAACGCATTGGTCTATAACGACAATTCTGTGCCTTTTCATTATTTTATTTTCATTACTTTATATACACTCTTTTTCACTTCTAGCTTGATCCTTACCCTCCTCTATGCCCCCCTTCTGGCGAGTTGTCCGAAATCCATTTTTTGGGGGAACGGATGGTGGATGTACCAAACCTTTTGAGGGTTAGTTTATCGCAGAGATCCTGGTTGGCTTATCTTTATGCTTGTTCCTTCAATGCCATTTGATGAATTTATTTATTTTTTGGTTATGTTTGTTATTGTAATTATTATATTTCTTTGTTTGATGTTTTACATTGTTTCTATATGATAACTGAATAAGTTACTATTGTATTTTTGGATGCACTGTGAAAATCCCTACTCTCTTCCCTGTACCATTAAAATGCTTTTCTTTGGGATGTGGTGGCAATAATATACTGCGTGTTCCCTGGCCACTGGACCAATCATAATTTTGCTTGATGTTTTATATATTTTTACTTTATATTCATGCACAGTATCTACAGAATAATTTGCAACGGGAGATGCCCCAGGGATTGTACGGGCATGGGAAGTAGACCAGATCATAGAAGAAGTATAGTAAGGTAAAAAAGTACATCATTTATTTAAATACACATGAATTATAAACTTGGTGCACAGAAATAAGAGCACCTATAAAAACAATAATATAGGACACAATCAATAAACAGCAAAAATGTCCAGTTTTTCCTCCAGGTGCAGGGAGTAGCCACGGGCACTTGCTGTGCCCCTGGCTACGCAAATCTGTACCTGGGGGAATGGGAAGATTCCATATTTGAATATGAGGATCTCTCTATGTACCTGTGCCACGTTGTCATGTGGCACAGGTACATAGATGGCATTTCATCGTATGGAATGGACCATACGATGCAAGTAAAAGCACCTCCCACAGTTTAGAAAAACACAGGCTAGGCACACATTTAACCCTTTTATGGCCCCTGATGTTAACCCCTTCCCAGCCAGTGTCATTAGTACAGTGTCAGTGCATACTTTTTTAGAACTGATCACTGTGATTATGTTACTGGTCCCTAAAAAGTGTTGAAAGTATCACTTAGTGTCCAAATTGTCCGCCACAATATCGCAGACCCGATATGAGTCGCTGATTGCCACCATTACTTGTAAAAACTAAATAAAAATATCCCATAGTTTGTAGACGCTGTAACTTTTGTGCAAACCAACCAATATACGCTTATTGGGATTTTTTTTTACCAAAAATATGTAGCAGGATACATATTGGCCTAAATTGAGGAAGAAATTTGATTTTTTTTTATATTGGAAATGTTTTATAGCAAAAAATAAAAAATATTGTTCTCTTATTGGTCTATATTGGTCTTTTTTTGTTTATAGTGCAACGGAAATTGAAAACACAGAGGTGATCAAATACCACCAAAACAAAGCTCTATTTGTGGGAAAACTTACATACATTTTATTTGGGCACAGTGTCACATGACCGTGTAATTGTCAGTTAATGGAACACAGTTCCATATCGCAAAAAATGACCTGGTTATGAAGGGGGGTAAACCTTCCAGAGGTCAAGTGGTTAACAAACATACATTTAACACAGGGTACACATTATAAAGAACACACACTCAGAACACACTGGGTTTTCCCAAAGAGAGCACAGCTGTCTCAGACTACAAATTTCAGGAGGAGCCCTATGAATAAAGTGGGAGTGAGAGGATAGATTACTGCTCTTACAATGTATTTCTGAATAGTTTATGCAGGTTAGATTTATTTGTCTTTGGTGTTTATTGAAAAAGCCCAAATGACATTTGCATTAGCAATACTTGATTTTGCAGAACCACTGATTGAGCAGTATTTGATTTGCCCTGTGTAAACTAAACTACAGAAATAACACAATTTAAGAATCCATGAAATTATGATTTACAAGTTGTATGTGTCTCTGCTTATCTAAGTTGTATGTCTCTCTGCATATCTAACAAATCTCCATGCATTAATCCATGATAAACAAAAATATTCTTATCTTGCAGATTTCTCTGGTATTCAAACTGATTTACTCACTAGGAATTTACATTTTTACAGCACTTTCAAATTAATTTATTGATATTTTTATTTTCTGAAAAACAAGCTTCTAGTGTTTATTACCAAAATAAACATGTTCAGTGAAGGATTGACACTAATTACTGCCATTTTTATAGAATGGAAATTGTAAATAACAATAAAATAATAAATAATTGTAATTAACCAATGAGGTGCAATTTAAAGTGTATATACTTTATAGCCTACTTTTTTTTATAATGAATAGGTTAAAATTTCTGCCAGTCTGTCTTTCTTCCTGTGTCCTGGTAGTAAAATTTTCCTTTACTTGCTATCCCGAAATTGCAACAGGAAGTGAGAGTAAAGCTCTACAAATTAAGGTAAATTCCCCTCTTATGCCCTGTACACACGGTCGGACATTCCGACAACACAATTTTGGCCCAAACTTGTCTTGCATACACACGGTCGCACAAAGTTGTCAGAAAATCCGATCGTTCAGAACGAGGTAACGGACAACACGTACGTCTGAACTATAAAGAGGCCAGTAGCCAATAGCTTTTGTCTTGTCATTTATTCTGAGCATGCGTGGCACTTTGTCCATTGGAATTGTCTACACATGATCGGAATTTAAACGATCGGATTTTGTTGTTGGAAAATTTAAGATCCTGTTCTCACACTTTGTGTGTCAGAAATTCAGACGGAAAAAGTCAGATGGAGCCCGCACACGATTGGACTTTCTGACAACGTGATCTGATTGCAAATTTTCCATCGGAAAGTCCGACCATGTGTACAGGGGATTAGAGCTCGATTACAATGCAATCCCTGCTTTCAATATGCAGTTCTTTATGCATGTTTATATGGATTTGTAATGCATTTGCAAAGTGTTTACAGTGTGTTTGCTTTGCATTTGCAGTGCATTTTTAAGGTAATTATTTTTTTTTTTATTGACTTGCATTTACGTTGTACATGTGTTTGTGATGTGTTCATGTGCATTCTGATACATTTACATAAAAATTCAGCATGTACTTTTTAAACACACATGAAAGTACCCCAGTGGTATAAAATAAAAAATAGTGAAGCGCTCCAATATGTGTAAAAGTAAGTATTCACATAAATCATCAAATCATGTGCAAGTTGTGTGAAAATGCAAAAATCAAAATAGAATGAAAAATACCTCATTATTTATATAAATCATAAAATCACATGCAAAATAATATGTATCCAATATGTATCCAATAATTACAATTGTTTTTAATACATTTGAAATCATGTATACCTAATATATCTATTTTATAAGTGATTTGCCTCACACAAAGTCCCAATCTAATGTATTCTTTTCTTGCATGTATATTTAGGGATGGAGGCAATTCTCTTTTGGTGCTTCAGATCACAACAATTTCCATTTATTATATAATTGGATACATATGTATTTGATATAGAGGCACGTGATTAGATGATTTATATGAATACTGATGTATTTTTCATTCTATTTTGATTTCTATAGTGATTCTTTCATTTTCAGACAATATGCACATTATTTGATGATTTATGTGAATACTGAGCCACCTTGCACTTTTACAAATATTTGGGTTTGATTTACTAAAAGCAAACAGACTAGTTAATATGGTGAAGCTTTGTTGGCTTCCATTGTTCAATCATGTCAAGCAAAAATGTGTTTTTGTTTTTTTCTTTCATGTGATTATATATGCTTTACAAAGTGAGATTTCACCACATTTACTAAGCTCTGGGTAGAATTCCCTTGCAAAGCACACAGCCTATTTGCCTTTAGTAAATCAACTCCACTGTCTCTTCTTGCTCTGGTGACAATGGTTAAGTTTTGAATTTGCTACCAATTTCTGTCTCAGTAATAATGGTCACAAGGACCAAAAGTTTTGGTTATACATATTCTTGTGTATGTAGCACTTCTCTTCTTGGGGTAATGTGGAATGACCTCTTATGCCACGTACACACGAGCGGAATGTCGGACAGAAAAAGTCAGATGGGAGCTTTTCATCATATATTCCAATCGTGTGTATGCCCCATCGGAATTGTTACGTTGAAAATTCTGACAGACCTAGAAATAGAACATGTTCTAAATATTTCTGACAGAACCAATTCCTATCAGGAAAACCGCTCATCTGTATGTTGTTCCAACAGACCAAAAACGACGCATGCTCTGAAGCAAGTACAAGACGGAAGCTATTGACTACTGGCTATTGGTCTTCCTTTTTCTAGTCCCGTCGTACATGTTGTACGTCACAAAGTTCTTGACGGTCGGACTTTGGTGTGATCATGTGTACACAAGACAGTTTCAGCGGAATTCTGTCGGAACTCCGTCGGAAAAACCTTCAGAGTTTATTCCGACGGGGAAAACCAGCTGTGTGTACAGGGCATAAGAAGTGTAGTGCCAGCAAACATGTTATTTGTATTGCCTGGTTCTTGGTGTATGGTTGGGAGAAAAAAAAAGTCAACTTATCTTTTTACCTTTTTTTGCAGAACTCAATTCTAGGAGAGAGGGTTTAGGGGATGCAGGATAAAATTATAGCAACAGTAGGCCTAAAAGAGAAGCCTATTGATAATTGTTTGCCTTGTTAAATCAGCCAGATAGATCTATGACTCTCTAAGAGCAGTGACAATCGAAGGCAGTCAATTCCCATATCAGTGCATCCAGCTATATCTGGCCACACTAACTGATCAGGAAAAACTCAACAAGGTGTTTGTACAGCAGTCGATCAATAAATGAACTTCTGTACAACCAGCCTGCTCATACATGGATCCAAATTCAGCCAGGCTCTGTATGGCCCATGTAAAGCCGGCTTTGGTTGGAGTGGATCTCTCTCTAATAAATCTGGCCATTGACCCTTTATTAGCAGACAAAGATACCTTGATCTGTGGGCTAAGAATCCTTCTTACAATCCCTAGCAGTAGCTTCTACTCATTTCCTCTGCTAGACTTTATAGATGCTCCCTCTTGGCAGCTTTCACTTTGCCTAGGTTCCTCTGGATAACACCCACCAGTAAGGCATCTAAAGTCCTTGGATCTCCAGCACATGGCTAAGGCAAGGCCCTAACAGAGAGCCTTCCAGACACACATATCTCCAGCCAAAAGCCCAGGAGGGACAGAACACTCTGGGGTTGATTTACTCAGATCTACAGCTATCTACAATGAATGCACTTGCAAGTGCAAAGTGGATTTGCCTTTAGTAAATCAACCCCTCCATATTTTCTCAGCTCCCAAACCATATCTCTGAACAAAAACCTCAGGGATTAGTTGGGTCAGATAAACATTCATAACTAGGTATATTTGAAAAAACATGCAGTGTGAATGTCTCACAATTCATGCAAAAGTCATAAATATTATTGTGTAAAGTTCTAAATGTTCCTTTTTGCAGAGTTAATGTAGCATTCCCTAACATTGGATCCTAAGAGAAAATAACCTTAAGAAAATTTTCCAGAAGAATTAAAGAACATTCAACCAATAGGGAAAATAACCTAACTCTACAGGCTGTGAACATTCAACCATAGGTGGAAATAATAAGAGGGGGACCTCTGTGCTGTAAACCAAGGGATGATTTATTCATCCTGCGAAACTGCATGTACATTTGTTGTGTGCAGAAGCGGGCAAAACAAATTAGGCTATTTTTGCTCAATTTAGAATGGTTTTCATTTATTAGACTAGACTAAAGTGAAATAAGAAATTACTGTGTTATGACCACTAGAGCTGATAAACATAGTAAATAGTATTTAAGCATAATGGATCAGATACTGCAGAGTGAACGGCTATTCATAATTGATACAATGTTGCAGAGGCTAAACTTTGTTGTTTGAGATGTTTACTTGATACAGTGTTGCAATGACCAAACTCCATTGCTTGACAAGTTTACCGGACTGAAACTCTTTAGGCCGCGTACACACGGGCAGACTGTTCGCCCAACTTAGTTTGTCAAACAATCCGACAAACAGTCCGCTCAAAATTTGCATGAGCGGACTTGACCACACACGATGAACGAACAGTCCGCTGAAAGCGTGCGCGATGACGTGAACGGCACGTACGACGGGACTAGAAAAACGGCGTCCTATACACTGCAATGCAACCTTCGCCGTGTAAATTCTTTCTGAGCATGCGCGAGACTTAGTGTGTCGAACAAGCCTACACACGAGCGGACTGTCCGCTCAAACCAATTTTCAGCGGACTGTCTTACGGGAATTCCGAAAAACTTTGTTCGTCAGACTGTCCGCTGAAACTGTCCGCTGAAGCCCACACATGAGCGGACTGTCCGCTGAAACACTGTTCAGCGGACAAAGTTGGGCGAACAGTCCGCCCGTGTGTACGCGGCCTTACAGATCACCTAAGGTAAACAATGGAGGTCTGCTTCTGCAACATTATATTTATTCTGTATAGCAGTTCCCCTTGCGGTAGCTGGTTCATTCAAGTGTCCGCGGGGAGCACAGGAATCTACAATCTAGTTAACAGAGGTTTTCCTCATATTATTTCCTCTTCTGGTGAAATGTTCTTAGCATATAGTTTTAGACTGTTTAAAATATAGGTCAAATGTTCTTTTGCCCTTCTGGGTGAATGATCCTAAGGTTATTTTCTCTCATGAGAGAATGTTCTATTCATCCTGCAAAGGTAAGAAATAGAAATTAAAAATCCCTTTGTGATTGTCCTTCCCACTCTGCTTACTGGAACCTCCTTCAAAATAACACAGTCCTCTGTTTCCTCTTCCTCAGTGTTCATGGCATGATCCTTTGTGACCCTCTCCGGCTCTGTCTTTGGTAATTCTGTCTCTAATACACTACTAATGTCCTCACCCCAGAGGCCTCACATTCTAGCAAAGATGTGGTTTCTGTAGAGCTGACAGGTCCCTCAGTCTCAGTTTCTTAGGCCGCGTACACACGAGCGGACTGTATGGCGTACTTAGTCCGTCATACAATCCGACGGACAGTCCCTCATACTTTCGACTGAACGGACTTGACCACACACGGATGCACAAACAGTCCGTCGAAAGCTTGCGCGATGACGTGTACAGCACGTACGACGGGACTAGAAATAGGAAGTCCAATACACAGCAAAGCACCCTTCTGCCGTGTAAATCCTTTCTGAGCATGCGCCATTCTTAGTCCGTCGAACTAGCCTACTGACGAGCGGATTGTCCGCTGAAACCAAAGTACGACGGACAGAATTTAGAAAAATCCGAAATACTTAGTACGCCAGACTGCACGCTGAAAAAGTCCGCTGAAGCCCACACACGAGCGGACTGTCTGCTGAAATGTGTTTCGACGGACTAAATACGCCATACAGTCCGCCCGTGTGTACGCGGCATTAGTCAAAGCCCTTCTACTGTGGCTGCAGGAGTCCACACAGATGTAAACTGTGTTCAAATCCACTTGAAGATTATTTGGCAGCATTTCCAGCAAAACATTTCTGCAGTCATCACAATGGTTTAGGCTCTGATCATTGTAGATAGCGTCTTACACTTCCTGCAGACAATGCCTACGTGTTCGAATCTTCATATAGTGCAGAATTTCAAGTCACCTCTGGGTGCCATTCTCCTGTGTCTTGATGAAGCCTCTCCAGGAATTGGCCATCATGTCCAGCAATAGGGCAGATTCAGAAATAGTTGAATAACCCAAAATTGGTAATACGTTGTTTCACTCTGCAGATTGCTCATGTGTGACTAGAGGCCAATAGCTTCACCCTTCTGCCTCACAGTTTTGCCATCAAGACTTCTCATCAGAAAGTCTTTAGGCCAACCTCCTGGAAAAATGAACCATCAAATCATTGTGCAAAGTAATAAATGCCAGCAATCCTTTCTCTCCAGCACAAATACAGCTCTCTAAAAGTAACCTCCTACATTTTCTAAAAAAGATAGCCCACAGAAACACTTGCCACACACGTACCAAGAGGAAAAACTTTTCTGCTGGCTGCTATGGGTAATTGCAGGCCAAAAATTCAGTTGAGCCCTACATTGGATGACAAAGATGTAGCCTTTCAGCAAGCACACAAAATAGAGCAGGTTCCCTACATCCTAGTCTAACTACTAGTCACATTAATATACCATGTAATGAAGATGAGCAAAGACTGACATGTTTGAAGTGTTAGAGCAATGGGGTTGATTTACTAAAATGGGAGAGTGGAAAATCTGGTGTAGCTGTCCATGGTAGCTAATCAGCTTCTAACTTCAAGTCAAGTGGATGTAAACCCTAAAATGTATTTTGTCTGGCACAATATAGAGTATGGGATTTCAGATCAGCTGTGCCCAGTCTTGCCACAAAGAGTTAATCCAGGTCTGAGCAATCCTCATATCTTTTTTCAGTGAAATAAAATGGACAAACTGTGAAATCTTTGTCTGTTCTTCCCCCCTTGCTGTGATTGACAGGTGATTTGCATATCTCGTGCACTAGCCACTCCTTTCTTCAGCAGCTCCGCAAGGATTGGCTGTTCCACACCTCAGCATGATTGGGCATGCTGTAGTCATGTGGGGACTTTTCTGGGTTTTAACTGGATGTTAGTGATCATAGCAGAAGTTCAGTGTAAGAAATACACAGGAGAAAATGCATGTTGATAAGGGGAGTGTAGAGGTGGGTGGGGAGTCTACTGACATCACAACTCCACCCACTGAGCCCTGGAAAACAGACCCACCCACAAAATCTGCAGTTTTTCGGGTCTCATAGCAGACAGAGGGGAGACATTTGACAGATAAGTATACATGCAGGAGGCATCTATATCCTTCTAGATAACCAATATTGCAGTAGTTTAGAAAGGATGAGAGTGGGTTTACATCCACTTTCAGCTTATTCAGATAAGCTTTGACAAAAAAAAATGGAAGCTGATTGGTTTCTATGCAGAGCTGCACCAAATTTTGAACTCTTCAGTTTTAGTAAATCAACACCAAAGAGAAGGGAAGTTTGTTGTTCATAGGATTGCTGTTATTTCGCATGGAAATTTGGCATTTTATATTGTAGGCCTGTAATTCTTAGGAATAACATTTAAATCTGCCCAAACAAGAGTCTAGTAGACATCCCGGGTATGATAAAGTTTGGAAACATGAAATCATAAATTATAATATAATAACTATAAATAATTATAACAAATAATAATATAACAATAATAAAATGTATTCAATAATGTAATCAAATCAAAACACACCCATATTTGCTCAGTTGCAGAATTGTCGCTGTCTTACTTTCAGGCTTTGATGATGAATTTCCCCACAAAACACTATCGCTTAATTCTGCAAGTGATTCTAATTTATTATCACTGTTTTCTAGCTGATCTAAAACCGCTTTTTGACTTAAAGGAGCACTTTTTGGTTGCTATGGACAATTTCAAGTTTCCTGGCAGAAAGAACAGTATATATAATATAAAACTGCAGGCAGGGCACAAAGCATTAGGGACAAAAGGGAGGTAAAATCATTTGATACAGTAATGTAATCTGTAAGACTAAAGTGTACTGTATGTGTAATGTGTTTTTAACTTTTTGAATATGGTGCCGGGCTCCGTCCCTGTGTGTCGTGACACTCGCAGGGAAGGGAGCCTGACACTGTGATAGATCTGGTGGAGGACACGGCTCGCACACAAAGTAGGGAAACATTGCAGGATCCTGGGGACAAGGTAAGTAACTTTGCCTGGATCCTGCGATACGATCCCGAGTGTGGCTTGGGGTTACCACTTTTGGTATGGAAAAATTTACCCAGAGCCACAGTCGGGTTAATACAGGAATAAAAACAGATATCAATGAATGAAATTAATATATATATATATATATATATATATATATATATATATATATATATATATATTTATATATATGTATGTATATATATATATATATATATATATATATATATATATTTATTTTTTATTTTTTTATTTATTCAGAATGATATGATAGGATTTAGAACAACAGAGAAAGTCCCCCCCCATCAGAGTCCCCCATTGCATTATGGTCCCCATCAGTGTTCCCTTACTTTAGAGTCCTCACAAGAGTGCCCCTTTACATCGGGGTCCCATCAGAATTCCCCCTTATATCGGGGTCCCCTTCAGAGAGCACCTAACATTAAACTCCCCATTACTTCAGGGACCCCATCGAAGTTTCCATTACTTTAGGGTTCCCATCAGTGTCCCCCGTGCGTCAGAATGCCCCTAAAATCAGGGTCCCCATTAGAGTCTCACTTTACATCAGTGTCCCCCCCACTTCAAGATCCCAATCAGAGGCCACCCTTATTTTAGCGTTCTCATTAGAGTCTCCTCAGGGTTGTCTTTAAGGCAGGGTAAAAGGGGCAGCTGCCCTGGGCCCTGTCATTGTTGTGGGGCCCAAACCAGCTGCCTCATACTTACCAACTATCGTGGTTTAAATTCCCTCGTCCCTCAAGGTTTTAGTCCCCTGCTGTGTCCCAATATCTCACTGTGAAGCACTGCTACTAATGCTGCCCAGCCCTATTGTTGTGTACAGATGACTCACCTGCAGACCCTGTGCTTGCATGTAAATTACCGGCAATCATATGTAAATATCGGTGGCATTCATATGTAAATAGCGGCGGCCGGCAGCATTGATATATATATCATCCGCCCCAAGGTCATATTCACAGTAATCTCTAGCAACCAATCAACAAGCAGAAAAGCAAAAATCATGTGCTGTAACCTCTAGCAACTAATCAGTGAGCCATAATGTGTGCTGTAACCTCTAGCAACTAGTCAGTGAGCGGTAATGATACACTGTAACCTCTGGCAACCAATTGCAATAGCTGCCTGATCTCATTCAGTAAACTGATTTTGAGTCTAGCTGCTATTTATTGTATGTATCTGACCAGGTTTGGGAGCGCAACTGCACGAGGGGTGGGGGGGGGGCCCAAGAAAAGTTTTGCCCAGGGTCCAATCAATATTAAAGACAGCCCTAAGTCTCCTCACAAAACAGTGTCCCCAAAAAAGTCCCCCTTAAATCAGAGTCCTTATGATCTGTTTCTATACCTGAAATTCTTCTTTACATTTTGACCCTTCCAGTGACTACAATATTCCCTGCTCTTTAGTCGTACAGGAATGTATTCTAGATACAGATGCAGAGAAAATATCTAAAATATATTCAAATGTAGGAAAATTTGTGATATTTATCAACCCGGCCTTAGGCAGTTATACTTGTATACATGACTCATGTGTTCTCTGAAAATGGCATGGAAACATTTAGCTCATAACAGATCAGAAATATTATGATTATGTGGAGCACCAACTTGACTTTATGTTTCTTTTGAGGCATTTATAAAAGAGAACATCCCCTGCTGTTCTAAAGCTAAGGGGCACAAGTCACCAAAAGGGTCAGACAACATATTCACTGATTGCTGTCTTGTGACATGTCATCCCCACATCAGCTCTGGGTCATACTGAAGACTTGCAAAGTAATTAAATGCCTACAGACTGGAAGCTCATGGTGTAAGGACACGTTGGCATAACAAATCCATGAGTTGGCAATTGCAGGGCTTTCGTTTTATTAAAAAGAATGGAACTGCTCAGACATAGTGATTGTTCATATACTGTAAATAGCAGATCCCTAAGAAATACACATCCGTTACTTAAAGGGGATCTGTCAGGAAAGAGTACTTGGATGTGCAGTAACCCACTAATTAGATAAAGTGCATGGCTTGGTTGAGTCTGGTGACTAATGCTACAATGTAATGCAAAATGTATTCTGGGTTCAGGCATTTTGAATGGTTATCTGTAGTGTTCAGATGCAAAGCAACGTACAGAGCTCAGTACTATGTACTCTAACTTAGGGCTTTAGAAACAGTGATTTAAACCGTGGCATTTTTTCTGCTGCCTGTCGGTAGCTGCAGCCTGCCATTGGTAATATCCATATAAAAATGCTAGTTCCCTGCCTGTAATGATGATCTATTTATCTTTACCTTTCTTTACTCTATCTAGCTTTACTACTTTCTGAATCACTGACATGTAATACTTCTGAACTCTTATGTGAATTCTAATCTGCATACATGTGCAAGTTCAGTGTCTTGAATGGGAGCCAGAGGCAGCCAGGCTACTAGTATTTTCAGAAAAAGCTCAGCAAAACCTAGATAGCAAAAAAAAATGTGCAAGCCACGTTCATTTTCAAACACAGTGATTTTTTTACAGAACGAGTGCTATACAAGTCATTCATTTATAGCGCTATACAAGTCATTCATTCATTCAAGTGCATATTGCGTCAACAGATTTATTACATTCTATCTGCTCACAATCTTGAAATGCATTGAATTAGTGTGGTGAACAACTGTTCAATGTACAAATGATCTGTGCTTTGAACATTCAAGGCAACGCAATAGGTTTACTTAAAGCGGAGGTCCACCTACCGCTGCAGAAATTTAAAGCCAGCAGTTGCACATACTACAGCTGCTGACTTTTAATAATCGGACACTTACCTGTCCTGGAGTCCAGCGATCTTGACACCGCAGCTGATTTTTACATCAGCTGTCGGGTGCATGCCGCCTCCATTGCGAGTAAGGGAACTCGGCAGTGAAGCCTTGCGGCTTCACACGGGGAACTCTACTTCTCATGCATGAGGCTCGCTCCACTCTCCTACTAGCCCGGAGGGTGGGGAAGGAGGAGGGAGCCCAGGCGGTGACATCAATACCCGCGGCTGAGGCTCCCGGAAGTGGGAACAGGATACCTGTGGAAGACATGTATCTTGTCCCCCCGCTTCCGAGGAAAGGAGCTAAATGTGGCACCTGAGGGGGGAAGGAGTACAATAAGCGCAAGTTCCACTTTTGGATGGAACTCCGCTTTAACTGCCATTCTCCCCAGCTACACATATTGCAATATATGGAGGGAATTGGGACTTTAAATGAGGAGCATATAATGCTCCTCCATTCCGGGTTCAATGAGACAAAGAGAGGGAAATTGGGACTTTAAATGAGGTGGTTGACTCGTGTAGATCAATGCAGAGAAATTTTATTGTAGGAGTAAGAATTTGTCAATACATGATGATAATAAATTCCATAAGTAATCATTATCATATCTGTACTGTACATATACATTATATAGTATTATCAGTAGTAGATACATTTCATGTGAAAAATGCATAAATAAATATTATCATATTTGTACATATAGGTACATATAGGTATAAAACTAATATCATCATGTTCACAAATATATACATGATAAGCACATGGCAATCATATGACATAATCAATTCACATTAAGGCTGGCAGCCTAATTCATAATTAAAATGATTAAAAGTGTAACATATTTACCTCCTTGTGCCCCTGCAACTGTGTTTGACCAGTAGAAGCACATGACTCATTCTCCTACTCCCCACATGGTGGTGGTATTGCTGCTCAGGCAGCCAATGGTAGCACATGGGGATGGGGATAGAGTACACACTCAGCCCTGTGTAAGCTCCACGTTATATGCTTACAGAGGGCTTTCTCTCTCCATTTCCATCAGCAAATGTGGCAAAACAGGGCAGCAGGTATGTGAACCTAAAACACAGATTCGCTTTAAAGTAACATTATACCCTTGTTTTATTTTATTATTATTATTAAAATAACAAACATGGTATACTTACCTGCTTTGTGCAATGGTTTTGCACAGAGCAGCCCTGATCCTCCTTTTCTGGGGTCCCCCACCGGCACGCCAGGCCCCTCCACTTCAGCATGTACCCCCATGGAAAGCCACTTTCCAAGGGGGCACCTATGTGGGCTAGCTTCCAAGCTACCTGTCTGCGTCTATTGACACAGACCGGTCAACTTGGCCTCGACCCCTGCTCCCTCGTCGCAGCATTTGATTGACAGCAGTGGGAGCCAATAGTTTCTTGTTCTCTCGTCTCTATCTGGCTAAGTTCCAATTTGCTAATTTGTCAGCTGAGTTAAAGCATAGCTCCACTTTTGTTGAGAAAAAAACATTCCCCGGGGTGATCTAAGTACATTACAAGGATTAAAACAACCTTTGTTGCAGATTCCTACCTTTTGTTATTCTGAAGAAATCCCTCTGTGTTTGTCTGTGCCTCTGTGCTCAGTGGGTCTAATGGGAGTGATTTCATAATTATCTATCAGCTGTGACAGCTGCAGGGCACTAATGAGGAAAGTTATTGGGCCTGCATCCCTTTAGATGTGTTCCTATTGGAAATATCTCACCAAAAATTACATTTTTGTTGCAGGGGATGCCTGAAATCTGTCTTGTGTCTTAGGCAGACTTCTGGGAAAATTGGTGAACCAATCACACAAGCAGGAAATTGTGTTTCTGGGGGGTGGTCAGTACACACTGTGTACAGAACAACTCCATGTGGACATATTACATTGCATTTACAGAAAATTGCAACTGCTACAGATTGAAAAGGAAAGGTCATTTTTAATAACACTCAATTACAATATGACTTGTGTTGCAATTGTACACGCTATGATATTTTATCTTTATTTACTATTTTTTCCCCATGAAAGTGGAGTTACAATTTAACTTTCATGTGTAGCAATGTTCTCCTAGCTGGAAAAGCTCTTTTCCTGGCATCAACATGGTAGCATACATGTGGTGGTATGCTGCCATGGATTGGCACCAGGAATGGAAAATTACAGTAAGAATTTGATACAATTTTCCAATTTCCTAGGGGCCAACATGGCAGCATACTACCACCCATATGCTGCCATGGATGGGTGCCAGTAAATGAAAATTATAGTACTGTAAGTATTTTATACAATTTTCAGATCTTTGTCCTGAAATTCAGTTGCCTTTTCTGCCGTAGAATCTTAGCTTTGGCACTTTGGCCTTATGGCCATGATGTCAAGCCTAAAGGGAATCTGTTACACAGAAACTCTGTTATACAGTGATTTAATAATTAGATAAAGTAATGTTTTTACCAAATTTGTCAATGGTCAGATTAATGTTTGACTATAAAACAAAATTATCTCTGGGAGCAGCCCATGTTAAATAATTATCAGCAGTGTCCAGGCAGTGTCAGGAACTAAGAGTCCATGAAGCTTCCACATTGCTTTCCTCAAAGGTTTTGAGAGATTAAAAACATGGCACAACAGATGATTTCTCACTGCTGATTTCTATAATTGCAGCATGTAAAAGAAAGTACATGCCCTAGTATTTCGTCCTGCCCTACAACATAGTCATCCCTTATGTGTATATGTAGCATAGCTTTAGTGAGGAAAAATGAGGTGAGAAACATGCTACTCTATCGGCCTTAGAAACAGCCATTGAAATCTCCATCGTTTATGTAATAATATTTAAAAGTTAAAATCTATTAAAAAAAAAAAATTTATTTGGATGTTAGAAACTATGGCATTGTTATTGTTGTCTTTGTCCCTATTGTAGCGTTTTACCTCCTTTTACTGCCCTGATGGAAGTCATGAGAAGGCCCTCAACAGACAAAAGGTTCATTTCACTAAGCTGACATTGCAGGATAAGGATCTTTATTTCAATAAAGTGATTGAAATGAGATTTGAAAATTACAATGGCCTGTCTAAAATAAAGATCCTTATCCTTGTGCCACCTAAAGCTTTGTGAATTGAGCCTAAAGATAGCCTTCAGAAGATGGGCACACTGTAATCATAAAGGGATCAACATGGTCAGCAACAATACCAAGGGTTCCAATTTGTGCAAAGAAAATATCCTCCACGCCATTATACCACCACCACCACCCTGAACTGTTGATACAGGGCAGGATGGATCCATGCATTCATGTTGTTTATGCCAATTTCTAACCCTACCATCTGAATGTTGCAGCTGAAATCGAGACTCATCAGGCCAGGTTACTTTTTTCCAAACTTCTATTGTCCAATTTTGGTCTGTGTGAATTGTAGCCTCAGTTTCCTGTTCTTAGCTGATAGCAATGGCACCCGGTGTGGTCTTCTGCTGCTGTAGACCATCTGCTTCAAGGTTCGATGCCTTGTGCATTCAGAGATGGTATTCTGCATACCTTGGTTGTAACAAGTGTTTAGTTACTGTTGCCTTTCTATCATCTCAAACCAGTCTGCCCATTCTCCTCTGACCTCTGACATAAACAAGGCATTTTCCTCCACACAACTTCAGCTCTTTGGATATTTTCTCTTTTTCAGACCATTCTCTGTAAACCCTACAGATGGATGTGCGTGAAAATCCCAGTAGGTCAGCAGTTTTTGAAATACACAGACCAAGCCCACCTGGCACCAACAACCATGCCACATTAAAAGTCACTTAAATCCTCTTTCTTCCCTATTCTGATGCTCGGTTTGAACTTCAGCAAGTTGTCCTCACCATGTCTCGATTCATAAATGCATTGAGTTGCTGCCATGTGATTGGCTGATTACCAATTTGTATTACCAAGCAATTGAATGGGTGTACCTAATAAAATGGCCGATGCGTGTACAATAGTGAAGAGAGTTTCTACCAGTGGCAGCTGGTATTTTTTTGGGGGGGAGAGTGGTGACAAACAAACATCCCCCTCGCCCTGGTTGGTCGGCAGCCCGAGCCCACCCCCTTTTGAAGCCTATTATAGCCTCTGGCTCTAATCACATGCTTCAAAAAAAACACACCCCCGCCACTGGAATCCATGTGTCCAGCACATGTATGTAGATCAGGTGGCTGGATGCATGGATGGGGGGGGCGCAATTTGTTTCTACTAACCCTTCCTCACCCAATCCAAAATTAAAAAAATGTTTTTTATGGGTGTTCCCCTTTAATGTCCCATTATAAGCTATTATTAGTAAAATGGAGAAAGAATCTGGGTTCATTCTTTAAGCCACAAACTGTGATTAAAGTCATGGGAAAAACACATTGTTAAAATGTTTAATTATGGAGTTGTAGGTATGGGAACTGATACTGTTAGTATTGGCATTCTTAAAGAGACCGTACCAAGTCTTTGAACAAATCAAAAGCCTGTTACCTGAAAGAGAAAATGCACTTAGAGACTCGACAAGGTCTATAAAGGAAACCTGTAATTAGAGGAATATATGTCATTGTGGTTTTCTGAGTTCCTGACTTGGGACAAGCATGCGGCAAGAAAAGTTAGAGCGACGTTAGAACCCCTGATTTGCATACTTATTCTGGGTCAGCTACTTTCAAAGTATAGAATGTATTAAATCAGCATAACCGACAGGAACTAGCGCTTTCAGAAGGTTAGGTCAGCAATGACAGCCTACACATTTCCTCGATTTTGATTTTAAAAGAAAAAAAAGAAAAAGGGGGGATCAGTTTACAAAAAAGCAAATAAACCTCTTATGTCAGCACACATTATTTCCTAAAATGTAATTTTATTGTTCAAAAATAGATCCCCTCCACCATGATATAACTAGGATTCGTCTTTCTGGAATTCTTATTATTCACAGGATATAGAGCTCGAAATTCTGAACAGTTCATTTATCATACATAACAAGACATGATGTAATGCATTATTAAATAAAGACAGCAATATTTGAGATACCATGCCTTATATCAAGCTTACCCTTATGTGATGTGTTTTATTAATTAATTATAAATGTCATGGCAGCTAATTCCAACAATCATTTTATGCAATATCCCCTCATTTACCAATATAAATGAACTGTCAGATTTTCTACAAATAAATTTAAAGAGCCGCAAATAGATGGGAATTCATATATGAATAAGTGACACGTATGACTAAGTTTAAGAAATCCCTATGTAAAAGTAAAAACATCTGTTCATACATCCCAAGTCCCAGGTCAATTACTGAGACCTCTGGGAAATGTGCAGACATAAGCCACTAGGATACAGACCTCCTGAGTATCTACCGCATCCCAGGGGCCATAAACATAGAGATATGCTGAGCAGAGAGAAAAACCTAATAGGAAAACAGGCAATTTAAAATGCTATATAATTAGCTTGCTACGTGTTAATTACAGCAGTTAAACAACACATATAGCCATGTCATACATACATATGGCTGCAATAGATAAATGAATCGTTTTTATACATACAAATAAAGCAAGGCATTTGGTTGGAAAGCTCTATATTATAGACATAACATATTGTCCAAGGATACACTGACAAACTGCTGTCAGTCTGATAAATCATCGCAGCGTACCGCTTGGTTCCTCCACTGACTGAAGCGTAAATAACATTTATTAATGGACCATTAAACCTTACATACAAAGTGTTCCAATATGTTCAGGTAACATTTAGAAGTATATATGTTCAGTTCCCCTACCACGACAATGTGAAATTGAAAATCGTTTCATTAGCTATCTGAGCACATGTAATTAAAGTGGGTATAAAGGTTACATTTTTTTTTTCCTACAATAAAAAAAAGAAGTCATACTTACTTAGTAGTAGTAGTAGTACATACTTAGTAGTCCCCAAAAGAAGTCCCTCTTTTGGGGACTCCCACTGGCGCTCTCCACTCCTCCTTTTCTGTGAGTGCACCCATAGCAAGCCGCCCACTATTGGGTCACTCATGTGAGCGCACTCTCAAGCTGGGCTGTGTGCATCCATAGACACACACATATGGGCGTGCGCACAGGGTGTGCCTGGTGTGCCTGGGCACACCCTAATCACCCCGTGTGTGGCCGATTCCCCCTGTTTTCATCTCCCTCCTGCAGTGCTGCCAGCCTTCCTCCTTTAGGAGCAGGTAAGGGGCTGGTAAATATTTAATTAACAGGACTTCCTTTTCTGAATGAAAACAGTGAGTGATCTGTACTGATCGCTCCTGTCTTCATTCTTGACTGAAGCATAGTAAACCATGTTTACTGCAGGCTGCAGAGAAAGGGACTGCGGAACCTCTGTCTTTCATTTCTTTTTCTGTCTCAAAAGTAAGACATCAGCCCCTTGATATTTCACCAAAGCCCCATAACAGGGCTCCTAGAAAAAATGTACAAAAATTATAAAAAAAACTAATATTGTAAAAAATAACCAAAAAAATTATAAAAATATAAAAAAACAACTGACACCGTCCACAGCCGTACTGACGCCAATCTTTGCTCTACTGACACCGTCCACTTCTCTGCTGTGTTTGTTTGTGCTCTGTGGTGCACACCCTAATGCAATAGGCTGTGCACACCTATGCACACACAGGATGGCTTGGCCTGCCCCCTACAGGATTTAAGCAGTGAGAGCCAATGGCCGTGGTGACGTCATCTCCCTGCTGCTATCCCTACCCTGAGTTCCAAGCCTCGTTCTGACCCTCGACTTCCTCCACAGCAGCTGGAATCCATCCACAATGGAGCGATACTCTTCCAGACAGCGCCGGAGCAACACAGACGGTGGGAGCAGCTAGCTGAAACAGCACCTAGACTTATCCACGTTGGGACTAATATTCTCATGATACCTCATCCAAATGTGAGTGCATAAACTGTATGCTAATAAAAGTGTTACAAATGTCTATTCTTAGAGGCACCTCTCTCCTTGTTTTTTTCTGCAGTTTTGGAACCATGTTTCTGTTCTCCTTTGACGGCAGCCCTAAGAGCCTTTGGACATTATTTCCTAATATCCCCTTCTTACACTGATCGGCAGAGACTGTATATTTAATGTCAAAAATGTTTTTTGTAATTGGGAGATACATGAACCTAAGCTATTGCGCCTATTCCTGTAGCCAATGGCTCCCGCTGCTGCCTTTGTGTCCTGTGAGAAGAGAAAACGGTGAGAGCGTGACTGCAGAGGGGCACAGACTAGGATCAAGAGAGGACCCAGGTAACTATATATACTGGGACATTTTTAAAAATAATGCCGGGAACGCAATAGGGTAAAAAAAATATGTTCACTTTAGAAAAACTTTACGAAAAGTCACCTTCTATTCTTCTCCTTTTCAACTGTTTCTAAGCAGCAGTGAGCACAGGGCAGACACAGAAGCAAGCAAATGCTGACACTCACTGTACATAGAGCTCTCCTATACAGCGCCCTCTAGTGTACCCACAAATCCTTTTTGGTTTTAATCATTCACATGCTGGTCTTCAGAAAAAAAAAGGTGTCCCTAGCAGTGGCAGTAAATACGGAGAAGTGCTGCACTGAGAGACCTCCAGTGCCAGCAATTGCCCTCCAATATCTGAAAATGTATATATACATACATATACATATACACAGTGTAGTCAGTGTAGTGTAGACTATATATACAGTGCAGGCAGTCTAGTACATATATAGAAAAAAAAGCTCTGCCTCATTGGGAGGCGACGCTGACTGCTGTCTTTTTGCAGTGACATCTGTTATATAGGCAGGGAAGGGGCCACCTGGGGACATAACCAAGTGGCCCCGCCCCTTCTGACAGCATGTGCCATCAGAGGGAGTGGGGGTCATCTGGTTATGCCAGTGGGTGGCCCCGCCCTTGCCTTTATAACAGCTGTTTTAATAAAGAAATTGTCAAAAACTGTCTTTTATGCTTTTTTGGTGAATGGGTAGGGGTACAATGTACCTGATTCCTATTCACATAGGGGATTGTGGGATCTTGGGACCCCTTCAAGATTTTGATAAGCCCCCCACACGCAGACCCCCACAACCACCGGGCAAGGGTTGTGGGGATGAGGACCCCAAAGCACCCTCCTCATGTTGAGGGCATGTGGTCTGTGAGAAGGAGTTCCCCTTAAAATCCATACCAGACCCAAAGGGCCTGAAATTGAATTTTGGGGGGACCCTACGCTGTTTTTTTTTAAATTTTGGAATGGAGTTCCCCTTAATATCCATACCAGACCCAAAGGGCCTGGAATGGACTGGGGGGAACCCACACCGTTTTTTTCCTTGATTTTTATGTATATTACCGGGAGCCGGCAATACATTACAGCCGTGAGCAAGTTTAAATAACATTTTTTCCTTTAGAAATGTAATTTTGCTGCGGGACTGTAAAACACATCAGAAAGATGTGCCACTTTACAGGCAGACTAAGGGGACCCCCCAAGCACGATATTTAAAGGAATATTTATTTTTATTGTTTCACTTTAAGCATTCATAAAATCACTGCTTCTGAAAAAAATTTTGTTTTAAAAACTTTTTTTGCACTGATACGTGTCCCCTGGGGCAGTACCCACGTCCCCATACCCTTTTTATGGCAATAACTTGTATATAAGCCTTTAAAATTAGCACTTTTGATTTTTCATTTTCGTGTCCCATAGACTTTAACTGTGTTTGCATGTTCGCACTAATTTTTTTGCCTGTTCACATGTTCTGGTGGGGTGTTCGGCTCATCCCTAATGTATACTATAAGATGTAAAAAAGGTGGCCATAGCTTTGCTAAGAAGGATAAAGGGGACTGGAAAGGCTGTAGATTTATATCAGAGGTATGAAGAAGGATGTTCCTAAGTCCTAAGCTGGCCATAGATGAGCTGAAATTCGGACCATGACTGGGCAGGCTGATTGTACCCAAGTTGATCAATCAACTTGGGTACATCCAGCATGCTTAATTTTTCATGCAATTTTTCATGCAATTACTGCCAGTGGCTATAGCAGCTAGCAAAAATCACTGTGTGTTCTTCCGGCAGGGACGGCCCGCCACACGCCCCAGGAGAATACAATAGCTCTGCGGGAGGGATTACCCCATCAACACTGTCTGTGGTTACAGGAAAGAAAATTGCACCATCTATGTCCAGCTTTAGGCCCCTTTCACACTGATTGGACTCCACTCTTTTCAGCGGGGGATCTGTGAGCAGATGCAAATGGGATGGTGAGAGTGTGTTGACATCCGTGCTCATTCAGTTTCTTGTCAGTGGACACGTCAGTTCTATAGGCCACCGGGTGTAAACAAACTCCGCTGTCTGTTTACATTAGGCTGCGTCCAATACGGTTGACAAAAACAGAAAAAAGCGCAGTGTTCTTCCATTTTTTTTCTGGACCAGAGGTAGGGGAATGGACACCTGTTTACATCCGCCTGTCCATAGACCTGCATGGTTCTTCTGATCAGGTCCGCCTGAAAAACTGACTGGAATGGCCGTCTTAAAAGGGCCCAACTGTTTGTTATAGAAACAGAATTCTAAAAGTAGCCATTTTTGGTACATTACTGATGAATAATATATTCAAAAATGAAAGGGCCTTTGTTATGTTCCCAGAGAAACATAAACTGGTAATGCAATTCACTGATTTTCTTAAATTCGAATTTCATGAAAAGTGACATCTGTCAGTCACACTAATGGAAAATATAACATTAGTAAAAAAAAAAAAAAACAGTCACATTTCTCCCATTATTATATGTAGCAGAAGCTTTAGCTGTGTACAATTAAGAAAAAAAACATTTGGAACAAACTTTAACATCAGCATTAGTCAAAAACTTCGTACACAGAGACATGGCGGGATTCTGGTCAAGTTTGTTACCATCAAACTACATTCCCACTCCGAACTGGACACAAACATTTGTAACAGAGAACATTCAGAAAGATACATTGTACGGCGGGGTATGTCTGTACTTCATTGAGATACATTGGATGGTACCAATGCTCCCTGCTGAATTGTCATGTGACATATGCGATTAGGAATTACAAAACAAACTCTAGAAAGAGGAGACATTTCTTTTACGGGCTTATTAGTTTGGAAGCCATCAGTTGTCATTAAGCATGCCCAAAGAACTAAAAAGAAATTGTGCACAACACAGATAGATGGGGAACATTCTCACCGTGTATGATGCATAAATAACTGCAGTATTCAACCTTGGGAGGCCGCTGACATTGCAGATGGTCATTTAGACTGGATTCACACCTATCTATGCATTTTTTGTGCTTTTTGCATTTTGCAGATTTGCACTACAGAACATGTTCCATAGGAAACCATGTTAAATGGACTGTAGTGCAAATCTACAAAATGCAAAAAGCACTAAAAATGCATAGGTGTGAATCCAGCCTTAGGTCAGTTTAAGGCCCTGTTCATACCTGTGCTTTTTAGGTTCACACTGCTGCGGCCTCTAAAATCAACTGACTTGCTTACGACGTTTGTGATTTAACTTTGCAGTCTATAGTAAGTCGCACCAAAGTGGCAAAAAAAAAAAATAGTGCATGAACCTTTTTTTGCTGCTGCGATTTGAAGTGCATTGATTAAGACAGCACCCATTGAAATTAATGTGTTTTGACTTGTCATGCGACTTTATGTGTCACAATTTGCAAAAGTTGCAGCAGTGTGACCTGGGCATTAGGCAATGATGCCCATATACAATGTACAAGCATTTTTTTTTTCCTGGTGTCTCAGGAGCCAGACAGAGACAAGTATGCATTTGGAGCCATTCACTTGCACCCTCACACCTGTCACTTTAGGACAGAGGAGTTGCATTCTAATAGAATTCCATGGATTGCCTTCACGCAGCAGCTGGAATTAGAGGAAGCATGAAAAAATGGCCTGTTCACACAATATAGGCATCATCTCCCGTGTGAACAAGCCTTTAGGTGTGGTATGGTAATGTATGGGAGCACATTACATGGAGGCAGAAAAATACAGTAAGTAATAATTTTATGAAAACCTGATTACGGGGGGCATTAAGTAGTACAGGTGTATGGATTATATTTAGAGAATAAGGATATTTTAATAATATTTGATAAGAAAACATTTAGTGTCACTTTAAGCAACAAATTCACCAAAGTGCTTTTAGCGTGCTGATAGCATAATAAAGGAGTATTTACCCACTGACAAAGTCATCACTCTGCTCCTGCTGGCCGAACTCCCAGTGTTGAAATAATGACACCGTTCAATACAGTACAACCTGACTGGCTCTAGTCATGTTCTGCCACTCTCTGAGTTGTGCTTTACATTACAAGGTATTTTTTAAGGGACCCTGTCATCAACCTTTATGTTTTAAATATAATATTTTTGACGTATGTAGCACCATCTAGCTCAGTGTGCTAGGTGTAGATATTTTTTTTTGCAAGCTGTAGAGTAGGTAAATTGGCCTGGCTGAGATTCAGCCCTGGGTTGGATCTGGGTCAGGGATGAGTGACTCAGGGAGGCTGGATGACTCATCAGGCAACACCTCTGGTAACTCCCCCTGCTCTCTGGAACCATGGAGAAGCTTCCAGAAGTAGAGGGTGAAGTTTAGGAGGAGCTGCTTGGAGTACTGAAGAGAGCCCCAGCCATCCCCCAGCAAGTGGGCTGGCAGGGGATGGGCACTACTTAAATACTCTGGGGTCATGCCTTGCGGCTTCACAGCCTGGTTCCCCACTGCAAATGCTGTCTGGTCCCTGCTGTCTTCTGAGACCTGTGTGTCTCCCAGAAGATGGGGGGGGGGGGCGGAGAAGGGGCCGGACATGGCGTAGATCGTCACAGATTCTGGAAGTGATGCCCATCACTGCTGCCCATCAGTGCCGCCTATCCGTGCCCAACATTGCCGCCTATCAGTGCCCACCAGTGCCGCCTAATCAGGGCCCATAAGTGCCGCCTCATCAGTGCCCATAAGTGCTACCTCAACAGTGCCCATTAGTGCAGCCTATCAGTGCCCATCAGTGCCAACTCATCAGCGCCCATCAGTGAAGGAGAAAGAGAAAAATTACTTATTTACAAAATTTACTGACGGAAACTAAGGAAAACTTTTTTTTTCAAAAGTTTTGGTCTTTTTTTTTTTTTAGGAAAAAATAAAAACCCCAGAAGTGATTAAATACCACCAAAAGAAAGCTCTATTTGTGTGAAGAAAATTATAAAAATTTTAACAATCGATGAGTCATCGGCTGTCAATGGATTTCCCCGCTGACAGCTGAAAAAAAAGGGGTGGTTAAAAAAAATAAAGACATAAATGGAGTGGGGTCCCCCACCCAGTCCATACCAAGCCTTTTCGGGTCCCAAACCAAAAAAAATAAAAAATGGCGTAGCCCCCCAAAATCCATACCAGACCCTTATCTGAGCATGCAGCCTGGCAGGCAAGGAAAGGGGAGGGGACGAGTGAGGTCCCCCCTCCTGAACAATACCAGACCACATGCCCTCAACATGGGGGGTGGGTGTTTTGGGGTGCCCCTCCACCCCAAGGCACCTTGTCCCCATGTTGATGGGGACAAGGACCTCTCCCCGTAACGCTGGGCTGTGGTTGTTGGGAAGTGCAGCTGGGGGCTTATCGGAACCTGGAAGCTCCCAGATCTCACCACTTACCCCCCCCCCCCCCCCCCACGTGAACAGTTTTTGACAAATCTTTTAATAAAAAATACAAAAATAGTGTCCCTCAATGAAAATACATTGTCAATCACAATGCCCTCCGGACCCGAAAAATAGAAAAAATAAAAAAAGCTCTGCTTCCTGGGAGGCTACCCGTCCTATGCCCACTCTGCTCTTTGACAGTTCTTATATAGGCAAGAAAGAAGGACTGGCTGCACAAGAAATGTAGCAAAAGAAGTCCTTTAATCTTGTTCCATAAAAGAAAAATGACACACCACAGGACAGTAGCAATGCATCAAAGTGCATCAAGCTACCTTGATGCACTTTGATGCATCGCTACTGTCCTGTGATGTGTAATTTTGCTTTTATGGAACAAGATTAAAGGACTTCTTTTGCTACCTCAGTGTGCAGCCATTCCTTCTACTTTGCATCTTATATGGTGGGTAAGCCATGGCTTGCACCCTTGGGAGGAGCCCTCCACTTCACTCACCTGGATCTCCTCATCTGAGCAGTATTTTCCTGTTTTCTTCCATTGCATTTCGCTTTATAAGCAAGGGACAGGGCTACCAGCATCATCAGGTAGCACCGCCCCCTTCTGACGTCACCTGATGAATGGGTTGTTTTACAAGGTGATCATTTACAATCACTTTAACCACTTCCCACCCGGCCAATGCATATATACGGCCGGGTGGGAGCCGTCTACTCCTGATAGGACGTTCAGGAACGTCATTCAGGAGTAGCGGGATCGCGCGCGCGCGCGCCCGCGCAGCGGCGCGATCCCGATGTGCTCGTGTCACCCGGACACGGCACATCTCAGATCGGCAGGAGGGCTCTGTGATTGGCCCTCCTGATCACATGACGGCCGTGTCCAATCACGGCCGTCATGTGATGTAAACAAACAGCCGGTTGCTAGGCAATCGGCTCTCCTCTCCTCACACGGAAGTCACCGCTGAGGAGAGGAGAGCAGAACGCTGCAGCCGGCTGATGATCAGTGAGTATGGGCTGCTTTTTACAGCTTTTTACTCACTGATCATCAGTGTAGTGTAAACACACAACACACCACACAGTACAAACACAGTCCCCACACATGTCCCCAAAACACACATGTCCCCAAAACATACATGTCCCCAAATAATAAAAACACATGTCCCTAATAATAAAAACATGTCCCCCACATATGTCCCACTAAAATCACATGTCCCAATGATTATCTGCACACATATGTACGTGATCACCTGCACACATATGTACATGATCATTTGCGTACATATGTCCGTGATCACACAAACCAATTATTATACATTTAAAGGATTTTTTTTTACCATAAACATGTAGCAGAATACATTTTGGCTTAAATTTAAGACAAAATTTGATTTTATTGGATTTCTTTTCAAATAGAAAAAAGAAAATATTGTTTTTTTTCCAAATTTCTGCTATTTTTGCACTTATATCGCAAAAAAAAAAAAACGGAGTCGTGAATAAATAACACCAAAATAAAGCTCTATTTGTGCGAACAAAATGATAACAATTTCATTTGGGTACAGTGTAGCATGACCGCGCAATTGTCACTGAAAGCGCTAGAGCGCTGAAAGCTGAAAATTGGGCTGGGAAGGAAGGGGGCGAAAGTGCCCTGTATTGTAGTGGTTAATTGAACAAGCTGAAGTTAGAAGCTCATTAGTTATACACCACTTCACCAGATTATGTGTACTCCAGTTTTAGTAAATCCCTCCCTATGTGTCAAGTATCAGTGAAATGAATTTACCGAGATTGGAGCAGCTATGCATGGCAACCAATCAGCTTCTAGCTTTCATTTTAAAAGCTTAACCTCCCTGGCGGCAATCTCGAGTGTGGCTCGGGCTGAATCTTCCATACCAAAATCTGTAACCCCGAGCCACACTCGGGATCGCATCGCAGGATCCAGGCAAAGTTACTTACCTTGTCCCCAGGATCCTGCGATGTCTCCCTGTTGTGTGTGCGAGCTTTGTACTCCGCTCGATCAATCACTGTGCCGGGCTCTGTTCCCTGCGAGTGTTGCGACGCACAGGGATGGAGCCTGACGCCAAATTCAAAAAGTTAAGAAAAATAACACATACAGTACACTGTAATCTTACAGATTACATTACTGTGCCACATTATTTCACATTCCTTTTGTCCCTAGTGATTTGTCCAGTGCCCTGCCTGCAGATATATATTATATATAGAGTAAAACCTTGGATTGCGAGCATAATTAGTTCCAGAAACATGCTTGTAATCCAAAGCACTTGTAATCCAAAAAACGCAGAGGCAATCAAATACCACCAAAAGAAAGCTCTATTTGTGGGAAAAAAAGGATGTCAGTTTTGTTTGGGAGCCACGTCGCACAATTGTCAGTTAATGCAACGCAGTGCCGAATCGCAAAAAGGAGTGGGGGCTTCATTAGGAGGGGGACTTCCTGTCCCACTTCCTCCTTCCGCCCAGGGACCGCCAAGGCAACTCCTCTTTTCGCCTTAGGCGGCCACTCCCTCTAGGTGATCTCCTGGGACCCGTGACAGGTCCCAGGAGATTGCCTGTCCACCCCGGGAGTGCAGCACGACTCACGCATGCGTAGGGTTGCCACCTGTCCAGGATTCACCCGGACAGTTCGGGTTTGGAATCATGCATCCGGGTTTCAGACTGTCTTAAACCTGGACACATTATTTAGACTGGACTATGGCTTCCCAGCAAGTGTCTGGCTGCAGTTAGTTTTCTAAGCTGAGAGTGTCTGTTACACTCTTTCACATTGCCCAAAGCCAGCACTAACAATCCACCCCCCCCCCCCCCCCCCGAAAAAACACCCCTACCCCTCTGTGTCTGCCCACACTCCAATCCCTGGCGCTGTGCCTCAGAAAAGGAGAGTTGGGGCTGGAAAGTTGAAGTCCAGCAGCCTCAAATCCATCTGGATGAGAGGTGCTGACTGTCAAGGGGTGAGTGAGCTCACCATCCATCCCTGTCTGTGACTGACGTCTCCCTCCCTTCTTTCTTCTGCCTCTGAGTAAGTACACTAATGTAAATCAGGGTTCTATGAGCACCCCTTACATCAGAGTTACCCTTTACACCAGACATAGATATATATATCTATATGTAGCACCGACTCCTGAAGAGCACGCGCAACGCTTTTTCAAACTTAAAGGTTACACCTAAACTGCAGTTTGGTTTGGGTACAATTGTCTAAATTTGGACTTCAGCATCAGTCTGACTGGACTATGAGATGTTCCACCTGACCACAGGGGGCACTGTCTCTTCTGGCAGGTATGGAACTATGGTCTGGTTGGGTGCTTAAGTTACTCTCTCTCGCTGCTGTGCTTTCTGGGAGAGGATATTTAAGATGCGGACGTCACGTGGTTCGGTGTTCCGGTCCAGAATGATGTACTGACTTCATGGTCCTGGTCCTCCTGGCCAGTCCCCAGGAAGGCTATGGCCTGGGTTAGGGATCCACCCGATTTGTTGTCTCGGGGCTGGCTAGCCCGAGGCAAGGAAACTAAAGGAGGATTCTGAGGTGTTTGGGTGCCGTCTCTGGTTTGGGAGAGACCCAGTGACTTCATGCTATCCAGGGGAGGACTCTTCAGAAGAAGGCCACGGATGGGTTGGTTTCTTAGTAAGAGCCTGGAGGAGCTGAAGTACCCAAGAGAATCCGGTCTCGTGGATATCGCCAAGCTGGCTGAAAGATTTAGGTATCCCACGAGTGTTCTATAAGTTCAGTTTTCCTACGTGTTCTACAACAATGTCTGTGGCAGAGACTTATCCTTGTATGTTCTACAACAATGTCTGTGGCAGAGACTTATCCTTGTATGTTCTACAACAATGTCTGTGGCAGAGACTTTTCCTTGTATGTTCTACAACAATGTCTGTGGCAGAGACATTATCTTTGTATGTTCTACAACAACGTTTATTGCAGAGACATTATCTTGTATGTTCTACAACAACGTTTATGGCAGAGACTTGTTCCTGAGTGAGCGCCTTGTTGGCTGCTAGGCCTTGTGAGAGAAGGACTGTCCGATTTGAGTGAACATCCAGTTGCGAATGGCTATTCTCTGGATGCAGTCAAAGTAAGCAAGTTCTTCAACATTTTGACCTTGACACTAAGAGTACCTGAACTTCCTTTCCAACCCTCTGATCCCAATTTAAGAGACTGTTCATTGTCTACGTTCTGCAAATAAAATCCATTCAAGTGGATCTGTTGTCAGTCTCTCGAGTTACTGGGCCATCTACTACGGGACACCTCTAGACGTGAAGTGAGGAGAAAAGGTAACGGTAAGCCCAAATCTAACCAGCAGCTCCTTCGGGGGTTAGTGCTGTATATATATATATATATATATATATATATATATATATATCTATATATATCTATATATATATATATATATATATATAGTTTATACTATTAACAAAAAAAATGCTGTGTGCCGCTAAAGTGTTCAGATTTGACTTGACGAAAAGGTGTCAATCCCACACATGCGCCACACATGCCCGGCCATGAAGCAGAAAACTGTCACGGCCGGGTGCCCAGAGTGGCAATAGAGGCGCCGGCGGAGAGGAGGGGGAGAGGAGCGACGATGCGTTCGGCCGCATCGCTGGACCGTGTAACAGGTAAGTGTCTATTTATTAAAAGTCAGTAACTACACTTTATTTAACTGCTGACTTTTAATAAACATAAAAAACCTGGAACTCCCCTTTAAGTGGATAAGTGCCCAAGCTAAATCTAGAAGCTGATTGGTCGCCACGCACAGATGCTCCAGTTTTGATGAATCCCCCCCCCCAGTGTGTGAAAATCCGAGCAAACGAGTTCCTCTGCGTGCAGCGTTAGAGCCAGATCATCGCTTTGAACCGCTGACAGCAAACACTAAACGATCCAGCTGCTTCCTCTGCATCCTCCGAGTCCACAAGTTGCTAT
This sequence comes from Lithobates pipiens, assembly GCF_037356315.1. NCBI lineage: Eukaryota > Metazoa > Chordata > Amphibia > Anura > Ranidae > Lithobates > Lithobates pipiens. The sequence goes on from NW_027507790.1 coordinate 16,728,613, forward strand.
TTAAAATTTTCCGCGAAATAAACGCGTGGCTGCTCCTTCCTCCCAGGGGCTCCACTGGGACGCCGAGCGTATCACCCTGGTAACCGCCTTTCCCCGCCTCCCATTGGCCCGCCTGCCCGACCCAGCCCTCCGCCATTGGTGGCTGCAGCGGGAGAGGCGTGCCGGGGGCGTGCCTCCCACCGAGGAGACAGAAGCATCGTTTCAGTTGCCTGTCAGTTCCCGACGTGCCGAGCAGCTGAGAAGAGGCATCGTCCCCGCGCCGCCGCACGGGCGCAGACTCGTCCGGCTCCATCCATCACTCCGTGCACGATCAGGGCATTGCTCTGCACCCCCTCCTGTCTTATTTAAAGGGGGGGCGATCTTGGGAATCGGCCGTCAGAACAGGGGGGAAAAAAAGGCTGAATGTCGGGGAGAATTAAGCTGCTAGCAGGCATCCAAGGGGATCTAAGACACAGGAGAGGATTAAGTGGATGTTGCAGGGTGCAGATCGTTCTCATGCAGTGCTGAAGCCAGATCACCGGGGGTCACAACACACGTTCTGCACTTCTGTCATCCTCTCATATTTATTATCTGCAGCAAAGGAGAGAGGAAAAAAAAAAGAATCACCCCTGGATTGCTGAAATTCTTCTTTTTTTTGGAAATCTATAGGCGATCTTTATTTCTGATTGGTGCGGAGTTTACAAGAATGATAACAAAGACATTTCCCTTTCTTGCCTGCTAATATTTAAATTCATTTTTCTATTGTTTTATATATTTTTTTGTTTTTTTTTTGTTTTTGTTTTTTCCTGCTGATTTTCTGCTGTCATCGTGATATGAAAACGCTGCCCCGGAGGCTCGAAAATAAATTGAATTTTCACTGGTAAGGGGAAAAAAAAATAAATAAAGATTAATAAGACACGGGGGCTTTTCTTTTGCAGCGCTCCTGTATTTTCCTAACAGTCATTTGTACTGCTCATTTAAGAGTTCCTCAGATCTGCCTGGAGAATACATTAAGCTTTAGATCTCTTCGATTTTTTATTTTTTTTATTTATGGTTTTCATTTTTAATTTTTTTTTGGTCTTGCTTGGATTAAATGCCACCAACTTTCGAGTCGACGCAAAACAAAAACAAAAAAAAAAACACACAAACGAACCCAAGAGCTGACACTTTAACCCCCTGAATGGTTTTTGAAGACCACATTGAACCGAACCTCCTTCTTTATGTTGATTGTTTTTCCATCTCAAGGCTTTTTTTTTTTTTCTTGGTGATTGGCTTTTGCTGGAAGATTAAGGGATTTCCAGGAGTATTTTTTTTTTTTTTGAAGACCTTATGGCTTGGATTGAGTTTTAGAGTCCTGCCCTAGACTTCTATTTTCCCTTTTTTTTCTCTCTCTCTGGATCAAAGGCACTAAAAAAAAAAAAAAGAGCAGAGAAAGAGCCTGAAGATTTATGGTAAATATAGTCAGGGGTTGGGTTTGGATGCTCTTTAAAATGCAGAATATTCCAAAAGTATATTTTCGGGGCATAATACGGCAGATGGTGGATTTTCCTCCCAGCCATCTCGTTTTTTTTCTGAATGCTGGTTTAAACTAGTTGCTTTATCTTAATCGTTACCCATCTGTGTATAATTAATGGAAATGTACGTTTTCCTTTTTTTTTTTTTTTGCGTTTCTGAACTTTTCAAATGCAAATGCTACAGATTAAAGGTGTCTTAAAGTGTGTAGATTGCTGTGAAATCAGGTTTGCTGATTTGCGATTGCGATAGGACTTGCGTGTGCCACAGTGAGCTTTATATGCACGTTTATCATCGTTACTAGGAAATATGGAAAGGACCAGTTAACGGTATTCTTATAAGTAGGGAGAGGGTATGGTCGTTTTCTGTTGCTGGAGGGCCTGTCGTGGCTTGGGTCACACTGCTGTGATGGGATTTTGATGCGATTTTCAGTGTGACTGTGTAGTGCGACTTACATGCAACGTTGCATATTCTGTAGGGGGCCAAAATCGCAACCAAAGTAGCGCAGGAACATTTTTCAAAATCACATTGATGAGAACAGGTACCGTCAAATATAATGTGGTTTTCCTTGTCAAGTCGCATCAGAAGTTGGAAGTGGCTCTTAAGTGGAGCTAAACCCATTCTCACAAATCTCACAACTGACTGAATTCTGGCATTTGACCACACTCATAGGCAATAGATTCCATAGTATATGACATTTACCAATGACTTTAAAGTGATGTGAAAAAAAAAATCACAATTGCATTGCAAAATCACATTGGTGAGAACAGGTACTGTTGAATATAATGTGGTTTTCCTTGTCTAGTCGCATCAGAAGTTGGACTAATGGGAATCGGCTCTTAAATGAAGCTAAACCCAATCACACAAGTCTCACAACCCGACCGGATTTTTCCATTCAACCGCACTCACCGGTAAATGTAATATACTATGCAATCTATTGCCTATGAGTGCGGTCCAATGCCAAAATTCGGTCGGGTTTTGAAATTTGTGCGATTGGGTAGAGCTCCACTTAAGAGCCGATTCCCATTAGTCCAACTTCTGATGCGACTTGACAAGGAAAATTTCACATCACTTTAAAGTCATCAGTAAATGTCATATACTATGCAATCTATTGCCTATGAGTGCAGTCCAATGCCAAAATTTGGTCAGGTTGTGAGATTTGTACGATTGGGTTTAGCTCCAATTAAGAACCGATGCCCATTAGTCCAACTTCTGATGCGACTTGACAAGAAAAATTTCACATCACTTTAAAGTCATCGGTAAATGTCATATACTATGCAATCTATTGCCTATGACTTTAAAGTGATGTGATGTGAAAGTTGCGTAAAATGACTTGAAATTGAAACAATGCAATTGTGATTTCCCTACATTGAAATGTAAAGATCTGATAGCTGCAGAGAGCTCTGCTTTTTATCATCAATATGTTAAAAGTGCTTAGCGCTTTAAAATATTGATGTCACTGCAAAAGTTCTTTTAAAATCTACAGTTCCATTAAAATAATACCCTCCATGAAGGTCCTTGTTCAAGCTCTTCCTATTTTGGGCGACAACGCTCTTGCCTTGTGTCCCAAGTGCTCTCAGGCGTTGTCACCTTGTCACATGCCCCCCCCAGTGGAGGTGATAAGCGGCCATGCCATGGCACTCATTGTGCTGGCTTGTCTCTCCACCCCTGATAAGAAGCAATGACACGTCAGCAATGTTATAGAGAATACATGTTAGAAGGAAGTGGGTGCAAAGAAGTTGCAGGAGATCAGCAGCATTGTGATGCAAAATAAAAAAAGGGTAAAGACAGTATTTTAATAGGGGAAAATGCATTGTCGATTGTCTGATAGCAGAAAGAGGTTGTAGGAGGTTAGCATGGCAGTGATAGAAAAAGTAGGGGCCCAGTATTTAAGAAAAGGAAAAACGACATGTTTGATTTATGATAGCAGAAAGTGGCTGCAAAGAGGTTGCTGTAGATCAGAAGCGCTTTGTTGCAGAAAGGAAATAAATGGGGGAACACAGTATTTTGGAAAAGGAAAACGCGTGTTGATTGTTTATGATAGCTGCAGGAGATCAGCAGTGCTAGGAAACAAAACAAAAAGGATTAAAAAAATAAAAGTATTTTAGAAAAGACAAAAAACATGTTGATTGTTTATTATAGCAGAAAGTTGCTACAAAGAAATCACAGGAGATCAGCAGGACTATGATGCAAAAAAGGAGGAACTCAGTATTTTGCAAAAGGAAAAACATGTTGATTGTTTATGGCACATATTATTATATCTAATTTAAATAGTATTTTATTTTCTATTTTCTCTTTTTTTTTTTTCTCTTTCTTTCTCTTTCTTTCTCTTTTTTTTATATGAGAAAGTATACCATGTGTCGTAATTTTACTATCTAATTATTTGACTTACGTAAGATCCATATGACGTTTAACAATATCATGAAAACTGTGAAATCCATAGGGGGAATTTTATGAAATTTCCAGTTAAAGGCCGAGCTGTTGCTCATATCAGTCTAATAAAAAGCAGACATCCGGGTTGCTATGGGTAACCGTGGCATCTTTCATAAATGATATCCTCTGGCTGTGCTTTCTTTCTGTAATCTCTTTTTCAATGCTGACTTCCTTCTTGGTGGAATGAGCCACATTCTAAAGCAGTGATGGGGGTAGTAGGTCATCAGGCCTTTGTCTCCCAGGATTTATTGCCAAGCTTTGTGTGTAATCTTTGTAAAACTCTTATGTTCCAGAAAGTAAATGTAAATATTTGCAGGGATATGTAGTGGTGCTTCTATATCACTGTATGCCTAGCCTTCGGGTCCAGCTCTCAGGTTAACGTTCCCCAGACAGTTTAATGTCACATCACTATAGAGTGTCTACAGTGGAAGTTGATATATGTGAACTTTGTTGCTAGCCCACAGGGTTTATCTAAGTAAGTTTAGTGCATAAAGCCAGCTGTGTTTAGGGAAGGATGGATTTAGTCTAGTTTGAAAACACTATGTCTATTCGCTTTGTCCTTCTGGTCTACGGTTGTACATTTGGCAATAGATCCTGAATTTTGAGGTTTTCAGAATTGTAAATAAATGCTTTATGTTTGTACTTTATACTGTAGAGCACCCTTTCTCAACCAGGGTTCCATGGAACCTAAGGGTACCTTGAGAGGAGCAGTGGTGAATAGACATCTCATCTTTACTGACCCCAGCAATACAAGGAGGACATTAACCTCAAATGTAAGGGGTCATTTCTACACTTACTACTAGTGGTAGGGAAAACCATATTTTTTACTGTTCAACATGCCATTATTCTTTTAATTTCGAGATTATAATTGAAAAAAAAAATGTTTTATACAGCTGGGGGTGTCAACAAAATCTACCCAGGGTATCCAATAGTCTTGATCAGGGTTTCTCAACCAGGGTGTCATCAGAGGTTGCTAGGGGTTCCTTGAGCAATTTATGCCTCTCAGATAAGTTTCCATTGACATCATTGATCTTTTTGGCTATCTGGGGGAATAATTCTTCCCAAGGACCAAAAAGTGTAAGGAGCATTCTTCCCTTCCCTTTTTCCTTGATGTTTCACAGCAAGGTGCAACCAAGAATGGAAATAATGTATGAAAATTTTCATATGACAAAGGCTTTCTTCTGCTGTTTATTGTTTCTGATCATACAAAGTCTTTCATATCTGATTTTTCTGTGTTCTGTTCACGTACAAGAAAAAAATTGGCGTTGGTCAATTTTTCATTTGGATCGGATATCTAACGTTGTGTACACACTATACAAAAATTGAATGATCGTGCCACGTACAGAATTTTTCTTCCGATTTTTCTCATAGTGTGTACCTAGTTTTATGTATGATGATTTGTAGATCTAGTCATTTTTGGCAGGGGTTCCATGAGACTGGAAAGTTATTTCAAGGGTTCCTCTGTTTTGAACAGGTTGAGAAAGGCTGCCCTAGATACACCATATTCTTTATGCTCTTATTTAAAACTTTGTACAGCTTGCGGATCATGCCAACGTACCATGACCTATGGATATAATCATTTTTAGCAAGGGTTCCATGAGACCTAGAGATTATTTCAAGGGGTCCTCCATGACAAAGAGGTTGAGAGAGGCTGCTTTAGAACATCAGGTGATGGCGGAGGAGATATGTACATTTGAGCAGAAACTGATACCTGATATTTCTGTGTCTGGTCATGGAATCAAGGGCATAATAGAAAGCGTTTGAGTGTTGGATAAAAACATGGCCCTTATGCAGGGTTTAGAGAATTTATTTTGTGCTGTTTCTTAGTTTTGAATTTCAGTGCTGATGGTAGCCAGTTGATCCTAGACTTTAACCCTTTGCTTATTATTAAAGATGATTTTTAGCTACTTGGTTTTCCAAAACTATACATTATATAGGAATATACTGTGTATTACTCATGATAGACCCCACAAAAGATATTAAAAGAAAATGTTAAATGGTTGTGTATGTCCACTTATTGGCTTCACAAGTATTTTCTTTTTCTTTTTTTTTTCTTTTATCGTTTTACAGTGTACCTAAATTACCAAAGCAGATAACAGTATTTAAAGTAAAACTAAAGCCTCATGTAAAGCCAGGTCTGGGAAAATTCCAGGAACCAGGTAGCCAATGCTGAATGAATGAATGAATGAATGAAATACTTGTATAGCGCACAATGCGAACTGAATCGCCTCTAGGCGCTGTGTCGAGCTTTGATCATCTGCTAAAAGAGGAAGGTCTTGAGTTTTTTCCTAAAAGCCAGGTGATTTTCTTCCAGGCGGATGTTCCTCCGTAATGCTCCCTAAAAATTACAGCTAGCATGAAGCTGTTGAAGTTGTCTCTAGTTGTTGTTAATGAAGCTGGCTCCCAAAAAAATAACTCTTGCTGGACTGTACAGCCTGGCTTCTGAATTCCATATTCATTTGTCCATCCCTAATGTAAACCTAACCTATTTTTGACTGTGACCAAGAGACCAAGAGACCTATGAGGGGCTTGCCTGTTGGCAGCTCTAGGTTCTCCCCAGCTTCCTGTGGTAAGACACAGTTGAGGTTGATTTACTAAAACTGGAGAGTGCAAAACCTGGCGTAGCTCTGCATAGAAACCAGGTTCTGAGTTTTATTGTCAAGCTTAATTGAACAAGCTGAAGTTAAAAGCTGATTGGCTACCATACAATGCTGCACCAGATTTTGTACTCTCTAGTTTTAGTAAATCTTGTAACGTGAATTTGCATGGGTTTTTTCAAAGGGTGATGTTCAAACATAGCTGGCAAATCAGTAGTTTTGCCTAAACAGAGATGTCACACACCCTGTGGCAGAGCCAATTTGACTCCCTGCTGCTGCTGTGTTGTGGCATTGACAGAGAGTCCAGAGCTGCAGGTAAGTCTAAAGCAGCCCATGAAATGACAAGTCAAGGGATGTTCTCATGTCTGTGGTTGTAGTCTAATGCCCACAGGCTGACAGCTCCAGGGGGAACATCAGCTAGGATAGAAAACCTGTCCCAATTTACTATTGTTTCCCCATGATAAAAAGGTCCCTGGCAGCATCTTTCTGCCTCCATGCTCCACTTACATGGACTTCTCTAAGTCAACATTTTACATTTATAGAGCACCGTACAGAGCTCAGAACATTTGTTGCCCTTGGGTCGGTCATATTGTCCCTTGTAACATCTGTGGGCAGACACATGTGTCTTGAGCATTAGTGGTTTGCTTTTGCTATCCCTAGACATCTGATGAGCAATTTCTACCTAATTGGCCCTCGTCTATTCCATGTATAGCTAGCAGCAGATAACACTAGCCAGTAGATCAGTCAGGATGCAATATCCAGTTGTATGCCCTGAATACAGAAAGTATTGGTGGTGTGCACAAAGTGCATAGATATGCACATTTAGTAATAGATGTGTTTTTTCCAAATATTTCTATAGCACTGCTATATTACGCAGAGCTTTAAGGAGTGCATAGAACCATCAGTTTCAGTTTTTCAAAGGAGCTCACAATCTAATGTCCCTGCACACTCATACCCACACATATAGGGCCAGTTTTAAGAAGCCAGTAAACTTACCTGTATGTTTTTATGATTATGGGAGGGTACTAGATGGATGCTGCGTATGTGACTGCTATCTGTGGTTTCTGGGGTTACCAAGACTGAAGATCAATTCCATTTTGTATCGTGGATTGGTTCATTATTTTAACACACCTAACTTCCTGTCCAAAAAATCCCACTGAAGGACAGTATTGACTATAAGCAACCTAGAGCCTCAAAGGCTATAGTATTTATTTGATATACTAATGTTTATGTAAAAATGCAACTGGCATCATTCATCTTCATAAACCATAACCTGAATTAAACCATGCCAGCATTTGCTATAATATGCATGCCTGTGTGTGCTCTGTTGCAGTGGCGTGAGATCTGGGCTTCCTGCGTTCACTCAGTCCCTTGCAGTTCTCTATCCTTCTCTTCTACTGTTGTAACGCTCCTGTGTGCACATTATTGTGGCACCTGGCTTCATTCATCTGTGTACTGCACTGCGCGGCTGTCAGATAAAAAAAAAAAGTGCTGGCATGTATGACTTTTTATTTATTTATTTATTTATTTATTTTAAGAAATTAACGATAAATTATTTTTTACCAAAATTCCTACCTGCTGGCGGTTCTTATTTTTTTTTTATTTTTTTTTTATTTATTTATTTTTATTTACTTTTAGGGCTTACTTGCTCCTTTAAAGTTTATTGCTTTGCTTTTGTGTGTCTCAGGATACATGCAATTAATCTTACCTTTTACATTGTAATGTTATTTATCAGAGTGTTTTCATTTCCCTGCTCTGTCTCCCATACCAGTATATTTTTGTGATTGATATCGCCCCTTATTGACATAGTTTCCCGGCTTAGTTCTGCGGGATGTGCATGTTATTCACACTTATCTTTACAAACAACACAAGTGCTGCGTGCTTTATGTGACTTTGACCTTGCTTACAGAAGTGTTTTCAGATAGTTACTGCATGTCAAAGTTAAAAGATATCCTTTTGGGAGTCGCAGAGAATGCATAGGTCACATGCAGTTTGTAGATACAAGTCCTCTGGCTTGCTGAATTATTTTTTTTTTTAATGTTGAATTTTATGAGTTTAACCATACCAAGTCTCTTGTTGAACTTTAAATTGTTTTTAAAAAAAAAATAGTGTATCATTTGTGCTTTTTTTTAATTGGGCATTGAAATGAGAAAATGGGGTGTTTTCGACAGCTAATTTTGGTCTTTTGTGTGTGGATCACAAATTATTTAATAGAGCGTTCTGTTTTGAATTTGTTCGCCTGTTACACTGTGGTCTGATGTGAAGATTTTATTTGGAAGATGAGTTGGCCTCTACAAATAAAGCACAGGGACTACAAATTTACATATAAGAATGTGACGTAACATAACTTAATATATTTCAACTGACAAATATATTGAAGTAGACGTAATTTCATATCATCTTTAAAGTGGAACTACATTGCATCTGAGCACCACAAGCCAAAAACGCTATTTAATTCACCTTTATTATCCAAAGCAAATTCACCCATCCATCCATGTCTCCATATCTTGCTGATAAATCTTTTTGAAAAACACCCATAGCATTTTCTGGCTGTCGTCGTCTTGAGTAAGGTCAGATGATTCATGTAGCATTTACTTCCTGGAATCAATCTGCCCTCAGTTCAGGCATGTAGGCAGGAAGGTGTGCTTAGCTAAGAAATCCCCTCCCTCTCACCTCCTAAAGACCCCTGGGATGTTTGACATCATTTAACTAGGCATGGAAAGCCTAGGCATGGAAAGCTGCAACCCCCTCCCCAAGCCCCCCTTTTACTTACCTGACCCCGATCTTCCTTCGGCTGGGAACGAGCACACCAGCTCTAGCTGGTGTCACGTGTCCTGATTGGATAGATTAATAGCAACACAGCCATTGGCTCCCGCTGCTTTCTATCCAATGATGTGGCGCCAGGGGGGAGCAGGGGTGACCCCTTTCACACTGAGAGAGTTTTCAGGCATTGTAGCGCTAGTAAGGGGCCTGAAAACAGCCTCCCATTCATTATAATGGGGGCTTTCACACCCAGGAGGCAGTTTTCAGGCACTTTACAGATTCATTTCTTAATCAAGTCTAAATTTGCTAGGCCATCTAACACAACCCTCTCTGCATGTTGACAGTGCTGCTGTCCAAGGGTGGCTCTGTTGCTTCTCCATAAAATAGAGATACCCTAATGCCCCCTATGCACGATTGGACTTTCCGACAACAAATCTGTGGATTTTTGTTGGAAGGTTGTTGGCTCCAACTTGTCTTGCATACACACGGTCAAACACAAATGTTGGCCAACTATTACGAACACGGTGACGTATAAGATGTACGACGAGCCGATAAAAAGAATAGTCATGTGTTATCTCAATTACGAACACTAATGCTTCCGGCTTGTACTTGATTCCGAGCATGCGTGAACTTCTGTGCGACAAACTTGTGTACACACAATTGGAAAGTCCGGCAACAAATGTTCAATGGAGCATACACACGGTCGGACTTTCAGCCAACAAGCTCACATCCAACATTTCCAGTCGCAAAATCCGAGAGTGTGTATGTGGCATAAGACTTCATGTACACATAGGCTACTTTGACTAACATCTGCGGGAAAACGCAAAACACGGTTTGTGTTTTTTCGGCGGCTGGTGGCCAAAACGTTCCTATCAGGAATGTGATTCCTCTGTGTTCAGGAAATGGGGGTTGAGGGAGGTTGAGGACATGGACACATAGGCTTTTATGGAGTTGAGTTTAAGAGCTTTGGCAAAAAAAAACACCAAAAGCACCTAAACTCAAGTTTTGTTGCTGTAGTGTACATGAAGCCTAAGATAGGAAGTGTGTTACTGGCCCAATCACCAGGTGAAAATAAAGGAAAAAGAAAACTAATGAAAAAAAAAAAAACAATTAATGCAGCCACCACGATTAAGGACTAGTAAGGTGCAATCTATTAAATTCTTGTTTTGGGGGTTAGAAAGAGAAGATAATCGATGGGCACGACAGCTAAAACTTCATAAAAGGTCCTTGTTAGTGTACCCATTTATTTAGTGTTCTGGAAGGTTTCTGTTAAGACTGTGTATTATGCATCATATGTTATATATGTTAGTTCTCGTGTTCTTATTTAGGCCTATCCAGCTATAAATGGGTTAAGCCATCTTCAAATAGCTGCTTCTGAAAGGAATTTTGAGTGAATTGTCCTATCATTGTGAACCTGGTGATAAATTCCTGGCTTTACTTTTACAACAGGAAACCTGGTAATTTTGTTTTATTGCTGTTTGGCTGCTAATAGCAATTGCTTCCCCTGAAAGAGAAAAGAAGAGATGGGATGGAAGCATATTTCAAAGGAGGAGAAGTACCATACCAAGAGGTCATCCTCTGAATGAGAAGGAGGTAGGAGGCTCAGGGGAGATCTCAAAAAAGACTACTGTACAAAAAGATTAGTTGAGTAATTGCACAGCTTCCCAACAGAAGCCATGGAATGAAACACAATAAGCAACTGTCAGGTGTGACGTACCCTGCTACTGTGCTCATTGATTCTAGGGAAGTGGTTAAGGGCAGCTCCTGACTATTGTTATATGGCGTGCCACAAAATATACAAAGTTGTTTTTCTTGCATTTGCATTCAAAACAATTTTTCATCTGAGATTTTCCGGACCTACCGGTAAATTCAGTTTCACTGGATCAAGATTAACATTTTTGACAATTAACATCTTTTATGCTTTAAATAAAGGGCGCCTTTTCTGTGTCGTTATGGCGTGAAAGAGCTATTTTAATATTTTTATATATTCAACTCCAGAAAACATTGAGGAATTTCTGGCATATTGGCATTCTTAGATTTAAGCTACTGTCAATTAATTTTCTGTTATTGTTAGTAGACCAGAGATTTTGTGTTAAGGTTTATGGCAAGCATATATATTTTTTTTTTGGTCAGTTTTGGATAGTGGGGAATGATTAGAACCCCTGTTGGGTTTTACTGCCATACGGGACATTTCACGGTCATAGGAGATCAATCTCTGATTACAGTAAATGTGTCACAAGAAAAGTTATCAATCACAAGACATTTTAGTTACCCCACTCAAAAATTGTCTGTTTAGTCCTAGTCTTACATAGATTTTTACTCATCTACAGGCATACCCCACTTTTAAGTACACAATGGGGTTTATTTACTAAAGCTAGAAAGTGAAAAATCAGGCTCACTTGTGCATAGAAACCAATGAGCTTCTAACCCCAGCTTGTTCAATTACCTTTGGTAATAAAACCTGGAAGCTCATTGGTTTCTATGCAGAAGTGAGCCTGATTTTGCACTTTCTAGCTTTAGTAAATAAACCCCATTGTGTACTTAAAAGTGAGGTATGCCTGTACTGACAACAATTTCACCAGATAGGACTTGAGAAGAAACCAGCATTTGAGAGCAGTAAAAAGATGACAGAGGTTCCGATCTTCTGTTCTGCTAGAGATTTTGCCTAACTTCCTGTCTGATGACATTATTTACCAGACAAAAAAAACCTTTGATCTACCAGTTGTTCAGACAAAAATGCGCTGTCACCTGGAGAGAGGATACAGATATTTCGCTTTTTTTTTCATACTTGTACATCATAAGTATGATGACAAGTTTATCTCTAGGCAAAAACTTTTTTTTTCTTTTTTAGTTTTGGACAATTGTGACCAATAACTTTGTAAGATTTTCACCTACTTCCTGTTGCAACACAGCAAAAATCCCCCTTCACTACTCTAAAAAAAGCTAAAAAAAAAACACAAAAAAAAAGATTGGGCTATACATACACTTTAAAGAGTAAGAGCCAATTGATTTTCATAGATGAGGGTTAAAAAGTAGGGAAGAGTTAAAATTCTTTGTTGACACAACAGGGAATTAGAGAAAACCAAGTGCCCCCTTTCTGAAGCCAGCCATGGTTGGAGCCATTTTTTTTCTTGTAACCACAGATTGCAGAATAGAAAATCGCTTGATTCCCCCATCAACACAGTCAGTGTTGATAGGGGGGGGGCATCACTCCCGCGGAGCCATTGTGTTTTCCCGGCTCTGGAAGCCATCCCCACTGGGAGAACGCAATGATTATTGCTAGCAGCTGTAATAGCCACTAGCAATATTTGCATGTAAAATCCGACAGGCTATACCCAAGTTGATCAATCGATCAACTTGGGTACATTCAGCTTGCCCATACATTGTTTTAATTCCAACAGTCTATGGCTGGCTTAAGATTTTCTCCTGTTCCAGAGGCACCTGTAAAACTTTTAGTCTTGGTAACAGAGATCTCTAGGGGAATGGAGAAAATGAATCTCCCCAACAGGTACATAGACAGCATAACAATTGATTATAATACTGAAAGACTGTCCTGAAATCCCGTTAGAAATGAACTATTCTGCATTATTCAATAGCTGCACATTTTGAGAGTATTGGCTTAGATGTATTTTTGGCGTTTCAGCTTTATAAAGGATCTCTTCTAATTCTGGTCAAACCTAACCCATAAAGACATTTATGAAGCCGTGAATGTGATATTCAACAAATTCAACGGTGGTAAATGCTTCAGTAATTTAAAACCTGTATCTACTACTAAGTAAGAAGTTAAACCTGTACATGCAATGTGCATACAGTATGGCTGCCCATTTTCTTTTATATACATTGCAACTATGGTTTGGCCAAAAGAAGTCTGGTGGCATCAGGCAGTTTTCAGCTTATACTTCACCCCAGTTGTGGTGTTTAGGGGTTCACGTTTGTTAGAGGCTCTGCTGCCCCTTCGTTATTCTTTTCTTGCATCTGTAGGCTTTTTAATTGAATAGTGTGCCTGCTTTAATAGGTATCAGGCCTTTCTACCTAATAGGTACCATGATGGGTTTAGTTTGTGTTTGTTTAGCTGGAGATTTAATGGGAACAGGCAGTTAGTAAGCATCTTGACGAGCATGCCCGCAGATGGGTCATTCCTTCTTTTGTCTGTCCTTGTTTTGCTTCTGAAGGTAGACACAATAAAACTCTGTTCTGCCTTTCAACCTCAAAACAGATAACAAGCCAGAGAGGAAATGAAAGGGCTTTAATGGCATATGGCCTATTAACCATTTCAAATCAAGTCGAAATTGAAAACTCTGCTTGAGGCTGCCTCCGTCTTACAATATTATTTGGAAGTCTAGCTGTCAGATATTTTTTTCATATATCCACATCATTTTAAGCAGAATATTAAGACAAATGTATACAGAATGCATGATATACTGTATAATATTTAAGGAGAGGAGAAAAAACTGTGTGCATCTGTGTGTAAATATATATACCATGTGTGTGTGTGTGTGTATATATATATGTATATGTGTGTGTGTATATATATATATATATATGGGCGTGTATGTATATATATATATATATGTGTGTGTGTGTGTGTGTGTGTGTGTGTATGTATATATATATATATATATATATATTATACACTGTATATGTATATATATTTTTTTTTCTGTTGGGTGGTGTTAGTTATACACATAGTAATTTAGCAATTAATGTAAACATCACTTTTCCTGTATTTTCATTTTCCCACAGTACCTGTTAATTAGGAAAATGCTGTGAATGCAATCATGTACTGTGTGCTGTAAAATATAAGGATAATAGAGGTCGCAGAGGAAGTGGATATTACGAACAGTATATAACTACGAGCTTGATGTTCAGTAGGAAGTAGATTATCCCAAATTGCCTGAGTGCTGTACAGAAAAAAGGCCATTCCTGCCCTTTTATTATCTACTTTTTATTTTTTTTTACCTCCTGTGCATGTTAGAAATTTCAAAGATTTATTTTAAATATGCTTTCAATGTCCCAAAATTAGTGTTTGTGTGTGTGCGTGTGTGTGTGTGTGTATATGTATATATATGTATATATATGTATGTATGTATATATATATATATATATATATATATATATATATATATATATATATATATATATATATATGTGTGTATATATGTATGTATGTATATATATATATATATATATATATATATATAAATTCTTTTGAGTGACATTACTGCTCAATTCAAATTAGACGACTTCCCTCCTGGATATTTTTCACATTTTTCTGACACTTGTATTTTAAATATGTAAGCTATGTAATCATCAATTCAATCAATGAATGTTTACCTTGTACTAGAACAATTTTTTAACATTGTTTCAAGATGAAATGCAGAGGTTCTGGCAGGTAGCTAAAAGACCTTTAAAAAAATGAGCACTTGCAAATGAAAACATCCAGACTTGGCATAGATGTCAGTATTTCATATTCAGGATAAGGGGATATTTTTATATGCCTACTGTTTGCATTTCAGATTTTTTTATGCCCAGTATGATGCTATTCTACCACCAAGAATATTCATACGCAAAAGGTGGACGGTTGGAGATTTGCCACCTTTTTCTGATTTATGCCGGACCTACTTTAGCTTTTCTCCTTAGTTCTGGTGATGTTTCCCTGTGGCGCAGTCACAGTGAGGGGCCATGTTGTTTTTCTTTATAGGAGAAACTCTTTTACAACAAAGGACGCAATGGCAATACTGTATAGGTGTCCTTTATGTAGCCTATGTGTAGGTGTCCTTTATGTAGCCTATGTATAGGTGTCCTTTATGTAGCCTATGTATAGGTGTCTTTTATGTAGCCCATGTATAGGTGTCCTTTATGTAGCCTATGTATAGGTGTCCTTTATGTAGCCCATGTATAGGTGTCCTTTATGTAGCCTATGTATAGGTGTCCTTTATGTAGCCTATGTATAGGTGTCCTTTATGTAGCCTATGTATAGGTGTCTTTTATGTAGCCTATGTATAGGTGTCTTTTATGTAGCCTATGTATAGGTGTCCTTTATGTAGCCTATGTATAGGTGTCCTTTATGTAGCCTATGTATTGGTGTCCTTTATGTAGCCTATGTATAGGTGTCTTTTATGTAGCCTATGTATAGGTGTCTTTTATTTAGCCTATGTATAGGTGTCTTTTATGTAGCCTATGTATAGGTGTCCTTTATGTAGCCTATGTATAGGTGTCTTTTATGTAGCCTATGTATAGGTGTCTTTTATGTAGCCTATGTATAGGTGTCCTTTATGTAGCCTATGTATAGGTGTCTTTTATGTAGCCTATGTATAGGTGTCTTTTATGTAGCCTATGGCCGCGTACACACGGGCGGACTGTTCGCCCAACTTTGTTCGTCAAATAATCCGACAAACAGTCCGCTCAAAATTTGCATGAACGGACTTGACCACACACGATGAACGAACAGTCCGCTGAAAGCGTGCGCGATGACGTGAACGGCACGTACGACGGGACGAGAAATACGACGTCCAATACACTGCAATGCAACCTTCGCCGTGTAAATCCTTTCTGAGCATGCGCGAAACTTAGTTTGTCGAACAAGCCTACACACGAGCGGACTGTCCGCTGAAACCAAGTTTCAGCGGACTGTCTTACGGAAATTCCGAAAAACTTTGTTCGTCAGACTGTCCGCTGAAACTGTCCGCTGAAGCCCACACACGAGCGGACTGTCCGCTGAAACAAGCGGACAAAGTTGGGCGAACAGTCCGCCCGTGTGTACGCGGCCTAAGAGTAGGTGTCTTTTATGTAGCCTATGTATAGGTGTCCTTTATGTAGCCTATGTATAGGTGTCTTTTATGTAGCCTATGTATAGGTGTCCTTTATGTAATATATATGTAGGCGTATGAATCTGCTACCTCCACATATTGAGTGAGGCAGTCATAGACCCAACAGACCCATCAAATTACCTGGATTATAATATATTTATGTGTTTTCTTTTTTGAAAAACTGAAACACATAGGCACCTGGGGCTCATTCACTCTTAAGGGCCTTAAATGCTTGAAAAATGAATGTGCATTGCAATTGTCCATTCAAATGTGGTGACATGCATTTTTATGCGAGTTAAATTACAGTGCTATTTCCTCTGACATCTTTTCCTGTTTGTGGATTAAGAGGTTTAAGAAAGAGAGACTGAGAAAGAGAGACACATTTTTCTCTTTTTTTTTCTATAAAAACAACAAACATGTCACACTTACCTGCTCTGTGTAATGGTTTTGCACAGGGCAGCTCAGATCCTCCTCTTCCCTGGTCCCTCATTGGCTCTCCTGGCCCCTCCCTTCTGTGGAGTGCCCCCACAGCAAGCAGATTGTTATGGGGCACCCGAACCGAGCCGCTGCTTGGTGTGTCCATTCAGACAAGGAGCTGCGGTTTGGTCCACCCCCTCTCTCTCATCATTGGCTAACTGACCTTGATTGACAGCAGAAGGAGCCAATGGTGTCTCTGCTGTGTCTCTGTCAATCAGGAAGGAGAGTCCTGGCCAGCTGAAGTACGTGGACATCGCTGGATGAAGAGGGGGCTCAGGTAAGTATTAAGGGGGTTGAGGGGGCTGCTGCGCACAGAAGGCTTTTCATCTTTATGCATAGAATGCATTAAGATAAAAAACCTTCTGGCTTTACAAACACCTTAAGCTTGCCATACGTGGATTGAAACCAGGAACCAGACAAATTTCGATCTGTGTGCAGACCTCTCTGTTTAACAGAAGCTGGTTGTTAATCCACTTCGTCGAATGGTTCTGTTGGAAAACCAACATTCATTCAGCGCATTCAATCCATGGACTGCAGCACTGATCAGTGTATTATGATGGTGGGCATGTCCCGCTGTCAGAATACAAAGACACAGCGGAGAGGATTCCCCCATCCAGCTTGAATGTGTGGATGGGGAAATAGGCTCAGTTTTTTTTTTTGTTTTGTTTTGTTCAGCCGGCTGGTTGAAAGAAAAAATCTGAGCCGTGTATGGCCAGTTTACAAACCCACACATGGCTTGCAAACTCATCTATTTCTATAAACCCTGTCATTGAGACAAATCCTTAGCTGGCTTTCCACTGCACACTCTAGTTCTCCTCTAAGATGGCTGTAAGGGGCCAATAGACTTGCATTGCATTGACGTGCATTAACATACCTTGACTTGCATCATGTTAAAATGCTTACATGTAGCATTTTAAATAAGTGCACTCCACTGCACATGACACCGATGTTGTGGTGTGAACAGGACACATAGAAAGAACCTGCATTCTTTTACTGCGGTAAAACACTGGTCAACGCAGTATGCGTGAACAGGGCCTAAATGGGATGTCATGTATTTTGCCGCATTTCCAAATTCATGGCAGTGAAAAATTTTGAAAGGGCCTGTTATCATTGATCCATTGCGGGGGGGGGGGGGGGGGGGGGGGGGGGTCTACTAAAACTGGAGCACACAGAACTTGGTGCAGCTGTGCATAGTAACCAATCAGCTTCCAGGCTTTATTGTCAAAGCTTAAAGTGGAGTTGCAGTTGTTTTTTTCGTTTATTAAAAGTCAGCAGCTACAAAAAGTGTAGCTTCTGAATTTTAATAAACAGACACTCACCTGTCCAACGAGGCAGCCTCGCTCCTCTCCCCCTCCTCTCCGCAGCACCGTCATAGCAACTGTGGGCACCCAGCCATGGCGGCTTGCGGCTTCATGGCTGGGTGCGCACTGTGTTTGCCCGAGTCGTGCTGTGCCCTACTAGTGGCCAGGCAATGTTCTGGGACCTGTGACGTGTCCCAGAAGATTGCAGAGAGGGAGAGGCCACCTAGGGGGAGAGGAGGAGTCACCTAGGCGGCCAAGAGACAGAAGCAGGAAGTAGGACGGGAAGTGCCTCTCAAAACAAGGTATCCACTCCCCCCCCCCCCACAAAATAAAAATTACATGCCAATTGTGGCATGTAAGGGGGCAACAGGGCCACTTTTGGGTGGAACTCCACTTTAATGGAGTTGTAATGGCAGAAAAACAAAACATCACTCTACAATCACTTTAATTGTACAAGCTGAAGTTAGAAGCTGATTGGTTACTATGTACCTATTTCTGTATGCGCCAGGCTCTGCATGCTCCAGTTTTAGTAAATCTCCCCCCCGACCCCCTTAATAGGCTGCACATGCTGCATTTTTGGTGCATTGACCTTCACTCTGCCACTCTCATGTCTTTTGGATTGTGTTTCAACGCATTTTAAATACATCAGTGCACTTTTTTGCAACAATTGTTCATGCATTTGTTCTGGTTTGGACAAGCCTTCAGGCTGTCATAAGGGTTCAGCTGATGATTACTAGTAAAACAAAATGTTTCTAGGAAAATATTATGACATCACCAAAATGATTAACAGTTATTAACGTCATAGTTTGTAAAAATGGAGAAAACTTAGAATTTTGGGATCACTTGCCATTTTTAATTTTTAATTTTTTTGGAAAAGTATAAATGCACAAGTTTAATGACTATATTTTTCATGCTAAAGTTGTTTTGCTTTATATATCGTTATATTTTTTTTTTTTGAGAAATGCGGCCTTACTTTTAAAGCCTTTTTAGTATAGATATTACTTCTGCCTTTACCTTGTTTTTGTTTATATAAATGTCATCAAAAACTTTGCATTGTTTACATTCAGCCTTTCTGTGTCTACACTGTACCAACATACAAGGACTGGCAAAAAAAAGAGAAAGCTATTTGGACCATATTCATTGCATTGAACATCTTAGGGGCAAAGAGCCATACAAAAAGTCTCGGCTGCACGGTCAAGAACTGATGGGAGGTGACAGCCCCTGCATAAGTTTACCACCTGCCCATCCCCCATCATATGTGATTCCACACAGGTAATTGTTAAAAAGACGCACATCTGGAGGGATCCCCTATGCCTCCCTGTGTCTGCGATTTCTACGCTGTATATAAATGAAAAGAGAGACTGCCAGCTTTTAGACATTTCTCTGCAATGATTACACGAGCACAGCGCAGCATACAAATCATCATGTAAAGACTTTAAATTCGAGGTATTCGGTACAGGCGCTTCCTGCGATTTCAGGCTCGTTCCTATAGTATCACAGCAGACAGGCTGAATGTAAACAATGCAACGTTGCCTGTTGCTAACCCACTTTTTTTTTTAAATACAGTTATCTTTTTTTTAAAGGAAATCTCAGACATTTCAGGCTTATTTATTTGACATGTGCATGGTTTCCAGTTGTCATTATTTATTATATGTAGCTACATAAGAATCTGAGTGTTTTTCTGAGTCATGACTGATCGAAGAAGTAAACAAGTCTGTTAAAAACAATTTATTCCATGAGTACAGTATATACCGGTACGAGTCTCTGGAAAAAATGTTGGTAATTTGGACAAACTATCTTAAAAACACCAAAAAGTTTGGCGTATTGCAATATGACAAAACTGGTGTACAGTTCTATCGTTAGACTAATAGCTAGAGTTATATATTGTTGGGTGTTGGTTAATAAGTAGGGTATAGTGATGGCAGTCTGTGAAGTGTTTTACTGGAGCTAAACAGGTGTGTGTGTGTGTGTGTTGCTTTTTTTTACCTGTCTTTTATGTAAGACTTATGTTTTTTCAGTGTATGAGTTTCTCTGTGTATTTTGTGATACCTGTTACTCGTAACATGTCCATACACTGAAAGACTTAAAGAGGAGCTGCAGTCTGCGCGCATAATTTGTAATAAAAACATCTTTGCAATACTGAAGCTTCCCTCCAACCACTTTGCATATTATTTTATATATACTGTGATTCTGTACTTGCCAAATATGCTGCGGAAATCTCCCCCCACTGAATCTGGCTGCAATCATTTTAACTGTGGGCAGCTGAAGCTGCTGCCTGTTCACTTCCTGGATTTACACAGAGGCACACCTCCAGCTCTGCCGCTCTCATTGGCCATCTTATGACTCATCCCCCCCTCCCTTCCGGGCAAACTCTCATGAGAGTGAGAGAGAGCTGTGCATGATGTCATAAGCCTAGGCTAATGACCAGACCAGAAACAGGAAGTGGGCTGTATAAGGTATTTACTGGCAGAAAAAAACATGTTTTACTATCCAGAGTTAAAACAACAAGAGCAGAAGATTTAATAGACGGAAAGATGAAGAAATTAGTGAAAATCCGCTTTAAGGAGCCCATAGATGGCTCAAATATAAATTTCTACTGAATTAGCCAAAATTATAGCCTGCAGTATCCCTGCAAGCACCACCTGGCTCCACAAAAGTCAACTGAGCCAGGTGGAAAATTATTGGCTGAACATCAGATGCAGTCACCCTACGGCAGTGCCAGTGTATTCAGGCAGCTGTGGGTGCCGTGACTGCCTGATTACAATAGCTGGCGGGGGAGATTCCTCCATCCACATTGTTAAGCCAGCCATAGACGGTTTGAATCTCAGCCAGTTTAGCAGGAATCGGACTGAATGTACCCAAGTTGCTTGATCGATCAAATTTAGTATAACCAGCCTGTTGGAGTTTACATGCAATTATTGCTAGCGGCTGTTATAGCTGCTATTAATAACCACAGTGCAATTATTATAATTATAGTTTACATGCAATTATTGCTAGCGGCTTCTATAGCTGCTAGTAATAACCACAGTGCTCTGAAGATTCCCCAAACCATTAGCCCATGGTTGCGGGAAAGATACTCGCTCAGTCTGTGGCCATCCTAAGTGCGGCTGGGGGAGTCAAATGAATCAAGTATCATATGGCCAGCTTTGGGCGCCCTACCCAGTTCAAGCTTGATCTCATGTGAGATGATACCAAATTTAACAGATGTGGCAGTATTTTACTTTAATACATCTGTATACTCGATACATGATCAAGAAGACAGCAGATCATGCTTGCAATAACTAATCACTAACACAGCTATATCATATAGTGTTGTTTTTTTTTTGTTTATTTTCCGTGGTATATATGGGAAGCTAGAACTTTGAGCTACAACTTTTGTTCATATATCGGTATTCAGCTTTGGGTAAAATTTAAAAAATAATAATAAAAAATTATATTCGTATATAAAAAAAAAAAAGTATAATAGTGTAAAATCCCAATAATACAAATACACTTTTTAAAACAGCCCACACATTCACTCTGGTCATCATTTCCTGCATTCTTGTTTTCTGCCTCTTTTTAAAAATGGTCCAGACTGGTCCCATCTCTGCTAGGAGAGAGGAAGGGCTCATTTGCTGTGCACTTAATTCAGTTCTGTTTACAAAATACAGTAACAGTAGATTATCCTGCAAGAATGCTTAAATGTATGTCCAGCCAAAAATGTGTTTTGCATAGTTTTAGATGTTGGGAGTTGGGAATGGTTAGAACCCATGTCAGGTTTTACCTTGATTTCCTGTCTTGCTAATGTTATTAAAGGGTCTTGCTAATAATGGGCAACTCTCCAGCAGCAGCGCAGACAGAAATAAAAGGCTAGAACCCCTGTAAAAAATGGAATTTCTGTCTGTGTCCCTCTTGCATATTTCCCCTTACTTCCTGTCTTGTGAAACCATTGTCTGCAAGACTGGAAGGTACATTTCTTTACAAGGTGTCTTGGTTAGCAGTAAATATTTGAAAGATGTTGTAATCCTTTACTCCATCTAAAACTGGAAAAAAAAACCTTATAAACGTTTACAGTAGCCAGTACTAAAAACTGCCCTCACCTCATCCTGCAATGCAGTGCAGGACCTCTGCAAACTATTGAGATGTGCCCCCGCCCTGCATTATACATTATTATGCATTATAGCATGGGCGTTCCTAGCAAAAAAAAAAAAATCATGTTATTCATTGTGAATGCTGAAGTTTTGGGCTCCCGGGGGCTCCCTGCAATTGAGTTTTGGAGACAGAGCCCCATGGGTGGCAATGGCTGATGCACGAGAGATTAGTAGTAGTGACAGGTGTGGTCATCCTGTTCTCTGCATCAATGGAAATATGTCACTGATCACTCCCTAAGTAAGCTTCAATTCCCATGATTATCAGCTGCAAGCTGGCAAGAGAAACATTGCAGAGAGGCAATTTGCAGACATCCTGTCTAGTGTCACCTTTTGCCTTTTATGATAATTAGGATTGTCCTACTTACTTTGCTGATTTTATGGTGGCAACCTTTTGTCTGGCTCTTTCCCCAGATCATGATTAACTGCCTATTCTGATCGTTATATAGATGTCTCGCTTCCATCCTGTACCTTATTTAACAAATGGCTATTTCACATCTGTAGCCTCCTGTATGCGTGCACTTCACCCCTCCCAGCTACTTACCAGCCTATGGCTGTATTACAGCACTTCTTTTGAAGAGTGCTTTTGCTGATGGCACTTTTCATGCACATCCACAGCCAACCTCCCTCCTCTGTTATTCTTAAAACTAGAGATTTCACATCCGAAGCAAGTCAACTGTTACCTCTGCTTCAGTGTCTAACCTGACAGGAATGTCGGCTCAGTGTCTCATACATATAGAATTATTCTATTCTGTCACTGGGTGCAGGTGAACCTAGTGATGTTCTTTACAAAAAAAAACTCAATCACATGCATATCTATATTTAACCAACTTCTGTAGAATTGAGGCACCAATAGGGACTAGCTGCAGAACTGAGGCACCAACAGGGACTAGCTGTAGAACTGAGGCACCAACAGGGACTAGCTGTAGAATTGAGGCAACAACAGGGACTAGCTGTAGAATTGGGGCAACAGGGACTAGCTGTAGAATTGAGGCACAAACAGGGACTAGCTGTAGAATTGAGGCACCAACAGGGACTAGCTGTAGAATTGAGGCAACAACAGGGACTAGCTGTAGAATTGAGGCACCAACAGGGACTAGCTGTAGAATTGAGGCACCAACAGGGACTAGCTGTAGAATTGAGGCACCAACAGGGACTAGCTGTAGAATTGAGGCAACAACAAGGACTAGCTGTAGAATTGAGGCACCGGGGTCTAGCTGTAGAACTGAGGCACCAACAGGGACTAGCTGTAGAACTGAGGCACCAACAGGGACTAGCTGTAGAATTGAGGCACCAGGGTCTAGCTGTAGAATTGAGGCAACAACAGGGACTAGCTGTAGAATTGAGGCAACAACAGGGACTAGCTGTTCAAGATTTCTAAAATAGAGAGGGACTTAACTAAAAGTTATGGTAATCATAAATCTTAGATGGTGGTCAACCGTGTCTGTTGATCCAGCTACCAAATTCTTTGTCATGTACATATACACATTAGTATGCAGTGCGAAACCTTGTTGGGATATTATCTGCATGGAGTTTACATGTTCTTGCTGTGCCTGCATGGGTTTCCTCCAAGTACTTTGGTCTCCTGCCACACTCCAAAGACATGCTGGTAGGTTAATTGGGAGCAGGGACTGATATAAATGTACAGTATGTAAAGCGCTGCATCAGTTGTTGCCGATATAGATATATATCTATATTGTAAATCATACAATAATATATGTATGCATTATACAATAAATAAAATATCCTGTAAAAGTTTGTGCACAGCATGCTCCCTTAATGGCATTCTTACCACAAGGTTAAGGTCTGTTGGCCAAAATGTCAACCCAGCACATAGTTTTCTCCAAAATTCCTTCATCCCAGGCAAATTCTTCTGTCACCTCATGTTTTTGGGTACCTTTTAACAGGGAAACTATAGTATATTTTCACTTCCTTATTTTGTATTAAAATAGAAAATTGTTACTTAGCCTCAAGAGGGAGTTCTCAGTGGCTCAGTCCAATGACTTTGTTTCCTAAAAGAGACCCTGTTGCCAGTCCTTTTCATTTAACATATTGTATTTATGTTATTTTTCTGTAAAAGCCCCCCTTGTATAGTCCTGACACTAATACTGAGTGACACCATCTTGGATGTAATGGCAGCAGACTCAGAGCTGTCACTCAAGTGATACTTTAATAGCTTTCCTCTTTTCCCCTGCCCTTGCCACTACATAAAAGGTGGAGGGGTAGAAAAGCTAGACCAGTATAGACATTGTTTAGACACTCCCAGAGGAGTAGAGGACTATGAATCCCTATGTTATGGAATTGACTCTCCTGAGTAGTAACATTTTCCACTAAGTTCAAAGGCATATCTCAGGGGAATTTTAAAATCATGTATGGAAAGCGAATAAAATGTGCAAGTAATCATTTCAAATACCTAATTTATTTATTTTTTTCAGTAGGAGAGAAGGTTTCTTTAACAACTGTGAGAGAAAAAAAATTACCTTCAGAGTACATTGTTTCCACTGATTAGGCTTGCTTATAGACTTTTGTGAGAAGGATCAGTAGAGCACAACCACTGTGGCACTTCAAATTAGAAAGCACAGGGTGCAGTGTGGAGTTTTCTAAGCTTCCTTGGGTTTACTACAAGAACCTTAAAAGACACAAAGGAAAACATTATTACCTATTAAGGTATTGAGATGTGCCCTGTATTTCGATATGAGACGTGGCAGGGGTGTTTGCAACATCCGGCCTTTTACTAAGATCCATGTCGACATACTTCAAGTGCCCAGATTTTGAGGCCTTCTATAAAAGTATTGGATAAGGAAGCCCACGGATGATCAGCATTGGGCGGTGCCTTATGTCTGCTGGAATACGTAAAATAGCTGTGTAGTGTAGGTACACTTTGTTGTTTCTTTGTGGTTCTTATCAGACAAAGAAAAAAACTACACTAATGTATTTGTTATCAGCTGCGCTGCATGGCTAATGTCCAGCAACTGTGTTGACAATATATGTTGCACCAAAAGCTGCTTGGATGTTGTGTAGTAGTGTATTATGAAGTAGCGTTTGCTCCAGTCATATAAAACATGGACTCTGGAACACCAACCGTTTGCGGTCTTCTTTTTAAATATAGTAGGCCCATTCCTTTCTATTAAGTGGAAGGCAGCTTGAATATAAAATAATTGTCTTCTAAAGCTGGCCTTACACTGAGCATGTTTCAGTCAGTTCCTGATGGACAGGCCATAACTCACTTTGTGGGTGGCCTAGTTGGCACCCTCATGCTCAACATTGTTTGATGCCGAGTGAGATGCTGTAGCATGGATGGGCATTTTTTTTCAGTATATCAATCAGTGCATGGCCAGCTTAACATCATTTCACATAAACTCCTCAATATAAGTTAAAGTGGACCTTCACCCTCCCGACAACGATCCCACCTCTCCACCCCTCTTCCCATCCTCTGCTGGAATAGGCCATTTTTTTTTCTTTTGTTTAAGTCTTTTTTTTTTATGTTACGTTCGCCCCACTTCCCTTTGCATGTTACAAGCCTTAGGCATGCACACTGCCTGCTGTGCCTCCCAGGATATGTACGTCACATATCCCAGGAGGCTTAGGCTTTCATTGATGAACAGGAGGATAAGGCAGGCCTATCAGCAAGTCATTGAGAGGTTTGCTCGCTGAACCCGGAAGAGCCGGCGAGCCTCTCCATGGTGTCAGAGAAAACATGTTGGCGCAGGATGGAGCTGTGGCCAGGCATGAGATGATCTCCCCAGGTAAACGATGGATCCACTGGATGAGTGAGTATCTGAAATGTCCAGATACATCCATCAGGGAAGCGGGGCAAAAAAAAAAGTGGGGAGGTCAGTGGCAGTTCCTCATTAAGGCCTTTTTGAAGGATCTCCTTCCTGAGCCCTTGATTTACTTTTACATTTTTAGCATTATACATAGTATAAACCTCTACTGGGCAGTAAGCAGGATTGTACATCGTGAAGCCTTTAGGAAGAGAGATAAATGAAGAGGTGCCATAGTTAAAAAACAGAGGGCATTACTGGAAGTATGGATACTGTATGTGAATTTTTTCTAAATAAATGTAGGCCCAATTGAGTGTACCCAACCCACAAATTGGTGCCAAACATCGCTAAAGGAAGTGCAGTGAGTTACCCTATTCAGCCTTCCATTTGACGTTCCCAATAAACTGGTGCTGGAGGTGTCTGCAACATACCACCCCCCCCCATCTCTGTATAGGCTGAACCCCCATGCTTGTAATTGTTCATGTTTCATATTTAGGGCCCCAACAGACCGCATTTTGGCAGATCCAGTTGAAATTTAATAAGCATATGGCCAGCTTTAGTTTGCCTGTCCGTACCAGAGTATCTTAGGGTACCTTTTAGGCTAGCTGTGTATGTCCTTCTTCTATTTATTTTTTTTATCTGTATTATTTAGTCATTCTTTTTAGATTCCTTGTTTGAAATCACAAATCATGTCTCCTCTATACCCTTTTTGCAACATCTTTCACTTGCTTGGATTTTCATTATTTAACTTTCAGTAACACAAGGTAAAGCTTTTTCATTAAGGCAAAGTGATTTTGCTGCTTTGATGTGGTCAGATTTCAGTTACTCAGTAGCTTTGTGACCTTAAGGTAAATCTCTCTTAATCTCTCTGAACCTGGGTCAAAATTATTTGATTGTGAACGCTGAGAGAAAGATTTACTCAAAGCTATAGCCATATAATAAACTCAATGAAATATATTTGTCCTTTTTTATTCAAGGACAAACGGGCTTTACGTTCTATGGTTTGTGCTGCATGCTTTTCTAGTTGCATGCCTGGGTTGCTTTATGCTATCATCAACTCTTAATTGACAGAAGGACAAGACCCTGTCACTAACTTAAAAACTGAAGGTAAAAGCACAGAAAAATCAAGTATTCTAAATGCTTATTTTCAGTGTTTTTTCATTTCCATTATTTTTTATATGCTTGCACTGTACCTTTGAACTTGCTAGACAATTTGACTACACCAGAAGAGTCCGTTCCCAACCTCCTCACGTGACACAGACTTCTCCTCTTCTGGGGGTGTCTAATTGTCTGTGCTGACCCAGCTCCCTCACCCCTCCCCTTCCAACATAACCTTCTATGGAGCTGCCAGGGGAGGAGGGAAGGAATATACAATTATTAATATTATTATTTAGGATTTTTATAGTGTCAACAGTTTTGCTATACATAGTAAAGAGGCAGTACAATTACACTACAGTTTAGTATATGGATGAATGAATGTGAGTTAGGGACCTTAGATTGTAAGCTCTTTGAATGCAGGGACTGATGAGAATGTACAATGTATATGTAAAGCACTGCATAAATTGGCAGCGCTATATAAAAGTGCCTGTAATAAATAAATAATACAAGAGAATTAGGTGGGCACTGGTCATGAGAGCTCACAGTTTAAAAGAGTGGCGAGTGATACAAAAGGCTATAAATGTGAGTAATGAGCTGATAAAGTAAAAGTTCAGTTTTTAGATGGACATGGTATAGCCTGCCCTGAAGAGATGGGTTTTTCAGGGATCACCTAAAGGTGGACAGAGCAGGAGTTGGCTGGAATGATTGGGGCAAGGAGTTCCACGTGGATGGGAGAGGCTTCGGAGAAGGAGGACTAGGAGTATAGGAGGTGACCAGAAAGCTAGTGTCTGGGAAGAGTGAAGTTGATGGTTTGGTTGATAACTTGTCATGAGGTTGGTCACTTAACCACTTTCAGACCGGACCATTTTGCTGGTAAATGACCAGAGGTCTTTTTACACTTTGGCACTGCGCT
Organism: Lithobates pipiens; assembly: GCF_037356315.1. Classification (NCBI taxonomy): domain Eukaryota; kingdom Metazoa; phylum Chordata; class Amphibia; order Anura; family Ranidae; genus Lithobates; species Lithobates pipiens. The sequence continues at coordinate 16,756,386 of NW_027507790.1, forward strand.
GCTTTAACTGGTAATTGCGCGGTCATGCAATGTTGTACCCAAACAAAATTTGCGTCCTTTTCTTCCCACAAATAGAGCTTTCTTTTGATGGTATTTGATTGCCTCTGCGATTTTTATTTTTTGCGATATAAACGTAAAAAGACCGCAAATTTTGAAAAAAAATGATATTTTCTACTTTTTGTTATTAGAAAAATCCAATAAACTCAATTTTAGTCATACATTTAGGCCAAAATGTATTCAGCCACATGTCTTTGGTAAAAAAAAAGTCAATAATTGTATATTTATTGGTTTGCGCAAAAGTTGTCACATCTACAAACTAAGGTACGTTTTCTGGAATTTACGCAGCTTTTAGTTTACGACTGCCTATCTCATTTCTTGAGGTGCTAAAATGACAGGGCAGTACAAAACCCCCCCAAATGACCCCATTTTGGAAAGTAGACCCCCTAAGGAAATTGATAAGAGGCATGTTGAGCCCATTGAATATTTTATTTTTTTGCCTCAAGCGATTGAATAATGACAAAAAAAAAATTTTTTTTTTTTTTTTACACAAAGTTGTCACTAAATGATATATTGCTCACACATGCTATGGGCGTATGTGAAATGACACCCCAAAATAAATTCTGCTGCTTCTCCTGAGTACGGGGATACCACATATGTGGGACTTTTTGGGAGCCTAGCCGCGTACAGGGCCCCGAAAACCAAGCACCGCCTTCAGGCTTTCTAAGGGCGTAAATTTTTGATTTCACGCCTCACTACCTATTACAGTTTTGAAGGCCATAAAATGCCAAGATGGCACAAAACCCCCACAAATGACCCCATTTTAGAAAGTAGACACCCCAAGCTATTTGCTGAGAGGCATGTTGAGTCCATGGAATATTTTATATTTTGCCACAAGTTGCGGGAAAATTACAAACTTTTTTTTTTTTTTTTTTTTTTTCACAAAGTTGTCACTAAATGATATATTGCTCATGCATGCCATGGGCATATGTGAAATGACACCCCAAAATAAATTCTGCTGCTTCTCCTGAGTACGGGGATACCACATATGTGGGACTTTTTGGGAGCCTAGCCGCGTACGGGGCCCCGAAAACCAAGCACCGCCTTCAGGCTTTCTAAGGGCGTAATTTTTTGAGTTCACTTCTCACTACCTATTACAGTTTTGAAGGCCATAAAATGCCAAGATGGCACAAAACCCCCACAAATGACCCCATTTTAGAAAGTAGACACCCCAAGCTATTTGCTGAGAGGCATGTTGAGTCCATGGAATATTTTATATTTTGCCACAAGTTGCGGGAAAATTACAAACTTTTTTTTTTTTTCACAAAGTTGTCACTAAATGATATATTGCTCACGCATGCCATGGGCATATGTGAAATGACACCCCAAAATAAATTCTGCTGCTTCTCCTGAGTACGGGGATACCACATATGTGGGACTTTTTGGGAGCCTAGCCGCGTACGGGGCCCCAAAAACCAAGCACCGCCTTCAGGCTTTCTAAGGGCGTTACAGTTTTGAAGGCCATAAAATGCCAAGATGGCACAAACCCCCCCCCCCAAATGACCCCATTTTAGAAAGTAGACACCCCTAAATTTAGGGGTACACTAGTGAGACTAGGTAATAAATGGCGGGTGCCCTGAAACTATAAAAAAATAACTAACCAACCAGCGTCACCTGTAACAGTTATATGGTGATCACTGGTGAAAGGGTTAACTAGGGGGCAATCAGGGGGCTTTATGCGGTAGTATATGGGGGTCCCTGGCGCTATAAAAAGCTGCGGCGAACCTAAATACCTACCTGCCTAACTAGCGTCACCTGTGACACTAATACAGCGATCAGAAAAACGATCGCTTATTAGGCTGGGTTCACACTGGAGCGATGCGGGAACGCCACGAATGCGCGGCGGGTTCCCGCATCGCATGCCTCCCGGCGGCAGTTCACACTGCCCTATGCGAACTGCTGGGAGTGTCAGTGAAATGTTAATGACACCCCCAGATCAGTTCGCATATCGCAGTGCGATCTGCAAACTTGGATCGCATGGTGTGAACACCCATGCGATCCGATTCTGCTGCGGACCAAAAAAAGGGTCCCGTGCGAATTTGCGGCGGGTGCGGCGGGTGCGACACGAATTCAGCCATACTATCTGTATAGCTGAACTCGAATCGCACAGAGATCGGATGTGATTTGCACTGCAGTGCGGTGCGAATCACATCCGTTCTCATAAACCGCTGCAATGTGAACCCAGCCTTAGTGACACTGGCGACGGGGGGTGATCACGGGGTTAAACCTTTATTGGGGGGGTTAGGGGGGTACCTTAGAACTAAAGGGGGCTAACCCTAACTGCCCTAACAGTTATTAGTCACAAATGACACCCGCCGGGTGATCAGGGGGTTAAACCTTTATTAGGTAATAAATGGCGGGTGCCCTGAAACTATAAAAAAATAACTAACCAACCAGCGTCACCTGTAACAGTTATATGGTGATCACTGGTGAAAGGGTTAACTAGGGGGCAATCAGGGGGCTTTATGCGGTAGTATATGGGGGTCCCTAGCGCTATAAAAAGCTGCGGCGAACCTAAATACCTACCTGCCTAACTAGCGTCACCTGTGACACTAATACGGCGATCAGAAAAATGATCGCTTATTAGGCTGGGTTCACACTGGAGCGATGCGGAAACGCCGCGAATCCGCGGCGGGTTCCCGCATCGCATGCCTCCCGGCGGCAGTTCACACTGCCCTATGCGAACTGCTGGGAGTGTCAGTGAAATGTTACTGACACCCCCAGATCAGTTCGCATATCGCAGTGCGATCTGCAAACTCGGATCGCATGGTGTGAACACCCATGCGATCCGATTCTGCTGCGGGCCAAAAAAAGGGTCCCGTGCGAATTTGCGGCGGGTGCGGCGGGTGTGGCGGGTGCGGCGGGTGCGGCGAATGGCTGAACTCGAATCGCACAGAGATCGGATGTGATTTGCACTGCAGTGCGGTGCGAATCACATTCGTTCTCATAAACCGCTGCAATGTGAACCCAGCCTTAGTGACACTGGCGACGGGGGGTGATCACGGGGTTAAACCTTTATTGGGGGGGTTAGGGGGGTACATTAGAACTAAAGGGGGCTAACCCTAACTGCCCTAACAGTTATTACAGTCACAAATGACACCAATGCAAAAAAAAAAAAAAAAAAAAAAAAAATGACATTGGTGTCACTGTGACTGGGGGGGCAGGGGTAATTGGGGGGGTGATCGGGGGGTAAAGGGGGGGTGTGAGTGTGCCTGGCATGTTCTACTGTGTGTGGGATGTGTTGGTGCAACTCACTGATCCGCTCTCCTCCGTGTCGGAACGAAAAATACCGACACGGAGGAGAGAATACATCACTTCCTCTCCTGTGTTTACATTACAGGAGAGGAAGTGATGTCACCGGGGATTTCCATTCGTCGGGAGCGATCGCGAGGGGGTGGCCATGAATGAATGGCCGTCCCCTCGTCCGGGATCGCTCCCGAACGAAAACCGACCGCCGCAGGCACCGGGCGGGGGCCCGATCGGGCCCCCGACCCGCGGGAGGCAAATCACGTACATGTACGTGCTTATGCCTGCCCGTGCCATTCTGCCGACGTACATCGGCGTGAGGCGGTCGGCAAGTGGTTAAAGTGATTTTAAAGTCTTACTGTTTTTGTTTTGTTTTTTGAGGGCTTGATCTTGAGCCACATTGCCTGTGTCTATAGACACACACAGTTTGGAGCCTATGTCTATCACTGCTGTCTGTCAGTCCCTATATGAATAGAGAGAAAGGTGAGAAGACTGCAGATAGACACAGTGCTGGATTGAATGAAAATTCATGCATTAAGATAAAACATGTTTAGGCTTTAAAATTACTTTCACTGGGAGTTGTGGATGGCTTTTTATGTTAATATGTGAATTTTATACATTGGGTCAGTGGAAACCAGTGGTGGTAAAGACAGAGAGTTGGTAAGGTAGATGGGTAACTTGAGTGAAAGCTGAGTCTGCTGACGTCACATCCAAGATGGTGGCACCCAGGAAACTAGCATGCATAAAACACATAAAATGCACAATCTTGTGGAAAAAAAAAAAGAACTTTATTCAAATAAATGGCCTGGTGACAGAATTTGGTTTAGCTGGGCATGATAGCCAATTAGCTTCTAACTTCAGCTCATTCAATTAAGCTTTGGCAATAAAATCTGGAAGCTGATTTTTATGGTTTTTATGCAGAGCTGCTCCAGATTTTGTACTCTCGAGTTTTAGTAAATCAACCCCATTGTCTCTTAAAGTATAGCAGTAACTTGAGCGGTACTAGGATGTTATTTTACTGAAATGTGCGTGTGTGTGTGTATATATAAACTGTGTCCTATATATGGGTACAGTGATAAATGAAGCCTTATCTGGGTAGAGTTTCCCATCTGAGGTGACCCTGCTGATGGTGCTTTATGAGTGTCAGACCTCCCTGCTGCTTGGGAGGGGTACACTGTTTTTACTTTAGCTCTGGTTGCTAAGTTATCCCAATCCATGGTTAATTAGCTTCAGACCACTTGGCTGGTTACATGCAATTTAATTTACAGAGAGGCATTTAATTAATGTTAACCCTTGTACTGTTTACTGACTGGGGATATACTAGGATTTCAGTAAAAATATAACGCAACCCAGCAAAACAAATATTGTCAGTTCATAGGTCAGGAAATAAACTTTTCTTTGGTTAGCATAATATGCAGAGTTGTGACCTTCCTTGTGATCACTCCCTTGTGAAAATAATCTTGATAAATTGTCAGTTAGCAAAAAAAAAAAAATGCATTGTCTCCTTTTTTCAAAAATGATTCAAGTCTTCCATTTTACATGTTTAAAATCAGTAAATAAAAAATGAAAAAAAAAAAAAAAAATCCCCCCCCCCCCCCCCCCACCATCAAACACGTGACACACGGACAGCTACACACACACACACAAATATCCACCTCAGGTTTGCATGTTGCATTTTTTTTTTTTATAACCCATAAACTGCCTTATCCAAAAGCACAAAAGCATTGTTAAGTTATTTGGCTGCAGACTTTAGTTAATTTTATTTGGTAATCAACAGCCCAACACTATAAAAAAGTGCTTATATATGTACGTAATATATATAGATACAATATATCTTTTTCTTTCTATCTATCTATATATAAAATGTCCAATTTTATATATAATATATATATATATATATATATATATATATACACACACACATATATAGATATAGATATTGATATAGATATAAATATTAAAATAAATGTTTCCAGCATGCAATAATCCAACGTGAACATTTTAAGGCCTTAACTGCACGAAAATGGCTATCGGCTTGCATTGCTATACAGTAACAGCTGAATTAGGCCCAGTATAGATCTGAGCAGACCAGATCAATTGATAATCTTTGTCTGTAGATGCCTTGCAACACACCCAGCCATTTTTTGGTAGTACTTCCATGTTTTGGTGATATTTGCAAGATGTTTAACATGCAAATGTATTTACATCCAGTTTTAAATTTGGGGGGTGTTATTTGTAGAAATTGGTCAGTCGTTCCATAGAAAGTCATTTTTTAGCCATATTTTGTGGTTTGATCGTTGGTTCGAATCCCAACCACAACACTACCTACACGGAGTTTGTATGTTCTCCCTGTGCCTGCCTGGGTTTCCTCTGGGTACTCCGGTTTCCTTCCACTCTCCAGAGACATGCTGGTAGATTCATAAAAGAGCAGCGCCAATCTGAGTGTAGTAATTATAAAAGCACACTTTATTCACAAATAGTTGCACTCACTAGATAGCACTTGTTTGTGGGCACATCGTTAGGTAGTCTGTGGATCTTCAGACTTTTACTGTCCCTGAAGTTATGACCCTGGACACATTAACTTTTAACTTTGGATTACCCACATTTATTAACCTTTTTGTCACTTTTTAATGTTTTAAAAAAAAACAAATTAAATTGCCTTTACCATTTCCTTTACTTCCTATCCATGCTACATAATTGTGTATGGTTAGAAGGTTGACTTGCTCTTATCATATCCCAGCTTGTGCCTTGGAGTGCCCTGGCGTGACAAACATTGTTGTCATGCTGGTAGGTTCATTGGCTCCTATATAAGTTTGCATTAGGGACCTTAACCCCCCTGACGGTATTCCCGAGTCTGACTCGGGGTGGATTTTTTATACCAAAATCGGTATCCCCGAGTCAGACTCGGGACAGCGTCGCTGGATCCAGGAGGAGGTTTCCTTACCTTCTCCTTCGAATCCAGCGATGTCTCCCCGCTGTACGAGCGAGCCGTGCCTCGCTCGATCTATCACATCGGCGATCTCCGTGCCCTGCGAGCGTTGCGACGCACGGGCACGGAGATCGGCGCCAAATTCAAAAAGTGAAATAAACAGTATACATACAGTATAATGTAATCTTACAGATTACATTGCTGTATGTAAATATTTCACATCCCCTTTGTCCCTAGTGGTCTGCCCAGTGTCCTGCATGCAGTTTTATATTGTAAAAACTGTTCTTTATGCCTGGAAACTGGAGATTGTCCATAGCAACCAAAACTGTCACTGTACATCAAAAATAATTTTAGACCAGCTAGAAAACAGCGATAATAAATTAGAATGACTCGCAGAATTGAGCGATATCGATTTGTGGGGAGATCCGTCATCAAATACTGAAAAGTAATTACAGTGACAATTCTGCAACTCAGCAAATTTCAGTGTTTTTGATTTGATTACATTATTGAATAATTTTTATTATTGTTATATTATTATTTGGTACAATTATTTATAATTATTTATTATATTATAATTTATGATTTAATTTTTCAAACTTTATCATACCTGGGATGTCTGCTAGACTCTGGTTTGGACAGATTTAAGAGAGTTATTCCTAAGAATTGCAGGACTACAATATAAAACGCCAAATTTTCATGCAAAATAATGGTACCGCTTTTAGCACCTAAAATCCGAAATAATGGTACCGCCAGGGAGGTTAAATTGCAAGCTCATTGAGGGCAGGGACTGATGTGAAGGTATAATAAATATGTAAAGTGCTGCGTAAATTGATGGTGCTATAGAAGTACCTGTAATAAATAAATAAAGCTGAACCTGCTGTAGGTCAGGTGCAATTCACGTCTTTCCGACAGCCACGGACATGTTTTGTGTGTCTCCATCATTTTGGTTGTCCTGTGACACTATATAAAGTATCCTCACTTCCAAAGTTAGTTTGGCCTTTCAGGTTTTGAAGTCCACTTATTTACCTGAAGCTAATTTTCTCCACTTGATGATTCCTGCATTGCATTTTGTTAGATGCCCAATGTGTGTATAATGTAAGAGATCCTCTGCCTAGTGAATGTATCCTAACTGCTCTAAAACATTCCCAGCAGGCTCTTGTCAGATACAGGTCATTAACTTTCCTTCATTGAGAGTTTGTTTACACGGCGGCAATAAACAGTATGTGCGCTGCTGCTCTCTAGAAATTCAGATGAATCACACATAGATGGTCTTTTGAAAGCAAAACACCCCGACTGTTGCAGGGCTGTGTATACCAAAGTGATATTAACCTTGTGTACAATGTGGAGCAGTGAGGGGCCACCTATACAGCTAAATGCTGGCCATACACGGTCTTCTATGTCAGGTTTATTTTATTTTCTATATTTATGTACTGCCAAATTATGCAGAGATTTAGAGTACATTGACCCATTCATATCCGTCCCTGCCAGAGCGGAGTGTGCTATATAATGTCCCTTCAACAGTCACTTACTCAGAACCTTGCGGGCCAGTTTTAGGGGGAAAGCAATTAATCAACCAGTACTCTTTGTTTTTGATTGTGGAGGGGAATAGGAGCGACTGAAGAAAGCCCACACAAATAGAGTGAACATACAAGTGCCATAGAGAGGTGTTCCTGATGGGATTTGAACTCAGAACCTCACAGCTACAAAGCTTCACTGTGTTGTTTTTAGTATCCGTTGCTACAGTCAGGCAGTGTGTGGCTTATCCAGCCAACCCTCAGCATGCATTCAAAATCCATTTTGTGTATATATATATATATATATATATATATATATATATATATATATATATATATATATAAAATTACATACATAATGTGTGTGTGTCACAAGAGCCATGTAAGTGTTTAGGGATGGGGAGGCAGGATAGGTAGTGGGACATATTTACCTTCATGCAGAGAATGCACTTAAAAAAAAAATTGTTTTGGACTTTAGAACCACTTTAACCCCCTGGCGGTAATCCCGAGTGTGGCTCGGGGTAAATTTTCATTACCAAAAGCAGTAACCCCAAGCCACACTCGGGATTGCATCGCATTATCCTGGGAAAGTTACTTACCTTTTCCCCAGGATCCTGCAATGTCCTCTCGCTGTCCTCCCAACTGAGCAATTTTCTGTGTTTTTGATTTGATTACATTATTGAATATATTTTATTATTATTATATTATTTGTTATAATTATTTATAGCTATTTATTATATTATAATTTATGATTTCGTGTTTCAAACTTTATCATACCTGGAATGTCTACTAGACTCTTGTTTGGACAGATTTAAGTGAGTTATTCCTAAGAATTCCAGGCCTACATTATAAAACGCCAAATTTCCATGCAAAACAATGTACCGCTTTGAGACACAAAAATCTGACATAATCATACCGCCAGGGAGGTTAAAGTGTAACTACCTTTGGTCATGTACTTATCTGCTCCCATTCCTGTGAGATCTCACTAGATCACATGACCAATTATCAAAATCTTTTGAGCCAGACCTGCATATGCACTGTGCACTTTCCATTCAGTCCAGAGCGCGAAGTATAAACTCTCCATAGGATTGGAGACTATACTGCCCAGTGCCCATGTGTGGGCCCAGCTCAAAAATTGAAAAGCTGCTCTGTGGCCTCATGGATGATATCTTGTACCAGAGGTGTAGTCATGCTTTAAATGCTCCCTATGATAGACATACTTTTAAATGTTTCATAGATTTTAGAGTTTGTACATGTAGAAAACCTTTAACCACTAACTTTGCTCTATCTTTAATCAAACTTTGATCTGACATTGGCTCATTCCTGATGATTGGGAAATACCATAGAGAGAAGACACATTTTCCAAACTGGGCAAGAGCATTCAGAGAGCATAGAGTTCGCCACTTGCTGGTTGCAAGTAGTAAATAATCATTATTTATATGCATTGTTTAATATTTACCTGGTTAAAAGGAATCCAAAATTTTAAATGCACTAGTGAACAAAATAACATGATAAAAAAAAGAAGATAAGCTAAATGTAATATTTTATTTTGTAAATAACGCCTAAGATAAATTACAATTGTATTTTATTTTATTTTACTCTGCATCCCTGCTATGTCCATATTTTGGGTTATTGATGGGTAAATATCCCCTTATTACATCTGACCTTCATGTTAATCAAATTTACCCTAAATTTGCAGTTGATCATTTTTACAAGGAAAATATAAATTGGGCTTTACTGGTTGTTTTTTTTTTTTTTTAAGACTGTGAAAGCAGAAAGTATTGTTCGCTTTATAGATCTGTCCGAATGTACATTATATTTTTTTCCTGTTGGTTTAGCTTTTTGTTTATCTTTTGATCAGTGTAATGTAATTCAGTACCAGCAGGTCTCAGATGAGTAGTTATGCTAAGCTCTGCACAGTCATAGATTTCTGACATTTACCTACATAGAGCAAGGTCAGCAAGTGTGTGTGTGTGTGTTTGTGTGTGTTTATGTATATGTACTGTACATACATACTATGTGCGTGGGTGATATATATATATATATATGTATATGTGTGTGTGTGTATATGTGTATATGTATGTATGTATGTATGTATGTATATATATATATATATATATATATATGTATGTATATGTATGTGTGTGTGTGTGTATATGTGTATGTATATATATATATATATATATATATCTGGCAACCATACCATGTCTTCGGGTTAGCAAATGACCAGTCTGAAATCTTATTAGTAGAAAACACAATGGTGTTGATTTACTAAAATTGGAAATCTGGTGCAGCTTCAAATTGTCATAAATACAGCATAGAAACCAATTAGCTTTCAGTTTTTTTTGTCAAAACCTAATTGAACAAGCTAAAGTTAGAAGCTGATTGGCTACCATGCACAGCAGCACCAGATTTTGCACTCTGCAGTTTAAGTAAACCAACCCCAGTGGTTCAACAGGTTAGAAAACCTTTCCCAACTACTATTATTTTCAACAATGCCAGGAATGCCCACATGTAGACTACCCTCCCTCACAAAATTTGGGGCCAATGTAAAAAAAAAAGAAGAAAAAATATTGTTGCCCATAATACATATTTTTATTACTATTATATACTGTACACAATTTATATAGCGCCAACAGTTAGCGCAGGGCTTTACAATATAAAACGAGATACCATTACAATACAATAAAAGAGGATTAACAAAGCCCTGCTCATAAGGGCTTATAATCTACATACAACTTTATTCTCCAAATTGAACTTGAAAAATGAAACCACGGACTATATTTATGACAATTTGAAGCAAAAAGGGTGTTGTGGTAAAACACAATTTATTGTGGTAGGTAACAATGCCACAGTTTTTGGCTTTTGTAGCCCTAATTAGGATATCCTGTATATTTATGGTACCTGTTTTGTACTGTGCATCAGTCACTATCTTCCTGGAGTTATGGTTCTTTAATTTTTTTTACAGAATTCCTGGTGGCTAACGCATATAGACCTAATACATTGATTAAATAATGACCAGCATTACTGGATGTTTAAAATAAACTGTAATTCCACCTTATATAATTATGATGTCAAATGAGTCACGATGAGTTACAATTTGCTCAGGACAGGTTTTTGTTGCTGTTGGTGAATTGTATCTCTGAATTGCAGGTCCTTTTTGGCTAAGAACAGGTTAATTTAAAGTCCCTTGTGTACTATCTTCTAGATAAGCAGATGGCTCCTGTCTGCTGTCTCTGTATTAAAGCCAATCCATTGCATTGATTTACTTTCATTGCTTTGTGCAAATGTGGCTAGAGAGGTTACTGTAGGAGAGGTGGGTTTATAGTTTCACCAAACGCTTGAGCCCAGAAATCGCCAGATGCTCCAGAAAACCTACACCAATGTGCTTTCACTATTGCATATTATAACACAATCTGTCAAAAACCTGCTTATCCATGTTTAATTCCAGAGCAAATGTCTATAAAAATTTGGAACCAGCAGACAGGAAATGTTTATTACGTTTTTAGGAAAGTCAGTATGAGATTTATGTACACTGTGACATTTTCTTTAAAATATATTCTTTTTTTTTTTTTTTTTGTGTGTGTATGTACGCAGACCGTTGCTTTACATCAGTGGTATACATGTGAAGCTCTGTCTTTTGTGAACGGCATTTACTGTAGGCCTATGACATTGCTTGATTATGGTTGGACAGCCACCAGGTACCAGGCCTAATTTTGTCAGTGTGGATGGGTGGACTCCTTATCTGGTCTACATGCTTGAATTTATTACATACTGTAGCAGGCTGCCAACTTAAAGCTGCAAAAACTTTATTGGGGCATTAGCTAGCTACTATGAAGGTGCCTCATATGATGTGTGCCTTGCTGGTTCCTGTTTTTTCTTTCTTGAAAAATGCACATTTAGATGTACCCTCTAGGTTTTGATATACCATAAAGTTCCAGTTGTGAAACTGACAGCCAGGGCTGAAAGCACAGCTATCTCAGCGGGTCCCTCACTGTGCAGTTCCTCTATTCAGAAACAATCTTGTAATTTTTTTGACAGAATACAAGGCAATTTGTGACTGGACAAGAGGTATATAAAAATAAAAATCTCCTCTTGTCTTATCACAGGATGTCTTGCATTCTTTGACTGTAATTGCTGTGCTCCAGACTGAACAGTAGATTTCACCATTGGAACATCAGTGGTGGCACTAGTTGGGCAACCGTCTATAAAGGTTCCTTATTGCTACCTAGCTGATGGCCAAATAAACTTTTGCGCACAGATCAGCTTTCATCTGACCAAGAGACTGCTGTAGGCCTCATAATAAAAACTCTAGCCAGTCAAGAGATTTAGTTCCTTCGTGTAAATGGTATTTATTTTGAGACCCGTGATCAGTACCCTTCCAGATATCCCTGCCACTACAATATTGCATGTAGTGCTTTCGAGGGGAAGCTATCCAGATACAAACATGGAAGCCACCATTGCTGACTTCTTCTGGTTATTAAGGTGCAGGTTTCAGGGCTGCCATTGTTAGCCTTGCTTGCTGCTTAGTGAGTAATTTTCTATCTGAAAGACATATGTTTCTGTTATGTCTAAGTATGAGTTTAGCAGCCCCATTGTACACAGCCATCAATGATTTTATATTCTGAATAAAAAGTTCTTCACACATGTACAGAAAACCTGGGCCTAGCCGTTGTTGATCCCTATTCATAGCTAGCACCATATAGCTGTATGTGCCTGATGTCTTCTTATAGCCAAGTACATTTTAGTAAAAATATGGGCAATAATGAGAGACATCAAGAAAAATAGAATAGAAAAAAAAAATTCATGACACGAAGAAGTTACTAGGTCAAAATATATTTTATATTGCAATACTGTTTTATTACATCCTGTAAGCTGGAATTTGCCCAAGTCCTGTGACAAATGGAGCTATCAGGCCACATGATATTTGTCGGCATTGCGTACACATCTGGTGAAATCTTACAGTCTTGAGGTATATTCACAGTGTCGGCTGTCAATATGCAGGGACTTTGGGCAGAGGATGAGTTGTTCAACCTGGTAATTGTCTTGTTATCAAAAGTCATTATCATCCATACCTACTAAAGCCTATCTCCAGCCAAAACATTTTCCCATTTGTATAGCACAGGGAAAGGTAGGAACCTCGGCTTGGTTTTTGTTGTTGGATTTTACCTCCCTTCCTGCTTGACCCTTTTTTTAGTAAGTAGAGGAACTCTCCTCAATGGAGTCACAGGCGACCATGAAAGCCAAAAAATCAAACCCTTCTCACTCTAGTCAACAATAAATCTGCTGGTTATACCATTTTCCTCTAAAATTCCATATTTGCTTATATGTCATGGAAGCTTCTCTGTTACTCTTTAAAGCTGAAGTGTGGCCTAAATGATTTTTGGCCATTTGTGTAGTAATAATAAGTGGACTTCTGCCTAAGTATAAGATATGCTACAAAGGTTGCAGCAGCCGGAGATGGGGAACACCTCAGTAGAACCAACTTATATTTACTGTACATTTAATCAACATTTTTGGCCATATGTCAGCTTTAAACCTAAATCGCTCTATTATAATGCCCTGTCCCCACTGGTTGATCCAAAAAAACGGATCCATGTATGACCAGCTTTACCCGCTAAGCTAAGTAAACATTCTCTACTCTGTACACTGACCATAGATTATGTGATTTTTCTTTCCTTCAACCACGATAGTGTTTTTAGCATAATTTTTGTGGGTCACTTTTGGAGCGGCACCATCCCTCTCATCCAAAAATGCGCTAAAGTACACATTTTGGCATTGAGCCAAGCACATTTTGGGCCTCGTGCTTTTTTGTGTGGAAAACATGCAGCAAAATGCATGAGAGCTATCCACGTTTGGGGTGCTATTAAGAAATAATGCCACCGCAAGCACAAAGCATGTTTTAGCACGTTTTTCTGCTCATTTGCAGAAACGCGGGCAGAATCAAGCATTTCTGCCCGCGTCTCTCTCTCTCTTTTTCTGCCCACATTTTCATTGTGCGGAGATGTGAATGAGGCCTCAGTAAGAAGGAAGAACTTGCTCCCAACCATGCGACGAAAATATGACTTCTGTAGTGTACATAAAGCTATTATTAATACAGCAAAACAACTTTTTGATAAATCAAACAAAAAACAACACGATATAAATACAATTTTAAAATGCTCAGTCGTTTTCTACTGAAAATTGTAGAAACGGGTCCATTTTTTTTTTCGTCTTTTATTTAAATATAAGAGTCTTTTGCAAAGAAGGTTGTAAGGGGAAATCAAGCCATGAAAGTTAGATGTGTTAATGTAGTCTTGCGTGTCATAAGAGGACTGGCATAAATTGCTTTTTAGATTAACATTTAATTAATAATGAGGCCCAGCTAAGAGGCTTGTTCGTTTTTCTGCGTATAAATGGGTGCAGGAATGTTAAACACAGCATCGCCAAGTACACTTCAAACCTTGCGGCTGCCGTCACAGAAAGCCACTAAGCACTTGTATCTCCTGTCACCTGTTTATTTCAAAGGGCTGCTGGTGTATTTAGATGTAAGCAACCAAAGCCACAGCCAGTCACTCAACTTTTCCCACAGCTAATTCACACATGGTCCTATGCTTTCATGTACACCATGCAACATATGGTGATCATTGCTGGTATTATAGTCACAAACCTGTGCGGGATCAGTTTGTCACGTATGGCCTGTCACATTGCACTGTTCTAGCTTGAACCATTCCTGCTATATCACATTGATAAACTGTAAAAGCTTTTTTTTCTGTATTTCCATTGCAGGACATTGTGTGCGTCTCTCTCTCTCCTTCTCTCTCTTCCCCTTTTTCTCTCTTTCTCAGGAAATTGTGTGTGTCTCTTTCTCTCTCTCTCTCTCTCTCCTTTCCCCTTCCCGCTCTCTCTCCTTCTCTCTCTTTCCTTCTCTCTCTCTTCCCTTTTTCTCTCTCTCTCTCTCCCCTTTCCTCCCCCCTCTCTCTCACGCTCTCTCTCCCCCTTTTTCTCTCTCTCTCTCTTTCTCCCCCCCCCCTCTCTCTCTCTCTCTCTATCACTATCTCTCTCTCTCTCTCTTTTTCCTTCTCTCTCTCTCTTTCCTTCTCTCCCCCTCTCTTTCCCCCTCTCTCTCCTCTTTCCTTCTCTCTTTCCCCTCCCCTCTCTTTCTTTCTCCCCCCCCCTCTCTCTCCCCCCTCTGTGTCTCTCTCTCTCACTCTCTCTTCCCCCTCTCTTCTTTCCTTCTCTTTCTCCCCTCCTTTTTCTTTCTTTCTTTCTCTCTCTCTCTCTCCCCTCCTCTTTCCTTCTCTCCCCCCTCCCTCTCCTCTCTTTCCTTCTCTCCCCCTCCTCTCTCTCTCTCTCTCTCCCCCCTCCTCTCTCTCTCCCCCCTCCTTTCTCCTCTCTCTCCCCCCCTCCTCTCTCTCTCTCTCCCCCCCTCTCTCTCTCTCTCTCTGTGGTTGTACGCATGTTAAAATGCTTAGCTTTGTGTCTGCAGCAAAAATTATTTTGCCTGTGTTCTACGGGCAGCACCGCCGTCGGACATGGTCCATTCAAAAGAATGATGCTGCTTCTCCACCGGATGGAATACGTTTGGTTGCAGCACAGTGGTGCAGCATTTACAGATTTTTTCGTATCGCTTCCTTACCACCTGTCAAATGCCTCTTAAAAGCAGTCCACAATGAGTCACTTTTCAAAGGGGCAGCAAGCACGGTCACATGTGTAAACCTAGACAAACCCAAATTACATTTAAATGCAGACACACAAGTGTGAACCTAGACTTACTTTTTAAGGCGCATTCCCAACATCTGTGTTGAGCTTCATTGATATGGCAGACACAACACTGGGTCATCTAGACCACCCCAGCATTGAATTTGCAGCGCCATTCATCCTATGACTCTGCATGAATATTATTTCTGCGTGATTTGAGCAAAAAACAAATGTTCTTTAGACTATTTTCCATTTTGAACAAATGTTTTTTTTTTTATGGGCAGTAATAAAATACCACATTATGGCCTCTAGATGGAGTTGAAAGTTGAAAAGCATAAGAAAAACATTTAGATTGTAAGCTCTAATGAGCAAGACTCTCTGATTCCCCTTGTATTAAATAGTATTGTAGCCAGACCGTCTACCTTGCCTTTGTAAAGCATTGCCCAAACTGTTGGCGCTATGTAAATCCTGTATAATAATAAAAGCCTTTTGCAATAAGACATACAATGTAACAGTTATCGAGAACCATTGTTTACATTTATTCTCCAGAATTGCAACATTATTTCTCTTGTTGCAAAGGCCTATGTCTTTCCCATGCTGATCATCACCATCTAGTGGTCATAATGCAGTATTGTACTACTGCTAATAATAAACCAACATTCATTCAAAAGAAAGAGTAGCCTAAAGAACATTCATTTTTTAATTGAAAGAGAAATTTGTATACAGTGACAGTGTGTAGATAAACTGATCTGTAATTTTTTTAATTGATTCACACAAAATGAATGTATATGAAAATTTTCTGGACAAATGGTTATGCAATTTTTTTTTTTTTTTTTTTTTTTAGAAATAGACCCATTTGTACTTTGCACTCGAAAATATCTCAATAAATGGTAAAAGCAGGACCTTCCGCAGTTTTAGTCTGCCTGATCCACACTTGTTTAGTGAATGCAGCTGAATGTTGTCGCCATATTACAACGATTCCTAATCTGTGCGCTGAAACTCACAAATGGTGTGCATTAACTAAAAAGTGCCCGCAGCATCTTACTAACAATACTGCAGACTTGCAAAATACTTTTTCAGACTTCATAAATGCGTTCAAGTCTCTTTACATTAGTTATACGATTACTTAGTCTGGTGGTCATTTTGTAAGTCTTCACTCTAATTAGGTGCAGAACTCTCACTGGGACTACGTAAAAGCTCAGAGTTGCCTATTCTTTCAGAGCAGCCGGTAAAAAAAGCCCCTGCTACCTCTCTATAAAAGAAAAAAAAGTAAGGGGACGTGTATCAGCTTTGAAGGTTCTTTCATTTAAAGAGGACCTTTCACCATTCACTGCCATTCCAGCCATTCCTTTCCTCCAACCTCTCTAATATACAATTAACAAAAATATGTGTATTGTATGTAGCTGATTTTATCTCCCTGCCCTCAACTTCCCTCATTTTTTTGCCTAGGTGAGAGTGACATACCCTGAGCCGCCCACAGCCTTCTACAATATTCAAGTCATACATCCCAGAAGGCTGCAGGTCAGCAAGTGCTGAAGTTTCATGATGACATCTATGCAGGCATTCAATCTCATTATACTTTGGCACTTGTTGACCTGCAGCCTTCTGGGATTTGTGATGTGAATATCCCAGGAGGCTGATGATGGTTTTGTTTAAAGAGAATCAAAAAGCCCACCAAGAAAATATCAGCCTGCATGTTGGGTCATGGAAGGGGGCAAATAAGGGGACAACTGTCTACAAGGAGGACCATAGACTAAACTCTTTACAGGAATACTACATGACTACCATTGAATGCCTACCAGGAACAGGAACCTACTGCAGTGCTTATTATTATAGTATATTAAAGAGGAACTTCACCCTTATCTTAAAAATTACAACAAAGGCACCTTTAGAAATGTTTAATAATAACAATCTACAAACAGATCCTTAGAGATAATTGTTAGTTTTTTTTATTCTTCGCATAACTTATCTTTCTTTTACGCCTAGGGCCTCTTGCACGTGATACTCCAACTACTTTTTCAGCCTCTTTTTATATGTATTTGCGCGTTTATGCGTCCGTACACATGTGTGCCTTTTTGAGCAAACGCGCGAACACATATTTTCGCATTCTCGTTCTGCATAATATGTAAATAGCATTTGCGTACATTTGTGTGCGTTTGCACGCATGAGGTGTAAATTACTGACCAAAAAAATTACTGAAGAATGCACACTGCTTGTTTACAGGTATGTGTGCATAGGTGCATTACAGTTAATGGGCTGTATCTTAGCTCAGCAAAAAAAAAAAAGCTGTACTTGACATTTTCACGCTTTAGTGTTCAAGAGGCCTAATTCTTACCTTGGTGGCCATTTTTTTTAAGGGCAAATAAATCTATCTCCCTTTACTTTCTGGAACTCTGGGCCTGCCTGCTGGAATATGTGACAGTGCAAATCATCTGAGGGGGCACTGGTAATGTATCCTTTCTAGTATTTATCTGAGGGGGGCCTGGTTACATCACAGGGAAGTAGAAAAATAATAATTGTTGGTAAAAACTAAATGTTTAAAGAATGAATGGAAGTTCCATATAAGTTAGTTTTTGTAAAAGGGTTACGATCCGTTTTAAGATGTGGTATAAAAACAATTGTCCTATCGCTATTAAGTATTTCATTTGTAAGTTCTTTTGGGCTATAATTTAAAAGATTTTTTTTTCTACCTGGAGTTTGCTGGTGGAATCTCCCCCCTTTCCCCTTTAAAAATGAAAAAAATCAGTTTTTCTGCACTGGTTTCCCTGAGCTATTAAAGTGTTACTAAACCCACAACAGTAAAATCAGTCTGTATATGCAGTAAAGCATGTTTGTTAAACTCACTGTGGGACCTAAGGGGTTAATCCTCCACATTGTGTAAAAAGGCTGTTTGTCGTCTTTGATCCTCTGCTCCTCCACTGTCCCCAATCCATCTCCTAATAAGACAGAGCCTTTGGAGTCACTCTCCGCACATGCTCAGTTTGGTGTGTATTGGTAGAGAGGGCCAATCAGCACTGTCCAGACAGAGGGTCAGGGGTCCTGCAGCCTCATAGGACAGTCAGAGTAGAATGAAATCTCCTCCTACATGCTTTAACCAGACACTGATAAAAGTGACAAGGCTGCTTTAACTGCTGATGAGAAAAGGTATACTATTCAGCAGTTTATATTTACTAAAATAATTGCAGTTCCATGTTCTGTGTACTGTGGGAGACCAGATATAGTGAATGCAGGGTCCTGGGTTGAGTAACACTTTCAGGCTGGGTTCACACTATTGCGAATTGGGTGTGAATTTCTCCGCATCCAATTCGCATAGCAGGAAATTGTTACCGGCTCTCTATGGAGCCGGTTCACACATTTCCACTGCGGCTCCGGTGCAAATTCCGCAGGAGGCCTGTGCGTCTTTTGGTCCATTTTAGGTCTGCATTCAGCCACCAATTCAGGCTGATATTGGACCTGAAACGGTAAATAGAGACACACAGGACTCCTGCTGTGAGCCGCTGTGTTCTCCAGTGTGAACCCAGCCTAAATAAGTTGTAAAGGCAGAAGGTTTTTTTATCCTAATGCATTCTATGCATTAAGATAAAAAAAACTTTTGAATGTAGCAGACACCCCAGCAGCTCCTAATTACTTATCTGAGCCCCATCTCTCCTCAGCGATGTCCATGAATGTCTAGGCCTGGGACACTGCTCCTGATTGGCTGAGACACAGTAGCGGCGCCATTGGATCCTGCTGCTGTCAAAGTCAGTCAGCCAATCAGGGGAGAGAGGGGGCAGGGCGGGGTCGGGGCTCCGTGTCTGAATGGACACAGGAAGCTGTGACTCAGCTCAGGTGCCCCCATAGGAAGCTTCTGGCTGAGGGGACACGCGATAGGAGGGAGGGGCCACGAGCAGCAAAGAGGGACCTGAGCTGCTCTGTGCAAAACTAACTGCACAGAGGAGGTAAGTATAACATGTTTGTTTTTTGTTTTGTTTTTTAAAACGAGACTTTACAATCACTTTAAAGCTGTTCTGGTGTTGAGTACTCAAAAAAAGTTTGTTATATGGTGGTACGAGTTGCAAATATCAAATATTTAAAGATTTATTGAGGTGTATCACAACTTGAAAAGGTTTAGGAACAGCTAGTCAACGGGCAATAATGGGGAATCTATCAAATATATATTGGGCAAGGGATGTGTGATTTTTGGTGACCCTCTTAAAAATCCGATGAGAAATTGTCAGCTCCCCATAGGCATGGCCAGCATATGGGAGGAATGTATTATATATTTTAGGCAGAGGTAGTAATTCTTTATAATATGGAACAGAATCCAATTATTTCTGTGCTGTTTACTCAGTAAGCACTGTGTGCCAAGTATGGAACTAGGATAGCAGAGGTCATAACGAGAGGCCAGCAGACTACAGGTTCTACAGATGTCTTCAGTGAGCCTCCAGCATGCTGGGTTCGTGATGCTTGTTTCCTTACACCTTATAATTGAATGAAAAGACGTTTGACACTTTGAAGGAAGTATCAATAGGCTGTGTTTATGACAAGTGGGTGGTATTCATACACAGGTCTGTTGTTGAGAAATAAAACAAGTCATTTCGATACAGAGGCATGCCTATAAACACAGAAAAATGCTTGTGCAATTTGCTGATTAATCCTGTCATTTCCTCTTGGGAAAGTTATCTGTCTAGCCTGAACTAGACAAAACTTTTATTTTGTTGTATCTGCACAACGTGATCTCGACGATACTACAAATGGTATGTTGTATGGAAAGACAAACATGCTGACATGAGCCCCGGTCTGAGGTCATTTATCCCCGGAGCCACACCGCTCACACGGCTACTAATCTTTAATAGGAGAATATCGCCTCTGTTCCAAGGTTATTTCATAGCTACTAACGCAAGCATTTTCACATTCACTTGCAAGGAGGATTTGGGCATTTTAATCCTTTGCCAGCAACGGAAGAGTGTTAACCGCTTAGTCACCGCAAAGCCAAATATAGTTGTAAATCATAAGGTATCATTCTGTAATCTGTAGGTGGCAGTTGGCATATACTGTGTGTGTGTGTATGTATGTGTATGTGTATATATATAATATGTATATATGTGTGTGTGTGTATGTATGTGTGTGTGTGTATGTATGTATGTATGTATGTATGTATGTGTATATATATATATATATAATATATATATATATATGTGTGTGTGTGTGTGTGTGTGTGTGTATACATATATATATATATATATATATATATATATATATATATATATATATATATGTGTGTATACACACATACACACACACACACACACACGTACACACCATATGGTAGCAGGATCTCACTGGGCCGTGTATAGTAGGAAAAGAGTGTGCAGTAAAGTTTTGGAAAATATATTCAATTCCTAATGCTGCTAATGAAAGGTTGACAAATATGGATGACACTGAGAGATTTCTCTTTGTGTTGTGAGGCTGCCATTAAATCAAATTTTGTATAAGTAGAGGTTGGCATTTGCTGGAAATGTTGGCCAAAGATAGAATAAGGGTAATATTCTACATAGCTGAAAGACACATAAAATACCTATACTTTCAATGTGCTGTGTTACACATATGGATGCAGTGTGTAAATTAATAATAACCAAAGTGCTGGAATAATTGCCTTATCTTTACGCATAGGTCATGTGCTGTCTGTCGGTGGAGAGGATCACTGTTAAGGCAAAGCTGCTGATCAGCCGGCTACGTCTGAATGTCGGTGTCCCAAGCCACCTGCAGAGCCCATGTGAACCTTGCCTGATTTGGTCAAGGTGATCATTACCAAAGGGACTTGTTCCTCCCACTGACAAGGCTCAGATTTCCATTTGAAGACAGCCACAAATACTAATTGCACTAGGCTTTTCATAGGTTTTTCACTTTAAAAAGAAAAAAAAATTCCTAGTCCAGTTTCCCATGTTTTATCCCTTTTTTAAAAACCCTGTGAGTGCAGAAAGATACCTGTTGACCCACCAGAAACTCAGATCCTAAGGCCTCTTG
This sequence comes from Lithobates pipiens, assembly GCF_037356315.1. Lineage (NCBI taxonomy): Eukaryota > Metazoa > Chordata > Amphibia > Anura > Ranidae > Lithobates > Lithobates pipiens. The sequence continues at coordinate 16,777,818 of NW_027507790.1, forward strand.
TGGACTGACAAGCGCACAACATTTTTGTGGCCTTAGTGGTGTCAGCCCTGCCCAGTTGTGTTTGCTAAACAACTCAACTACTCAGATCTTTACAATGTTCAGCCTACTCTTTCTATTAGTCAAGGTGAGAACTAGAAAATGTCTTCTGGATACCACAGAAAGTGTGCAGAGGACCCACAATAGGTCTGACATTCTGACAAGATCAGAGTTTTGTTTTCCCCGAAATAACAAAATGCTTCAATGTTAAATTTTACAAATCAACCAAAAGCATATAAGAAGTTCATTGTCAGGATTTGCATACACTTTAAAGCATTGTTTGTTAACTTTAAAAGCCATCCTCTAGTTTTATTAAAGCATAACTTGCAACAAAACCTTTGTAAGGTTAAAAACCATACCCCTTGTACCTAAAAAGTGCTATTGCTGTTTCTGTCTCCATTAGGGTTTGTTCACACCTGGCAAAAAAGCTTTGTTCTCTATGAAGATAGATCACACTATTGTGTTGAAAAAGTACTGCATGCAGTGCTTTTTTCCCTGCAGCAGGTTGCGATGCAAACTACTACACTGCAATGTCATAGGGTGAAACAAAAAAAAGCAATGGCATTGATTTACTAAAAAGGAGTGCAAAATCTGGTGCATCTCTGCAGAGAAACCAATCAGCTTCCAGGTTTCATTGACAAAGCATAATTGAACAAACTGAAATTAGAAGCTTATTGGTAAATCAGCCCCAGTGTGATGTGCTGAGTTCGGTGCATCGGTACTGTTTCCACCCAGCGTGCACCGGCAGCCGTGCCATAAGTTTAATTTCTAATGTGAATGAGCCCTAGAGATTTCTCCTCGCTTTCTATTTTGATGACAACTTCTTCTAGGTAGGAAGTGAAGGGATATATTTTTCAATGAACAGTAATGCCCTGTACACACGGTCGGACATTCCGACCACAAAATCTGTTAGATTTTTTTCCGACGGACTTTGTCCAAAACTGGAGTTGCATACACACGGTCGGTCAAAGTTGTCGGAAAATCCGATCGTTCGGAATGTGGTGACGTTCACTTCGTACGACGGGACTACGTAGAGGCTAGTAGCCAATAGCTTTGGTCTAGTAATTTGATCTGAGCATGCATGGCACTTTTTCCGTCGGAATTCTCTACAAACGATTGTAAAAAGTCAGGTTGGATTTTTTTGTTGGAAAATTTTAGATCCTGCTGTCAAATTTATTCTGTCGGAATTTGCGACGGAAAAAGTCCGATAGAGCCCACACACGATCGGATTTTTCGACAATATAATCCGATCGGACCTTTTCCGTCACAATTTCCGACCGTGTGTACAGGGCATAAGAACTTGACAGGTTCTAACTACCCATCCTATTCCAAACTCAGGAAAAAGAGTTTTGGAGAGACTACCACTTCGAATAATCCTACCTACAATTTTTAATTCACATTGACCTATTACTAGCTCACTAGTAGTAATCTTTTTCACTTTAGCAATACATTCTGCTCGTCTGAGTGGCTAATGAAACTGAGTAGAACATTTGGAAGGACTTTTCTCCACTGCATTTTTAATGCCATTAATTTGGGCATGTAAAACATAAGGGAATTTTCAAGCCCTATGTTCATTACCAGCAAAAACCTGAACTGAGCCAACCATTAGAAAATTAAGATCCTCTAGAGAAAGCTGTTGTAACAACAGTAGGTCAAAAGCAAGGACGTAAATGGAAATTTATTTTCATCAAACTGTTTTTTTTTTTTTTTTAAACTATTTCTCTTTTAAATGTTCTCTACATGTAAAAGAGATCCTGATCTAATTCATTTTATGATAAAGTGGAGCTCCACCCAAAAGTGGAAAGCTCCCCTTGTCTGCCTCCCCCCCTCCAGTACCACATTTGGCACAATGTGGGGGGGGTACCTGGTTTTGAGGGGTAACCGCTCCCACTTCCTGCCTCAGTCGGCCCATTGAGAAAGTGTAGCGTGATTCATGCATGCGTAGGAAACTGGCTGTGAAGCCACAAGGCTTCACTGTTGGTTTCCCTTACTCAAGATGGCAGCACCAGCACCCGAGAGCCAATTCAAGAATCGGTTTGGGTGCGGACAGCGTGGGATCTCCGGACAGGTAAGTGCCCTAATCGTAAAAGTCAGCAGCTACAGTATTTCAGTATTTGCAGCTGCTGACTTTTAATTTTTTTTAATTAAATTTTGGTGGGGGGGGGGGGGGGGGAGCTGGTGCTCCGCTTTAAGCTTTTAAAAACGTTGTGTACTTTGTAATTGTATAAGTACATGAAAACAGCCATATTTGCTCATTGAATATGCAAGGCCCTGCTTTCTGCCTTGTAAGTGACAATTTTCTTTAGATTTACCTTCAGCTATTTCGTGTAATGGCCTGCCTGATTGGATACAAATTTATAGTGTTGTTTAGGTTTGACCCCATATTATATGGCTTGTAAATCTAAAGGAAAATTGTACAAGAGAATTGTATAATGTACGGCCAGCGTTTGTTCATACCAGATGTGTATTCATGCATTTTGTTGTATTTTCCAGCACAGGAAATCTCCATAAGGAGATTGCCCCATTATTCCTGTTCTGTTTGGTTTCCTTTCACTTTCATTTATGGTGATATTGGTGATCAGGATAACTACAGAGAATGATTTTCCCTATTGGGGACACAGCAATAAAAAAAATCTCACTTCTAATGTAAATCTTAAAGGAGAAGTATAAAATAAATAAAACTATTATGTAATTTTTTTATAATTGGTGCCTACAAAGTAAATTTTTTCTGCACTTTTTCTCGATTTAAAATGGACTTTTAGGACGTGGCACTGCTCTATCACTAGGACTCCCACAGTGCCATCCTGTGATGGAGCCTTGGTGAACTTTTTGATACAATCTCAACTATATGGTCAGGATCCACCCAGATGCCTGGACTGGCAGCTAGTGAGCGGTGAGTGCTATAGGGGCAGAGCAGGGAAGCAGAGACTAACAGTCACCAATTCTTGGCACCCTGAAGACCAAGATCTGAGCGATCAGCAGTGTTTAATCACTCAGTTCCTGGTCTTCGAGCCGGTGGGGGACAGATACATAATCCACCTAGGTAAATTTATATATATTTAGTCAAACCCATACTTCTCATAAAAAGAAAATACAAATGAAAGTTTTGTCTGATAGACACAGGTAGGCTAGTATTCTCAATGATCTGAAATAGATAATTGACTGGCTGTCATGCTAGTCTTTTGGATTAAATGCCATTAACCAAGATGCAGATCAGAACAGTCAGAATGCCTAATTTGTATTCTTATTCTGGGGGGGGCAGCCACAACAGCGGGGCATTTAGCATGTTCAGAAGCAAAGGTTTGTAGTAGCAAACTCCATATTAGCCTGGTGTTGGGTTTAATTGAACACTGCATTTCTATCTCAAAATATGTGCTCAGTGGAAACACTCTATATTTTCCCATTGAACTAAATCTACATTTATGAAAAATGTAATTGATGTGGAATAGTAGTGTAATAATAATTCTGTCATTTAGCATGTATTACCTACATTGTTCTCTCATTTGTTCAGCTTCTTGGTACGCTTTGTACTGCTTGGACCTTAGAAGAAGGAGGGTAAATGTTCTGATAATTTAACTATTAGTGCAAATTAAAAATCATGGACAGTACTCAACTGTTTTGCCTTAGTGAGGATTTCAATTTTTTTCTTTCTGGAAATAATAAATGTTATGTTTTTAAATGTAAAACCTGTAAATGTTATTTATTAATGGCAACAAGCAAAGTAGGGCCACCATTATTTTTTTCATTTAAATGTTTTTCTTTAATTTATTTAAAAAACAATTTATCCTTTACTTGTCCTATATTACAGTATCAGGTTGGGAAGTAGACCTTCACTGTAAAGGGATACTGATGGTTCTGATTAGAGAGGAAGAGCTTCAGTACATCTATTGATCTTAACCTTCAAAATCCAAGCCTCCAGTCCAAAACATTCCTTGAAATATCTGCTCCGTCCTCATTCTCTAAGCAACTACACCTAGTAAAAATAGCATGGATTTATTCAGGAAATATTCTCTACACTTTTCTGTAAAAATGTTGGCAGCAAGCTTTTTAAACTTCCACAATCTGTCCTTCCCACCTTGGCACACAGCCTTCTTCATTCTCAGTGGACTGCTGAGACGTTATGATTATATTTCACATAAGTAAGTCTTATTGAATAAATAATACCCTTATGTATTTTTAATTGAGGCTGGGCAAGTGGATAGAGTCAATGGAATTAAAAGGTTATGCTGCAGCTTGAGGTGAACCGCACACTTTGTTTAAGTGAAGGGCAACCTGTTCTGTAACTTGTTAGAGGTACATTAGATGGCAAAAAATGTTTTCAGCTAAAAACTCGAAATCTACGTTGGTTATGCAGCTTCTTTAGGTGTACAGATGTAATTACGAATGTTTGAACGCTGGTCTCCTGGTGTGTAGGCTGGGATAAGACACTCCACAGCCACAGACTACCTCAGCTTGTTGTAAATCACAACAGCAAATCACAAATATCTAAATGATTAAAAATTGAACGTGTCTATTCAGCCGGAAGAAAAGGGTTGACATGTTCGGTTTTTAGAATTTGTTTCTTGGAAACAGTGTGTTAGAGGTCAGTCACAAATTGCAGTGACTATAAATAAATAGATATGGGAATATGGTTGTGTTTTGTGACATTAAAAAATATTCATTTTGTAAACAAATGGGACTGTATTATTCCAGTAATAACCGCGGAAAACCTTGGCAAACGACATCGAAAGTTCACATTCTCTTCCTTTTTCTTGACATTGAAATAAACTGGTCTTACATCAATGCTGGCCTCCTGATAGATAACCATAGAGATTGGGTAAACATCAACCAAAACAGCCAATTGTGTTGATTAGAATTACTTTTTTTTTTTATTGATTTTTTTATAGCTGCTTTTATATGATTCCAAACATCCAGTCATTGTCATGGGAGAAGTCAATTGGCCTTGCTGAGTTTTTACAGAAAATCGAATTGTGTCCCCTGAAAGGAGCATACATTTGTCCTGGGGTTGTCATCAGAAGTTCATATATAATTTTCTATGTCTAAGTATAAGCTTTTTTAAAAGGAAAAAAAAATGTTTGTCAGTCAAAAAGAGAAGATTAAGAGGGGATATGATCAACATGTATAAATACATAAGGGGTCCATATAGTGAATTTAGTTATTTACTTTAAGATTACCACAGAGGACAAGGGGGACTCTACATCTGGAGGAAAAGAGATTTAATCTTCAAATAGGGAAAGGGAGCTGTGAAAATGTGGAATATACCCCCCCCCCCCCAAGAGGTGGTTCTGGCAAGCTCGGTAGATTGTTTTGAGGAAGGCCTGGATTCTTTGCTAAATGTACATAATATAACTGGATACTAATATCTATAAGTTAAGTTGATCTAGGGAACATCCAGTTGCCTTTTGGGGGATCAGGAAGGATTTTCTTCCCCTGCTGGAGCAAATTTGATCATGCTTTATGGGGGTTTTCTGCCTTCCTCTGGCTCAACTGTAGGTATGGGATTGTATAATTTGTTCCCTCTTCTATTGGTTGAACTAGATAGACTTGTGTCTTTTTTCAACCAGACTGTTTAACTTGGATCATACCCACATGTCCAGCGATTTTATGTCGATACCATGATAGTCTGTCCTAAAGCCTTTTGTAACAAAGATAAGTCAGGCATTGTGGCATTAGTGTAGGTATTGTGCAGTACACTTCATACTTTGGCAGGCTATAGATTGTGCAAATTTGGTTGCAAGAAAGAAAATCACTAGATTCTCCATCAACACAGACAGTTTTGATGGGGGAATCCCTCCCGCAGGAAGGGAAGGGGAGTCGTCCCTGCTGGGAGAACACAATTATTATTGCTAGCGGCTGTAATGGCTATCAATAATCACATGCTAGAAATCCAAAATGCTGGTTGTACTTAAGTCAATCCATGGCCAAGATCCAAACCATCTATGGATGGCTTTAGTCTATTTAGGTCGAAAGCAACCTAATTCTCCATCAGATTTGCATACTAAGCTTAAAGCTGTTCTCCAGTCACTTTTTAACCACTTAAGGACTGGAAGAATTTGCCCCCTTAATGACCAGGCCATTTTTTGCGGTACGGCACTACGCCGCTTTAACTGACAATTTTCGCGGTTGTGCGACACTGTACCCAAACAAACCTGACATCTTTTTTTCACACAAATAGAACTTTCTTTTGGTGGTATTTGATCATCTCTGCGTTTTTTATTTTTTGCGCTATAAACAAAGAGCAACCATTTTTTTTACTTTTTGCTATAATACATATCCCAAAAAATATATAAAAAACTAATTTATTCATCATTTTAGGCCGATATATATTCTTCTACATATTTTTAGTAAAAAAAAAACGCAATAGGCGTATATTGATTGGTTTGCGCAAACGTTATGGCAAACTATGGGATAGATTTAGGGACTTTTATTTGTTTTGATTGTTTTTACTGGTAATAGCAGTGATCTGCAATTTTTAGTGGGACTGTGGCATTGTGGCAGCCAAATCTGACCCAAAATTACACTTTTTGGTTACCAGTGACATTATTGCATTGATCAGTGCTATAAAAATGCACTGACCAATGTAAAAATGACACTGGCAGGGAAAGGGTTGACACTAGGGGGCGATCAAGGGGTTAACTGTGTTCCTTCAGTGTATTATAACTGTAGGGGGGATGGGCTGCCAGTGACAAGACAGAGATCACTGTTCCCAATGACTGGGAACAGTAGATCTTTGTCATGTCATCTGTCAGAATGGGGATCAGCCTTGTTTACAAAGACAGATCCCCATTCTTAGAAAAGGACTGGAAATTTCCAAAAAGATATTCTTCAAGGAGGGTATACCGGATCTAACAAGATTTTATTGATAGCTCTCACACCACAGTTAAATAGTACAATTCAATATAATTAACCCCCCCAATACAAACAATTACAATTAAGAAAAGGTCTTAATGAAACTCCGGTGTCTAACATGTGTACTCATCCGCACCATCCATTCAATCCACACACATGGAAAAAATTTGAACCATGCATGGTACTAAAAAATTGGAAGATATGATGAAAACATTTCTTTAAATAGTCTTATTCAAAATTCCATGGACGTGTTGATTGACTCCACTAACATGACAACTTTATTGCTACAGATATCCTGTTAGTTTTCCCACTCTGCCTCTGTACTAGGCGATTGCGGGTCGCTGGCGGACACGGTCCAGCTATGGCACAGGAGAGCCAACCTGGTGCCGTATAATGACGACGGCTGGTTGGCAACTAGTTAAAAAATTAAAAGTCAGCAGTTACAAATACTATAGCTGCTGACTTTTAATAATAATACACTTATCTGTGTAGAGAGGCAGCACTGTACTCACATGAGCCAGTTCTTCACCGGTCTTCTCTTCGGGACCCCGGAGACGCCAAACTCCCACTGTTCATGCGCATGTGAATGGTCCCACAGCCTCCTGTAACCTGTGACTTGCCCCAGAACAAATACAGCCTTCACATCTAAGAATTGGTAAGCTGCAATATAATTACTGTTTGCTTTTGGGTTTAATACCACTTTAAGTATTCACCCTACTACATGTATTTTGTGTTTTTGCAACCTGGGTTTAATTGGTGTTTCTTTGCTACTGATTTGCATAAATGAAGAGGGCTTGATTGTCTACGTTTTTACTCCTCTTTTTTACTACAAACACCCTAGATAAGTTCTGGTACATCCAACTGCAATAATAACTTGCATAATGGATTGAATAAAGTCTACCTGTGTGCAATTAATGTCACGTAATATTAAACAAATTATACCTGGAGGCTCCAGAGTATAATGGAGAACATACTTAAACAGCATGAAAATTGTGTGCCCACAGAAATAAGGGCAAAGTAAACTTGGTGCTACCAGACTTGGAGTATACCTATTACAGGCAAATGTCAGATTGGTTGCTATAATGAATTTGGACATTTTCCTATGGCTTGTACTGTGTATATATGATACAGTTATTGGTTGACTAGCTCAGATTTCCTGTTGAGCGTCTTAGCAGGGCTTGCAATCTATGGTTTCCAGGGCACTGTAAGCCCAATAACCTACTTTTATTTTTATTTATTTGGTACATTGTACCTACAGTGTTTTTCTTATTTTTTTTTTCCATAGACTGCAATAGTACGGCTAATTGTACATAAACATTTTTTCTTTTTTAAATCGTTTCTCCAGCAATTTTTCTACTTTATTTTCTTCCATAGCGGCTTTCAAAAATAAAATAAAAAAATGTTGACCACACACCTACTGATTTTTGTGTTGATTAGATTCAATCAACATTTTTTTTTCCTTTTTTTTTTTATTTTATTCATATTTGATAGGGCCACACCTTTCGCTGTTTCATTTACTTCAAATTATTATTGAATCTACAGGAATTTTCAGCTGATAATTGATCAGTATTTTTTAACCTTTAAGGTTACAGGTCAGCCAGTGAGCAGAATTTAGTGGCAGGGAAGTCAGTGTGCAGTGTGTATTGGCAGGGCAGTGAACAGTATGTAGTGGCAGGGCAGTACGCGGATTGTAGTGGCAGGGTGGTGAACAATATGCAGTGGCAGGGCAGTCAGTGAGCAGTATGTAGTGGTAGGGTGCTCAGTTACTTGCTACATGGCTGAGGAGATGGAGGACTTCTTGGGCTTCCTAATTCTGGCTCTTCCTCCTTCCTCATCTTCACCCCAAAATGAAGCAGCCACCTGTTGGAGGAGTGGGGGAGGCAGCCACAGCCCTGGTCCACCACTAACTCCAACTGATTTGGGAGATTTTCAAGCCAAGTCAAAGGATAGGAGAGAGCTAAAGCCGCCCCTGCTGGGCTTCAATGCTGACCGTATCGGCGTCCCAGTACATTTAGTTGTAATGATGGGGACACTCACTGTAGCTGTCACCATGACTGGAATCTGATGACAAATCTTGGGACAAAGCAGTCTCGGGACGGGTGTCTAAAAAAGCATCACTGTCCCGGGAAATCCAGGTTGTTTGCAAGTGAGTTGCAAGTATGACGACACAACTGCTGCAATATAAGCACTTGAAAAGGAAATACCAGGGCTGATAAAATAGTTGCTTTTTTTTTTTTTTAAACGTACAAATCAAACTGTAATTCATATTTGGTGCATGCAATATACTAAAAGTTGGTTTTTGTGTTTACACTTTCAAAATATAACTTATTTGAAAAACAGCTTAAAACTATTCCAAATTTCCCCAACCTGTTTTTTTTCTCCTTTTTGTATGGGCGGCACAGTGGTGTAGTGGGTATCACTCTCCTAGCAGTAAAAAGTGTCGCTGGTTTGAGTCCCAACCATGACACTACCTGCCTGGAGTTTGCATGTTCTCCCTGTGCCTGTGTGGGTTTCCTCCGGGTACTCTGGTTTCCTTCCACAAGACATGCTGGTAGGTTAATTGGCTTCTGTCTAAATTAGTCCTAGTACATGAATGTGAGTTGGGGACATTAGATTGTAAGCTCCTTGTGGATAGGGACCGATGTGAATGTACATTGTATATGTAGAGAGCTGTGTAAATTGATGGTGCTATTTAAGTACCTTAAATAATAATATATAAATTAAAGTAAATCTGATATAAAATTTATTTTAAGATCATTTTCACAAAAACTAGTGGAAACAAAAGTACCTATGTTGCTCATATTAGCCAATCATTCTCTAGTAAAGGCTAGAAAATAAAGACAAATGGTTGCTGTGATGAAGTTGGCCATTTCCCTATGGCTTGTATACATGGTGACCAGCTCAGCTTTCCTGTTGAACTCTCTCAGGACAGGACTTTGCATCAGCTGTTGGGACGTGAGATGTACAATGTCCCAGTACTTAGCATTAAATTAGTCATCAGCACTAGGATTAATTTGGGATCAGTAGGGACCCATTTAGTACAATCTGCCACAGCTTTAAGGATAAGTACTATACACAATTAGTGTTTAACAGTCACACCATTGTCTGAATTGGAACACAGTCATATACATGTAATTTTACCTGTACACATATGAGCAGTTGGTTGTTTTATTCACAAGCTAGCTTTATAGAGGGATTTGCATCAATCAACGCTGGCTAAAAAACAATTGTTTTCCATAGGCTCCATTCACACTACAATGCTATAATGCTGCATTGAGGAGGGTTTCAATGCGTTCTGTAAAAATGCAGGCATGCTGCATTTTTTTTTCTTACATCGCTTCTCGCACATGTTACTGCAAGTCACTGAACTGCAGTGGGTGAAATGTAATTTGTGATGCTTTATTAAAATAAAAAATAAAAAGGTAAACAATGCCATGTGGTATAACAATGCAAGGCACCACCTCTCACTGCCCCTAGACAATGGACATCAGCTTAAAGAAGATCTTCACCCTGTTAAAAAAAAAAAAAAAAATACTGTAGCTGCTGGTTTTTAATAAAATGGCAAATACCTGTCCAGGGATCCAGTGCCAACCTCACCCAGGCCAGTTTTTTGCTGGTCTTTGGGTCCCGTTGCCAACATATTAACTGTGAGAAGCCATCTGACTCCTTGCAGCTTTACAGCCAGCTTCTCACTGCGTATTCGCAAGCTGCGCTGGGCTTTGTGAATGATCCAGACATAGGTCCTAGAAGGTTGCAGGCAGGGCTGGGAGAACTTCAGGTGGAATTGCCTGATTGATTTTGTTGCATTCTCTTTTGCCGTTGGAGAGATTTCTCACTAGTTCCTGTCCCAAAAAAATCTAGTCTTTGGGAGAGGAGGTGACCTGCTTCATAGTGCTACAACAATATTGTTATTCTCTGATCTACCATGTAAGATTGTCTAACGTAATAAATAATAGACTTTATCCAAATGCCTCTTGGGTGATCCGAAAGGATTTTTTCCCCTGCTGTAGAAAATTGGAGCATGCTTTGCTGGGGTTTTTAGTCTTCCTCTGGATCAACTGTGGGTGAAGGATTGTGTATATGGGATTGTATTATTATTTTTTTGGTTGAACTAGATAGACTGTATTTTTTCAACCCGACTAACTATGTAACTGTGATTACATCTCTGTTTCTTGTCATTTTGTAATTTGATTCAATGAACTATGGTTGTGTTCTTCAGCAGAGTTCCACCCAAAAGTGGAAGCTCTGCTTATATGCCCCCTCCCCCCTCTGGTGCCACATTTGGCACCTTTCAGGGGGGGGGGCAGGGGCGGGTACCTGTTTTTGACAGGTACCCGTTCCCACTTTCGAGAGATCTCACCGCAGCGAGATCACTTGGAAGTTCGGCCCCCCTCCTTCTTCCCCCACCGCCAGGTCATCCAGAAAGCACAGAGTGCTTTGCGCATTCGCAGTAGGGAACTGGCTTCAAAGCCAAAAGGCTTTGGTGACTTTTTCCCTTACCACAAATTGCGGCAACAGCACCAGTGAGTCGATGGAAACATTAGCTGGGGTGCCAACATTGTTGGATTCCAGGACAGGTAAGTGTCCTAATATTAAAAATCAACTGCTGACTTTGAATTTTTTGCTGGGCCAGGCCATTCAGGAAGCCGGGCCATTTAAAAAGTGCATCACAATTTGCGCATGCAAATCCGTTACCACGAATTGCGGTGGTAGCGCCCAAGAGTCGATGGAAACATCAGCTGCGGTGCCGACATTGCTGGATCCCTGGACAGGTAAGTGTCCTAATATTAAAAGTCAGCAGCTACAGTATGTGTATTTTTTGCTGGGGGGGGGGGGGGGGGGTAACTCTGTTTTAATTAAAGTATCCCAATGCTTCCCACTAAGCAAATTGATCAAAAATGTTCTGCCCTGTTTGATCAAATTCCACAACTGTCTTACTATATGTAAAATGTATCACTGTATAGGATGTGACATCAGATCACATGACTAAGCACAATGGATACGTGGAAAAGTCTCACTGTGTGCTATGAAATTGTTGCAGCTTTCCTGCTGCACCCTACAGTGCAGGATCCAACACATTGAAATGCTTTGCATTCATTCCTCAGATTTATTTCAATTCCCTGCATCCCCATTCTCGCCAGGGCAAGAATAACATGTACCTTCTCCTGCAGTCTCTAGGAATATACTTGTGGCATATCCCACAAGGCTGTAGGAGCAAATACACAGTGGTCAGAGGGTGGAGTAGAGGCGTTGTCAGCGGGGGCTGGCTACAGAACCCAGAGGAGACAGCCGACTCCTGATAACATTGGAGAAGAAGGTACCTCGTATGGAAGAAGTACATTAAAATGATAGAGACTTTGATTTATAAAATATACATGTGAACAGACATAGAAAAAAATATATTTAGGGTGACATACATTTTAACTACTCAACATGGCTGTAAGAGCAAATACACAGAGTGGTCAGAGGGTGGAGTGGAGGCGTGGTCAGAGGGTGGAGGAGAGGCGTGGTCAGAGGGTGGAGTAGAGACGTGGTCAGAGGGTGGAGTAGAGGCATGGCCAGAGGGTGGAGTGGAGGTGTTGTCAGCGGGGGCTGGCTGCAGAACCCGGAGGAGATAGCGGACTCCTGATAACATCAGAGAAGAAGTACATTAAAACGATAGATTCAGATTTATAAAATACACATGTGAACAGACGTAGAAAAAAAAATAGTTAGGGTGGCATACATTTTAACTATGCAACAAGGCTGTAAATAGGCAAGTGTATAAAGATCTATAGGCAGCTAGTGCCGTCAGGGTATGAGAATGTACAGTATATGATTAGCAGTGGGTTTTCCTTTTCTCTTCCACAAAGGATGTCTGGGGTCATGAAGGCCACATGAACTTGCAATGGACCAGAGATGCTCTGACAACTTGGCCCTTCTGTTTCTTGCCAGAGCTGGCAGATGGTCAAACCTGACAGACAAGACTGGCAATAAATAATTTTAAGAAATCCTGTAGGGACCAGTAACATAGGATAAATCAAGTAAGGACACTGATCTGTTTTTTTTTTTTTTTTATATGTATGTGAAATATAGATTTGCAGCCCTTTGAATGACACCAAAAAGCCTAAATTAGAACTGTTGTTGTGTCTTAGGTTTCTAATTTTTGCATGTGCGTCGGAGATCAAAGATGCTTTAAAATCTGCAGTCATGTGATTTCTGGCAGTGCCCCGTGTGCTCATTTCCCTGTGATGTTCTCTCCCTCCCCCCTGTGGCTCTTCCTCTCTATTCTTCCCGGTCCCTCCCCCCACTCTACCCCATCAACTGCAGATTTAGTTATGCATAGACAACTGTAGCAGAAAATCTAATTTGATGATTAGCAGAACTGCCAGGATCACTTCATGTCAAGAGATGCTATCTCTCTGCTTTCTCACTGATTAATCCCTCTCACAAAACAGCTGCAATGAACTTGCCCCTAAGGGCTGATTGTAGTCATCAATGTATCCTCACCGCGTCCCAGCTATTGAGCTTGACTAAATCAGGCAAAATGAAAGCATATCCTCTGCATAGCATGTCCGGTGTAACCTCTACACTTCAGTGCAGCAGGATAACCTTTTGTCGGGGACAGTTCCAGCTAATCCGGCTAATAAACTCGGCAAGCGTTTCCCAGAAGCTCGGCCACATATGCAAAGTATTGTCCTTTTCTCCAGATCGGAGGTTTCTGAGTCAAAGAAGCAGTATGTGATGGCTTCATAAAGAGAACCTACTACGTTCTACACATAACCAAAGTACTAGTAGGAGTAGTTCAAGTATTGTAAAGGCTCATTCACCATAGTGCGGTGACCTGCGTTTAACTACACTGGATCAACACAGGTCACCGCCACAATTATTTTCTATGTGCCCCATTTACAATGCAACACAGCCAGGAGATGCGGTAAAATGCAGATATGTAGAATTTTATGGCAGGGAATTGGAAGGCACCATATGTCACCACAGTTCAGCATAATGCACCATGCTGCTGTGCAGAGACATGAATGAAGTGTTACATTATAGAATGCATATAAAGTTAAAGGAAAAGATCACTTAAAATAAAAATTATAATAATAATAAATGCACATTTTTTTTGCAGGTAAAAAATTTGCATTTACAATTTTTTGTGTAGAAGTCTGAAAAAAATTGCACCCGCAATCAGCAGATCACTGGTGCCATGTAGGACTCCTACAGACTGTCACTGTAAGCTGTTACAGTGTAAAGTTTAGTACACACGACCCAAATGTCGGGCAGCATTGGCCAGTTCAATAAAAAATGTCTGTTGGACGAGCGTGCTGGAAAACCAGCAGCTATCCGGCTCCTGATCATCGCTCTCAGCCAATGGCAGAAATTGCTGATCGCAGTCTTCCGGTGGGTGGTGTGTTTCAAGCTTAAAGAAGTTGTAAAGGCAGAAGTTTTTTTTATCTTGATGCATTTTATGCATTCTAAGATAAAAAGCCTTCTGTGTTCAGCAGCCACCCCAGCATCTCCTAATACTTACCTGAGCCCATCTCTGTCCAGCAATGTCCACAAGTCCTTCAGCCGCCCAAGGCACTCCCTCCTGATTGGCTGAGACACAGCAGTGGTGCCATTGGCTCCTCCGCAGTTGTCAAAGTCAGTTAGCCAATCAGGAGAGGGGGGTGGGGCCGAACAGCAACTCCATGTCTGAATGGACACATGGAGCTGCAGCTCGGTTCGGAATCCACCGTAGGAGGCTGCCAGGAGGGAGGTGCCAGGAACAGCGAAGAGGGACCTAAGAAGAGGAGGATCCAGGCTGCACTGTGCAAATCCACTGCACAGAGGAGGTAAATATAACATGTTTGTTTAAAAAAAAAAAAGCGAGACTTACAATCACTTTAAGTGTGACACTGACAGGAAGACTCAATGAACTACCTTAGAGCTCCACAGCACCGTGGTAGTTCATTGAGAACTACAAGCCGACAGTCACAAAGGCTGTTGGTACTTGTAGTTTTTCTATTCACAGAACACTGTGTTTGCATGATGTGGACAAAACGTTTTTTATAGATTGTGACAGTGAGTGGGCGGGGTAGGAGGGGGGATTGGGTGGGACGTAGGGTTGCCACCTCATCCCTTTAAACCCGAACACATATTGGTGTAATTTAATGCAGATAAGGCACTGAGTGAGTTCAGTTACCACCTTAATCCGCCACAGAACCTGTGTAATTAACGTGTTTGGGTTTAACGGGATGAGGTGGCAACTGTAGTGGAGCAGTGCATTTGTAACATGTTACATGCTACACCCTGAATAACGGTATAACCCCCTGAATATGGGTATACCACCCTGAATATGGTTTACTATGATTATGGTGAACTTATCCTTTAAAAGTAAAAATTAAACAGTGTGATGCACTGAAACGCCCCACCCACCACTGCAGCTCACTGCATGCAAAATCTGACAGGTGTCTGCACACTAAAACAGAACGTTTATTGTGCGAGCAGTGTGAACAAGACCTGAAGAACCTTATTGCTTCTTCCCATCGGAACAATGACCATTTTTTTTTATGTCTTTAGTGGAAGGGAAATGGGGCGCAGTGCAGACATGCACCTTCATTAACTGTTTGACCAGTTACCACCTGCATATGTGTGGCGGGAAAAGGATGGGTTTTAACACCTACACACCGCGTATGCGTCACTGGGTGGAGGTGTTTCTGTGCTTAGAGCGGGCTTACTGCACACTCCAAGGGTAGAGATCGAGCTGTTAGAGGTAGCTTTTTGCCCCCCCCCCCCCGCTAACAATCGGTAGCCAGAAGGACTGGGTACGGATCATATGAACACTTTGACAGCCAGTCATGGTGGTTACATGTTTGCCAATCTGTCCCGCCTTGTTCTTTCATTCAATTAACCTATCAGTATACTTTTGGAGTGTGGAGTACCCAGAGGAAACCCATATAAGCAAAGGATAGTACACACTACATTTTTCCTTCCTTTCAACTGAGCAGGGCTAAACCAAAAAAAAATGAACAGCTCAAGAGGAGCCGTTGTACTAACTATGCAATGTTAGCACAGCATATTGTGTTCTGACAGGGGGACCCCCCACAGAACACTCCGGTCCAATTGGCAGACCTTTTTTTTTGCTTCTGTCGGACCGGTTGCAGTGCACAAGGGCCGAATGAATGAATGAAGAAACTGGTCGATGCCACCAGACATTCAGCCCATGTGTATTTAAGACTGAATCATCATTATGTTCTGATTTCAGGTCTTGTTATTAACCCAATTTAGTAACCATACACAATTTGGTTATTACCTGTAACTTAATAATAGCCTCTTCAATTTTAAAACAGCAGTTTGTTTAAATTTCATACCTGTGGTTCGTGTGTGACCTCTCCCAAGCCTGTCAGAAAAAGTCCTAGAGAAAGTAACCCTCCCCAGCCTGCCTAGATGCCAGGACATGCCATAAGTGGAACAGGCACCCCCAGCCAGTGCCTGGACAAGGTCATCCAGTGCCCACCGCAAAGATGTCAAACTGCGCCTTCCCCCCTTCCCTTAGGGTTATAGTCAGATCGTCCCTCCATCCCTGCAATAAACCATTCCGCCCAGGGTAGTCGCTCCCTCCTGCCCACTCCTTGTCTAGGCCCTGCCCCCAGCACCACAGAAGCTCATGTTTTTCCTGTTTCAAAACCTGTGCCTGCTCTCTCTCTATTTCTCACACAATGCTGAGCTCAGCCACTACTACAGCAGTGGGCAAAAGAGTGCTCTGCACACACGTGGGTTTTGGTGCCATTGGAGTGTTTGTTGCTGCAGTTCTGGAGGCATGTATACTGGTGTTGAGGCAAGCTAAGGAAGGTTGCTCACTCTTTGACTTTTTCTGGTAGGCTTGGGAGAGGACACACAAAACCTACAAGTGGGACATTAAAAAAGCTCCTTTAAAACAAAAAAAAAAGAAGAAGTTCCTTTTTTTAAAACTTGCACAGTGATTTTTTTTTATTCACAGTAGACACTTGAATGCAAGGGAGCGTCTATTGGAAAGGTGAACTTAGCCTTTAAAGTGTGTCTATATGCAAAGCTTCTTGTCACTTCCTGTCCTGGGGAAACCTCCTTTACCAGACAGGAAATAAAGGAACCTCACCAATGGAGCTTTAAACAGCAATAAATAATGTTTAGGGTGAAGAAAAGCTTTAACTCCAAATATAATACATTTATTACTCGTGATTGTTTCTTAGTTTAACATAATCTAGTTTTCGTGAGTGCCCAGCACTTCTCTTCAGAGAGTACTATGATTATTTATTTCTATGTGAGTGGCTGCATCCTTATTGTGATTTGTTTGGGAAAACAGAATGCTTATGCATATATACATACATGCTTGTTTAGAGAGATGGCAGGAAACTCATCTACCATTGAACAGTGGAAGGGCAGCAGCCTGGAGACAGGCTTACATTGGTGTCTGTATTATAAAGAAATCATTACTGCATGTGTAGTCAGCATGTCTGTATATGCCTTTTTGCCCAAGCTTGCATATATTAAAGAACAGTTCCAGGCATGGCTATGTTATACATAATTACATTGGCTCAAACTTGGACCAATGTAACTATGTATATATCATACCTGACCAATGCCCCAGGAAGCTGGAATGTATACACTGCTACTCCAGTGATCTCCTCTTGCTTCCGGATCTCATGCTGTGCAGTTGTACTCCTGGTTACTGAACACAAACATTTTCTGAATGAATGCAAGGCATTCTCTGATTGGACAAGGTAGAGAGTTGGGGCAGCGATGTCACAATCTCCACCTCATTCAATCAGAGAATGCTTTGCATTAAATCAGACAATGCAAAGCATTCTCTAAATGTGCCCGTGCCAAGTGGCTGACCTCTTGTGTTCAAAATGCATCAGGCTGGCCGCCCAGCACGGGACTCGGAAGCAAGTGGAGATCACTAGAGTAGCAGTGTCTACTTCAATGTTTCCAGCTTCCAGGAGCATGGGCCAGGTACAGTATATGCATAGTTACATTGGTCCAAGGTGGACAAATGTAGCTATCTAGAAATATGCCATGTCTGGAATTGTTCTTTAAAGTACAGTTACATTATAGTAATCAGTTGGCAACCATATTTAATTCTGTGTAAAATTTGCTTGCTACATTGGTACATTGCATATACTTATGATATGTTTAAAGTTCTTTTATAGGCATCCGGCATATCTTGTTTTGATTATTCTGCATGTTTTCTACAAAAAAAGTGTTTTTCTCTCTATATTGTAGGTTTTTGTATTGAGATTAAGAAGGGGGGGGGGGGGGGGTGGTCTGTCCGATGAGTGCTTTGCTAAAATGACATTACATGATCAGGGTGATTTTATGTCTTTAAGAAGCCTGAGGCAGAATTTTTAGAGTTCCCACCAGTATATAAAAAAGGGAGAAGCTCTTGGTGTGCACTCTTGCTGATTGGCTTCACACTGTGCTCTCTCATGCAGTCATTGCTTCCTCCACTTCTACTGCCATCCAACACTCTGCTAATAATCAGCGACACACTGTACTCTATGGAGTGTCTCTGAAATCTGAGCAGGAGCAAGCTTGGCTAAACGGTGAGGTTTGAGCCACAAATGGAGAATTACCTCTTTTTTGAGGGATAAAATGGGCCATACATATTCCATCTGATTGTACAATCTCACACCTTGTAAAACCAGATTTATAAAAGTATAATTCCGGTTTACCTCATGGACATTGTTCCTTTGCCTCGCGAATAAAGATTCCCAGGAGCAAAACCATGATGGAGTGACCACTTGCTGGTGCATCCAGTGACAGAGTGACACCATTAGAGGTGGTAAGTGGTTTCTCCATGATTGTGCTGCTGGTGATTTTCTTCTTCCAACAGAATCGATAGTGTATCGTTTTATATTTACCAACATCGATGTAGTGTCCGGTTAGAGAGATACTGCACAGATTACCATTTTCGCCCATGCAGCTGTATACAAAGAAAAGGGTACCTCAGACCTATTCTTCATACTCCTCTCACATCAAGGCCATGGTTACTAGCTACCGCTCAGGCATAAGGGTGGGATATTGTACACCAGATAAAGAGGCAGAGTCTATTATACTATAGCTGCTTGCTAGTTAAAGTGAACCTTGACTCCCCAAACACAAAAATCCATGTGGCATGCGCCTCTGTACACACATCCCATTTAGTCATTTGTACATTGAAAGAGTTTTTTATCAAACTTACATTTCTTCCCCCCCACTTCCTGGTTTTCATAGGCACTGGGGCTGTAGCCAGGACCTTCCAATGGCACCGTGGTAAGATTACATTACCAGTGCCTTCTTGGGAGATATCATCTGTTTTTGCACATGTGCTGTACTGGACCTGGTGTGGTTTGTCATTTAATTAATAACCAATCATGCCAGGTCTTGCATGGTGCATGTGTTATAGGAGGTCCGGCATTTTATTTTATTTTAAAACAAATCACGCCAGATCCCCTACAGTGCATTCTCAAGTTCAAGTCCAGGTGTCATCAGTAGACTGATGCAGAATAAGGAAAAAGAAGCTAGCTATACAGAAAAAAATGGAAAGAAATAGACCAATAGGCACTGCAGAAAAGTCACTTTTACAAAGTGTATTGCTATTCAAATAAGGATTGCATTGCTGTTGTGAGTTTTTTTATTGGCAGGTGGGAGTGGGTAAAATAATGGAACAAACATTCTTTAATAATGGAACAAACATTGAAATTGAAGTGCCACAACACTGCTAAGAAGTCCAGATACAACGTTATTCCAATAAAAGTCAGGGGTACGATCCAAAAAAGGTATTCAATGCATTTTGGAGGTCCAAGAGCACCCCCCTTTATCAGGGCTTGATTGACAACAATGTGAACAAACCAGAAGTGAACTGAGCCTGCAACTTTATTTTTTCCATTGTGAATTATAAGCATAGACCTTATCAACAGCCTGTTTGGCAGCCAAACAAACTGCTGATAAGGCCTATGATTCTACCTCTTTTATTAGAATAAAGTTGTATCTGGACCTTTTAGCAGTGGTGTGGCGCTTCAATTTAAAATTTTTGTTACATTACACTACAAGCCAATGAGACCGTAGAGATCCTTTTAGGTGTAGAAACAGTCTGTTCGGAAGGTTTGTAAGACCCAAGTCCACATCCCCACTTGTGTGCTGCCTATATACACTCAAGTCATTGATATAAACAATGTAAGCCATGGACAGGACTGTTCATACATAGCTTTTTCTGTTAAAGTGAACCTCCCATTAAACAGTTCCCAGGTTCTAAGAGGGAGTATACAGGTATTGCCATATGGTATTATTGTTTAGAACAAAAAGAGAAAAAAGCACTTCTTTCTTTCCATGAATTAATTACTACCACTAAACTCCTCCATGTTACCGTAAACCAAGCTAGTCTAGATTATATGGCCCTTGCCAACCAAGAGTATTTTTAGGCATTTAATGACATTGGAAACTGCAGAGTGTGCTTTGGTGAAATGCTGTGTAGAGAATACATTTTTAAGTAGCTGGCTGACACTGGCAGTGCAGTCCAATCATGTGACCGGACCAGAGCGGCATGAAAATAGGTAAATGTATGCATCTTTTTTATACAGGTTAGTAGGCATTGGTGTAAGGAGAGTGGGGGAGTATTTTTAAGATTAGTTAGAGTTATCTTGAAGTTCTACTTTAATATCGATGGCTTAGGTAAAATAGTGATACAATATAAATAAAGGAATTATGAACACTGAATGTACTTAAATTGTCAGTATTACTCGTTCTTGTGTAGATTTATTATTGGTAGAAAGTGTGATACAATCTATGATCTGATGGTACATACATTTTCTGCCCAAAGTCTTCCTGAAGTAACTATGCAGATAATGACATCGAGGTCCTGGTGCTGGTGGAACACAGACAACTTTGGAACTCTACACAAGTCAATGGCAAGGCCTTATAGTAGGTTGCTGAGCCAGCAGTGTTGGATGTGGACAAGTTTGGGCATTTCTACAACCTTCATGCAGAAATGTGGGGCTTGGGCAGTGCCGTCCTTTCAGAAAAAAAGCACCTTATAAGCGATCAGATAGCAATATAGCTCACATTCTGCTTTTATAAAAGTAAATAAAAGTATTTATATGCCAATATTACCACCTTATAACTACTACAATGGTGGCAGTAGCAGCATGTAAACAAAGATAAACCCATGGTAAGCAACTAAATACACAGTTGAGATACAAATATGGGATCTGTCGTATGTGCAAAAGGATTTTTATTTTTGTCCGGTCCTAAAGGGTTATTAAACCTTTAAAAAAAATATATAATAAACATATCATACTTACCTTCTCTGTGCAGGTTGGTTTTGCACAGAGTGGTCCCAATCCTCCTCTTCTGGGGTCCCTCAGCGGTGCTCCTGGCTCCTCCTCTTCTCGAGTGCCCCATCGGAGCAGCGCTCTCATTCAGGACACCCATGGGGGCACACTTCCGAGTCATGCTGCTGCGTCTATTGACACCGACAGCAGGACTCGGCCCTGCTCCCCGTGCCCACGTCATTGGATTTGATTGATGGCAGTGGGAGCCAATAGCTGTGATGTTATCAATCTATCCGATAAGGACACAATACACAGACCGGAGCTGGTGTGCTCATTCCCGTTGCGGGAATTACGGGCTCAGGTAAGTAAAAGGGGGGCTCGGGGGGGCTTGCGTCACAGAAAGTTTTTCACTTTAATGCATAGAATGCATTACGGTAAAAAACCTCAAGGGTTTACAACCCCTTTAAGATTTATACAGCTCTGCTAGACAGTAGAGACAGCCTGATAACCTAACTTTTCTTTGCTGCATTTCCGCAGCATAGCTTGGACTGCACCCAACTTGTGACTGGACAGCGAAGGGGCAGCAACTGACTGATGAGCTCATCTCTCTGTTCTTTTCTCCTGTCTTCATGTTTCTTATCGGTATCATTCAGTATCATGTAATGCTGGATACCTGATTGGCCCTAATTACTGCCTCTCATTCTGAGAGCTGTTGTTCTGGGGGTTACGAGAATCTAACATTAAGTCAGATTCAAGTATTTATAGTAAATGTGTTTAAAATGCATTTCATGATTTTTTTTTATTGTTTTTATTAAACCCATAATTGCATTCATTGATGTGTGTTTTTTTTTTTTTAATACCTGCCTGGGGTTCAGCGTTAATGATGTTGGTTCTTTTATTACTGCACATCAGTTTTTGCAGAGTGTGGCTGAATCTGTCCATATGGGTTTAGCTGCTGTATAACACAAATTGACATGGTCTTTCTACCTTTGGCCGGCAGATCAGATCCAGTTGACAACATTTTTTCCAGATAACAAATGTTCGTGCACGCACACACACAAGCATCAATTAAAAAATGTGAATGAAAAGAAACAAATGAGCGGTGCTTTAGAAAACATACAGCAAGCTCCTCCATTTGCCTTTGAGAAAGAGCGGGAGGACAGATGGAATTTAGACAGGCGTTTAGAGTAATTACTCTGTAACGAGGATTTTGTTGTGAAATTAGTATCTTAAGGAGGTGGTGCAGATATCTTTCAAAGGATGAATACCTCATTAAGAATCTGAATAAAGAAAAAAGGGAAGTGACGGTTTACAATTGGAGCTTGGCAGACACCTGCCTGGTTTTAAATAACAGCTTTGTCCTTCGGCTTTTAAAACTTGTATCAGTTTTGCTGAACTGCTTTGTTTAAGCGATACAAATCGCTTGTGTTTTGCATAACTTGGAGAGCGTATCATTCTAAAAATGAATGTTGCAGTGGAATTTAACACTTCTGTGTGCAAACCTACATTACCAGAGAGCACACTATGATGTTCTTGCTAGTTAGACCTTTAAAAAAAATTGACCTGGAAACATATCCCTCGATGACAGGTAGGATCTGCCTGACCCATGCAATTGGATTCCTTTTCACAATCTGTCATTTCGTTTGACAGATCTTATACAGAGTAGATACTTTGTATCAGAAGACCTTGTTAGAAGGCTCTGCTTATACATTTCAAATAGCTACACAAGGAAATTCGACCATAAACAAGCAGATGCCTTCCTGCCCAGAGACCTTTAATCATCGTTCCTACCTTAGGCTGGGTTCACACTGCTGCGGGGGGAGATCCGGATGTGATTCGCACCGCAAATCACATCCGATCTCCGTAGCGATGCGAGTTCAGCCATACAGATAGAATGGATGAATTCGCATCGCTCCCGCAGCAAACTCGCACGGGACCCTTTTTTTGGTCCGCAACAGAATCGGATCGCATGGGGGTTCACACCATGCGATCCGATTCCTGTGCGAGTCGGCAGATCGCATTGCGATATGCGGACGGATCTGGGGGTGTCATTAACATATCATTGACACTCCCAGCCGTCCGCATAGGGCAGTGTGAACTGCCGGCGGGAGTAATGCGATGCGGGAAAACGCCGCGGATTCGCGGCGTTCCCGCATCGCAGCGGTGTGAACCCGGCCCGCTGCGATGCGGGAACGCCGCGAATCCGCGGCATTTTCCCGCATCGCATTGCTCCCGCCGGCAGTTCACACTGCCCTATGCGGACGGCAGGGAGTGTCAATGATATGTTAATGACACCCCCAGATCCGTCCGCATATCGCAGTGCGATCTGCCGACTCGCACAGGAATCGGATCGCATGGTGTGAACCCCCATGCGATCCGATTCTGTTGCGGACCAAAAAAAGGGTCCTGTGCGAGTTTGCTGCGGGAGCGATGCGAATTCAGCCATACTATCTGTATGGCTGAACTCGCATCGCTACGGAGATCGGATGTGATTTGCGGTGCGAATCACATCCGGATCTCCCCCCGCAGCAGTGTGAACCCAGCCTTAAAGATGTTTCGTGTATGACATATCCAATGTACTGAAGCTTTCTATGCATGGTTCACACTTCATTTCCCCTTTTTTTCATTGAGAAGATGGGAGGATCAGCCATGTTGCTCTTAAGTTTCCCAGCAAATCAGGAAATTTAATGGTTACTTCTGATGATCAAAAGCACTTGATATCGTCCCCCTTAGGGTAGTAGTCATAGCATGATGGGAGCTAGCATTTTATGCTAACTTTAAGACCCCTTTCACGCCAAGGCGCTTTTCTGGTGCTTTCGCGCTAAAAAAATAGCGCCTGAAAAGTTCATGAAAACCAATTTCCATTAGGATAGCATCTTTGGAGCATGTTTGGATCGCTAAAAAAAAGCACCTTTCTCCATTGAAATGAAGGGGAAGCGCCTGAAAAGCAACGAAAAGTGTCTCAAAATCTTCTTTTGAATCACATGAGCTTATAAAAGTGTACCGCTAAAGCCTCAAAAACACTTGAAAAGCACCTCAAAAGCGCCCCGCGTTTTATGGGCAGTTTTCAAGTGCCACAGCGTGAAAGCAGCCTAAGGGCTTGTTTATACCAGCTTACACGATAAAGCGGGCTGTTCTGGTGTGTGAGTTGGTGTTCAATGTGCAGTGGGGGTGAGAGTTGATGCCTTGCGTTGTTACAACATAAATGTCAGGAGTAGAAGGATTTGTTGGTAGGTAATGCTATACGTAGAGGGTGTCTAAACACTAAAAAATAAGGTTTTTATTTATTTATTTATCACTATTTTGGGATAGTATTCCTTTATAATAAAAACAGTGCTTCAGTGATATTGGGGGTCATTTACTAAAGCAAATCCACTTTGCACTACAAGTGCACTTGGAAGTGCAGTCACTGTAGATCCGAGGGGGACATGCAAGGAAAATAAAAAACAGCATTTTAGCTTGCACATGAATGGATGATAAAATCAGCAGAGCTTCCCCTCATTCAGATCTATCCTTTAGATTTAGAGCGACTGCACTTTCAAGTGCACTTGTAGTGCAATGTGGATTTGCCTTTCGTAAATAAGCCCCATTGTGTCTATGTGTTCTTAAACAATGGGGGAGATTTACTAAAACTGGAGCACTCAGAATCTGGTGGTAGCCAATCAGCTTTTAACTTCAGCTTGTTCAATTAAAGAGGAAGTAAACCGCTGGCTTTTTTTTTTTTCTGACCTGCAAAGTAAAGCATATTAGCACATTATGTGAAACCTACATGCAAACGAAGCCCTCCGCCGCTGGATGCCACATCTATCTTCACCGGTCTTCCTTCTGGGTCTACGGACTCCGGCTATATGACTGGCCAGAGCCACGTGACGTCACCCCCCCCCCCCCGCGTGGGCGTGGGAGCCACCAAGTCACGGCACAGGGCTTAATATCTCCTAAACGGTGCACAATTAGGAGATATATTTACACAATTAGGAGATATATTTACAGTACCTATAGATAAGTCTTATTATAGGCTTACCTATAGGTGCAATTAATCGATGGGAGTTTACAACCACTCATACATATACTGTATGACATAAGCATGTACAAAACTGAAAACATTTGTTATCACTTGGTAACTAACTTTACATGGTTGTAAAGATATAAGCAATGTTTTACTGGTAGTATTGCTTGCATATGTTCCCCATGGATGACAGTTTTAAATTGTTTAATCATCACTGTATTTGAGGTCTACATGATTTCCCTCTGTACTATCGAATAGCTCTTAGCTTCAGCTTTCAGAAAATCCCCAAAAAACGGAGGGTATCTTCTTTTGAATACCCGGTTGTCCAATTTTTAAAATATCCTGAAACCTTTTGCCAGTGTATTTCATAGCAGTAGCTTTATTTTGTAACCTTGTTCCGAATGCTTTACAGTTTCAGTCCATCCAAAACTAAAGCTAGCCAAACATTAATGTATTTTTAAACAAAGGTCCTATAAACATTCATACAAACATTTGTATGAAAATTCTTAGTACATTTGATGTCTTGACCAATGTCGTTGTAAAGTACTTCAAAATTTAGTTTGCTTTAAACATTTGATTTTGTAATAAATAGACTTTCCCGTACAAAAGCCTTATACCCTGTTAGAACTTTGTTAGTTCAAGAAAAGACCTTTAATTTGACCACTAATGATTAGAAAATTAAATGAACGTACTTAAATGAAACAACTTCTAACAAAATTAAACTAGTACATAGCCAGTTTAAGGCTGCTAGATTTTTTTTCATTCATTCCACATAATTCCTCCATCCACTCTATATATGGTGAATGTATGAATCTCCTGCTGTATGGCTTTTAGAAGAATACCTGTATGAAGTCTCTGTTTGGCCCAAAATTTTCCGCACAGCTCAGAATATCGGGCAGGAAGTGGCTGACAGGACTATCCATGCAGCAAATTTTGACTGGTTCATCGGGAACTGGCCAAAATTCGTATAGCATAGCATATAGCCAGCTTAAGATTTCTTTGATGTATCATTACTGCTTGCTCCTCAGGCTTTCTTGCACGATATATTAAATGGATAAAGAAGTGGAAACATAGGGCTTCCTTGTGCACTGTCACAGTGGAAGATGTGACACTGGTAAAGTGCCGATATATTTCACCAACTGATTATAAATCCTCTATGTGGACTCACAATCTACCACCCTTTATATTATGCTTTGGAGATTATTATCCTCCATCCAACCAAAACACTCAATTGCTCTGACAATGTATTTAGTCCTGCCAATAAAGCTTATATGAGCTTATTTGAATTTGTATACAATAGCTATGAGAAAAGAAACCAGTGGACAATTCAACCCTTCAGCATCTACCCAATGTATTTTTAAAGCTTAGTACACACCAGGCTCTGGTCAGAGAAGCTGTGCTAACAATCCGATGTTAGTATAGTGATCTACCCTTCTGTTCTATTGTGTTCTGACCGGGGGATGCCCCCCCACCAGAATACTACAGTCAGCACTCTCAACCATTGGCTGAGAGTGCTGATCGGTAGCCGGTCAGCTGTAGGTTTTCCAGCATTCTTGTCCGACAGAAGCTGGCTGAACATCCGGCTTCTGTCAGACCGGCTGCAATACACATAGGCTGAATGTCAGCCAGTTTTTATTGAAGCGAACGATGCTGGCCGACATTCTGCCCATGTGTACTAGGCTTTAAGCTTCCATATATTTCATTTTAGGCAGACAAAAAAATAAATTATTTCCTCCCTAGCATAATTATATGAAGTGGCACATGAACAGATGGGGCAAGTACTCTGAGGTGTGCCTTTATAATTAGGTCATTGTACCTTGGGGGGATAAAAAACCTCTATCTGCTGCTTTCTGCGTATTTACTAACATTTTACGTTCTTTTTCTTGGACTCTGAATGTAGTTCAAACATCAGGCAAAAATTACCGGAGGGAACATGGGTATGCACAGTTTTAGGAAAGTTTTTGTTTCCTTTGGGGATACATTGGGGTGAGCATAAATCTATTAAGATGAGGGCTCTGTGTGACGAGAAGGTGCTTGGGATATGATTGGTTTAAATTTTTATTAATTTGTGAGACATCTGCACAAACTGTTGCATTTTTGTCTGAGTCGTGGGGGCCCCCTTAGGATTGTACATTGTTTTCTATTGGGATTGCAGTGTTCCTATGTTTCCTTGTTGTTATAAGACTTCTGCCCTGATAAGCAGTGTCTGCTTACTAATGTTATTAATGTCTTCTTGCAGTGCTGCCATCTGCCTAGCTGACCATAAGTCTTTGCAACTATGTTGGCGTGTCTTCAAAGAACCCAGAATCCTCCAGTAAAGCACCTTGTATGTGCAAACAAGGGGCTGGAACCTCGAAAGTGTAAGTACAATGCAGAGAATTGTTGATTTTTTATTATTATTATTATTATTTTATTTTTTTTCAACGTTTTTGCTGTAAGAGTTTCAAATGTTTTGATTCAGACATAGATCTGATAATATAGTGAAAACTGGGGTAAACTACTAAATACTCATTTGAAGTTCTGGGTGTACAAGGTGTGCCATGCTTATTGTGAATATACAAATGTATAAAACAGTGTATAGGTTTATAGTATCCAGCATAGCAAAGCAGACAGTTGTTACATTCAGCAATGCTTGATGGGTTTTGTCAGGAGACAGTCCATGAGGTGCTTAGTAACAGCTTGCAAAGTTGGCAACATATGCAGTGACACATACAAGGTAGAGGCGCAGGCATTGGCAGAGCCCACTAGAGTAAGTGATCTGAAACTGAAACCGTAAAGTGCGCACGTCTGTGAATCCCAGTGAGGTCAAGAAGAAAATAGATATAGATGTGCTGTTACGCTATAGGTTTATCTCAGTGACTCAGAAGATAAGGAAAAGGTAATTGCATAGATGTAGAGGATCATGCTATTAGATATGACCTTAGAGCATTTGCAAGGTTAAAGTAAAACTCCTAGGCTCTGCTTTTAGCTTGCTTTTTCCATAATCATCACCCTACTCTTTCTGAAATAGCTTTGTTGTACGGTTAGTCAATTTCATGTATGTTGGTACCTGTTCCTATGTGATGTGTCGCGAGCCATGCTGCATCTGCCTCATAGAAAATTCTGACATTAAGGGCCCGTTCATGCCAGGTACTTTGGGACTGTCCAAAAGCATTCTCAGTGCAAAACAAGGCAAAAAACTTATTATACTAGTTCATACCATCTCACTAAAGGTTGGTTAGCTATCGCGGCCATTAGGGGTGCAGCGCTCCCCCTTCCCCCCAATCCATGTGCCCGGCCCCCTAATCTACATGCAGGGTGCCGGACGCATGGATTTCAACAAGTTTTTTTTCTTTCTTTTTGAAGCACATGATTAGAGCTTGAGGCTCTAATTGACTTCAAAAAGGGTGGGCTCGGGTTGCAGAGCACTGTGCCCTGAGCCCACCCACTTGTGTGACAATAGTAAATTAATATTTGCTATTGTCTTCCTGCCTTTTCAGGAAGCAGGTCCTAAGACATGATTGACAGACAGAAAAAGTGATTGTGTTGGCTAGCCGGGAGCAGAAGCAGGGGGGAAGCAGCCAATGAGGAGACGTGGGTGGAAGCTGCTGAAGTTGTCCGCGGGGCTTGGGAGCAGAGGGCGAGCAATGGGGGGTTGTTTGCAGGGCCATGGGGTGGTTTGTTTGCTGCCCGTCCCCCCAAAAAAATGGAGAACCAGCTGCCACTGATGTTTACTGACCTAATTATGGAGATTTTACCTTATGTCCTGTCTTGGTGTCAACAGAAGACTAGTGACACCGAGATAGGAAGACACATACCGTAATAAAACCTGGCACATGTTTTAACCCAACCAAATCTAAAGCGTTACTAAACCCAGGACCCTGCATTCACTATATCTGGTCTCCCACACTACACAAAACCTGCAATAGTTTTAGTAAATATAAACTGCCAAATACCTTTTCTCATCAGCTTTATATAGCAGTCTTGTGACTTCTATCAGTGTCTGGCTGAGCACTAGTTAAAGCTTGTAGGAGTTTTCATTTTCCTTTGACTGTCCTATGAGACTGCATGAGTCCTGGTCCTCTGTCTGGACAGTGCTAATTGTCCCTGTGCTGATCACATACACCGCCCCCAAAGAACAAAACAAAGAAAAAACTTTGAAGCAATACACACCAAACTGAGCCAGTAAAACAAGGACCAGTGTTAACGGGCTTTTGTTTGATTCTCTCCCCGCATAGAGTTATGCGGGAATGGAAAGGTAGGTGGTGCAGGTCAAATGTAAGTCAACTGAATGTCTAATTATTTAAGACTTATCTCTGATCTGACATCTAAAGCAAACTTCATGTACCCACCGAAGCCTGTCTACCCAGGCCCCAGTACTAATACCTTGATGTTCCAGAGCCTGCCCACACACTGTTTACTGAGAAAGAACTGTGGAGAAATGTGGTTCTGGGGGCTTGTCTATTTCATTAGAAACCAACTTCCTAGCAGCTGCCCCTACAAGCCTCAAAATGATGTCACATAAAGTGATAAAAGCTGTCTTTCACTACAGAAACCAGGTAAAGGAAAGAATATTGCTGGGGCTTGCTCTAAAGGGGGGTACATTTGGGTAAAGCCTTGCTATACATTGCTAAGTACTTGGTAAAAGCCTGTGTTCTTTGACAACTGCAGCATAACAACCAGATAAGCGGCAATTAGAAATCAGTATTTGCTAGAGTTCTTTAAATCCGCAGTTTTAGTTGTACATTCAGTAGTACTCAGGATAAAGCTAACCCTTATATTTTACTTGTGCATTCAAATTCAGCAGATACTTGTGTGTGCTGTCAGCTGTGCGTGCCTACGCTAGCTCTGTGTAGCACCGAGACTTTCAGCTGTAACAGCTTTCTATTTCCAGTGGCACCAGCTCAGACAGAGATATGACAGGGTCTGATAAGGCCCTTTCAGTCATTTCAATAGGACTCTATTTTAATACTGCTGCCTTTGTCTAAATTCTGGGTGATTTCACTCCTTATCCTACTCCTTTCATTACGTATCCCTTTTAACTGCTTGCATGCCAAATAGGGTGGCACAGCAGCAATACAATCTGCTTTATTGTGTTAATGTTACATTTAGTGTCTTTGTACCATGGAAATAAACCTATTGTAAAGCTCCCACGTTTTGCGATCTAAAGCGTTGGCCTGGTTTAGCTGTCAGTTCTGTGGAATGAATTTTAGTGTTCGGGTCAATCTGGGTTTACAACACAGATTAACTAGATGGTAAAAGAAGCTTGATAATAATGTCCATTCATCACATGTCTGATCATTACATCCATCACCAGGCAGTCACAGGCGTCTGCTGATGAAGGTTAAACTGTTTGAACTCCTTTCTATTTAGTTTACAGTCATCAGGTTTTGTGATTTAATATATAATGCATTGGGTTGATAGGGCATAACAATTTTAAGTGTAACTTTACTTTTGGGTAAGAAATTTTTAAAAAAACTTCACGATTGCTTCACCTACTCACTTTTTAGAAAATAGAATTGTTTTACAGGTTTTGGATGTTCCACTGCTGCAGCTGACATGGCCTGGACAGCTGGGCCCCTGTGCTGTATTTGCATAGATTGTCTTTCATCTTGTATACAGCACTAGTGCCTGGCTCCGCTTTTCACATTTATATAGCGGTTATCAGTTTTGTGATGACAGGGCTGGGGATACCTATAGACATTAGATAACTGTTACCCAATCCAGATAATCCAGCAACTGGAGAACTTTAAAAACAAATCTTGTCCAGCTTCTGCATAT
Organism: Lithobates pipiens; assembly: GCF_037356315.1. Lineage (NCBI taxonomy): Eukaryota > Metazoa > Chordata > Amphibia > Anura > Ranidae > Lithobates > Lithobates pipiens. Next base: position 16,808,718 of record NW_027507790.1, read on the forward strand.
CTTTTTTCAAAGGGTGTCCATAGCCACAATAAGAGATATCAGATGATTTTCTCCCAATCTGGATGATCCGGCAGACTTGCTTGAATGTTTTTTGGCTACCGATCCCAGGAAATATAACATTCAGACATGATTGATATTTTTGGTTGATTTTCTTTCCTTTTTTTAACCCAAGATAATTTTAGGACTGTACCTCTTCTTTAGCCTTAAACATGTATGCTTCGATAAGTGCAAGAGAGATATTTCAGCTGCCGGATTGTGCCAACGTGCCTGATCTCCCTCTCCTGTCTACGGTTAAAATAATCATCAGTGCTACTATAAATTCAGATACAACATGGAGCAAATCATTGTAGAGCGAGGAAAAAAGAAATTACATGCATTAAATGCAAAGCAAGAACTGCCCTCTTTGCATATTTGTCATATACTAAACTGTCCTGGATGACTAGCATCACTTGAAAGTTGTCTTCTCTTAAAGTGCACTTCCAGAGTTCAAAGCAAATCAGTAAGGCAGGTCAAAGATGGTGCAAGGAAAAAAAAATTGCTCGATTTCCCCATCGACACAGTCAGTGGTGATGGGGGAATCGCTTCCGCGGAGCTATTGTGTTCTCCCGACAGGGGTGCGTGGGAAGCCGCCCCTGATGGGAGAACATAGTGATTATTGCTTGTGACTATATCTGCTGGCAATAATCACATTCCAAAAATCCAACATGCTGGTTGTACCAAGTCGATCAATGGATCGACTTGGGTACATTCAGCCTGCCCATAGATGGTTAGAATATCAGCTGGTCCCTGCTAAACCGGCCTATATTTGAACTATCTATGGCCAGCTAAGTCTATAGAAACTTTACACCCTCAATGTCACTGGAGTAAATGCAGAACCCTCCGCCCCTCTCTTATTCTCTCATTTTGTCTCTCATGTTCTCTCTTTCTGACTCCTCCAATCTGTTTCTTCCATTTCTCTCTCACACTTTCTCGCTGTCTCTCCTTCCCAGTCTCTTTCTTCCAAATCTTTCTTTCAAATCCAAATAAACTTTATTGGCAGGACCAAATATATTTTAGCAATGCCAAAGCAATTGGGTCGGTGGGCGTGGAAAGAATAACTCCTGGGAAGTTATTAGAGGTAAAGAATAATATTAAGGGAATAGGGAGTGAGTCCAAGAATATTATCTGATTAAGGTATAATAGAAAGGAGAGTAGGGAGTTGAAAATGGAAGGGGGAGAGAAGCGCCAAGCAAAGTGAAGGAAGTATATTGGAGGACACAGGGAAGCAAGCTGTCAAAGCAGGGAACACGACCTGTCAAGCTCGGAAGGGGAATAGCTAATCGAAACACCATTGGCTGAGAAAGGAGGTGTGACTTGCCTCCGAAACGCGTTACGATTGGCTATTTCCATTCGAGGTGGACAGGTTGTGTTTCCGGCTATGACAGCTTGCTTCCAATAGCCTTCCTTCACTGGAGTCGCCACAGCAACATGAACTGACAGCTTTACCACCGGCAGGTCGATTTGCACAGAGCTCCCTCCGGTCTCACACCTGCAAAGCTAGCATCTTTGTGAGTGGAACCTTTTTAATGTGTTTTATTTACTTATAATAAATACTGTACTACACCAAGTGGCGCTTAGCACTTCTCTTCCCCTTCCCTTTTCTGTTGCAGCGCGGGTCTACCGGCCCTTTTGGATACAGGCTGCCTTGCTTCCCACTTGGTGACAGTTAGTTACCCTTTTTAAACATTATTTCCAGGCTGCCCTTAGACTTTTTCCCATTTAACATCCTGGACATTCATATGGACAGTACACTATAATTTTCCATGGACAGTCGGTTTGAGTCACTGGCATCTGTACAGAGAAGGGTAGCCCTGAGAATAATGTTTGTCTCTTGAGTAGGGAGTAGAGTCCAGGGGGTTTAATCCACAATTTCTCATGATTTCTCCTTTAGTCTGTGACATGCTGTACCATATTGTGCAGTTTTTTTCACCTTTAGTGGCTCCTCTCTCTAGTAGAATGTGGCATTTCCTCTTCTCTTCTATAGGCGTGAAGTCTGGGATGAGAGCAGAGAGTCTCGGGAAGTGTCTCACTGCGGAGTATTTGGGGAACCGTAGAAGGAAGTGGACCTCATCCAGGAGCTTCTGATCATACAGATGGCACAATCTACTTTTTTTGGGCTTGTAGATCTGTTAGGTCAGTCTAGGCTGTGGGCACTCAGTCTTTACAGGTTCAGGGTCTCTCTGTCTTTGGGATCTTGTAGCATCTCTGGGTATGGGGCCAGTTTGAGAGTCACTGCAGTAAGTAGTATAGTTCCTGGGAGTTTATTTGATTTCTCTTTTCGCAGACATATTTTCTTTCTCATTCTCTTCCCCTTTTCCCTCCTTTCTATTTTCTCTCTCTCTCTCTTTTTAACTCTTCCCACTTTTTTGCTCATACTTTTTCCTCTCCCTCTCCCCCCACGTTATCTCCCTCTTTCTTTCTTTCTCACCTACAGCACAAGTTTATCAAACATTTAAATGATAGCTCAGATAAGGTTGCCCTAGGGATTAGAGACCCGTTACCCTCCTACAATTCTCATGTGATCTGATGGTCAGAAGGTTCTGTTTTGCTTTCCCGTAGGCTCCTTTATAGTGTACAACAGTCAGTTGAACAGTGATGGTGAATTACTTACAGTCGTATTACCAGTGCGATATATCTGTGGATTTATTATACACTGGGTAGTGTTACATCCAGCTTTGTTTTCCTGAAAAACATTGAATATTCAAAGATGCTGCAGTACTAGGGTAAAAATGAGCAAATATGCTTCATCGGTGCCAGCATTTTATGCGACATGAAAGGCCTTACTTCTATTCCAGTTCTGCTGGAAGTGCATTCCATATCCTTTGTATAAAATTAGGATAAAGTAGTTGATTCCAATGTGGCCTCTGGCACTGCCATCATTCAACTCTAGAAAATAGACGTTTTCTTCCCAGCTCTCATGTATCTCAGCAAATGCTAATCTATTTGTTTCTCTACTAATTCTTTACATTTTTTATCTAAATCTGAACCGCCAATAACCCAATTACAATTTCCATGTATGTGGCTGTGCAGGTTTAACCCTTCTGCTCACGGATGAGCAAAGCACGCAATGCAGAGCAATAAACTTCCTTATCCACTCAATTGAGTGCACGGCAGGAGTCGTATTTAAATTATATATAAATCATCATCTGCAAATCCATGTGGCCAAATTCATTCCTGTATTGCTCAGTTCAGCAGAGAGGAGCAGCTTCTGTTTAATTAAATGTCACTTATGTACTGTATGCCTTTATCCCGCCGCTGAGCTGGCCAGGGTTTTGTATATTGATGAATCAGGAAGCATCTGAAATCCAATATATTATAAAGATACAAAGTACAGCTCTAGCAGTTGGGAAATGTTATTTACATCTCCATATATTTTATTATGACTGCAGCACTGTAGCGTAATTATTTCTGTAGATGTGCCTAATTTAAGTGGCCTTGTTCACTGAGTTGCGGCGAAACGTATTTCAAGCCAAGTTTGGCTGTAGCTGTTAAAAAAAAAAAAAAAAGGGAAAAAAGCTGCCTTTTCAGGATGAATTGCGGAAAGTAGCATTCTGCCATTTGATTGCGCAGTGACAGGAGGAATCAGTATCAAATGTGAAAGGTGAAACACTGTTTGTGAAACAAGCAAGTTTTGTCCCTTTAACCCCTTCCTGCCCTACGCCGCTCTGAAGCAAAGTCAGCATTACAGCACCAGAGAAAGGAGCATCGCTTCTGTCAGGAAGAGAAAAAGAATTCTCGCATTAAATGGATTGGAAGGGCCCTGCGGCTTGCCGGAGGCAGGTTTAAACCCCCCTCTGTACTGTCATTTAAGAGACAGATCTGCAAATATTCTCTCTATTAATATTTCATTTGTGTCTTAAAGATACAGGCCTCATGGTTGGATGTAATTTGAAAGTGAGAATTTGGCATGCATGCCACAATTAACTGTTTCGCTACTGGCGATTAAAAAAAGTGCCTTTGAATTAAAGTACCTTCTTTAATTAACCATTTGACAACATTTAAGGTTTTCTGCTGCTCCTTATGGGGTAGTTACACGTGGCAAAATGCATTTGTAAAAAAAAAAAAAAAAAAGCATTACACCTGTCATGTTTGTTATGATCGGCAGGGGATCTATGAACAGGTTCCCTTCTGAATCAGAGTCAAGCATTTTTGTAACATCTGGGTCTGTTCATTTTTGCCCTCCCTGAGCTTGATGAACCCACGTTAGGTCCATGGACAGGCAGATTTCAATGGAAATGTTTCCATCTGACTACCTAAAATCCATCAGGTCCAGGTCCAGACTAGACTAGACTGACTCCTAGGTAGACTTACATGGAGCTTGCACTCAGATCCACCTAGAAATATTGACCAAGGATCTAATCGGCACGGCTGCATGAAAGATGCCTAATTACCATGTTATTAGTATAGATCAGTGGTCTCAAAACTGCTGCCCTGGCGCCAGATGAAGCCTTTTTCTTGCCTTTATCTGGTCCTTGAGGCAATTATTCTTGCCACTGACACCAAAAATGGGGAATAATTCCTGCCACTGGCACCAAAAATAGGGAACTATTCCTTCTACTGGCACCAGCTATGGGGCATAATTTCTTCCACTGGTAACACAAATGGGGCACTATCTCCTCTCCCACTGACATCAACTAATTCTCTCCCTAATATAAAAGATTGGGCATTGTTTACTCCCACTGGGCACAGTCTGGCCCCCCTAACGTCTGAATGACAGCAAATTGGCCCTTCCTTAAGAAAGTTTGGACACCCCTGGTATAGATAATAGGTATTAGTTTGCACCAACGCATTCTGTGGCATCCATGGTCTATTCACATAGCACAAGAAGCCCCCATTTCCATGTGAGAGAACCAGTGAGCACCTACTGGAAAACCACTGTATAAGATGTAAGTCTATGCAGAAATAACAGATGCCCATGCCATCTACTTATGTATTCATTAAAAAATATACTTTAATCAGTACCTCAATCTGCTGGTTGTAAGTCTAGCAAATGAAGCCTACTGATTAGAGGAGATGACAAAACCAGTGAGATGTTTCTCCTTCGCTATCCAATCACAGCAATGACCAATGAAATAAGGGAAATTGCTTTGACTGTAGTTCTAAAAAAAAATATGGCGGGGACATAATGGAGTTGATATATGCCGGCCATACACAGAGCAAATTTATTTCTTGTAAGCACGCATTGCAGGAAAGAAATTTACTCGATTTCCCCATCAATGCAGACAGTGTTGATACGGGAATCCCTCCTGCTGGGTCATTATCTTCTTTCAACAGGGGGGGGCAGGGAAAGACAGTGATTATCGCTAGCTATAGCAGCCGCTTGCGATAGTTGTAAGCTAATCAGGCAGGCTGGTTGTACCCAAGTTGATCAGTCAATCAACTTGGTACATTCAGCCTGCTCACTAATGGTTAGAATTTCAGCTGTCCCGCAGATGTCCTGCTGAACCAGCTGAGATACGAACTGGGTATGGACAGCCTTATTAAAACTGGAGATTGCAAAATCTGGTGCAGCTATGCATAGAAACCTAACTTGCAAGTTTTTTTTTTTTTTGTAAATTGAACAAGCTGAAGTTAGAAGCTGATTGGCTACCATGCACAGCTGCACCAGATTTTGCACTCTCCAATTTTAGTAAATCAACCCCTATATATTGTCTGGAATGGTAAGAAAACTTGCTGCTCGGAATTTGTTTTTTATTTTTGGGTCAAACAATGTACAAATAAGTACTTTGTGTATAGTTAGCAGTTTGCCTAGAAATAGACTTTGAAACAAATTAGTGTGACTATCACTGTTGCAACTAAAACGTTTGTGCTTTGTGTTTATACTTCTGTAATACACCTACCATTTTCAAGGTATCTATTGGCTATTAGCAGACTTTGGCAGCTATACTAAGTTTTCTGAGAATGTATGTTTGTGCACCGGAAAATCTTCATTTTGCTCCAGGAACACAAGGCCACAAAGGTCAAAGGGTTACGCCTGAGACCCAAGTAGTTCAAATCAACATACAAAAGCTAAAAATTAACTGTCTGCTCAATGCCCGCCTGCATTTGAGAGGAAACGAGGCGGCACAGTGAACTGCTGAGTTTATTCAGCTATATTGTACAGATAATATCTGCAAGCTCTGGTTTATAATAACAGAAAGCCAAAGTTATGCAGAAAATGGTGAGAAACTGCTTATTCAGATGAAAACGTGCTTAATTTAAACTCCTCAGTAGGTCCCTTCTTAACAATTTGGGCAGCAGCCAAACAAAAGAGTGAAAATGAAAACCTTGCACAGTTGTCGAGAGCTAGTTATATAAGGGTTAATAAAGCTTATAAGCAGTCAGTTGAGCTGCTCGCTTAGGATTTGTGTTGGCCTCTAGGACTATAACACGATATGACAAGCTGTGCTGTTGCACCAGTCAGGGCTAATAACGTGTCCTGCCTCGTTTGTGCTGAGCAGACGTATGCAAAATGATGTGTACACAGCCGGCTGCCTGGACCAGTTTAAAGGTGCAGTTCCAGTACTGGTCAGGATGTCGGTCCTAGGTGCTGTTGCAAACTTCCTACCTACAAAGCATCTGCTATTACATTCATCTGCTGCATGTAGTCATGTTTTTTTTTTTTTTTTTTTCATTTAAATAGTCATTACACATACAGTATAGTACACATTTTTATTTTTGGAAATTTTGGATTGTTTCCCAATACATATTTAAATGAAACCTTGTCTGTTAGATATTTAAAGGCAGAAAGAGGAGTGATGCTTTCCAGCGCAGAGCTAGCTTCCTGTTCTCTAATCTCATACAAGTATATTGCCAGCAGCCTCTTTTAAGCCTTCTTTAGCCTCGTTCATTCCACTTTTTCGTAATTATACTTTTAATATACAGTTGTGCTCATAAGTTTACATACCCTGGTAGAATTTATGATTTCTTGGCCATTTTTCAGAGAATATGAATGATAACACAAAAACGTTTTCTTTCACTCATGGTTAGTGTTTGTCTGAAGCTATTATCAATCAACTGTATTTACTAAATCATAATAGCAACAGAAACTCCCTGTTTAAAAGTTTACATACCCTGGTGATTTTGGCCTGATAACATGCACGCAAGTTGACACAAAGGGGTTTGAATGGCTATTAAAGCTAACCATCCTCACCTGTGATCTGTTTTCTTGTAATAGCGTGTGTGTATAAAAGGTCAATGAGTTTCTGGACTCCTGACAGACCCTTGCATCTTTCATCCAGTGCTGCACTGGCGTTTCTGGTTTCTGAGTCATGCGGAAAGCAAAAGAATTGTCAAAGGATCTGTGGGAAAAGGTAGATGAACTGTATAAAACAGGAGGGGTTACAAAAAGATATCCAAGGAATAGAGAATGCCAATCAGCAGTGTTCAAACTCTAATGAAGAAGTAGAAAATGAGGGGTTCTGTTGAAACCAAACCACGGTCAGGTAGACCAACTAAAATTTCAGCCACAAAATTGTTCGGGATGCAAAAAAAAAAAAAAACCCCACAAATAACTTCAGATGAAATACAGGACTCTCTGAAAACGTGGTGTGGCTGTTTCAAGATGCACAATAAGGAGGCACTTGAAGAAAGATGGGCTGCATGGTCAAGTCTCCAGAAGAAAGCCATTACTACACAAATTGTGAAAAGAGCACTTGAACCTCAACTGTGCAAATTCCACGCCATGTGAAAAAAAGAAGAAAGAAAAACAAAAGCAAAGAACAAAAAAAGCTGCTCCCTATAAAAGTGAAAAAAAAACACCTGTTATTATTACTACACAAATGCCACAAAGTATCCCGTTTACAATATGCCAAACAGCGCAGAGACAAGCCTCAAACCTTCTGGCACAAAGTCATTTGGAGTAATGAGAAAATTGAGCTTTTTGGCCACAACCATAAACACTACATTTGGAGAGGATTCAACAAGGCCTATGATGAAAGGTACAGAGGTGGATCGCTGATGTTTTGGGGATGTGTGAGCTACAAAGGCACAGGAAATTTGGTCAAAATTGTTGGCAAGATGAATGCACTATATTATCAAAAAATACTGAAGGAAGATTTGCATTGATCAGACAGGAAGCTGCACATGAGACGTACTTGGACATTCCAACATGACAATGATCTAAAACACAAGGCCATGTCGACCTGTCATTGGCTACAGCAGAATAAAGTGAAGGTTCTGGAGTGGCCACCTCAGTCTCCTGAACTCAATATCATTGAGCCACTCTGGAGAGATCTCAAACGTGCAGTTCATGCAAGACAGCCCAAGAAATTACAGGAACTGGAGCCTTTTTGCCAAGAGTAAAGGGAAGCTTTACTATCTGAGAAGATAAAGAGCCTCATCCAAAAATACCACAAAAGACTTCAAGCTGTCATTGATGTTAAATACATGGTATTAAAGCAGCTTTCCAGCCGCAAAATATATTTTTTTAAAGTCACCAGCTACAAACACTGTAGCTGCTGACTTTTAATAAGGACACTTACCTGTCCAGGAAGCCCAGAATGTCGACCCCCCGAGGCTAAATCAGTCCATCAGATAAGGTGCAGACGGCACTATTCCAACTAAGGGAAACTGGCAGTGGAGCCTTGCGGCTTCACTGCCGGTTTCCCACTGCACATGCGTGAGTCTGGCGGGGCTTTGTGAATGGTCAGCTTGTCGACTAGGACACACACAGGTCCCAGAAGATAACGGGGTGCTTGCTGAAAAAGAGGACGTGATGTCCTGGGCCACGGCCCGGCTGAATCGGAAGTACACTTGTACTACTAAGGAAAAAAAAATGTTTCAAGATCCAAAACGAGGGTTGGGGAGGTCATCTTTTGTTTAAGACCACCTCTCAAAAGTGGGTAGAACTCTGCTTTAAGAACTTGGGTATGCAAACTTTTTTTGATTTAAAAAGCGTAAACACAGTTGATTGATAATAAAGGGCTTCAGCTAAACACTAACCATGAGTGAAAGAAAAGTTTTTGTTTTATTCATATTCTTTGAAAAATTGCCAAGAAATCATAAATTCTGCCAGGGTATGTAAATTTATGGGCACAACTGTAACTATCAAGTGATCTTATCTTATATAAATTGTTTACACTAAATCACATGTGTCAAACACAAGGTCCATGGGCCCTCCAATTTCATGTGGCCCTTACACCTCTCATGCAGCTGCAGTAACCCCCTCATCTCTGTCCCCACCTTGTCTCAGCATTTGGCAGCAAAGAGGAGGACAGAACTCCTCATACGGATTCTGTGCACCTGCAGCACCCCTTCATCTTTGCCTCCCCTAGTCTCATCATTCAGCAAACTCCAGCCTTTCTCTGGTCCTCATTCAGACCCTGCATTTTCTGTTTCCCAGCTCCATCCATAGCTTCTTCCAGCACAGGCTAAAGGGGGTGTACTGTAATGTAAGGGAGGGTGGGGAACTTTTGACTTCTGATAGTGGGGGGGGGGGGGGCTCTTGAGATCTGATGTATGGGGGGTGGGGTGCTCTGGACATCTGGCATCTAGTCTACAGATACAGCAACCATAAGACCCCTTTCACACTTGGGCATTTTAGCGCTATAGCTATAGCGTTAAAAATAGTGCCTGCAAACCACCCTAAAACAGCTGCTCCATTCACTCCAGTGTGAAAGCCCGAGCGTTGCGCTGGCAGGGCATCAGAAAAAGTCCTGCCAGCAGCTTCTTTGGAGCGGTGAAGGAATGGTGAACTCACTGCTCCTCTAGCACTCCTTGCCATTGAAATCAATGAAAGCAACCGCAGCAGCGTTTTTCAGGTGGATTCAATCCCTTTTCGGCCGCTAGCGGGGGTTAAAACTGAATAGCGCTGCTAAAACGACAGTAAAGCAGCACTAAAAATATCGCCCCTTTACCGCTGATGCCCGGGGCGGCACAATGTGAAAGGGGTCTAATGCTGATGCAGCTTGTATTGAAATTAAGTTTGACACCCCTGCACTAAATGATCCTTTCAAGCTGTGCATGATTCTTTTTGTCAAAAAGAGGACAGACCAGTTGAAAATTGGTAAGATTCAACAAATGAGTCTTTTTTTCAATTAATAGATCATTTGAAGCCATCAAGCCTTTGACCAATCTTCATTTATCCTTATGTGTATAGCCCAGGGCTCGACAAAACCCGGGCGCCAGGTCGCATTGGCGACTAGAAATAGCGACCTCGCGCCTGGGGCAGCACAGCTGGGGGTATCCTGTCTCTGTGGACCCCCCCAGTGTGATCGCGTCGGGCCGTTCCGCCGGCGGCCGAAAATTTAGGCCGCGGCTTTGAGGCCTTCTGCGGTCCTACGATTCCTTATGGAATCTGGCGCCCTCTTGTGGTCGCCGTTGGTATTACAAACCAGCAATGCTAATGAAGCTTTTCTTCCTCTGCCTGTTTTATATTACCTGCCTCTTCTTCCCTTTATTTAGAACCCCCTAAACATTATATATATTTTTTATTCTAACACCCTAGAGAATAAAATGGTGGTTGTTGCAATACTGTCTGTCACACCGTATTTGTGCAGCGGACTTACAAGCGCACTTTTGTTGGGAAAAATAATTTAGTTAATAAAAAAATAAGACAACAGTAAAGTTAGCCCAATTATTTTTTATATTGTGAAAGATAATGTTACGCCGAGTAAATTGATACCCAACATGTCACGCTTCAAAATTGCACCCGCTCATGGAATGGCGACAAACTTTTACCCTTTAAAATCTCCATAGGCGACGTTTAAAAAAATTCTACAGGTTGCACGTTTTGAGTTACAGAGGAGGTCTGGGGCTAGAATTATTGCTCTCGCTCTACCGATCACGGCGCTACCTCCTATGTGTGGTTCGAACACCGATTTTATATGCGGGCAGGACAGGGCGCATTTAAAAATTATTAATTTTTCTTCTTATTTTAACTTTTTTTTTTTTTTTTTTCCACTGTTCTTTTAAAAAAAATGTTGTGTCACTTTTATTCTTATTACAAGGAATGTAAAAATCCCTTGTAATAGAAAAAGCATGACAGGTCCTCTTAAATATGAGATCTGGGGTCAGAGAGACCTTGGATCTCATATTTACACTAAAATGCAATTGAAAAAAAAAATTGTCATTTGAAAAAAAATAAATAAAATGTCCCTCTAAGAGCTATGGGCAATGACTTTGAGACGGGGGGGGGGGGGGGGGGGGGCGGCGACGGCGCTGCTATCTTCCCCTCACTTGTCTCCATGTCAGGCCAGGGACAGGTCCGGATCGCCGTCACGGACCTGGCGCCTAACTTTTTAAGCTGGCTCCTAGATTCCAAGCAAATTTGTCAACCCCTGGTATAGCCAATATTTAATGACACTTAACAGATAATACACTATGGGGGTTATTTACTAAAGGAAACTCCACTTTGCACTGAAAGTTCACTTGGAAGTAAAGTTGCTGTAGATCCGAGGGGGATATGCAAGGAAAATAAAAAACAGCATTTTAGCTTGCACATGATTGGATGATAAAATCAGCAGAGCTTCCCCTCATTTCAGATCTATCCCTTAGATTTAGAGCGACTGCACTTCCAAGTGCACTTGCAGTGCAAAGTGGATTTGCCTTTCGTAAATAACCCCCAATGTAGTAAAATTACAGGTTAAAGATTGCATATGCATCAATTTGTTTTCTGTGTGAGTACTTATACATGCATACATTCTAACTTTCCCTAAAAGTTTTTACTAAAACATGAGCAGTCTAACTTTTCCTAAACTTTTTTGATCTTTAATTTGTTTCTGTAACCCATATTCAGGGAAAGCAACTGTCTTTTGCAAACTAACTATAAGTTACAGTGATACATCTAGTCAACAACTAGCCAATTGACTACTTAGATATTGGTTTAGAGAGGGTTTTTACAGCATGCCAACCGTGTCTAGCATGGCAACAGCCATTGATTATGTCCGTTTGTCATTAATTTGTACAGGCTTCCTGTCTGAAGCTGAATATAATGACCTGGCTACACCCACCACAGAAATATGCGGATCTAGCAGTGTACAGCTATTAACAGGCGTGGGAATGAGCCCTATACGTTTTAAATAATTTTTAAGCCTGTTTTTACAAAATAAGTATGTTTTGTTTTATAAAGAAATATATAACCCATGAAAAGATATTGAAAGAGCCCTGAGGATTAGCTAAAGAGACAGCAGAGCAGAAGTAGCTCCCTTTCAGACACAGTCTCTAACTAAATCTTTCTACTGAGTCTTCTATTAAAATTTGACTCATCGGGTTCTGCCGTTAAATCTCATTATGAACGATGGATTAAAAAAAAAATTAAATAAAATAGACTACACAATATCCACATACAGTATTTTAAATTTAACTTAGGAACGCTATATCTTTAAATTTTTTTAATCCTCACATAGTGGTTGCCTTCATTTTATTTAGAAGACTTTGAAGTTAACTTTGTTGCCAGAATCAATTGCTGGATAATTGCTGAACCTGCAAAGATTGTGGTAGATATTTACTTCTCACTGCCTAAGGACTGTATAGAAACAAATGGGTGGTGTTGGTCCTGCATTGCATTCAGTGGTTTCTCCCACCATCCAGTCTGCCACTATAGTGTCCTGTAGTGATGTAGGGGTTAGCGAGTGGAACCACTTGAGAACAGCAGGGGATCAGCAGATTAATGGTCCCTGCGGAGTCTCTAGGTGGTAATTTATCTTTATTAAAGCAACGTTCAGAGGAGAGAGAGAGAAGGAGGCTCTTTAAATACACAATCAAATTTGAAAGTAAAGAAGAGAATGGATACAAGCTAACTGTAAGTGGACTTCTGTTTTTTTTTTTTCATGTAAGGTGGCAGGACACCCTACATTTTTGCCATTAATCTGCTCCTCTGTGAGCACCTTCCCTTCTTACATAAGGCCGGCCATACACGGAGCAAACTTCTTTCCTGCAACCACAGACAATGTTAATGCAGTAATCCCTCCTGCCGGGCCATTGTTTTTTCCCATTGGGAGGGAGGGGGAAGCTGTACCTGCCGGGAAAAGACAGTGATTATTGTTAGCGGTTATAGCAGCCACTAGCGATAATCTCAGGAAAAACCTGGTGTGCTGGCTGTACCCAGGTTGATTGATCGATCAACTTGATACATTCAGCCGACCCATACACCGTTTGAATCTCAGCTGGTTCCTTCCTTAGTCTATCATAACCTCAAATCAGACTGCAACATTACAACCCTGAGATCATCACACATGTTCCTGTTTGTCCATAGTGCACCTCTCTCCCCATATTCATTATAACACATCCAGCCTTCTTCCAAAACCCCTCAGTACAGGACACTGTTTTCATGCCTAGAACAGCCCAAGCTGTGGAAAAGCCATCAAGTCCAGATACAGCAAAAACAAAACTGTTGTTCTTTTAAGCTTGGATATGTCAAATTAAGTATTTTAATAGTATATTTCAGCCTTTCCCAACCTATGAGGAATACTTTAAGTAACATTCAAGTCTCAGGAAACCCTTGCTAATAATTACGGTATCTACAACTCATGATACATTAGCGTGATGGTCAGTGGGAAGAATACTCCTTACATTTATGGTCAATGGGAAGAATTCCCCATTACAGATAGCTAAAAAAGATTATTGGTGTCAGTGGGTACTTATACAAGAGGCATAAATTGCTTGAGTAACCAATAGGAACCTTTGGAGGAAGCCTAGGGTTCCAAGTAACCCTATTTAAGAAAGGCTGGTATATTTAATTAATAATTGGTGCAAAACACAACCTTTTCCTCATTATGCTTAAGAAGCACTTGATGATTCCAGAGTTCTCGCATTACATTGTGATTTTTAAAAATAGTTTATACAAATCCTACTCAGCTTTCATTTACATTTTCCTTTCAATACAGTAGTGCTTTTATATATTGGCACATTAGTGATGTTGTTTTTTTTTGTTTGTTTTCTTCCATTACCAACTTCTCCTTTTAGAATCCTCTGAGAGAGGCCTTGTCAAAAGTCATTATACAGAGCAGAGGATCCTGAATTTCATGTGTATGAATATTTGCTACTCCTTTCACTGCTTTATTTAATTTCCTCTGATATGCGCTGTGCTGGGTCACGGTGACTTTGATGTCCCTGTTACCTCTAGTATTTGGTGTTTCTTTAATACTCCAGGCTGCAATTGCTTACCAGGAGAATGAATAGATTTTTTTTATTTCTGCTGCACTAATCATTACTGGAACTGTGCCTTAAAAAATTAACTTGCTGGGAATTATTTACAAAGGAAAAGCTGTGCTTATTGGAAGGGCATTAGACAAAATAAGTATTGGCAAAAAAAATCCTATTGATTTATACACTTCGCAGCTAATATACATAATATGCTGAAGGCTTTGTAAAGAATGTAACCAATCAAAAGTAACCTTTTGTTGCTCTAAATCATTGGAGGGTAGCCATATTTACTCATTATGTAGATCTAAAGGCTGTGTTCACACGTAGTGCCTTTTTCGTATGCAGAACTTATTTTTTCTGCTTTGACTGGTAAAAAACAGTATGGCACACAGATCTCAGCAGATATTTAAGCAGGGAACCATACTTCCTAACATCTAGATAAAAAGAGCATCTACAATGCCCAGCATAACATATAGCTGCGGAAGAATGCACCTGTAAAAATCGAAAACTCTTAACTCAGATGCGTACTTTCTGAAAGTACATGATAAATGTCCGTACCCCATTTGCCTTTCATTGTGTATCTAGTAAAATAGAATTCAAGAACAGCGTTTCCTTCCTCCTGGTTTGAATGGCCTCCAGCAGATCATATTTTCCACACTACCAGGTAGAAGCACAGTTAATTAGTAACATAGAAGCCCACTAATTATTTTACTTGTGATTCCATGAAGAGAGCTGCAAAGCACTGTTGGTGGCCACTGAGGACCGGAGATCTGAAGCACGGAGTTTGACTCCGATTGGTAAGCTCCTAATGTAGGCAGTAGAAGTTTTTCTTTGTCTGTAAAATTAGCATTTATAAAATGTAAGAAATCTGCTTGCATATTTTATGTAAAAATGAATTTCTAAATCCTACAACCTTGTTTTGTCCATATGCCAAGCTTTCAGGTCAGCTCCAGACTGCATTTATAGTCAATTCCAAGTTGGGGTATTAAACTCCAATCTTAAAGCGGTATTAAACCCAAAAGCAAACATTTATTATATTGAAGTTTACTAATGCTTAGACGTAGGGGCTGCATTATATATATATTTTTAGGTTTTCTTTCTTCTGTTTTCACCTGGTAGGTCTGTTGTTTTTCAAAAGTACAAGCTCTCGTGCAGATTGTATCAGTTACACTGATGAAACAAACCATGTACCACTGGCAGAGGTGCTTACAATGATCAGCTTTTATTTATGTAAAATCTTTATCCCAAAAGGAAAGAAAATTGTTTGTTGTAACTGCTTATAAAGTGTTAGCTGCAATTAGTGTATTTAAATCTGCTAGTCCATCAAACACTACCCTCCGCCCAGACTAACAATGCTGCTGTCCAAAGGTGCCCCATGTGCTCATTCGTCCAAGATAGAGGCACTCAAATACAGGAGGTGTGTTCTGCGCCAGATCACCAGGCGAAAACAGAGGGGAAAAATTAAATGAATACAGTCAGTACCTCTAAGGATTGGTGAGCTGCAGTATATAAAATTGTTGTCCTTGATTTAATACCATTTTAATTACAGCTAAAACTGTTGCTTTAAACCAACTGCTAGAATTTTAAAAAGGTTTTAGTACCTGAAAATTGCTGAAGCCTGCAAGTGGCTTGTTTACAAGTGACGGCCAGTAAAAATCTGGGTTTAAAAAACTCCAGTTTCTCTCCACCTGACCGCCTCCCCTGCCCCTTTGGGGCACATGCCCACCCCAGTGGTTTTAGAAAATATTTGTAAGGCTTCATCACACTATCAGCTAAAAAAAGTGCCAGAAAAATGCTGGATGGAAAATGCTCTTAACGTTTTTGTGGCAATTTTTAGCAGCAGTTATGAGTATTTAAAGTTTTTTTCTGCTGGCAAATCACTCCCAAAAATGCAAAAAAAATGAGTATTTTTTCCCTGCTCCTAAAAGCTGAAGCTTCAAAACTGCTTTTATGCTAAAATAGTGTGCATGGACACACAGGGGGTTATTTACGAAAGGCAAATCCACTTTGCACTGCAAGTGCGCTTGGAAGTGTAGTCGCTGTAAATCTGAGGGGTACATGCAAGGAAAATAAAAAAACAGCATTTTAGCTTGCACATGATTGGATGATAAAATCAGCAGAGCTTCCACTCATTTCAGATCTACCCCTCAGCTACTGCATTTCCAAGTGCACTTGCAGTGCAAAGTGGATTTGTCTTTCGTAAATAACTCCCATAGGAACAAAATGCTTTAAAAGCTGCTGCTAGAAGCATTTTTTTTTTAAGCTAGTGTGCATGGAGCCTATATATACAATTTTTTTCCCCAGGCGTGTTCAAACAAGTTGTAAGATGTCCTAGGTCCTCTTCCTCAGGCAGTGGTCAGGTTCTGAATGCTGTAGAGAACAATCCTATTTAGTTGTATAGTACATGCATAAGGAGCTAGATCTTCTATTATTAATCTCCAACATTGTGAATGACTACATTTGATTAAGTAGAATCGATTTGGTGAGGCTGCTTCCATGTGACAAAATCACCCCCAAACAGAAGAGGAGCTCTTTAGAAAGACCCAACAATGTAAAATGTAACAACAGTGCAACACCAGTGATGATGGAGTCCAGAAATATATTTTAATGGTCTAGCTTGTTAAAAAGACAGTGATCAGGAATTAAGTAGAATATAACTTCATTTTTACATTATGCCTGGACGAATACTGGTTTTAAAATACTTATAGAACTCATATAAAAAGTTAGTATCAGTGGGGTACCTTGTCACGTAATTGCATGAGACCTCTCCCTGCTGCATTCTCCCATGAGTCCACTGCAGCCTTATGATGTGACCCCAACAGGAGGGTCCTTGATGCTGTGTGCTCACCGGAACTGGGTTGAATAAAGCTAGAGTTCATTCAACCTGGAAGAGGACCTGTGTGGGACCGCAGAATGGTGATTGTGTATGGGTCAAAGAGACAGAAAGGAGGTAAATATTGCTGCCAGAATAGCTTTTTTAATTTAATTTCATTTTATTTTATTTTTTATTTCAGTAGGTGAAGTATGGTTTAACATCCACAAACTGGCACTGAAGGGTGCTAAATGTTTAAAGAAAGCAGATTAAAGTGGTCTAAAAAGCACTGAGCTTGTTTTGCTGTACTACACCCGGATTTCCGAACTAGTAACTCAAAGCCTATGTCAATTGGGTCACCCACAACCTAAATCTCGACCTGTTCATCAGGAACATTCACCCTGTGTATGGCCAGCAAAGAAATTTGAGCGAATGGGACTTTAAAGGTACATCATATACGAAATGACATAGAGTTGTAATGTAAAAATATAAATAATTTATTTAGAAAAGACAAGATAAAAGTAAGGACTGCAGTTACAATCATAGTCCTGGGTAAACATACATCTCCTAACCCTGACCAATGAGAGAACTGAAATCATATACAAAATATTGACACGTCCATTTCAACATGTTTCGCCATGACGGCTTCATCAGGAAAGGAATGAGGGTATTTAATTAGAAGGTATAAAACAGCAAAGTATGCACAACCTTGGATGTATAAAGAAGAAAAAAAAGGGAAAAAAGCACAAAAATTAATACATTGCGCTTACAAAAAATGTACATGATATAACATTGTACATGTATGACCCCACATCGTCCTCAAAAATAAAAACCACACACACACATGGACACCCCAAAGAAGAGCCCAAACTCCATACCTCAATGCTGAGTCTTGGATTGAGCACAATTGGGAGGGTCCCGAAAGGCCCCAGTGACCTGCATTCAAAGACCAGTCTAAAAAATGTCAGATCTCCCATAGGGAGGGATGATATTTTTGTAGTTTAAACTATAACATGAGAGTGCAACAATACCTGCATTATATATTATATATCAGAGTGACATTACATAATTTTAAGGATAGGAAAATCCATAAAAGATTCACAAATGAACAGTACTCCCCACAAACCTATTGCTTTATTGGTATAATAATATTTATACTGGGAGATCATGCAGACGGGAAAACCAAGGAAGACATAAGCATGTCCTCTATGCATAAAGCGGACACACCCATCTAAGGAATCTAAAGAGACATATAAGCACTTGTCATATACTCTATAATAAAAAAGAAGACTCTCCAATGTATCCTCATAATTTCTAAATAAACTTCTCACCTCAATATGTCTTACTCTAATATCGAGGACTGCTCCAGTCTCGCCTAAACATTAAGGCTAAGGAAGTGCATAGAAATAATAGAGCAGTGAAGAACCAAAGAGCCAGATTTCTCAAAGAAGGAAAGATGGCTGAGGCCAATCTGTGCAATGAAACAAATTATATATACAGGGCATCATTTAATGTCCTTCAGAATCACAGGCAGAGATGTAGCTAATCTTACTTCAATTCAGATAAATACCTGAAACCACCATCCGTGTAACACATGAGCTCCCAGGATTGTTCAAACACTTCTACACCATGTGGGATTTAAATATCCCTCCCATGGCTCCAAAATATGGCATGTGATGTCAGGCCACAATGGCGCCCACGGACGCAAAAGGGGAAGTCCATGTACCACGGACTGATGCCCATAAACCGGAAATGATGACAACATGCAGTACACTTGTCTGATTTCCATCAACATTAACAATAGATTGTCCTGGGTATCAAATATAAATAAAATAAGTATATTACTTACTATACAATTCATTCCCTATCTGGAGATCATACAGCTGGCAACACCAACCCAAAACTTATCCGCCAAACACAGACCGGTATGCACACATAGATGGACACTGAATAACTCCACGGGACAAATGAAAGGACATGAAAAATGAGGGTGAGTGGGTGAATCCAAAAGTCTAAAATAATAATTCCGATAATACGGAGCAGCAGCCCACAGCCAAACCATGCACTCATCAATGAGGGATACCAGTCACAAAAAAGGCTTGTAGCTGATCCCCTCATTGAGGCACGGAAATCGGGTCGCCTGTAACATATATATCCATCTTGTCTCTAACCGAAGAAGCTTATTATCAATATCCCTCCCGCGGTCGTGTTGTGTCTGTCTGTGTATGGCCAGCTTTAGTTTTGTAAATGTCAGTAACCAAAACGCGGGAATGAGAGCTTCCTGAAGACAACCAATCAGGTGGAAAAATGTAGGAACTTTGTCTGCGTCATTGCGACATAACTTTCGCCAGGCGCCATTTTTGAACGGGGACTTGAGCCGTTCTCCTAAGCACCACGGCAGGCCCCGCAAGCAACCAATGCTGCATACACTGGGTGCCAGGTTCTAACTGCCACCATAAAAAGTGAGTGTAATGTATACCTTTTTAAAAATACATTTGTTAAAATAGTTTTAAATTATGGGCTTCCTTTTATCATTTCCCTCTGAGCGGTACTATTAGATCTCCAGTATTGAACAAACCCAACACAAATAGAGAACTAATTTAAAGGGGACATGTCCCACCATTTGGGATTCTTTTACAATAATCCTTTTTGATATTATTGAGTGTGGACAACAATTTATAGTTTTTTTTTTTCACTTTTTATTGTGACATTTAAAAGCTGCTAAGCACTTCATATGAAATTTCCCTTATACTTATTTAGGTGGTTATTGGTATATATAAGATTTTAGCTTGGTTGACTATTATTTATCACCTTTAGCTTTGGACTTAGACTGGAGATGGTTGGCAATGGTTTGGGGTTTTTTGTGTATTTTTTAAAATTTAGAAGCAACCTTTAGGTATTAAGCATTCTAAGTAGAAGTTTTCATTGCAATGAGTTAAAAAAAGGTTAATAGTAAGCTTCAACATAGAGGTGAACAAGCCCTCAATGTGCCAGAGGTGTAATCCCCACTAGTGTTCTGCAGAAAGCCAGTTAATGTTTTGGTAGAAATCCAAATGGGTGCATATATTCCGTTTTAGTATTTTTATCACACTACAAGGCACAGTTGAGAGATTTTTTTTATTCAAATTTTGCAAATGTCACACAGCTAATTAGTGTCACATAAATAGCGAGTTGCTGCCAAGGACAGCCGTTACATAATGAAGGACAATGCAGACAGTGTGTGGTAAAATTACCAGAATCCTATCACTTGAACGACACAGCAATGTTTGTTAATGTAGAGAAGTGGAATTGTGAGAGAACTGTGTGAAAATAGGAAACATAATCAGTGTTGCTTGCACCTAATGACCTTTATCAACATTGCTGGTATTTACTGCCTGTGTTGTGGCACAAATGTCACATTATGCCCAATTTTATCCAAAGGGAGTTTACTGTGTCCAGAAGGGATGAACAGGTACGCGTGTGCATCAAGCACTCATCGGCCTCGTTCTGATCGCTCTTCCCCTGGCCATTTCCATGGTGATGGTGTATACAAGATGGCTGTCATATAGTTATGTATATTGTAGGGTAGGTCTCTTAATGTCTAATGCTTGTTTCCTTTTTTAGTTTTTTGTTTGCTAAAGTAAAGCTGGCTATGCATGACTCAAGTTTCGAGAAATTGGAGCTGCGGGTGGCCCTGTTGACACCACATGGCCCCACAAAATTAGATTTTAAAAATACACAGGCAGCACAGTGGCTAAGTGGTTGGCACTTCTGCCTGGCAGCACTAGGGACGACGGTTTGAATCACAATAATGGTACAACCGGCCTTGAGTTTGCATGTTCTCCCTGTGTCTGTGTGGGTTTTCCCCTGGGTACTACGGTTTCCTCCCACACTCTGAAGACAAGCAGGTAGGTTAATTGGCTCCTGTCTAAATTGGCCCTAGTATGTTTATGTATGAATGTGAGTTATGGACCTTAGATTGTAAGCTCCCTGGGGACAGGGACTGATGTGAATGTGCAGTACACACATGTGAAGCGTTGTGTAGATTATCAGCGCCATATAAATACCTGTAATAAATAAACATGAACCAGTTGGAAAAAAATTTGGCTTGACAGTTACTGCATCCTCTAATATGCAATCACTGTTTGGGTATTTAGGCAGCCACAGGTGGTACGACTTTCTGAATACAATAACCGGCAGTGTAGATTCCTCCATTCATGGTGTTTAGCATGGTTTGAGGAACCTATTGATTTCTCTTGTTTAGCCTGTGAGGCTGAACAAGAGAAATTTAAGCATGTATGGCTGGCCCTTCATACTCGGCAGATCACTCACTAACAACAATAGGCAATCTATCTGCAATTAGAATTAGAAATCTGTTTTTGTGCATGGCTTAGCAGATGAATAAATATGGTGAACTCAAATCCATTCCTATCTGTTGAGACATCTCTGTGATCATTAAAGGCTTGTCCCCATAAGTTACCATTCATGTAACTATTTTGTACTCCTTTACATGCCCCTGTTGCCACAAGTGACAGTCAAGTCTTTTGTCTTATTTGCATTTTATCAGCCATGCATGGGTCACCTTTAATCACAGTTTTACCCTAGCATTGTAAGAATCAGCCCCATACCTAATAAACATGTGGTAGTATCTTGGTTTTATGCGTATTATCCCACCCCCATCCTCAAATACTTACATTCGTAAGCAATGTCCTAAGAACTGATGATATTTGACATGATCCAAGTATGTATAGCCAGTGTAAGATATTGATTTTCCTGACTTAATCCATTTGTGTCACATTTCACACAGTGATGTAAGTTTCTGATGTGACAACACTTGGCTTGGTTCACGACCTTAAGGCTAGTGTCAGCTGCTGATGCACAATGATTGCACATTGCTTGTTGTGAATCCACCTTGCATGGTATGCAGAGGTAAAAGTTGGGTCAAATCACAGCCTGACTTCTTTTTCTTTTTTTTTGCATTCTGTCAGATAATATGAGAATATGAGCTCTTTTTGCCTTTGTGTACACTGCTTACCCCAAATTGGATACTATAAAACTCATTATAGAAACAATTATTTTGCAATTAATTATTGCAAAACAAGTATGTATGGTATCAATTCAAACTACTGGAGAAATCATCTACAACGGAAGCATGAAAACTAAATCTGGTTGTTTTTACTATAAGAGTAGAAAGGTCACTTTTGCTTGTTGGAGCTGTGTTGTCTTCAAGTGTCCAATCACATGGAAGACAATAACTTTTATTTTTCTTTATTTTTTTTCCCTGCAAATTTTTGGATATTAAAAGTGAACATAGGTTAACTGGGGCACATGAAATGTCTAATCTCTTTTGTGAATGATCCCAAATGTATTTTTGGAGCAATGAAGTAAGTGTCTAGTACATTATGGGAATTTTGCAAGCTGATGCCATATTCTCTTTTTTGTTTTCCTCTTTTATTATTATATTTTTCTTTTATAACAATTTTATACATTAATCATAGTAAAAAAAATACACTGAGGTGTGCCTACATAGTATGGTAAGTAAGGACAATTTTATTCAATGTAATTAATGAATTATTAAATTAAAAAGTGCATAAAATATACTCACAAACATAAAACCATTGTCTGTCATCAAGACTCTACTAGACTCAACCCATCCTAAGCATGGAAAATCTCTTTATCCATGAAGCAATGTTAAGGTGAGAAGATTTGCTCAACAATAATTCAGGTCAACTGGTTTCCAGGGCTGAGCCTGTTTATGAGAACCTTATGTTTGTGAGTATATTTTATTCATTTTTAATTAACCAGAATTAACCTGACTTCTGTGCTATGCCAGAGCGCTCTGGTGTGTTTGTTATATTACAGGTGAAACATTTCCAGCCTATTTTGAGAGCTATGAGATAGAAATGAGCCATGGGTGCAATCATAAGTTGATTTTATGTAAATGCTAACTTTTTCTAATAAACTCCTTTCATATCTGATACGTAATAAGAAATAACTATTTATCCAGACTGAAATTCAGTGAGTTCACTTCTATTCCGTATTCTTATCGGTTACATTGTTCTCTGACATCTCTTTGGACTACAAAACACAATTCCCTATGTTGTGAAGAAAGGAATAGAGGGTGTTTTGTTGTCCTGTCCTAGGATGACAACTCTTTTTTCCATAGATATCACATGGTGAGTGTTGTCAGCCTAGGAAGGGAAGTGTGTTTATTGGCAAGGTCATCAGATGAAAATTAAGGAAAACAAGCCTGAAAATAGAAAAACAAATGCAGCTACAACATATAAGGGCCAATAAGTTGCAATATTTTTTAATTTTCATTCATGGGTTTAAGTAAACTTCAAGGGTAAAGTATTTTTTACCCTAGTCTGTACTCAGTAGGCAAAACAATGTGTTGCATATGACAACACGACAAAAATTAACAATTAAATATCTAACCTTCTGTTTTAAAATAAAACCAATAATTGTTGCATCAAGAGGCTTATGCTGCGTACACATGACCGGACTTTCCAGCAGAAAAGGTCCAAAGGTCTTCACAATGGACTTTCAACGGAGTTACAACGGACTTCCGAATGAACGGACTTGCCCACACATGAATGGACTAAAGTCCGTTCGAAAGTCAGTTCGTTTTGAACGTGATACCGTACGACGGGACTAGAAAAGAAAGTGCAATAGCCAGTAGCCAATAGCTGCCCTTGCTTCGTATTTGAACCAGCATACAGACGGATGGTTTTCCCGATAGAAATTGAGTCAGTCGGACAGATTTGAAACATGTTCTATTTTTTAAAGAAAAAATTATCAGATTATCCCACATACAATCGTATTATCCGACCGAATGATTCCGTCTGACCTATTCTGGCGGAAAGTCTGGTCGTGTGGTCTCTTTAACATTATATTGTTTAACTTAGCCATTTATTTTATTTATATTTTTGCTATGCCCCCCCCCCCCCCCCCAAAAAAAAATTATACAATGTGTTAATTCCTAAGATCTGTGAACTGTACCTTTTTTATTTATATATGAAATAACATCATTACTAAATCACCAGAGAGTTACCAAACAACCAAGATATTCGCAGATAGCAATACACCATCAAGAAGATTAAGAAATGTAGACATATTGCAAATATACGTCAAGCTTACATAAATGTTAAAAATTGAGACAACTGTACTATACAGCATACTGTCTAACTACTAATCTCAACAACTGTTTTACCCCAAATTTTCCAAACCCTACTAGGATAGATGTCCATGCTTGATATTCCTTTTTTTTCTTTCTTTAAGAGAGCAACCTAGAAACAAAAAAAAAAAGACTTAGGTTTCTTTAACATTTTATTTTTAACCTTAGCCATTCTTTTATTTATATTTTTGCTATGCTCCCAAAAACAAAATTATAAAATGCATTAATTCCTCAGATCTGTGAACTGTAAGTGACCTTTACAAAAGTCTGTTAAAAAAAAAAGTGCTAAGCATGCATGAAAGTATGTTTCATTTTCCATGTTGGATCTGATTACAGTTTCCATCAGCATACATTTTTATTCTGAAAAGCCATAGCGAAACGAGTTTAATATGGTGGTTAATAGAGGTTCCTGTTTCTGACACCTGTAACTGGTGTGCTACATTGGTTTAATCGCGTGAACTGCAGTCCATTGTGATCACATTTTTTCTGTTCAGTTAGCAATTCCTACTGATGGGTGCTCATTTGAATCACTTGTCTTTAAAGAACCAACAGATGCTACTTGGTTATTTCAGTCTTTATTAATTAAAAAAAATAGATTATTCTTGGCTACAATAATCAACTAAATACACTTGTCTGCAGAATAGTGAACAGGGTTACAAAAAATGCTTTATTGTGTCACTCATTATGGTCTCCTTGTATGTAAACTTGACGAAAGCATTCGAGATGTCATCAATTAGGCTTCCCCACATTCTTCCAAACCTTGACATTTCATGCTTGTAGAGGAAATTGGGTCAACTTCTAAAATTTGCATGGAACTCCTAAGCTGGCCATACACTGTAAGATTCATTGCTTAATTCCCCCCATCCACACCAATCAGGCAACAGAAACTGGTCGGATCCTCCGAACACAAGACCAGTCCCTGCGGACTTGTTTTATAGACCTGCTCTGGATGTGAGTGAGTCAGGAACAGTCCACTGCTGGATCATGGGGGAGAGCTATTTGCTGCTGAGATCGGGTGAGTATAGGCTTTCTTTCCCCCCTTGGATGAAACAAGCAGCTAGTGGCTGTGCCACTACATGGGAAACATTTTTTTGGCTGGATTTGAGCTTTTATCTTATTTAGGTTTAAGAATAGCAAATTAATTGCATGCAGGGTGATATTTGGTACAAGAATCAGTATTTTGGACTTGGACAATACTGGTTCTTGTTCCAAATTTCATTACCTTGTTGTTGAAATATAAACAAAATTGTAATATAACATTATTTATATCCAACTATATAACCAGGCAAATCACAGGAGCTAACAACGCTACATCATATATTTTAAAGGATATTATTTTAAAGAAAAATGAGGGATTGGTTGTCCTTGCATGTAAAAAAAATTAAAACCTGCCCTGGGGTAATTTACTCAGCCTTTCTACAGACAGTAGTCCTATATACTTATTTAAAAAAAAAAAAAAGAAAAGATTTTTGGCCACTAAGAAGGAGGTGATAAGGTTATTTTTGCGTATTTGAAAACCACAATAATTGAATTCATCAAAAGAAAAGCATCTGAATTAGATGGACCATGCAATTTTAACTGTGTTAATGACTCCTTGTTATTTACATTTATTTTATAGAGAAGAAATGCATAAGTTAATCCTTCTTTGCATTCTTTGTAACTACAGCATAATTGTAGTTTGTTTTGCACTTCTGAGCTACTCCTACAGACAGCAATGTAGCTCCCACCCTTCTATAAACCCAGATAATTATTAATGAAAACCATGCACTGAATAGCACCAAAGCAAGTTTTTTTAGTCCAACAGTCCAATTAATTTGATCCAGTGAAAGACATAGAAACATAGAAAAGCGATGACAGAAAAAAGACTGAGTGGTCCATTGTGTCAGCCAGTATTTGATTGGTTACCTTGGATTACAAGATATACGTCATAGCTCTTCTCATATACAATCTTTTAGTGTGGAACATTAAAATATAAAGTTTTTTTTTTAATTCAGTCACTGTGTATAACTTGGACGTAGTAAGGTTGGTAAGTGTATCTGGATACAAATTTTTTTTTACATAATTTACCGTATATATATATTTCTTTAGCAATATGAAATTTGAAACATTATAGACACACTCTCTTAGGTTTCTAATAAGTAATGTCATCAACAGAACCAAACATTACTGGATGATAAAAGCTTCATGAAATAGCTTTAAAAAGTGTTAATTGTGTTGATCATCTGTAAAATTGCATGAACGAGCCCTTTTGGTCCATTATAAAAAAAAAAAATGCTGATTTTCCTTCTCCATACAGGGATGTGTGTATTTTGGAGGGGGTTAAACAACCATGAAATTGGTTCTATAATGTGTTTTACATTCAATTTATTTTTCCTGGGTTAAAATTATGTTTGTGTTTTGTGGACTGCAGACTCTTGAAAGCTCAAATTACAAGATGTGTTTTATATTTTGGGTGAAACGTGTGTATAACTAATGTTAGTATTATTGAGTTTATATATAATAATTAACATTTTATGCTAATTTTTTGTTCCATTTTTGATTAGGTTGGCAAAGGATATTTTTGAAAAATTACTAAAATATATATTTATAACCACCAGTAATCAATACTGATTTATAGTTGGTTCCCATGGGAAAAATAAAGACTTGAGGCCCCAGGGTTATTTCTGCTTAATGTTGATTAATAACAGTATAGAGTAAGGTGTTTTCTCTAGAGCCAAGGCCATTGCAATGTCAGCTTAAAACAGGCTTGATGGCCATAAGGTCAAAAAAAAAAGAAGTATCGGTTATAGACTGGATTTTCTTCCTCTGGTAATATACACCAGTGGTTCTCAACCTCAGTCCTCAAGTACCCCCAAAAAAAACCTGCAAACGTGGCCTACTCAGGTTGAGAACCACTGATATACAGCATATCAAGAAAATATACATGGTTGGTCCACTTCCACGGCTTCACATCTTTCTTTCTTTTCATATTCCATGAATCTGTTTACATTTTTAAGTTAAAGTATATCTGAAGCCTAAACTTTTCTTTTTCATTTTGGATAGAGTAGGGAATGGCTAAAGCCCCTGTCAGTTTCTTTCCATCTGTATTTCTCTGGGGAGATTTTACTTAAAGCTGAAGCAAAACATCTCTACAGCTTTATTGACACTACTTATCTGTCCCATGTTGTGCAGACAGCTGGATCCTATAAAAAAAATTAACTGTACAATGATCCTGGGCTTCCTCCTGTCGCTGATCATTTGGTGCTGCATAGGCTTTTAGCTTCAGGTCTTCATCCAGAATTGCTGTGAAGATGGTTTGTTGGGGACCTACTCTCTCTTCCATTGAGAAAAAGTTATTTCTTTAATTTCACTGCATGTAATACTATTTATGAATGGAGAAGATTCAGACAAATTACATTGTCTCTCTAGTCAAAGGCTGTGCTACATGCAGTTTAATTTATGCACAGGATTTTTCAATGGAGACAGAGAGGAGAGGACGGGGCCGTCATACCTTCTTTAGTTCTGCCTAAAAAAAGCAAAGCTATAACTATCACAGTGCCAGAAGTACGACAGGAAGAGCACCAGCATCCCTGCACAAAGATTTCTACAGGATCCAGCTGCCTGCAGAACATGAGACATATGCCATTACTGGCATGTCCTGTCAAAGCTGTAGAGAGGTTTTTTTTGTTAGCTAAACTGCAACTTTAACTACTTCTAGTCCAGGCATTTTCTGGCACTTTGTTCACATGTAACAATCAGTATTTTTTTTCTAGAAAGTTTCTTAGAACCCCTAACATATTTTATATATATATAGTTTGTCTGGGAGTCTTCAGATGTTCCCCCCCCCCCCCCCCCCCAGGGTATCCCTCAGCTCTCCCCCAAGCTCTCTTTCTTTATGGCATCTTTCCAGTTTCTTAAATATCCTCCCAAACAAAAAGACCATAAAATTATACTAAGTTCTGCCCAGAGGGTATGTGTCCCTTTCCTATTGGCAGGCAGACTTAATGATCACCTTTCCCAGTAGTCTCGTGATTTTAAGGTAATAGCACCTTCAACCACCAGGTGCCTCACATGTGTTTGGTGTTTTATCTCTTTAAGTTAATATTTTTATTTCTATAATATGCGTTCGTTGATTATATATGTTCTAACGAATATATCTTGAGTGTTCAGGAATGATAGTATAATATAAAATACCTTAACATAATTTTGAATACTCACTTGCATAAAATGGTGATATATATGCATATCAATGTATATCTATTAATCTTTAGTCCATTTATAAAGGACACAGGTTAGATATATATCAAACAATATCACATACAATTATTATCTATATGGATACATGTATAATTCGGGTATCCAATCATTATTTGTTTATCTAAACATAGGTTAAATTCTTATACAGTTATAATCATGATTATATGTTTTTATAATGCTAATTCGTTGCTAAAACACTTCTATTTATAATCATACTTTCATATATAATTTCTTTATGACAAAGTTCTTTAGATCCATAGATACTAAAATTATAATATCTCTTTGGTGACCTACACATATCACATATAGTTTGAATTACTTGAAGTACTTTTGAAATATGTCTGACTTGTATATCCCTCTCACACCATGTTTTGAGGCGAACTTTGAGCTTACAATAAATGATTAAATGGCTTAGTTGTGTCCTTTAAGTTTTTACAATTCACACAATCGATTTTGTTGATCTCTCACTTTCTGAGACAATGGGATATTTGTTCTGGTCATTCAGGTTTAATGACTGTTAGTCACAGGTACCTCCTAAGTCTGGCCCAAACCTTGCCATATATATTTGCACGGCCTTCCTTGTCCATTCAAGGAGCTAGATAAGAGTTTTTCTGGTGTTTGTGACCAAACATCCCTTTTGTTCAGGCAACACATTGTCTCAATACAGGCTTGTAGAACTTTAAAAGATAGCTAATCCCTTTAACATTTGGAAAAACCTGTGAGATCCTGTACTTTGCTTTAAAGTTCTCCAAGAGGTCACAGTTCAATAATATCAACACTATAGTTCATCCACCTTTTTTTAGGCCTACTGAAATCTCTCATCTCTGCCAGTGAATATTAAATGTATTTCTTCATGAATTCACAACAATATATATATATATATATATATATTGATTAAGAAATGGTGTTGCGCTCCGACTACTTAGATCTAATTAAATTAACATGTACTCAAGTGACAACCAAAACAGAAATAAACTAAAATGTGAAACTGCATGTTTAAATAAGCTCAGACAATGTGCATAAATATTAAAGTGCAATAAACCAGGTCACATTGTGCGCTTGACAAAAAACTTGATATGAAAAATCCTCTATAGATGACAGTGAGATGATATTAAGTATATATCCAAATATATAAATGATATGAAAAAAAAAAAATAAAAAAAAAAAAAAATAAAAAAAAACAAAAAAAAAAAAAAAAAAAAAAAAAAAAAAAAAAAAAAAAAAAAAAAAAAAAAAAAAAAAAAAAAAAAACACAACTGAGTGTCGTTATAAAAGTGCAAAACAGATCAAAGAATACACAAAATACTAATAATCCATGTGTAGTGTATCACGTGTCTGAACAAAATACTAATAGTCCATAAGCAGTGAAATGTGTGTTTGAGCAAAAATTCCAAAAACAAAAATAAGGTGAACTATAGTTATATGGAGAGCATATCCATTTAGTGATAAAATGCGTCCATTTGATGATCAACAAGGCAGTATCCTGCGTGCTCCAAAAGCAGGGGGTGGATTCCACCAGTGCTCCTATGCGTATAATATCCTCACACTAGGTGCAGTAATTACCTTACCTTACTGCTGTAAGGTAAACAGCATTTCCAAAGTGACGCTTGTTGTCCAATGTAGGTTCAGTAGGTGATGTAATCCTGGACTCTCATTCACCATGGGCACGTTGTAACATGCAGAGAAAGCAAGGGGAACACTCCAATAGTGAAGTACGTATTCACAATTTATTGGGTATAAAACGAAGGTAAGGTACTCACATTTAAAACAATAATAAAAGCACAACTTAAACGAACGCGTGTCACGTTCGCGCTTCCGGACGTCACTTCCGGTGTCCTTACTGGCCAATTGTGTTCCTACGCGTATCGTCAAATGACTTCATCAGGGAATAACAACTGGGGTAAGGGCGGACGTATAAATAGTGTCAGTAATTAGCAGCCATTTTTGTGAAGTCCATTGTGGCCCCATCTACGGCCATTTTCTCGTGGGCTAATATATATAGAGTAATGGTCAACGGACGTGACAGTGGCAGGAAATGTGCAAGCCTCACTTGCGATCATTTTGTGGGGGTATTTTTTATTGTAGATGATCATTAACTGTTATAGCCCGCTGGGAAATACCCAGGAAACATTATTCTTATTGGCGCAGCCCCAAAGGTAATAACAGAGCAACCCTTCTCATTAGCGCACCTGCGCAATAACGTTCGTTTCTAAAATGACATCTAGCATAAAACAACAAGAAAGAAAAGTATGGGCAATACTGGACGAATATATTAAAATTGAAAGTGATTAAATAAAATCAAAATAAAAGCTACACTAGTAAAACCATAGTCATAAAATTATTATGTGTAAGAGATATCGATAATTATATAAAATCTTAAGGTGTGTGGTATAGCATGGCCAATAATTGGGAATCAGCTATTGGCGATATAAATTATCAACAGGTCCATCTAAAAAGCAGTGATGTCTAGGAGGGAGACAGTGATCTAAAACACACTTACGACTATTTACTAGATCACTACCAGTGTATAGACTGAGTGGTATGGGAAAGAATTAAAAGTTATAGCTAAAATTGTGTGTATATGAGATCAACAATATATTGGACTAGGATGTAAGAATTCCATGATAACGGCCATCATAGATGGTCCTAACGGGAGTCATAATCGATCTCCAAGAGTAACACTAAAAACATAGACTAATTAAAAAAAGGGGAATAGAATATATATAAAAATAGAATAGGATAAGATAGAATATGTAAAAATATCAGAATCACTCTGATATGAGCGTTATAGTTTAGTATGAGCGGTAGTCATAATCGATCTCCAAGAGTGACACTAAAAACAGAGACTGAGTAAAAAAAGGGGAATAGAATATATATAAAAATAGAATAGGATAAGATAGAATATGTAAAAATATCAGAATCACTCTGATATGAGCGTTATAGTTTAGTATGAGCGGTAGTCATAATCGATCTCCAAGAGTGACACTAAAAACAGAGACTGAGTAAAAAAAGGGGAATAGAATATATATAAAAATAGAATAGGATAAGATAGAATATGTCAAAATATCAGAATCACTCTCAATTTAGGAGAGGACACCGGAAAGGAGATCCAAAATTCACATAATAGTAATTTTAAAACATCCTAACAAAAGAAGCTTATAAATAATGTAGTCAAAAATCACTAATAAAACAATTAAGGTCAAAATCAATATTGAGTCCCTGGGGCGCAAAAGTGTCTAAAGTGAAAATCCATCTAGACTCTGCCTGACTTAGTGTTCTGACCTTATGGCTCCCTCTCCAATGTCTTTTGTAGGGTTCGATAGACAGGGATATAGGCTCGATAGGGAGCCATAAGGTCAGAACACTAAGTCAGGCAGAGTCTAGATGGATTTTCACTTTAGACACTTTTGCGCCCCAGGGACTCAATATTGATTTTGACCTTAATTGTTTTATTAGTGATTTTTGACTACATTATTTATAAGCTTCTTTTGTTAGGATGTTTTAAAATTACTATTATGTGAATTTTGGATCTCCTTTCCGGTGTCCTCTCCTAAATTGAGAGTGATTCTGATATTTTGACATATTCTATCTTATCCTATTCTATTTTTATATATATTCTATTCCCCTTTTTTTACTCAGTCTCTGTTTTTAGTGTCACTCTTGGAGATCGATTATGACTACCGCTCATACTAAACTATAACGCTCATATCAGAGTGATTCTGATATTTTTACATATTCTATCTTATCCTATTCTATTTTTATATATATTCTATTCCCCTTTTTTTACTCAGTCTCTGTTTTTAGTGTCACTCTTGGAGATCGATTATGACTACCGCTCATACTAAACTATAACGCTCATATCAGAGTGATTCTGATATTTTTACATATTCTATCTTATCCTATTCTATTTTTATATATATTCTATTCCCCTTTTTTTAATTAGTCTATGTTTTTAGTGTTACTCTTGGAGATCGATTATGACTCCCGTTAGGACCATCTATGATGGCCGTTATCATGGAATTCTTACATCCTAGTCCAATATATTGTTGATCTCATATACACACAATTTTAGCTATAACTTTTAATTCTTTCCCATACCACTCAGTCTATACACTGGTAGTGATCTAGTAAATAGTCGTAAGTGTGTTTTAGATCACTGTCTCCCTCCTAGACATCACTGCTTTTTAGATGGACCTGTTGATAATTTATATCGCCAATAGCTGATTCCCAATTATTGGCCATGCTATACCACACACCTTAAGATTTTATATAATTATCGATATCTCTTACACATAATAATTTTATGACTATGGTTTTACTAGTGTAGCTTTTATTTTGATTTTATTTAATCACTTTCAATTTTAATATATTCGTCCAGTATTGCCCATACTTTTCTTTCTTGTTGTTTTATGCTAGATGTCATTTTAGAAACGAACGTTATTGCGCAGGTGCGCTAATGAGAAGGGTTGCTCTGTTATTACCTTTGGGGCTGCGCCAATAAGAATAATGTTTCCTGGGTATTTCCCAGCGGGCTATAACAGTTAATGATCATCTACAATAAAAAATACCCCCACAAAATGATCGCAAGTGAGGCTTGCACATTTCCTGCCACTGTCACGTCCGTTGACCATTACTCTATATATATTAGCCCACGAGAAAATGGCCGTAGATGGGGCCACAATGGACTTCACAAAAATGGCTGCTAATTACTGACACTATTTATACGTCCGCCCTTACCCCAGTTGTTATTCCCTGATGAAGTCATTTGACGATACGCGTAGGAACACAATTGGCCAGTAAGGACACCGGAAGTGACGTCCGGAAGCGCGAACGTGACACGCGTTCGTTTAAGTTGTGCTTTTATTATTGTTTTAAATGTGAGTACCTTACCTTCGTTTTATACCCAATAAATTGTGAATACGTACTTCACTATTGGAGTGTTCCCCTTGCTTTCTCTGCATGTTACAACGTGCCCATGGTGAATGAGAGTCCAGGATTACATCACCTACTGAACCTACATTGGACAACAAGCGTCACTTTGGAAATGCTGTTTACCTTACAGCAGTAAGGTAAGGTAATTACTGCACCTAGTGTGAGGATATTATACGCATAGGAGCACTGGTGGAATCCACCCCCTGCTTTTGGAGCACGCAGGATACTGCCTTGTTGATCATCAAATGGACGCATTTTATCACTAAATGGATATGCTCTCCATATAACTATAGTTCACCTTATTTTTGTTTTTGGAATTTTTGCTCAAACACACATTTCACTGCTTATGGACTATTAGTATTTTGTTCAGACACGTGATACACTACACATGGATTATTAGTATTTTGTGTATTCTTTGATCTGTTTTGCACTTTTATAACGACACTCAGTTGTGTTTTTTTTTTTTTTTTTTTTTTTTTTTTTTTTTTTTTTTTTTTTTTTTTTTTTTTTTTGTTTTTTTTTTTTATTTTTTTTTTTTTTTTTTTTTTTTTTTATTTTTTTTTTTTTCATATCATTTATATATTTGGATATATACTTAATATCATCTCACTGTCATCTATAGAGGATTTTTCATATCAAGTTTTTTGTCAAGCGCACAATGTGACCTGGTTTATTGCACTTTAATATTTATGCACATTGTCTGAGCTTATTTAAACATGCAGTTTCACATTTTAGTTTATTTCTGTTTTGGTTGTCACTTGAGTACATGTTAATTTAATTAGATCTAAGTAGTCGGAGCGCAACACCATTTCTTAATCACTATCACTTAATCTGGGGAGGGTGTATACCCCTGCCGGTGTTTTGCTGCAACCCCACTAGTTTTAGGACACATTGGTAGGCGCGAGAATACTTTTACTCTCATATATATATATATATATATATATTTATTTATTTTTTAAGCAGAGGCCCTGGAGAATAAAGTGGTGGGTTTTGGCAGGTTTTTTATGTAACACGGTATTTGCACCGCGTTTTTTCAAGTGTCATTTTTTGGGGAAAAAATATCGTTTTTTTTAAAAAAAAAACACAATACATAACCCATTTTTTTTTTTGTAAAATATAAAAGATGAAGTTACACTGATTAAATACATACCAAACTTGTCACGTTTTAAAATTTCACACTCCTGTGCAACGACAACAAACAACGTAAATTTTTACTATACATAGGTGACCCTTTAAAAGCTTACAGAGGAGGTCTGGTGCTAGAATTACTGCCCATGATCTGACGTTCGCAGTGATATGTCTGCTGTTTGCCTGCAGGACTAAGGTGCACGTTTGCCTTTGTGTGAAAGCAGGGTAGGACAGAAGCACTTTACACTTTTTATTTTTTTATTATTATTTATTTTTATTTATGTAAACATCCTTGTGACAGCAGTAGGCATATGACAGGTCCTCTTCATGGAGAGATCTGGGGTCTGTAAGACCCCAAATCCCTCCTCACCTAAAAGCATTCAAAAACACCAAGATATAATGTCATTGCTTACTATTACGAACAGCCGAACAAAGCCGATTCCGGTTTTGTTCGGCTGTCAGGCCAGCCGGCGGATGCACCGGCTGGTTGCTTGGGTCTCCCAGTGCGATGGGAGAGCCCAGGAGAGCTGCAGAAGGCAGCAGGGAAGCGTCCCCTCACACTGCTTGTAATAGCAATTGAGCGGCTGATGAGCCGCTCCGACTGCCATTACAAGAGGGCCGACAGTCAGCTATAAAAAATGGTAGCAGGGTGATGCCTGTATACCCACTGAAAGTCAGAGGGAAGTGGTTCAAGTCGTAAAGTCAGTGCTCACTATTACTGCCAGCTCCCCTGTTATAACAAGTTTTATTACACAGTGTATTTGTTTTTTTTTTATTCTGCTGCTAAATACCTTTTTTCATATTGCCAATGTGCAGTCACATGACTGCCAGCTGTTCTCCTTTCTCCTTTCTTGATCTAAGATCTACAGAGATAGGCTGAGATCCCTCTCTGTCAGCCACGCAGTCACATCACGATGTGGAATAATGTATTTAGCTGCAGAATTAAAAAGAAAAACACATACACAGTGTATTATATCTTGTTATAACAGAGGGACGGGCAGCAATTGTGAGCACTAACTTTACTGCCACATGGAATAGTGGCAGAAGGGGCAGGTTTGGATATCGGCTCACACACAGGAGCTGACAGGCAGGGAAGGAAAGGGAGAGACTGTGGGCTGACAGGGGCATGTAAACTGACCACGGTATTATGGATCAGCAGCCATGATTATCGTGGCCAGTACACTAAGGGGAACACAGGAGCAGGCAGGATCAACCAGGTTTTATACAGCATAGAAAGGGACACATGACATCGCACAAGCACTATTCAGTTTAACATGCTTTAAAGGATCAGGATCTTTTTTTTTTTTCAGGGTTACAACCTTTTTAACTTCAAATCCAATACACCTAATAGTATGTAAGAGAAAATCCACTCTTAGTTGTCATGGAACATGTGTCCCCACTGAAAGATATCCTCTGTATTGCAGTTCTGGTGAAAGCTCAAAGTTTTGAATTTCTTATCACTTTTTACTGCTGGAAGTAGTCTCGGACAGGGTGAATTTTCTCAGTGAGGACATGGGCAAAAAACCTGTACCCATGATTTCTATTATTAATATATAAGATTGATTAGTTGTTTTTTTTCAGTGCCCCTCTTTCTATGTATTATTTCATCCCATATTTTTTTCCTGTAGCTATATTAGTTGTACCATCACTCATCTTACTTTTGTTGCTTCAGGGCAACAGGAAATGGAAGCTTTTTTTGACGTGGGTAGCATTAGCTAATGATGCCATGGCTATATGTTAAATAATAACTCTAGTTTCCTTTAAAATTGGTTAGATAGACATTTAAATGAATCTAGAATGTCTGCCTTTTTCTGGATATTATTTGAATAGCTAGAATTCAGAGATGCTACTTTCCTTCGTAGTGTAGTGACTAACAAAATGTTATTTTTAAGGTCCTGGAAAACACGAGAACAAGGCTGAGACACATTAGGAGGGCTCCTAATGCACACTGCTCATGCCTTAGTTCTTAGGGAAAGCAATGAAATGGAAAAACTGTACTCGAAAAACAGTCCGATTATTTTTGCACAAGGAACATTGTTAAAAATATATGCAAAAAAAAAAGTTGTTATCCAGTGCAGCCAATCAAACTGCACAATTTTCCTTCATTGGCTTAAAAAACATTTAGGCATACTGCTAAGTGGCTGCTATAGATAATATTTCCAGTTCATAAATTTCTCCAATCATCACAAGAAGTCCAGGCGAAGCATTAGCAAATATGTTATGAAGAAACCCCATAGACCTTTTCATTCTCATTTGTATTATTAGAAGACTGTTATGCAGTTCGTTATACCTTGCATCTCCGCATAAAATATGTGCCAATTAACTGATGTTTTGTGCTCACTCTGAGCTGCTGTACATCACATTTTAGCTCAAAAAATCTTTAAGACAAGCTTGTACAATGTATTCTTCATGTAAAAAAACCTACAAAAACATCAACCTTTCCATACACCAACCATTTTTATGAGAAAGGGTTAAACTATCTTCCATGGTTTTCTACCCCAAAAAAAATCCTGTGTTTGGAGAACAGAATTTCCCAGCATTCTGGCTGGCTTCATTGATTATTGCTATTAAAGGGTGTTTTTGTGAATGCTTGTTATTCTTTGATTATGGCACCTGATACTCCCAGATAATTAAAGCAGTGCCTAATTTGTTTTTGCTTGATGAAATTGCAGTGAGTTTGCTCAGCATAAGTAACCATGCAATCACACAATCATCTAAAATCAAAAGTGGTTTAAAAAAAAAAAATCAGCAGTAAAAAATAAAGGCAAGTATTTCACCCGTAGAGGTCTGTTCATATCAACATGTATCAAATAGAAATATCACTGATCATACTGTTATCCCTCCATCAATTGCAAATACCCGCTGCAATGTCTAAATGGCAGATGGAGTAAGGGTTAAATTATAAAGTGTAGATTTTTTTTTTCATTAATTATAGGGAATTTTTAGCGACAGCAGTTCAGTAATTTTTGTCTCCCCAAGTACTTTTGGGTGGAACCAAATGCCACAGTTCTAAGGCTTTTTGTCTGTTAACAGAAGAATAGAGACAAATGTGTGCTGAACTGACAGCTCTTTCCTCCCCTGTCATTAAATTATTAACTGCCATCTCACAAAATATGGACTTTTTTTTTTTTTTTTTTTTTTAGTAATCAAAAATGCTTTTTTCGAAGACACAAGACATAATTTACCTCTATAATCATTAACGATGCCGCCTGGAATGTTCTGCGTTTTGAAGATTT
Organism: Lithobates pipiens; assembly: GCF_037356315.1. Classification (NCBI taxonomy): domain Eukaryota; kingdom Metazoa; phylum Chordata; class Amphibia; order Anura; family Ranidae; genus Lithobates; species Lithobates pipiens. Next base: position 16,846,321 of record NW_027507790.1, read on the forward strand.
TTGTCAAGTTTTCATTCTTTCTTTAAACTGCTGTGAAAAAATGTAATCTTTTTGAATAATGGATTTTTTTCAAAAAAGACTGCTAGGTGGCCACAGCTTTGTCGAGAACAACCTTTCACCTGCATAATGTCCGACTTTTATAGATGACTTTTCCCATTTTTCACCCTTTTAATATGATGTCTGCCTGTATGAAACTCTGCCTGGCTATCTGGGATTATTTTTCATAATTTATTAACTCTAAATTTAGAGCATTAGATTAGCACATTCTGGATCATTTCATTAAGTAGTTAAAAAATAAAAAAATAATATTAATAGCCAAAGTAGTTGCACTAGCCAAGCAAAGTTCAATTTACAATAGTGTGCTCTGTTACGATATTAGTTGCTCTGCTTTAGTGCTAGCTGAATAAGCTCATAGATATACCAAATGCACATCAGAAGCTTGAGATAATGTTAAACCACTGTAATACTGGGCATAGTCAGAACAAAATTTGCCCGCTTCAGCAGGGCGCTCCCTGTTCGACATAAGTTGATTGTTCGATTGACTTTGACCTTGAAAACTGTGGTCAGTCAGCGGCTGTAGCTGCTGAACAGTGTATTTTGACAACAGTGGGAGTCGCTGTCCGAATACAGTGTCCCCTTGTTGGGTATTCCCCCATTCACCTTGCTTGTGTGGATGGAGTAATCTGTTTTTTGTTTTGTTTGTTTTTTTTGTTTTGTTTTTCATCCCACTGGCTATGCCGGACTTATAGCTTTCTATTGGGCAGGGATGCTACAACAGGTTATTTGTTCAGAGAAAAGATGGCGAAAAAATCCTAGTTAGCTGATCTTACCTATTAGCCCATTAGTCTTTAGTTGACCATAGACAGCTCACACTTGACCATGGCCCTGTAGGCACCATTCAGCTCGTCAAAGGACTATTTAAAAATTGACTGAGCTAGGTGGAAAATTATTATCATCTGAGCAGTAACTGCATCCTATCATTGTTTGACAGTACCATTGAATCTCCACTGTCAGCAATTGCATCCAGGCACCTGTAGCTGTCCAAATACAATAGCCAGCAGCAGAGCGTTTGATTGTTGGCTCCTCATTTTGCAAATACTAGTTGTCTGGCTGTCATTCTGACTAAGCAATTGAATAGTTTGTTACTTACCCAGAACAAGTATGTACCCCAAGTCTGTGGCTCAGTGTTAAAGTGGGTCCATTTAATAGCTAGACAACAGCCAGGAAAGGCTTTTTTTAAAGATCATATTCCTTCCTTATTTATCCATCTACTCATTCTTCATGGTGAAGCCTATATCTTAGCACTGTTTAAAATAGCCACAGAACCCTACAATGGTTTTAAATGTAGGTATAAACTTTATGTAATGAAATAAATACAGAATCACAATCATACTGATTTATTCTTTTATTTTCCAGGTGAAACTGCCACATCAATGCAGACCACAAGATACCCAAGTCCTTCTGAACTAGATGCCTACGCACAGAAAATTGCAAACAACCCACTGACTATCAAGATCTTCCCCACCAACATCAGGGTCCCCCAGCACAAGCACCTAAATCGGACTGTAAATGGTTATGATACCACAGGCCAGCGTTACAGCCCTTACCCAATACACACAAGTGGCTACCAAGGCCTGCTTGCTATTGTTAAATCTTCTAGCAAGAGTGTAGTGAAGAATGTAGAGGGAAAACGAACTAAGATTTCTGCTGCACAGGTTGGTGTTGCTCCTTACACCATGTCAAGCACTTTAACACAAGGCCAACCTTGCAATGGACAGCTGAGCTATCTTGCAAATCAGAAGCAGTTAGATGCACCAGTGCCACCCAATGTGACTGTGGCAACATCAGTCATTCCTTTAACAGGTAGAAATTTAACACTCCAACAGTCTAATCTGCCCTCCATTCAAAGCATAATTTACCAGATTAACCAACAGTGCCAGGCTCAAGCTTCTCACCAGGCTTGTCAGGGCATAGTGGTTACTAACTCTAGTCCAGCTAAGCAGGGAATGACCAATGGCTTTACTGCAATGACCGGGGGCACTGTGGCTTATGCGGGCACTGTCTTGCAAGACTGTAGAGCAGGCGCTGAGCTGGCACTAGGAACTGCCCCAGTGGTAGCAAAACCTGGATCCTATCAGGATAGCATGGACTACCTAATTTGGCAACAGAAGCAACAACAGCAACAACTTCGGATATACAGTGGAGGCAGTGGTGGTGGTGGAGCAGTCAGCAAGTCACCAGAAGTGTGCCCTGGAGTATCTCGTCCTTATACACTCGCTAGTGCCGTTGAAAAAGTCAGCTCTTCCCCACTGAACTGTGTTGGCATGCATGGTAATTTTTCAGTGGGGCAATACTTTGCTCCCCCATGGAACAGTATCTTGGTCACTCCCACCAGTGACTGTTACAATCCCCAGGAACTTGCCAATGGTCACAGGGATTTGGGGGTACATCCATCAGATGGACTAACCAGCATCCCCAGCAAGACCCTTTGCAATACCTCTATCCTTAGCAGTAGTCTTCAGTCTTTGGAGTATCTTATCAATGACATTCACCCACCTTGTATTAAGGAGCAGATGCTTGGCAAAGGTTATGAAACAGTGTCTGTGCCAAGGCTTCTTGATCATCAGCATGCCCACATCAGACTGCCCATTTACAGATAAAATTCTTGCTTTTTATGTAATGGTGGCCAACACTGGTTGTAATCTGTAAACTAGATTATGCTACTTAGCCCTAAGAAGGTATGTTTGTAAGTGCAGTGGTGGCAGAGGTGGTGTTAGGAAACACCCACTGCTCTGCACCTAGAATGCATAGCATTACAGGTCATTCCCAACCAAGAATGGTTGCCTCTTCCCCGCTTGCCTTTTCTGTTTATGGCAAGTGAAAGGAAGAGAATGGCTCTATCAACACAGGTTTTTCTTTCTTTGTCTCAATCAAACAGTAACAGAGAAAGAGCTACTGGTTGTACCTTCTTGATTCTCCATTTCTTTTTCATTTTGTTGTTTATTTTTGTATTTGTTGAAATCTCAATTCTTGTTTCTATATATGAACGTTGTGTTTAAAAGCAGCAACATTTCTCACCACTGTGGAATAAAAATGAAGGCAGTAGGTTAAGTATTTATTTATGTTATACATGAAGAGATTTCTTTCCCCCCCCCCCCCCCCAAGGTTTTTTTTTCTTTTATTTTGATACCCTTATTTTCAAGTATACGCATTTTATTGTAAAAAAGTTATTTAAATTACCAGCTCAAATTAAAGAATAATATGTATCCCCAAACAAATAACTAAAGTTTTGTTTTAGATATAGTCTTTTATTTTTTTTATATATTTTTCTTACCATGAAGATACATTCTCTGATTGAATACAACATCAAGTAATTATGAGTTATATTTAATGTTTAAATTATTGCTCCATATTCTCATTTTGTGGAATATGACTATGTAACAAAACAAGTTATTCTTTCATGTTTACCTGACCATCGACCAAGCCTACTGCTGTTTTTTGTGTTTGAAATCTGGATTGCAGGTTGATGCTTCATATCCCAGTATAATGATGCTTGTGATCACTAAAATAACTGTTCACTGGGGGGGCTGTGAAAATGTGGGCTGTTCTTAATTTATGTCATGAATTCAGGGGTCTTCCGATATTGAAATTTCACAGGTTAGCAAATATGACCGTTCATCAGTTAGCCAATATAGTTGCCATCTCTGTATGTGATTACTTTGTAGTAAAATATTACATACCAAATATAACACTGTAAAAGGTTAGTTGTAAGAAAAAAACAGGTATTGTAATTTAAAGGACCATGAATCGAAAATACAAGTTGCCTTACGTAGACTGGGAACATTCACAAACACATATGCAAAATGTTGTTTTTTTACATACTTTATTCACTTACAACCAATTGCATAATAGCCATTGGAAGAAATGTAGGGCTCACTGATACCAGGCACTGTGCATTTCAAATTTCAGTAAAATGTACCCACAAGAAATTATGAATTGTTTTAAAAAAAATATCTTTTGTCACCAATTCATTAAAATCTATTGGGGGAACATTTTACATTTTATATTCGTTAACACAAAAAGCTATGTGAGAATTTAGTCCAGTGATTTTTTTTTTAACCATTTATTTTAAAAGAGAAGTTTCAGCCAACAGTGGATGTCACAGAGCCAGTCCAGGCTGGGGAAAGATTGCGACCATATGGTTGGGATCCACCCAGTGTCCTAGACCAGCACCTAGTCCAGCCTCTCAGCAAGCCGCTGAGAGCCTGAGCCAGCTGCTCCCACCCCCTTCACAGCCCAGTGCTCCAGTGAGCGAGGGAGGGGGGCAGTGCAGAGAGATGGTGACAGAGCTCTGAGAGCCGAATGATCAGCGGTCATTGATTGCTCGGTTCTCAGTCTAAGGCCGCGTACACACGCGCGGACTGTTCGCCCAACTTTGTCCGTCCAACAGTTTCGGCAAACAGTCCGCTCAAAATTAGCATGGACGGACATGGCCACACACGACGAACGAACAGTTTGCTGAAACCGTGCGCGATGACGTGAACGGCACGTACGACGGGACGAAAAATACGACGTCCTATACACTGCATTATAGCTTTCGGCGTGAAAATCCTTTCTGAGCATGCGCGCAACTTTGTTTGACGAACAAGCCTACACACGAGCGGGCTGTTCGCTGAAACAAGGTTTCAGCGGACAGTTTTTCGGAAATTCCGTAAAACCTTGTCCGTCCAACTGTCCGCCCACACACGAGCGGACTGTCCGCCCAAACACTGTTCAGCGGACAAAGTTGGGCGAACAGTCCGCCCGTGTGTACGCGACCTTAGAGCTGCTGCATCCACCTAGGTATGCATGATTGTTTAAAAAAATCTCAAACTTCTCTTTTAACAGTAGTAATAAAATAATTTGTGTTTTTTTTTTGTTAGACAGTAAATATGCTTATTAACATAAGGGATTAATAATTAAAACTCTGGTTCTCCATTTCACAGGCAACTTTGCCAAAATTAGAATGTCTGTGTATATATATATATATATATATATATATATATATATATATATATATATATATATATAATAAAAATATTTAACATCTTTTCATCTTTTCAAAAAGTACTCTGTGTCTGATTGGTAATAATTAAGACACATTTTTTGCCATTCACAGCTAATTGCTCAACTTTAATCCTGTTGTGGTCAGTTTGGAAATCACATATTTGTTTGTGAATGTTACATGCTACTTTATAAACTTGTATTTTAACTCAGATGGTATCTTTCTGAAAGCTAAGTATACAGGAAATTGTTGTGGAGTTCTACAAAGAAGGGACCATCGTGCCTTGAAAGTAACAATTTAATAGAGTCCTTTTCCTGTATAGTTTGCCTAAAACTAATTTTATTTGGAACTGCATGAGTTTTTACACTTAAACTTTTAAACTTCCCTGAAAATCATATTACCATATTGGTAAAAGGGTCATGAATTCCTGGGTATACCTAGTAAAGTAAAATATACTACAAGTAATATGTGATTTATACATATTTTTGTTTTTCCAACCTGCTGATTCTTTTCTTTATCCTTGTTCTTTTTTTCTTGACAACTATTTATGTGGTATATTTGACAGAACTCTTCTCTGGATACAAACAGAAAAGAGCAGTTCTGTCAGCTGCACAGTGGAAAACAATGTCAGTGGATGACTTTGCCAGTTTGGTGGACCATTTAGCCAGAAACCTCTTTTCTTTTTCTTTTTTTTTTGTCAGTTCCAATATACTGCTAAAGGAAACTGTTTATTTTTTTAAGTTTACTTTTAGTCTGTGGTTACTAAAACCAAAATTATCTCTTTATAGAAACTACAGTAATTTTTTTTTCATTTTGCAATGCACAACTGCAGTGCTGTAATAATAGTTTCAAATGATTGATTATCCCTCCCGCAGAGATTAACTGATCTGATCTCCATATAGCTCTCCTGTAGCATCCAAATCCAGGGTGCCAATACCTAACCAGCTTACTAGTAACTGGTTGCCCCCAGCAATGTCACTAAGCAATAATAAGGTGCTTAGTGTGAGAGAGAGTCGGAGACAAGTAGGCTGGTTGGATCCTGGAACCTACATTTTTAGAGTAGTGAAGTACTACCCAGAGATCAGATGCTTCCTGCAGGTGCCTACTATTAAAAGATAGGTTCAGGTTTAGCAACATGTATGTATGTCAACTGTATTTAGAGTGTAACATGTTGCTATGCATTCATTCACAGCAATCTGTGAATGAACAAACAACAAGTCCTGTCTGTCACTGCTGCAGATGGCTTGTAGTTCTCAATGGACTGTAAGAACACTGATCAGTGCTTTCATATTCCATTGTTCAGTTTTCAAACTGAAAGCCTGTACAGAAGTACAGGAAGAAAACTAGAATGTCTGCACTTTGCACCTGCAATCCACTGATCGATGGGCGCAATGCTTTGCAGGCTCCTGTGTTATGAATATAATATTTTTTTGCCTTCATAAACATTTGGATTGATTATTTTGTTAAAAAGTTGAACTTATCTTTTAATGGCATGTAAGAATATTCCTAAAATCCCCCCTATCTTTGCTTTTAGGGGAAAAATAGAGCAGGTTAACTATAAGAATCTGGGAGGATAGTAACCTATTTCTTTTTCATTTATCCAATTTTATTCTTTTTTAATGTTTTTTTTATTTTTGTTCTGATTTTTTTTTTTTATCTGAAATTGTTAAAAATAGGCTAGACTGTAGATCATAATCTTTCACAAGACATAATTGATTTGGCTCCCCCTACTCGATCAGTTTAATTAATCCACAATGCGTTCAAGTCTCTTTGGTGATGAAATGTTTAATTTATGGAAACCAGAGATTAGTCCTTTTATTGTGACTTTTTTTTTCTTTCTCTTTCCATTGAATCTGTGGTGTTTTAGCCCAGTAAATGTAAGCGTTGCACTCAAACACATGCTTACACAAGATTGTGCTAAGGATGCAAATGGGTGTTCGGATTCATTGTTGCTGCTATTAACAGCTGAATACATTGCTCTTCTACTCTGAAACACAATAATAAACATATATATTATCCAAAAAATCTATATAATCATGCCAGTGTTGCTTTACTGGATAAAATAAATTAATTTTGCTACTCTGTCAGAAAAGGTTGGCAGAAAATAAATGAATTAAAAAGGATGGTAACGTGATTTTTTTTTTTAGGCCATAACTTGCACTAGTAAAAATGTAGATCAGAAGAGAGAATGCAGGAGGTTATTTAAAGTAAATACAAAATAATAAAAATACTTGAAAACTTGAATATAATTTTTGTAGTGTAATAATATTGTTTAAATTTACATGTTGGCTGCTAAAGAAAAAAAAAAAACTAAGAACATTTCCTCATACGTCAATCTTTTTTTTTTTTTTGCTCAAAAAATTGGATCTGCAAGAATTAGTTGGCCACTTCTGCCATCATAAAAAATGTTTAATTGGTTTACATCTGGACTTATTTTTTCAATATTTCAAATAGATAATAGACCAGAAACTGAGTCATTTGATGTTAGGGTGTGCAACCTGTGAACATGAATCACTTTTATCTATTACAATGACGTCATTGTACGAGGCTAGCAGTATAAGTTGTACCATTCAATCTGTGTATGTACAGTAATCTGTTTTTTTCCCCTTGAACCCGATAAAGTTATTGCTGTGAACAAAATGATGGAAAAACTATACTGGTAGCAAACCTGAACTATCACACATGCCTGCAGCTTTTTTTTACTAAGTATTGCAGGAGCTATGAATTCCCTTTTCTGTTTAATGCCACATCTTTTGGTCTGGATGCACATCACAATGTTAGACCAGCAAAGGGGCCTGGGAGATGGTGGGCTGAATGTCATATTTCCTGCTGAACTTGGTATATGCATAATATTCCAGGTTTCAAGCCTCATGTTTTTTTTTGTTTTGTTTTTTAAAGGGTGGGGGCAGGGATCATGCAGGAATGTATGGGCACCTCTATATCCAGTTTGGGATTCAGAAGATAATGACACAATTACCTTAATGTCTACATGGCAGTGACTCTGAGAACCATACTTAGTTGTTGTAATGAGAAATAAGTTCACCTATGTCAGGTTTTGATAGTTATTTGGGCCCCTGTTATCAAAATTCTGGATATTTATAAAGTGGAAAAAGTCTCCAAACACCCAAGGACACATTTACGCTTTAGCCCTCTACCCCTCTCAATTAGTGCCTACAAAAATAAAGTGTTTTTGTTGTGATTATAATACATGGACCTTCAGTTTATGTAGCCCACATGAATGTACCACTTAGGGTTCATGCACGGGATGAATTTTTTTTTTTTTTACCACCTATGTTATTGGGTGCTTCACACCCTACATTTACCTTTATAAAAAAAAGCACATAACTAGATGACATTTGTGGTCAGGATTTTCAGATTTGTCTTTGTGCATGAGCTGTTAAGGACCATTTTTCTTACATAAGGGTGCACTTACTGTAAAGTCTGGCGCATTCAGTACAAAACTGAATAATCTTTTGTAGATTGCTGTTAGCACACACTTGTACACACTTGTACAGTATTGTGACCAATAATTACTTAGCAAGTAGGGCACATGAAGATATTATCCTTTCCTCTACTGGTATCTAGTACTTAAAAGAGGGGGACTTCCAGATTCTTACTTAGAACATCTTTTTCTACAGTTACTACTTTTTTTTACATTTCATTACTTTTGCTGAATGGTTTTTATTCTCCAAACTTTTTCACCCTTGGTCTTAAAGTGTAACTAAAATGATGGCTACATTGAACAGCCTAGCAAGTCATAAGTAATTTTGCATCTGTAAAAGCAGAGAAAATACACTGTATGTGTCAACAGGTTGAGGTGGTAAGGCCATTGTGTGGATGTTTTTTTTTTTTTTTAGGAGACCCCCTTTTTCCTACTGCACGGCATCCCCCTTATACAATATATAGGGTGCCAATGAATATCAACACTGTTCCACCCATACAGGTATATTTTAAGGATTTGCCAGCATATCATCAGTCTAAAGCAACCATCACATTTTTGTTTCATTAAACTTTAAACTTCAATCTACAGGTCATTCTATAAATTCATACAACATAAACACCTGTATTTTTAGCTATTTCTTTTCAGTTACACATGAACGAGTTACTTTTTACATACAGCCCTTATCTCCTTACCATCACTTTTCTAAACCAGTCCCTTCTAATGAATCTTTGAACAGTTGCTAATTTTAAAGTGCACACCAGCCTATTTTATTTATTTGTCCTTTCAAGAGTTCGGTATTGGAAAGTGTCAAATTTAGCAATACATCCATTCCTATTTCACTACACTGAAAACTGATGGGATCACATTGATTGAAGGGTTGCTCTCTCCTGCATACAGGCCACTGTGAATTCTGCACTACAATTGTTCTGAAAATCTAAAGCTAAAAACATGTACCTTCTGATATTGCTTTCCCAGAGTAAAACTGAAATATTATTTGAACTTTGTCTCCTGTCTGTTTCATTTCAATTTCCTGTATTTATTGTACAGTTTATTAAAAGTGCAATTTATCTACTGAAATAAGTGATGTTTACTTTATTTGGAAATATATTACTTTGGGGACTTTGAAATAACAATGTGGTAAATAGCATAAACCTCATTACGAAACATTTCCTGCCTTGAACAAGTCACTCTGGGAAATCCTTGTAATTGTAAAAAGGCATATTTATATGGATAATTAAATAGGTTACCTTTTTTGTAAATATCTTAACTGTGCACACATAATAAAGTTAGAAGTTTTCCAAAAACAAAATCCTTAGTCACTTTTCCTTAACCTGTGTACCAATACCATCAGTTGTGGGGCATCCCTACCATGACATTTTGTACTATAAATCTCCATGTTCACAATTGTTCAACCAGAGAAGCTATGTACCTAGTTGAAATTTATAACGGAATCCTTTTATCTGCCAAATGATTTGTAATGAATTACACAGCAGCAGCATAGTTTGGACAATATTGGTCAAAACGCACTTGAGCCTGGACAATTGAAAAGCAAAATACTAACAAGGTATTTGCTTCTGTTAGCTTGTTTTTTTTCAGCACATATGCACACAGCATGTCTGATTGGTTACTAATGCTGCCCTTTGTCTCCCAAGCAGTGCTTGGGACTCGGAGACTGATATCAAGCCAAATTCTAGTACGTAAACTAGGGGTATTTAAACTACATTTGATTATATTTTATTGTTTTGATTATTATTATTATTATTATTATACAGGATTTATATAGCCCAGCACAGTTTACGCAGCATTTTACAACATGATTCATAACTACATTCACTGGTGTTTTTTAAATTAGCCTGCAGTTCAGCTTTAGTTATGCCCAATTATATAGTTAACAAAGTTCTGAATGCCAGAACCCCTGACAAGAAAAAAATCTGTTAAAAAAAATGTGGCAAAAGTTGTGTATTACACACACACATTTAGGCGCATCTAGCATTTGAAAAAAAGAAAACTTTGTGGTGCCGCAACCCCTGAACTTAGTGTCCACTGAGACAGGTGCAGTAGTCTATGCCAGGATATCCTCTGTACATACCATAGACAAACATGAAGAATGTAGAAAATCCAGCACCGACTTGACTAATGATAAAATAGTTCAAGCTTTATGACTAAGGCCCTAAGGTTGGAGCAGAAACCTGTTTTTTTATTTATATATATATATATATATATATATATATATATATATATATATATATATATATGGATATATTTATGTCTAGATGGATATTGAATAAACCATTTTTTCATCAGTCAAGTTGTGCTGGATTTTCTACTTTCTTTGCATTTAAAAATTTCCCCCATAGACTTGCATAAGGGTGCTTTTACAGGCTGGAAAAAAAAATGCTCAACGCCTGTAACAGTAGCGTTTTTAAGCTCTGTCTGTATGAGGCCTTACACTTATGTAAGTTTTAACCTGTTGAATTAGGCTTGTTGTTTAACACAACTACGCACCTGTAAGTAGCCTCTGCTGAAAAGACCGATTCAAAAATGTATTTTGTGTATACAGCTTTCTCAACTAATCATCAAGTGGATTCTGTTTCACTGTTTGAAGAATCAGAACTTTGTGAAAGGCCCCCTAGCAGGTTTTTAAACTGCTTTGTTTCCTGCAATGATATTCCAATTTTCCAGACAGTCACCTCTCCTGTGTATAGATGAAAGGTACATGTACACAAACTATACAGAAATGTTCTTTTTCTCCTAGTTGTGGATAGAATGAAGAATATTTAGAATGATTATATTGCTATATCTTTTTGAGGGGACTGATTATTCTTTTAACTATCGGGATGTGCTTTGGGTTCAAGTCAAACATAAGTTCAACCTGAATTCAAGTCAATTGCAGTTTGGAAATATGGTGACCTAATGCAGTCATTTGCCACTATACCAATCAAATCACTTATTGGTCTCGGAACTGGGGTCAGGGGGCTTAGAAGGACCAATAATAGGGCATTTCTTATGTTCCAGCAACCTTCTTATAAAAGTCACAGTTCCCAGCAGCCTTTTGTAAGTATTAGCTGAAAAGAGATGAGAATTTTTTTGCAGGGTGATATCATTGCTGTTATACTATACAATGTTGAACAGTGCTCTACACAGTGCTGTATTGTGCTACATTACAGTGTAGTGCAGTGTGGTGGGCTACATACTTTTGTGCACCTATTCACAGTGCATAGCCCCAACAGTCCCTTCTAGGACTACCTTTTGGTATGTGTGTCAGGAACAACGTCAGTGCTGCCCCTGAGAGTTAGTGTTTTAGGTTTATTCTGAGGACAATATATCTTATTTTAAATATAATTTTGCTAGGGCTTTTTTCTTTGAACTTATTGCTGATACAGGCAAACCTTTGTTTGTAGCACATCATGGCATACTTGTAAATTCAGAGCACCAATTCCTCAGTCCCCCAATTGCTATTGCTGCTAATAAAATAATGTGATTCCCTGTGCTCATAATGTCAGGGAGTGGCAAGGGAACTGCACATGCAGCTGTGGGTGAGCAGGTTCTGCATCCTCAAATAAAAATGGCGCTTAAACTGGAACTTTGCCCAAAAGGCAAAGTCCCACTTGTTTGCATCCTCCTTTCCCCTGCACGGCTGCATTTGCCACTTTTTCGGGGGGAGCGGGTACCAGGTTTTGACAGGTACACACTCCCAACTCCGATCAGATGAGCCGTGGCGATCCGAGCCAAAATTTCACCCCCCACAGTCTTCTGGGACACATCACAGGTCCCAAAAGACTACGGGACCATTCACGAGGCACGCCTCATGCATGTGCAGAAGGTAATCAGCTGTGAAGCCTCAAGGTTTCACTTGCTTGTTTCCCCTATTTGAGATGCCAGCACCTGCACCAAAAGCCGATTGGAGCATTGGCTCAGGTGAAGACATCTCTGGATCCCAGGCCAGGAAAGGGTCCTTTTGTATTTGTAGGTGCTGTCTTTTAATTTTTAGGGGGGGAGGGACTGGAACTCCTCTTTAAATTATATGGTTCAGTCTTAGATATCTAGGCTGCACCAGACCATTAGCTAGATCTTGCAAAGTACACTGTAAGATTCATTCACAAAAAAAAAAAAAAAAAAAGCAATCTAAACCAGTTCCGTGATAAGTCCATAATTCCTCAAAATGGCCAGCGAAAACTCCATCTGTACTACATCAATGTGGCTAAAAAAACAAATCTTGTGAGACTGGTAATGAAGCAAAATAGACTTCAATCAAAGATAAGAAAAGCACTTAAATAAAATGACAGCATCCACTTACATCTAGGACCATGTCCAGCAGACAAAAACAGCTACATGGTGTAGTATAGAAGAAAAATCCAGCTTTCCACCTGATGGCCAATCACGAGGGAGCGAGTACCACCAGTACCAACAGTAATATTTTGTTACATTTTAAAATATTAAAGTGATAAAAAGCTAACAAAAATGCTACTTTGTAGATAATAATACATACCACAGGAAAGATGATTTTGGCAAATGGGTCTGGACCAGTTTTTAGCTCTCAGCACTATCAAAGGTTGTGTTCCTGCACTTCCTATGTTGTATCATAGACCAAGTATGGCTTCATACTCTTTTAATAAGAAGAAACCATAATCTGGTTTTCTCTGCTCTTTAGAAATGACCTTTATTTAACATAGGGGACATTCCTCTCTCTGCTGTCACCTACAGGGAGGAATTCCTTGTAGCCATCACCTTTACAAGGCCACTGTCTAAGTTGGCAACACTATCTTGCAAGGAACCCATTTTTTGGAATTTTTAATTTCATTTAAAGGTACCTCCCAGGTTGCATTGAAGTTCTTAAACAGAATTGCCTTACAATGAAAAAGAATATATACAAAAAAAAAATATATATATATATATACATATATATACACACACACACAGTATCTCACAAAAGTGAGCACACCCCTCATATTTTTGTAAATATTTTATAATATCTTTTCATGTGACAACACCGAAGAAACACCTCTTTGCTACAATGTAAAGTAGTGAGTGTACAGCTTGTATAAAAGTGTAAATTTACTGTCCCCTCAAAATAACTCAACACAGCCATTAATATCTAAATCGCTGGCAACAAAAGGGAGTACACCCCAGTAAAAATGGAAGGAAGGAAAGGGTGCATTAGCAGTTCTCAAAATAAAACAGCTGCTATGTGCCCCTGAGGAAGTTTTTCAGGCGGTCCTGATTGGATCATCCATTCACCCCTTTGGAGCGGGGGATGTCAGCGGGGACATGTCCACTGACACCCGCTTCTATCTGATCCGTTCTTGTACGCAAAATCCCGATGGATGGTTGTCCTATTTTCCATCTGTCTGGAGGATCGGATCAGATGAAAATGGACAGGTGGTCTGTTTTCATCCAATTCCCCCATAGAGAAGATCGGGACTCTGTCCGTCTCTGCTCAGCACAGTGAGTGAAGAAGGACCTGTCATCCACCTGCTCAACGAGGATCAGTGGAGCGATCCCCCACTGACAAGCAGATTCCATTAAGAAGAGGTGCCCGTGTGAAAAGGGCATTACTTACCTGAAAGCTTTTTTCTAATGTCTTTTTTCAAAAGATACTTTTTGTAACATTATAACATATAATCATTAAGAAGATTAACATCTTGAAAATCCTAATTATATCATATATAGTATATCAAATAAAAGTAGTTATAGTGGTATTAAACCCCAAACCAAAAATGTAATATATTGCAGTTTACCAATCATTAGATGTTAGTTTTCTTTTTTCCCCTCTGTTTTCACCTGGTGATCTGGCCAGTAACACACCTCCTGTGTAAGAGTTCCCCCATTCTGGATGAAGGAGCACAGCAGACAACAGCATTGTTAGTCTGGTGGAGGTAGTCCTAAACTAACCAGCCCCGGAATATTTGGCTGCTCAATGACCAGGCCATTGTTTGCTATACGGCACTGCGTCACTTTAACTGACAGTTGCTCGGTCGTGCGATGCTGTACCCAAACAAAATGTATGTCCTTTTTTTTCCCCACAAAAAAAGCTTTCTTTTGGTGGTATTTGATCACCTGTGCCTTTTTAATTTTTCAACTATAAACAAAAGAAGTGTGACAATTTTGAAATTGTCTAAAGGCACTAAAGGCAAATTCACTTTGCACTACAAGTGCACTTGGAAGTGCAGTCGCTGTAAATCTGAGGGGGACATGCAAGGAAAATAAAAAACAGCATTTTAGCTTGCACATGATTGGATGATAAAATCAGCAGATATTCCGCCCATATCAGATCTACCCCTCAGATTTAAAGCGACTGCACTTCCAAGTGCACTTGTAGTGCAAAGTGAATTTGCCTTTTGTAAAAAAAACAATATTTTTTGCTTTGTGCTATAATAAATATCCCCAATTTTTTAAAAAAATTACACATTTTTTGCTCAGTTTAGGCCAATATGCATTCAACATATTTTTGGTGAAAAAAATCGCAATAAGCGTATATTGATTGGTTTGCGCACAAATTATAGCGTCTATAAAATAGGGGATAGATTTATGGCATTTTAATTGTTATTTTTTTTTACTAGTAAGGACTGCGATATTGCAGCGGACAAATTGGACACTTTTGACACATTTTTGGGACCAGTGAAGTTTATACAGCGATCAGTGTTATAACAATGCACTGATTACTGTATAAATGACACTGGCAGGGAAGAGGTTAACACTAGGGGGCGATCAAGGGGTTAACTGTGTTCCCTAGGTGTGTTCTAACTTTAGAGGGGATGGAACTGACTAGGGGAAGAGGGAGATCGGTGTTCATACTTTGAATGACACACAATCTGTCTCCTCTCCCCTGAGAGAACCGGGATTTGTGTGTTTACACACACAGATCCCGGTTCTCGCTCTGTCATTGAGCCCACCAGGCACTCAATTCGGCTCCAGGGACATGCTCCAGGTGGTGCCGGAAGCGTCTTAGAGAGCCGACGTACAGCTACGACAGCTCGGGTAGGGGAGCCAACCTGCCACGGTACAACTGCGGTGTCTGTTCCGGAAGTGTTTAAGGTAGTTCCTCCCACACACCAAAGACATGCTGTTAGGATAATTGGCTCCTGTCTATATTGGCCCTTATATGTGTATGTCAGTTAGGAACCTTAGATTGTAAGCTCTTGAGAGCAGGGAGTGAATGTGCAATACCCTGTTTGCATACCCTGGCATTGATATTGAAAATTTGACAGATCATGCCAGTCTTTTATATGAGGATAGTGATTATAGAAAGCCAGTTATTATCACTGTACTTATATAGCGCTGTCAATTTATGCAACACTTTACATATATATTGTACATTTACATTAGTCTCTTCCCTCAAGGAGCTTACAATTAAGGTCCCTAATGCATATTAATACATACACTAGGACCAAGACAGAAGCCAATTCACCTGCCAGCATGTATTTTGGAGTGTGAGAGGAAACCAGAGTACCTGGAGGAAACCCACACAGGCACAGTGAGAACTTCCAAACTCCAGGCAGGGATTTGATCTGGTGACCCAAGTGTTACTAGGCAGAAGTGCTAACCACTTAGCCACGGTGCTACCCATAATCATAATGGTAACATAAATCACCCAAATGGCTCTATTTAAAAGTTTACATACCCTTGAATGTTTGGCCTTGGTACAGACACATAAGGTGGCACACACAGGTTAAAATGGCAATTACAGATTAATTTCCCACATCTGTGGCTTTTTAAATTACAATTAGTGCCTGTGTATAGTCATTGAGCTTGTTAACTCTCACGTGGATGCACTGAGCAGGCTAAGTATTGTGCAAAAAAACTGTCAAAAGACCCGCATAACAAGATAATGGAACTATAAAAATGGAAAAGTATATAAAAAGGTATCCAAAGCTTTAAATATGCCAGTCAGTACTGTTCAATCACTTATTAAGAAGTGGAAAATTTGGGGATCTCTTGATACCTTGGTCAGGTAGACCAAGAAAGATTTCAGCCACAACTGCCAGAAGATGTGTTCAGGATACAAAGAAATACCCACAGGTAACCTCAGAAGAAATACAGGCTGTGGTTGTTGCAAGGAGCACAATGCAACAATACTTAAAGCAGAACTGCAGGATTTTCCAAAAATACCCCATTAGTACACCTCCCCCCCCCCCCCCCCCCCCACACACACACACATACAAAAAAAAACCACTAAACAGTTATTACATTTGTGAAATTTCTTACCGTTTAGGACAGTGATGGCGAACCTTGGCACTCCAGATGTTTTGGAACTACATTTCCCATGATGCTCTGGTACCTTGCATTGTAGTGGAGCATCATGGGAAATGTAGTTCCAAAACATCTGGGGTGCCAAGGTTCGCCATCACTGGTTTAGGAGATATGTCTAATTTTTAGGAAGTCAGCTCTGTGATTCAAAAAATGCATCATCTTTTCTGGCAGGGAGGATCTCTTAGCACAGTGATTGCATCATATCCTCTTCTCTCTCTCTCTCAAAAGCCCCATACACACTATCAGATTTTCTGCTGACTTTTTCCTTCAGATTTACCAAAACCATGTAGTAAAAGGGCCTGCCTGATTGCATACAAATTAATTGAAATTCCTAAGGTTTGACCTCACATTATATGGTTTTGGTAAATCTGAAGGAAAAACTGATAGTGTGTGTGGGGCTTAACTGTAACCAGCCTACATTTCCCATGAATCCTTGGGATGGGAGTGAATACATAACACATGGTATGATAGGTTACAGCCTTATAAATACAAAGCATTTTAATATAAATGCAAACCAGTGCAACGTGTCAGTGTCAACCATTGCCGAATGTCACCAGAGCCAAATATCAGGGACCACCAGTGCCGTATGTCAGGGACCACCAGAGCTGAATGTCAGGGACCCCCACCAGAGCCAAATGTCAGGGACCACCACTAGAGCCAAATGTCAGAGACCACCAGGGCTGAATGTCAGAGACTAATAGAGCCAAATGTCAGGGACCACCAGTGTTGGATGTCAGGGACCACCAGTGGCAAAAGTCAGGAAAACCAGTGCGGCATGTCAGGGACCACCAGTGCAGATTATCAGTGCCCATCAGTGCAGTGTCACCGGTGCAGATTATCAGTGCCCATCATTGCAGTAACACCAGTGCCTTATCAGTGACCATCATTGAGGTGACACCAGTGCCTTATCAGTGCCCATCAGTGCAGTGACACCAGTGCCTTATCAGTGCCCATCAGTGCAGTGACACCAGTTTCTTATTAGTGCCCATCAAAGCAGTGACACCAGTGCCTTATCAGTGCCCATCATTGCAGAGCGGAAATAGTTACAGATAATCGGGATGACAGAGGGCATCCCGGGCTGATAGGTTCCTATGTGAGAGCACAGCTCGATGTACAGCCCGCCTCCCTGTACCGGATTTGTAATAGACAGCGCAGAGCACACTGTTCCAATGTGCAGGGAGGCGGGACTGTACGACGAGCGGTGTTCTCACATACAGACCTATCAGCCCAAGCTGGCAGAGAGGAGGAGGACAACCACCTCTGCACCAGGCGAGAACTCCCTGCTCCCTTTCAAAGGACTACAAGGGGACATGTCAGACCACTGGCTGAGGTTACTGAAGGGATAGCAGCCAGCTCTCTTACAAACAGGTAATGACCAGGCAATAACGTTTTTTAGCAAGTTCAGCAGGGTATTGCAGAGGAACTACAGAGCTCAGAAGAACATGGCTGACAGTTGGTGAAGGTAGGAGATCAGCAACAAGAACATGGAAAAAAAATTTGGCCGGAGTTGTGCTTTAAACAAAAATTTGCTGCATGCTCATGTTGCCAGAAAGAAACCTTTGCTGCACCAATGCCAAAAAAAAGCCCAGTTACAATATGCCTGACAACACCTTGACACACCTCACAGCTTCTAGCACATTGTAATTTGGAGTGACAAGAACAAAATAGAGCTTTATGGTCACAACAATAACCACTATGTTTGTGGAGGGGTCAACCAGGCCTATAGCTACCAGAATACCATCCCCACTGTGAAGCATGATGTTGGCTCACTGATGTTTTGGGGGTGTGTGAGCTCTAAAGGCACAGGGAGTTTTGTGAAAATGAATGGCAAGATGAATGCAGCATGTTGTCAGAAAATACCTTCTCCTGCACGAAAGCGGTGCATGGGATGCTCTTGGACTTTCCAGCATGACAGTCGCCCTAAGCACAAGGCTAAGTTTGACCCTTCAGTGGTTATAACAGAAAAATTCCAGGCTCTGGAGTGGCCAAACAGTCTCCTGACCCTAATATCATTGAGCCACTCTGGGGAGATCTCAAACGTGTGGTTCATGCAAGACGACCAAAGACTTTGCATGACCTGGAGGCATTTTGCCAAGACGAATGGGCAGCTATACCACCTGCAAGAATTCTAGGCCTCATAGATAACTATTACAAAAGAATGCGCGCTGTCATTGATGTGAAAGGGGGCAATACACAGTACTAAGAACTAAGGGTATGCAGATCTTTGAACAAGGGGTAATTTCGTTATTCGTTAAGGCTATTTTGTTATGACCTACCCTTACAGAATATGAATCCCATAAGAAATAAAATAAATATATTTTGCCTGCTCACTCATGTTTTCTTTGTGAATAATACATACTGTATATTACCAATTCTCCAAGTGTATGCGCAACTTTTGAGCACAACTTATATATGTAGAGCAATGTGTAAATTGACAGTGCTATATAAGTACCTGTAATAAAAAAAATGGTTTGTCTCACCCAGTCAGGCCATGGGTTCCCAATACAGGTGTGCAGGCTTTAGGTTGGGTTTTGTCAAAGAAACGCATGGAGGTCTTTAATACAATGTTTCTTCAGGTTTCTACGACCCACAGCAGCACGCATGTTATAATGAGAAGCACAGCTTTGTTTATTATTGATGATCCAAAAGAAGCATGCTAATGATTTCACCTGCAGTTCTGTGAAGGGATCTGCAAATTATAAATGGTTGTCAGCCACCAAATTCTACTCAAATATTTCCTTATGAATATGGACCATACTTGGCAAAACAGCTATGTTTACAGCTGGCATTTAAATACACTTTAGCACAAGTACTAAATCTCCAGGTTAGAAGAGTATAGAAATACACCTTTTCCTCATTAAACCAGACATACATATATGAGAGTTGTTTTACCAGCCTAATGATCTGTATTTCTGTCCATCCAGTTCTGAGATTTATGTAGCTCTGCCACACAGCACAGTCAGATTTTTCTCTGCTGCGGTTTAGTAACACTGAAAGTTTTTCTCCCCCAGCCTGTGACTAGACAGTGAAAAGAGAAGCAGCACACTGATAATCTCATTTCTCTGTCATACTGGTCTCCTCTCCTCACTATATTCATTGTTGGCACATAAGCACTACACAACAATTTGGCTCCTTTTGCTGCATTCTTCCTTTGCCAGTCTGAGAGCTCCAAGTCAAATTTAGTTACTTACAATGCTTGCTTATAACAATATTAACAACAAATTGGTGTTTTATTAAATAAATTAATAAAATAAATATTAATACAGAGTCGAGCTTTAGGAATCTCTATCAAAATTGGTGCAAGTAACAGATTTTAGAGGTTCTTTACCAAAAAAATTCAGAATATGACTCTTCAAGGCTTTTGTCAGTGGTGCCAACAGTACTTTATGCAGCTTGTCGGCAAAGGCATTTGCAATGAAAATTGCTAAATCTGTTTCTGAACATATTGTTAACCGATTTATAATTTCAAATTAATTTGATATGGACACATGTTTGTATTCATAAAGCTGCCAATAACCTGAATTTTAAACTGATTTTGTTATACTTTTTAAATACTGTTGTTTAGTTTAAGTCAAGCTTTTACATTATATAAATATATATATATTTTTTCAAACCATTGTTATAACCAATTTACCTTTTCAGCATAAGACTAGTGCAATAGTAGAATCTGATTTCCATATGTCCATGATTTTAATCTCCTTAATTATATACCTTTTAGTAACGCTATTCTCAAATGAAATACAAAGAACGCAATATTTTCTAGCTAAATGTTTTGCTGCAAAGTCCTCCTTATACAGCTACCAAATTGTGTACATGATTATAGTGAACTATACAGTAGAGGAATATTAATGCACCAGAACCTGCTACATCTGGTACAGAGAGACTATTATGAGCGCAGTCATTTTTCATACTACTTTGTATATGCTATTTAACAGGTTCAAATAAGCACACCAATTGTTGTCCATTGATTGATTTGATGGACATAAGGTCACAATTATTTCTGCAGGATCATTTTTTAGGGGATGTGCCAACATTTTTGTGGGCCTATATTCACTCTTAAAATGGTTTGCTAATGATTTATAAATCTTGCTCTTACTCTAGTATGCACATCAGTGTTTTAATACAGAGACTAAAAAGTAAAGCTACAGACTTTAACATACTTTCTCCACACACTATTTATGATATTCTCCCTCTACCTTCTCTTTTCCCCCATCTGTCACAATTTATGTGTACTGCACTCTTGTACCTGCATTCCCTGCTGCTCATCCAAAATCTGGTCTTACTGACTCTCTGTAATGCACTCAATCACAAAGATCTCCTTATTACATTTAATATCTCTGCTCTGCTCTGCTCTTCCACTTCTGCCACATCTGCTATCCCTACCTCAATAAATAAAAAAATCGCAATGGGCACTGACACCCTAATGCCCTGTACACAAGGTCAGACTTTCCGATGGAAAATGTGCGATCGGATCATGTTGTCGGAAAATCCGATCATGTGTTGGCTCCATCTGACTTTTTTAGTCGGAATTTCCAACACACAAAGTTTGAGAGCAAGATCTAAAATTTTCCGACAACAAAATCTGATAATTTAAATTCCAATCATGTGTAAACAATTCCGATGGACAAAGTGCCACGCATGCTCAGAATAAATTACAAGATGAAAGTTATTGGTTACTGCCCTCTTTACAGTTCCGTCATACGTGGTTTACGTCACCTCTTTCTGAAGGATTGGATTTTCTGACAACTTTGTGTGACCATGTGTATGCAAGACAAGTTTGGGCCAACATCCGTAAGAAAAAATCTGACGGATTTTGTCGTCGGAATGTCCGACCGTGTGTACAGGGCATAAGCATACCCAAGCTCAAGGGAGGGGGCACTAGTGTGACAGCCAAAAAATAAAAATTGGCATTAAATGATAAATATCATAAAAAGAAAGAAAGCCCATATAAAAACGCTGTGACATGAAGTACACATTATAGCAACGTCACCAGTCTCTCTTCCAGGCAGGAGCAGAAAAGGGTTCCACCAGCAAACCATAAGTGAAAAGAAAAAAAAAGGAGAGAGAAGAGTGCGACTACCTAAGTTTAGCATTTATTTACAAAATGTAACCTTTAGATGTGGTGTTTACAAGTTAACAACAGTTTTTTTTTTTTTTTGCTAGAAAATTATTTAGAACTCCCAAACATTTTTTTTGTAATACCCTAGAGAATAAAATGGCGGTTGTTGCAATACTTTCTGTCACACCATATGCACTTTTAAAAAAAAAAAATAATTTTTTTTGTATTAAAAAATAAGACACCAGTAAAGTTAGCCCAATTTTTTTTAATTTTGTGACAGATAATGTTATGCTGAGTAAATTGATACCCAACATGTCATGTTTCGAAATTGCGCCCGCTCGTGGAATGACAACACATTTTTACCCTTAAAAATCTCCATAGGCGCCATTTAAAAAATTCTACCGGTTGCATGTTTTAGGTTACAGAGGAGGTCTAGGGCTAGAATTATTGCTCTCGCTCTACCAATCATGGTGATATTTGTGGTTTGAACACCGTTTTCATAGGCAGGCGATACTCACGTATGCGTTCACTTCTACGCGCAAGCTCGGCGGGATGGGGCGCGTTTAAAAAAAAAATTTCTTTTTCTTTTTTTCTATTTTACCTTGACACTGTTTAAAAAAAAAAAAAATGGTGTCACTTTTATTCCTATTACAAGGAATGTAAACATCCATTGTAATAGAAAAAAAGCATGACAGAACCTCTTAAATATGAGATCTGGGGTCGAAAAGACCTCAGATCTCATATTTGGACTTAAATGCAAAAAAATAAAATTTTTGTAATTTTGAAAAAATGAAAACAAAAACCACTTGAGAGACCACTTTTATCTTGTAGGCGACTGCCCGCCGAACACGGGGATACCAGGGTTATGGCAGCTAGCTGCTGCCATAACAACAATATCCATCCCCAAAGTAGGGACATCGGTGTGCGGCGGTCGGCAAGTGGAAGTGAAAAACAATAAATATGCACTCATATGTAAAATGTCCTAAAAAGTATATCCATAAGTTTCCAGCAGGTGGCAGCCTTCTGGGTGGTCAATGGTGAGGAAGCCTGGAACCAGGAAGTCAACCAAGGGAACACCAGAAAGAACCAACAGGAGCAGCAGACTGTATGTGGGAGATTTACTAAAACTGGAGCTGGTGCATGATAGCCAATCAGCTTCTAACTTTAGCATGTTCAATTAAGCTTTGCCAATAAATCTTGGAAGCTGATTGGATTCTCTGTAGAGCTGCACCAGATTTTGTATGCTCCAGTTTATGTAAATCTCCTATGTGTATATCACATGGATGATAACCACTGTGGACAGCAAGGACGTGTTACAGTCCATAAGCCAGTGATGATGTTATATGTGACGTAAATTAGCATGGCTATACATTTTGGGGCAGGGTACCCCTTTGTCAAGGCTGATAAATGTTTCATTGCAGGTACTAACAATGACAAATTGACCCTGAGGTTTGAGAAAAAAAAGAATAAAGGTGTCCACACATATCAATTCAATCAGGTCTATAAAAAATGGGGCTGTGTGGGTGTTCCTATAGTTTTCATTTTTCCTGACTGATCAGGAAGTGACCAGATAGGCTGGAATACATCTGATTGTTTTCAAATAGATAGTAACATATAGGGCACAAATGTATTACTCCATTCAATGTACAGCAAGCCAAAAATAAAAATGGTTGGATGAAAAACATTTATAATTGCAATTGTAATCATGACACTGACCAAATGCATTATATTGTCAAAAGTATTGGGACGTCTGCCTTCACACGCAGATGAACTTTAATTCCAGTCTTAGTCCGTAGGGTTCAATATTGAGTTGGCCCAACCTTTGCAGCTATAACAGCTTCAACTCTTCTGGGAAGGCTGTCCACAAGGTTTAGAAGTGTGTCTATTGGAATGTTTGACCATTCTTCCAGAAGCCCATTTGTAAGGTCAGACACTGATGTTGGACAAGAAGGTCTTGCTCGCAGTCTACGCTTTAATTCATCCCAAAAGTGTTCTGGCTGGTCTCCAAATTATTTGGTGGAGGGGGGATTATGGTGTGGGGTTGTAATGTATTAAATAAATGGTGTTGCGCTGTGCTAAGAGGTATCAGAAAATGATATCATAGTAAGATAGATAGTAAGATAAATTGGACAAGATAATGATGATCCCCTGATGAAGTCACGTGATTGTGACGTAACGCGTAGGGACGGGATAGGCACTTCATACTGACGTAGGCAAAACAAGCTCAGCGCTCGTAGGAGATAAGTGTTGTTTCAATTTGTTTTATGTGAGTACCCTGTATATTGTTTAAATAAATACACAGATTGGTTTTAAAATAGTACACTATACGGCACCCCCTCTCTTTCATTTACTCCTGCTTCTGCTGAGAGACAAAGACGAAAGGAGAATCTACTTGGGTCCAGATATATAAATATCCATTTAGATCCAGGGACACGGGAGAAGAAGCTGATACTGCCAGTGTTCTTGTATATGCGGTTACCTCTTTACCACAAGGTAAGGGACCACTACTTATCAGTGTGTATTCACACGAAGAGGAGAAACACTTTTGATGTTTGATATCTGAACATTTTAAATACCTACACATCTAAATATTGGCATTTTGAAACACCTGCACTTTGGAATACCAGCACATTGAAATATTTTTTGCACGATTGAATATTAGCACATTTGAATGCTTATTCATGTGTAGAGGATTTTGAACAAATAGACTACCAGCACCATTTATTGTGTTATATATATATATTTTTTTTTTGCACTTTCGTTTGCATTTTTTTTTTGCACAGGCCGGCTCCACTTAGCACATAAAAACTTCTTATTTGCACTTTATCGCTATTTGTGCACTTTTTGGTGTACTTTGTGTATATTGTTTATTACCTGCCGTACATTGTTTACTATATAGTGATATCACTCACTTTGCCCTTTATTGCAGATTTTGCACCTATTGTTTATGCACCATATTTTTTTACATTTGCATTTTTGCACAGATGTGTATATTGCACTTTGCACTTTGATATGTTTTTATGCCATGATATACCTGAAATTGGAAGGTGAAGGTGCTATTAGCTATTTTTGCACAGTATTTATTGTCTTTTTTAAAGGAATGTGAAGGTGCTATTAGCTATTTTTGCACTGTATTTATTATCTTTTTAAATTTCTTCCCCTTATTTCTACATATTTTATCTTTCTTGTACTGAGATACCAGACAAAAACCCTTTGCACTCTGCACCTACTGGCTTTTTACCGGTACTGCTGTCTGTAGCAACTTATTTTCCCATTGCATCTGTATTGCTATTTTTAGTGCTACTTTCTGCTGAGAATACTACATTATTTTGTCCAATTTATCTTGTTACTATTATATCATTTTCTGATACCTCTTAGAACAGCGCAACACCATTTCTTTAATACATTACAATTCCCAATGAGTACGGTTTGACCCACACTCTGTGTTTGCAGCAGTTCTCTCTTTTTTTTTTTTCCCCTTTCTTTTGTGCCTTATACATGGCAGCGCAGGAATAATTATCCATTACATTATGGTGTGGGGTTGTTTTTAAGGGGTTGGGCTTGGCCCCTTAGTTCCAGTGAAGGGATCTCTTAAGGCGTCAGCATACCAAGACATTTTGGACAATTTCATGCTCCCAACTTAACAGTTTGGGGATGGCCCCTCCCTGTTCCAACATGATTGTGCACCAGTGCTCAAAGCAAGATCCATAAAGACATTGATGAGCGAGTTTGGGGTGGAGAAACTTGACTGGCCTGCACAGAGTCCTGACCTCAACCCGACAGAACACCTTTGGAATGAATTAAAGCTGAGACTGCAAGCCAGGCCTTCTTGTCCAGTGGCTGACCTCACAAATGTGCTTCTGGAAGAATGGTCCAGCATGGTCAAGCATTCCCATAGATACACTCTTTGTGGACAGCCTTCCCAGAAGAGTTGAAGCAGCTATAGCTGCAAAGGGTGGGCCAACTCAATATTGAACGCTACGGACTAAGACTGGGGTGCCATTGAAATTCATGTGCATGTAAAAGCAGGCATCCCAATACTTATGACAATATAGTGTATATTTATAGCAAGTCAAAAGAAAATAATTGAAAATGGCAGAGAAATCATATGAATGGAAAAAGATACATAAAAGTGTATGTGACAAGCTTAAGAAAAACATTTTTAACAGAAGGACATCATCCGAAGCTGCCCTGAAGAGTTATATTGAAGTTCTAGAGAAACCTGTGCCTACATATGCTAGTTATAGTTAATAGAAGAACTGGTGCATGTAACAAAACTATTTTAATTAATGGATTTGGGGAAGGCTGAAACTTTATTTCATGTATATATTTCCCCTTGGCATTTATATCAGAATGTGATGCCTCAGTAAGCTCAGAAAACATTTATGAAGAGAACTTTCTAGGGCTGAAAACCCACAGAATGAGAAATCCCTTTAGCTGCTGACTTCACTATATCCTTAGCAATTCAGGTAATCCACAGTAATACTGACCTGGCCCACGCTAGCACACCACAGAGATTTCCAATGTGAACAATAGAGAGACAGCATTAGTATAATTGTATTAAACTGCACACATACTCAATGCCTCTATCACTTGGAGGCTTGTCTATCTCAGCTGCCTTAAAGAGAGGAGCATATGGTGTGTCATTACCAAGGCCCGGGGCCTAGCAGAAAATAAAGCTTAACACTAAGAAAGACAAACAGATGTATTTGAAGGTTCCTGGCTCATTAGAGGGAATGCTTTATCTAAGAAGGAATTTGTTTAGATTTGTTTTTATTCGATCTCCAGGCTTCTGAAAGGAAGGCAATTTGTTGCTGTAATAAAGCCTGTAACCCACTAGACATCAGAGAGGCCTGCACTCAACACTTGTTTAGATGGTGCCAGTGTATTAAAACAGACTTAACTAAAGGATTCCTCAACCTCGGTCCTCCAACCTTTAAATAATGACACAAACTGCCTAACATGGGTTTAGACGGCCAAAGCAGCCATTTTATTTACTAAATAAAAGAAATAAAATCATCACATTAACATAATAATAAGCCATAAAACAATTTGAACAATGCAACCAGGAGGGGGTCTTTGGGTGTCCTTAAAGCACAATTTATAATTATAATTGCCCATGTCGTCAGGCGCATCCCAACCGGTTTACACATTAAGGACTCACACATTCTTACATTTTCCCCCAGGGGATGGGTCCTCCAGTTTTATAATAATACCAATAATCAATGACTCCTCAAAGACCCTGTGACCTGCCAAGCTGTTGTGAAAAATACATTTTTTTGTATATATGTTCGCAATTACATAATACCTCCCCACAACTCTTGACACAGCATGAACCATAAATACAGGACAGGAGGGTGGAGAGGTTTTCTCTTTGCTTGAACTTTTCGGAATGAATACCCAGTATTCTTTGAACGACCCACCCTTGCAGCCCCACCCTGCCCATCTGACCTTCAGTCTTAGATCAGGTAAGACCTACACCGCTTTCACACTGATCTAACATTGGTTTGACCCTTTTCTTACCTGTTCTTCCCTTTAGTCATGCTGACCAACGGTCCATTTTCGCTTCCCTGGGTCCCACTATACTTGTACAATATTGAATGGATAACAGTATGTAACATTATGAGAAGCTTCTGTTGCCTTTGCCTGCAACTACATTATAAAAAATCCTTATAATAATGGCAGTGGTGAGTTAGAAACAACTGCAACTAAATAATAACTTTGCAGTCAGGCCCAGATTGGCTGTCTTGGAAGTCTGACATTTGCCTGCACAGCCAGCACTTTTTAAAAGCAACTGTGGGCTTGTACAAGATGCTTTAAGCTGCTCGGAATGTATCCAAGACCTAAATGTGATCAGCCCCTAGTTCTAATTAAAGGTCTGCATGCACACATAATTGCATATATTGGAACTTGGCAAAGTGAGATTAAGCATACAGTTGGCAGGAAATGTA
Organism: Lithobates pipiens; assembly: GCF_037356315.1. Lineage (NCBI taxonomy): Eukaryota > Metazoa > Chordata > Amphibia > Anura > Ranidae > Lithobates > Lithobates pipiens. Next base: position 16,874,067 of record NW_027507790.1, read on the forward strand.
TGCCAAAACTACACTGTTTGTGGACACCTGAACAATGCACCTATATAATCTCATAGGACATGTCCTATTCCAAAACTATGTGCTTCAATATGGAGTTGGCAACTCGTTTTCAGCCAAAATAGCATCCACTTTTCTAGGAAGACTTTCCACAAGATTTTGGACGTTCTACCAATTCTGGAAAAAGAGCATTTGTCTGTTCAAGAAGACCTGACTCAATCGGTATTCCGATACCCTATACTGGAAACTCCTAAATTCAATAATTTGGAGCAGCGTCCAAATACTTTTGCTCATGCAGTGTCATTGTGATAGTCAGGGGCCCACAAACAATCGGTCGTAAAGTGTACTGGACACTGCTGAAAAGACATTGTACAGCAGTATCTAGAAAATATAATGTGAAACATGAAATAGGTCAACAGTCTCTCATATGCTGGCCAATTATTACTGAAACCCAGTGAGAACAATGGCTTTCCTGCAACCTTATGTCAACACATTAGAAATATGAAAAGACCCTTATAATATTCTGAAGTGTCTTTAGGTGATTGTAAATATTAAAAATAATATTAAACACGGTCCTACACATATTTGTTATACATAGAAAATAGGATGATCTGTATACATCCCCTTTAATCAGGGAGGTGTGGATAAAGCTTGCCAGACAACATTCAGTGACTGTGTCCATACAGTATATAGTGATAGAGTTCTTAGACTGTAGAATGATCTTTGTATCATGCTCACTTTAGGGTCCTCCCATACCACAGCTTTACATTTGACATGCACAGTATACACTGATAAGCGCTTTCAGCAAATTGTCATAGGTAGTGAAACAACCTGGCTTACTTGTGCACTATCATAAATTATTTAACCAAGGGAGAATTTTGAATCTCATCTGACTGATATTTTTTATGGGTTGGTGATCTGTATATGTTTCTAAAAATAATCAGCTTCATCATCTCTGCAAAAAAATGGATGAAACTGTATTGTGGGCCCCATAACTTCCTAATGGTATGGAAAATAATGAATCTTATATTATTTGACAGACATATCAGTGACCTTCTCATCTGACTACAGAGACTCAGTAATATTAAAAGCTACTTGAACTGATGCAGACATCAGATATATAGATCTACGATAAAATAGATCTTTCAATGATGATGAAACATTTTGGTCAATTGTCATATTTGAACTTACATGTTAAAGCTTTGGCTCGTCTTTTTCTGCTGTGTAGGTAAGGAGAGTCTATAGTAATTAAAGCTTCTTTGCTGTTTTCTTAATGCTTATTTTTGATGGAAAGCTTCTAGCCTCTTACGTAGCTAAGGACATTGTTCTGTAAGCTTTATTAGGTCTTTGAAGGTTAGGTATAAACATGGTGGTGTGGATTAATACTTCAAACAAAAGTTTTTGTGCTTATTTTTTTACCTTCAAAAGGGTTAATCTGTCTTAAATACGGTCGCTTGCAAATTTCCCTTTGTTCCACATTTCACATCTCGTTACTGCTGTTTTGTTAAACAGGCGATTCAGTCTATTGAGAGTAAAAAAGGCTCAAGCAAACAGATCCACTTTGCTGATGCTTGTGTTCATTTAAGGATAAAAATGTAATCAGGAAGAAGTTTCTTTTCATCTCTTAACCATGTTTAGAGCATGTAGTCATTTTTGTCTTGAAATTCGAATGTTTTATCTCTATAAGTTGAATAATTATAGGACCACATATAATGATGAAGAAAACACTAACTACACCCACAAACACTTCTCTGTACAGGCCAGGATAGGTCCATACACGTGCTGACTTGCAGCACCATTATATTCTTGCACATCAAGCAATAGAGAAATGGTCAAAATTTCAAACCAACTTTTTTTCCCCTGATGTCAATATCCAGATGTTCTCTACTACCATGTTTAAACACCGTGATTCTTCTTTAAAGTGGATCATCAAATAAAATTCAAAGTAAATCTAGGTAAACACATTCCAATTGTATTTCTAAGGCTGGATTCACACCTACGCATTTTTAGTGCTTTTTGCATTTTGCAGATTTGCACTACAGAACGTGTTCCATAGGAAACCATGTTAAATGGACTGAAGAGCAAATCTGCAAAATGCAAAAAGCACTAAAACTGCATAGGTGTGAATCCAGCCTAACTGTCCACAAAAGCTACCTGAGCTTTACAACTGTTTAAAAATTATTCCATTTGTATAACAATTGGAACCCAGATTGAAAACAGAACTCATCCATTATAAAAAAAAAGGCTACAAACCAAGAAGGAATAATAGTGATTCTATAATAGTGTAGGAGCAATGGTTGCAGTTGTGGCAACAACCAGTGCTCCAGGGTGCCCATGGAGTCCTTCTTTCATTTTGCCACACAATGATGTGTCTTCAGATTGCCAAATCATAATATGATAAGGACAGGATAGCTTCCAGTGGACAATCATCCGGTCACAGAAAGCAGCAACAGGGATGTAAAAGTTTGCTTTTCTCATGCAACCTTCCCCAACTTATTTACTCTAAAGAGAATAAAAAGGAAAACTGTTGAGGACAGAAAGTATCCATGATGGGAATTGAACATGGAGTAGTGGAATACTGGCAAATGACAATCCAACAAGTAGACATCCATACTGCTGGTACTGATTCTGTTAAAGCTTTATGGTAAGATAAAATATTAAGTATAATGGCAAGCGATAAAAAAACATCATACTGCACTGTGATGAATGCAAGTGGGGAGGAGGGTGTCATTGTTAGTGGCAACAATATAAAAATGTTGCAACTTTTGATTTTTTTTTAAATAAAAATATTTTTTTAGCAAAGTAGAGTGTTCCAAAAACTGAAGGAATCTACAAGTCTTAGATTCATAACAAAGTAAGAAAATAAGGGCTTTATTCCTCATTAGTGATGGACGAACTTCCGACGGGACGTTTCGCGAACGCGAAATGCGAACGGACCCAAACGTTCGCGAAACAGAACGTTCGCCGCGGGCCCCATTGACTTCAATGGGAGGCGAACTTTGCAAACCTTCATGTCGAATTTGCGGCCACGTGGTAATTATTAGGGGGTAAAACGTAGTCCCACCATCTGGACAATGACATAATACATGTATGAGGTGAATTTGGGATCAATAACTACAAGCATTTTTATTTTATTTGGGAAATTGTTCTAACAATTCAGGACTATGGAGCTAATGAAGGCAATGGAGGAGAGGGAAGGTCAGGGACCAGGGTAGGCAAAGAAGAGGGTGCAGGAGATGATCACCAGCAGCGTGACATACCGGAATGACACATGCACCGTGATAGAGGCATCTGACAGCAGCACCGTAATACAGAGCACTGACAGCAGCACCGTGACATACAGCGCTGACAGCAGCACCGTGACATACAGCGCTGACAGCAGCACCGTGACATACAGCGCTGACAGCAGCACCGTGACATACAGCGCTGACAGCAGCACCGTGACATACAGCGCTGACAGCAGCACCGTGACATACAGCGCTGACAGCAGCACCGTGACATACAGCGCTGACAGCAGCACCTTGACATACAGCGCTGACAGCAGCACCGTGACATACAGCGCTGACAGCAGCACCGTGACATACAGCGCTGACAGCAGCACCGTGACATACAGCGCTGACAGCAGCACCGTGACATACAGCGCTGACAGCAGCACCGTGACATACAGCGCTGACAGCAGCACCGTGACATACAGCGCTGACAGCAGCACCGTGACATACAGCGCTGACAGCAGCACCGTGACATACAGCACTGACAGCAGCACCGTAAGCAGCCCCAGGAGGAAGTCAGCACAGCACAGGGATGGTGTGATCCCCTCATAATAAGAACCCCCAGGAGGAAGTCAGCACAGCACAGGGATAGTGTGATCCCTTCATAATAAGAACCCCCAGGAGGAAGTCAGCACAGCACAGGGATATCATAAGCAGCCCCAGTAGAAATATGACACCGCTCAACCTCTTCAAAGAGGAGGGTAGGGGCATATAGTACGGTGTGCTTTTTTGGGTCAAGGAAGTGAGCCAAATGAATTAAGAAGGTCTGTGTGCTTGATTAAAAAAATAGTTTATAGACATATACATGGTCTACTGGTCACATGTGTTGAATTCCTCCGAGATCCATGCCTCATTCATTTTTAGAAATGTGAGGTAGTTAACACTGTGGTGAGCTAGGCGAGTACGCTTATCGGTCACAATCCCCCCTGCTGCGCTGAACGTCCTTTCGGACAGGACACTGGATGAGGGGCAAGCCAACAGTTCGATTGCAAATTGGGCAAGCTCTGGCCAGAGGTCAAGCCTGCCCACCCAGTAGTCTAGGGGTTCATCACTCCTCAGAGCGTCCACATCGGCCGTTAACCCAATGTAGTCGGACACCTGACGGTCTAGGCGTTCCCTGATGCTGGATCCGGATGACACCTGTCGATGGGTCGGCTGAAAGAATGACCTCATATCCGAAGTCACCAACACATCTTCAAACCGGCCTCTTCTTGCAGGCGCTGTTGGATTGGTACCCGCAAATCCTTCTCTGGGAGTGGGAATTGCTCCTCTGCCAGCGCACGCAAAAGCAGAATGCAGCATTTCTCGAAGCAAGGCCTGGAAGTGCTGCATTCTGACAGCCCTCTGCGACGGCGGTAACATTTCCGCCATTTTGTGTTTGTACCGGGGGTCTAAGTACGTTGCCACCCAGTACTGGTCCTTGACCCTCATGCTTTTTATACGGGGGTCCCTATTAAAACACTGGAGCATGAAGGCCCCCATTTGCACTAAAGTGGAAGCGGTGTGGTGGCCTGGCTCCTGCTCATCATCCAGGATAATGTCGTCCTCTTCATTCTCCTCTCCCCATCCACGCACAACAGGGATCCCAGAAAGGTTTAAAGCATGCTCTTCTTGCTCCTGCTCATCCGCCCCGGCACCATCCTCCTCTGACTCCTCATCAGACTCCTGTTGTTGACTTGTCTCAGATAGAGTAGCCCCCCCTGGGAATTCATCCAGCATTGCGACTTCCTCATCTTCCCGCTCCTGCTCCTCCACAGCCTGATCAATGACACGACGCAATGCACGCTCCAGAAAGAAGGCATAAGGTACCATGTCACTGATGGCGCCATGGCTGCGACTGACCAGTTTGGTGATCTCCTCAAATGGCCGCAGAAGTCTGCATGTGTCGCGCATGAGCAGCCACTGGCGCGGTGAAAAAAAACCCAGCTCCCCAGAACCGTTTCTTTCGCAGAGTTCATACAGGTAGACGTTAACTGCACGTTTCTGCTGGAGCAGCCTATCAAGCATATAGAAGGTTGAGTTCCATCGCGTCGGGCAATCACAAATAAGACGTCTGACCGGCAGATGGTGTCGCCGCTGAATGTCAGCAAGGCGAGCCATGGCCGTGTAAGATCTTCTGAAATGGGCCGAGATTTTCCTTGCCTGCCGCAAGATGTCCTGGACCCCAGGGTATTTGACAAGGAATCGCTGCACGACCAAGTTTAAGACGTGTGCCATGCACGGCACGTGCGTGATTTTGCCCTGTTTCAATGCGCTAAGCAGATTGGCACCGTTGTCACACACCACTTTACCAACTGTCAAATTGAGCGGTGTTAGCCACTCATCTGCCTGTGAACGCAAAGCTGAAAGGAGTGCCGGGCCAGTGTGGCTCTTTGCTTCCAGGCACAACAGACGCAGCACGGCATGGCAACGTCTCACCTGGCATGTGGAATAGGTTCTGGGGAGCTTGGGCGGTGCAGTGGAAGAGACGCTAGCAGCGGAAAAGGAGGAGGCAGCTGAGGAGGAGAGGGAGGAGGATGGAGTAGGAGGAGGAGAAGAAGAGTCAGGCCTGCATGCAATCCGTGGCGGTAAAACCAAATCTACACGGGTGCCACGGGTTACATGCTTGACGGCCGTCAGAAGGTTCACCCAGTGGGCAGTAAAACTGATATACCTTCCCTGCCCGTGTTTGCTAGACCACGTGTCTGTGGTCAGATGTATCTTGGCACCGACACTGTGTGCCAGAGATACATTCACTTGCCGCTGAACATGGCCATATAGCTCTGGGATGCCCTTCTCTGAGAAATACTTCCTTCCTGGGACCTTCCATTGTGGTGTTCCAATGGCCACAAATTTGCGAAAGGCCTCCGAGTCCACCAGTTTATATGGCAGTAGTTGGCGGGCTATGAGTTCTGACAAGCCAGCCGCCAACCGTTGGGCAAGAGGGTTATCCGGCATCATCATTTTTTTACGCTCAAACATTAGGCCCACGGAAGCCTGCCTTTTTGCAGAAAAATGTGAGCTTGGCGTGATGGAAGGTGGAGTGGAGGACAATTGTGAGGAGAGAGGAGAAGGAGAAGTAGAAGACGAGGCTGGACGGTGAGAGCCTGCAGTGTGGCTTTGTGTGTTCCGTTGCTCCCACTGGGCTCGGTGATGGCTGCTCATGTGCCTTCTTAAGGCGGTCGTCCCTAGGTGAGTATTGGGCTTACCGCGACTAACGCGTTGACTGCAAAGATTGCAGATGGCAACGCTATTGTCAGCAGCGGACACGTTAAAAAAAGCCCACACTGCGGAGCCATGTGCCGGTGTCCTGGGAGCGCCAGATGTGACCGTACATGGTCGATGACTCGCTCCTGATACATTTGCAGTCTGCTTTGTCCCTGCTGTGCAATGTAAGTCATTGCTGCTTCTCCTCCCTATCTGCTGGTCCATATCTCCCTCTGAACTCCCCTCCTCTTCCTCTCTTGTGGGCACCCACGTGACATCACTAGACACGTCATCATCAACGTCACCTTCCCCACCGCTATAAGTAGAGATCTCGGAGTAGGCAGCAACACCGGGGACCAACCTCCTCCTTGGGCTGATCTGGGTACTGGCGTCAGACTGCTGAGTAGCGCTTGTTGCTACCTCCTCTTCCTGATCCAATACCAAGAGTGGCTGCGCATCAGAAATGTCCTCTTGATATGGATCGGAAAATAATTCCAGTGACTCAAGCGGAAGGTATGTGGTGGTGGTGGTGGTGGTCGTGTTGTTGGTGGTAGTGTCTTTGGGGGTGCACATAGCAGAGAGTGAAGAAGAGGGTGCAGATCGAGAGGATGAGGAGGGTGCAGAAGAGTAAGGCTGAGCGAGCCACTCAACCAAGTCTGGTGCATCCTTTAAAGTAATTGAACGCACCTTCTGCAACTTCCCACTTTGGCTCAAGCCTGTTGCTCCTGCCCTACCCCTACCACCCCTGCGGAAGGGCCTGCCTCTTCCTCTGCATGTCATTTTTTAAATGACCCTGTGACAAAACTCTTAGTCCCTATACCGCTGAAGGACTGCTGCAGTATAGGTGAGCGGTCAGCAGTGGTGCACGTCAACCCTATCTATTGTGGACCTATAGCGGTCCTTACAGAACAGCAGACTGTACCGCACTCAAGCCTATGTACCGTAGCACCCTATACCAAGTTACCAGTCCTTATAAGAACTTTTGTGGAACAAGCAGGTTGTGTGTTAGTGATTAGCAGACTGTACGTCAGTCCCTATACCGCTGAAGGACTGCTGCAGTATAGGGCAGCGGTCAGCAGTGGTGCACGTCAACCCTATCTATTGTGGACCGATAGCGGTCCTTACAGAACAGCAGACTGTACCGCACTCAAGCCTATGTACCGTAGCACCCTATACCAAGTTACCAGTCCTTATAAGAACTTTTGTGGAACAAGCAGGTTGTGTGTTAGTGATTAGCAGACTGTACGTCAGTCCCTATACCGCTGAAGGACTGCTGCAGTATAGGGCAGCGGTCAGCAGTGGTGCACGTCAACCCTATCTATTGTGGACCGATAGCGGTCCTTACAGAACAGCAGACTGTACCGCACTCAAGCCTATGTACCGTAGCACCCTATACCAAGTTACCAGTCCTTATAAGAACTTTTGTGGACCAAGCAGGTTGTGTATTAGTGTTTAGCAGACTGTACGTCAGTCCCTATACCGCTGAAGGACTGCTGCAGTATAGGGCAGCGGTCAGCAGTGGTGCACGTCAACCCTATCTATTGTGGACCGATAGCGGTCCTTACAGAACAGCAGACTGTACCGCACTCAAGCCTATGTACCGTAGCACCCTATACCAAGTTACCAGTCCTTATAAGAACTTTTGTGGAACAAGCAGGTTGTGTGTTAGTGATTAGCAGACTGTACGTCAGTCCCTATACCGCTGAAGGACTGCTGCAGTATAGGGCAGCGGTCAGCAGTGGTGCACGTCAACCCTATCTATTGTGGACCGATAGCGGTCCTTACAGAACAGCAGACTGTACCGCACTCAAGCCTATGTACCGTAGCACCCTATACCAAGTTACCAGTCCTTATAAGAACTTTTGTGGAACAAGCAGGTTGTGTGTTAGTGATTAGCAGACTGTACGTCAGTCCCTATACCGCTGAAGGACTGCTGCAGTATAGGTGAGCGGTCAGCAGTGGTGCACGTCAACCCTATCTATTGTGGACCTATAGCGGTCCTTACAGAACAGCAGACTGTACCGCACTCAAGCCTATGTACCGTAGCACCCTATACCAAGTTACCAGTCCTTATAAGAACTTTTGTGGACCAAGCAGGTTGTGTATTAGTGTTTAGCAGACTGTACGTCAGTCCCTATACCGCTGAAGGACTGCTGCAGTATAGGGCAGCGGTCAGCAGTGGTGCACGTCAACCCTATCTATTGTGGACCGATAGCGGTCCTTACAGAACAGCAGACTGTACCGCACTCAAGCCTATGTACCGTAGCACCCTATACCAAGTTACCAGTCCTTATAAGAACTTTTGTGGAACAAGCAGGTTGTGTGTTAGTGATTAGCAGACTGTACGTCAGTCCCTATACCGCTGAAGGACTGCTGCAGTATAGGGCAGCGGTCAGCAGTGGTGCACGTCAACCCTATCTATTGTGGACCGATAGCGGTCCTTACAGAACAGCAGACTGTACCGCACTCAAGCCTATGTACCGTAGCACCCTATACCAAGTTACCAGTCCTTATAAGAACTTTTGTGGAACAAGCAGGTTGTGTGTTAGTGATTAGCAGACTGTACGTCAGTCCCTATACCGCTGAAGGACTGCTGCAGTATAGGTGAGCGGTCAGCAGTGGTGCACGTCAACCCTATCTATTGTGGACCGATAGCGGTCCTTACAGAACAGCAGACTGTACCGCACTCAAGCCTATGTACCGTAGCACCCTATACCAAGTTACCAGTCCTTATAAGAACTTTTGTGGACCAAGCAGGTTGTGTATTAGTGTTTAGCAGACTGTACGTCAGTCCCTATACCGCTGAAGGACTGCTGCAGTATAGGGCAGCGGTCAGCAGTGGTGCACGTCAACCCTATCTATTGTGGACCGATAGCGGTCCTTACAGAACAGCAGACTGTACCGCACTCAAGCCTATGTACCGTAGCACCCTATACCAAGTTACCAGTCCTTATAAGAACTTTTGTGGAACAAGCAGGTTGTGTGTTAGTGATTAGCAGACTGTACGTCAGTCCCTATACCGCTGAAGGACTGCTGCAGTATAGGGCAGCGGTCAGCAGTGGTGCACGTCAACCCTATCTATTGTGGACCGATAGCGGTCCTTACAGAACAGCAGACTGTACCGCACTCAAGCCTATGTACCGTAGCACCCTATACCAAGTTACCAGTCCTTATAAGAACTTTTGTGGAACAAGCAGGTTGTGTGTTAGTGATTAGCAGACTGTACGTCAGTCCCTATACCGCTGAAGGACTGCTGCAGTATAGGTGAGCGGTCAGCAGTGGTGCACGTCAACCCTATCTATTGTGGACCGATAGCGGTCCTTACAGAACAGCAGACTGTACCGCACTCAAGCCTATGTACCGTAGCACCCTATACCAAGTTACCAGTCCTTATAAGAACTTTTGTGGACCAAGCAGGTTGTGTATTAGTGTTTAGCAGACTGTACGTCAGTCCCTATACCGCTGAAGGACTGCTGCAGTATAGGGCAGCGGTCAGCAGTGGTGCACGTCAACCCTATCTATTGTGGACCGATAGCGGTCCTTACAGAACAGCAGACTGTACCGCACTCAAGCCTATGTACCGTAGCACCCTATACCAAGTTACCAGTCCTTATAAGAACTTTTGTGGACCAAGCAGGTTGTGTATTAGTGTTTAGCAGACTGTACGTCAGTCCCTATACCGCTGAAGGACTGCTGCAGTATAGGGCAGCGGTCAGCAGTGGTGCACGTCAACCCTATCTATTGTGGACCGATAGCGGTCCTTACAGAACAGCAGACTGTACCGCACTCAAGCCTATGTACCGTAGCACCCTATACCAAGTTACCAGTCCTTATAAGAACTTTTGTGGAACAAGCAGGTTGTGTGTTAGTGATTAGCAGACTGTACGTCAGTCCCTATACCGCTGAAGGACTGCTGCAGTATAGGGCAGCGGTCAGCAGTGGTGCACGTCAACCCTATCTATTGTGGACCGATAGCGGTCCTTACAGAACAGCAGACTGTACCGCACTCAAGCCTATGTACCGTAGCACCCTATACCAAGTTACCAGTCCTTATAAGAACTTTTGTGGAACAAGTGAGTTGTGAATGTTTAGCAGACTGCAGCAGAAGGGCAGCAGTCAAGTATAATATCCTTTCTATATTTGGAAGAAAGAATATTATACATGTACAAGCCTATTACTGTACCACTGATACCAGTCCTGAAAAGAACCTTTGTGGAACTAATAATAACAGCAAGTCTTTAAAATTACCCTCACTGCCTGACAACACTGCTTCCTTCCTGTCCCTATACAAATTGGCAAAAAAAGAGAACGATTAGTGGTTACTGGAACAGCTCTTTTGTGGACCTTGATAGTAACAGCTAATGATGATGATGATGATGATGATGATGAAAGACTAATCTGGCTGTCCCTGTAGCATACACCGTCCTTTCCCTTTCTCTAAACTAACAAAAGACACTCAGGCTGCTGCAAGAATCAGCAGCACAGCAAACCTATCAACACCTAACACCTATACCAGTCCTGAAAAGAACTTTTGTGTACCAAATAGCTAGTGGTTTATCTCTCCCTACTCCACACAGGAACCTGTCCCTATCGTAACAGAAGAAAGAATGTAAAATGGCCACCGGATCGGGTGTATTTATAGGTTAGGGGGAATGTACAAGTGTCCATGTGCTGTCATGTCTCAATTGGCTGTCCTGTATCACATGATAAACGTGTCACCAAAGGTTAAAGTTCTTGTATACATTAAACACGTAAGTCCGCCGCGGCGAACGACGGAAAAAGGCGTTCGAACGTGCGGACCGCGAATGTCGGAAATTCGCCGCGAAACGACCGCCGGGCGAACCGTTCGGCCATCACTATTCCTCATGTTATGATATGGAACCATGCACACCAATTTGTTATGTCCCTGGAGCAACAATATATTGAGGATACTTGCTTCCAGCTCAGATACATTCCTACATTGGAGAGGAGAATTATAATTAAGTGGTATTTGATTAAACAGTTTACACAGGAGCATAAAAGTTGACTTTCATAGCACCACCCACTATACTAAAATGAGGAACAAACCCTGTTTTTTTAGACATGTGGTGGAAGTAAGCCTTTTGGTTGATTAAAGTCCACCCCTATCATAACCTTCCTTTTTCCAGGTTCAATAACATTTTTCAAGTGTTTCCGCTACTCTTTATTTATGTATCACATCAAGACAGGTAATTTAGCTTTAAGCTACTAAGTACAGATCTGCACTGTGTGTATGTGACTACTCCTCAGCATATACAGTAAGAAACAATAGGAGATTCTCTATTTAGCGATATTGTAACAGGATAGGCGGTCACAATCACAGCATGGCTCCCGCTTACTATTATTATTTTAAAATAGGGTCCATTCAGACAAAAACTTCTGTAGAAAGGGTTATTTGGTTTAGAAAATCAGCATTTACATGTCTGGGACGTGATGTTGAATGGCCACCAATCCACATAACGTGTTATCACAGTGCAAAAATGTAAATCCAGCCTAAATTCGGCCATAAATGGAGCAAATTTCTTTCCTGCAACCAAGAAATTTGCTTGATTCCCCTATTAATGAAGGCAGTGTTGATGCGGGAATTTCTCCTGCAGGGCCCATTGTCTTCTCCCGACGGGGGCGGGGGGGGGGGGAGCCGTCCTCATTGGGAGAAGACAGCGATTAACGCTAGCATCTATAGCAGCCACTTGCAATAATCATAAGCGAATCCAGCAGGCTGGTTGTACCCAATTGAACCACTTGGTACATTCAGCCTGCCCACTACTGGTTCAAACTGTGTATGGCCAGCTCTTTTTGGTTAGACAACAGTTTTTAAAAAGAAAACACTCCTGTTATCTAAAGTATAGGGGTATCTGGTGTGACACTTATCAACAAATGTATGCTTTGCTGAATCTCAAAGCGTATTGCTACATGGTACCTACAAGTATTCATACCCCTTGAAATTTTTCACATTTAGTCATTTTACAACCAAAACATAAACATATTTAATTAGAATTGAACAGTGCTCCATAAAATGTCCAAAGCTTGGGATATTTTGTTATAACCTAACCCTGCTTTAAACTTCTCCACAATTTTATCCCTGATCTGTCTAGTGTGTTCCTTTGCCTTCATGATTCTATTTGTTTACTAAGGTTCTCTAAGAAACCTTTGAGGGCTTCACAGAACAGCCATATTTATACTGTGATTAAATTACACACAGGTGGACTCTATTTACTAATTAGGTGACCTCTGAAGGCAATTGGTTTCACTACATTTTAGTTAGGTGTAAAGGGGGCTGAATACAAATGCACGCCACACTTTTCAGATATTTATTTGTAAAAAAATTTAAATAAAATTGAAAACCATTTATCATGTTCCTTACACTTTGGTCTATCACATAAAATCCCAATAAAATACATTTACATTACATGGTATGAATACTTTTTCAAGGAACTGCGTCTATATTAGACCTTGATGATTTTTTTTTTTTTTTTTTGAATACAGACTGATTGGCAACCTGTGGGTTTAGAAGACTTTCAAACTAGAGAATGTAATGACAAACTGGTGACATCATTGCAATCTGATATATGTATTGGTTGGCTAGATGGAGGGGGAACTCCATGTTAACCATAATGTGTACACTGTTTCAGACTCTATGATACTCTATAATATATGAACACAGAGTTTTCCTTACTCCCACAATCCCTTTCATTTACCCTGAAGTGAGAATATAATGTCAAATGTATCATTCAATAACATTGGTGGTAACACCTAACACTGCAGTGCCAACATGTGCCAACATGTCTGTATTATATTGAAAATTTATTCCAGCAACATAGTGTGCTTTACAACATGAGGGCAGACAGTACATTTACAATACAATTCAATACAGGAGGGATCAGAAGGTCCTGCTCATTAGAGCTTACAATCTAAGAGATGAATGTTAGAATGTTTAACCGACTCCTGACCAGCCACTGCATTTATACTGTTGCAGGATGGCACTGCTGCGGGAGTCTTCGTAGCTGTATGTCGGCTCTTTAATGGCACGCACACATAAGCGGATTTTCCTTCGGAAAAATCTTGGATGGTTTTTTGGATGGAATTCCGCTCAAGCTTGGCTTGCATACACACGGTCACACAAAAATTTGTTGAACTTTGGACTGTCAAGAACACGGTGACGTACAACACTACGACAAGCCGAGAAAATGAAGTTTAATGCTTCCAATTGTTTCCCAGCATGCATAGGAATTTAGCGCGTTGGAATTGGTACAGACGATCGGAATTTCCAATCAAAACTTTTTCCAACCGAAAAATTGAGAACCTGCTCTCAATCTTTTGCTGGCGGGAATTCGGGCAGCAAAAGTCCGATGGAGCATACACACGGTCGCATTTTCTGACCAAAAGCTCTAATCGGTCTTTTGCTGGCCGAATTTCTGAACGTGTGTACGCGCCATAAGACACTGTAGAAGGTGAGCGCGTGCACCCACAGTGTGTCCCTGGAGCCAACATGCATGCCCAGTGGGCACAAGGACCGCCGGGCACCCGCGATCGTTGGTGACAGAGCAAGAACCGGAATATGTGTGTATAAACACACAAATCCCGGTTCTGTCAGGGGAGAGGAGAGAGATTGTGTGTTCCTACTATGTAGGAACAACGATCTCTCTCCTCCTCTAGTCAGCTACATTCCCCCCACAGTTAGAACACATCAAGGGAACACGCTTAAGCCCTTGATTGCCCCAAGTGTTAACCTCTTCCATGCCAGTGACATTTATACAGTAATCAGTAGCTATTTTTTAGCTCTGATTGCTGTATAAATGTCACTGGTCCCAAAAAAGTGGTAAAAGTGTCCGATGTGTGTGTTACAATGTTGCAGTCCTGATAAAAATCACAGATGACTGCCATCACTAGTAAAAAAAAAATAATAATAATAAAAATGCCATAAATGTATCCACTATTTTGTAGACTCTATAACCTTTAGAAGAATATATATCAGCCTAAACTGATGAAGAAATTTGTTTTTTCTTTATTTATTTTTTGGGATATTTATTATAGCAAAAAGTACAAGTTTTTTTCAAAATTGATGCTTTTTTTTGTTTATAGCGCAAAAAATTAAAAACCGCAGAGGTTATCAAAAACTACCAAAAGAAAGCTTTATTTGTGGGTAAAAAAAAGGACATAAAAAGGACATAAATTTTGTTTGGGTAAAACGTTGCACGACCGCGTGATTGTCAGTTAAAGAGTGCCGTATCGCAAAAAAATGACCTGGTCAGGAAGGGGGTAGATTCTTCCAAGGCTGAAGTGGTTAAAAAATGTATACATAATATTCCAGTATCAGAAAGCACATAAAACGTTTCTATCTGGGTTTCAATTGATCTGAATATGTATATATATATATATATATATATATATATATATATATATATATATATATATATATATATATAAAAAATATCACCTAGAATATAACTGGATAACTTTGTGTGCAAGAACCTGTATAAAAGATATTGGGCTGTTGCATTTTTCTGTATACCAGTAGGGGGTAAATTATTTTGTATGTATATATAGAAAAACATACATACATATGTAAATTGATACACGCAAAGGTCAAAGCTTATTAAATGTGCATATTCGCAGTCGAAAGGAAACGATGCTTTGTATGTGTGTGAGCATACATTTTTTATCAGTGCAATGTTATTTGTACTATTATCTGCACACTGAGGCCCTGAAGTTCTAATAAGATCAAGGTTAGCTGTTAGAATCTATCCTAATAAAGGCGTTTAATTAAAGAGGCATTATAATTCCCCTAAGCGGTTATATGCGTGCATATCTCTGCTCTCAATCTTCAGAATTCTGTTAAAAGGCATTTATCAATTAACAAGACCTTGAGAAAGGTCCTTTTCGTGCCCAGCCATAGGGAGAGAATATAGCACACACACAAACTCTTGTTTATCTATTCTTATCCTACGGGACTCTAATCAGCTTTCTCTGACACTTCTCACATTCTTGTCAAGAAGGTTTTTTCCCCCCCCCCCTCTTTAATCAACATGTCAAGGACATTGTAGAAGACAAAACAAAACAAAAACGGACCTCTTTCAATGCAGAAGTTTAGTTTAAGGTAACCCATTCAAACTGAGCTTGGCGGGCATAGGAATGCTGTCCTTGAGAAGAGCATGTTCCACAATGTATACCATCTCATCATATGAAGAGGTCATTACATTATTGTGTAATCTGCAAATTTGCTAATATGAATACAATCTTTTGATCTCTGGATACCATGACTACCTGTGCAAAGGTGTCCTACAATTATCTATTCACAATTCTTTCTTTTTTTTTTTTAAAGCCTCAGCTAGTCTAGAGTAATTATTTTTCCAGCACATTTGTGTAGTCCAGGCAACAATAATATACACTTGCTGTGCCCTGTGCATCAGTTCAAGTTTGCCTTCCAAAATACCATTAATAGACTGGAATTATGCTACCCAAAGAGCTATTAAATGTCACGCCCAACTCCAAGCAAACAGCTAAATGTGAAATAAATTAAAAATATGTGATATTTCTAGTGTTGCAAAAACACACTGGTATCAAAAATCCAAGTATAACTCTGCTATACAATAGCATCCAGTGGTAACTGTTGAAAAATAAAGCATTCAAGTGGTAATACAGTAAAACCTTGGATTGCGAGCATAATTCGTTCCAGAAACATGCTTGTAATCCAAAGAACTTGTATATTAAAGTAAATTTACCCATAAGAAATAATGGAAACTCAGATGATTCGTTCCACAACCATTTATTCATAGGTCCTTCAGTTTATAGTCCTTATATAAAGATTATAGCAATGTGACCAGGTTGTGTAACCATAAGCCCTTGTACACGCGGTCGGAGATTCCGATGAAATGTGTCCTATCGGACCGTTTTGTCAGATAATCCGACTGTGTGTGGTCTCCATCAGACTTTTTCCATCGGAATATCCGACGGACCAAGTTTTACAACTTGTACGTAAAATTTTCTGACAAAATGCTCCGATCAGACATACTCCGATCATGTGTAGCCTACTCCGACGGACAAAGTGCTACGCATGCTCAGATCAAATTCTTAGACCAAAGCTATTGGCTACCAGCCTGAACGTAGTCCCATCGTAACGAAATAACGTCATCACGTTATGTACAATCGGAATTTCCGGCAACTTTGTCCGACCGTGTGTATGCAGCAGTTTCAGACAAAATCCGTCGGACAAAATCCAACAGATTTGGTTGTCAGAATGTCCGACCGTGTGTACAAGGGCTAAAATGTCCATCCACAAATGGAAGCCTCCACAAAGGAATTAGAAGCAAAATCCAGCAGGAGCTACATAGTATTAAAGAGATGAGAGGCTCCTCTAATGCTGTGTACACACGATCAGAATTTTGGTCGGAAAAAGCTCTGATGGTTTTCCCGACGGAATTTCCAATGGGATTTCGCTCAAGCTGTCTTGCATACACACGGTCACACCAAATTCTGACCGTCAAGAACGTGGTGTCGTACAACACGTACGACGGGACTAGAAATAGGAAGTTCAATAGCCAGTAGCCAATAGCTTCCGTTTCTTAGTTGAATCTGAGCATGCGTGAGTTTTGCGCGTCAGAAATGCATTCACGCGATCGGAAATACTGATAGAAACTTTTTCTGTCTGAAAAATTGAGAACTTGCTCTCAATCTTTTGCTGGTGGAAATTCGCCCAGCAAAATTCTGATGGAGCATACACATGGTCGCATTTTCTGACAAAAAGCTCTCATCTGTCTTTTGCTGGCCGAAATTCCGACCGTTTGTACGTGGCATTAGTGTAGCAATATGTTGCTAAATGTACCTTCATTAAATGTAACCATATTGCTACACTTAGAGGCTCATCTCTTCTTTTTTATACTCAGTTGTGACATGATGCTACTTTAGATCAAGACATCGCTTGTATATCAAGTCAAAGTTTATTAAAAATTTTTGCTTGTCTTGCAAACCAAGTTACTCTCAAACCAAGGTTTTACTGTGATATAAAACAAGGGGTCCTTGCATACAGCGGTATATTTTTTCCACAGCACTATTGTAAGTGTTTTTTATGAACTTTTATTCAATAAACTTATCCATACAGATTTACACAATGGGATGTCCTCTTTCTTTACCCACTTATATGTGATCATCAGGGCAGGACTTAGGGTGGTGGGGGCCCCTGGGCTTGAGTCACTTTCGGGCTCTACCTTCTATACATTACCGCATTTATCGGCGTCAGGCATATAACACGCACTCCAAGTTTAGGAATTTTAAGGAAAAAAACTTTTAGGTGGGAAGTTTAAGCAAAAAACTTACATTTAAATGCCCATCAATGCAGCCTTATCAGTGTCCATCTGCAGCCTTACCCATCCATCTGCAGCCTGCCCCAGTGTCATTTGCAGCCTTGTCATTCCAGTCTTGAAGTTTAAAAATGGCGGCACCGAGATACAGAGTCCTGTGTATCTCGGCGGTTCTCGGGTCCTCTTGGTGGCTCTCGGGTCCTCACGCAGTCCCGAGCGGAGCCGAGAGTAACCAAGTGCACTTGGCTCAGCTACAGTCTCACCCAGTCCCTGTGTTATGTCTATCATAGGGCGGGACTGGGTGTGACTGTGAGTGGAGCCGAGCCGAGTACACTCGGCTATGTATATCGACGGGGCCCCCTATTGGGTGGGGCCCATGGGCTTGAGCCCAGTCAAGCCCAATGGTAAGTCCAGCCCTGGTGATCGCATAATATGATCGTGGATGACGAGGAGGGAACATAGGATGGAGAGTTGACTCCATTGTGAGGCCTTTCACCCCTGCAGGAGTACATCTATTTGGTGAGTGCGGACCTAAGGGGGGAGCATGTTTGAAGAGCCACCGTTTTTTATTTTGTTTATTTATATACCACAACTTTCATTCAAGCACGGGTCACTTTTCTTGAAGATTATCATCTATGTGGATTTATGAACTGAGATGTGCAACAAATTTGTTTGTTTATAGTTTGAACACAATTTTTAAAGAAACAAACACTTATTTGTTTTTTTACTGTTTTATATTATTAGCACTTGAACACTTTATTTTTCAACAGTTATCACTGAATGCTATTGTATAGCAGAGTTATACTTGGATTTTTTATATTCACACACCAGTGTGTTTTTGTAACACTTATAGTGATATTACATATTTTATATTTATTATTTCAAGTTATTTTGTTTTTTAACAGTTTTAGCTGGTGTGGGCAGCAGCTAACACACCTCTCGAGTGCGGAACACCATATTTATATTTAAGCAACTGAATGCACAGTGGAAAAACACATACAAGATCTGTTCTACCAAAGGATTTGTATTTCTGTGTACCCAGACTACAAAGTTGATAAATAACATATCTAAATCGTAATGTACACAGGACATAAAATTCTTAGACCATGTGCTATATGCAGCTATCTTCACATGACTGGACACTGGTAAAAAACTTGCTAGGGCCACCCATATAGCCCTGTTCACTCCGTCAGACTCCAGTTTTTAGTCCGTAGGGAGTAGAATTTTTCCTCCATAAGAGTTTATGTCAAATGCCCTCTCTACTGTGGACATACTAATTGATGCGGTGAGCACTAGTTTTTGTTTAACAGCACCTGGCTCTCCACAGCCTAAATAAGTCCCTATGGGCACTAAAAACTAGTTAAGTCAATAAAGACTTTTCCGGCACATATTGATTGTGCACTTTATGAGGACTGATTCAATCCTGAGAGAATATACACTCCTTTTATTTATTTATTTATTTCAAGTACTTACTGTATACAGCACCAACAATTTAAGCAGTGCTTTATATATACAATCACCGGCCACTTTATTAGGTACACCTTGCTAGTACCGGGTTGGACCCCCTTTTGCCTTCAGAACTGCCCTAATACTTTGTGGCATAGATTCAACAAGATGTTGGAAACATTTCTCAGACATTTTGGTCCATATTGACATGATAGCATCACACAGTTGCTGCAGATTGTTCAGCTGCACATCCATGATGCAAATCTCCCTTTCCACCACATCCCAAATGTGTTCTATTGCATTGAGATCTGGTGACTGTGGAGACCATTGGAGTACAGTGACCTCATTGTCATGTTCAAGAAACCAGTAGTGAGATGATTTAGGCTGTGTGATATGGTGCATTATCCTGCTGGAAGTAGCCATCAAAATATGGGTACACTGTAGCCATAAAGGAATGAACATGGTCAGCAATAATACTCGGGTAGGCTTCCTCAGGTCATGTGACATGATCAGCCAATGGGGATTAAACAGGAATTGACTGCGGGAAGGTTAACATTTTTAAAGAAACCATGTCAGGTTACATCCACTACAGAAAAAGCTCTACTATTAAACAGCATAATAAAACAAATTCATAATACACTTACTAGAAAATTACTGATTAAGACCTACATCAATACTAAACCATGAAGAAAACTAATGATAATAAAGGATTTGGTAGATATAATTAATGTAGGTATAAATGAACTACCATTGAATAAAGGGGGGGGATAAATAAAATGAAATGAAGGATATATGTATATGTACAGTTAAATGGTTGTACAGTAACAACATGTAAACCAACAGAGGGTTATTACCCGTGACAAGACAAAATATAAGTGTTGTACAACAAAAATCAACAAACAATGATGCAGAGTCTAGATGATACTATGGATCTCAAGACCCTCATTTAACCCATTGGGGGGACAAAGAAGCCAATTTATAGATCCAGAATGATTCCCACAAAATTAAGAGAACTTTTCATTGTCAGTTAGGGAACCACTTGGAATTTATTAAATGGCTACAAACGTTAAACACTGGATGTTCTTGGCATGGCGACTTTTGAAATGGCGGGGACCACTGTGTTCATGAAGGCCTTTCTCTATGAACCGTCGGTGCTCACCCACTCGTTTTCTTTTCTCCGAGTTCGCATTGTCCTCCCCACATAGAGCAGATGGCAAGGGCATATTAATACATATACTACATACTCAGTGGAGCAGGTGTTGCTAAACCTGAAAAGGAGGATTGACCATGTTGGATAAACTGACAAGTCAAACACCCTCTTTTCTTACACTGAAAGGTAACAGTTCTATTATCAAAGTAGGACCTAATGTCCATGACTCTCTCCCTTCAATGATTTTTTAATTTACTGGGGACTACAATGTTCTTAAGAGTGCAAGTTCTTTCGAATGTGACCTGTGGAACTGGGGGTAAAATAAGTGACAGTTTTGGATCCACATGCAGAATATGCCAGTGTTTTTAATATTCTGAATAGATCTATATTTGCTGTTATACTCAGTTACAAACCTGATGGTGTTAGCATCTGGTTTTTCATGGATCTTAGGGGGTGGTATGCTATCCAAGAATTTATTATTCATCATTTATCAAGCTAATAGGAGCTTTGGATGCAAGATGCTTCAAGCTTTCAGTGTTTTTTCTTGTTATTAAATATTTTTTCTTGGGAGCTTGTTGGCAGTTCTGTTTTGGTATGTTGTTGCCCACCCCTCACTTTATTGTTTGGGAACAGCTCGTGGTCTAAGTAGTCTTGTGTCCTGTATTGTATGATTAAGATAATAGGAATTTTGACTTACCGTAAACTCTTTATCTCAGAGGTCTCAGAGTACAGTACAGGACACAAGCCTCTCCCCGTGTAGCTTGATCACTTCTTATTGCTTTCTAAAAAAAACTGAAGTCTTACGAAGTGGGCTGGGTTATATGATGTGCTCTGGGGGTGACCCTAGTATATTTTTTGCCAGTGTAAAATAGCATAAAGATAGCTGCATAAAACCCATGGGCTAAGAATACAAATCCTGTGCCCTGTAATGTACTCCAAAATAAGGAATTGATGGGTAAATCAAGATTCTTTTTTTTTTTTTACATTTGAGACAGTATATTTCCCAGTTTACCTCAATATATTCACATTTATCTTGGTACAGCATTTGTTTTACCATAACTAAATGTGCAACAAATCTAAATAAGAAAGTAGGTATGGTGAATTAAATAGAATTTTTCCTAACTAGAATTTTTCAGAATACTCCAACGCCTACAATCTTTAATAAACTAAATGAGAGCCCAAGGGAGTACAAAGGAGCAGAGAATGAATACAATATTCATATATATATATATATATATATATATATATATATATATATATATATATTGTCATGTTTTACCAGTAGATGTAGGAGTATGGGTGTTGCATTCTACAAGTGTACACAGGCATCCACATATCAAGAGGTGAACACTGTACATCACTACAGGTATGTACAAAGTAATGAGCAATGCATACTAGAACCCAGATGCTAATAATAATAATATTAAGGCATTAGTCCACCAAAAGGTTGGCAAAGTGGCTTAGTGATAAGCAGTTGTGCTTTGTAGTAACCGGGCCTTAGCCAGAATACTATCTGCATGGAGTTTGCATTTTCTCCTTGTGTTTGTTTGTTGGTTTGGACTGGGCACTCCAGTTTTTTCACACTCTACAAAGATAGGAAAATTGACTATCCATGTGTATCACATTCTGCATGGCATTTCCAAGCCAAGCATTTGGAGAGGATTGAGGAATGATGTGGTGACTTACCTCATAAACAATTGCCATAAAAACTCTTTGCAAAAGGGCTTTCAAACATATCAAACATATCACACATTGTGCCCAGAGGGCTGGCCCATAGAATTGCTGAAAATGTATGTATGTATGTATATATATATATATATATATATATATACTGACTATTCTAGAGGCTTAAAGCACTATTCCTATTTTCTCAATGACTCTATTAGTGCACTTTAGTTCCTGGGACTTCAAACCTCTCAAAAACTCCCAGGCAGACTGAAACAGAATCCTGGAACAATAATAGGAAAATCTTGCTTTTGGATTATCCAAAACATATAAGAAGCCCAGACTCAATCCACCAAGCTCCACTTATGAATACCGTTTAAGTTTTGAGTGGACTGTACCTTTAACTATCAAATAAGGGTCACAGCATACATAAAATAAGAAACAATCTGCGTTAGCAGTGGATATCAGGAAGTTGGCTCTAATATTAATGGGTGACAAGAAATTGATACAAGGTAATGAATGCTGTACATCACTAGATAACATGCATGGACTGTACACATGTCATGATTTGTAACTATATATAACAAGACAAAAGATAAAACACACAGTATACTGCTTGATATCATTTGGTGATGCTATATTTTGCAATAGTACATCTGAGAATGGAAGCTATACATGGTATAAAATTGGGTAACAAATTATTAGAAGTACACAACTGCAACAATGATTAAGGTGCTTTATTTTATGAACAGCTGTGGCATTGAGATGAATGCCTTATTATATTTTTAACAATTGTGACATTGAGATAATGTTTTATTATTGATGGATGCTTTCTATTCATGTCTGTGACATTGAGATGGGTATTTTTATTACTGACTATGGCATTTGATGGGTGTTTTATGTTTTCATTGTGGCATTGAGAATATTTATATTATTTTATTCACAGCTGTGTCATTGGAATGAGTGACCTTTTATTTATTTTAACAACCATGACACGGATTTCAGCAGTTTGTATATGCATATCCCAAGGTAAAATGATTAGACTGTAGAGAAATTGAAGAAAAGAACAAGGGAGGTTTCTCCATAGCAAGTAATCAGATTCTAGATGTTATTATTTTAACAAGACTTTTTATTTTAGGTACATTTTATAAGTTGTGACTTCTTTATTTTTATGTAATGCAGTGCCTTTTCTTTTAAAGTATGTGTTTTGAAGTGGACCTTCACACAAAAAACACTTACCCTCTTCTTCCCCCATGCCCATACCTATATTGCAGCATTTATTTTCAGGGACACTGAGAGGATATCTGAGGAACTTCAATTAGAAAACTGAATCTATACAATGAATTTATGTTTCTATATGTATATCAATATATCACCCCCTATATATATATACAGTATGTGTGGGGAGAATTAAATCATCCTGGTTCTTCTATGTCATTATTCCTCCAGCTAGATAGATCCCTCATGGCACAATCATTTGATTTGGTTCATGATAACCTTATTTAATATTTAATAAACAACCTACACTGTAAGCGAAGCAAGAGCCCAAATCAAAATGAATATAAATTGAAGACGAGGAAAGGAATATGTCCAATTCACAAATTGTGCAAAAATGTCCAAAAATATCCAATTTAAATTCCTTGAACATCATGTGTATGCCATATATTGTAATAATGTGCATAACCAAAAAAATATCGAATGACTATGCTTTTCTGGTCAAGTTTCGAATTTCATAAAATCTGAAAAAAACTGAAACAAAAACAAACCAAAATCAATAGGTTCATTGAATGAAGTGTTAGGTCAGTGGACTGACCATCAGTTACAGCCTATAGTGATAGGTCTTCCTAGTTATTTGAGGGATACCAAACAGCTCCTTACTAAGTTTAAAGATTTTACGTGGAGAAATGGGTTGAGCTGGGTGAGGTGTGAGGTCACCAGCTTATACTCATGTATTTCTCACTCATTGGGCTTAAAGGCAGCGTCTTTCTTTTTGTTTTTACGATACAGTGGCTTTTTGCCAGTCCATCAAGAGTTTATTCTTCTTAGTTTGGAATACCTTCTTACACACAATTTTTTCATGTCCGATGGTGACTACTACCTGCAGAGATGTGGGGCCTCTATGAGAGCCAAGTTTTCCCCTTCCCTTGCCAACCTTACATGGGATGGTGAGAAAGGTCCTGCATCTCTTTGCATGTAATAGTCCCCGTTGTGCAGATACCCTTTTTTATGCTACACAGATGACCTACTATTCATAGTTTCAGAAGAGGCTGGTAGTCTAGAGAACTTGCTTTACCTAAATGACAACAGTTTGAATTTGATGTTTACAGGGTGCAGCAGTTCAGTTTCCATTGACTTTCTTGATGTAAGCTTGAAGGGAGAGGGAAGCAGGGTAGTCACCAGTCTCTTCAGGAAACCTATGGCTGGCAATGCGCTCTTACAAGCCGATTCCAGCCATCCTAAACACACTCTGAGAGGAATCCCCGTGGGTCAATTTTTAAGACTCAAGCGGATCTGCAGCGATGAAGATTACATACGGGAGTCAGAAATTATGTTCTCTCAATTTAAAGATAGAGGTTACTCTAAAACCATCTTAAATAGAGTCATCAATATCGCTGATAGCACTCCACAAGAGAATTTGTTATGGGATAATAAAGCTAAGAAAATGAAGGACAAGAATAGGGGTATGATCAAGTCCAAGCATAATTCTTTCCCCTCAACACCTGTTTTTTCTACACTGTTCAGGAATATCGTTTTGAAACATCTGCCGGTATCATTTAATGATCCGATCTGTGCTGAGATTCTTACCCAAGGAGTTAAAACTGTAGCACGTTAGGGCATGGCCTGGACATGGCCGAGTAGAGACGTGTGAGTACAGGGCTCCCGGCTACCCTCCACCTACCCTGGCTAATCCAGCTCTATTTTCTATACAATGCTCTCCGCTAAGAAGCGACTCAACAAACGGAACAAAAAAGACAGCTCGGTCCCTAAAGCCCCATCCACGGGTGAGATACAGAGACTTTTTCGGCTCTCCTAGTCAGGGATGCTGGAATCCAAGATGGAGACTCCACATGCATCACACTCTTCAGGTCTAGCTATGGAGGCAGCTCCGACATCACCAGAGAGATCCATGAGCCCATGAGTCCATAGTATATAATATATACATCCAATAAGGATGACAAATATTATAGGCTGGGAGGCTAAAAGGGGGAAGAGGATGATACTAGTATACTATTTGTCATCTTTATTGGATGTATATATTATATACTATACTAATCAGTTAATTCCATAAATGTATATATGTACATGGAGTACAATATGTTTTGTCAATTTATACAGGTCAATTTCAATTATTTAATTTACCATCATGCCTTTTATGTTTTTTCAATTTTTTTTCTCTTCTTGTGGAGTCTTGCGCTTGTTTACACATATTTCATTATTATTTTTTTACATGTTTTTGGGCATACCCCAGACTTCTTGACCAAATGCCTCTCACAGTCCACGCTGTTCGTCCCGGCCTTTTCTGCTGTGGTATCCATTCAATTCGCCTCCTCAGCCCCCGAGCTGGTCATCCTGTTGCCGCCGTTTCGACATCAGTGCACGGTGAACTAGCCCAGTAGATTGGTAAGTGCGAGGTCTCCTTTTTGTTGACCTCTCCTGCCAATTACAATAATACCCCCACCATTCTATCCACCAACATATACCCACCAATTTTATTATTTCTTGTTTCAGATATAATGCATCTGCCCCTGATAAGCGAGCAGAGAGACTCACGAAACGCATAGGGCAACATCAATGCTTCCTGTACAATTATACTGCTGGGCATTTCTATTGGGGCACCATCGATGCTCCCATTCATTATTTTTGTTGGGTTTTCTTTTGTTATATGTATTATCATTGTTCACACATTGCTTTATCACGTATGTACAACTATCTACCTCGTATTATCCATGTGTATCAACTGTTTCAGTTACTCATTATGAACTATCATTTATGGATGTATACCAAATGTAATGTATTGATATTTGTTTTTACCTTTGCTGATAACTTGGCCACTATGCCGGCCAAGCACAATCATTTCTGTTCCACCACCTGGTGCTCTCTTAATGCCACGAGTCAGTGGGCTGCTATTGAGAAGGGGGTCCTATATCCGGTTCACTCATGCTTCTTGATCTGGGGCGCTCCATCCCCTTTACACCCGAACCTTAGACGTCAATGTACGGGCCCAATGACCTTTACCCTGGACCTGTGGCAGAAGTGCAACAAAACGTACTCCCTTTCCTCACCCTGCTCCCCCCTTACGAATGTGCTGTTTAACCCTATTATCCCCGATGGACTGTCTTTGGGTAGAATTTCCCCGTGGCTAGATCCCCCCCTTTTCCAACTTAGGAACATGGTACACCCTGTTACGTGTAGGCTTCATGCCTTCGAGACTTTACGTGGAAAATATGACATCCCCAAGCATTCATTTTACTTTTACCTACAGGTTAGGCACCTCTTTAGCTCCAAGTCTCCGACCTTAATCCTTGATAACGCCACGGCTTTTGAACACCTCAGCGCTCAGGGACCCCACCAACTACATTTAATTTCCTCTATCCACCGAATCCTCCATGAGTCGACCCCCTTAAATGAACTTACACATCTGTATATGGGTAGGTGGTCTCGGTTGTTAGACAAACCTATCACCCTACAAACATGGGATAGAATTTGGTCCTCTACCTTTAAATCCTCTAAGTATGTTACGCAAAGGGAAACGGCAATTAAAATCCTCATGTTCTGGTATAGGACCCCCGATGTCATCCACAAATATGACCCCTCAGTCTTGCCACGCTGCTGGCGATGTGGGCTTGACATTGGGTCACTGTTTCATATTTTTTGGCAATGCCCCCTGACACGTCCCTTTTGGATATTGGTGGGGACATTGGTGGCGGAGGTGATGGTGGTGTCCCTCCCAATCGACCCCTTACACTGTCTGTTAGGTCTTCCTGTTTCTGGCCTTCCTAAAAATACAAACAGGCTAGTCTCCTATATTCTATTGGCTGCTAAGAGGCTTATCCCGTTGTGCTGGCTGTCGGGCGCAGCTCCCCCATGGCCTAGATTCCTACAATTGGTGTCCGATATTCGGAGAATGGAATACCTGACGGCCTCGGTGCATGACTTAGTTCCCCAATTTGATAAGGTATGGGGGCCCTGGGATAGGTCGGGATATGGGACTCCCCTGCCTGTACACCCTTCACGATCATAGCTACCAGTAGTAACATCCCCTTTCTGTCATCTTCTGCCATCTCCCTCCCTCCTATTTACCTTCTCTATGTACTACCCCTGGTAACCCCCCCCCACCCCCCCTGAGATTCACCATGATGACCATGTGAATGTTATGTTTCTTTGTCTCCTTCTGGCCTATGGGCTTTTGGCAAACGACATTTTTGTTTCAGTAAACTGTTTATTAATTATTCTACATGATATGGTTATGCAGACTACCCTTGTGCCTGCATATATGGATGTTATTCTCTGTTTTCTGTAGTCAGTGTTTGTGTTATAATCTATATTCACTGCTCGATTACTTTGTATTTGATTTGAAAATTTATAAAAATTACAATTTAAAAAAAAAATATTTCTGTTCCCATTTGGTTATACAGCATTATGTAATTAATAAATTGATTTTATTACTTTTTTTTGTGAACATGTGCCTAATCTCTCCCACCTCACTCAAAGTCCCAGGGCGATTTCCCCTTTTTTGTGACTGAGCGTTCTAGGATCTCCCGGAAGTCTCCAGCGCAGACCGCAGAGAAGCAGGAACCGCTGGCGCACACTATCCCAAGAGGAGATCCGGTAAGCGTGGGTACACACCCGCTACACACCAGCTGCACTGCCCCAATACGTTTCTGCCCCCACATGCCCTCCACCCCAATGGCATGCACTGCACCCCGGACTGTCCTTTGGAGGTTGGGAGCATACTCTCCCCCTTGACTGAGACACCTCCATGGATATCACCTGTATGTATCTGCTCCATCTCCCCCCACGAAGCCTGGATGCCGCCATATCCCCCGAGATCATCCGGGTCAGTGAGCACACCCCCAAGCTGACACTATGTCGTGCCTAGAACTCAATACCTGGCCCCTCTCTCATGATCCACCTACACGGATCACTCCCTTGAACTGCTCCTTCCCCCTCCTTTCAGTTAGGCAGTAGTGCCATGAAGATGTCACTACCTGCGACTTTTATCAGCCCTCAGCCCAGTTGGTGTCACGTACCTAGTGGAAGAGCTTGACCTGCAGGGAGAGACCTCCCTTCGGCTCCGACTCGAGGGCCCTGGTAAAGTATACAGGAAGCACAAGATTCCAGAGTGGCACGAGTGCCTGGCAGGATCAACAGCAGCGGAGGGGTCTGAAACCCAGGATGTGCTGTACAGCGGAACCTCCAGCAAGATCAGGAGACAGGCTGGGAATGGGAAGGAGCTGGATCAGCAGGCTGGAACAGAACAGCAGGTAGGCAGCTGTCACCAGGACTCAGAAGCAGGAACTCAGGCTGAAGCTGGACTGCAGGCAGGAGCTGGACCAACAACTGGAGGCAAGACAGCAGACAGGCACCAGGAACCAGAATACTGGAAGCAGGGAAGTCAGACAGGCCGGGTCGGTGGTCAGACGGTCAGCGGAGGTACCAAAGCAGCAAGCAGGAGGATGGTCGGACAAGCTGGGTCGGTAATCAGGCAGACAGCAGAGGTACCAGAGGATTAAGCAGAAGGGTAGTCAGGCAGGCCGAAATCAGGTGCAGGCAGATAGAAGGGATGGTAGGTAGACACGCCGGGTCAAAGGTCACAGAAGGCAGGTTCTCAGAGTCAGAATACTCTCACACTGTAGATCAGACAGCAAGATCTCAATGTGACAGACTGAGTTAAATAGCCCATCTGGCCCCAACAGGCGCACACATGCGCGCACACAACCGGGCGCACACGCGCGAACGCGCGGCAGAAGGCCCAGACTGCCTTCCGCTGGCAGGATCTTTCTGACATTGCCCCCCCCCCCCCCTCAAGGGTCAGAAAAGGTGAAAAAGGGCCAAGGGTGAGCTCCGTACCTTGACGTTTCCATACTACACAGCCTCTATACTAGTAAATGACCATTTTCACACTGGTTACAATTTAAAGGTACATCCAGATATTAGCAGAATGGATGTTCGTGTTGCCCCTATATTCTTAAAGGGAACTCCATCCAGGCTACTGCTATCAGCAAACAATCTAGAATAACATTTATAACAATAATAATAGTAATACCAGGTATTTGGTGTACATCATCACATGCAAGCTGTGTCATATACAGTATGTTGGAAGGACAACATGGAGACTGTGAGATGACCTTCGTGATCACTTATACAACATACAGATGTATCATAACACTAACATAGCTAGGCATTGGAATGAAGTACACCAAAAGGATGTTTCTAGTCTGGCCATTCAGACAGTTAAAAAAATAGTCATGCCAGCCAGAGGAGGGGATAAGTTCAGGATCTTATGTAGAAGAGAGGTCTACTGGATCTTCCTTTTTAACACTAGAAAGCCTAGAGGGATGAATCATGAATGGGATGCTTCCCATTATTACCAATAGGGCTTTGATTCTTCTTTCCATTCAGGAATCTGAATATTCAAGGTCTGTGCTCTTGTGGGGAGGGAGGATACAGAAGAGAGGATTCACCAGCTGTTTTTGTTTTGATTTGGTTCTGTTTTTTTTCTGATTTAATGAAATTTGAAATTTGACCAGAAAAGCAAAGTCACTCAGTATTTTATTGGTGATACACATTATTGCAATACGTGCAATACACATGATGTTGAAGGAATTAAAATTGGATATTTTTGGACATTTTTGCGCAATTTGTGTATTGGACATATTCCTTTACTCTACTTCAATTTATATTAATTTTGAATTGGGCTCTTGCTTTGCATGCTTACAGTGTAGGTTGTTTATTAAATATTAAATAAGGTTATCATGAACCAAATCAAATTACATTGGAAGCACATGTAGTCATGCGAGGGGCAGGAAGGTCTCATGATTGTGCCCTGAGGGATCTATCTAGCTGGAAGAATACTGACATAGAAGAACCAGGATGGTTTTAATCTCCCCACACATATATACAGTATATAGTGTGTGATATATTGATATACATATAGAAACATAAATTAATTGTATAGATTTGTTTTCTAATTTCTCAGTGTCAATGAATATATGTATACATATGTTTGTGCTTTTCCAAGTTTTTACTTTTCATTTCGTTTTTATGTGTCTTTTTACGTGGGAAGTTTGTCACCTTGTTAATTTCTACATTATGAAATGTGTAAACTATTATAAGGATTCAGGTTTTAGAATTATGTGTGACCACTCTGCTCTACCCTTAAGGGGTTACTTTGATATCCATAAAAAAGAAGACTTCAGCTGTTTTAACTTAGTATCAATCCAAAGCATGTCTATCACTTGTAGTGGGTGTGCACAATTTTAAATTAAAGTGGAGTTCCACCCAAAAATAGAACTTCCGCTTTGAGCACACCTCGCCCCCTTACATGCCACATTTTTTGGGGGGAGGAGTGGGGGCTTAGTTAGGAGGGAGACTTCCTGTCCCACTTCCTCCTTCCGCCCAGGGACCGCCAAGACGGCGAATCCTTTCGCCTTATGCGGCCCCTCCCTCTAGACGATCTCCTGGGACACGCGACAGGTCCCAGGAGATCGCTTATCTATCCACTCAGGGAGCGCATTGCGACTCACGCATGTGCTGTGCGTGCCCGGCAGTGAAGCCGAAAGCTGTCACAGCCGGGTGCCCAGAGTGGCAATGGAGGCGCCGGCAGAGAGGAGGGGGAGAGGAGCGACACCCCGTACGGCCGCATCGCTGGACCATGGAACAGGTAAGTGTCTGTTTATTAAAAGTCAGCAACTACACTTTTTGTAGCTGCTGACTTTTAATAAGCCTGGTACTCCGCTTTAAGCCTGTTTCTATTTATTGTGTATATATATATATATATATATATATATATATATATATATATATATATATATGTATAATGTCATTGTTAGTTGTTTTAAGATCTAGCCATGAGTAAGCACCTGTAACCATGGTGTGAAACGCATCAAAGATCTTTTTATTCCTTCCTGTATGGACTGATACCATTAAACTATATATTTCATTGGAGTGAGGCTATGCAGATCTTTTCTTTCCTTTTGCATAAGGATGACATCAGTTCAGCACACCCGAAGCCTACTAGGATGCATCATATTTCCTAGGAGGCTGCAGGACCAATCTTAAGCCTCATACACACGATAGGACTTTGTACAAACTTTCCCTTGGATTTTTGTACAAAGGGCGTCGGCCCTGAACTTGTATTGCATACACACAGCAGGACTTTTTCAGCCAACTTTCACCAAATCATGTGGTTTTTCTGCTCTTTACCGCCACCTTTGGTCAACTGCTGTATTGTTGGCTGATCTTTTGCATTGGTTCTGAGCATGCCTGTTTGTACTTTGTACAAAAGTCCTATGGTTTTCTGTACACACGATCAGACTTTACTCCATCGGACTTTTGTTGCCAGAAAGTTTGTCCGTTCGCACAGCCAACAAAAGTCCGATGAAAACCAAAAAAGTTTGTCCGATGGAGCGTACACACGGTCGGATGTTGCTCCAAAACAGCTAATTTGCATGTTTGTTGTCAAAAAGTCTGATCGTGTGTATGGGCCTTTAGTGTGCTGCAGGTCAGGCATGGTAACACAGCTTGGGTTCTCCATCAGTACATACTTCTGTCTGAAAAGTAAAAGAAGTATGTAGGCAGAGAACAAAAGTCATCCAAGTAGCATTTTTAGTTTATTAATTGCTTTTCAATTTAACCAATGCAAAATGTAATCTTATATAAAATCATGAAGTATAAATGTGCATTTACAATATTTGTTTTCAGCGTTTCTAATAAAGGACGTGTATTATAATCTGTAAATATTTTCTTTGTATATTAGATTTGATGCTTAAAAATATTTTTAAGAAAAGTTATCTAGGTAATATTTATATCATTTTTCATTTTTAATTTAATATTTACTACGTGCAACCAGCAGATGGTGAGCTTCAAGTAAGATCCGTAACTTTCTGGTGGAAAGTTACCAGTTCAGCTGTGAAATATACCTGTATGGCAGGGAGATCAGATTATACTGACTGCATAGTAAATCATAGAAAAGACAAGCATGAGTTTAGGGTTAAAAAAAGAAGAAACTTGTATTCACTTCCATGATGCAGCATCCATGTGACACTGCCGCTGTCCCAAGCTGGCTCAAATACTGAGAGATGAAAGCTGTTCACATGATTGCCAATTAGTCTGATCTTGGATGCTTGTATTGGATAACAGTGACTGTCAGTCTCTCCAGCACCCACTCGCTCTGCTCCTCCAGCACTCACTGGAATGACAGGCTGGAGCGGTGGTGGGCACAGCTGGCTTTTGCTCTCAGCCACGTGCTGAAATGCAGAGCAAGCTGTCAATTAGGTAGTTGGGTGGATTCCTAAAACATTTTAAGGATCCTTTACCAAACTTTGCATGGGTCTACTCCTTCAGCTGATAGCGGGCAGTAGCCCACTATCAGCTGATTTTGGGTCACACGAGTACATTAGTGAACCATGGCACAAAAAAAGATTGGACAATACCTGTTTTTAATAAAATTTTTGTTTTTCTTTCTGTATAAGATCTTATCAGAGAGATATTCTGTTGCATTTCCCCCTTGATGCCCATACAAGAAATGGGAGTTGAGCATGCCACCCTCACAAAAAAACACAAACAGCAATGAACATGTTTTCAGAACTTCTAACCGTTCCTCACTACTAGAAATGTATTTTTGTCTATGTCCCCATTGGAAAGATTTCCCATCTATTCCTGTTCTGACAGAAAGTAAGAACACATTTTCTTAATAGGCCAATATATATATTGGCCTATTAAGTGCAGCTGTTATGAATAGAGAAGGGGGTGGGGCAGAAAGGATGGGCATAGATAGCTTTCTTGTTGCATGCCTATGACAGGTCGAGCAGCTGTAGTACCCTAGCAGCCATTAGCACAAGGGATACTTCTCATTGAATGTAAGTGCTGTCCCTTACAGTATGCTGATTTAGAAAGAATAAATAAACGTAGTCTTTAAAACTTTAGCGATGCTCACACCCTTCCTTGCTCTAATACAGGGGTCTCCAAACTTTCTAAAGAAAGGGCCAATTTACTGTCTTCAGACTTTAGGGGGGTCCGACTGTACCCAGTGGGAGTAAAGAATGCCTGATCTTCAGTATTAGGGGGAGAAATAGTTGGTGTCATTGGGAGGAATAGTGGCCTGTTTTTGTTGTTAGTGGAAGGAATTAGGGCCTCATCATTGGTGTCTGTGGAAGAAATAGTGCCTCATTGTTCATATCAGTGGCAGGAATTATGCCCCATTGTTGGTGTCATTGGCAGGGAATAAGGACTGGATAAAGGCAAGCAAAGGGCCAGCCCCAGGGTCACTGTTTGGAGGCCACTACTCTAATAAAAAGAAAAAATGACTGTCGAAAACAGCTGCACGTGAACACTCACACACACGTATATTTCAGCAATGTTATGTACATAATAGAAATACATTTAGTACATATGAATACGTCCACTTTTAAAACAAACGGTTCCATCAGTCCTCGTGGACTTAAAATAAGGAGACACTTGATCAAGCTCTTGTCTAAAGTTAGGGTAACTATAGAAAAAAAAGCCCTTTGCCTGTAAATTTGACATGTTTCGTTAGTAGAGCTAATATAAGATTTTATATGCAAAATACAGAGCTCCTGTAATACATAAAGTCTTTTTTGTATCTACACTTGCTGGCATACAGCAATATGTTTTAAATTTTAGATGTTGCTGTACAACTTTAAAATAAAGCCAGAACGTTTTACGAAATACTACCAGAAGTAATTATGGCTTTTATTTTATGAAGTAGGTAGTTGGATTGAACATTAGCAGAGCATAATCTACAAATTATGACTAAGTGATACAATGCAGAAGAGGTTTAGTGGTCTGGAATGATAGAGGAAATAAAGATGTTTCAGTGAGAGAGCTGCAGTATAAATCTTTTATTTTACATATTGTGTTTGACGGCCTCTGCAGGCATAGATAATTCTTGGCTCTCTGCAGCCCCAGGAAGGGAAAGAAACACATCACAATATTGCAAGATCTTGCAGTTTGGAATAGGAAAATAAAGCAGTATGAATATGGAACTTGGTTCTAGCTTTTAGTAAATAAAAATGATTAAGAATGTATAGCGCA
Source organism: Lithobates pipiens (assembly GCF_037356315.1). Classification (NCBI taxonomy): domain Eukaryota; kingdom Metazoa; phylum Chordata; class Amphibia; order Anura; family Ranidae; genus Lithobates; species Lithobates pipiens. Next base: position 16,908,371 of record NW_027507790.1, read on the forward strand.
GCAAAGATTGTAATAAAAGAAGGCTTCTCCCCAGTCTTGTGCAATGTACTCCACTGTACTCCAATGTTCCTCCAGAACTCACACATACAATGGCAGTTGATTTTTAGTAACTAAAATCTCTGACAAATCAATATGTGAAATCTTAGAAGTACAGCTGAGATACTACAGCAGTACATGTGAAGAATGGACTAAGTTTATATTCAGAGTTATATCATCTATGAGGCTCCCTGTGCAGGAGCCTAGGGCCTACTGCATATCCAAGGGGCTCAGCTACAACCTTCATGCTCCTGTCGCTATAACCTTCACGCACCTGTATTAAATGGTTAAGTTGTGCAACTTTATTTTGCAAGGGAGTATGGACTTGTAGGGCCCTTTCACACAGGTTATGAAAAAGGTGGTTAGGTCATGTTTTTAATGTTTTGTAATTGTTAAAATAGGGAGCAGATAAAGGTGTTCACCATTCAGCTTTAGCTTTGCCTTACGTTGCAGTTAGGCAAAAATAACACTGCCTGTAGAGTTTGGCAGGTGTTGACACTTTGCAACTGCCTCCATTTACTTCTATTGAAACGCACTTACTGTGCATTTAAGGCGTGGTTTCAAAGTGTCAGAAGTGATCATTTCCCATTTTGGCCTTGTACACAGGGAGTATAAGGAGTGTAGCCTGACACAACTTGAATGCCTGTTCAAGGCATTCAAAACACCTATTGATGCCATAGGTGCTTTAATACACTTTAAGACTGATTTAGAATTCAATGCCTGTCTGAAAGATCCCCTAGGCAGTTGCTGTCTGATGAGGCTGGCCATGCTGGTTCAGACAGTGCAAATGGGATCTCTCCACCTATTGCAATCATCCTCAATCAAAGTGATGGAGGGGTGCAAAAGCTGATAGCATGGCTAGGGTCCCATTCTGCCTTATTCTGTCTCTGCTGCTAGTGATTGGTTTTAACCATTGGATTGTTGCATTTGCACATTTATATAGCTCTTAAAAAAGTGAACACACAAGGATAGAAATATGGGACCCGCCTTTGCAAGCGCAGACTTTGGAGCTGTCATTGTGATCTTTGGTTTACTATCTTGGTCAATCACTTGTAATAAGCTTGCAGTATATATTTTCAGTGAGGTGAGAGGACCTCACTGCAGATGCAGTAAATGTGACTGGCAAATCCTCAAGGGCTTTCCATATGCTTTACAAGGATTCAAAGGTGCCTTATGATGACCAATGAGTCTTATGAGACTAGAAGGTCTAGCATTATTGGACATGCTCCCTTTAAGTATGGTAAAGTATGGCTAGGTGCACTCACCTGGATATTGTAAGGAGTCATCTATGCCTTTACCTGTGCTGATGTCTTCCTTGCCCTTCCATTTCTACCCAAAGTAACACGGTTTTGCCTATATGTGCCACACCCCTACTTAATTTGAAAGACCTAATACCACTTTGGCATGGCAGGACTTTAAAGACACACCACAAGTTTACAGTTAAAACTGATAAAATGTATTGTACATCAAAAAATCTTTTTTTTTTAAATATTTTTTTCAATTTCATAATAGATAAAATCTTGTTTTTTTACACCAAAATGGGTTATTTTCTTTTTAAAATTCACAATTACATTAATATATTTATAGTCAGACATTGCATATAAATGCAAACTAGCATATTCAGATATTTCATTCCACAAGCTTGAAGCGTTCCTTGGAATGTATCCACTTCATTAAAGCGGAGGTCCACCCTAAAGTGGACCTTCCGCTCATCGGAACCCTCCCCCCCTCCGGTGCCACAATCGGCACCTTTCAGGGGGGAGGGGGGTGCAGTTACCTGGATAATCCAGGTAACTGCACCCACTTCCGGGACAGCTCTCTGCGGAAAGGGGCGTAACTTACGCCCCTTTCCGCAAGTGCCCGCCCCTTCCCGCAAGTGCCCCACTGCCTGCTGGGAAACACACAGCTCCCAGAGGCAGCGGGGAGCGTCCTTATTGCGCAGCGCAATTCGCGCATGCGCAGTAGGGAACCGGGAAATGAAGCCGAAAGGCTCCATTTCCTGATTCCCATACCCAAGATGGCGGCCGCAGGACCCGACAGACGACCTAGCGATCGGCTTCGGGTGCCGACATCGCGGGCACGCTGGACAGGTAAGTGTCACTATTTTAAAAGTCAGCAGCTGCAGTATTTGTAGCTGCTGGCTTTTAAAAAAAAAAAAAAACGCGGAGTCCCGGTGGACTCCCGCTTTAAGAGATATAAGCTGACTAGGAGATCAATGACCAAAGCCCAAATGGACAGTAGACATGTGCGCCATCAATAAATTTGTTTTGTTTCATTCCATTACGTTTCGTAATAGAATTAATTATTATTTTGTAATTCGTGTCCGAAATTTAGTATGAAACACAAATTTTCGTTAGGTTCGTTAACTTTTCATAACAATTACGAATGTTCGTTATGATGAATTTATCATTATGAGGGGCTCCCACCATCCCTGTGCTGTGCTGACTTCCTGGGTTTTTAACTTTTAGGTTTGTTAACTTTTTGTAACAATTACGAATGATCGTTAGGAATTTGGATCCGAAATTCGTAAATTAAATTTCGTATTTCGTACAGAATTCGGAAGCATAGCAATTCGTATTTTGGATCCTCCCGAATGTACAAATTTACCGAAATTTGTACAAATTTTTGATTCGTACGAAACTAATTGCACATGTCTAAATTGGACAGGCAAGGGGAGCGTGGCCTAGCGCAAGGCGAGAACGGATGTGTAAGCGCCCAGCTCCCGCTCCCGTCTCTTTTCCTGCCGGCAGCAGCACGGACCGAGGCCGCCACATAACTCCACATGAGCAGGAGGGGACCCAGCAACACCCCCCCGCTCCTCCGGGACTTCAAAAACGGGCTACATAGGGAGCTATTTCCCCGCGAAAGGCGCCGGACACAGAGCGGCCTCCACTCCCAAGATGGCGGCGACCCGCTTCACGGCCGCACATGCAGTGCGGGCCGCATCTCAGGTACAGTGACCAGCCCCACTCCCCCCGCTCCCCGGACCTAGATGGGGACCCCCCAGGCAGCCCCTCTCCATCCAGGAGCCCGTCCCCCCAGGGCCACGCACAGAGGGATAGCTGGGATATGGAGGCCTACCTTAAAACCCTCCCCACTAAGCAGGACATTGAATCCTATATTAACAGGCTGGAAAGGTCTTATGATAGAAAGATGAATAACCTCCGCAAGGATATTGGGCATAGATTGGAAGATATTGAACACTCAGTGGAGGAAACGATCTCCAGGTTATCTGAACAGGACACCATATTGCAGGAACACACTAATCAAATCCAGCAGCTATTTTATGGTTTGGTTGACCAGGGAAATAGGAGTCGTCGCAATAACATCCGCATGCGCGGCTTGCCGGAGTCTGTTGAAAACAAGGACTTGCTTGCGGCGGCCACAAAAGTGTTTAACCAACTGCTTAACAAGCCTGAGGACTCCCTGATTGAAATTGATCGTATTCACAGATCTCTGGGCCCCCGCAACCAGAACTTGGCTTACCCTAGAGATGTTATTTGCCGTGTGCACTTTTTCAATGTCAAATCAGACATTATGCAAGCTGCCAGACATCAGGAGACCATCTTGTTTAACGAGACCCCTATCATGTTGCTGACGGACCTGTCCAGGCAAACCCATTCTGATGAGGAAGGCCTTAAAGCCAGTTACTGACGCTCTGCAAGCCAAACAAATAAAATATCGCTTTCCAGCTCTCTGCAACCCAGAATGGCAATTCTGCGACTTACCCGCCTTCCTTGGAACTTTTGAGCTACCTCAAATACGGATCCCAGACTGGCCACTTCATTCAGCCACACCTGGCCTCCCCTTGTCTACTGGCTGGACAAAGGTCACCAAGAAGAAGCGCTCTCGTTTCCGTGCCTCTAAATCTCCAAATGGATGAGACTCCCCCAACCCCACCGGCCGGTGGGGATTCTTATTTGCTGACTTTCCTCGGTCCACGAATCTTTGAGATATTTTGAAGGTTAAAGTGTATGATGTATATGTTGCATAGCGCCTTGGAAGCACAGATTCTTTTAGAGTTTGAACCACTTTGTGTTTCTCTGCTTCTGGAAGGGTGCTAGATTGCCGTTTAACCTCACATGCTTTGATGCTGCCTAGCAATGCTCCTTTATTAATCTTGTGCAATTTTTTGTTTGTTCATACTTCTTTTTTAGGTGTTTACACTTAGACGGGGGCGGGATATTATGTTACCGTTTCACGGTTCCCCCCCTTAGGACTAGCAGAGTCTTCGCTGACTCTGTATTTACAATTTCAGTTAGTTTTCCAGAGGACGTCCTTCCTACCAAAATGGACTTTAGAGGGTACCATCCAGCCAAAACTTTTTGTAGCATGTTACCTGCCACTCCCGGGTGGATTACACCCATGTGCACTATCTCAGGGCACGACAGGCTCATTTGCACATTATCTTGCTCTAGAACTGCACTCACCCTCCTCCCCTCCTTCCCCACTTACCTTATTTTTCCCCCTCTGCTCTACTCCACACCTTTCTATTCACTCCGGCTCTGCAGGCTCTCAGACTACCAACACACTTCACACCATCTATGTCCCACCTCATTATGGCAACCCCCATAGAACTTAAGGTATCCTCGCTTAATTGCAGAGGTTTTAATACGCCAGAGAAACGCAGACAGATACTGCATCACTTCCATAAGGCTAAAACTCTCATACTGTTACTGCAGGAAACGCATTTCCGATCTGACTCTATTCCCGCTTTTCAAGATACACACTATACTAAGTGGTTTCATAGCACCAACCCCTTGGCTAGGACCAAAGGGGCGTCAATAGCCTTCCATCGCTCTTTCTCTCCCGAGGTATTAGAAGTTGACATAGACCCTAAGGGGAGGTATTTGTTTTTTAAAATTGCCATTCAACAGCTGATTATAACCGTCGTTAATGTTTATCTTCCGAACCAGGATCAGCTCCACTTCCTCTCCTCCGTGGCAGCCCGCCTGAGGTCCTTTAGGTCACCCAACTTGATACTAGGAGGTGATCTTAATGCTCCACCCGTGCCTAGACTGGATTCCACTACCGGTAAGTCACACGTCACTTCTTCCTCCCTATCTAAAATGAGAGCGATCTTAGCTGATCTGTCTCTGGTTGACGCCTGGCGTCTCTTCCAGCCTTCCGAGAGAGACTACACATATTACTCCTCAGCCCACAATTCATACAGTAGGATAGACTATATATTCTTGTCCCAACCACTACTAGACTTGGACCCCCGGAGCGACATAGGCTTGAAGTTGTAGTCAGACCACTCTCCGGTACATGTCACTTTGGGACACATCCCACACCAAACGCGTAGAACCACGTGGAGACTGAATGACAATCTGTTGCACGACAGTGTCTGTACTGCAGAGGTGTCGACAGCCATTACCGACTTTCTTCGAAATCACGTTCATGATGAGACCTCTGCTATGAATCAATGGGAAACCCTTAAATGTGTGCTTAGAGGGATTTTTATCCAGCACGGGGCCAGGCTGAAAAGGGCGCATACAGAGGACATTAAACGCTTATTTCACCGACTCCACACTCTCGAGTCCACGCATAAAACTTCCCTTGACCCGGCAACACTAGTAGAACTGTCCAACACACGCCGCGACCTACTACGCATCTTTTCTGACAGGGCGCTGACATCTCGCAACAAAGGTCGCTATATCCACTATTCCCAGGCGAACAAATGTGGGAAACACTTGGCCAAGGTCTTACACCCCAGACAGCAAAGACAAAATATCCCATTTCTAGTCACCAATACAAGACAAAAACGGCATAAGAACTCAGAAATTGTTTCTGAATTCAGGGACTATTATTCATCCCTCTATAACCTCCAACCGCAAGCTGTCAGGGACACGCAGGCTACCACGACCACATTGGACTTACAAGGTTATGTGCAGGACACAGCCCTTCCTACCATGACGCCCACGGAGGCTGATGATTTAGAACTGCCGCTGACTACCACAGAATTCTTGACTGCGATTAAGGGACTGAAGACGGGGAAAAACCCGGGCCCGGATGGGTACACACCAAAACGTTTGCGCAACAATTGGCCCATATTATGACTCGTGCATTTGGGGGAATAGATGATACCCACCCCCTATCCTCCCACATCCTCCAAGCCCAAATAGTGGTATTGCCCAAGCCCGGAAAAGATCATTCTCATTGCAGTAACTACAGACCCATTTCACTCCTTAATGTCGATCTCAAACTTTTTGCCAAGATTCTAGCCACTCGTTTAGCCCCTCTTTTGCCATCCTTAGTGCACAGTGACCAGGTTGGTTTTGTCCCACACCGGGAGGCTCGCGACAACACTACTAAGACGTTGCATCTTATTTCATATGCCCAACAACGTAACATTCCGATGTGTCTACTAGCGTGCGACGCTGAGAAAGCATTCGACCGTGTAAACTGGTCCTTCCTACGAGCAACACTTGTACAAATAGGGATGGGGCCAAAGTTACTATCTAAGGTGATGTCCTTATAGTCTAATCCCTCTGCAAAAGTGGCAACGAATGGAGACTCCTCTGAGTCACTCCCGATTAGAAACGGTACCAGACAGGGGTGCCCCTTGTCGCCCCTGCTGTTTGCGCTCACGATTGAACATCTCGCACAAGCGATTCAGGCCAACCCTGCCATTCACAGGATCCCGACCCCCACGGAACCCAGCAAACTCTCATTATACGCGGATGACCTGCTAAACTACATTACACAACCGCTAACTAGCATCCCGGCTTTGCTACACGAGCTTGACCGCTTCGGGGCGCATAGTAACTTTAAATTAAATATGACAAAAACGGAGGCCTTGAATATATCTCTGAAGCCACGAACAGTATCTTTACTAAAACAGAGGTTCCCATTTAAGTGGCAACTTCAGAGACATCTATGCCTTGAATTACAGCCCCATGTTGGCGAAAATTTGTCACTCGCTGGAATCTTGGCATAACCTCAAACTATCCTGGTGGGGGGCGTATGAATGTGCTAAAAATTGACATCCTGCCTAAGCTACTGTACTTGTTTCAGACATTACCCATAACTCTTCCCCTGGCTTTTTTCCGCTCATTTCGCTCCTTGGCGGTTAAGTTCGTCTGGCAGAATCACCCACCCAGACTAAGACATAGGATTTTATGCACCCCTAAGGACAAAGGGGGCATGGGTCTCCCGGTCTTTCAGTTATACCACCTATCAGCCATCTCGTCACGACTCCTTGAATGGTTTCCATGCCCCTTGACTAAACCATCCGCGATAATTGAACAAACCATGGCTCAGGTTGACCTCAGAGCCCTCTTATGGGGCTATCATGCGAAATTTCGCACCATGCCCGGACTATCCCCTTTGATGATAGCAGCACTCACCCTCTGGTACCGCAAACAAACGGCCCTTCACCTCTCCACGGATCCGAGCCCGTTGTCACCCCTATTTGATAATCCGGCAATCCCGACACTGCACACGGGGAGACAATGCGGCTCTTACTCTAGGGACCAGTGGCCTACCGCCAAACAGTATGTACAGACTTCCACCGGTCTGTTTTGGGCACCTGTAGACCCCCGACCATTGACTCAGATAGACTGGCTCTCCAGACTAACTATAACGCAATACTGTAAGTCACTCCATCTCTCCGGCCAGGTACATAGGCCTCTCACAACCTTTTTAAACACTCATTATCTCTGATCTACAAGGACATCCAACTACATTCTTATGACACTCTTCCAAATTACACACAAAAATGGTCCAGGGACCTTGGCACTGAATTATCCACGACACACTGGAACACATCGTTTATGATCACTCACAAATCTTCCATATCTGGATTCACGCAAGAAAAAAATTACAAACTGTTGACAAGATGGTACAGGGATCCAGTCACGGTGAGCAAAATGTATCCCGAGGCTTCGGATAGGTGTTGCCACGGAGGAGTGGGCACGTATATCCACGTGTGGTGGGATTGCGACCAAGTACGCCCCTTTTGGGATAAAATATTCAAAATTCATAATGATTTGTATGATGTCTCTGTGTTACCGACACCACAAATAGCTTTGCATTCCATGCTCCCAGGACCCCTGCGCTCGCACCGAAAGAGTCTGTTCCGGTTCTTTCTGTCCGCAGCCTGTCATGTCATCTCACAGTTCTGGAAAAAGGATGTTGTCCCCCCGATTGCAAGGTGGACTGATGCCATGAACGATATTATGCTCATGGAGGAACTGCACGCCAAACGAACTGACAAATGGGATAAATATATGTCCCTCTGGTATCCCTGGCTCCTTCACTCCTCATCGGCCTGCTTTCTCAGTAGTGTGGCTTAGTGACAAGGAGGCCTTGCAAACATGGGGCATGGGCAGACTAATCGGAGTGGTCTCATGGATCAAAGGGCTTAACGCGGACCCCCAGGTGGACTATCCGGGACCTTTCTTGTTGAATCCCCCTTCTTGACACCCTGCCTCCCCTACCTAAGTGGACCAAGAGGTCACACGAGCGGCAAACCTGCCTCATGCCATGTAGGCTACCATTTTAGGCTCACAGGCTCCCTGACTACATAGACCCCCCAAACAGGGTCCTTGTATGGACATAACCGTAGAAGAGGGTGTATGATAATTTCCTTCTTGTGTGGGTTTTACTGTATAACTTGATGAGCTAACTCTGCAGATGCCTGTAAGTTGTTTTGTAAGCAATGCACTCCCTACCCTTCCCCCCTTCCCCAACCTTCTTCATTCTGTACCCCCCTTCCCCCTCAACTCTTATTGTATTAAACTGTTACCTGGTTTGTAACAATAAACAAATATTCAACCTTAAATTGGACAGGCAAGGTCAGTGAGCAAGTCCCACCTAGGGCATCAACACACAGGAGGACCCCACCTAGGTCCAGCTAATCATACATGGATCAAATTAGCAGTTTTATAAAGGATTATAAGAAGGTGAGATTATCTAGTCCAACAAGTTCTCTCACAAACACGCTTTCCAGGACCAGAAAAAAAGAACCTTGCTTTAAGTCCTGCCACAGCCCAAAACAAGGCCTCCTCAATCATTGAATCGCCTCATTGGTCTTGTGTGTGGGTCATTCCTGTCACCAAGGGTGTGAACGAGATTTTATCTGTTACGACTTTGAAAAAGAATATAATTTTGATGTACAATAAGCTATAATTTTTAACTTTATACTTGTGGTGTGCCGCCATGCCAAAGTTCCACCATGCCAAAGTGGTATTATAGCTCTACCCAAAGCCCCATTACATCTGTCATGTTCTCATTTACACAGCCAGGGAGGTCTGACAAGTCGAAACCCTCTACCAACATACTTGATCCAGGCCACTGACTCACTAGGAAGTGAAGCCAAGATCAAGGTACCATTCTTGAAGCTTTCACCTTTAAAACTCATCTCCAGCAAAACCTGAGTAAGGGCTCATGTGGATGAGCATTCTTGTCAAATGCTGATTTTGCTATATAAACACAGTTTGACTGTGTTTGGCCTGCTTTACATGCAGTTCAAACACCACTAAACTGCAAAACAGGTCAAATGTAGCCTGAGAACTGCCATGTGTACTGTTCAAATAGAGTCAATGTAATTTTACTGATGTGTTTCCAATGAACAACACAGGAATTTCCCTTTATTAGAAGCTGGATTTAACAATCTGATGGGTCTCTGGGTATATACAATTCATGGTATTTCATTTCAGGTATTTTCGTTATCGTTAACAAACAATAACGAAAGTGCAGAATTCGAAAAATGAAAGATCCGACATAAACAAATGCTTTATTTTCGTTGCAACAACAGTTTGTTATAGATAGGAGTTATAGATAGGAGTTTTGACATTACGCTGACAATAACAATCTGTGTCTATCAAACCTGTAGTCGAATGTGCCTAACCTTAACTCTATTAGTCCAAGACTCCTCCGCTATCTTCTTGTAGCTCTTTTGCTAGCGGAGGAGTCCGGCTTTCTTCCTCGCCGCAGGCCTCTTCTCCCGACTTCGGGGGTCTTGTCCCCCTCTTCGGTCCTTCTGCTGGGCCACCGCACCTTCTTATAGCTCTTTTACAGGCGGTGGCCCAGTCTTCTGTCGCGGCCGCCGCCGCCTTCCGTTCTTCTTCTTCTCCTTCTTCTCCAGGAGATGTTGACTCGACGCTCTCTCCGGCCACAATGCCAGGGACGCACTGCGCGGCCACTTATATAGGGACAAGGGGCGGTGTCACATGGCTTTATGTCACATGGGTTGGTGTCACATGGTGACCCCGCCCCCTTACAATGTCACAGTCCCCATGTGACCAACCCATGTGACATAAAGCCATGTGACACCGCCCCTTGTCCCTATATAAGTGGCCGCGCAGCGCGTCCCTGGCATTGTGGCCGGAGAGAACGTCGAGTCAACATCTCCTGGAGAAGAAGGAGAAGAAGAAGAAGAAGAAGAACAGAAGGCGGCGGCGGCGACAGAAGACCGCCTGTAAAAGAGCTATAAGAAGGCGCGGTGGCCCGGCAGAAGAACCGAAGAGGGAGACAAGACCCCCGAAGTCGGGAGAAGAGGCCGGCGGTGAGGAAGAAAGCCGGACTCCTCCGCTAGCAAAAGAGCTACAAGAAGATAGCGGAGGAGTCCGGCGAGAAGACCCCCGAAGACGGAAGACCCCCGGAGCTGTGCAATAAAGTATTTTATCTCATGTGTTGTGTTTTTTTGTACTTTTTTTTTACAGGTGAATGGGTAGGGGTACATTGTACCCCATACTCATTCACATAGGGTGGGGGGGCCGGTATCCGGGGGCCCCCTTATTAAAGGGGGCTCCCGGATTCCGATAAGCCCCCCGCCCGCAGACCCCGACAACCAACGGCCAGGGTAGTCGGGAAGAGGCCGGGCGCGGCCCCCCCTTCCCCAAGGCACCCCCCCATGTTGAGGGCACGCGCTCGCTCGCCCCCTTTCCTGGCCGGCCGGGTAGCGTGCTCGGACAAGGGTCTGTTGTGGACTTGGGGGGACCCCCACGCCGATTTTTTTCGGTGTTGGGGTTCCCCTTTAAGTCCATACCAGGCGGCGGGGCCAGCGACGTCTCCTTCGCGGGCCCCGCCTACCTGGAGACGCGCTCGAAATGAGCGGACTTTGCTCCGCGTGTGTGGGCGAGTCCGTTCATTTCAAAAGAAGGGCGGATAGTACGGCGGACTTAGTACACCGTATTAGTCCGCTCAAAAAGTGCCGTGTGTGGGCAAGTAGCCCGTTCGGAAAGTCCGACGGACAGTCTGGCGGAAAGTACGCCAGACTAAGTACGCCATACAGTCCGCTCGTGTGTACGCGGCATTACTTTCACTTACGATTGCTAGCAGAGAGAGACACACACACTGAATCATTTCAGAAGACAGTCAATCTTAGCTGGTCCATTTGTCAGAGAACCTGAATTATTTAGCAATTAAGCATAAGCACAGCAGCAGAATAGTGAAGCAAGCTACAGATCAACTTAACTTTTTCATAATAATCTGCTGCTATTGTGTTAGTGTTGTGAACTTGATAGTGATACTAGTGTTGCTAGTGTTGTGATAGCCTCAGAGGCTGCCCGTGTTGAGGGGGGATTTATTATTATAGATTCTATATTATAGATTGAGATTCTATATAGATTCTATACACCCTATCAGTGATCACTATTACCAGCCCATTTTCTGTTTGAACTATATACATTCAACATGAACGACAAAGATTCAACAAAGCAGCGAAAAACATACAAACGTTGAATCTTTGGCTAATGGCGTGTGTGTCGAAAGTTCTAAGAAGATTTGACGGAGTAGCTAAACTATACGGAGTCACAGTTTAGCTGCTCCGTCAAATCTTCTTTGAACATTCCACAGACACCATAAGCCTTTAATGACAGATTCAACCTTAATTCATTTGGATTTTCAGACGAATGCATTTTTATGAAGAACGAAATAAATAAAACTGAATTTCAGGAGTAACTAAATAAATGTATTTTTCGGACGAAAACAAAATATTTCAGTGTGCACATGTCTAATATACAGTATTATTACTGTTTTTACACTGGGGGGGGGGGGGGGGGGGGAGAGAGAAGTATCCCTATAAAACCACAGGTGGAGTGATAAAAGATTTTAATCACCATTGGTCTATTAAAGTGACTCTGTCATGGGAGAAATACAGGGGCTGCCATTCCTTATGAAAATGCTAGGTGCCTGGTTGTGCCGGATTTCAGCACTAAGGAGTCACAGACCCACAACAAGTATACAGTAAATTAGTGTCAGAAAATCAGAATCTCTTATCTCTGTACTTGTTATAGTCTGGTGATTCAGATAGCTCTAAAGTCAAACTTTCAATCTACTCATTCCCTTTGTTAAAAACCTTGTTAAACCCTAGAACAAGAAAAAAAGTGTCATGGCATCAGCACAAGTTTGAATGCTTAGCCTCATTACCCACGGTGAGGACGGACAGATGTTGTATCTTGTGTTGCATATTAAGATGGATATTTTGTTGTATACATCAAGAGGATAAGCATTCTCATTGCTGCTTCCAATGATGCAGAGTGTATCTCTGGGGGGAGGCTGAGTGTGTCTGACAGAGTGCAATAAAAGCAATGCGCTGCTCAAGAGTGCCGAATTGGGATCAGTAAAGTAACTGACTGCAAATTATTTTTTAAATTTATAGACTTGGGGCCCGGCAGGTGTCTTGCTTACTATTAAAAATAAAATCTCACCTATTCATTCATAGTTATGTTTGAGTTATATATTTGTAAATCAACATTAATGTAAAGGTGGATGCATATTGTTTTTATTATTTGCAAGATAATATTTATTTAAAAAAATAAAAAGAAATACGTACAAGAATACTGAATAAGTACGCCCTGCAGATATTGAAAGTGTTAGTTCACCTTCACAAAAAATAAATAAAAAGGTTAACTAACAGTCCAGGGTGAACCCTCTGCCAAGTGGCGAAAGCCACCCCAAAAAAGGAAAACTACTACAGTAATGATCAGGCACATTATTATTGTGTATACATGAATACAAGAGTTTCGGCACCCCTGGGAATTTGTTATGTATGGAGTATAGTTTTGCCGGCGAGCTGCATCTTTATTGTGGCACAGCTTCTGCCGACATCTAACTTTCTCTTTGGGCACATTTAGGGGCCTCTCCTGTAGCATTGCTGGCACTGCTGGTGCCTCTGTGTGTTGGGCTGTGGTCAGCCATGCCACTGGATCGGTCTCTGCCTACTATATGAAGGTTAGTTTGATTCAATTTATTGTTCCTATTATTTATTCTTTGTCTCTTTTTTTTTTCTTTGAGGGACTGCCCCCCTTTGTTCTTTTTCTTCTTGTTTTTGCAGATGTATTCATTTGCATCATATTATTTTCAGTGCCTCCAGGATCTCTGTGGGTACTGGTGGGCCTCCCTCTTCTCTCCCTTGGCTGGTATGGGAAAGCGCAGAGTGGTGTGCTTTTAATTCATACTTGCAAGCTATTTTCCTACATACTGTTTGTATCATCTACCTACCATTTTTGTAAGTAGTATTGCAACTACAACTACAATGTGGCACTGACTTATATAACCTTATATAGCCTTCACTATATTTTTTATCTTCCATATGAAGGTCCTTCAGGTTTTCACCTGAGGAAGAGCAATTCTCAAAACTTATTGGGCACTCGGGCAAGATATTTGTGATGTAGGACACTTGGGCAATATATTTGTTATGTATGAGTGTAACATGCTGGTATATGTATCTCACCCAGATATACAATATGGTTGTGCAAGCTATATACTTTATGTAACATTATATATGACCTGTGAACATTTTCTACATGTTATGGTTTTAATATTACAATAAAAAAACGTTGTTATTTTAATCTGTTGCCTGTTTGATATATGGTGCCTGTAATTTCCTTGTACTCAAAATCATTGGGATACTGGCACCATGGATAGTGTCAAGTCACACTATTGTAAGTTTTATAAAATAAAAATAAAAATGTTGCAATGTTCACTTTCAGTCTAAAACTGTCCACCACAAAAAAATTTCTGATTGCTGCCATCATTTAACCCACTTTTCTTGAGCCCAGACTGTTCTTGGTCAACCACAGTCTGTGACTTAAAAGGGAAAGGAGAAGCAGCACAAGTGCTGTTTCCTCTTCTCATACTTGAACCCTGCTGAACACAGACTGCAAAAGCCTGATACCAGGTCAAATTCAAGTACATACACGGTTTGCATTAAAACAAAAAAAAACTTTAATTATGTATTAATAGTTATAAGGCTACATTATCTTGTGCCTATTATGTCTGCCTATAGTTCAGCTTTAATCATTTCTAATAAATGCATAACTGCATACATTGCTGTTTTTAATTTCTGTCTGATGTTCAGATTTAAAGCTCAATACCAGCCAGAGGCAGAAAGGGTTATATATTCTCTTGAAATTTTACCGTATGTCGTTTTAACAGGGAGTGAGGCGGACAAAGTGATGAGAAATCTCTGAAATGTGAATGGAGACAGAAACGCAAACATATACTATATCTTGGTACAGTGGAGAAAGGATTAGTCATTTTGTCCCTTTTTTTTTGCTGTGTGACCCCCATCCCCTCACTTCTTGTCCTGATCTCCTAGTGGACAATAAGGCACATTGAAGGGAAATCTCCTGAATGGAGCGACATAATAATAATTGTTAACCAATAATAAGGTGAACACCTTAATTACACATGAGGGCTTGATTGCAGATTTTTAATAGTGGAGAATGTGTTTGTATTGGCATAAATATTCTTCAATTAAATTGTGAAAGTGTATGCGGTTGATATATTAGATTGCCGGGTGTCCGAGGATCAAAGGCACCACATTTCACCAAATATAATTAGAAGATGTATGTAGAAAACAAAGGGATTTTTAGGGGCCACAATTAACCATAACCAATTAAAAAAATATATCAAATTCTATTGTAATATATAAATGCTAAAAGCAACATATTTTTTAAAAGTTGGCTATGTTACTTGTGGCAGCTTTTAGCTCTACCCAAAAGGGGAAGCTCCACTTGTTTGCTCCCCCCCCCCCGCTGCCATATTTGACACCTTTCAGAGGGGAGTGGGTACCTGTTTTTGACAGGTACCCATCCCCACTTTTAGGAGACTTTGTCGCAGCAAGATCGCCTGGAAGTTTGGCCCCTCCTCCTTCCACCGCTGCCAGGCCATTCAGATAGAGAAGCTTTGTACATGTACAGTAGGGAACAGGCTGTGAAGTCGCAAGGCTTCACTACCAGTTTCCCTTACAGGGAATGGGGGTGGCAGCACCCAAGAGCCAATTGAAAAATCGTCTGTGGTGCTGAAATTGTGGGATCCCTGGACAGGTCAGTGTCCTAATATTAAAAGTCAGCAGCTACAGTATTTGTAGCTGCTAACCTTTCATTTTTGGAGGGGGGCTGGAGCTCCAGTTTATAAATCCCTTTGTTTTCTACATATGCCCTTTGATTGTATGTAGGTGATATTCATGCAAACATCTGAAGATTAAAATTTGTGGTATTTAAACTTCACCCCATTGTCTTAATCTCAGCACCAAGGGTTCACATATTGAAAGCCATGTGTAAAATAAAAAGGTTATGGCGCTAAACCCTATCAGTGATGTGATGAGTTAACCTATCATCAAGACCTGGTGTTTATTTTTTATATGGAAAGAAAAAACTGTTGGTGGTAACGTGCATAGATTTCCTAAAATAATTTTATCCTAAAAAGATTGTGTGTGATCAATGTGGAGTCAACATTCGTGTTCCATCCTAATTAAAACCAAAATGGGTATTGAATTATCTTATACGTATCAACCTACTATGGGTGGGTACTAAAAACATGTAAACATTCATTTAGGTATGCAAAAATGGTGGAAATATTGTTAATATTCAACAATGTGCTAGTTCAGAACAGACTGTGCAAACATGTGCAAAAAAAAAAAAAAAAAAAGATGTGCAAAAAAGCAACTAAGGATCAGAACAACCAGGGATCAGAAATAATTCAACCAAAAAATCGCATGAAGACGCAAACTATGTGCAAAAAACAACAACTAAGGATCAAAACAACCAGGGGTCTGAAATATTTTCAACCAATAATCGCATGAAGACGCATCTGTGTCCAATGTAAGTCCAAAGTTAATATTTGGCTTAATAATACTGCCTCTTCAGATTATTGTTGTAATTGATGCATAAAGTCAATAGGGAATATTTGATTCACTCGTGCAAATAGTGCGGGTTTTCAATTAGAGAACTTCATCCCCGGTGCGCCACTCAGTGCTATAGTATGTAAATGCTCTCACCAGAGTTAATGCCCCTGTGGGGCTGGATGGACCTTCACAATGTAAGCCACTGTGTCGCTCTCTGGCTGCTGCTGGTGCACTGGGTGAAGCTTCGTTATTCCGTCCGTATGGTATCCAACGTTAATTATATATGAGGAAAGACATATCCATAGTGTAATACATTCTTAACCAAATCGTTCGTTTATTGGTATTAAAAACTACTCACATTTAATATTAAAAGCATATGCGTATGGAAAAACTCAGCCGTTCGTCTCAAACGAGTGCACACAACGTGGCCACGCCCTACGCGTTTCGTCACTACGACGTCCTCTGGAGCCTCCAGAGGACGTCGTAGTGACGAAACGCGTAGGGCGTGGCCACGTTGTGTGCACTCGTTTGAGACGAACGGCTGAGTTTTTTCATACGCATATGCTTTTAATATTAAATGTGAGTAGTTTTTAATACCAATAAACGAACGATTTGGTTAAGAATGTATTACACTATGGATATGTCTTTCCTCATATATAATTAACGTTGGATACCATACGGACGGAATAACGAAGCTTCACCCAGTGCACCAGCAGCAGCCAGAGAGCGACACAGTGGCTTACATTGTGAAGGTCCATCCAGCCCCACAGGGGCATTAACTCTGGTGAGAGCATTTACATACTATAGCACTGAGTGGCGCACCGGGGATGAAGTTCTCTAATTGAAAACCCGCACTATTTGCACGAGTGAATCAAATATTCCCTATTGACTTTATGCATCAATTACAACAATAATCTGAAGAGGCAGTATTATTAAGCCAAATATTAACTTTGGACTTACATTGGACACAGATGCGTCTTCATGCGATTATTGGTTGAAAATATTTCAGACCCCTGGTTGTTTTGATCCTTAGTTGTTGTTTTTTGCACATAGTTTGCGTCTTCATGCGATTTTTTGGTTGAATTATTTCTGATCCCTGGTTGTTCTGATCCTTAGTTGCTTTTTTGCACATCTTTTTTTTTTTTTTTTTTTGCACATGTTTGCACAGTCTGTTCTGAACTAGCACATTGTTGAATATTAACAATATTTCCACCATTTTTGCATACCTAAATGAATGTTTACATGTTTTTAGTACCCACCCATAGTAGGTTGATACGTATAAGATAATTCAATACCCACTTTGGTTTTAATTAGGATGGAACACGAATGTTGACTCCACATTGATCACACACAATCTTTTTAGGATAAAATTATTTTAGGAAATCTATGCACGTTACCACCAACAGTTTTTTCTTTCCATATAAAAAATAAACACCAGGTCTTGATGATAGGTTAACTCATCACATCACTGATAGGGTTTAGCGCCATAACCTTTTTATTTTACACTTTTCATTTCCCTCTCCTCCCTATTAAGGAAGTGAGGGCTTCAGGCACAGGCAGCTCTAACCCAGTATATTTTCTTTTCTCCCTTCACTTTTTATTAATTTTATTTCACATATTTCTATCACATTGGAGATCTGATTTTTCCATAGCGCGACTTTAGTTATTCATTTATATTGAAAGCCATGCCCATGAAGCAAATCCCTACCCCCTGGTCTGTATTAATAAAATGCTGGCAATATGTGACCCAATGAAGAAAAAATATTCTGTTGATTTTAGTATTGAATGAATGGGTGAAACTCATGGCTAGCATGCTGAAATCATTGCTTTCAATAGCTAGTAGTGATCATTAGCACAAAAGGAGACTTTCAAACACATTACAAAATATGTTTACAGCTGATATCTTATTATTTCCTTCTCTGTTGAGCAAAAGGAAAAAAAGCTTTTACCACATGTACCACATCCATTTGTAGGACAAATTCAAATCATTCAAGGACAGCTAGAAGTTTAACTTCCTATCATTCTTGTTGAGAAATCTACTCATGTATGTCTACCGTAAGTGTACACAATTATCCAGCTAGAATTTTCAGCTTTAGCTCACAGTAACTTCTTTTTTTTATATATATATTCTTTATTTTAATATTTAATTCAATTATACAAATGCTTTCTTTTGACCATGCATCTTAAACATTCATTTATTATATTTGACATTACCTTTTCCTTACCCTCCCCCCCCCCCCCAACTAAAACAAATATATATATATATATATATATATATACCCTACACTCCCCTTATCTCGCTCACATCCCTCTCTGTCAGCATTATCCCTCTAATAATCATAGGTATCTCTCTGTTTTCCTAAATACCAGTCATTGTTGCCATACCCTTTGATATTTTTCCCCTGTTTCTTCCGTCATATGTATAGACTCTTCTATGATTCTTGTCCACTCAACCCTCTCAATCCACTCTTTTATTGTCATGGTCATGAAACAAACATACCCATGAATGTTTTTCAATTCTTTGCCCTGTTATGGAAAATATTGTTTCTATTATTTTATTTATTTATTTTCGAGCATTCCCACCAAAGATGTGCAAAAGTCCCCAATGCGGTACATACCCTCCAATAAGTTGATGGGACGTCTCCTCTTACACTATGTGCTCTCTGGGGGGTCACATACCACCTGGCAAGCAACTTGTAGGACATTTAAATTGTTTGTGTATCTTTTGCTACTGAGTGAGTTAACCTAATTATCTTGTTCCTATGCTCGTCATTTCTTAGAGGGCCTATCTCCCTTACCATTTTTCCAAGTAAGCTGGGTGTGACAGAACCCACTGTCACTGTGTGTTTTGGAGGGGGTTGTGGGCTCGCCTCCTACCCACAAACTATGGCCCAGCAAAGAACATGATATTTGGAGGGCTATTTGCCGCCTCCCACCACCTGGAGAAGATGCCACCTCCAGACATTTGTGTTGGTTTGTTCATCGGAACTGGGTGAACGCGGTATCTGTGGCTGGGCTTGTGGAGTCATTCCTGGCTACCTAAACCTATTGGCCCATCTTGGTTAAATATATACTTTTATTCCACAATGTACTTTTAGCTGATAAAGACATATACAAAATGGTACTGAGATAATGTAATGTAATGCTACATCCCTTCTCTCCCCCCCCCCCCCCTTGTTGCTGTGTTTAATTGTGTTGGGTCATGGCATGTAGACAAAAGGTCTGGACTGGAGAGTGTAAGGAGGGACTGCCTGCTTATCATAATCACTTTATGTGTTTCAACTGTAGTTGTTGAAATATACAAGTGTTGAGTTTCCATTGGTTCTTCCTTCTCCCCTACCCCCTCTATGACAAGGCTAAGGGGAGTGCCCCTAACTGTGTTTAAAGTGTATGTTTGAAACTTAATAAAGAGTTTTTGTGCTCTGCATGTTTAACCCTCAACATCTGTGTGGCTTGTCTCGTGATTGAGGGGTTAAGGGCTGGTTATGGCGAATCTGCAGGCTTCGGGTGCGTTTGGAGGACAGGAGACACAGGTCTGGCGGAGATGCTCAGCAGGAGTATCCAAGATCCGTCACACTGGGTATTCATGATCCGCCTCCCGCCTTAATATTTTATATATTTTTGATATCCTTTTCTCTAAACTTTGGGGTGACCTCAGCAATTTCTCTAATGGTCTCAGTTGTCTCCTACCTCGTAGTGGCTGTGGCAGAGCTTGTGCGAAGTGCTCAATTTGAGTATATCTCCATTTGTCTAGTGGTTTGTGTCCCCATTCCTGTATAATTTCGCTATAAGTGTATATTCTATTCCCTTTCATCACTTCCTGTAGTGCTATTTCCTCCCTTTTAGCCCACCTACTAAAATATAAACGCTCCGCCTTCCCAGGCAAAAAATAAATTGTGTCTAGAAGTGGCATTAGTGGTGAATTGGAATCCTATTTGTGTCTCTTATTTATTTTGTCCCAGATCTTTAATGTGTTGTTTGTCAAGGTGCTCGTGTTTACTCCTAAGTCTCGGTGCTGAGGTAGTATCCATATAATATTCCCGATGTCAGATCTACTCAATGTAATTTCTAACTCCGCCCAACTCTTCTCCGTCTTATTGTGCAGCCAATCTGTTAATCTAGAGATCATTATTGCTTCGTAATATTCTTTAAACTCTGGCATTGCTAATCCCCTTCTATCTTTGTCTTTCACCAATATATTATAAGCGATGCGGGGACATTACGCGCCCAAATGAACTTCAGCACCATGGATTTTAGTTTACTGAAATAAGTCTGTGGAAAAGGGCCTGGGACCATTTTAAACATATAAATTAACATAGGCAATATAAAAATTTTGATTGCATTTATCTTTCCCATCCATATAAGTGCTTTATATTGCATTCTGCCCAGTTGGTCTTTGATTTTATTAAGTAGAGGTATATAGTTGGCTTCATATAAATCACCTATTTGTGTTGTCAGTTTTATAACCCAATTCTCTTTTACACCACTTAAATGGAAGTTGAACTGAGGTTGCTATCTGCTTCTGGCAGGGTCAAATTCAAGATCTCGGACTTAGTCATATTGATTTTAAAATTCAATAATCTCCCATACTGTTTTAGTTCCTTCAGAATTGTTGGGATTGTTATTCTGGGCTAAGATATGTATAATAGTAAATCGTCCGCAAATGTGGTCGCTTTATATTCCCTACCTCCAACCTGAATTCCTTGGATAACTTGATTTTTTTCGTATTGCCACCAGGAGGGGCTCCAGCGTGATAATAAATAGGAGTGGTGAGAGTGGACTTCCCTGTCTCGAATAATTCAAGGGGGCAGGACAGGGAACCGTTAACTCTAATTCTAACCATCGGGTGGAAGTAAAGGGACTTAATCCATCCCGTCATCCTCTCACCCATCCCCAAGTGCCTTAGTGCCTCGAACATAAACCCTCAATTGACTCTGTCAAAAGCCTTTTTGGCATCAACTGGCATAAGTACTGTGGGGTTGCCCCTCCTGACGGCTTCCTGAACCAACGAACCCCACCTGATCCATATGAATCCATTTCAGAATATATGCTTTCAGTCTTTCTGCTATAATTTTTTGGGAAGATCTTTATATCTGCATTTAATAATGAAATTGGTCGGTAACTTTCCTGGGCTGCTGGATTTTTGCCATCTTTCAATATTAAAGCAATGTGAACTAGAAGGGCCTCCTCAGGAAAATTCTCCCCTACTCCCACTGCATTAAAATAATCACATCATTTGGGGGCTAATTGCTTATGGAACTTCTTATAAGTCAGAATGGAGTATCCATCGGGGGCCAGGGCTTCCACCCAGGGCAGTACTTTTTATTGCTCTCTCGTCTCTCGCTCTTGTTCCTCTTTCGATATGGGGGCCTCCAATGCCTCCATCTCTTCCCTCCCCCCCTTCGGGAAGTCCAGTTCCCGTACATACTCCCTTATTACTTCATTCCGTTTAACCCTATCTTCACCTCTCTGGCTTATATTATAAAGAGCTCTATAGTAAGAATGGAAATTGTCTGTGATGTCCGGGGTGGAGATTTGCATCTCCCCCTTCTATCTTTGACTATCGAGATGAAGGTCCTATTCTTCTGTTCCTTCACCCTTCTCGCCATGCATTTACCTGACCTGTTTCCCCAATGATATCTATCCTTATTTATATTATGGAATTCTGATTTCCTCTCTTGCTCTAGGCACTCTTCTATCTCTCTCTTTTTAGATATCAGGTCTTGTCTTTCCAGTATCCCTTTAGGTCTAGTTTTTTTGCTCCAATGCCTGGATCTCCCTGTATAACTGGGCTTTCTTTTTCTCCCTTTCCTTCTTTTTCCCTGCTCCAATCCCGATCAGAATCCCTCTTATGACAACTTTATGTGTTTCCCAGAGGGTGGCTCTGAGAATTTCTAACGTGTCGTTTAGCTCGAAAAAAGTCGTCAATTCCTGTTCGATCCTACTGATCGATTCTTGGTCCTGAATCAGTGAGTCATATAGCTTCCAAGTTCTCCCCGAGCCCACGTCTCCTTGTATCTCCAATTGTATTTCCACTGGGGCATGGTCTGACAAGGTGTTTGATTTAATTTCTGCCTTTTTAAGGGATGATACGAGTTGATGTTCTATTAAAATCTAATCTAATCTAGAGAAAGAGTTATGAACAGAGGAGAAATGGGTATAGTCCCGCTCTTTTAGATGGCTGTATTTTGCAACTGCCAATTAGCCAATGCTTTTTTAACTGATCTCTGTCTCTGCTCAGTCACTCGGGTTCCTCACCCTGAGGTATCTAACCTTGGGCCAATGGTCCAGTTCAGGTCCCCTGCCACAATCAATTTACCATCCTTGAAATCATCAAGTTTTTTTTGTACTTTCTTAAGAAATCTATCAGGATTCTTATTCAGTGCATAAACATTTACAATCGTACACTTCATATTAAACAATTTACCTTCCTTCTGAGTCCACCAGGCGCTCCTCCACTTCAAACCTTGTTGTCCTATTAAAGCCAATGGCTACACCTCTTAAATGTGCAGATGGCGTGTCTCCATAGAACCATACTGGAAATTGGTATGGCGCTAATTTAACCCCTGCTGTATGTGTAATATACGTCTCCTGTAGACATACCACACTAGCTCCCAGAGTTTGTTATTTATTTTATACCTTTTTTTCTTTGTGTTTAAGCCCTTTACATTATACGTAATCACATTGATCACTACCATATATTACTACTCATGAAGTTTTTAGGAGCGCATGGTTAGACCCAGGAGGTACCCGATTGAATGACAGAGAGGGAGTGTGGGAAGAAAAAAATAATACCCCGAACCCCACGCCTTCCCCCCAACTATAATCTACCACTCCTCCCCTTCCCCCCATCTTTCTGCAACAAAACACCTAGTAAGGTTGGCCAGAGTTCCCCATTTTTGTTTAATCTATGGACTAGGCTGGCATCCTCCTGATGTCACCTTCTCTCCATAATTGCCTGGGGGCTCCCACCCTAGGCTGTCTAGGAGGACCCTTCTTTTTTTCCTATCAAGCAGGCTGGAAAGCCCCATTGATAGGATATCCCTAATGTTAACATCAGTTCAATAAGAGGTTTTAGTAGTCTCCTTCTCATTAGTGTCTCCGCTACCAGGTCAAAATAGACCTGCAGTTCTGCGCCCTCATAAGGTACCACTGGGAGTGTCCTTATTTTCCCCATAATTTGCACTCTCTTCCACGTAGTGGAATCTCACTATCACATCTCTCTGATTTTCTGACCTCGATGCTAACTGACATGTATTCTATCTATTTTTAAGATTTCTGTAGGCTCTCTATCTAGTAAGGGGTTAAATAGCTGTTGGACTATGTTTCTTAATTCCACGTTACTGTGTATCTCAGAAAGACCTTTGATACACACATTCTTCCTCCTACTACGGTTCTCTTGGTCTTCTAATTTGTACTGGAGGGCTCTATTCACTCTCTGCAGGGACATGACTTGTTCTGATATCTCATCAAGCCTTTGATCATGGGCATCTAATCTTTCCTCCATCTCCTCCACCCTCCCTAAGACCAACCCTATGTCTGCCCTTACCACTGCTATTTCTACTTTTAATGATACTTCAATTTTTGAGAACATCTCTGCGAGCATCTCCTTTATTTGTGGTGCTTCTTCCTGAAGTGAGGGTTGCAAACTCCTTTCCCCTATTGACTTCACATCTTCTACTCTATTCTCTTCCCTCCCCTCCTGAATTTTAACACTGCCTTTCGGGCTGTTTCCTGCACCTTTTGACCCCACTGTCTTTGTTCCATTTGCTTTCCCCCTTTGCTCTCTTCCGGAATCTTCTGTCTATTTAAGCCTGACTGCAGAGGCACTCCTAACTTGGGACTACCCTGTCTTTCTTCTGTTATACTGGTATTATTAGCCATGTACCGTTGGATACCTCCTGGACTTGAAGCAGGTGGTGTACTTTTACCAGTTTTACCCGTTTTTCCCCTCATCTTAATTTGCTCACTTCAGGTGTATAACAATTCCTCTGTCAGGACTGGCTTAACCCTTCTTTCTCTGGGCTGGCTGCTCAGCTGTCGGCTAATTGCCAGCTCTCATCTCTCTCCACAGTTACCAGCTGTTACTGATCGTGCTCGTCTGACCTGCCTACTTAAAGCTGTCCAGCTCACTTCACCTCTGCCTTCGCCTTGATCACATCACAAGAAACCATCTCCTGCGGTTCTGTTTAAAGACTGGCTTGCTGACATCCCTTCTGGCTCCTTATTCTGCTTGCTGTTGCTCTACTTGGATCCCTGACTTCTGGCCTGGCTGATTACCCGATCTGGTTATTGAACTCTGGCCTGGCTGACTACTCGACCCGGTTACTGGACTCTGGCTATGCTTTGACTACACTTTTTCTATTTACCTTTTTATTTTTATTTAATCAACAACTGTGATTTAATTGTACTTCTGTCTCGGTCTGATTCATGGTTTCTGACACTCTCCCTCTCCTGTCCCACCCCCCCCCCATCTCTCTCCTAGCAGAAATTATTATTTAAAAATCACATAACAGTCACGTTCCACTCACTTCCTTGGAGCAAAAAGAGAACAGAGGGAGAAAAACATGTGAAACTATAAAATACTTTTTCACTTCGGTGAGTTTAACTCTCTTGCTGTTGGGGTTAGGCTTTCTGTGTTAGAACTTGGACATATGAAATAGACCCTTATCATAGATCAGTCCTGAGTCAGTCCTGGAGCGTAAAGAAATAGTCATCCATTATAAACTAATAATCTTAATATAGTCCTTTAGGTAACCAGTGGGGTTTAAGCAATCAAGCAATCAAGGCTTTCTCCAAACTTCCTCTTCCTCCAATTTTCCTATATACCGGGAGGTAGGATGTCCTGCTGTTGAGATATATATATATGTATATATATATATATATAGGCTTATTATGACAATTGTCGTTCAAATCCTCTCTGTAGCCTAAGGGGGCTCCTCTATAACATACAGGGTAGGCTCCCCACAGGCAGCTTTACTTTCAACATGAGGACAATAATAATGCTAATAAGAAAAGAGGAAAGGGGGCGAAAGCCTCAGCAGAAAACAGCAATGGCAGTGTAATCTATAGCAATGTCCATAACCATATCCCTAGCAGGGACGACCCGTCTGGTGTCGATGTCTGATATACAGGTCATGCCAATGAGGCCATTGGCACTGATATTGATGATTATCACATGCTTGGTGTTATTATTAATATCTGCTTACTTATTCAAAGCGGAGATTATGGAAGTCGTAGCAATGGCATACATAACAATATCCGTGTTACTGTTTTGCTTCAGTCAATCAAAGTGCTGGTAAGAAGTACATAAGTACAGTAACAGCGGCAGCAACAGCAATAATAGAAATACCATTTCTAAAGTCTTGTTTACACTAATAAATGACCGCAATACCGTAATCACCATAGCAATCTCAGCATTCAAGGTAGCAACTAGCAATGTCCATAGCATTGAGAGTGGTAAAAAATGGTGAAGAGTACCTTTATCATCGTTGGTATCTGCGTTGCCATCTACTGTGTTCCAGGTCGCAATGGTGACCCTGGTGGTGGGAACAGTGTGACAGCCCCCGGGTCAAAAGTCCTTGGGGGTCCCTGCAGCTGTGTCTTAGATGGCAGCAGTAGTCTCGCAGGAGCCAGGCTCTTCAACTGGTCGCCTCCCGCCAGGTACTAGGGAGCACTCTCGGCCGACGTTATTCTGCTGAAGACTTACTCCTCAGCTCCACATGTCAAACAAACAAGTCATCGCAGGGGGTGTGGGGCTGGGAATGTGGGGCGCAGGTGGAGCGGAGATGGAGGGCTGGGATAGCCCGCCCCCAATATGCGGCATACGGCGGATGGGTGCTCTCCATAGTGGGAGTCCACAGCGGAGCTCTCAGCATCTCATCTCGCTCCTCATACTGCCCGTAGTGGAGGCGCAGTGTTGCAAGGAGGTTCCGGAGAGCTGGGATGTCGGGCGGACGCCTAGAACGTGCCTATGTCATGGTGCTCCCATTCGGGGGCAAGTGTTACAAAAGGTAATAAGCATGTGTGGATGAGTTAATGGAGAAGGTAAGTACCATTTTTTAGCTCACAGTAACTTTGTGATACTCTAGGAAATAAGACACAAAGCTTTCTAGCCATAAGACAGCTGGTTAAAGTGAATGTGATCATTAGTCCGCATATAGTATCTCACAAAAGTGAGTACACCCCTCACATTTTTGTAAATATTTTATTATATCTTTTCACGTGACAACACTGAAGAAATGACACTTTGCTACAATGTAAAGTAGTGAGTGTACAGCTTGTATAACAGTGTAAATGGGCTGTCCCCTCAAAATAACTCACACAGCCATTAATGTCTAAACTGCTGGCAACAAAACTGAGTACACTCCTAAGTGAAAATGTCCAAATTGGGCCCAAAGTGTTATTATTTTGTGTAGCCACCATTAACTTTCCAGCACTGCCTTAACCCTCTTGGACATGTAGTTCACCAGAGCTTCACAGGTTGCCACTGGAGTCCTCTTCCACTCCTCCATGATGACAACACGGAGCTGGTGGATGTTAGAGACCTTGTACTCCTCCACCTTCCATTTTAGGATGCCCCACAGATGCTGAATAGGGTTTAGGTCTGGAGACATGCTTGGTCAGTCCATCACCTTTACCCTCAGCTTTTTTAGCAAGGCATTGGACATCTTGGAGGTGTGTTTTGGGTTTTTATGTTGGAATACTGCCCTGCGGCCCAGTCTCTGAAAGGAGGGGATCACGCTCTGCTTCAGTATGTCACAGTACATGTTGGCATTCATGGTACCTTCAATGAACTGTAGCTCCCCAGTGCACTCATGCAGCCCTAGACCATGACACTTCCACCACTATACTTGACTGTAGGCAAGACACACTTGTCTTTGTACATTTCACATGGTTGTCGTGACACAAGCTTGACAGCATTTGAACCAAATAAGTTTATCTTGGTCTCATAAGACCACAGGATATGGTTCCAGTAATCGATGTCCTTAGTCTGCTTGTTTTCAGAAAACTGTTTGCGGGATTTCTTGTGCATCATCTTTAGAGGAGGCTTCCTTCTGGGACAACAGCCATGTAGGCCAATTTGATGCAGTGCACGGCGTATGGTCTGAACCCTGACAGGCTGACCCCACTCCTTCAACCTCTGCAGCAATGCTGGCAGCACTAATATGTCCATTTCCCAAAGACAACCTCTGGATATGATGCTGAGCACGAGTACTCAACTTCTTTGGTTGACTATGGCGAGGCCTGTTCTGAGTGGAACCTGTCCTTAAACTGCTGTATGGTCTTGGCAACCATGTTGCAGCTCAGTTTCAGGGTCTTGTCAATATTCTTATAGCCTAGGCCATCTTTATGTAGAGAAACTATTCTTTTTTTCAGATTCTCAGAGAGTTCTTTACCATGAGGTGCCATGTTGAACTTCAAGTGACCAGTATGAGAGAGTGAGAGCGATAACACCAAATTTAACACACCTGCTCCCCATTCACACCTAAGACCTTGTAACACTCAGAAGTCACATGACATTGGGAGGGAAAATGGCTAATTGGGCCCAATTTGGACATTTTCAATTAGGGGTGTACTCACTTTTGTTGCCAGCGGTTTAGACATTAATGGGGGTGTGTTGAGTTATTTTGAGGGGACAGCAATTTTACACTGTTATACAAGCTGTACACTCACAACTTTATATTGTAGCAAAGTGTTATTTCTTCAGTGTTGTCACATGAAAAGATAGAATAAAATATTTTCTAAAATTTGAGGGGTGTACTCACTTTTGTGAGATACTGTATATAATAATTGTATTTTTACAAAATAGGTATCTAGTTTTGTGTATCTTACATTAGCCTATGTTTCAAATTGCACTGCAATATTTTATTTTTTTACAAGTAGCACTAAAATGCTGAACTCCACAAGTGTAATTAGTAGTTAGTATTTAAAAACAAAATATCTTTCAGTCAAACCGAAGACTTCCTCCTTTTGAGGTCCCTGTGACTCCAATGACTCAAGACAAGCAACTGCTCAGAGCTCTGTTTGCAGGGAAATGGTATTTCTTTGCTTTCTTCATACCTGTGGATGTACAGAGCTGCCATTCAGCCACAGCATGAGGCTCAAGTTATACTAAAGCTTCATTTTTTTAAATAAAAATAACAAACATGGTATACTTACCTGCTCTGTGAAATAGTTTTGCACAGAGCAGGCCCAATCCTCTTCTTCTGGGGCCTCCGCCAGCGCTCCAGGCTCCTCCTCTTCAGCAAGTGCCCACATGGAAAGCCATTCTCCATTGGGGCATCCATGCAGGCTTGCTCCTGACCCGCCCTGTTTTTGTCTATTGACACAGAGCAGGTGGCACAGCCCTGGCCCCCGCTCACTTGGCATAGGCAGCAATTGATTGAGAGCAGCGGGAGCCAATGACTCCCACTGTTCTCAATCTGCCCAGGATCGGATCAGGCTCAGGTAAGAATAAGGGGGTTGCTGAGGGGGATACTACAGCTCATAAGGTTTTTCACCTTAATGCATAGAACACATTAAGGTGAAAAACCTTAAAGTGTTACTAAACCCACAACTGTAAAACCAGTCTGTATATGCAGCATAGCATGCTTTTTATACCCACTGTGGAACTTAAGGGGTTAATCCTCTGCATTGTGTAAAAAGGCTGTTTTATCATGTATGCGCCGATCCTCCCCCTCCTGCACTGTCTATCTGGGGAAGTCCACCTAACACAGGCAGGGTAGCTGACCTGCACATGCTCAGTTGTAGTAGTCTTTTATGATGGAGAGAACATTTACTTGTTCTCAGAGCTAGCCAGGTCACATGATATTGACATCACACATGTGGGCGTGTAAACAAGCTGAAGTGGAAATCTCCTCCTACCTGAACTCTCAGTATTGGAGAAACTGCAATTTGTCATGTAACCATTGCATACAGATCATCCAAAAAGGTATATAGTTTAATGTATAGTATTTTAATGTAAAAAGAAGATTTATAAGCTGTGGGCACTGTGGGGGGTGGCAGATGAACAATTTTCATATTACTGGGTTTAGTAACACTTTAAGGCTTTACAATCTCTTTAACTTTACCTTCAAAAATTTAAAAAGTGCCGGCAGGGGCCAGCACAGAGGCGGGTGGAGACAAAGAGGTGCAGGCATTATGAAAGAATAGATGGGTGACAGTAAGGAAGGGTAGAGGGGGAAGTGCCAGGGAGGCCGATCCAGGGCTGGAGCATCTCAATAAGTACACTCCATTGAGTGACATTGGTGAAACCAGTCAGGGACCAGCACTGCTGGAGCTGAGGGACTCTCCTAGCTGCTGGGGGAAGAACTACTCCTGTGAGAGTGGGGGGGAAGAGAAGGCAAAGGAAAGACAGATTCTGGTAGTAGGGGACTCAATTCTTAGAAGGACAGAGAGGCTAATCTGTGACAAAGACCTGAAGCGCCAAACTGTATGTTGTCTACTGGGCACTCGGGTTTGGCACATCATGGATCTGGTGGACAGATTACTGGGAGGGGCTGGGGAAGACCCAGCTGTCATGGTGCACCTTGGCACCAATGACAAAGTCAGAGGCAGAAGGAGTGTCCTAAAGAACGATTTTAGGGACTTGGGAGCAAAATTGAGGAAAAGGACCTCCAAGGTAGTATTCTCAGGAATACTACCAATGCACCAAGCCACACCAGAAAGGCAGAGGAAGATTAGGGAAGTAAACAAGTGGCTGAAGAGCTGGTGTAGGCAATAACTTCTCTACAGGATGTGGAAACCTTGCAAAAAGATCTGAGCCAATTAATGGGATGGGCAACTACATGGCAAATGAGGTTCAATGTAGAAAAATGTAAAATAATGCATTTGGGTGGCAAAAATATGAATGCAATCTATACACTGGGGGGAGAACCTCGGGGGAAATCTAGGATGGAAAAGGACCTGGGGGTCCTAGTAGATGATAGGCTCAGCAATGGAATGCAATGCCAAGCTGCTGCTAACAAAGCAAATAGAATATTGGCAGGCATTACAAAGGGGATTCATTCCAGAGATAAAAAGATAATTCTCCTACTCTACAAGACTCTGGTCCGGCCACACCTAGAGTATGCTATCCAGTTCTGGGCACCAGTCCTCAGGAAGGATGTACTGGAAAGGGAGCAAGTACAAACAAGGGCAACAAAGCTAATAAAGGGTCTGGTGGATATTAGTTATGAGGAAAAGTTACGAGCACTGAACTTATTCTCTCTGGAGAACAGACGCTTGAGAGCGGATATGATTTCAATGTACAAATACCATACTGGTGACCCCACAATAGGGATACAACGTTTTTGTGGAAGGGAGTTTAATAAGACTTGTGGCCACTCATTAAAATTAGAAGAAAAGAGGTTTAACCTTAAACTATGTAGAGGGTTCTTTACTGGAAGAGCAGCAAGGATGTGGAATTCCCGTCAACAGGTGGTGGTATCAGCGGGGAGCATCGATAGTTTCAAGAAACTATTACACAAGCACCTGAACGACCACAACATACAGGGATATACAATGTAATACTGATATATAATCACACACATAGGTTGGACTTGATGCACTTGTGTCTTTTTTTTTGCCTCATCTACTATGTAACTATTATTCAGGATTTATATAGTGCCAACAGTTTGCGCAGCGCTTTACAACATGAGGGCAGACAGTACACTTACAATACAAATTAATACAGGAGGGATCAGAGTGCCCTGCTCATTAGAGCTTACAATCTAGAAGAACTATGTAACTTTATTCAGTTTGTGTAGATACAAGGATATCATCCTCCTTTTTCATTCCGCTCATTTTTTTTATTGGATGGGGTCAGCCAATAAAAAAAAAAAAAAAAAAAAATCAATTACTGGGGAAATGCAGGATGAAGAATGTGAAAGGCTGATTTTAATAATTTTAAATAAATTTGACATGAGAGTGTGTGCAAAATAAAGCTTACAACAGCCCTAATGCATTGGTGCTTTTAGATAAGATAGCAAAAGCAATGGCATTAAATCATTTTGAAAAAGATTGTTTAAAAATATAGTACAGTTTTCCACAATGTACTAAAATGCCTTTTTGTAAGTTGTAATATGCTAGAAAAAAATCCTATGCAGCCATTTTAAAGCCATTTTCAGCTTTAAGTGGTTGTCTGGCATTCCCTTCAAGCGAAGAGGCATTGGTTTTTGTGTTAATTCTCAACTGACTTCTAATCAAAAATGTAAAGCTGCAGGATGAGCACCCAAAAATCTGGCAAAGTGCGCTCATCCTCCCTGCAGGCAAGCACAAAATGCCATTTCGTTTGGCGGTTTATTGATTGATAGCGGCTCTGCCTTTTTCTGCTGTTGGCCCCTCCAAGCCATCCTTTGGTGAAGGTCACCCACTGGGGCCAACAGAATAGAACACCTACAGATAAGCTGTAGAAAGCCAACAATAGAATAGTGACTTATTTAAAGAAGTCCACCGATTAAATGCAGAGGATTAAACATTAACCTTGACACAGCTGTATGCATTGAGAGGCAATATCCTTTAATTCAATGCATTAGTCTGTTTTACAAATCTGAGAAAATATGTAATTATATTTAATTTGGTTAAAAGAACAATTGCACAAAAGGCACTCTTGTAAAATAAGTCTGTTTCCAATGTTATGTATGAGGTAACACTTCAGATAGCACAGTTGTAGGCAGACTTGGCATGTCACTCATTGTTACTAAATTGATGAGGACATTGTGAAATACTTAGCAAAAGCTAATGTCACATTGAGAACAAAATTGCCAAGTCAGGACATTAAGTTTGGTATATGGCTGGAAAAAAAATTACCCATTGAAAGAAGGACAGAGCAATTATGAAAACTGCGGATGATCAGACCCGCTCTTTTTCTAAAACTAGGGTTTTAGATTTTGTTTTTAATTTGGAGCCTGGCCAAATATGGCTCGATAGGAGATATGAATGTGCATATGTTAGAGGATGGTGAAAGCGCTGCCGAAATTAATAAAATTACACGCGGAGAAGCTTCAGTAAACATTGTTGTGGATGCACACAAAATGGTTTGTGGCATTACAAATGCATGGTAAATTTTTATTTTTTTTATTTTTTATTTCATGTTTACATGCATGCATATGGTTTATTGACTGGCTTATAATTTGGGCAGCATGCCATTATGAGTAATGTTCTTTAATGTAACTTGTTTTTAGTTACTCTAGGCTTGTTAGTTACTCTAGGCGTGATTTATTTCGCTTTAAAGGGAAACTATAGTGGTTTTTGGTCCATTTAATAGTTTAAAATAACGTTTATACCATTATTTATTGAGATATAATTTTGGTTTTACAAACTCATATCTTGAAATTACATCCCCAAAGCATTATGAACTATCTAAAGAGCAGAGCAGAAGTTGTTCCCCTTCAGACTCTCTGCCTCTGATTGAATCTCTTTGAGGAGCACTCTGTAGAGAATAGGAGAAAAGAGCATGAGGTTGTGAATCATTTACATGTGTTAGGAAAATTTAAGCTTGAGCTACAATACATTGTAAACAATTGATTTTTTTCAATAGTGAAAATAAGGAGAGCCTAGAAAGCATCTAAAAAAAAGCCCAAAGCTCCACTTGCTGATAGGATTAGAAAATGCAGAATATTCATATGTAATATTTCACACATACATGGCTAAAAAGAAAAAAAAAATATCCAAACATTTTATATACAGTAAATGACCAATCAATATTTTATAAACCATCATCATAAATGCCCCTTTAGTGTTTCAAGAAAACCTGTCATTGCAAATATATGGAAGTCCTGAGGAACTTAGTAATGATTGGCTAGCGAAACACATTAGAATTGCTTCATCACGCACACAACGCTACCAGGGGATTGCAGCCTGCGGATAGTGGCAATGAATGAAAAGCAACCTGGAGACAATCTGCACCACTAGATGTCCGACATAGGGACCAGGACGGATGAGCTGAAGCAGACTGGCTGACCAAGCATCACTTAGTGTGAAGTGGCAGGGCAGCAGTAGTGGTGAGACTATCTATGTACAGTGTTGTACTTTGCACCCAAGTCATTTTGCACCAACCGCGCCCCCCCCCCCCCCCCCCCAGTGATTTGGTAGCAGTCTTCATACACTGCTCATAGAGTCCCTGAGTTCAGTCACCGGCTGCAATTCCATCAGATATGAGTGCCTATACCGGTTTCATCTGACAGAGACTGTGATTTGTAAATAAAGTAATATCCAATATCCATATCTTAATATCCAACTGGTCATAAGGCACTTCTGACTATCAATACTATCATTGCCAATTCTACCTGACATGCTCCAAACTGACTTTAATTGGGCCTGATGGATTCATTTAGCATAAATGGAACAATTTTGGCTTGTTAGCCTCAAATTTTCAAGCACAAATATCAACTTTGTTGAATCTGCCATGGGCTTTTTTTGAGTCATAGGAGGGAATGACGGCATGTACAGTGGGGATCGAAAGTTTGGGCACCCCAGGTAAAAATGTGTATTAATGTGCATAACGAAGCCAAGGAAAGATGGAAAAATCTCCAAATGGCATCAAATTACAGATTAGACATTCTTATAATATGTCAAAAAAATTTAGTTAGATTTTATTTCCATCATTTACACTTTCAAAATTACAGAAAACAAAAAAATGGTGTCTGCAAAAGTCTGGGCACCCTGGAGAATTTATAGCATGCGCTGCCCCCTTTGCAAAGCTGAGACTTGCCAGTGTCATGGATTATTCTCAATCATCGTCTGGGAAGACCAGGTGATGTCAATCTCAAAGGTTTTAAATGGCCAGACTCATCTGACCTTGCCCCAACAATCAGCACCATGGGTTCTACTAAGCAGTTGTCTAGAAAACTGAAACTGAAAATAGTTGACGCTCACAAAGCTGGAGAAGGCTATAAGAAGATAGCAAAGTGTTTTCAGATGTCAATATCCGCTGTTCGGAATGTAATTAAGAAATGGCAGTCATCAGGAACAGTGGAAGTTAAAGCAAGATCTGGAAGACCAAGAAAAATATCAGAAAGAACAGCTCGCAGGATTGTGAGAAAAGCAATTCAAAACCCACGTTTGACTGCACGATCCCTCCAGAAAGATCTGGCAGACACTGGAGTTGTGGTACACTATTCCAATATAAAGAGATACTTGTACAAATATGGTCTTCATGGAAGAGTCATCAGAAGAAAACCTCTTCTACGTCCTCACCACACAAATCAGCGTTTGAACTTTGTAAATGAACATATAGAGAAGCCTGAGGCATTTTGGAAACATGTTCTGTGGACCGATGAGGTTAAAATAGAACTTTTTGGCAGGAATGAGCAAAGGTACATTTGGAGAAGAAAGGGCACAGAATTTAATGAAAAGAACCTCTGTTCAACTGTTAAGCATGGGGGTGGATCAATCATGCTTTGGGGTTGTATTGCAGCCAGTGGCACAGGGAACATTTCACGAGTAGAAGGAAAATGGATTCAATAAAATTTCAGCAAATTTTGGATGGTAACTTGATGCCATCTGTGAAAAAGCTAAAGTTAAAGAGAGGATGGCTTCTACAAATTGATAATGATCCTAAACACACCTCAAAATCCATGGGGGATTACATCAAGAGGCGTAAACTGAAGGTTTTGCCATGGCCTTCACAATCTCCTGACCTCAACATTATTGAAAATCTATGGATAGACCTTAAAAGAGCAGTGCTCTGGAACACTTTTGTAAGGAAGAATGGGCAAAGATACCTCAAACAAGAATTGAAAGACTCTTGGCTGGCTACAAAAAGCATTTACAAGCTGTGATACTTGCCAAAGGGGGCAGTACAATATATTAACTCTGCAGGGTGCCCAGACTTTTGCAGACACCATTTTTTTGTTTTCTGTAATTTTGAAAGTGTAAATGATGGAAATAAAATCTAACTTTTTTTGACATATTATAAGAATGTCTAATCTGTAATTTGATGCCATTTGGAGATTTTTCCATCTTTCCTTGGCTTCGTTATGCACATTAATACACATTTTTACCTGGGGTGCCCAAACTTTCGATCCCCACTGTGTGGGTGCATGTGCAGCTGCTTAATTCATGGGACAGACAACGTTGTCTTTTTTCATGATTTTATGGTTGGTGGAGGCTCAATTTATTGCCCAGAACTTTTTGTACAATGTGTTTTTTCAAATAAAGCTGATTTAATTGACCGTAGAGTCCCCTTATGTGACTTGCTTGGAATAATATCCCCCCTTTTATGCATATGTTTGTTTCAGTCACGGGGACTGCACTTTATTACTTTATAATTGTTAAATGAAAGGTCATACAGCAGGGACAGTTATATTAAATACCACTGTCTGCAATAATTTAAGTGGTTGATCCGGGTGTTCGCTTTTAACTTTAGGTTAAGATATATGGAAGTTGCCATTGTTGACCTCCTCAAAATGCTATTCTCTGGATGTCACTTTCAGCGGTTTCTGAGTCAATGCCAAGCATGTATATAGCAAGTAAAGTAAAACCAAAACTAGTAGTAAAATACTTATTCTAAGCCAATGACTCATAAAGTATTGAGGACTAGAAGATCGGCATTACAGCATATATAGAAGCAGGCTATCAATAGCAACGTATATGTTTATGTTATAGCAGGCTTCTTTTAACCACTTGTCACCTCTTAACAGTACATATACTGTTAGCAGGCAGCCCAGCCAGGCAGGGCAATGTACTGGTACTTAATCCTTTACATGCATAACAGCATCAACGCAATTCCGTGACCGCTGTGTCCGGTGGCAATAGCGATCACATGATTGTAATTCAGCCTCACCAGTGGCCCTCAATGCAGTCTCTGCAGTGCCCCTCAATGCAGCCTTGCCACCAGTGCCCATTTATACAGCCTCACCACCAGTGCCCATAATGCAGCCTCACCACCAGTGCTCATAATGCATCCTCACCACCAGTGCCCATAATGCAGCCTCACCACCAGTGCTCATAATGCAGCCCTGCCACCACCAG
This sequence comes from Lithobates pipiens, assembly GCF_037356315.1. NCBI lineage: Eukaryota > Metazoa > Chordata > Amphibia > Anura > Ranidae > Lithobates > Lithobates pipiens. Next base: position 16,944,441 of record NW_027507790.1, read on the forward strand.
TGACCCATAATGCAGCCTCACCACCAGTGCTCATAATGCATCCTCACCACCAGTGCCCATAATGCAGCCTCACCACCAGTGCCCATAATGCAGCCCTGAAAAAATGGTTAATGTAGCAACACAGAGTGGTACTGTGAACAATACATAGATATAAATAGATAATAATAGATTTAAATTGCAGAAGATTTGATAAAGGGAGCTTGGACTTTTTACGTTACCTTAGGTTACCTTAGGTTACAAAAATCTAAATTTATTTAGAGAAAAATTACAAAACATATATAAAACCACACTGATAAAATGAACCAGTGAAGAAAATATAAAGCTAAATATAACCGACTTATAGCTACATGGAATCTGACAACAAATACATTTGCTGTATAGTATCGATGAGTCCAAGATTACGGTTATATTTCAGTTATATTCCACTATAACCTGCTCTTAAATGCTTTTAGGAACAGAGGAGACATCTGAAGTCTAATAAACCACAGATCTCTCCATGAAGAGTACCTGTCCCTGCCTATTGCTATTACAGGGAATATTTATATTCCCTGTGATAACAATAAAAGTGATTAAAAAAATGAAAGCATCAGTTTAAAAATACAAAAAAAATAATAAATGAAAAAACATTCTCGCACGCAAAGTGGAACACATGCATGTACGCAAACAGCGATCGCCCCACACATATAACTGCAAACGTCAGATCATAGGCAGTAATTCTAGCCCCAGACCTCCCGTGTAGACCTAAAGTGGTTTTTAAAGCATTGCGTATGGGTAGTAAATGTTTGTCATTTGTCATGTCACCTTGTATGGACGTGCGCAATTTTAAAGTGTGACATGTTCGGTATCTATTTACTCAGCATAAAATCATATTTTATATATTACCAAAAAATTCTGCATTATATTGTGTTTTTGTCCATTAAAATTAAAAAGAGTTTGACATAAAAAATTGAAGCACCCACCATTTTATTCCCTAGGGCATCTGCTTTAAAAACACACACACATATACTGTTTGGGGGTTCTAAGTAATTTTCTGAAAAAAATTTTTTTTACGTGTAAAACAAAAACTGTACAGAAAATCCTCGTCTTAAAGTGGGTATTCTCATAAATACCAGCTTAAATACTTGGCTACACTAATGACATCACTTCCTCAGCATTGGGTTACATGACTGCCATGGCAGACATCCCGTAGATCCCGTAGATGCATTTTTTTAGGACAAGTTTTTTAGATTACAAATCCACTTTGAGTGCATAAGGACATGACATACTGCAAATTTGTACTTGCCTTTCTGCAATAGTATGAAATAGGGTTGATATTCCTGGAAATGTTTGAATGTGGAACATGATTTAGCCTTGTTGGAAAATGAGTCCAAGTGTTAATACATGTAAAATAATTAAATAATGAATGTAGGGAAAAAAAGAATCCTCTTACAGAGTGCAATATTTGGGTATAGTGTTAGAACTACAGGAGAAAAAGATTTGGAGGTGCTCATTTCATATGATTGTAAACTGATCAAACAGTATGACCAGGTAGCAAGGAAAGCAAACAGAATCCTGGTGTGCATCACCAGCAACAGGAAGGAGGTCCTGATTCCACTAGGTAGAGCTTCCTTTATACTTCATATAGAATACTTTGTTCAGATATGGGGAGAGACTGCAGGAACTATGTACAGAATTTTTTGAAAATAAAAGAAAGGGATTACAGGATTGAAATGGAAGGATCCTCAAATACATTATTGAGGTGAATAAGGTTTAGGAGAACTATATAAAGCTGAGATCAAGACCATGCGGTTGACTTCAAATTAGCAGGAAACTTAATATTGAAAAGCATTATTTTACCAAACGAGTATTGGATGCTTGGAACAAACAGCCAGCAGAGGTAGTGGGTCAGTCAACATTAAGTGAATTTAAACATGTTAAGATAACGAGAAGCTCTACATGGCAGCTGTGACCCAAAAAAGGATGGGCAGAGGGCAAATGACTATTGATCTGTATTGCCTATGGTTTTCCCATCGCTAACTCACCATGCCTTGTTTTGCAGCGTGTCTCTTTGTGGAGGTAGCCATCATTTCTACTTCCTTAGGTCAGAGCCTCCAGTATGGAGAACGGTGAGCAGCTCAGTAATAACATCAATACTTCTCATCCGAAATCCACAGAGACTAGCAGTCAGAGGCAGCAGTTCTTTAGATCTCATGCAGATCTATGAAACTGTTGGATAGAAGTGCCTAGGTACACTCACATACCAAGAAGTGCACTGTTTTTTTGTTTGTTTTTTCAAGAAGAACTCAAAAACAAAAAGGTTAGTTTTTCAGGGTACAGCCTTGGCACACCTTACATTTATACATGTTTCCTAAATGTTTCCTATAACATACCAAATCCTCACTTTTTGAGTTTAGGTCCACATTACCATTACATTACAAAGAATTGCTAAAAAAATCCCCCCAAAAAGTGCCACTCAAGGCTCCACCAGGTCCTCTTATGTAGCAACTGCTAGGAGTGCAGACAAGGACAGAGCTCATCCCAGCTCTAGACATCTAATGGAAAAGGGAAAAGTCCTGGAAATTGCACATCTCTGCAAGACCCCATAAGAAGGTGTATGACAGCCTCAGCCTGGACTCTAAACAGGCAAAGCCCCCAACACGTTTCAGCCCGTCCATGGAGCTTAGTCATGGGGATCCCCATGACTAAGCTCTGTGGACAGAGTGAAACACATTGGGGGCGTGGCCTGGTTGGAGTCCGGGTTGAGGCTGTCATACAATCTCTCACAGGGTTGTGCACAGATGTATAACTTCTGGGTTTTCTTCTGTGTTTGGATCTTCAGCCATCTTGATTGGCCATACTTATCCTGACAGATGCTGAATTGTACACTAAGCTGGGCATACACAGTTCATTGTACATTTTTAGAAAGATTGGCGAATGGGCAAGAAATAATCCCTTACTGCAGAAAAGAAATGGGAGAAAGGAGATTTACTAAAACTGGAGTTTGCAAAATCTGGAGCAAACCAATCAGTTACCAGGTTTTATTTTCAAAGCTTAATTGAACAAGCTAGTTTAATTAAGTTAGAAGTTGATTGACTACCATGCACTGCTGTACCAGATTCTGAGTGCTCCAGTTTTAGGCTCGGCTCACACTGCCACGACTTGGGAACCTACAAGTCGCATGAAACGTGAAATCATGTTAGTCAATGAGACCTGTCATAATTAGCACTACTGAAGTCCCTCCGACTTTGGAAAAGGTTCCTGTACTACTTCAAGATGACTTCTGACTGACTTGTACCCATAGACTTTAAGTCGCTACCAAGTCGGATCCTCATCTATATTGATGTGATTTGAATCCGACATTACAGGAAGATTACCCAGGCAAGCTCGAAAGTCTCTTCCAAAATTGCATCAAAGTATTACTCAAGTCACCTGGCAAAGTCGCACCATAAGTAATTTCAGGTGTGAACCAGGCCTTAGTAAATCTTCCTCATAGTAGGTCCCTTCTGCAAATAAATACCCTATATATTAGCACTGTTTCATTTTTTTTTTAATTCACTTTAAATTTATAATAGACTGTAATGCCCCATACACATGATTGGAATTTTGGTCAGAAAAAGCTCTGATGGTTTTCCTGATGGAATTCCGATGAGATTTCGCTCAAGCTGTCTTGCATACACACAGTCATACCAAATTCCGACCGCCAAGAACGCAGTGACATACAAAATGTACGACGGGACTAGAAAAAGTAAGTTCAATAGCCAGTAGCCAATAGCTTCCATCTTGTAGTTGAATCTGAGCATGCGTGAGTTTTTGCATGTTGAAATTGCATACACACAATCGGAATTTCTGACAGAAACTTTTTCTGTCGGAAAAATTGAGAACCTGCACTGAATCTTTTGCTGGCACAAATTTGGCCAGCAAAATCCCGATGGAGCATACACATGGTCGCATTTTCCGACGAAAAGCTCTCATCGATCTTTTGCTGGCCGAAATTCCGACCGCGTGTACGCGGCATTAGAGGATGCTGCTATGTTGCTAGAAACCTGACACATTGAGGCTAATTTACTGAAGGATTTAAGAATGTTCACACAATAAATTGTGAGAAGATTCACTTCAATTATGCTGTCATTTGAAAAGAAAAAATGGACATGATTGGATAACTGATGTGAATATTCACGCAATTTATAATGTGATCATTCTCAGATCCATGATTAAATCAGTCCAAAACTGCAAAGTTCCAAAAAAGCTGTCATTGTGGACTAAACAACTATTTTACAACATAGGCCCAAACTTTTGCAGGAAAAAATCACCATTGTTGTCTTGGCAATGTGTAAGGTGTAGAAATATTTCTAAGCGGAGTTAGACTTTAATATCAACATAACAATATTTACAGATGTATTTTTCAACTATGTCACTATCATATTTCAAATGCATTGGGATGCTTTGAGATATATTTCCCATTATTTCTGCAGAGAAAATTCCAGATTCAGGTGGAGCCATTTCAGATGATAACAAAAATAGGTTTCCAGTAATTTAGCTTTACATCTTTGCTGGCAGTTCCTTTGTGGTGAATGAAATGGGTAACTACATCCATTGATCATCACATCTAGAGACAAACATGAAACAAGTGCTTGAAAAAGAACATTTTGTTTGACACATCCTAGAAAATGATTGAAGAGATTGACATTTTTTCTTATCCTAAAATGCAGCAAGAAGTGCTGTAAAACAGATTAATTTACACATACCTAGGAACACTGGAATATGTTTCCCATAGGGATCAAGGACTTCTAATTGCTTTACACAAATAAAATGTTGCACTTCGTTTGCTAGTTGTTTGACACTGCTAAATGTCAGGGAGTAAATAGAACAAAAGGAGACCACACAAGTGCTATAGGGCTCACAGGCATGAACGTCCAAGTATCAGCTGCCTGTACAATGATTAAGGTAGAAATAGCATTAGGAAAATGATTACAACAATAAGATAATTGTAGCCCAGTGATCTGGTCTATGAAAACTTAACACCACAAGTCTATAGAGAAGTCTTCTTTTACTTCTTAAGAGGAACCCTTAAAATAATTCCCAGACCTCAAGGAACTAGACTTGTGCACAACGGAAAATTTTGTTTAGTTTCGGTTCGTTGTCATTCGGAAAATACATAATTTCGTTCTGTTATAGTCGTTATGTTACATTAATACGTTTTCGGATAATTCGTTATTATTCATAGAGTGTCAAATTCATTCATTCGTATTCGTTGAAATTCGCTATTTATGTCTGTATAGACATTCATGATAATGATTTGTAGTTTGGAAAGTCGTTTGTTTATTGAATCTTTTAACACACACAATGACAACATCTCTTCTCCTCGGCTCAAATACAATACAACACCCTTCTAACTCAGTTCTCAGGAATGCACTTTGCCAGTAATCCAACCTCCGGCACAAAATTAATTAGCTGATTGGACTATAAGATTTACTTTGAGCTGACCTTTTGTTTCATTAGATCTTTAAAGAATTACCGAATCATGTCAAATTCATTTGAATTCATTCGTTATATTTCTTTCGTATTCGTTGTTATTCGTTTTTTTTTATTCGGACATTCGGATGCATCCCAATGTCCGAAAGATGCAAAATTCAGCCGAATCTCGATTTGTTACGAAACTAATTGCACAAGCCTACAAGGAACCCCTGATAAAAAACAGTTCATTGGACATGAGTGGGAAAAATGCCCCTTACTGGTGTACAGTTGAAAGAATGCCTCCCAGTGGTTGTCTAATTGCCACTCTTACAGACACCAAAAACTGTTTCTGGTGCCACAGCCAAGTAGTGATGGCTTCTGGACTATGCAGGCAACAGCATTAAATGTTGTCATTTGTAATAAAATACTTTTCACCTATTTTTTATCCTTTGTTGCATCTCAGCGCTATTGATTATCTGTAGTCTCTTTGCAGCCACAACCTGCCTACATGCACTCATCTTACCAACTGCTGCACAGCTCTCTAAAGGTGGGTTTCCTAATAGTGATAAGAAGACAAGCCTATGCAATGTGCATCTGCTTGTAGTCTCCATTAGGAGAGCATGTGACAGATTGACAATGCAGGAGAACAACTGGGAGGCAGAAACAGAATCTTGTCAACCTATAACAGGATGTGTCTGCACAAAGACCTTCATAGCAGGTTAACCGGGTATTATTTTAATGAAAGTTGCATTTTAAAACTTTTATAACTCATTTTTAAAAATATCAAAAAGTGATTTTAAAGTTTCACAGTTTTGTTTTTTAAAATTACAAATATTATACTTACCTGCTCTGAGCAATGCCTTAATCCTCCTCTTTTTTGGCTCCCCTGCTGGTGCTCCTATCTCCTCCCACCCATTAAGTGCCTCCATAGCAAGCCACTTGCTATGGGGGCACTAGACACACAGAGGTTCAGCCCCACCTCCCGCTCCCTTGTCACTTGCTGTGATTAACTACAGCAGAAAACCATGGCTCTAGCTGCTATATCTGAGCCAATGAGGATGGAGAGAGTTGAGAGAGCCTTGGCTCTTGCGCACATCACTGGATCGAGATCAGGATTAGGTATGTATTTAGGGGGGCTGCGGAGGGAGCAGCATGCAGAAGCTGTTTTACCTTACTGAATATTTTCACAGGCTAAAGCTTATATTGGATTTTTGTGATTGGATTTACATATACAGTACTTGAAAAAGAAGTGTACCATCATTACCCACTTTAGCCCCGGAAGAATTTACCCCCTTCCTGACCAGAGCACTTTTTGCGATTCGGCACTGCGTCGCTTTAACTGACAATTGCGCAGCCACGCAGCGCGGCTCCCAAACAAAATTGATGTCCTTTTTTTCCCACAAATAGAGCTTTCTTTTGGTGGTATTTGATTACCCCTGCGGTTTTAATTTTTTGCGCTATAACAAAAAAAAGAGTGACAATTTTCAAAAAAAGGACATTATTCTTTACATTTTGCTATAATAAATATCCCCCAAAAATCTATAAAAACATTTTTTTCCTCAGTTTAGGCCGATACGTATTCTTCCACATATTTTTGGTAAAAAATAAATAAAAAAAATCACAATAAGCATTTATTGATTGGTTTGCACAAAAGTTATAGCGTTTACAAAATATGGGGATACTTTTATGACATTTTCATTTTTTTTTACTTGTAATGGCGGTGATCACCGATTTTTATCATGACTGCGACATTACGGTGGACATATCGGACATTTTTGACACATTTTTGGGACTATTGTCATTTATACAGCAATCAGAGCTATACAAATGCACTGATTCCTGTGTAAATGACACTGGCAGTGAAGGAGTTAACCACTAGGGGGCAGTGTAAGGGTTAAGTGTGTCCTGGGGAGTGTTTCTAACTGTGGGGGGCGTGGCTACATGTGACACGTCAGTGATCTCTGCTCCCAAACACTTTGTAAGCAGGTCACATTTCTTATTTAAAATAACTATTGCCCATACATATATATATATATAGAAAGGCCAGTATGGTGGCCTGAAATTATGGGTGGAGCCCGGTGGTATTTAAGCAGCCGTTCGCCCATCCTTCCTCGTCGGTTCCAGTGCGCGATACCTGATACGTCAGATATCAAGGGCCGACTATCCAGACCAGACGCAGTGAGCCTGTTCGTCAGCTCCCGCGTTATTCGTCTCCAAATTTTTGACAAACCGTCTCTCATCCATCAGCATCCGTAGGTTTTCGCCGTCGGAGTGTCGTTGTACCCGTCGAATTTGTCGCTACGCCTCGGGCCGGCTGTCGCAGGTAGGGCTTCGGCACCCTCTTTTCATTATGTTTTCGATGTACCGTCATCATGCTTATACTCACGAGCCGCTCGGTCCTTTCATATCGAATGTTTTCGGTGGCCTCGTACGCATGTCACTATGTTCTACTTTCGATGTAGTCGTTATCATCATTCGACACGTTCGATTTCGCCACGTCAGGCGATTCATTCGCAGGTACGGCAGTCGAAACCGTTCGACTGCCCGAGCATTTCTATTTGTAGCGGTCGAATCGTTCGACTCACAGCCGACTGCTTGTTACGACAAGGCAAACAGTCAGCACGTTTCGCTTGGTCTACTCCAGTTCGAATATGTCTCTTCATTCATGCAATTATGTTATGTCTCATTTTTCATCTCGTTTCATTCATTTCAGTCCCAGTCATTTCTACTGTTTCAAAATCATTTCTGTCACTAGTCGCGCTCCGGCGCGAATCCTGTCGCACCTCCGGTGCACCGATTCGCTTTGAAGTGCCCCAGGGTTCGGCCTCATTTCTGTACATGCTCCAGAGACTGAATCACTCGCAGGATCACGCACGGGCCCCGATTCTTGTCTTTGTCATGGCATACCATTTCTGTCACCTATTACGCTCCAAATCGAGTCTTGTCGCATTCCTCTATGCACCGATTCGTCCTGGTGCGCCCAGCTGCTACGCCTCATTTCGGTACATGCTCCAGAGACGGATTCTCTTGTAAACCTACAGATCAGTCCTTGAATCCTGTCTCTGTCATGGGACATCATTTCTGTCACTTATTACACTCCAATTCGAATCCTATCGCATATTGTTATGCACCGATTCATTCTGGAGTGCCCAGCTGCTACGCCTCATTTCAGTACATGCGCCAGAGACGGATTCTTTGTTGCTACCATCAGTCCAGTCGTTGATTCCTGTCTCTGTCATGGGATATCATTTCTGTCACTTATTACGCTCCGATTCGAATCTTGTTGCATTTATTGGATGCACCGATTCGTCCCGGTGTGCCCAGCTGCTACGCCTCATTTCAGTACATGCTCCAAAGACAGGATTCATCTGTTAGGTGCATGGGCTCGTCTTCTGATTCCAGTCTTTGTCATGGGTTTCATTTCATTTCACCTATCACGTTCCGGTACGAATAAATCACATTTACGATCCAATTCGTCCCGGCGTGCCCCAGGATTGGCCTCATTTCAGTACATGCTCCAGTTTCCGTTTCGTGCTCGGTCGCAAGTCTGTGGCATGGCGATTCGGATCTCTGTCATGGCAGATTTACTCATTTCACGGTCACGTATCGCTTCCCGCTTCTAGTCCAGTTGATTCTTCAATGTTGGATTCCTATCGGGGGGCCCTTGCTCGTCAGCCTCATTTCACAAAAAAAAAAAAAAAGAAGAGGGGGGAAAATATATATATAATAAAGGGGGTAGGGGGGAAGAGAAGAGAAATTTCATCTGTTTCTTTCATTGGTGTCATTTTCATCTCATGTCTGAAGTCTCACCTCCACTGTTAGCTAGCCTTCATCAGGTGCGAGTCTCAAACAAAAACTTCACCTTCATCTCCTCAGGTCAGTCGAGTTCAGTAGGTCCAGCCTGCACCTGGTCGGACGGTGCCTCCTTCGGTAAGCATAAATCATCTAGGGGGAAAACGCCCTTCAGCAAAGCATCCTTCCTTAAAACAGGTATTTCTGTAGGAGTCTCCAACCAGTTATAATCCATGTCACCCATTGTAGGTCCGTATTAGGAGAAAACCCGGATCAGAGAGCGTAGCCTCATCAGACCCACGTTCTGTTACCATGTCCCAGGCTGACAGCGAGGACCTCACGGCTCCATTGTCCCCATCCGTTTCAGAAAATGGCAGTCAAAGGGCCTTCAGAGCATGGACCATTCCCAGGCTGACAGCCGAGCTGAGACGCAGGGGCGTCCCCTTTCCAGCAACAGCCAGAAAGGCAGAGCTTTTCCGGCTCCTGTTTCCTCCCCCCGCGGTGGTGGAGGCTTCGGCTCAGCAGGCCTCATTGGGCTCCATCGCCTCCTCTATCTCGCAGCTCCACACCCTGGTGTCGTCCCTCACAACCTCGATGTCCGATCTACAGGGCCGAGTGGCCCTCCTCGAGACCCACCCCTCTGTTTCTCCGCCAGTGCCAGCATCCCAGCCAGTTGTTAGTCTTCCCGCAGGTATCTCCGGAGGTGCACCAATAGTGTACCCATCTCATTTGGTGTCAGCAAACATCAGAAAAGACATATTAGAGGGCAAGGACGTCAATTTGGCTTCTCTTCTGATCTCGATTCACGAGCTGGCAGAGAATAAGGCATATACTTGGGGGGACGTATCAGTGGTCCTCAAGGCCAAGGATCCCAGACTAGACAGGAAACTCTCTATCACTGAGTTTTCCCTGGCCTTCGGCATGATGAGGGACATCATTTGCTCAGCCTCCCCTGGCAGAAGGGAGGAGCTAGATCGGTACCTCCATGTGGTAGTTGACCTGGGGTACAAGTACGGCGGGTTTTCATTCTATGACTATCACCGCTCCTTCTCCGCTAGAGCAGCTGCCAGGCTCTCCCAGTTCCAGACCCCTACGGACTGGAGCACCATGGACACCGAACTGTTTTGCCGCCACTTCGCGGGGCTACGGTCCCCTCTGTGTGCAATATGCCAGTCAGCAACACATACTGCGGCCTGGTGCGCTACCTCAGTGGCAGCCTCTCCCTTCGACGGTCCATCTACCTCGGGTACCGCTCAGGGCCTGCAAGCACCAGCTCGCCCGCCACAGACCGATAAGCTAGGGCGCCCAGTTAAGACCATGGGCGGTGCTCCGATCTGCAATAACTACAACAGCGGGTCGTGTAACTTCAGTCAGTGTAGGCTGCTCCATGTGTGCACCCAGTGCCATAGAGCTCACCCCCGGCTCATGTGTGAGGTCAAGCAGCTCAAAAGGTCCTGACTGAGCCGGCTCAATGTCGCATGGCTTAGTATCTACCTTTCCAGTCACCCTACCCCCTCACTGTCCACCTTCCTCGTCCAGGGCTTCACAGAAGGTTTTCACACTGGACTTGTCTCTCTCCCTCACTTCACGCATGAATGCCAGAACCTACGGTCAGCAGCCACGGATGAACAAGCCATCGACCAACTGCTGCAATCTGAGCTAGATCAGGACTTTGTCATCGGCCCTTTTGAACAGCCCCCTTTCAGCACCTGGCGAGTCAGCCCTATTGGGCTTGTCAAGGGCAAGTTCTCTAATAAACTCAGATTGGTTTATGATTTGTCAGCGCCTCATTCCTCCACGGTTCCCAGCCTCAATTCTCTTATTCCCTCTGAGGAATTCTCCCTTAAATATGCATCAGTAGACATGGCCATCCAGGCCATTCTTAAAACAGGCACAGGTACCTGGCTTTCCAAGGCCGACATCTCAAACGCTTTTAAACTTCTTCCCATCCATCCGTCCCTCTGGTGCTGGCATGGAATCAAGTGGAGGCAGCGGTACTACTTTGCCACTAAACTCACGTTCGGGTCCAAAAGTAGTCCTTGGCTCTTCGACACCTTCGCGCAGGCTCTTGCTTGGATCTTGTTACATGTAGCCCAGTGTCAGGAAGTCATTCATTATCTGGATGACTTCCTGCTGATAGAGCCACCCGGCTCTCCTCCACGAGATCTGGGTAAGTTGAGGGTAGTCTTCAATAATCTTAATGTCCCCATCGCCGAGCACAAGGTGGAGGGTCCGTCGCAGGCTATCACCTTCCTCGGGGTCAGCCTAGACACCAACACTATGCAGGCCAGCCTTCCCCCGGATAAACTGACCCGCATCAGGACGGTCCTGAGGGACTTCACTCATGCCAGAACTTGTACCAAGAGACAACTTCAGTCCCTTCTTGGTATGCTTAATTTTGCTATGCGCATCATCCCCCAGGGGCGCTCGTTCGTGTCACGCCTGTTAGCCTTGTTATCCCACTCTCAGGACCCGGAGCAAGTACTCAGCCTGGATTCCGCGGCTATGGCAGACCTAGCCATGTGGGAGGAATTCTTATCTTCTTGGAACGGAGTGTCCCTGTTCGTCCCCTCCGTGTCCGCCCTTTCACCTCGGGTGGTGACCGACGCGGCGGCCTCCACGGGCTTTGCGGCGATCTTTGGCAACCTCTGGCTCGCAGCCCCCTGGCCTCCACAGATACTGGCTATTCCTGGCTTCACTGAGACATCCTCCCTGTTTGAGCTATATCCCATTGTAGCCGCTGCACACACCTGGGGCCGCAGCTGGTCGGGCCAGACGGTGGTCTTTTCTACAGATAACCTGGCCACTGCGGAGATTGTTAATAAAGGCAGGTCCAGGTCTCTACAGATTATGTCCTTCCTGCGGCGACTGACCCAGCTCTCATTATTGTTTCAGTTCAACCTTCATTGTTCCTTTGTTCCCGGCAAATTTAATCAGGCGGCGGATGCTCTCTCCCGCTTTAACTTTGTTTCATTTTTTGATCAGGTACCCGGAGCCGAACCAACATCAGCAGCTATCCCGGACTGGTCTCAACTGATCTTGGATTAGCCCCACACTTGTCAGCAGCAACGCAACTCATCGATCACTCCCTCTCAGACAATACCCGCAAGGCCTATCAGTCGGCCTGGAGGGCCTTTAGTCGCTTCACATCATCTCACAATACAGAGTCCTCCCGGGTCAAACAAGTCCTTGCCTTCCTTTCCTACTGCCATTCGGACTTGGCATTATCCTTCAACACAATCCGCTTGTACTTGGCCGGGGTACAACACTTCACGTCCCTCCAGGACCCTACCAAGCCCTCCTTATTTACCTTTCACGCCGTCCGGGCTCTCATGCGCGGCATTCAGAAACGTCGGCCAGTTTCCAGCGTCAAACGGCTGCCTATCACAGGCGAAGTGTTCAGGGACATGTCAGACATTTTGGCCTCTTCACCTTTCGGTCTCCATGTCAGTGTCATCCTGCAAGCAGCCATACATCTGGCCTTCTACGGCTTCCTGCGGCCAGGCGAGTTTACCTGCAGTAGCCCCTCGGCACGTATGCTGTGCAAGCACCATCTAGTCAGGTTCGAGGACCACTTCATCTTGCACTTAGCGGTTTCCAAGACACAGCAGCTTGGCCCAGGGACGGACATACATTTCTATAAGACCTACAACCGCTGGTGTCCGGTTACTGTCCTCTCCCGCTTGTTGACCCTTTTGGCCGATCAACCAGGGACTGGCCCACTTCTACCCTTTCACTCAAAACCTCTCAACGCAGCCCAGTTCATGGAGCATGTCAGGATACTCCTGGGCATCCTTCACCTCAATCCTGCGCACTACTCAGGACATTCGTTTCGCATCGGGGCAGCTTCAACGGCCTCCCGCCAAGGGGTCCCGGTCCATGTTATTAAAAAGTTGGGTAGATGGAAGTCCTCCTGTTTTGCACGTTACGTACCCAATCCGCAGATTGAGATGGCCCAGGCCTTTGTCAAGCTTACCTAGTAAACAGTCTGTCTTCAATAAAATGCTTCCCCTACCTGAGTGTTTTGCCCCCTTATTTTGGTATACCGTACGTTAGACCAAGGCACACTTTCAGGTCCATTTCAAGTAAGCGAGTTTATGTTATCCTTGTCTGTCATCCTTATCCGTATCGGTCAGAGGGCTCTACACCATAAATAGAAAGGCCAGTATGGTGGCCTGAAATTATGGGTGGAGCCCGGTGGTATTTAAGCAGCCGTTCGCCCATCCTTCCTCGTCGGTTCCAGTGCGCGATACCCGCCCACCCGCCCCTTTTTCAGGCCTTTACCCTAGCACACTCCTCATATGAGTACTCATTTCACCCATTTCATATTTATTTCATTTTAAGGTATGCCCCCTTATTTTGGTATACCGTACGTTAGACCAAGGCACACTTTCAGGTCCATTTCAAGTAAGCGAGTTTATGTTATCCTTGTCTGTCATCCTTATCCGTATCGGTCAGAGGGCTCTACACCATAAATATATATATATATATATATATATATATATATATATATATATATATACTGTGAGGGGGTTAGCTCGGCAGCGGGTGTGTGTGACCCCCTGGATGGGTTCACAACACAAAATTAGGCACAGCAGACAGCGTTGTAGGTGCAAAAAAACAAAAGATGCAGTTTAGTTATGCTACATGCAGTGAAACATATAACAGCCAAACAAAAATAAAACATGAAAATAAATCCTGGTCAGCTTGACCTCTAATTACACACTTAGACTCCCTGTCTAACAACTGAGTGCAGCCTTGTGCTGCACCAGTCCCTTTCTCTGTTGTAGAGGTTTGCCACACAGGCGTTAACTCACCGCACAGAACAGGTGTCACACTCCCCAGTCTATACAAACACAAAACTGGTTCCAGGATGGAGCATCTCCCTAAGCATGCTGGGGTTTTTTGCAGAGGTCTTAATGAGCCCACTTACTTCAGCTGGGCTCATTAACTCTTCCCCTCTAGTTGTACAAGTCTGCATAAAGCCTGAATCTAGGGCACACATATTTCCCATCCTGGATACAACCAGGTGACTTTACCTGCGTGCTGCCACATACCCCCCCCCCCTCTTGTTTCAACCTTGGGGTTGTAACACCAGCAGTCAGACACGCATGTATCCGAGACATAGCATCCACATTCCCCATTTTAACACCAGGGCGATGCTTAACTGTAAAGTTAAATTCCTGTAGGGCCAGGAACCACCTATTTACCCTTCTATTGGTCTCCTTGTTTTGAGCCATCCACTTTAAAGGAGCGTGATCAGTCACCAGGTCAAAGTGCCTACCTAGCAGATAGTACCGAAGGGAATCTAGAGCCCACTTCACTGCTAAACATTCCTTCTCAATCGTGGTGTAATTTACCTCATGGGACTTCAACTTCCTGCTGAGGTAAATGACTGGGTGCTCTTCCCCGTTCCAGACCTGGGATAACACTGCTCCTAACCCAACGTCTGATGCATCAGTTTGTACAACGAAGTCCTTATAGAAGTCTGGTGAGTACAACACTGGCTGGCTACATAAGGCTGTTTTTAAGGACTGAAATGCTTCTTCAGCCTCTGGGGACCATTTAACCATGACCGACTCTTTCCCTTTTGTCAGGTTGGTGAGGGGCACAGCCTGAGAAGCAAAATGGGGAATGAATCGTCGATAATAGCCAGCGATTCCCAGAAAGGCTCGTACCTGTTTCTTGCTGTTGGGACATGGCCAACTCTGTATGGCCTCGACTTTATTGACTTGGGGTTTTATCACCCCCCTCCCAATAGTGTACCCAAGATATTTGGCCTCCTCCTGTCCAATGGTACACTTCTTTGGATTGGCCGTAAACCCAGCTTCCCGGATAGAGTCTAGGACTGCTTGTACTTTTGGCAAATGTGAGACCCAGTCTGTGCTATGGATAATCACATCATCCAGGTAAGCTGCAGCATATTTCTGATGGGGCCTCAGAATCTTATCCATTTTCCGCTGGAATGTTGCCGGTGCATTCTGTAACCCAAACGGCATTCTCTTATATTTGAATGCCCCATCTGGGGTTACAAACGCAGTTTTCTCCTTGGCCGACTCGGCCAGGGGAATTTGCCAATACCCTTTGGTGAGATCAAGAGTTGTCATATATCGGGCTGTTCCCAGCCGGTCAATCAATTCATCTATACGCGGCATGGGGTAGGTGTCAAATTTTGTAACTTTATTCAATTGTCGAAAATCGTTACAAAACCGCCAGCTCCCATCAGGTTTGGGCACTAGTACGATAGGACTGGACCAGTCACTCTGGGACTCCTCTATCACACCCAATTCCAGCATCCTTTGAACCTCCCCACGTATTGCCTCCCGTCGGGCCTCTGGTATTCTATAAGGTTTTAGTTTTACCCTTTCTCCTGGCGGGGTGATAATGTCATGCTCTACGCAAGATGTTTGTCCCGGCAGCTCAGAGAAAATCTCTTTGTTACGAAGTACAAACTCTTTAACCTCCTGTTGTTGGGCTTTCGATAAGGTGTCTGCTATTCCAACCTCAGGAACTAAGCAATCAGGCTGTGCTTGTGACAAAGTCTCTGCGACTAGGGATTCCCTATCCCTCCAGGCTTTCAGCAGATTGACGTGATAGATCTGCTCCGGCTTTCGCCTTCCTGGCTGTCTAACCCTGTAGTTCACCTCACTAATTTTTTCAATTACTTCGTATGGACCTTGCCATTTGGCCAGAAATTTGCTTTCAACCGTAGGGACTAGCACCAGGACCCTATCCCCCGGGGAAAAAGTACGGGTCTTGGCCCCACGGTTGTACACTCTCTGCTGTGCTAACTGCGCTTGGGTCAAATGTTCCTTTACGATTGGCATTACCTGTGCAATTCTATCTTGTATCAGGGCGACATGCTCAATCACGCTCCTGTGAGGAGAACTCTCATTTTCCCAAGTTTCCTTGGCGATATCCAGCAGCCCTCTTGGGTGTCTCCCATAGAGAAACTCGAAGGGTGAGAAACCCGTAGAGGATTGGGGTACCTCCCTAATGGCAAACATCAGATAGGGTATTAGACAGTCCCAATTCTTTCCATCTCTATCCACCACCTTCTTTAACATTTGTTTTAGGGTTTTGTTGAATCTTTCAACCAACCCATCTGTTTGGGGGTGATACACAGATGTACGCAATTGTGTCACTTTGTACAACTTGCATAATTCTTTCATAACCCTGGACATAAAGGGTGTACCTTGGTCCGTAAGCAGTTCCTTACAAATACCCACGCGGCTAAAAACAAAAGATAGCTCTTTGGCTATGGTTTTGGCCAAGGTATTTCGAAGAGGAATTGCTTCCGGATAACGGGTGGCATAGTCCAATATAACCAAAATGTACTGATGCCCCCTAGCAGACTTCATTATCGGACCTACCAAATGCATTGCGATCCTCTCAAAGGGGACCTCAATGATAGGAAGAGGTACCAGCGGGTTACGGAAATGTGGCATAGGTGCCGACTTCTGACACACAGGGCAGGAGGAACAATAATTTTCTGTTTCCTTCATGACCCCAGGCCAATAGAATCTCTGCAGTACCCTCTTTCTGGTTTTCTCGGCCCCCAGATGACCTCCCAGAATGTGCCCATGGGCCAATTCTAACACCAACTTCCTGTAAGGTTTGGGCACTACAAGTTGCTCAATGGTTTCTTCTGCCCTTTGAGCCACTCGATACAGCAGGTCCCTTTCCATAGTGAAGTAAGGATAAGTGCAAGTCTTATCTGGGTTCACTAACTCGCCATCTATTTTCACCACATTTTCCCGTGCCTTTATTAGGGTGGGGTCTTTTAACTGTTCTGTGGCAAAATTTTCCCTGTGAACCTCAAGATCCGAAAACTCCACAGACTGCATGTTTTCATCTGAGGATGTTGGCTCCTCCCCAGTTTCTCGAGTTTCCCCCACCAATACCGACAAGGGAAATTCAGGAGAGTCCTCACCACTCCCAGAGGAATTCTGGTCATCTTCCTGGTTTATAGGGGCACCAGTGGGGGGCTCAGGACAATCCCAGAGTTCCAAGAGTTTTGGAAAATCCCTTCCCACAATAGCATCATGTGGTAAGTGAGATACTAACCCCACCTGATGAGAGAGGTTACCTTTGGGGGTCTCAAAAAACACTGAAGTTACAGGATACTCTCGGTGTCCCCATGCACACAAATAACAGCCACCATGTTCTTCCCAGAGACCTCTGTAGTAACTAATTCAGCTTTTATCAATGTTACCAGGCTACCTGAATCCAGCAACACATCAACATTTCTACCATTAATACACATTTTACATAAATGTTTCTCAGGTCCCCAAATGGCAGTGCATGCAACTGTCACAAACAGCGACTGACGTCTCTCCCTTATAAAGTCACATTGCATAGGCTCATCCACAACTGGGCAATTGACTGCAATATTTCCTTCGTGGCGGCAGCGGTAGCAAATAATCTTTTTCGCTGCCTCTTGCAGCCTGGGCTTCCCTGGCTGCTCCCGCCAGACCTTAGGAAGAACTCCCACTCTCTCACTCTCTCCACCCTCACCCCTTGGAGTCATCTTACCCGCCACTGGGAATGATCTGGTCTTAGGGTGGAAAGTCCGTGAGTCCCTGGAAGAGGTGGTCAGGTTCTCTGTAGCCAAGTACCTCTCAACCAGATCCACAAGTTTATCTGCATTTTCTGGGTCTCCATGGCTTACCCATTTTTGGATGGCAGTAGGAAGCGCTCTCAGGAAACGATCCATAACAACACGTTCCACAATGTTTGGTGCGGTCAAAATCTCTGGCTGCAGCCACTTCCTGCTCAGGTGAATGAGATCATACATTTGAGACCTGGGGGGTTTTCCAACCTGAAAAGTCCAATTATGTATGCACACGCTGAGCCCGGACGGCCAGGGTAACACCCAGCCGTGTCCAATATTTCTGTTTTTAGCACCACATAGTCTTTTGCTTGGTCAGGCTCTAGGTCATAATAAGCTTTCTGCGATTCCCCAGTTAACAGAGGGGCCACCAGTCCAGCCCACTGCTCCTTAGGCCACTTTTCCCTTTCAGCAGTCCTTTCAAATGTGGTCAAAAACACCTCCGGATCATCCTCTCCAGTCATTTTTGTCAGTAAACGGCTCACACCAAAGGATGCGGTATTAGTGTAACCACTTGCCTCATTGGTCTGCGGACTTTGCTGTATTAATGTCTCTATTTGCTGTTGAAAACTCTGCTCTTGCTTCTGCAACAGGTCTATGAAGCGGGCTTCAGATCGCTGCTGGGCTTGTTGCTGAGCTTCCAGACTCTGCTGCAAAGTTGCATTTGTCTGCTGCTGGGCTGCAAGGCTCTTTTGTAAACCTGCATTTGTTTGCTGCTGATTTGCATTTGCTTGCTGCTGATTTGCATTTGCTAGAGCCAGCTGTCTCGGTATCTCTTCCATGCTGGCCTTAAAAAAAAACTGCCAAAATTCTCCACCAACTGTGAGGGGGTTAGCTCGGCAGCGGGTGTGTGTGACCCCCTGGATGGGTTCACAACACAAAATTAGGCACAGCAGACAGCGTTGTAGGTGCAAAAAAACAAAAGATGCAGTTTAGTTATGCTACATGCAGTGAAACATATAACAGCCAAACAAAAATAAAACATGAAAATAAATCCTGGTCAGCTTGACCTCTAATTACACACTTAGACTCCCTGTCTAACAACTGAGTGCAGCCTTGTGCTGCACCAGTCCCTTTCTCTGTTGTAGAGGTTTGCCACACAGGCGTTAACTCACCGCACAGAACAGGTGTCACACTCCCCAGTCTATACAAACACAAAACTGGTTCCAGGATGGAGCATCTCCCTAAGCATGCTGGGGTTTTTTGTAGAGGTCTTAATGAGTCCACTTACTTCAGCTGGGCTCATCAACTCTTCCCCTCTAGTTGTACAAGTCTGCATAAAGCCTGAATCTAGGGCACACATATTTCCCATCCTGGATACAACCAGGTGACTTTACCTGCGTGCTGCCACAATATATATATATATATATGTATATATATATATATATATATATATATATATATATCCCGCTTTACACTCACAAGTACAGATACATTGGCGTCTATAGGAAATTTTGGTCAGCTTGACATGGCGCTGCTTTCGGTTTTTGACATTGGCGTCTATGGGAAATCTTTGTCAGCTTGACATGGCACTGCTCCTGAACCATAAGTGACAGGGACACCAAACTTGGGAAGCACCGAGAGGGAAACCAAGGACTACAACATATCTGATTTTGGGGTCAGTCAGCTTGCCTAGGTAATCTACTGTGTCGTAGTTCTGGGTCCCTAAGTTTGGTGTCCTTGTCACTTATGGTTCAGGAGCAGTGCCATGTCAAGCTGACCAATATTCCCATAGAGCTAGTGTATTTACATGCATTGAGAAGTGAAAAAAAGATATTGCTTAGATATTGATATTAAGCACAATTTCAATTTACATACATGCTCTGGTCCCATTCTGTACTTAAAAGTGGGATATATATATATATATATATATATATATATATATATATATATATATACATATATACACATACACACACACACACACATATATATATATATATACACACACACAGTATCTCATAAAAGTGAGTACACCCCTCATATTTTTGGAAATTTATTATATTAGGAAATCACACTTTGCTACAATGTAAAGTAGTGAGTGTACAGCTTGTATAACAGTGTAAATGTCAGGTCACCTGAGTCCAGGTGGCAGGCAGTGTAAATATCAGGTCACCTGAGTCAGATGACTGGCAAGCAGGATATCAACAACAGCTGAGTAACTGTGGAGAGAGATGGGAGCTGGCAATTAGCCAACAGCTGATCGGCCAGCTCAGAGAATGGAGGGCTGAGCCCAGGCTTGACAGTACTCCCTCCTCAACGACCCCTCCCCCTCGGAGGACCACTAGGCTTGAGGGAAAATGTCTATGGAAATCACGGAGGAGGACAGGGACATGTACGTCCGAGGATGAGACCCAAGAGCGTTCCTCCGGACCGTACCCATTCCAATGCACCAGGTACTGTATGTGCCCACTGAACCTACAGGAGTCAACAATGAGCTGTACTTCATACTCCTCATGGTTCTCAACCTGTACAGGGTGAGGACATGGCACTGAGGTGGTGAAGTGGTTGCAGACCAAAGTTTTTAATAAGGAGAAATCAAATACATTTGAAATACGCATATTAGAAGGAAGGTCTAATGCGTAAGTCACTGGGTTAATCCTGCGAAGAATACGCAAAGGCCCAATAAACCAAGGTGCGAACTTCAGTGAGGGAACATGAAGTCGGAGATTGCGAGGTGACAGCCAGATTCTGTCCCCAACCTGGTAGGAAGGTGCAGGCAGGCGTCTGCGGTCAGCATGGAGTCTATACCTATCATTAGCATGACGCAAAGCCTCCTGGACTTGTGCCCAAGTGGAACAAAGACCACGGAGATGCTCCTCTAATGCAGGAATACTCAAACGAGTTAGGTAACATGGAAGGTTGGAAACCATAATTCGCCATAAACAGGGAAAATCGGGAAGCAGAATTCAAGCCACTGTTGTGAGCAAACTCTGCCCACGGTAATAGGTCTGATCAGTTGTTATGATGGTCAGAAATATAGCAATGTAGGAATTGCTCCAAGAACTGATTGGCTCATTCTGTAGCCCCATTAGACTGCGGGTGATACGAAAAGGAAAAAGCAAGCTGAATTCCCAACTGTGCCCAAAAGGCTCGCCAGAACCAGGACACAAAATGACTACCCCTGTCTGAGACAATCACTTTGAGTAGCCCACATAAACGAAAGATCTCCAGAGCAAAAATGGAAGCCAGTTCCTTAGAAGTGGGCAAATTCTTAAGTGGAATACAGTAACACATCTTTGAGAACAGGTAAATCACCATAAGGATAACTGTGTTGCCCTGGGTAACTCCACAATGAAATCCATAGACAGGTGGGTCCAGGGTCTCTCTCCATTGGGTATGGGTTGTAGGAGGCCCACTGGAAGGTGTCGTGGAGTCTTACTCTGAGCACATACGGAACTGGCAGCTACAAAGGCAGTTACATCAGCACGTAGACTAGGCCGCCAGAATTTTTGGGAAATGGCCCAAATGAGTTGATTTTTCCAAGCAAGAATTTTGTCACCCAAAGGAGAAGTGAGACTGGTGCTAACCATAGCCAGAATACGATCAGGAGGAATCACAGGAACCGGAACTGACTCCAACTTGGAAGTAGAGGAAAATTGTTGTGACAAGGCTTCAGCCCTTACATTCTTAGTACAGGGTAAGAATGAGACAATGTAATTGAAACTTGACAAGAAAAGAGCCCATGGCACCCTTCTGGGATAGAGGCATTTAGCCTTAGACAAGAATGTGAGATTCTTATGGTCAGTAAGAATGAGAACCAGCACAGTGGTACCTTCGAGGAGATGTCTCCATTATTTTGGAGCTAAAATGATCGCCAACAGCTCTCTGTCACCAATCTCGTAATTGCACTCTGCAGGTGACAATTTCTTGGAAAAGCAGCCACATGGATGCATAGCACTCTCAGAGGTAGGGCGTTGATACAGAAGGGCGCCAACACCAGCCTCAGAAGCATCAACGTCAAGGATAAACAGTAACGTAGGATCAGGATGTGCCGACAAAGGAGCAGAAACAAAAGGCAGCCTTGAGACTCTCAAAGGCCTTAATGGACTCCAGAGACCAACTCTGTGGGTTACCGTCCTTTCTGGTCATATCAGTCAGGGGCTTAACCAGAGACGAGAAGTTACAAATAAACTTCTGATAATAGTTGGCAAAGCCCAGGAAATGCTGCAGAGGGCATAAACCCATGGGTCAGGGCCACTGTAGGACTGCCAAAAGTTTCTCTGGGTCCATCAAAAAAACAGCAGTGGAAATTACATGAGGAATTGAACCTGCTCACAATGGAATTTGCACTTCTCCAGTTTACAGTAGAGATTGTTCTCTCTTCTGAAGCACACAACAGGCATCTGTGTGGTGGCTCTCCAGGGACTTGGAAAATATGAGGATATAATCGCGATAAACCACCACACTTACTTGCAACAAATCTCGGAGGACAGCGTTAATAAATTCCTCGAAAACTGCCGGGGCGTTATAAAGGCGAAAGGCATTATGAGGTATTCATAATGGCCTGTTCTGGTATTAAACACAGTTTTCCACTCGTCGCCCTCCTTAACCACTTAACAACCGCCCATTGCCGATTAACGGCATCAGGGCGGTTGTTTAACTCTAAGAGGCCGTTAATTAACGGCCTCCTAGAATTCTGCTCTCGCGCGCCCCCTGGGCATCCAGTGGACCCGGCGCATCACGAATCACGGTAAACGGCCGCTCATCGCGGCCGTTTACCACGTGATCGCTCCGTCAAATGACGGAGTGATCACTTGTAAACAAGCCGGCGTCATGTTATGACGCCGGTTCCTCCCTCCCCCTCTCTGTACCGATCGGTACAGCGGAGGGGGAAGAGATCGGTGTCAGCAGCGATGTGGGCTGC
The DNA here is from genome assembly GCF_037356315.1 of Lithobates pipiens. Taxonomy (NCBI): domain Eukaryota; kingdom Metazoa; phylum Chordata; class Amphibia; order Anura; family Ranidae; genus Lithobates; species Lithobates pipiens. Next base: position 16,967,144 of record NW_027507790.1, read on the forward strand.
ATCTGCAGTGCCCACATCGCTGCTCACCGAAAATTAACCCCTCAAATCCCTGCAAATACTCTGCATTACTCTGCAATTCCCTGCAAATACTCTGCATTACTCTGCAATTCCCTGCAAATACTCTGCATTACTCTGAAATTCCCTGCAAATACTCTGCATTACTCTGCAATTCCCTGCAATTCCCTGCAAATACTCTGCATTACTCTGCAATTCCCTGCAAATACTCTGCATTACTCTGCAATTCCCTGCAAATACTCTGCATTACTCTGCAATTCCCTGCAAATACTCTGCAATTCCCTGCAAATACTCTGCATTGCCCTGCAACACTCTGCATTGCCCTGCAACACTCTGCAATGCCCTGCAACACTCCGCAATGCCCTGCAACACTCCGCAATGCCCTGCAACACTCCGCAATGCCCTGCAACACTCCGCAATGCCCTGCAACACTCCGCAACGCTCTGCAATACCCTGCAACACTCTGCAACACCCGCCAATACCCTGCAACACTCTGCAATGCTCTGCAACCCCCGCCGATACCCTGCAACACTCTGCAATGCTCTGCAACCCCCGCCGATACCCTGCAACACTCTGCAATGCTCTGCAACCCCCGCCGATACCCTGCAACACTCTGCAATGCTCTGCAACACCCGCCAATACCCTGCAACACTCTGCAATGCTCTGCAACACCCGCCAATACCCTGCAATGCTCTGCAACGCAGTACTCTGCAACACCATGCTCTGAGATACCCAGCCATAGTCGGTGATACCCTGCAATACCCAGCCATAGACATCTCCCGCCGCCCTCCGCCCTCCGGTGCTTCTACCGAATCGCTAATACGATCAAAGCCAGAATCTTTTTTTTTTTCAGGCTTCCCAGCTTAGAGGTGAGATGTGGGTCTTATTGACCCCACATCTCACTGTAAAGAGGACCTGTCATGCCATATTCCTATTACAAGGGATGTTTACATTCCTTGTAATAGGAATAAAAGTGATCAAAAAAATTATTTTTGGGGAAAAAAATGTCAAACTAAAATAAATAAAGTAAAATGAACAATAAAAAAAAAATGTTTTTTTTAAAGCGCCCCTGTCCCCATGTGCTCGCATGCAGAAGCGAACGCATGCGTAAGTCCCGCCCACATATGAAAACGGTGTTCAAACCACACATGTGAGGTATCGCTGCGAACGTTAGAGCGAGAGAAATAATTCTAGCCCTAGACCTCCTCTGTAACTCAAAACATATAACCAGTAAAAAAAATGTAAATCGTCGCCTATGGGGATTTTTAAGTAGCGACGTTTGCCGCCATTCCACGAGCGTGTGCAATTTTGAAGAGTGACATATTAGGTATCTATTTACTCAGCGTAACTTCATCTTTCACATTATGCAAAAATTGGGCTAACTTTACTGTGTTTTTTTTTTTTTTAAGCACAAAACAGTTTTTTTTCCAAAAAAAAGCATTCGAAAAATTACTGCGCAAATACCGTGCGAGATAAAAAGTTGCAAAGACCACCATTGTATTCTCCAGGGTGTTTGCTAAAAAAACATATATAATGTTTTGGAGTTCTATGTAATTTTCTAGCAAATAAATGATGATTTTTACATGTAGGAGAGAAATGTCAGAATTGTCCTGGGTGCTCCAGAACGCCTGATGGCGCTCCCTGCATGTTGGGCCTCTGTATGTGGCCACGCTGTGTAAAAGTCTCACACATGTGGTATCACCATACTCGGGAGTAATAGCAGAATGTGTTTTGGGGTGTAATTTGTGGTATGCATATGCTGTGTGTGAGAAATAACCTGATAATATGACAATTTTGTGAAAAAAAAAAAAAAAGTAAAAAGAATCTTGATTTTGCAAAGAATTGTGGGAAAAAATGACAACTTCAAAAAACTCATCATGCCTCTTACTAAATACCTTGGAATGTCTTCTTTCCAAAAAGGGGTCATTTGGGGGGTATTTGTACTTTTCTGGCATGTTAGGGTCTCAAGAATTGAAATAGGCCGTCAGTCCTTCAGGTGTGATCAATTTTCAGATATTGGCACCATAGCTTGTGGACTCTATAACTTTCACAAAGACCAAATAATATCCACCAATTTGTACTTATTTTTACCAAAGATATGTAGTAGTATAAATTTTGGCCAAAATTTATGAAGAAAAAATTTCTAATCTGCTAAATTTTCTAACAGAAACAAAGAAAAATTCGTTTTTTTACAGAATTTTCGGTATTTTTTCTTTTATAGCACAAAAAAAAAAAAACCCAGCGGTGATTAAATACCACCAAAAGAAAGCTCTATTTGTGTGAAAAAAAGGACAAAAATTTCATATAGGTCCAGTGTTGCATGACTGAGTAATTGTCATTCAAAATGCGAGAGCACCGAAAGCTGAAAATTGGTCTGGTTATTAAGGGTGTTTAAGTGCCCAGTGGTCAAGTGGTTAATCCTCACGAGATTGTATGCCCCTCTCAAATCAAGCTTTGTGAAAACTGTTGCTCCCTTGAGGCGGTCAAATAACTCCGTAATCAATGGAATCGGATAGGCATTCTTAATCGTGAAACAATTGAAACCCCTATAATCAATAAAGGTCTCAGTTCCCCACACTTCTTTTTCACAAAGAAGAAACTAGCACCAGCAGGAGACAAGGATTTGCGGATGAAACCTTGAGAAAGTGCGTCTGCAACATACTTTTCCATGGCCTTATCCTCCAAGATCGACAAAGGGTAAACCTGGCCACGAAGGGGTTTGGCACCAAGTTGAAGGTCAATTGCGCAATCATACGGCCGTTGGAGGCAAACTACCGGCTTGACCTTTGCCAAAGATATCACTAAAATCGCGGTATTCTTTCCAGCAGGGAGAAATGTGAAGAAGTGCACAGGACCTTGGCTACCTTCTGGAAGCATGTCTCACTGCATTGTGGTGACCAGGAGAGTACCTCAGCACAGAGCCAATCAAAAGAGGGGTTGTGCCTCTATAACCAAGGATAACCAATAACCAGTGGAAACGTAGGTGAGAAAATAACTTGGAATTGGATTATCTCATGGTGAAGAGCCACTATGACCATTGACCATGGTACCGTTTCATGAGTCACTTGGGCAGGCTGTAGAGGTCTCCCGTCAAGAGCCTCAATGGCAAGTGGTGTCACGCAGCTGTAGCGGAATTGAGTGCTTCGATACAAAGGCAGCATGAATGAACAGGCCTGCAGCCCCAGAGTCGATTAAAGCCTGTATCTCGATGGATGACTCAGCCCAAGAAAGGGTGACCCGAAACCAGGGGCTTATCCTTCTGCATAACTGGGGATGAAACAAGGTTCGGGCGCTCCCTGGATGGGTAGGAAAAGGCTTAAAAAAGTCTGGCCTGGCCACTATAAAGGCACAATCTCTCCCTCCTCCTAAAGGTTCTCTCATCTGCAGAGAGACACGTGAAACCCAAGTGCATGGGTTCACCTTCACTGCCCGATTCGGTACCAAGAGGCATGGGTGGTGAGGGAGGCACAGGTGGGACTCCAGAGCTCGGAAACAAACGTACAGGAGGCTTCCGCAAGTGCTCCTTAAAAGAGAGTCTCTGAGTCTGGAGTCAATGAGGATGGCAACGTGATCAACTTCTTCAGCTCAGTGGGTATTTCTCGGGCTGCTATCTCATCCTTGATGGTATGCGAGAGACTGTGAGAAAAAGCAGCCATGAGGACCTCATTGTTCCTCTACTGCCAGAGTACGGAATTCAACGGCATAGACGGCAACAGTTTTCCTACTCTGTTCGATGGACATGAGGCACTTGGCAGCAAAAGCGGAGCATGCAGGAATGTCAAATGCCCTATTAAATGAAGCCACAAACTCAGGGTAACTCAAGACAACAAGTTTTTGCATCTCCCATAGAGGGTTTGCGCAGGCCAAGGCTCTCTCGGAAAGCAAAGATATTACCAAACCTACTTTGCTTCTGTCCGTGGGAAACGCCTGGGGCAGCATCTCAAAGTATATCTCAATCTGGTTGAGAAACCCTCTGCATTGGACTGGATCTCCCCAAATTACTGGGGAAGCAGAGCGGAACCAGACATACCTCTTATAGAGGTAAAACTCGAGGCGGATGCCTGCACAGAGACTGGAGCAGCAGCAGGGTCAGCCTGCAGCACAGATTGTATCCGGGCAGCCACAGTGAGAGATTCCAGGTGAGCCGTGCGACACAGGAGGGTTTGTAACGCCATGAAAACTGATCATTGTGGTGATCCAGTTCATCATATCTGGAAAAAATATTACCAACAAGTGGATTGACAGCATCTTCTGAATTCATGACCTTCGCCTCACACTTGTACACACTTGAACAAATGTAGTCAAAATATAACCAAAGTTCAGTAACCTGAATGGATAGTAAGCCAAGCCAGAAGTCAGGGATCAAAGTAAAGGAACAGCAAGCAGGATCCGGAGGCAGAAGGGATGTCAGCAAAGCCAGTCTTTAAACAGGAATGCAGAAGATGTTTCTTGTGATGTTGGCCAAGGTGAAGGCAGAGCTCCTCTGGGCTGGACAGCTTAAGTAGGCAGGACTGACGAGCAGGATATTAACAACTGCTGAATAACTGTGGAGAGAGATGGGCAATTAGCCAACAGCTGAGCGACCAGCTCAGAGAAGAAAGGGCTGAGTCCAGCCCTGACAGAACTCCTCACCTAGTTGCTGCTACACACGCTTGACACCATCTGAACCAAATAGGTTTATCATGGTCTCATTAGACCAGTGTTTCTCAACTCCTCAAGGCACCTCAACAGGTCATGTTTTCAGGATTTCCCTCAGATGAAACAGCTGTGGTAATTACTAAGGCAGTGAAACTGATCAAATCACCTGTGCAAAATAATGGAAATCTTGAAAACATGACCTGTTGGTGCTCCTTGAGGACTGGAGTTGAGAAACACGGCATTAGACCACAGGACATGGTTCCAGTAATCCATGTCCTTAGTCTGCGTGTCTTCAGTAAACTGTTTGCAACTTTCTTGTGCATCATCTTTACAAGAGGCTTCCTTCTGGAACGATAGCCATGCAGTCCAATTAATACATGTAATATACAAGTTGTGTGGGAATGGGAAGCCAACTGGAGCTGGTCCTGTAGTTAAGGGTGGACACAAGGGGTCCTGTGATTATAAGGCCAAGGAGGGGGGGGGGTCAAGTAGGCAGGGAGTGACCTGCTCCCCAGTCACACCTGAGACCATGTAACACTAACGAGTCACATGACACCGGGGAGGGAAAATGGCTAATTAGGCCTAATTTGGACATTTTTCACTTAGGGGTCATTTTCACTTAGGGGTGTGCTCACTTTTCTTACCAGCAGTTTAGACATTAATGGCTGTGTGTTGAGTTATTTTAAGGGTAAATGTGATGGACTGGCCATGTATGTCTCCAGACCTAAACCCTATTGAACACCTGTGGGGCATCCTCAAACGGAAGGTGGAGGAGCGCAAGGTCTCTAACATCCACCAGCTCCATGATTTTGTCATGGAGCAGTGGAAGAGGATTCCAGTGGGAACCTGTGAAGCTCTGGTGAACGCCATGCACAAGAGGGTTAAGGCAATGCTGGAAAATAATGGTGGCTACACAAAATATTGACCCCTTTGACTCAATTTGGACATATTCACTTAGGGTTGCACTCACTTTTGTTGCCAGTGGTTTAGACATGAATGGCTGTGTGTTGAGTTATTTTGAGGGGACAGCAAATTTACATTGTTATACAAGCTGTACACTCACTACTTTACATTGTAGCAAAGTGTCATTTCTGTGGTTTGTCACATAAAAAGATAGAATAAAATATTCACAAAAATGTGAGGGGTGTACTCACTTTTGTGAGATAATGTATATATATATATATATATATATATATATATATATATATATATATATATATATATATTCAATAGACCACTTGTATAGTTTGTTCGTCTGTTGATTGTTGGATTATTTTGCAGTAGAAGGGGCAATCAAATGGTCATTTAGTAAGCATCACTAGTCTGACCAAAATTACATTTATTTTTGTTTATTTTTTCCGTTGTTGTGTAATTGTGTAATTATATATCATCTTGGAGCAAAAGCAAAGAAAGGAAAAATAAGGAAATCAATACAAATCTGCTTTGTATACCAAGGTAAATGGCAGGAAATGTATTCATGCAGGTATACTCTCACTATGAATTATTGATGTCTTTCCTTTAGAAATATTTACTGTTTCCATCCTGTGATGGTTTATGTAAATTTCCATTATCACAATAACAAACAATCAAGGTTAAAAAAAAAAAAAAACAACATAATTTTGCTGTATATGTTTAGAACTTTACCTCTGAGAATAAAAGCTCATATATTCTTGCAGCCACATGAATTCACCATGGGGTGTAACATGATGGATTTACTTTGAAAATAGAGGAAACCGAGATTACTGATTTCTATGAGTACTAGCTGCATGTACACTAGATCTACAGTATTCTACCTGATGTGCATGTAATCACCTATAGAGAGGTCAACAATTGTTTACAGTTGATATGCCACATTAATAGATAACAAGTGTTGGCAAGCCATTTTAGGTATAAATAAAATAGAAAATGTTATTATGTTACACATTTAATGGCATGATATAATTCTCTGCTCTGCTTGCATGCTTATGGGAAGAAAAGCATTTCAACATTCAGATCCTGCAGAGAAGCAGCCAGGAGCAACATCAGAGGAAGCTCGGAGACGCATGTGACCCCAAAGGGAATGATTTACAACACAAAGAATCACATTAGGTGGGCATCCTCTTGCTCCAACTAAGCGTTCTCTTAAATGGGGATGATTTACACAAAGAATTACATTGGAAGGGCGCACTCCTATTCCAACTAAGCAATCTCTTAAATGGGGATGATCTACACTAAGAATCACATTGAAAGGGCACCCTCTCTCGCCAACTAAGAGTTCTCTCAAATGGGGATGAACTACACTAAGCCCAAGTACACACGGTCGGCAACGGATTTTGTCCGTCGGATTTAGTCCGACGGATTGTGTCCGAAACTGTTGCATACACACGGTCGGGCCAAGTTGTCTGATTTAGCGGTTGCCAAGAACGCGGTGACGTAAGCCGTGTACGGCGGGACTAGAAAAAGGAAGTTCAGCACCACGTTCGGCACCCTTTGGGCTCCTTCTGCTGATCTCGTGTTTTGGTAGAAGTTTGGTGAGAGACGATTCGCGCTTTTCAGATTAGTGATTCAGATCGCTACCGCTCTTCAGTTTGTGCTTGTCTTTGCGTATCTGATAATCAGTGCGTGCAGTCAGTAAGTATTTGCTTCTCATTGTGGACTATATCTTGGTATAGTATGCTTTGAAAGGCATTTTTTATTGTCTGCTTGCTTCTGCTATTCAGGTCGTCCTTTCAGGCCTTGCTGTTTATCGGTGCTTTCTGGTGTCCATTCTGACCAGCCGACCGTTTTCCAAACATGTTTCGTCTACGTACTTATTGTACAGTTTGTGCTGTGCAGGGGTTCTTACTTTGACTTTAACACAAGCCCAGTCCATGAACAGGGAGGGGAGGTGTTTGTGGACCAAGAATTGGTTGCGCCAGCGTCACCAGTTCTCCCACATGTCTTTGTTCCGTGAGATCCGCGAGAATAATCCTGATCATTTCTGGATTATTCTCAGGATGACAGACCCCGTTTTTCACTGTCTGCTGGCTTTGCTCACCCCTTATATCACCAGGCAGGATACCTGCATGCGGCAAGCCATCACTCCGGAGCAGAGGCTCATCACCACGTTGCGCTACTTGGCGACAGGGAGAAGCCTTCAGGACCTCAAGTTCTCTACAGGCATCTCCCCCCAGGCTCTGGGGATCATTATTCCAGAGACCTGTTCTGCCATCATTCAGCTCCTGCAGAAGGACTATATTATGCTAATTTTTAGCCTTAAACATCACATTCTATGTATTTCATGATTGCTAATGTCTTGCATTTCTTTCCTCATTCCCTAATTACCATCATTGCAATATGCTCTAATTCATATGCTCTGCCCCTTTGTCCTCATGCAGATTTGCCTCACTAACTTTCCCACCATGCTCTTCTTGGTCCCTAAAACTATAGTCTAGTCACTTAACAATGTCTTTTGGCAGCTCCATAGTATTGCTTTACCCTAAACACCCCCTAAAATCTCTACAAATGTGATGTGTGTGCTTCAAGTCATGCAAAGTGACCTTTTTTTGTTTTTTTGGAGTTGTGCCAAACTCATTAGGAACCCCCCTCTCCCCAACTGTACCTCAGCTGATAGTAATCTTCCATCTGATGACTTGACCCAACCCAATACACACTCTAAATACCTTTATCATGATCACATTTATGGACAAATTCACCAAAGCATGTAGTGTAAGGGCCTGCCTCAATACTTTCAAATGCTATTTTTATTTTTTAAACACATTCATTTTCTTGCTATGTAATAGCAGAATGTCAAAATGTCCTTCCATTTTGTTATTATGACACTTCTTACCTGTTCGGTGGGCTGCCAATAGTGTAACTAAGGAGGGGCTTCACAAAGTATCACACATTATTTAGGCATTCAGCTCTCAATCAAGTGAAGAGCGTTACCTGTCCTAAACATCCCCCCTCATTTTTTAGCAAGGGCCCATCAGATGGGGGGGATGGGGGGGTTATGACTCTCATAAGGGGACCTTATACTTTAGGCTTTAAATACTCATTTCAAAAAATGTTATACTAATTTTGCCAAAAAATGTGGGTGTCTAATCTGCATGCAATATTGATTTGTCAAATTACTCGTTTTTTTTCTTGTGTCACTACACAGTGTCCTTCAACGCCACAGGAATGACAGACTGTGGCCTCTCACTTTGCCATTTTTATTATAGTTGTGCCTTTTTCACCAACAGTGCAAACCCAAGTTCAGAGCGAGATGAGGGGACAGTCTCTTCTTCAGATAATCTTATTATGTGGTGGGACTGCTACACACACACCTTCTTTTTGTTAACTAATGTGTAGTGCATTACTGATCAAAATCATGCTCATTTTTAGCACCATGGCAGGAAAATGGCATGATTGTCCATATTTACACATCATTGTGGGTGCTTTTTACTAAAGGCACATCCACTATGCACTACAAGTGCACTGCAAAAGTACACCTGAAACTGCACTTGGAGTGCAAAGTGGAGTTGCCTTTATTAAATCGCACTCCTTCTCAGCACAAACTCAAATTTGACTACAAATACATTTTAAGCCCAATGAAAAAGGAAGCCACACATTGTTGAGAATTCAACTTTTTAATACAAGCACATTCATATGTGCATTTATTAAAGGTTTTTACAACAAACCAAGATATTTTGGGTATCCAAAACCGAGTTTAATCATTTTTTTTTTTTACTTGTTTTTTTTTGTGTAAATAGGCATGTATCAAACCGTAAAATACAGAACACAGGAACTTACAAAGTTCAACTTGGAAAAGTGAAGACAATATCAGACATGAGTATGTACAAACTAGGCTGATATTGCCTTCATCACATGGGGTGTGACCCCTGAAAAATCCAAATTTGGAAGATGCACAGAGTGTGTCAACATGTGCTAACTCCCATCATGGGGGATCAATTGTAAATGCTTTGGGGCTGCAACCCCTTCATCTCAGACACTTTCCACAAAACATGTACATTGATCCCCCATGATGGCAGATAGCGCATGTTTACACACTCTGTGCATCTTCCATATTTTTAATTATGCAAAATACAACATTTTTATGTTAAAAAGCAAAAATAAAAACCTATCTAGTTTTTTTATTTTTCACACTCTCCCCAAAACATCAATGATGTTCTTCATTTTATTTTTAACATCATTGATGTTTTGTTGTACAATTTCCAAATCCCTATTGCACCCCATTATCTCCCTGATCAAGATCTGGGCACTTTCACTGGTAAAACAGGAATCTTCCTCCACATCACCTAGAAAACGAAGCAAACAAACACACCATGTAATCCAAATATGGTGATATACATTGATGAGCTTACCGGAAGCTGTGTTCTCCGACACTCACTTGTTGTGGTGACAATTTGGCCAACCTCCACGATCTCTCCTTCCTCCTCCTCCTCCTGCTCCTGCTCCTGCTCCTCTGTTTCTTCTTTTGGAAGTTGCCCTTCTTTGGGAGGGGTGTGGTCCCTGGTGTCCTCATGGTCCCTGGTGTCCTCATACTTGCTGAGTCTTCTCTCCCCTATGAGAATGTAAACAAAGATTAATTAGCACACAGAGGGCAGAAATAGGAATCTGAAACATTGCTTGGAAGTGTTGTACAATTGTGTTTTTGGGCCGAATTACAAGGTGAGAACATTATTGGGGACACTTTGTTAAGCTGGAATACTTCCCTGCAGAACGATGTTTCATACGAACGAAACCATGACCTTGAAAGTGGCCATTTTAAAATGCACAACATGAAATCAAAGCACATGGAGCATGTATGCAAGCAAGAATAATCATATGAACACACGACAACTACTTACTTTTTTTAAGAACATGCTTGATCCTTAGGTACTGCTCGTGCTCCCTCAGTTTCAGGTCTGACCAGCGTTTTCTCAGTTGATCCTTGGATCGGTGTACCCCAAAATTCTTCAGAAGACTCTTCAGAACATTATTCATGATCTTGGCCTTTCTGATATTTGGGTTTGGGTAAGGTTCATACTTCCCATCATAGTCGGTCCTGTTAAATATGTCGACCATCTCCAACATCTCTCCAAAAAACATATTTGAGGCCTTAAATCTTGTCTTCCTGGATCGGGACGTTTCAGGCTCCGGGCTTTCCTCACCCTCCTCCTCGTTAGTGGAACTATTAGTGCGCACCTGCGTTCTCTCCGCCATGTGCTCTCCCCACTGCGCGGGAAGCGAAGGGGCGGGGAATAGTCTGGAAAGAACGTCAGGGGCGGGCGGAGTTTCACGCATGCGCACTGTATATAAAACGCAACACATGTGTATCGTCCGTACGATCTGGGAGGAGAGTGTGAGTCACGGACACGGCGAACGTGGAAATGAAGGTAACATTTTTAACTTGGTGCTTCACTAGACTAGACTGCTTGTATCTAGGCCGATGTTGGGACAAGATTAGGAGGGATTTTAATTGCATTATTAGTATTTGAGGGTTTATCTTGTGTTGTGTCTTGCAGACAAAATGGATCCATTCAACAATGCCAACTTTATGGGGCTATTCATAGAACTGTACATGGAGATGCCCTGCCTGTGGCAGTTCCACAACAAGTTTTATAATGACAGATCAAAGAGGAACGCAGCACTGGAGAAACTGCTTGCTTTGTTGCAGATCAGGGTCCCCACGGCAGACATGACCTATCTGAATCGCAAAATTGTGGCCATGAAGCTTCCATATTTCAGGGAGAGAAAGAAGCACCTGGAATCCTTGAGAGCAGGAGATCCAGATGCTGTTTATTACCCCAGGATGGTGCACTTTGACAGGCTGCATTTTCTGGTAGACCAAGGGGTACCCAGGCCACTACTCAGGCCACCACTCTCCAGGCTTCCTCCAAGGCATCCTTCACCCCCAGCTGAGGCTTCTGAGGTCCAACCTGGGCCTTCCAGGCAGCACCATGTGGTGGGGCCCAGCTTGAGACAGGTATTGCATTGTTGAACATATTTCTTGTGTTACATTTAATGATGTTAACTAGATGTTCTTATTGATCAGTAAGTTGAGATTTCTCCAAGTGGTTTACATCTCAATAGACAGTAGTGACCAAAAATGATTGGGACGGGAAAGAAAAATGCTGGTGTCAGAATGATAGTCTGTTCTATTTGGTAACATTCAATTAGCAAAAGCCAGGAGCACAAAATGTTGTGATTGATAATCAAAAAACTAAAACTATGTCCCCTTTTCATACACAGGAAGACCTCAGTCGGGGGGAGGCTGTGGCAAGTGGCAGCCAGGAGGTCCACCAACACCCTCCTTCTCCTGCCCCAGCTACAGGAGCCCAGCCACAGCCTGGAAGGATGCCTGGTGGGAAGTCACAAAGGAAGACCAGAGAGTGATGGCCTGGGTTGAGTCTGGTGTGCCAGAAGATGCAGCCTCTTGAAGATCCCCATCCTGGGGACAGAAATGGCATCTGAATTTCCTGCTCTCTAGGACTTCGGGACCAAACTTCTCTCCCTGAGATATCTACTCCTCAGGCCACCAATTTTTTAATATCTCATTTAGTCATGTCTGCCCTGGGGGCCAAAGGCTGCACCAAAGTTAAGAAGTTTCTCCAGTGCTGCGTTCCTAGTTTTATTTTCGAGCAAACAAAAGAAAAACATTTTTTGTTTGATGAAATACTTGTGTAATGTGTTTTCCTTCAAAAAGTACAGTTTATTTGTGAGCACACTGAGCAGGCAGGTACATTTCCAAAATACAAAGTGAACTAAAGAACAAGGGGTACCAACACTAAACAACCTCCTGTAGATTAAAAAAGAAAATATAAAAAATACAATAATGTTGTTGTTGTAAGTTTACACCCAAAAAAAAAAATAAAAAAAAATAAGGAGAATCCCCCCCCCCAAAAACATCCAAAAAAAATACAAAAAAATAAAACATTGTGTAGATGTGATGCAAACTAAAATTGTATTGCTGAAATGGTTAAAAAAGAGTAATGAAATCCGTTCGGGAGAAGTGTGTGTGACTATGAGCATCAAAAAAAGTTCGTTCTTGCAGCATTGTTAAAGATCAAGAGAATGCGCTTGATGAATTAATTTTTAACATTGCAGCGTGACGAATGTGCTATATCGCTTACGAGCAGTAGTTTTACCTGAACGAGCGCTTCCGTGTCGGAATTTGAATGTGAGCATGCGTGGCACTTGGTCCAATCAAAATGCTCTACACATGATCGGATTAGGTCCGACCGGCCCAGTTGGTCGGGAAATATTTCCAGCATGTTGGAAAATTGGGTCGGACGGAGATTCGGACAGAATCAGTCTGATGCATACCACACACAGTCGGATTATCTGACGACACGGTCCGATAAGACGCATTCCGACAGATTCTCCGACCATGTGTACAAGGCATAAGGCTCACATTGGAAGGACACAATCCCTCTCCAAATAAGTTCTCTCAAATGGGGATGATATACACAAAGAATTACATTGGAAGGCACCCTCCCTCTCTAGCTAAAAGTTCTCTCAAATGGGAATGATCTACTCAAAGAAACAAATTGGAAGGGTACCCTCCCTCCTCAACTATAAGTTCGCTCAAATAGGAATTATTTACACAAATAATCACATTGGGATGGCACCCTCTCTCTCCAACTAAGAGTTCTCTCAAATGGGGATGATCTACACTAAGCCCTTGTACACACAGTCGGACATTCCGACTGAAAATGTCCGATCGGACTGTGTTGTCAGATAATCAGACCGTGTGTGGGCTCCATCGGACTGTTTCCGTCGGAATATCCGACCGACAAAGTTTTAGAGCTAGGCTATAAAATTTTCCAACAACATAATCCGATCGGACTTTGTCCGATCGTTTGTAGAGAATTCCAATCAGACAAAGTGCCACACATGCTCAGATCAAATTACGAGACCAAAGCTATTGGCTACTAGCCTGAACATTCCAGTCGTAACTAAATTACATCATCATGGTAAGAAAGATCGGATTTTCCGACAACTTTGTCCGACCGTGTGTATGCAACAGCAGTTTCGGACCAAATCCGTCGGACAAAATCCGATGGATTTTGTTGTCGGAATGTCCGACCGTGTGTACAAGGGCGAAGACTCACATTGTAAGGGTGCCCTCCCACTCCTCTTAAAGCAGAGTTCCACCAATTTTTTTTTACAAATGCTGCAGCTGCTGAATTTTAAAATATGGACACTTACCTGTCCAGGGCTCCTGCGATGTCGGCACCTGAAGCCGATCTTTCCCTCGGCTCCATCTTCGTTAAGGGAATCAGGAAGTGAAGCCTTGTGGCTTCACAATCTGCTTTCCTACTGCGCATGTGCGCTGAGTAATTCCACTGGTCCCTCCTATCTTCTGGGACCTGTGTGTCTCCTAGAAGACAGAAGGGGGATGGAGGAGGCACCAGATATAGCATAGATATCCATGGATACTGCAGCTATCTATGCCCGGAAGTGTGAGCAAATACCTGGATTATACAAGTATCGGCTCCCCCCTCCCCCCTGAAAGGTGCTAAATGTGACACCGGGGGAGGATTATGAAAAAACAGAACTTCCATTTTGGGTGGAACTCTGCTTTAAGAGTTTTCTAAAGAGTTTTTTTAAGAGTTTTCTCAAATGGGGATGATATACGCTAAGAATCACATTGGAAGGGCGCCCTCCTTCTCCAACTAAAAGTTCTCTCAAATGAGGATGATTTACAGAAAGAATGACATTGGAAGGGCGCCCTCCTTCTTCAACAAAGAGTTCTCTCAAATGAAGATGATCTACACAAAGAAACAAACTGGAAGGACTCCCTCCTTCTCCAGCTATGAATTTTGCCAAATGGAAATAATTAAGGCAACAAATTACAATGGATGGGCACTTCCTTGTCCAGCATATTAAATAGGAATGCCTATTTGGCAACCAACACCCAATGGGTTAGGCTAAGACCGATTGATCTTAAAGCCCCTAATATTGTATCAGCCATGCTCTCTGTCATGTTTCAAGCTTGGTCACTCAAACTCTGTGACCAACCCCCAGCATGTGGACCAAAATATGTCAGAGGGTGTGGCTTGAGAAGCACTGGCTGAGGCCACACTCATTCACATACTCATGTACTCAGTGAGCAGTGTTCCTTTCTCTGTTGATGCTTCTACACCCCTGAATGGTGCACAGGTGCCTGCTCCTTTTACTGCAACCAGCGGGGAGATCCTTGTTTCAGCTTAAAGCGGCACTGCAAGTTATACCTTAATCCCTGATATTGTATGTCATACATGGGTGCTGTAAAAAATGTGTGTAATATCAGCTACATACAGTATACAATGCCTTGCTCTGTCATTGGTGTGGAAACTTCCTGTCCTGTTCCCAGAACAGAATCAAGTTGGCCATTCATGAGAGCAATACATTCCTCTATATGGGAGAACTGGAGGTCTCCACCCATGACACAGGTGGACACTTATGAGAGGCACTGATGAGGGAGTGGGGTGCTCCATGCCCAAAAGGTGTCATAGGTGGAGACCTCCAGTTCTCCCATATAGAGGAGTATCATCTCACTCATCTCACTTGGAAAGTGAACAGCCTATTAGCCTTAAAACAGAGTTCCAACCTAAAAATGGAACTTCCACTTTAAGGGAGCACCCCACTCCCTCATTAGTGCCTCTCATTAGTGTCCAGTCTCCCATATAGAAAAATTTATTGCTCCCATGATTTAGAGAAGCAGGATCTCCCAGTCTATGGATAGTGTAGGACCCACAAATCATGGGGTACTTTGTCACAGTATGTGGGCTTAAGAACCATATAGCAATATGGTGTGACCAAATCCCCATATTTTTTTAATAATGTTTTTTGAAAATGTTTAGGTGTTTTAAATAAGCCTTGCAGGAGGTAAATGTCTTTTGTATGTGTGCGCTGTAATATTTTGTTCTGTTGTATGGTCTTATGGCTGCGCCATCTTTAAT
Organism: Lithobates pipiens; assembly: GCF_037356315.1. Lineage (NCBI taxonomy): Eukaryota > Metazoa > Chordata > Amphibia > Anura > Ranidae > Lithobates > Lithobates pipiens. The sequence goes on from NW_027507790.1 coordinate 16,982,686, forward strand.
GCTATCTTTTAGGGTGTGCCCCCCAAATATCTTGTTTGCCCTTCCACAATCTGTCACAAAGACAGTGATCGGCGATCAGTATGTTGTTTACCGGGACCTCAGATCTGGCACAAAGTGGATTGGATGGACAGATTGTTGGGTGGGGCTAGGGAGGACCCAGCTGTCATGGTACATATTGGTGCTAATGACAAATTTAGAGGAAGATGGAGCATCCTAAAAAATTATTTCATGAACCTTGGAGCTATATTGACTAAAATGACCCCCAGGATGGTATTCTCAGAAATACTGCCCTTACCTCAAGCCATTCCAGAGAGGCAACAGGAGCTTAGAGGATTCAACAAGGAACTGGTACAGGAAGGAGAGTTTTGGGTTCCTGGAGAACTGGGCTGACTTTTCAGTCGGTTACTGGCTCTATAGTAGGGGAGGGGGGCTGCACCTAAATGGGCAGGGTGCAGCTCTGTTAAGGGAAAGGATGGGTGATAAGTTAGAAGCCCTTTTAACCTAGGTGGTGCGGGGCAGGGATCAGAGGAAGCTTTTGCAGCCAGTGAACGAAGGGCAGAATGGACTATGGTAGTCAATGTAACCAGAGTTCCTAAGATCAACACATGTGAGCTGGCAAAATCTCATTACAGCCTCAGAATGAACAGGGATAAAATAGCATGCAGCTGTACAGAGCTAAAAGGCATGTTCACTAATGCTAAAAGTTTGGTGAACAAAATGGAAGAACTGGAATTACGGATACATCATGAGGATTTTGACTTTGTGGGAGTAGCGGAGACCTGGTTTGACAGCACACACAACTGGCTTCTGGGGGAGGGGTGTGCATGTACGTTAGAAAAGACTGGTGAACACGAGGGATGATATCACTAACGGGGCAATGGAAGGGGTAGAATCTCTGTGGCTGGATCTTCAAAATGAAAGAACAAATTGGAAATTAATAGTGGGAGTATGCTACAGGCCCCCTAACGTGAGGATGAGGATGAGACTGATCTCCTTTTACAGCTAGAAATGATGACGAGGCATGGCAATGTTATCATGGAGAACTTTAATTATCCAGATATTGACTGGGCAGATGGAGCTGCTCACTCCTTTATGGCCCAGCACAATTTTACGTGTCAGTGGATGCCCCAACTAGAAACAAGGCTCTGCATGACTTACTAATTGTAAACAACCCAGAGCTGATAGCATAAGTGGAAGTAAGAGATAACAGCGACCACAGAGCAATTACATTCACTGAAGATCACAGGAAATGTGGACACCAAAGTAGGACAAGCACATTAAAATTAAGGAAAGCAAACTTTACCAAACTGCTCTTTGCACTGCATGATATTAAATGGGAAGCCAGTGTATTGTAATAGGAAACAAATATAAAAGAACTAACGCTAAACTTGGGTGGCTAAATTCAAGCTTAAAAAGAGACATTAAAAGAGAAAAAACTGTTCTTTAAAGAAATATAAGGGCAGGGGGGCCACTGTCAACATTCCAGCACAACTAAGAATGCAATAAAAAATGTAAAAGAACAATCAGAGAAGGAAAAATAGACCACGGGAGACACATAGCGGAAGAGAGTAAAAAGAATCTCAAAAATGTTTAAAATATATTAATAGTAAAAAAGCAAAGTTAGAGCATTTTGGCCCCATAAAGGATGATCAAGGGATGTTGGTTACAACTGACAATGAGAAGGCAGCTGTATTAAATACAATCTTCTCCTCAGTTTTTACTATGGAAAAAGAATGGTATAGTAGACAATATGGTATTGTTAGCAACAAAGCAGGGAGCATACCATTGTGGCTAAAAGAGGCCAGTGTTCCAAAAAGACTGGAGAAACATAATGTAAACAAATCACCAGAACCGGTTGGCTTACACCCAAGCATCCTCAAAGAAGCCAGCCAGGTCATTGCTAAACCGCAATTCCTAATCTTTAAGGAAAGCTTACTGACTGGAATGGTGCCAGCGGATTGGTGAAAAGCTAAGTGGTACCAATATTCAAGAATGGGCCAAAATACGTACCTGTAAACTACAGGCCAGTCAGCCTAACATCAATAGTTTGTAAACTATTAGAAGGGGGGTGATGAGGGACTATATCCATGAATTTTCAGATAAGAATAGTATCATTAGTAGTAACCAGCATGGATTTAGGAAACATCATTCTTACCAGACCATTTTGAGTCTTTATTCAACCTTACCAACTATGATTATTATAGAGACCTATTTGTGTTTAGGTTTGAGGTCAATGCAAGCAATAGACATTAGCAATCAAGAGCCATGCAGGACATAAAGCAAAGTGACAGAAAGCAAGCAAATCCAAAGACTGGGGACAGACCAGACTATCAGGACAGGCAGACAGGATGCTGAAGTTTATTGGACTGGACAGAAACATTTTGATCATGCACTGACACAAACATGTTGGTTGTCTCCCATAAGAGTGAGCTGCCAACCTGTTACATTACAAAAAAAGTAACATGGCTTCCAAAACATTGTATTATTAATAAAATATGCTTTTTACATCTGCTCATTTTGTCATCTATTGCATAGTGTCTCTGGAACAGCTTTCCCTGCTCCTAGTCCCTTTCTCCTGATGATACTACCAATGCAATCTAGTAATTGGAAACAGGAGTGGACAGAGTATACCTATCAATTTTCTGATGAGGCTCCAGTGGGGCTAAAAGAACAGAGTGTACTTTGCACAATGTTTAGAGATTCTCTGCTGTTTCTAACAGCAATTACACAGTATGCAAAATTTATATTTTTTACTGCTTCACCTTGTAATTTTAAACTGTGCTAATAAATACCTTTTGGACACTCAAATTTAAGAGTTTCCATATAGGTTCACTTTAATAATGCAAGCACACTGGCCAACCCAGTAAAATAGTAATGGTTGTGGGGCACAGCAGTGCAAATTGATTCTGGACAAATCAATTATTTCCTCAGAGATCAGTTGCACATTGTTGAGAACTTTTTTTCTGGTCTAATTCTAACCAGGCAGATCTGGTAATGATAATCTAGTGTCTAAATGCCTCTGTCCTTTGAAATGCAGATTTTCTTCTGTTGACACATAACATGTAATATCTAGCCCGTTAGGACCTTATAACAACTGTGGAAATGAACATAGAGACTCATAGCTTAGAACCATTTTGTGTGGTGTATGCACAGCTTCAGACTTGTAGGAATCATAACCTCCAACTGCCCATCTTTTGCAAAGACTCTCACAATCGCTATGTTCTTCACCTACTCAAGCCTGATGCACACAACTGTATCATAAATTGTTACTAGCACACCTGTTTGCCAACTATCCCAGTAGTGAGTCTGGTACAGAGAAAAGGTGGTATGGTTTCTAAGCTTGTAATTAACGTTTTTACTGGTTTCAGAAAACAGAGAAACGCCTCACACAATTGCTGCATGGCTCCAATGTAAAAAGTATACAATTGTATTAGGAATTTTAATATAAACAATACTTAGTAAAAAATAATCATTAGCCCATAAAAACTTTTAGTATAGTCCCATACAACATACCAACAAGGTCACCTCACCACTGTAACAACAAGTATTAATAATAAAAATGTAAAGGGTATATCTGCGCTAGGAACTAACGTTAATAAGCAACTGTGCACTATAACCCAGGCACCAGGCACAGATAATATATGTAAAAAAGAGTGCAGTGCTAAACAACAAAGTGCATCCATGCAAATACAGACAAATATCAAAATATACGAATGTGCAGATAATAAACAGTGTATAAACAATAATAACCGTGAATAAAGTTTGAAGCCACATATGCTAAATTACATCACATGTGAATAAAATGCAATTGTGCAAACAAAAAGTTCATATAAAGCTGGATTCCTTTAAAGATAGTTTCATGGAAGAAGAGATTGTTTGGAAATGACGATCATACACCTAAAGGCGTGACACCCATCACTATAAAAAAAAATGGAGGCTTACCAGAAAGCCAGCAACCCCTCTTACACAGCGCTTGGTTGGATCTCTGATCCACTGAGAAAGAAGTCTATGTGTTCCTCTCCTATGGCCATTGATGGTATACACCGGGAGGTTCACAGAAACTCAGGATGCAAGATGCAGTATAGGAAGCCTCAATTTTAGAATGTTTAGGAAACAAAAGGACTCCACATAGTGTGATACTGTCTCAACATCCGGTTTAATAAGCAGTACACTTACATAAAAGTCCAAGCTATGATCATGTCACAATCAACAGATCAAACAGATAAAATCCTTGTGAGTTTCAAGCAGCGATTGCACAAGTGCAGCAGCATGTGTGGGATGGTAGGTAAAAAAAGGAGGGAAAGGGGAAAAGAGGGAGAACAACAAAGGATCCCAACCACCCTTACCCAAAAGTAGTGTATAGGTTAAAAAAATTGCTAATGTCAGACTGGAGGCTGCTCTGGCTTTCCTCATCCCCAGAAGCTGTGATGCGCATCGGACCTTTTCCTCCTCTCCCGAACTATTTAGATGCGGGGGCAGGCAGGTAGGCCTTGCCCTCCTCTCCCGATCTATTTAGATGCGGGGGGATGGGCAGGCACTCGATGTGGGTAAACGCCACACCCACATGCCGAGCGTGTTGCGTCATCCGTGGTGCCGCGCCAACGTTTTGTTTACCCAACTGCTTACACCACGAGGGAAGGTTGAGTGCCTACTGCCGAGCGTCAATCATCGCTCAGGCGCTAATGGTGCCTTCACATTAACTACGCAGCGTGACGTAGGTGGTGACCTTCGGCTGATTGCCGGTACATATACCACACCCTTATGGAGCTCACAAATGATTTGCTTTTTGCATCTCTTATACACTCTGCACTACTCTGGAGGAACCTTTCTATTCCAAGTTGAAGGTACTATGTGGTTTATATTGCCCACTCACCAGCATCTATACAGTTGCAACATATCCTCTGAGTTCAATACGTCTAAATTACTGACTTGGAACAAGCAAGTCAAAACTTCAGGTGAGAGATATCAACATTTTTGAGGCCACTAAATGATAGCCATGCTGTTCTCAAGATAAGTCAGCAACTAACTTGTTTTTTTTTTATCAGTGTAGGTTTCCTTGAACAAAACAACCACAACTGTCACAGGAAGGCCATAAAGTTGGCTGCCATTTGGGTATCACGGATCTTTTCCGTTCAAGCCAAGCCATTGTCCAGGGGCATCATTGCACTGGATATAGAAGTTGCAGGAAAATAGCTGTAAGCATGGTCACACTATGTGAGCCAACTAAATTAAAATTATTTCTGCAAAGTGTGCTGTCAAATGCCCTGTGCTGACTGTTGCCTATGCCAAATTTTGATGTTTGACTTATAAAACAAACACCATAGACACATGTCCAAAATCTGGACTTTCTGTCATCGTATATTTCTTCTCTGTCAGACTGTCACTAAACAGTAAAAGTTTACAAAAAATAAATATAGCTTTCTAAGCAATTGTACTGATGATACTATATTCAGTAACCTAACCAGAGTAAGAGGATCAAATTTGACCAAGCTTGATGCATTGCTAACATTGAAATAGCGTGATGTCAGCATCGTTTGACATTTGTTTTCCTCCAATGTTTATAACAGTGATTTTGTTCTTTCATTACTGTTATTATTTGTTTATAAAGCAGCAACATGTTCTGCTCCTTCTGACATCTTTTTTGGTACAATACTGAAAGTAAGAACTTAGTCAGCTAAAATTTAATAAAAAAAAGAACAATTGAAAGACGAAAAAAAAGCGTTGGTTGTGTTACCTATGACAAAATGCCCCGAGGCTGCAGCACTCACTAAAATGTAACTACCACCAGTATATGAAGTTTCATCCTGTGGCCTTTTTCCCTTTAAGATTTTAGCCGCCAAAGTTCCCAAGGACATGACAGATGGATATAAAAGTCAGGCGTGCAATTACAGGGACAAGGTGACTGCTGATCCATGTATGATAAAGCCATCTGATCTGCCATAAATCCATCACACAATACAGCTCAGGATATCATTGTGTAGTTTGCTGTAAGATTCAGTATAAATTTAGGAAAGCTGCCACCAGACAGAGCACAGTCATTGTGACCATACACATTGCTGCTGTTCTTCATGCTCATGAGCAGCTATTAAATTTGAATGATTAGATATAAGGTTTGGTGTTTATTGCTAAATTGCCAAACACAAAATGAAAGCATTGCTAAAGATGAGCAAACTAGGATTTAACCCCGAGCATGCCAATTCACCGTCAATGGATAGCCACAGCATTATAAATTGCAGACATTTCAGTTCTTGGTACTTTTGCTGGGATCCCCCCATAATAGCCATTCTCAACCTTTTCAACACAGAGGACCCCAAGAAATAACTCTCCTGTTTCAGGGAACCCTTGCTAACAATAACTATATATACAGCTCACAGTACATTAACATGATGGTCCCTGGGAAAAATGTTCCTTACAACTGTGGTCATTGGGTACAAACCACCCACTTATAGATAGCTATCATTGTTGTCAGTGGTTACCTGTCTGAGAAGCAGACATTTCCCACTGCTCCTAGCAACCTCTGGAGTAACCCTAGGGTTGCACAAAATCCTGGTTGCCTGGCTGCCCCATAATATCTTGCATGTCTTCCCATTCTGTTATATGCCATTCCACCCTTTCATTATACAGCCAGTCAGGTGGGGATGAATAAATATCCCCAAAACACAATACAGCAACATAGTGTTCACACATTTCTGAGTACAATACCATTGGACACTCTCATGGCAACTTAGTATCATTGGTGACTGTTTTCAGCATCATCATTATCTTTCATAAGTCATGGACATTGCTATAAATGTAACGACAACCCTAACAGTCCAAACAGCTACTATGAGGCCTGTGAGTGGGAAGGGCCCCTTTCATGTCTAAAAGGGATTGCAAAACATGTATTTTTTTCCTACTAAATTAAATATTTCTGTGATTCTTGGCAGGAATTGAGAGCCACAAATGACTTTTCAGTATATAGATTGTCCTATTTCAGCCAACTTTGTTTTGTTTGATACAAGGCATAGGTTGAGCACAGCAGACTCTCTGTGTTGTTTTGCCTGAATGTTAGGACCATTAAGTGACCCATTCAAAACGTCTGCCCTGAGCTTGCATAGCTCAAAAATGTCCATCATTTGGAGGGAGTTACCATCTTTTGAAGTTGAATCCCTCTGTCTCTTTCCTCCCTAGTTTTCCCTCTTTTTGGTCTGACCTATTTAAAAAATGTGCGATTGAACTACCAAATGAGTTAAAAATATGCTAAACTAGACATTTTACCCAGGCTGCAAATTATATGTTATTTTCAAAAGCCAGTATAAATGAAAAGCACTTATAGGTTTACCCAACTATTTTTTTTACATATTTAGCATTTTTGGCCCATGTAATTGGAGGCATGGCAGAGGTATGTCCTTTGCGTCAAAAGAATCTCTCTTTCTCATCTGAGAAAGTTAGACGGTATGAGCTTGTAATAGTTTTACTACAATTGCCACCAATGTTAAGGGTTTTAAAGCAGAGAGCCTATAAGAGGTCCATCAACCTCTGGAACCCCCCTCCCCCTCCTCCATCACACACATACACTAACACACACCTGTTGAAATCCCTAATCCTTTATTAGTGGCTATATACTCTGTGGAAATCACTGTCTTACTTATTGAAAGTATATGTAAACTCTAAGCCCTTGTACACACGGTCGGACATTCTGACAACCAAATCTGTTGGATTTTGTCCGACGGATTTTGTCCAACGGATTTTGTCTGAAACTGTTGTATACACACGGTCGGACAAAGTTGTCGGAAAATCCGACGTGATGACGTTATTTCGTTACGACGGGACTATGTTCACGCTAGTAGACAATAGCTTTGGTGTAGGAATTTGATCTGAGCATGCGTGGCACTTTGTCCGATCGGAGAATTTTGTCGGGAAAAAATTTCCAGGAAGTTGGAAAAGTTGGTCCGACGGAAACAATCCGATGGAGACCACACACAGTCGGAATATCCGACAAAACGGTCCGATAGGACACATTCCGTCGGAATCTCCGACCGCGTGTTTTCCGACAACTTTGTCCGACCATGTGTATACAACAGTTTCGGACAAAATCCGTCGGACAAAATCCGACGGACAAAATCCGACGGATTTGGTTGTCGGAATCTCCGACCATGTGTACAAGGGCTAATAATCACCTTCTTTTAATTGCGCCCTTAAGTATGTTAAAGATGATTGAGTAATTCTAGGATGCCCCAAGGGCACTTGTGGGGGTACCACATACTGGTGATGTTATAAATCCTTGTGTTCTGTACTCAAAATTGACTTTTGAGGTGCCCCAGAAAAAGCCAAACCAATACAAAGTTAAATATTACACTCCCCTTTACAATTGTATTTGTATAAATGGTTAAAACTAGACACAAACCAATCTACAAATAGAATAAAATAATTTACTTAAATGGCTTCCCTGCAGTAACTGCATACCATGTAAATATATTATTAATAAGTAGTATCTAATGCCCCATACACATGATCAGAAGTCCCGTCAGCAAAAGTCAGATGAGAGCTTTTGGTCGGAAATTCCCACCATGTGTATGCTCCATCGGACTTTTGCTGGCGGAGTTTTCGCAGCAAAAGATTGAGAGCAGGTTCTCTATTTTTCCGACTGAAAAAGTTCCAAGCGGAAATTCCAATCTGTAGCAATTCCAATGTGCAAAATTCCTACGCATGCTTGGAAATAATTTGACGCATGTTCGGAAACTATTTTGACGCATGCTCGAAAGCTTTGAACGTCCTTTTCTCGGCTCGTCGTAGTGTTGTATGTCACCGCGTTCAGAGAACTTTTGTGACCGTGTGTATGCAAGCCAAGCTTGAGCGGAATTCCTCTGGAAAAACCATCCAAGATTTTTCCAACGAAAACTCTGATTGTGTGTACACGGCATTAGAAGGGGTAATAGGGTCCCCTCGACATATATGGCATCCAATTAGGGGTAATAGGTAAAAAGGGGTAATAGATCCCCTTGACATATATGGCATCCAATTTAATTAAACAGCGTTGTTCCTCTACACATTTCACAGGAATCGATGCCTGCTTTCTTTAGGAAGAATATAAAGGGGCAAGCTGCCCTGTACTCTTTCAGTAAAATAAATTCACTCCACACTGGGCATAATCCCAGAGAAAAAAAACACCCAAGGCACCTGGAGGGAAAGAGGCAGGTATTTGCCATGTGCGGACATGGGAAGCATACAGGAACCCAAATTATGCGCATACAAAAAGGGGAAAATGGTACACTATGTTATAGAATTTCAGGGGGCTACTCAAGTCTTTCTGTAAATTTTCTGGAAGTGTCCTCCTCCTGTGCAGGCACCCATACTGCAACTGAGCAATGTGTTCAATGGGTACACACAGTGGGTACACACAGTGGTTGAAGCATAGACAATAATATCCAGATATGAGGGCTGAACAAATGGGCCAAAGATTCCATGAGAAAGGTTACGAAAGGAACTGGATTGAGAATAAAATGGTCGAGGTAGAAAAAATTGACCGCCATGATTTAATTAAAGATAAGCCCAAACAGACATATGCAGGCATGAAAGATGGAGTCATTATTTTGGATTATAATGCACAATATAGAAGCGTAGAGAAATTGATTACGAAACATTGGCATATTTTACTAAATGATAAACATTTGCAGATTATCTTGCCACCAAGACCAACATTTGTATATAAACGTGCCCCGACACTTAGCGATAGGCTGGTTAAAAACATACCAGACCCCCCCACTAAGGGGTTTACATTTTTTACAGGCAAAGGGTTTTTTCCATGTAAAAGATGTTTTGCATGTACTAGAACCAGCAAACCTAAAAAGATGTCTGAATTTACATCCACCAGCACAGGGAACACCCACAAAATCAAAGACTTTGTGTGCTGTAACTCGCAGGGGGCTGTCTACATTTTGGAATGCAGTTGTGGCCTACAGTATGTAGGCCGCACAAAAAGACTCCTGCGTGTATATATTGAAGGGTTATGATAAACATAGTGTCTCTAAACATTTTGCTACATGCCATCTGAAATTTTGGGGTATTGTACCCTATATGAAACATTGGAGAGGGGGGCATAAGGACAGGACCCTTAGTCAAATTGAGTCAAAATGGATTTTTACCCAGGACACTTTTACCCCTAGGGGTTTAAATGTTGAATTTGACCTCAATTGTTTCATCAGTGATTTTTAGGCCTCGGTGTATTTGTCATACTCTTGCTGGAATTTATATATATGATATGTGAACGTCATTTCCGGAATCTGCAAGATGATGAAACATGAATCATATTTAGCTTCTTCACTGGGATTCATTATATTTTTAAATTTAATATAAGGGGTATTTATATTTATATATATTTGTATGGAGCTTGGAAGTGCTCTATACATTGTCTTAATAATTCAATGATTTTAGAAAATTTATCCCCAATAATATAATATAGTTATTTAGGGGAAGGCTGTTTTAATACTCTATTTTATTTTTATTTTTATTCTGGTATTCTAAATTTAGTATGGGTAATTTTATATATAGATTTAGGTCCCACACATATTGAACTTCCTTTGCTGACACTATGTTAGGCTAAGACAAAATGGCCACTGTTCTGATTGGATTATAATTATTATTATATCCCCTCTTTTTGAGAAATCCTGATTATAGATTGATTTCATATAATTATTTAGATATTGCCCATTTCATAATTTATAGCTATTGATTATATATAGGAAGCTCTTTTTGATATTTTATATTGGGCTTCAACAAAATGGCCGCCGCTAAGGATTGGACATTTTAATTGTTTTTATCATTAAATTGATTTTCCTTCTACTATTATTCCATTTGTGGTTAGACTCTAATATATTTGGCAATTTTTAACCTGGACATACTCCTATTCAGATATATGCTTATGTTCTTCCTGAAGGTACGTTTGCATGGCCTGCTGGTTATTAGAGGGGGCGGCGTACGTGTCTCGCCACTCTATATCTAGGTCACTTCCTGCATTGTTAGATTATCCCAGTTGAAGTAACGAGGTACGTGACGTAACACGTAGGATACCGGAAGTGACGTAGCACGCATGAGTGGACCGCTCGCCTTTTAGTTTATGTGCAATTTTCTCCTTCATGTTTGTGAGTAGTTTGTATTTTTTAATAAATTAGTTTATTTTAAAAAAATACTACACTATGGATCGCTCCCTATTTGTTCTCTGAGTACCCTCCTCTAGTCATTGTGGACATTGTGGGCTGCTATTAGAGGAACTGGATGGTGGTCTGTGTGTCTAGGAGTTAGGAGTTACCATGTATGCTGTTTGCCTTACAGCTGTAAGGTAATTGTGTAATCCACACACTAGTTGGTGAATACCTGGATGTTTTCTGTGGCACTGGGTTTGGCACGGATGAATCACTTTCAGCAATCAATTAAGAACTGTTTATTGTTTGTTATATAAGATTCTCTTGCACTTGATATGACACTGTTGTTTCCTTTATAATTTTGGGATATATACCACAATATATATTTCACATTATATTTTATTTATAATAGCAATTTATTTATTCACGCTGTGCACTTTATATTTATCCTTTTTTTGCATGTTTGCACTTTATAAATATATATTGTTTATATGTATTTGTATATTTATATAAATACATATATCGTTAGAGGTATTATGTAATTTTTTGCACTATTTTTTGATACAGGCTAGATGCGATTTTTTGATTCCTAAAAATCTTCGATTTATTTTTTATTTTTTTGGTAAAAGTGCAGCACCATTTATATTTATCATTTATGCACTTTATATGAGATTTGGTTTGGCTCATACGGTGTGTGCAGCATTTGCTTTATTCAATTACTTTATTTGATACTCCTATTAGCGCAGGAGACACAATTACCATATTTAATATCCAGATCCCACAAAGCCACAGGGAAACAAACAGGGGGGGCTACATGGAAGACTCCCTGTACGCAGGTCTAAATCAAGGAGCGAAACAAGATATACCAGGCAGAAATCTGGCTCTTGAAAGTTCACTGGTCCAGACAGCTGTAGATTGTGGGAAACACAAATTCAGAGATGCTAAAAACACCTAGCCTTCAACAGCCAAGGAACCATGAAGTAGGATGGCAAACCGATCCTTGGGGCAGAAAATCCTGACAATCTGACAGAGCACACGTACCATCTGCCAGGAGTCTTTACAGATCGGTGTACCACATCGACCTTGGGCAGTCAAGAGCAATGAGGATCACTGCAATGCCCTCCATTTTGATCCTGCTAAGTTAGCAAGTCATAACATGACCTGTTGTTGACTGACATCAGGAGGTATCTTTATTAAAGCGGAGGTCCGCCCACTGCTGCAAAAATTTAAAGCCAGCAGCTGAACATACTGCCGCTGCTGACTTTTAATGAAAGGACACCTGTCCTGGAATCCAGTGATGTCGTCACTGCAGCTGATATTTCCATCAGCTGTCGGGTGCATGCCGCCTCCATTGCGAGTAAGGGAACCCGAAATTGAACGGCTTCATGCTGGGAACCCTACTGCGCATGCGCGAGACTCCGCTCCTCTCCCCTATTGGCCCGGTGGCTGGGGAAGGAGGAGGGAGGAGGGAGCCCGGGCGGTAATGTCAATACCCATGGCTGAGGCTCCTGGAAGTGGGGACAAGGTACCTGCGAAAGACAGGTATCCTCTCCCCCCCCCCCCCCCCCGAAAGGTGGCAAATGTGGCACTGGAGGTGCAATGGGTGGAACAATGGGTGGAACTCCGCTTTAATGGCTATAAATATACCTGGGTATATGTGAACAATTCCACCAGGACTCTTAATTGGCTCTTTCCAATAATACCTGTTTGTACATTGCATGTATGCACTATTATTAATCTTGCAGTAGTTTCTATGCTCCAATTTACTTACATAATTACTGATTAGATTGCTAGTTATTTTTTCAGGAAGAGAATCTCCTCTGTTCACAGAGGCCTTGTCCTGGGTGGAGATACTGTCAACTTTGTTTATCAAACCTATGCTTCCGCCTAGTGAACACTCTGGTTCTCATATCTACGGTACCTATAGGTTTACCCCCACCCCAAAAGATGGCTACACAAGGAAAGGTCAACAGTATTGGAATTTTTTACAGAATTTAATTATGGTGTATTTTTGAGGAGCACATAGTTACTTAGTTATAAAGTAGGTGAGGTTGAAAAAAGTCTGTCAAGTCCAACCTATGTGTGCGAGTATATGTGAGTATTACGTTGTATATCCCTGTATGTTGTATATCATTCAGGTGCTTATCCAATTGTTTTTTTAAACTAATTATGCCCCCCGCTGAAACCACCATCTGTGGAAGGGAATTCTACATCCTTGCTGCTCTTACAGTAAAGAAGCCTGTATGCAGTTTAAAGTTAAACCTCTTTTCTTCTAATTTTAGTGAGTGGCCACGTGTCTTATTAAACTCCCCTCCACAAGAAGTCCCCCGAGTGTTGGAGAGGATGTGGAGCTCGGGGAACAATGGCCCATATAGGGTGGATTGTCCTATAATAAAAAAAATTTGGAAAGAGGTTATACAATTAATTAAGATAATCACCAATAAGGAAGTGCCGTAGGACCTGTGGAATTCTATTCCACGGGACAGATAGCCCTGTTAGTCAATATAAAGCGTCTATAATTCCAACTTTAAAGTAGAGTAGTGCTCGCTACCTTTCTTCATAACTAGGGATGAGCTCAGAGTTCGAGTCGAATGTATGTTCGACTCGAACACCGGCTGTTTGCCCGTTCGGCGAATTCCGAACTATGGGCCGTTCACGCCATATTAGAGTGGCGCTCCCGACCCACAATGCACTGCGCCATCGCAGTGCATTGCTGGCTGATGATTGGACAAGCAGGCACTGTGACCCCGCATGCTTGGCCAATCACAGCACCGACAACGAGGAGAGACATAATTGGCCACAGGCAGGATGCCTGTGGCCAATTATAGCTCAGGGGGTTTAGTACACGCCCCACACTATATAAGGCCGCCAGCGCGGCGGCCTTGTGTAGTGTGTTGCGGCATTCAGGGAGAGAGCAGGATAGGCAGGGACAGTGTCATCTTTTCTTGTGAACCTAGCGCAGTTACAGTGGGTGTATTGTGCCTCCTGCACAGTATACACCTGAAGCTACCCCTTATTGCTGGTGTTGTTCTGTTTCTATAACACAGGCATCTGCAGCAGTTACAGTGGGTGTATTGTGCCTCCTGCACAGTATACACCTGAAGCTACCCTTTATTGCTGGTGTTGTTCTGTTTCTATAACACAGGCATCTGGAGCAGTTACAGTCGGTGTATTGTGCCACCTGCACTGTATATACCTGAAGCTACCCCCAATTGCTGGTGTTGTTCCGTTTCTATACCACGGGCATCTGGAACAGTTACAGTCGGTGTATTGGGCCTCCTGCACAGTATACACCTGAAGCTACCCCCAATTGCTGGCATTGTTCCGTTTCTATACCACAGGCATCTGGAGCAGTTACAGTCGGTGTATTGTGCCACCTGCACAGTATACACCTGAAGCTACCCCCAATTGCTGGAGTTGTTCTGTTTCTATACCACAGGCATCTGGAGCAGTTACAGTCAGTGTATTGTGCCACCTGGACAGGGCACTTGAGGCAGAACAGAGACAGGAAGAGGAGGCCTCCTTTATTCAGACAGTGTTCCTGCTGTCCCACCGATCACACAGGAAGAGGAGGAGGAGCAGGAGGAAGATTGTGTCAGCATGGAGGTGGAGCCTGGCTCTCAGCATCAGCAGCAGCAGTCTTTTAGGGATGATTTACAGTCCCAAGAAACCTGTGGACTTGTACGTGGCTGGGAGGAGGTGGCTGTGGATCATGTCATCCTTAGTGACCCAGAGGACTCCAGACAGAATGCCTCAGCTAACCTACGCTGCACGGCATCCCTGATCCTGCAAAGCCTGCGGAAGGATCCTCGTATTCTTCGGATCAAGGAGAGGGATCATTACTAGCTGGCAACTCTCCTTGATCCACGGTACAAGGGTAAGGTTGCGGGCCTTATCCTGCCATCGCAGAGGGAGCAGAGGATGAGACATCTCCAGGAGGCCTTACAGAAAGGTCTGTGCAACATGTTCCGAGAGACTGGGAGGTTACAAACTCCTGGTCCTGGACAACGTGTTGCTGAGGCTTCGGTCAGTCACAGAAGGAGCGGTGGAGAAGGTGGCCGTCTGACCGATGCGTTCAGACAATTTTTTAGTCTGCAGCCCCAAGGTATGATCGGTTCCAGCAACCATCGCCAGCGTCTGATTTACATGATGCATGAATACCTAGGGGCAAGGTCAGACTTGGACACCTTTCCCACCGAAAATCCTCTGGCTTACTAGGTCTTGAGGATGGATCACTGGCCAGAGCTTGCACAGTATGCAATTTAGCTGCTGGCCAGGACTGGCCAGTGGCCTGTCCTGCATCCAGCGTTCTCTTGGAACGCACATTCAGTGCTGCTGGAGGCTTTGTAACCGATCACAGGGTGCGCCTGTCCACCGACTCGGTTGATCGACTGACCTTCATAAAGATGAATCAGTCTTGGATCACCACCAGCAACCAAGCACCTGAAGCTGATGTAACCGAATATTTTTTTTTGAAATGTCACATCCCTTCAAGACTGCCTATGCTGATGCTGAGTGACTATCCTGTTATGTTGACTGACTATCCTCTTCCTCCTCAATGATCCCGTTGATAGCTTGGAAGAACATTTTTGGTTCTGGACACCACCACCAGTGCCTAAGGCCCAATTTTTAACCCCCTGTTTGACAGGGGCATGTAATTACAATTTTTGATGCAATGGTTTGCAGCAGGGCTCATTCCTGCACTCCAACTAGAGTATCTGGGAGAGGTTGCAGTGTCGTGGCACCAGCACCAGTGGCTAAGGCCCAATTTTTCAGCCCCTGTTTAACAGGGGCATGTAATTATAATTTTTGATGCAATGCTTTGCGGCAGGGCTCATTCCTCCTCTCCAACTAGAGTTTCTGTGAGGTGTTTCAGTGTTGTGGCACCAGTGCTTATTGCCCAATTTTTCAGCCCCTGTTTAACAGGTGCATGTAATTACAATTCTTGATATAATATTTCACAGCAGGGCCCGTTCCTGCGCCCACCGAGAGTGACTGTGAGGCACAATTTTTCTACCTCTGTTCAACAATGGCTTGTAATTACAATTATTGATATAATTGTTCACAGCAGGGCGCTCCAGCGCCCACCAAGAGTCACTTTAAGGGCTTACAGTGTTAACTTGTAACAACACCAACACCTTAGGGCCAAATTTCTGCAGAGCATATAGGGCAGACCCCTACTTTCAAACATCCAACTTACAAACGTCTCCTACTTGCAAACGGAAGGAGACAACAGGAAGTGAGATGAAAAAAGACAGACGGCCAAAAAAATTATACAAGGGTAATAACCCTTCCCTATGTTTTCCAAAAAGCTTAAAAATAGATTTTTTTGACTGGAGCTACACTTTAAAAATGTACCACTTCAAAATTACAAACAGATTCTACTTAACACAACAAACCTACACAGTCTCTGTCTAGTTTGCACCGCCTGCATACTGCTGTTCTGAGTATATAGGACCTGGGGGCCCCACGCCTTTCCTTTTTTAAATTTGGGTACGGGGTTCCCCTTAATAACCGTACAAGACCCAAAGGGGCAGGTAATGAGCAGGGGGGCTACCCATGCCATTTTTCTCACTGATTTTCATCCATATTGCCGGAACCAGACATTACATTAAAACCACAAGCAGTTTTAAATTACTTTTTTTCCATTAAATGTCATTTTGTGCAGGGACTGTTCTAAACACAGGAAACACATTCCACTTAACAGGCATACTATAAACACCCCTTGGCACGATATTTAAAGGAATATTTCAAATTTTTTTTTCACTTTAAGCGTCATTAAAATCAGTGCTCCCGAAAAAATGTCCGTTGCATTGATACATGTCCCCTGGGGCAGGTGTCGGGTCCCCAAACCCTTTTTAGGACAATAACTTGCATATTAGCCTTTAAAATGATCACTTTTGATTTTGAATGTTCGAGTACCATAGATTTTATTGAGGTTCTAAAGTTCGTACGGATTTTCGGTAATGTGATGCTATGTAATTCCCAGGGACATATTTTGGCCCTTTTTTTAAAGATTGGCGCTACACTGGTTTTTCTCCAATCAGCTGGTACCATTCCAGTCAGTAGACTGTCAGTAACAATTAGGAACAATGGTTTGGCAATTACTTGAGTGAGTTCCCTAAGTACCCTCTGGTGCAAGCCATCTGGTCCTGGTGGTTTATTAATGTTAAGTCTAATGCCACGTACACACGACCAGACTAGGTCCGGCGGTCTTTCTGACTGAGTTTCGGTGGAGTTCCGACGGACTTTCCGAATGAACAGACTTGGCCACACACAATCACACCAAAGTCCGACGGATTCGAACGTGATGACGTACGACTGGACTAGAATAAGGAAGTTCATAGCCAGTAGCCAATAGCTGCCCTAGCGTCGTTTTTTTTCTGTCGGACTAGCATACACATGAACGTATTTCTCGGTCCGGCGGAGTTCCGGTGGAAAAATGTAAAACATGTTCTATTTCTAAAGTCCGCCGGATTTTTGGCAAGCAAAGGTCCGATGGAGCCCACACAAGATCGAATTGTCCGACGGACCCGTTCCGTTGGACCTTTGCTGTCAAAAAGTCTGGTCGTGTGTACGCGGCATTAGTCTAATTTCTAAGTCTATTTCTAATTCTGTCCTCTGTTACCTATGAGGGTGCTTCCTGCGATGTGTCATGAGGACAAACACTGCAGTTTTTGTTACTGAAGCCCCCCCCCCCCCCCGATTCCCATGTTAAGACTGAGGTGAAGAATAAATTCAATACCTTCACCATCTCCCCATCCTTTGTAACCAGAAGTCCTTCCTCATTCTTTATGGGGCCAATATGGTCTGCCCTCCCTTATTTACTGTTTATATACTTAAAGAATTTATTGGGAATTTTTTTGCTCTCCTCCGCTATGTTCCTTTCGTGTTCTATCTTAGCCACTCTAATTGCATACTTACATTTCTTGTTGCATTCTTTCTAAAGTCTGAATGATGATCCCTCAGCCTTGTATTTTTTGAAGGCCTTCTCCTTTTCTTTTATATACATTATTACATTAGAGTTAAGCTATCCAGGATTTTTGTTTGCTTTTTTAAATTTATTTCCCAATGGGATGCACTGGCTATTGCTAATTCTAGCAAGGTTCGTAGTTTAGAGAAGTTGACCCTTATGAAATTCAGTGTATTTGTGTTTAATATTTGTGTGATTTATACTGAAGTCAATTGATCTGTGATCACTGTTTCCTAAATTGCCGCGTATTTCCACATGCTCAGGTCTGTATTGTTGGTAATCAGTAGATCTAGTAATGCCTTGTTTTTAGTTGGTGTGTCTACCATCTGACCTTAATAAAATTGTCCTGCAAGACATTTAGGAACTGGCCAGTCTTAGCCCTTGTACACACGGTCGGAGATTCCGACAACCAAATCTGTCAGATTTTGTCCGTCTGATTTTTTCGGACGGATTTTGTCCGAAACTGTTGCATACACACGGTTGGACAAAGTTGTCAGAAAATCCGACGTGATTAGGTTATTTCGTTACGACGGGACTACGTTCACGCTAGTAGCCAATAGCTTTGGTGTAGGAATTTGATCTGAGCATGCGTGGTACTTTGTCCGATCGGAATTCTCTACACATGATCGGAGTATGTCCGATCGGAGCATTTTGTCGGAAAAATTATACCAACAAGTTGGAAAACTCTGTCCGTTGGATACTCCGACGGAAACAATCCGATGTAGACCGAAGTAGATGTACATCGGACTGTTTCCGTCGGGGTATCCGACGGACCAAGTTTTCCAACTTGTTGGTAAAATTTTCTGACAAAATGCTCCGATCGGACATACTCCGATCATGTGTAGAGGATTCCGATCGGACAAAGTGCCACGCATGCTCAGATCAAATTCCTACACCAAAGCTATTGGCTACTAGCCTGAACGTAGTCCCGTCGTAACAAAATAATGTAATCACGTCGGATTTTCTGACAACTTTGTCCGACCGTGTGTATGCAACAGTTTCGGACAAAATCCGTCTGACAAAATCCGACGAATTGGGTTGTTGGAATCTCCGACCGCGTGTACAAGGACTTATACGAATGCGTGGTTCCCTCCGCCCAGTCTATGTCTGGATAATTAAAATACCCTAATATGATAACACTTCCCATCCTCGCTGCTAATCCAAATTGTGATAGGAGGTCCATCTCCCCCTCCTCCTTCAGGTTAGGGGGCCTATAGCATACTTCCAGTATTATTTTCACCTTAGTTTCATCCCTTTGGAGCTCTACCCATAAGGATTCCACCTCCTCCTTAGCTCCCTTATTGATGTCATCTGTTACATTCACTTGCACATTATTCTTGACATAAAGGCATAACCCTCCCCCCTTTTACCCTCCCTATCCCTGCGATAAAGTGAATACCTTTGAATGGTTGCCAGCCAATCATGAGAACTGTTGAACCACTATAAGTCTCTGAGATTCCCACAAAATCTAAATCATCCTTGTTCAACAGTATCTCTAGTTCACCCATCTTGTCCGCCAGGCTCCGGGCATTGGTGAACATGCCACGTAGTTTAGACCAGTCGCATACTGTGTTCTTATTAGGTGTTCCAAGGTTGCAAATAGGACTTGTTACTATACTTACCTTGGGTTTATGTGCTTTAGTCAACCTACCACTAATGCTCCCAAAACTACCCTCTGGAATGTGTTCCGTGCTGACTATCTCTACCTCTGGAACGTCCCCCTGTCACTTAGTTTAAAAACCCCTCTAACTTTTTTTGGCCATCTTCACTCCCAGCAGATCTGTACCCTACTCATTAAGGTGCAGTCTGTCTCTTCTATAGAACTGGTGACTGAATGAGAAGTCGGCCCAGTTCACCAGGAACCCAAACCCCTCCTTACTATACCTGTTTCATTGTTTTTGCCACCCAAATGCATTATTTTACATTTTCTACATTAAACCTTATTTGCCATGTAGTTGCCCACCCTATTAAATTTGTTCAGATCTTCCTGCAGGGTTTCCACATCCTGCGGAGAAGCTATTGCCCTGCTCTGTTGACTCATCCTCCAGCTCATTTATGAATAAATCAAATAGAATTGGTCCCAGAACAGAACCCTGGGGGACCCCACTTTCCACTCCGAACCATTCCAAGTGTTCCCCATTTATCACTACCTTCTGAACTCGCCCCTGTAGTCAGTTTCTCAATCCAGGTACTCACTCTTTGGTCCATGCCAACAGACCTCAGTTTGTACAGTAAACGTTTATGGGGAACTGTATCAAATGCCTTTGCAAAATCCAGATGCACTATGTTTACGGGCCTTCCTTCATCGAGATGGCAGCTCACTTCCTCATAGAAGGTTAATAGATTTGTTTGGCAAGAATGATTTGTTTGGCAAGAATGATTTTTCATGAATCCATGCTGATTACTGCTAATGATACCGTTTTCATTACTAAAATCTTGTATAGTCCCATATACATCCCTTCCCTCAAGAAACTTACAATATAAGGTCCCTAGCTCACATGTACATACATACCCAAGCCAATTAGCCCTCCCGTGTGTCTTTGGAGTGTGGGAGGAAACCAGAGTACCCTGGCAAGTACAGGGAGAACATTAAAATTCCTTGCAGATATATCCTGGCTAGTTTTTAAACCAATGACCCCATTGCTGCAAGGCAGAAGTGCTAACCACCGAGCCACTGGGCTGCTCAGTTGATTACAATGAACACCAAGTGTGTTTATGTTCCATTAATACCCCATTTTTTGTAAACTCTTCAATGTGTTACATCCATGAGATGTTAAACTTCCTTCCATTTTATGTGGTGTTTGCGGTTGAGAGTTGTCAGCTCCATGGCAAATGGGGAATGGAATGGTAGGAGGTGAATGGTGGGAAGATTTGTTCTAAAGACCACTTATTGACACAGTTTCCTTGCTAAGGCTAGCAATGACCGTGGGTCAGGCTGTGATTGTGATTATAAACCCATTCATGAGTCATGAGCCACCACAGCATATCAGACTTAATAGCCTGCACTAAAAGTAACTATTCTCCTGCAATCATGCTGCTGCTTTAGCCTTTCAGTCTCAGAGTGCTCCAGCTGCAGGACTTTGTTACCCACAGGTGGCAGATGGAATAATGTCAATTCATAGGCAGTCTACAGGCAAAGGAAAAATCATAACCATGTAGGCCAGGCAAATTTTTTTCACCCATTTCCTTCTCCTGTTGGGCACCAGTACATTACATTCCAGCAACCATTTTCTTATTACATACTTGTCATCATTACATCAACCAGTTCCCATTCCCAAACCACTTCATCTGCTGATGGCTGTCTATGGCTCTAGAGATCCTCAAATGTTTTCCGGCTTGGAGCCAGCTGTACTTCCATTCTGTAATAATTTCTTGGCTGAGAGGTGTCTTTTGATTCTGTTATCACTTGATGGAGCCATCTTGACACATTTTGCTTCCACAGCCAAACTGTTGTCACTAAGTGAATCATTGGATGGGTTACACACCAAGCATTGATCCACTAAATTATTGATGATTTTTAACTTAAATTCACACTGATTTTACCACTTCATCCCTTCATCCCTGCTTTACCTGCCTGGTGTACCTATTGACACTAGTATCAAAATACACTTATCGTGCCCCCCACTGCCTTTCTTTCGTTTATCCCCCTCTAACTAAGTCTTAGTAATTGGAGGCTGTGGAGCTGGGAACTGGCTTGTATAGCCAGCTCTTATGCCCTTGTCGGAAAAATCCAATCATGTGTGGGCTCTATCGGACTTTTTCTGTCGGAAATTCCGACAGAAAAAATTTGAGAGCAGGATCTAAAATTTTCAGACAAAAACATCCGATCTGACTTTGTAGAGAATTCCGACGGACAAAGTGCCACGCATGCTCAAATTACGAGACCAAAGCTATTGGCTACTAGCCTCTACATAGTCCCGTCATATGCAACGAACGTCACCTCGTTCCGAATGATTGGATTTTCTGACAACTTTGTCCGACTATGTGTATGTAACACCAGTTTCGGACAAAATCCGTCTGAAAAAATCTGGCGGATTTTGTGGTCGGAATGTCCGACCGTGTGTACAGGGCATTATTCTCACACCTTTCATGACTTGATTACAAGTATTTCTGAAGTTCTCGCCCTTTTGGATTAACTACAACATAGTTCTCCTGAAGACGATCCTGGAAATGTAGATTGTTATTAACAAACAAACATGGTTTATGCCTTATGCCCTCATTGAGAGATATTTGTAACTTTCATATCATGAATATTAGATGGAATTGTTGCCTTGTAATACACATTTCTATCTCTCTCTATTTACCTACTTGATATGATGTATTTGTAACCATTTTTGCTGTTCTTCTCTGTATTGCCTGTTAAACCTTCAATAAAATGTTTATGAAAAAAAAAAAAAAACTTGTCATACATGGAGAAAATTATTACAACAAAGCACAAGCCACCATCTGCTGTCCAAGATTTTTTTTTTTTTTCCGTTTTATACCATTTATAGCGGTGATAAATTGCCCCCTAAGGAAGGCCTTAGCTGCATCCCAGACTACGTCTATAGAGGCCGAGCCTAAATTGTCCTGCAGGAAAAGTTTAAGGGCACTTACTATGGTGTCAGGCTGCGGGAGAAGTGCAAGCCAAAAGGGGTTAAGCTTCCAACTCCTAGGTGTGAGGTCAGTAGATAGGGACATCTCAATCCACAAGGAGGAGTGGTTGGATACATGTCTAACCCCATAGCCAGAGTCACTAATTAGGGGAAGAAGGGTGGAGTTCCCCAGTCCCAAGTCTATTCTGGACAAGCTCCCAAACGCTGGAGAGCAACAGGAGTACAAACAGGTGTGGGGGTGGGCTCTCCGCCAGACATCTACCAGCCCAAGTTCAGCTAATAGAGCTGCAAAGGGAGTATCGCCATTAGGGCGGGAGGGGACCACAGGAGGAGTTGGAATCTTATCCCACAGGCCATTAACATAGTTATTAAAATCGCCCATCGCCAGCAGGGGTATGCCAGGGAACTGCGCCATGAACCCAGCTAGGCGCCTAAGAATCTCCGCCGAGTACGGCGGCGGGATATAAACGTTAGCGATAATGCAATGTACAGTAGCAATCTTACACAACAAGAAGATGTACCTCCCCCCCGGGTCAATAACCTGTTGGGAGCAAGAGAAATGGGTATGTTGTCTAATTAGGATACTTACTCCCCTTGCGTAAGCAGAGTATGTAGAATGGAATTGCTGGGTATACAGTCTAGACCCAAGGCTATGAGTGCCAGCAGGAGCAAAATGTGTCTCCTGCAGACACACAATACCAGCCTTCATATCCTTAAGGTGCCGCAACACCACTAGCCTCTTCACCGGACTGCCCAGCCCCCTGACATTCCAAGAAAGAAATCTAACCTTAGCCATCAGGAATACAAAATATAAGTGTAGATAGGAGTGACCATATTAACATTCGTATACAACCAGGGAGGAAAAATGCAGTTAACACATATATATCAGCAACAAGCGACTGAGAAGTCGCATCACCTGAGATGCCCCAAAAATGGGGGGAAAAAAGTCCGGCATGAGCTGTAGCAGCTAGGAGGAGGCGCCCAGACGGGTGCAGACAGGCCGGGAAATAGTCCTTGTCCGCTGTGATCCTGAGAGAAAATTAAGCAAAATGAAAAAGAAAAGAAAAACAGTTAAACAGCAAAAAACCGTGGTATCTTCTGTATTAAAGCCCGCAGGGCTCCCACACGGGAAAGATAGCAGTCTAATAGTCCCCATCCATAACTCGGGGGCTGGGGGAAGGCCATGGAAACACCCATAGAAGACTCTTCTAGATGACAAACAGGGTTTCACATGTGCAGGCATCCTGTAGCTCTAATGGGGTTGCAATGGAACCAAAAACCTCTGCCTTCCGCTGGACCTGCAAAAGTGGAAATCCAGTCATCCTGTCTGAAAGTGCCGTTATCGTGGAGGAGATCTTTGAAGCTTGGCGGCTTTGAGTGCATTGTGCTCCTGGTCAAGCCACTGTGCTGCCGCCGCAGGGCGATCAAAAAAGTGCGTGGAGCCCAGGGCCGTAACCCTGAGCCTGGCCGGATATAGCATACCATATTGAACGTTAAGGTCCCGAAGGCGTCTCTTAACTTCAAGAAATGTCGCACGCTTCTTCTGGAGCTCTGCTGAAAAGTCCGGAAATAACGAAATCCTGGAATTCTCAATCTCCATCTTATCTGATAACCCCCGCGCTTTAGAGAGAATGGTATCCCTGTCTCTATAGTTGAGGAGTTTAAACAAGAAGGGCCTGGGGCGATTGCCCGGAGGTAGGGGGCGAGACGGCACCCGGTGGGCGCGTTCTACAGCAAAAAGCGGTGACAAGGATTCTTTACCAAAGGTGGCAATCAACCAATTTTCAATAAAGTCAACCGGGTTTTTACCCTCAACACGTTCAGGAATCCCCAAAGCGCGAATATTATTGTGTCTAATGCGATTTTCCATCTCATCAAGTCGCATAGCGTGCTGTTCAGTAAGATGGCAATTATATTTTAGATCCCTTTGCATGGGGGCCAGATCATCTTCTACTGTACTCAGCCTGCCTTCCAAGGCAGCTGTTCTCTCCCTGAGCTTTTGCATGTCATGGCGGACAAAAGTTATTTCAGCTTTAACCCCTTTAATGTCCTCTGAGAGGGCTGCAATAGAGTGATTACAGGAGGTGACAGCAGCAAATATGTCCCTTAGGGTAGGCTCACTTTCCAGTACTGGAGAGGGGATGGCCTGTGCCTCAGGCCTAGCACTGTCCCTGGGTGTACTCACTGTGTGCCATGCTGCGGACAATCCATCTTCATCCTCCAAGGGGACTGTGTCATCTGCTTCAGGAGAACCTCCAGGGATAGCTTGAGGAGAGGGCTGGCCAGCCAGGGCATCCTTGTACGATTTACCACCATAGAGGAGCTTTTGTGCCGCTTCCTTGTACTGGTCTCTGGCTGCACGCCGCGCGCCGGCGCCATCTTGGCCTGGGGGGTCCGTCAGCCCCTTCCCTCCGGTATGGCGTCTGGACATCACAGCGGGGGTCCCGAGATATACCGCGGTGGTCCGGGATGCTTCTCCTAGCGTGGCAGGAGGTAAGGGCCCCGAAAACAGCGTTTCAGAGCAGACTGTAAGGATGTAAGCACGGATGGCCGGCGGAGCTCAAGGCATGCACGTCCTCCTACATCAGCCGCTAAGCCACGCCCCCTGCTGTCCAAGATTTTTGACAACAATGAGACTTCTATTGTGCTGCTTTTAATGAAAAAAATAACTGTGAAAGAATTTTGACTAAGCTGGCCATAGACGGTTTGGTTTGAACCATGTATGCATAGGCTGATTGTACAACAGTCAATCGACTTGGGTACAACCAGCATGTCAGATTTTTAGGATGTTATTTTTGATAATGGCTATATCCACTAGCAATAATCTCCTGGCAGGGATGGCTGTCTGTGCCCCCCCCCCCCCCCCAGGAGAACACAATAGCTCCATGGGAGGAATTCCCCCATCACCACTGACTTTGTTGATGGGGGAATCAAGCAATTTCTACTGCTACTGCGCCATGGAAAAACAACATAAAATTGTTTATATTTGTTTCATTCTATTTAATTGTGGACCTTGCTGCTAGTTTGTGATATTGGTGCTGATGTTGCTATGCTGTGGTATTGCTGCACCTAGATTTCTATTTTCTTCATTGTAAGTCTCCCTGTCAGTTCTAAGGCTGTCCATGCACAGAGTGAAAGAAAGTCGCTCAATTCCCCCATCAACACAGACAGTGTTGATGTGGGAATCCCTCCTGCTGGTCCATTGTCTTCTCCCTGCAGAGGGTGCGGGGGGAGAGAAGCCGCCCTCACCGGGTGAAGACAGTAATTATTGCTAGTGGCTATAGCAGCCACTAGTTATTATCGTAAGTAAGACCCGGCATGCTGGTTGTATCCAAGTTGATCGATCGTTCATCCTGGTACATTCAGCCTGCCCATAAACGGATTAAATCACGGCTGTTCTGTGCTGAACCAGCTGTGATTTGAACCGTGTATGGCCTGCCTAACATTCTGGTTGTACGGGTGTGCTGGTTGTGCTGAGGCCGCTGATATTCACAAAACATATGCAGACTAATATTGTAAAACAATTTATTGTCAACTAAATGCAGCTGTTTTGGGCACCTTGGCCTCATCAATAAAGTATATGGAGATTTCTATAGAGTTAGGTTGGGGACCAACAAGGAAGTATAACCAGGCAGATGTGGTGAGCTAAGAGGACCCAAAAAGACATCCAGTAAACCAGCGCAATGCACAGCATAGCTTTTTCTCTTTCAGCACAAACATGAAAAATTAGTATTCCTCATTTTTAGGATAGTGAATAGGGCCTGTGACAGTTCAAGGGCCTGCCACTGTGAAAATGCTTGTAGAAAGGATTTTACACAAATGTAGAGTGTGGGACTCCGGAGAATTGATTATCAGTGGAGAAAACTGTTTTTCCTGCTTTCTCTGAACTTTGGTATTGCCTGATTGGGCTCCGTAGTTGTGAGATTTCAAAGGGATTTGGGAGATAAGAAATCTCCAACTCAGTGTCCAGGTGACCCACAATAAAGGCTTAGTGGCCTTTGCTTAGGTTAATGGACTTTGCTATAACTGTAACTACAACCCTAACAGTCATAACAGTCCAAACAGCTACCATGGGGCCTAAAAGATATTGCAAAACATGTCTTTATATTAATGTATTTTTTTCCTTCTAAATGAAATATTTCTGTGATTCTTGGGAGGAATTGAGAACCACAAAATACTTTTCAGTATATAGATTCTCCTATTTCAGCCAACTTTGTTTTGTTTGACCACAAAGGTGAAGCATCTTGTTTTTGACACAAGCCATAGGTTGAGCACAGCAGACTCTCTGTGGTGCTTTGCCTGAATATTAGGACCATTAAGTGACCCATTCAAAATTCCTGACCTGAGCTTGCATAGCTCCAAAATGTCCATCATTTGGAAGGATTGTCTATCTTTTGGAGTCAAATCCCTCTGTCTATTTTCTCCCTAGTTTTCCCTCTTTTTTGTCTGACCTATTTAAAAAAATGTGTAATTGAGCTACCAAATGAGTTAAAAATATTCTAAACTAGACATTTTATCCAGGCTGCAAATGATATGTTATTTTCAAAAGCCAGTATAAATGAAAGGCAGAGGTGAAAAAGCACTTATAAGTTTCCCCCAAATTTTTTTTTACATATTAAGTATTTTTGGCCAATGTAATTGGGGGCATGGCAGTGGTATGTCCTTTTCCTCAAAAGAATCTCTCTTTCTCATCTCTGAAAAAAGATGGAAGTTATGAGCTTGTAATAGTTTTACTACAATGGCCACCAATGTTAAGTGTTTTAAAGCAGAGAGCCTATAAGAGGTCCATCAACCACTGCCCCCCCCCCCCCCCATCACACAGATACACTAACACACACCTGTTGAAAACCTTAAACCTTTATTAGTGGCTATATACTCTATGTGGCAATCATTGTCTTACTTATTGAAAGTATATGTAAACTCTAACAATCACCTTCTTTTAATTGCACCCTTTGAATATGTTAAATATGATTGAGTAATTCCAGGATGCACTTGTGGGTGCACCACATCCTGGTGATGATATAAATCCTTGTGTTTTGTGCTCAAAATTGACTTTTGAGGTGCGCCAGAAAAAGCCAAACCAATACAAAGTTAAATATTACACTCCCCTTTACAATTGTATTCATATAAATGGTGTTCTTAAGACTACTTGATACCCTTTATATCATAGTAGCCTCAGAGATATTGGATTATTATTGTCGTTTTTCAGTCCTCCCCATATATAACTATAATTAGCCCACAGGACACTAATGGACCTACCTAAAATATTGTAGCTACAATAGCCAAGTGTTTAAATACTTACAATATACATGTTATCTGTATTATTGCTTTGTTGTACAATTTTGGATCCTATAACTTGTACTGCAGTTACCATGTCACTCATGCTTCTGTTATTGTAAAAACTTAATAAAAATTTTTGGAAAAAAAAAATGGTTAAAACTATGCATAAACCAATATACAAATGCATAGCATAAAATAATTTACTTAAATGGCTCCCCTGCAGTAACTGCATACCATGTAAATATACTATTAATAATTAGTTTCTAACAAGGGGTAATAGATCCCCTCGACATGTATGGCATCCAATTTAATTATACAACGTTGTTTCTCTACACATTTCACAGGAATCAATGCCTTCTTTCTTTAGGAAGAAAATAAAGGGTCAAGCTGCTCAATAAAATAAATTCACTCCACACTGGGCAAAACCACCCAAGGCACCTGCAGGGCATGGAAAGCATACAGGGATCCAAATTATAATCATACAAAAAGGGAAAAAGGGTACATGATCTGCTATGTTATAGATTTTTAGGGGGCTACCCAACAAGCACAAAGGGTGACCCACAATAAAGGCTTAGTGGCCTTCGCTTAGGCTAACAAGGCTGGGAAAAGGCTCTTGCAGACCCATAGCAAGCTGTAGAAGTAGGAAGAGATAGGCCAGCTTTCGCACACCTCGCCTAGTCTGAATGGTTAGCAGGTAAAAGCAGCCTCAGCTTGATTCTTCCAAGCTATGCCCCCATCAGGTTTTGCCCTACCCCGGGCCCTAATTATGGAGGTCAGTGTTCAGGTCTTGCGGGTGACCAGCAAGAAGAAGAGGTGATCCACTCAGGAGACAACATTCCATGTTGGAGAGGTTCCTCGCCCATAGGAATAAAAATATTGGGACATCTGAGCGAGTATGGAGCACTGAGAGAGCTGAGGTAACTAGGAGTGGGCCAGGGAGAAAGCAGAGTGCTAGGAGAACTGGATAAGATGGTCTGAGGGACCAATGACAGGAACAGCTGTGCTGCTGAAGAAAGAGTCAGGTGGCACTGCATACATGTACCTGTTTTACTGTGTGAAACTGAAATCCCATGCATGGTAATTTTAGTGAACTCTAATTTTTGTTTTAAATAAAAGTGGGATAGGAAGCCCTAAAACCACAGTTTGGACTGGCATTGACTCACTACAAATTACTACCACTGAGCTAACAATAACACAAGCTATTGAAATCATTCCTTTTTTCTTGGGTCAGCTGTGTGTCTGAAACAGTATACACACATCTCAGATATCTTCACACATAAGGGTGGACTTTTCCTCCACAAACCCATCAAAGCTCTGCTGCATGCATTTCTGCATATTCATTTTTAAAGCATCCTCAATTCATATGTAGACAAAAAAAAGATTTATTATAGAATTTACATTTGATTTAATCTTACTTCTGGTCTCCTTGCGGCACTGGTGATGAGAAGACAACATTACCAGTGCCTTCCAGGAGAACTGGCTTAAAGGGTAACTCCACTTTTGTGGGGATAAAAAAGGCAAATAAAAAAAATAATATAACAGACAATTGTGACACAAGATATATTGTAACTGAATGTTATTAAAAATTAGCTTTCCTTTTCAATCTGCAGCTCTGTAATTTTTTGCAAAGTGCAATGCAATATGGCTACCTGGAGGTGTTCTGTACACAGAATGTGTACAGAATGCCCCCTAGATATGTCATTTCCTGCTTGTGTGATTGGCTCCACTGATTTTCCCAGATACAAGTCAGAGTTCAGGCATCCCCTGCAACAAAAATGTAATTTGTGGTAAGATACTCCCAAGAGGAAATCACATCTAAAGGGATGCAGACTCTGCATGCAATTTTCCTCATTAGAGCTTTGCAGGAGCAGAAGCTGATTAACCACTTGCCGACCGGCCCACGCCGACATTGTCAGAATAGCACTCCAGTGCAAACTGACGTACCCGTACGTCAGTCCACAAAAGCAGACTAGCGGGTGCGTGCAGGTCCCGTGGACTCGATGTCTGCCGGCTGCCCACAATCACGGCGAGAAGAGGCAGAAAAGCGAACTGCCTATGTAAACAAGGCATTTCCCTATTCTGCCTAATAGCATGACAGAGATCTCCTGTTCCCTGTCATCGGAAACAGCGTTCTCTGACATGTCAGTGGTAGCCTATCCCCCCTACAGTTAGAACATGCAGAGGAAACACACTTAACCTCTAGATCGCCCCCTAGTGTTTAACCCTTGCCTCCCTGCCCCTCACATTTATACAGTGGCTCTGATTGCTGTATAAATGTCAGTGGTCCCAAAATAGTGTCAAAAGTGTCGGATCTGTTCACTGCAATGTCGCAGTCCCGATAAAAATTGCAGATAACCGTCATTACTTTAAAAATGTCATAAATCTATCCCCTATTTTGTAGACGCTATAACTTTTGCACAAACCAATCAATATACATTTATTGCAATTTTATTTACCAAAAATATGTAGAAGAATACATATCGGCCTAAACTGAGGAAGAATTTTTTTTTTTTTATAACTTTTTTTGGGATATTTATTATAGCAGAAGGTAAGAATTTTTTTTTTTCAAAATTGCCTTTTTTTTTGTTTATAGCACAAAAAATAAAAAATTCAGAGGTGATCAAATACCACCAAAAGAACGCTCTATTTGTGGGGATAAAAAGCATGCAAATTTTGTTTGGGTACAGCGTAGCATAACCACACTATTGTCAGTTAAAGCAACACAGTGCCAAATTGTAAAAAGTGCTCTGGTCAGAAAGGGGGTAAAATCTTCCAGGGTTATTAATTATGAAACCAATTCCATTAGACTCACTGTGCCCAGGTGCACAGAGAAGTACACAGGGATTTCGTTAGAATAACAAAAGGTAGGAATCTGCAACAAAGTTTGTTAAAATCCTTGCAATGTACATAGATCACCCAGAGGGGAATGTTTTTTTCTCAACAAAAGTGGAGTTACTCTTCAAACTTGAGCATGCACCGTACCAGTTTGTTATTGTTCAATAACACACCATGCCAGATCTCGTATGGCACATGTGCCATACGAGATCAAGAACTGTTAATTATTGAAGAATAACAAACTCTTATGCCCTGTACACACAATCGGACTTTCTAACAACAAAACCATGGATTTTTGTTCAAAGGGAGTTGGCTCCAACTTGTCTTGCATACACACAGTCAGACAAATGTTGGCCAACAATTACAAACGTAGTGACGTACAAGACGTACGTGATATCTCCATTACGAACGCTAGTTTTGCAAGACCAAACGCTTCCAGCTCGTACTTGATTCAGAGCATGCGTGGACTTTTTTGCGACGGACTTGTGTACACATGATCGGAAAGTCCGACAACAAACATTTGTTTTTCGGAAAATTTGAGAACCCGCCAGCCAACATTTGTTGATGGAAAGTCGGACAACAAATGTCCAATGGAGCATACATGTGGTCTGACTTAACCACCAACAAGCTCACATCCAACATTTCCCGTCGGAAAATCTGATCGTGTGTACGCGCCATTATAGTGCTTGTGTGAGGCCAGGCAAAAGCATCAATGTTGGGCCAGCACAGAATACGAAGGAGGCCAGTCATGGATTACTTTTCTTTTTAATAACAGCTTGGGTTTCCTATCTGCACTTAGGGCATCCCAAGTGTACTGTAAGCCCTTGTACACACGGTCGGACATTCCGACGGAAAATGTCCGATCGGACCGTGTTGTCAGATAATCTGACTGTGTGGGCTCCATCGGACTGTTTCTGTCGGAATATCCGACGGACAAAGTTTTAGAGCTGGGCTATAAAACTTTCCAACAACATGATCCAATCGGACTTTGTCCGATTGTGTGTAGAGTGTGTAGAATTCCGATCGGACAAAGTGCCACGCATGCTCAGATCAAATTCCTATACCAAAGCTATTGGCTACTAGCCTGAACGTAGTCCCGTCTAACAAAATAACTTTGTCCGACTGTGTGTATGCAACACAAGTTTCGGACAAAATCCGAAACTTGTGGTTTGATGTTGTCGGAATGTCCGACTGTGTGTACAAGGGCTAAGAAACATAAAAGAAGGAAGCAGGTCTCTATTGCTAATTTTACTGGTTTCAAAATTAAGATTGCATTGCTTTTGTCAAGTCTAATAACAGAGGAGATCTGCTTTAATAGATGTTTGTTAAGGTGAAAAGGTGAAAAGAGATATATATTTAGATAGAGATTGCTGCAGTGCAATTACAAGTTCTAAGGACTAAAAATGATCTTATATAGATGGGGCACTTATATTATTATTATTATTTTTTGCCACAATTTCTTCTCATAGATAGTTGCTTGTGATTACTGCTTTACATGCATATAAGGTACCAAATGATATTATTAACATAGGGTAATAAATTATGGTATTGACTTAAGCGAATTAATATGGCTTGGACTGTCTAGAGAACAGCTTTCATGGTAATGTGGTAATAGAAGAGCAATGATCTGCATTAACATGTTTGAGAGTTTTTTGTAGGTAGTCTCTGAAAGCCTTTTGTTTCATGTGAGCAGTCTTTGACAGTCTTTTGTTATGTGTGAGCAGCCTATAGCAGCCTCTGTCAATCACTTGTAACATGTGAAGATTAACAGTGGATTACAGATGGGGTCATCAATCCTTCTAATGAAAAATTAAAACTTTTGTGATCCAAAATTATTTTCCCCCAACTGATGCTTTTTTATATGTTGACTAAGTTTTAGCCATTGCTGTTAAACCATGCCCTGTTTGATGGTGGTCCCTGCCTTTCATTTCTTTAAAGGCCCCAGTAACTTCAGTCTGATATTGCTGCCACCTGCTCCACGCTGAAGCTGTGAGACCAGGACAGGAAGTTAACAATGTGTGGCTTGATGTCATCATATCCCAATTGCTGCTATATCCATACTGCTACATAAAGCACTTACAGTGGTATTAAAAACAAAAACTTAAATATATCATTATATTGCAGCTTACCAATTCTAAAGCCCCGTACACACGAGAGGACTTATGTCCGACAGACTTCCAAAGGAGTTCCGCCGGAGTTCTGCCGGAGTTCCGACGGAGTTCTGACAGACTTTTCGGCCGAACGGACTTGGCCACACACGATCACACTAAACTCAGACGGATTCGAACGTGATGACGTACGACCCGACTCGAATAAGGAAGTTTATAGCCAGTAGCCAATAGCTGCCCTAGTGTCGGTTTTAGTCCGTCGGAGTAGCATACACACGAGCGGATTATTCGAAGGGGACCGGGTCCGGCGGAGTTCCATCGGGAAAATTTGAAGCATGTTCCATATTCTAAAGTCCTTCGGACTTTGGTGAGTCAAAAGTCCGTTGCAGCCCACACACGATCGTATAGTCTGACGGACTCAGTCCTTCGGACTTTGGACGTTGAAAAGTCCGCTCGTGTGTACGCGGCATTAGATGTATGTGTATGCAGTTTAATTATTTTAGCCTTTCTTTATTTATTGTATATGATGATCCAGCCAGTAGGGCTGTCTGTATTTCCTTTAACAGACCACGCTGCCCAGCAAAACTCATTGAGATTTTTGGGACAAACTCTTTAAACTGAGAGGTGTATTTACAATGGTCTTCTTTTATGCATTTATGTAAAACCTTTATCCCAAAGGGACAAAAATGTTTTCTGTAGCTGCTTAAAAACTGTTAGTGGGAGTTAAGCTTTAATTTGTTAGTCAAATTCATCTAAATTCATCTAAATCTGCTAGTCCATCTAAAACTGCCCTCTTGCCTGATTGCAATGCTGCTGTCCAAAAATGTCTCCATTGCACTTCCATCCAGAGTGAAGACAC
Source organism: Lithobates pipiens (assembly GCF_037356315.1). Lineage (NCBI taxonomy): Eukaryota > Metazoa > Chordata > Amphibia > Anura > Ranidae > Lithobates > Lithobates pipiens. The sequence goes on from NW_027507790.1 coordinate 17,016,456, forward strand.
CCCTAATGCCATGTACACACAACTGGACTTTGACAGCAAAGTTCCGACAGGACGAATCCGTCTGACAATTCGATCATGTGTGGGCTTCATCAGACCTTTTCTGTCAAAAAAGCTGATGGACTTTAGAAATAGTTTCAAATCTTTCCACCGGAACCAGTTCCTATCGAGAAAAACACTTGTCTGTATGTAGGTCCAAGGGACCAACAACAATGCGAAGGCAGCTATTGGCTACTGGCTGTTGAACTTCTTTTCTAGTTCCATCGTATGTCATTGCGTTAAACAATCAGACTTTGGTGTGATCGTGTGTAGGCAAGTCCGTTTCAGTGGAACTCCGTTGAAAAGTCCGTCACAGTTCATTCCGACGGAAAGTTTGGTCGTAAGACAGAAAGTATTTTACTGGCCTGCTGTTACAAAATGAGGCGTGAAAATAAAGGAAAAGAGCCTATAAAATGAAAGCATCCACCACATTTAACCACTTGACCACTGGGCACTTAAACACCCTTAATAACCAGACCAATTTTCAGCTTTCGGTGCTCTCACATTTTGAATGACAATTACTCAGTCATGCAACACTGGACCTATATGAAAGTTTTGTCCTTTTTTTCACACAAATGGAGCTTTCTTTTGGTGGTATTTAATCACCGCTGGGTTTTTTATTTTTTGTGCTATAAAAGAAAAAATACAGAAAATTCTGTAAAAAAATGAATTTTTCTTTGTTTCTGTTATAAAATTTAGCTGACGGAGCGATCACGTGGTAAACGGCCGCTATGAGCGGCCGTTTACCGTAATCCGGACCCGGCGGTCACGGATGCCCCAGGGGGCGCGCGAGAGCGGAATTCTGGGAGGACGTCATATGACGGCCTCCCAGAGTTAAGAAACCGCCCTGTAGCCGTCATTCGGCTATAGGGCGGTTGTTAAGTGGTTAAGAACTGGTAAGCTGCAATAGATTACATTTTTTCTTTTTGGTTTATTACCACTTTTAAGTCCCATAGAATGCAATCTACACCATTTCCTATTTTACAATACGAGTGTCCACCCAATAGAGGTGTATTAAATTTCCAGGCACTCCGTTGGTGAGATCTGCATGTCCCAGTCCCAGGTCTTGCAAAATACCACACATGTTGCAAGGTGGTCCTAAACAGGAACTTGGATTTCTCATTTAAATTACATCAAGGAAAATGTAGCAAAAGGAACCGGAAAGACAAAGGCAGAATTCTTCAGAGAAGATATTGGAGTCCCAAAAATTTGTTGGAAGCTGCTAAGTGACTGAAAATTTGCTAAAAAGTCAGTTGTATAGGATAGGGATGAGCCGAACACCCCCCGGTTCGGTTCGCACCAGAACTTGCGAATGGTCCCCACGTTCGTTACGAACGTTAGAACCCCATTGAAGTCTATGGGACTCGAACGTTCGAAATGGAAAGTGCTAATTTTAATGGCTAATATGCAAGATACTGTCCTAAAAAGGGTTTGGGGACCTGCCTCCTGCCTCAGGGGACATGGGTCAATGCAAAAAAAAGTTTTAAAAACGGCCGTTTTGGCGGGAGCACTGATTTTAATGACGATTAAAGTGAAAAAAAAAAGTGAAATATTCCTTTAAATATGGTGCCTGGGGGGTGTCTGTAGTATGCCTGTGAAGTGCCACGTGTTTCCCGTGTTTAGAACAGTCCCTGCACCAAATGACATTAAACGGAAATAACACCATTTAAAACTGCTTGCGGTTTTAATGTTATATCTGGTTCCTGCAATATGGTTGAAAATCATTGAGAAAAATGGCATGGGTAGCCCTCCCTGCCCATTACCAGCCTATTTGGGTCTTGTACGCATATTAAGGGGAACCCTGTACCCATATTAAAAAAAGGAAATGCGTGTGGCCCCCAGGCCCTATATACTCAGAACAGCAGTATACAGGCGGTGCAAACAAGACAGGGACTGTGTAGGTTTGTTGTGTTAAGTTGAATCTGTTTGTAATTTTCAACTGGTACATTTTTAAAGTGTAGCTCCAGTCAAAAAAACTATTTTTAAGCTTTTTGGAAAACATAGGGAAGGGTTATCACCCCTGTATAATTTGTTTTGTCGTCCGTCTTTTTTCATCTCACTTGCTGCTGTCTCCTTGCGTTTGCAAGTAGGAGATGTTTGTAAGTTGGATGTCTGAAAGTAGGGGCCTGCCCTATATTATAGCGGTATGTACTGGGTACAGAGCATGCAGACAGCACGCACTATCTCCTAACACTACTGACTGCAAGCTCTATTATTAACCACTTGACCACTGGGCACTTAAACACCCTTAATAACCAGACCAATTTTCAGCTTTTGGTGCTCTCACATTTTGAATGACAATTACTCAGTCATGCAACACTGGACCTATATGAAATGTTTGTCCTTTTTTTCACACAAATAGAGCTTTCTTTTGGTGGTATTTAATCACCTCTCAGTTTTTTATTTTTTGTGCTATAAAAGAAAAAAGACCAGAAATTCTGCGAAAAAATGAATTTTTCTTTGTTTCTGTTATAAAATTTAGCAGATTAGTAATTTTTTCTTCATAATTTTTTTTTTACTGGTTACATGTTTTGAGTTGCAGAGGAGGTCTAGGACTAGAATTATTGCTCTCGCTCTAACGTTCTCGGCGATACCTCACATGTGTGGTTTGAACACCGTTTTCATATGTGGGCGGGGCTTACGCATGCGTTCGCTTCTGCATGCGAGCACATGGGGACATGGGCGCTTTAATTTTTTTTTTTTTTTTTTTATTGTTCATTTTACTTTATTTATTTTAGTTTGACATTTTTTTCCCCAAAAATATATTTTTGATCACTTTTATTCCTATTACAAGGAATGTAAACATCCCTTGTAATAGGAATATGGGGTGACAGGTCCTCTTTACAGTGAAATCTGGGGGTCAATATGACCCCACATCTCACCTCTAGGCTGGGAAGCCTGAAATAAAAAATAAAAAAAAGATTCTGGCTTTGATCGTACTGGCGAGTTGGTAGAAGCACCGGAGGGCGGTGAGGGGTGGGGGGCGTCTATGGCTGGGTATTTCAGGGAATCACCGAGTATGGCTGGGTATCTCCGAGTATGGCTGGGTATGGCAATTTATGGCAGGGTATTGCAGAGTATTGGCGGGGTATTGGCGGGGTACTACAGAGTAATAGCAGGGTACTTCAGAGTATTGGGGAGTACTACAGAGTAATGGCAGGGTACTGCAGAGTAATGGGGGTTACTGCAGAGTAATGGGGGGTACTGCAGAGTAATGGCAGGGTACTGCAGAGTAATGGCAGGGTACTGCACTGCAGAGTAATGGCGGGGTACTGCAGAGTAATGGCAGGGTACTGCAGAGTAATGGCAGGGTACTGCAGAGTAATGGCAGGGTACTGCAGAGTAATGGCGGGTACTGCAGAGTATTGGGGGGTACTGCAGAGTAATGGCAGGGTACTGCAGAGTAATGGGGGTTACTGCAGAGTAATGGGGGGTACTGCAGAGTAATGGCAGGGTACTGCAGAGTAATGGGGGTTACTGCAGAGTAATGGGGGGTACTGCAGAGTAATGGCAGGGTACTGCAGAGTAATGGCAGGGTACTGCAGAGTAATGGGGGGTACTGCAGAGTAATGGCAGGGTACTGCAGAGTATGCACTGGTATTGCAGAGTATTGGCAGGGAATTGAGGGGTTAAATTCGGTGAGCAGCGATGTGGGCACTGCAGATGCAGCCCACATCGCTGCTGACACCGATCTCTTTCCCCTCCGCTGTACCGATCGGTACAGAGAGGGGAGGGAGGAACCGGCGTCATAACATGACGCCGGTTTGTTTACAAGTGATCACTCCGTCATTTGACGGAGCGATCACGTGGTAAACGGCCGCGACGAGCGGCCGTTTACCGTGATCCGTGATGCGCCGGGTCCTGTGGACCCGGCGGTCACGGATGCTCTCGAGTGCGCGCCCCAGGGGGCGCACGAGAGCAGAATTCTGGGAGGCCGTTAATTAACGGCCTCTCAGAGTTAAACAACCGCCCTGAAGCCGTTAATCGGCAATGGGCGGTTGTTAAGTGGTTAAAGATAGATCACTAGCTAGCTATATAGGTGAGGTGAATATAGTGTAGTGGTGTATACTGCGGTCAGGGCACAGACAATAACCACTACACAAGAGCAAGATAGGAAATCAGCCAAAAACGATTGGTGTGTAACTGTGTTGAAGGTACACAGAACACCCACTGCTTCAGATGCCAACACACTACACGAGGTCGCCTCAAAGGCGGCCTTATATAGTGTGGGGCGTGCACTACACAGCCTGAGCTATGATTGGCCACAGGCAGGATGCCTGTGGCCAATCATGGCTCTCCTCGCTGCTGGCGCTGCGATTGGCCAAGCATGCGGGGTCACAGTGCATGCTTGGCCAATCATGAGCCAGCAATGCACTGCGCCACCGCAGCTCATTGTGGTCCGCGCGCGCCACACGAATTTTGACGCGAACAGACCAAGAATTTGGATTTCGTCGAACGGACGAACAGCCAATGTTCGAGTCGAACGTACGTTCGGCTCGAACACGAAGCTCATCCCTAATTACGGAACATCTGCCTCTTCTAATGTTGCCGTGATATATATAGCAGTTGTCCACTGCTAGTTGTGGTTTCTTTTGTTTACTTGGTAATTAGGTGCCACTGAACTCATGTAAATAATGCTGTCTTCTGTGTTTTTGGGAGGTCACAAAATCCTTTCCTAGCTTTTATTGTTGTCATGTTCAGATCTTCAGTCTCAATAACAGAGAACTTGGTACTCACAGTTTGTTCAGGAATGTGCCATGCCAATGTGATATTCCTCGATAAAGCACAAATTCAGCAGTCCACCTTGAGAAATGGTCTGACTTAATATCACCAAGCTGGAGGCACTTATCACAATTTCTGCCAAACAACACTACATGGAAATAAAATAACTTTGCCTTTATTTAACTATAGTATAACACAATTGTTAAACAAATAAAAACGTTACTGCTTTCATTATTCGGATCTTGTAAAAACCTTCTCACAAACGTAACAAGATACCACTTTATTTCTTGCTTACATGACTTTAAAGACCTGCTGTCTAAACAAATGTAATATAATAACCCAATAGGCTTAGTCACCATCCCCCTTTTTTCATACATTTTGACATTTCGAATATTCTAACAAAGAGATGTATATGCTGTCATTAATGACTATTTCCTTGTCCAGCTGGAAGTTTTGAAGTGTTGGTTTTTACTATCTTGGTCTCCATTTTAGAACTCCTGTGAGTTTCATTGTCCACATCTGAAACAGCCTACTACTTACAGTAGCTTGTCATCACACAATGTAGAAAGTCCACCTAGAAGCTAATACCATATTACAGATATAGCATTTATATAAATTGCCAAATCTACTAAATATCTAGAAAATGAACACTTGGGTCAAGTGGCTAGATGGTGTTACCACACAATGTGAAAAATGTACTAGCAAGTATTGGTTAATCACATTCAAATAGACTTATTCTATTATGTAGGAACATGTCTTATACATCACAAAACAAGGCCAGTTAATGGTGACCAACTGTTAATGGTTATGTAGCTGACAACTGGAACAAGTGGCTAAAATAATCTGAAAAATCAGCCCAGGAGCAAATAACATCATACAGATTTGGACATACATGTGAATTGCCAAATCTACAAAATCTCTATTCACGTAACACTTTGGTCTAGTGGATTGAATAGTAGCTATGCCACTCCATTTTTACTTGACTTGAGTCTAGGGGTTTCATTAGGTATGAGTAGTCTAAATCTTAACACTGATTCTGTAAACTGGTGATGCTACCCACAGACTATCCAGAATATACCTCAACTGGACCTGTATGTGTTTGATTGTTTGCAGTACTTTGCTCATTCCCATTGCTCTTTACACAGTTTTACAAAATAAATCCAATATAATAGGAAAAGGAAAATGTGTATATACAATTTATTGCATACTGCAGGACTGTGCAGTGTCCAGGTATTTAGTAGTAAGTCTACAAAGAATCTCATAAAAGAAGGATCACAAGGGAAAGGTCACGTTTACCAACTAGAACACTTTGAGTGGATGGTAGTCCTATTTTTCATCTTTCTGAGCAAAGTAATGACACGTTCTTTGAGAAGAGGTTGCTCTTGTAGTATATTAAAAAAAAACAAAAAATAATTTGGTAAAATAATTAAAAAAAAGGTGTATTACAAGTAAATATATTTCCTATGTGTTGAAAGGCATTAAAAAAACATAATGTGTAAACTAGCTGCTTCCCTAGAGTGTTCAGCTGCTAAACATGTGTCAGGACTGCAGACATATCAAGCGTAGTTGTGTCTGGAATTAAAGGAATGTCAGACATGCTCTTTCACCATCACAAACACTCTAGATCCACAGATAATAAGTGCTGATGTTTCAGTTGTATATAGGCTATAGTTCTCTGACCTTCTGTCTCTACATCTGTTTGTACATCCGTTTGCGCTGGGTGTTTTAGGAATCATGAAGAATTGTTCCACCTATATTTTTGGCCCAGAAACCTATTGGGGCAATACATACATTTACCCTTTCTTATACAATCATTGGACAAGTATTGATTATCTTACAAAATGCCTAAATAGTTTACTCAGACAAGTGGTTGTGTTGTTCAGATTGTATAGTTCAGTGCTGCTTACTGCACATACTGTAGCTGGAGATTTGTCTTTTGGTAATGAATTAAATTCAGGTAGCTGACATCAGATTTACTTTTGCAAAGTCAGTTGTTAGTAAAGGATAAATTAGAGAGCTTTCTTAAATATAGGGTTGTGAAAACAAATGCCAGTATATAGTGCAAATACTATGCACTGTACTGCAAAGACCATTTATTGGCAGTGGCACCATGCATAGATTTGGTACCACTGGGACAAGAATTGAAGATAAATCTCCCAACGGGGACACAGAGAGCAGTAGAAACCTCCAACCCTTCATGTGACTCAGAGTTGGATGAAAATTTGAAAGTAGTAGATCAATATAGTATAGAAGGTGCCGTGAGAAAGCTTGCATTCACATACTTAGAGTCTCTATCATTGGGGAGTAAGAGCAAGCAAACTGCTGCAGGTATAAAGTACAGGTACTTAGAAGAGCAGCAGCTTCATAAACCTTCCTTTAACCACTTACCCACTGGGCACATAAACCCCATTCCTAACCAGACCAATGTTCAGCTTTTGGTGCTCTCATATTTTGAATGACAAATACTCAGTCATTAAACACTGTACCCATATGAAATTTTTGTCCTTTTTTTTCACACAAATAGAGCTTTCTTTTGGTGATATTTAATCGCCGCTTTTTTATTTTTTGCGCTATAAAAGAAAAATGACTGAAAATTCTTTAAAATAAAATGCATTTTTCTTGGTTTCTGTTATAAAATTTTGCAAATTAGTAATTTTCTTCATACATTTTTGCCAAAATTTATACTGCTACATATCTTTGGTAAAAATAACCAAAATTGGTGTATATTATTTGGCCTTTGTGAAGTTGAGTCCACAAGCTATGGTGCCAATCTCTGAAAATCTCATTACTTGAGAAATGTAGACATTCCAAGGTATTTAGTAAGAGGCATGGTGAATTTTTTGAAGTTGTAATTTTTTCCACAATTCTTTGCAAAATCAAGATTTTTTTTCATTTTTTTTCACTAAATTGTCATATTAGTGGGTTATTTCTCACACACAGCATATGCATACCACAAATTACACCCCAAAACACATTCTGCTACTCCTCCTGAATACTGTGATACCATATTTGTAAGGCTTTTACACAGCGTGGCTGTCAGTACTAGAATCCCTTTAGGACCCAGCACAACTCACCTGACACAGCCTGTGTCTGGGAAACAACAGTGATTGGCCTGCTCACGTTTAAATCACCTGTATCAGCATTCAGTCAGCGCTCGTGTTAGAGTTCACTCGTGTTTGATCCAGCTGATATTTGCTCTGTGACTTTCGTGTTTGACCCGGCTTGTTTGACCCTCCGTACTTGCTTCTGATTCTGTACCGTTTGGATTCTGATCTACCTGTGTATGACCCAGCTTGCCTAGACTACGCTTTGCCTGATTCTACTAGTACCCTCATCTGCAGCAGTGAACCACAAGGTCCAGCAATCATCTATCCTCATCTACAGCAGTGAACTACAAGGTCCAGCAATCATCTATCCTCACCTACAGCAGTGAACTACAAGGTCCAGCAATCATCTACCTTCGTCTGCAGCGGTGTACTACAAGTCTCAGCTGACCTGCTCTGCTTAGACCTGCTCATGGTATGTGCTTTGAACTCTTTGTATAATCAGCACACCTGAACTGTTACTTGTTATCTGCACCTAGCCTGACATTAACACGAGCCAATACATAAAGGGAAACCTATCATGAATCCTGAACAGGCTCAGTTGTTTGCACAAGAACTTTGCTGTTTATCACATCAAGTTCAGGAAATGGCCACAGAGCTCACCAAGGTGCAATCTCCTTCTACTACCACCATTACTAAAACTCCATCTGAACCTAAAATTCCTTTGCCCGACCGGTTTTCTGGTGACCGTAAAGCGTTTTGCAACTTTAAAAACAGCTGCAAATTATATTTCAAGTTGAGGCCATCCTCGTCTGGCCATGAAACTCAGAGGGTTCAAATCATTATCTCTCTGCTACAGGGTGACCCCCAGGCTTGGGCCTTTAACCTGGAACCAAACCATCCAGCCTTACTAACAGTAGATGCCTTCTTTGAAGCCCTTGGGTTGCTATATGATGATCCAGATCGTGCTGCTACTGCAGAATCGACCCTGCGTAACTTAAAACAAGGAACTACCACAGCTGAAATGTATTGCTCAGAGTTTCGCAGGTGGGCCCCGGAATCTGGCTGGAATGATGCAGCTCTCCGCAGCCAGTTTAGAATTGGCCTTTCAGATGCGATTAAAGACGCTCTGGTCAACTTCTCCTACCCAGCCTCACTGGAGGAGGCTATGTGTCTAGCTATTAGAATTGACCGCCGCCAGCGAGAGAGGAGGCGAGAACAAACAATGGCTGTGGCAAACTGTATACCTTCCTTACCACCTGATTATTCCATCTCCAGTGCCAAATCTGAGGAAGAACCTATGCAGTTAGGCTCCACCCGGTTATCTGCCCAGGAACACAAACGCAGGCGTAATATGGGACTCTGCTTATACTGTGGCCTCAAGGGTCATATGCTCCGTTCGTGCCCTACACGTCCGGGAAACGCCAGGACCTAGGTGATTGCGGGGAGGTCACCTTAGGTCTACTCTCATCTCCCCAGGGGGATAATCGCATACTTTTACCCGCTGTCATTCACTTTGGGACAGGGGCTCATGAACTGCTGGCCTTGGTGGATTCTGGAGCAGCTGAGAATTTTATTGATAGAACTCTGATCACCTCTTTGTCCCTGGAAACTCATGCTCTAGATTGTCCAGTCCGCCTGATCTCTGTGGATAATCGGCCTCTCTCACAAGACCTGGTGCTCAAATCCACCAACCCTTTCCAGTTACAAGTAGGGGCTTTGCATTGGGAGAAGATTTCTTGTCTTGTCATTGACTCTCCATCCACTCCTTTGATCCTAGGCCTTCCTTGGCTTCAGAAGCACAATCCTGTAATTGACTGGCCAACAAGAGATATTCTGGCTTGGTCCAATCAGTGTAAAAAGAGCTGCATCCAACACCTTGTTCGACTTGATACCTGTCAAGTGGGAATAGAACAGATTCCACTTTGTTATAAGGACTTTCGGGATGTGTTTTCTAAAGGAATTGCTGACACTTTACCTCCTCATCGCAGTTATGATTGTCCCATTGACCTCTTGCCTGACACTACACCTCCTCGAGGGAGAGTCTTTCCACTGTCTGAACCAGAGAATCTTGCTTTGCAAGAATACATCCAGGAAAACCTAGCTAAGGGTTTCATCCGTCCCTCCACTTCTCCCGCAGGAGCAGGATGCTTCTTTGTCCCGAAGAAGGATGGAGGACTGCGACTTTGTGTTGATTACAGAGGTCTAAATAAAATAACCATTCCCAATCGGTATCCTCTCCCTCTCATCACAGAGTTGTTCTCTCAAATCCAGGGAGCCAAAATCTTCTCCAAACTGGATTTAAGGGGAGCCTATAATCTGGTGCGAATCCGTGCAGGCGATGAATGGAAGACGGCCTTTAACACCAAGGATGGTCATTACGAATGTCTTGTCATGCCTTTCGGCCTCAGGAATGCACCAGCCGTCTTTCAGAACTTCATGAATGACATTTTCCGTGACATGATGGGTCGCTTCATGCTTGTTTATTTAGACGATATTTTGATTTACTCTCCCAATCTTGAAACACATCAGAAGCATGTCTGCTCGGTATTAGCCCGACTAAAGACTCACTCCCTTTTTGTAAAGCCTGAAAAATGTATTTTCCATGTTAAACAAGTACCTTTCCTGGGCTACCTAATTTCTGACACAGGCCTCACCATGGACCCAGCCAAAGTTCAAGCCATTCTAGACTGGGCACCACCTTCAGACCTGAAGGCAGTTCAACGCTTCCTGGGCTTTGCAAATTTCTATCGAAAATTCATTAAGAACTTTGCCACCATTGCACATCCCATCACCTCTCTCACCAGGAAGACTCCTAGTACATTTAAATGGACTACTGAAGCCCAGGCAGCCTTCACCCAGTTAAAGAAAGCCTTTACCTCTGCACCAATTCTACGCCATCCTGTTCCTGAGCTACCTTTTATTGTAGAGGTAGATGCATCTGAAGTAGGAGTGGGGGCGCTTTTGTCACAAAAAGATCCTGTAAGCGCTGCCATCCACCCTTGTGCCTTCTTGTCCCGTAAATATTCCCCAGCAGAACGCAATTACGATATAGGCAACAGAGAACTTTTAGCCATAAAGCTAGCTTTAGAGGAGTGGAGACATTGGCTGGAGGGAGCTCGCTATCCATTCATAGTTCTGACTGACCACAAAAACCTTGAATATATCCGTTCTGCTAAAAGACTGAACTCGCGTCAAGCCAGGTGGTCATTGTTCTTCTCCAGATTTGACTTTACAATTTCTTATTTACCAGGTCCAAAAAACATTAAGGCCGATGCCTTGTCTCGTAGTTTTTTATCAGAGTCTCCTCCTCCGCTTCCTCCTCAACCCATTATCTCTGAGGATAGGATTTTGGCTTTTACCCAGACTGACATCTCTGAGGCCTTGTTACCAGCACAGGCTGAAGCCCCTCCCTCCACTCCCCCTGGTATGCTCTTTGTGCCCCTGGCTCTTCGTTTGCAGGTATTGCAACAAGTACATGCATCAAAACCCGCAGCACATCCAGGGTTTAGACAAACTTTTGAGATTGTCTCTCGCAACCTCTGGTGGCCATCGCTTAGGCAGGATGTGTTAGCCTTCGTCCAGGCCTGTGAAGTTTGCGCCAGAAGCAAGAGCAGTACCTCTAAGCCCCCCGGTCTCCTTCGTCCTCTACCAATACCTACCTGTCCCTGGACCCATTTATCTATGGACTTTATCACAGACTTGCCTCTGTCCCAGGGATGTTCCACGATCTGGGTGGTGGTAGACAGGTTCAGTAAGATGGCCCACTTTGTTCCGCTTCCGAAGCTTCCATCTGCTAAAGAACTGGCATCTTTATTCATTAAGCACATTTTCAGGCTCCATGGGGCACCAGTTAACATTGTCTCTGACCGTGGCTCTCAGTTCATAGCCCAGTTTTGGAAGGCCCTTTGCTCTCAGCTGGGGATTAAATTATCATATTCTTCAGCATATCATCCTGAGACTAATGGCCAAACAGAAAGGACTAATCAGACTCTAGAGAAGATGGTACGTTGTCTGATGGCCAAAGATGAGGTGGAGTGGGTCAACATCCTTCCATGGGCAGAGTTTGCCTTTAATAATTGTGCCAGCACATCTACAGGGACCTCTCCTTTCTTTTGTGTTTACGGGTTGCATCCTCGTGTGTGCTCCTTTGATCTTCCGCCCTCTGATGTTCCAGATGCCAACACCACTATTGAACATTTCTCCAAAATCTGGTCCGATGTAAATCATGCTATTTCCCGCTCTGTGCAGGCTTTTAAGAAAACTGCTGACAAGAAGCGCTTAAAGGCTCCAGAATATAAAGTTGGTGACAAAGTGTGGTTATCATCTCGGAATCTGTCCCTGCATGTTCCATCTAAAAAGCTTGGCCCAAAATTCATCGGGCCTTATGAAATCTCGGAGATTGTTAATCCTGTGTCCTACAGATTAAAACTTCCCCCATCCATGCGCATTCCAAATGTCTTTCATGTTTCATTGTTGAAACCTGTTCATTCCAGCCTCCTAGTAAATGAACCAGAACCTGTGGATGTGTTGGACAGTCAAGAATATGAAGTGGCATTTATTCTTGATTCCAGACGAGTGCGCAATTCCTTACAATATCTTGTTCATTGGAAAGGGTTCGGTCCAGAGGATCGATCTTGGGTACCAGCTCGTGATCTTCATGCTGACCGACTTAAGAAGAAGTTCCATCTCCGTTATCCAAGTAAGCCTGGGGGTGCAGGAGCAACCCCTTCGAGAAAGGGGGGGTACTGTCAGTACTAGAATCCCTTTAGGACCCAGCACAACTCACCTGACACAGCCTGTGTCTGGGAAACAACAGTGATTGGCCTGCTCACGTTTAAATCACCTGTATCAGCATTCAGTCAGCGCTCGTGTTAGAGTTCACTCGTGTTTGATCCAGCTGATATTTGCTCTGTGACTTTCGTGTTTGACCCGGCTTGTTTGACCCTCCGTACTTGCTTCTGATTCTGTACCGTTTGGATTCTGATCTACCTGTGTATGACCCAGCTTGCCTAGACTACGCTTTGCCTGATTCTACTAGTACCCTCATCTGCAGCAGTGAACCACAAGGTCCAGCAATCATCTATCCTCATCTACAGCAGTGAACTACAAGGTCCAGCAATCATCTATCCTCACCTACAGCAGTGAACTACAAGGTCCAGCAATCATCTACCTTCGTCTGCAGCGGTGTACTACAAGTCTCAGCTGACCTGCTCTGCTTAGACCTGCTCATGGTATGTGCTTTGAACTCTTTGTATAATCAGCACACCTGAACTGTTACTTGTTATCTGCACCTAGCCTGACAGTGGCCACATACAGAGGCCCAACATTGAGGGAGCACCATCAGGCGTCCTAGGAGCATAAATTACACATATAATTTCTTGACTACCTCTTGCACTTTTGAAGGCCCTGGAGCACCAGGACAATGGAAACCCCAAAAATGACCCTATTTTGAAAAGTAAAACATCCCAATGTATAATCTATTAGGCATAATGTGTCTTTTGAACATTTTTTTTTTACAAGTTTTTGGAGAAAGTGGATAGAAAATTAAAACACTTTTTTTTTTACACAAAGTTGTCCATTTATACAATATTTCTAACACATAGCATGTACAGGGGGCACCATCAGGTGTTCTAGGGACATACATTTCAAATATAATTTGACTACCTATTACACTTTTGTGAGGCACTGTAGTGGCATGGATTTGGCATGGATGAGAACTGATGTGGCATGGATGAGCATGAATGGGGATGGATGAGCCGTGGATTGTGATGGCTGAGCATGGTTGAGCCATAAATGTGGATTGGTGAGTATGGATGGGATGACTGAGCATGAATGAGTATGGCTGGGTATGGTTGAGTTTTGCTTAGTACAGATGGGATGGCTGGGTATGGATGAGTATGGCTGGGTATAACTGAGTATGGCTGAGTATGACTGAGTATGGATAGGGTGGATGGATGGATGAGTATTTCTGAGTATGGATAGCTGAACATGGATGAATGAGTATTGCTGAGTATGAATGGCTGAGTATGGATGGATGGATGAGTATTGCTGAGTATGGATGGCTGAGGATGGATGAGTATTGCGGAGTATGGGTGGCTGGATGAGTATGACAGAGGGATGGATGGCTGGATGAGGCTGCAATGGGCACAGATCAGCGCTGTGGGCACTACAGATCCAGCCTACAGCGCTGCTGCATCTGATCTCTCCCCTCTCCACTCACACTGTACCGATCCGTACAGAGAGAGGAGAGAGGAACCAGACATGACGCCGGTTTGTTTACAAGTGAACACTGTCATTTGATGGAGCGACCACGTGGTAAACAGCCCCTGTCAGTGGCCTTTTACTGTGATCCATGTGGTACAAGAACACAGGGGGCAACATATCCAGTGGCTCCTCTGGGGAAAGCACTACACACACTTTACTTTTTACATTGTATGAATCTGCATGGTGATCCTTTCAATATAGTTTCTAGAATGAATATTACCACAGTAACACTGTAATATGTTTAGGACATGTATATGTGCTATGGCCAGGATAAAACCTTGCTCAATAATAGCAAACCACACAAAGTATTGTAAAAATAAAATTGACAAAAAGGTAGTATAATATTTGCCTTAAAGAACAACTACACTGTCATGCTTACCCCTAGTGCAGGTAGTCAGGCACTATAGCTGGCTTCTGTGTTCTTCACCTATAGCAGTCCCCTTTCCCATAACGCAAGCAAGCCTGATGGTACTTGGTTGCCGTCCAAGGTCTTATACACAATGCTATAGTTCCTGGCTACCATGCTGGGGCAGGCACAAACTGAGCACAGCAAACAGGTACTGGAGATTGGAAGACAGGCAGAGTAGTTCAATGACAGTCCAGGTACACAACAGGCAAGGTTCAGAATAGTTAGGGTCCAATACATAGATAAAAGAGAAGCTGAATTCAGAGAATAGTCTGAGTTCCAATCTGATGTCATAAACAAGGGAATCCAAACTAGCAGGCAGGGCAGATAAAGAGGGAGCTTGGAGCACTTGTTACAATGCTTTCATAAGCATGGGACTGCTAAATTGGCTGGCTTAAATCAGGTTTGGTCTCCACCACAAGGAGAATGCAACACAACCAAAACCAGGATGCTGGAATGAGACCAGCAGTTATCAAGGAACAGGAGAGCTACATGCTCCTGAATACACCCTTAGTAAAGTTATCACAGTGAACTCCTCCTCACATTGTGCGTCGCGGCCCCATTTATTTCTCTGGGTAGACGTACTCATGGTGGCCTCCATAGGTCCCTCAGAGTACAGCTTACCCTTAATTAATGGGCTGTGTTGCACATGCACTGTATAAAGAAGACCTGACCAGGACCAGTTGAAGGAAAGATTGCTGTCTTGGAGAGGAAAGTTATCCCTGTGGCCAGGTGGGGGTTGTTATTTAAGGACAACTTCACTAAAGTTGAAGCTGTTCTTCAAAACACTGATCAGCTCTTATCTGGGAGTGCTGAATACTTTAAAGTGGAGCTACAGTCTCCTAACCAAAATTGTAATAAAAACATCCTCGTGATTGTTATGACTCGCATCATCTACTTTAAATATTGCTATGCATATCCACACAGTATGTGCTTAGAAAATGTGTACTTTCTTATCTCCTCCCTGAAATGGCGGCCATGGAAGATGTGGGCATCTGAAGTCAACTTGCATTCATTTCTGGGTGGCTACCCAGCAAGCAACTCCCAGTCTCACTCCTTTTGTTGTAATGAGGTTGCTTTGGGTGCCTGAAGATTCCTGGGATCAATAACACAGATATACCAGGAGTCAACAGGACAGGCTGATTACATCACTCGCCTAGCGGGGACTGGAAGTCCTGGGGAAAAAAATAAAATAAGATATTTCAAATAAAATTCTAATTTTTATTATCCAATGATATATGCACATGGGTTTATAAGTATAAAAAAATGAGACAAGCACCGCTTTATTAAGATTTCTAGCTGTAGTTGCAAACAAAATTTAGCTGGCTTTAAGCAAGGCTCAAGCAGTGCTGTAGAATGCTAAAAGCTTTCTGATTCCTTCTAAAAGCTTGTTTAAAGATACAGGCATCACTATTAGTGATTGGTAATCAACCCTCCAAAAATATAGCTCAAGGGTGCTTTAGAGGTAACCTGTACTAAGAAAACTACAGAAACCACTATTGCCAACCTCTCCTAAAAATGGAGGTTGACTGGTTACCATGCTGGCCAAAAAGCTACAATACATTTTGGGGGTTATTTACGAACGGAAAATCCACTTTGCACTGCAAGTGCACTTAGAAGTTCGGTCGCTGTAAATCTAAGGGGTAGATCTGAAATGAGTGCAAGCTCTGCTGATTCATCCAATCATGTACAAGCTAAAATGCTGTTTTTTTATTTTCCTTGCATGTCCCCCTCGGATCTACAGCAACTTTACTTCCAAGTGCACTTTGAGTGCAAAGTGTATTTTCCTTTCGTAAATAACCCCCTTTGTGTCATACAAGTATGGTCCTGATTTAACTTGGTTTAAGAAAGCTGTTTGAAATTTTCTAAATGTTTTTTTTTAAAGGACTGTTTATTCTGATTATCTTCAGAAAAGCATTCAAAACCCAAAATTATACAAAATAGATCTAAGTGTGATACCAAAGGCATTTTGAATCCATAATATGCTTGTATGACCTCAGAAAAGTGGATTTCATAGGTTGCTATGAGATACTATATTATGTACTTCCTTTCTTGTTTGCGTTAATTTGCAATTGTAAAAATATAGCAGAAGGCTTTTGTGCCAGCAGTCTGAACTTAGCTAAGGGCTTATTGATGTTATAAAGCAATCCTACATAAAATAGCTTATTTTTTTGTTGTGCTTTTTATTTTACTCTATTTCCATTTCAAAATATTTTTATATCCTTTTAACACTAAAATTGTGAAAATGATAATTGATCACCCTCAAGCTAAACATCTACATATATTTGCCAAGTTATTTCCAGTTAAAAAAAAAAAAATGATGATGGGAAAATTAAAGTCTTTGCCACTAATGATATCCCCCCCCCCCCCCCCCAGTTACACCTTCTGTAGGCTGTGTGCAGCCAAAAAGCAGAAGAAGCAAAAAATTAAATGCATGAAGAACTCAATACTACAGGCCACAAACTAAACAGATCAAAGAAACTTTAGAAACATCAAGATAGTAATTATTAGACCAAATGTTATTAATTAGAAATATTCAAAAATAGATGTCAAATCTCCATAGAGTAAAAAAAAAAAAAGCAAAAAAAATAAAAATAAAGTAATGCTTTGTATAATATAAAATGATCATAAAGATAATGGGGTTTGTGTTTTGACAATCCTTAGTTGCTCCTGTTGATTGTATGTTGCAATTTGCTCCCTTAGGGAAGTCAGTGGCTCCACTTTGGGGAATAGTAGTAAGATATATACTCACATGTCCTAGATTTTGCTGACACTCACATAAACACAATATACTCTTTGTCCTACTTTTCTCAGTTCGACCAGGCTAGATTTACAGTCCACATGTACAAGAGGTGCCTAGTTCCACTTAAAACCCTTGAGGATTATTATCCCTGTTGAGTTCAGCAAAGCTGCTTACCTTTCTGACAAGGTGGAGAGAGGATACACTTGCCCTTCAGCAGTGGAAATCTTGCAACTTGGATTAAGTTTCATTCGTAGTTGCAAGAGTAACACTGTCTCTCTCTATGATCACAAGCGGCTGTCCGATTTCGGAAAACGAGTCTCCTGTATAACCCCTTCTCGAGTACATGATACCATTCATGCAGTCAGACCTACACTAACTTATGTTACAGCCTTCGCTTTTCAGATATTCCTTTTTTTATACAACAATTTAAACTGCAATTACTAAAATTATTGGAGCGTGAAAAAAAAATACATTTACCCTTTTCTGCCAGTGTTAATATAGCTATTACATGCACAGCCCCTAAATAAAAAATAAAAAAACACCATAAGAAAAATATAGGGACTATTATTGCTAGTCCAGAGGTATGTATGAAAGTTCTAATATTTCTATCATGAGTTTTTCTTCTTTTATTTTATCATTCTTTCTGACTTGCCTGCAGCATGATAATTCAAGGTTACCGAGTCAAACTATTAAATTTAGAGACGACCAGGCAAATAGCATTTGTAGAAAAAGTTTTCAATATCAACCTACAATTTTCTTTCATGACAGGTATCCTTTAAAACCCAACTGAAATTTTACACCTTTTTTCCAATCTCGTTTTTATAGCCTCTGACCTAGGGCATGTAATGATTTTAACAGATTTTTGCTTAAATGTCTAAAATTGTCTCATTTTCTGTTATTGGAATCGTGCTTCCCTCTCATCACTCTACACTGGAATCAGGGCCGGCACTACCATGGGACCCAGTGGGCCCATGGTCCCAGGTGGCATTTTAAGCGGTGACAAGTTGTACCCGTACCTTTAAGCGTTCGCACGGGGTGTGCCAAGTGTGCCTGGGCTTACCCTAATCACCTGTCCTGGCTGTCTCCTGAGATCTGTCTGTGGGACTGGTGTGAAAGGCTGCATCCAATGTGTGTGCAGTCCGAGACAGTTTCACACTGAGCCGACATTGACACTTGCCAGAACCACTGAGTGTTTGAAACTGACATGTAATATAATTGAATGCAGAGAGAGACAAGCTGCCAAAAGTTGATGTCGGGGATGGGCGGGACCCAGCAGCTATCAAACACCAGCCCATGGGATGGGGTCTGGGTGGGCCACTACATGTATGTGGCCCCTCCCCCTTTCTTAAGCAGTCCAATTATTGGCTGATGTTTGATATATGCTGGGTCCTGCCCACCCTGGGTCCCGCCCAACCCTGACATCACCACTGAACTTTTACAGCAGGTCTCTCTCTGCATGCAGGTATATTACTGTCAGTTTCACACACAGTTTCACTAATATTGGCTGAGTGTGATTCTCCCTCTCCTCTGTCAGTGCCAATCAGTGCCACCTGTCAGTGCCAATCAGAGCCACCTGCAAGTGCCAATCAGTGTCACATGTCAGTGTCAATCAGTGCCGCCTGTCAGTGCCAATCAGTGCCACCTGCCAGTGCCAATCAGTGACACCTGTAAGTGTCAATCAGTGCTACCTGTCAATGCCAATCAGTGTTTCCAATCAGTGCAACCTGTCAGTGCCAATCAGTGCCACCTGTCAGTGCCTATCAGTGTCTCCAGTCAGTGCAAATCAGTGCTTCCAATCAGTGCCATCTGTCAGTGTCAATCAGTGCCACCTGTCAGTACCAGTCAGTGCTAATCGGTGTTTCCAATCAGTAGCACCTGTCAATGCCAATTAGTGCTTCCAATCAGTGCCACCTAATATCAGTGACAAAAAATGCCACCTATCAGTGGCCATCAGTGCTTCCAATTAGTGCTACCTACCAGTGTCATTCAGTGCCGCCAATAGTGCTTCCAATCAGTGCCCATCAGTGCCGCCAATCAATGCCCATGAGTTCCACCTATCAGCGCCCATCAGTGCTGACTATCAGTGTTGCCTATCAGTGCCCATCAGTGCTACCAATTACTGCCCATCAGTGCTGCCAATCAGTGCCACTAAATGCTGCCAATCAGTGCTGCCTATCAGTGCTAATCAGTGCTGCCTATTTGTGCCAATCAGCGCAGCCTATCAGTGCCATTAGTGCTGCCAATCAGTGCCACCTATCAGTGCCAATAAGTTCCAATCAGTGCTTTCTATTAGTGTCAATCAGTGCCAATCATTGCTGCTTGTCAGTGCTGCCAATCAGTGCAGAGATGGGGCAATGAACTCAGCAGCCAGGCATATTGTCCATGAGGGGCCGGCCTGGTGGGGCACAACTGAAATCTGTTGATGTTTATTAATTCCACATGCCGATCTGTAGTATAATAATAGGTAATCACCACACTACTATTTACAATAAACTAATGGAGGCAAAATACAAAAAGTATCAGTAAAAGGCCTGGCGCTAAGCACTGTTATGTGTTCCCACACCACAAAAAAAAGTACAGCGCTAACTTACTGATCTATACCTGAACAATAATGGCGGAATCCTCTAATGTATGGAAATCTCAATAGGCATCAATATTACGACAATACGGGTCGCTGATACGCAACTTCACATATAATACACATCAAACTGAAAATAAGACATACTGTATAGAATGAGACTTAGCAGGGATGGTGGAAACCCTTCCTATAGATATTGGCTATACAGATTAACCTCAAGTGCAACAAAGTTGGGAGGTTCACACCATTATAGCACTTTGGAATTTTTATTTTTTAGATTGTTACATTACATTTTTTTATGTTTTAGTTACTATTATAATGTGCATGTTTGCACTTAAAGTACATTTTCCACCACCCCTGCTAAGTCCATGTCCTATGGACCTTGTTTGTGCACTGTTGCGCAGTCATTTTGGAACAGGAAAGGACCATTCCCAAACTGTTCCCCACAAAGTTGGGAGCATGAAATTGTCCAAAATGTCTTGGCATGCTGATGCCTTAAGAACTGGACCTAGGGGACCAAGCCCAACCCCTGAAAAACAACCCCACATCATAACCCCCTTTCCAGCAAATGATTTGGACCAGTGCACAAAGCAAGGTCCATAAAGGCATGGATGAGCGAGTTTGGGGTGGAGGAACTTGACTGGCTTGCACAAAGTCCTGATCTCAACCTGATAGAACACCTTTGGGATGAATTAGAGTGCAGACTGAGAGCCAGGCCTTCTCATCCAACATCAGTTCCTGACCTCACAAATACGCTTCTGGAAGAATGGTCAAACATTTCCATAGGCACACTCCTAAACCTTGTGTACAGCCTTCCTAGAAGAATTGAAGCTGTTATAGCTGCAAAGGGTGGCCCAACTTAATATTGAATCCTACAGACTAAGACTCAATACTTTTGACACTATAATATATATATATATATATATATATATATATATATATATATACGCATGTGTGTTTGAGCTTTAGGGTGCACATCCTAATGCAATAGGCTGCGCACACCTATGTCCCGTACCTTAGTAGCCATCCAGCCATACCCTCCCTGTCAGGAGAAGGTCGGATCATTCAGCAGGAGCAGGGCCGATCCTGGTCAGCTGTGAGCTGCACTGGTTGCTAGAATCGCCTGGCATCTAGCAACCAGTGACATCAGCAGCCGTGGCTGCCCCAGCATTCAGAGCACTCAGTCTCCACCCCTAGTCAGTTAGCTCCGCCTCCACCCACCAACCTCTTCCATCTGCTTCAGTGTGGCTCAGAGCCTCAGGGAAGAGAGAACGTCTGAAGAGAGCTGCCTGTGCCTGAGTGTGAGCTGATCAGCTGTCCACAGTCCACCTGCACAGCACCTGCCTCTGCCTGAGGTGTTGCAGCCTGTCACTGTGTCTATGTTCTGGAGGCTCGGCATTGACCCTCACCCTGTCCATTCTGCCACCAGTGAGTTCCCCATAGCAGCATTGTCTGTAGGAGTCCAAATCCGAGTACTGTAAGTACACTGTCACACATCACAAGTTGTATGAGGCATGAGAGCCTGAGAGGGACCGGCCTTGTCCAGCCCTGATTAACCACTTCAGCCCTGGAAGATTCCCCCCCCCCCCCCTTAATGACCAGGCCATTTTTTGCGATACATCGCTGCGTCGCTTTAACTGACAATTGCGTGGCTGTGCAACGCTGTACCCAAACAAAATTGATGTCCTTTTTTTCCCACAAATAGAGATTTATTTTGGTGGTATTTGATCACCCCTGCGGTTTTTATTATTTGCTCAATAAACAACAAAAGAGCGACAATTTTGAAAAAAAAAAGCAATAATTTTTACTTTCTTCTATAGGCGTGTCCTATTTAGACAATCTGTGCAACGGCTGTAACAGGAAAGTGGGGATAATTTGTGCAATATCTAACTGACTGAAAATATATTTAATGACTTTAAAGCAAGCTATATTCATCACCTAATTAATCATTTTTATTTTTAACTGATATCCTACCTTTAGAATTTAAAGCTCCAATTTCTCTACTATCACCCCCCGCCCCATACACACACACACTAATGCCCAGTACACACGGTCGGACATTCCAACCACAAAATCCTTCTGATTTTTTCCAACGGATTTTGTCCGAAACTTGTGTTGCATACACACGGTCGGACAAAGTTGTCAGAAAATCTGATCGTTCAGAACGTGATGACGTTTGTTGCGTACGACGGGACTACGTAGAGGCTAGTAGCCAATAGCTTTGGTCTTGTAATTTGAGCTAAGCATGCATGGCACTTTGTCCGATTGGAATTCTCTACAAACGATCGGAAAAAGTCTGATCGGAAAATTTTAGATCCTGCTCTCAAATTTTTTCCGTCAGAATTTCTGACTGAAAAAGGCTGATAGAGCCCACACACGACCAGATTTTCTGACAATATAATCCGATCGGACCCTTTCCATCGTAATTTCCAACCTTGTCTACAGGGCATTACACGTATTAGATTTCAGCTTTTAAATAATAAAAAAAATAATGAAAAACAATCAGATTTCGGTCTAATAAAGTTATATGAGGAAAAAAAATGACCAAAAAAAAAAAATTACACTGTAATACTATATAAGTGTGTGTTGAACTGAGGAATTGTTCAACTATTTTTGTTTTCATTACCTAATTGGCTATTGGCCACTATCAGTCACTAGTCACTAGTCATCATTACATAGGCATGCCACAGGGTTAATGAATGAATAACACTGCTGATGTAGAAAAGGTTAATAGATAGCTCCTTCAAGGTGATGGTATTGAAGCCTTTGATACGGTGGAGTGTCTTTTGAGCAGCTGCCAACACAAATCAGAGTAACATGCTTCTTAGCAAAAATGAGGATAGCAGTTAGCATCTCTGTTGTTGCACCCAAGGCTGAATTAGCCATTAAGCAAAATAAGCACGTGCCTAGGGCATCAAGGGAATGGGGGCAGCACAGATTTTTCCCCCTACTTAGCCTTTTTGCTCCTTTGCCCTAAGCTAACCATTCCGAACCCACCTCCATCCTTCCTCCACCGATATATACTGCCAAAACCTCTAATGCCGAGTACACACGACCGAACTTTCCAGCAGAAAAGGTCTGATGGAATCATTTCATCTGATATTCCAATCATGTGTGGGCTTTATCTGGCTTTTTTCTTAAAAAATTCTGACAGACCTAGAAATAGAACGTTTTAAATCTTTCCGACGGAATCAATTCCTATCGGGAAAACCATTCGTCTGTATACTGGTCCGACGGACCAAATACGACGCAAGGGCAGCTATTGGGTACTGGCTATTGAATTTCCCTTTCTAGTCCTGTCGTACGTCATTACGTTCAAACGAACGGACTTTGGTGTGATCATTTGTAGGCAAGTCCTTTCGGTCAGAACTCCGTCGGAAAGACCATCAGAGTTTATTCTGACGGAAAGTCCGGTCGTGTGTACGCGGCATAAGTTCTCTCTTTCCTGGCTGCACAGGTGCATTACAGCCCAAAGACTTCTATAGCTTTGTCTCTTGGAGCAAATGTTTTATTTTTGGTCAAGTATGATATTGTGGTCGTCAAAGCCAGAATTGTTAACTCAGAGTGAAAAGACATGTTCAGTAAAATAATTCTTTTTAACTATCATTTATTAAAAAGTGATTCTCTCTCTATTTCTTATAAAATGTCTCAGTCAGTTGCTTGCTGTTGATCCATGCTCAATCTGTTAAAGATTAACAAAACTGTCTTAACTATTACAGCCATGGAAACTGTCACCTTAGCCTCTGTTTGATCTGCAGTCACATTGGATGGCTTGACAGTTTGAGAGCTCAAGCAACAGTTAACATTCATGGCCTTGAATATAACTATTTTGAGAAGTAGTTAAATCGATTGGTTTTGTTCCACTTAAAAAAAAGGTTTTATTTAATAGGGCTTTGGGTTCTGATGTGGGACTGACTTGGGAAAAAAAAAAATGCCTCGTACACCCGATCGGATTGTTGGCCAAAACCATGGAATTTTGTCCGAAGGGAGTTGGCTCAAACTTGTCTTGCATATATATGGTCACACAAATGTTGGCCAACAATTACGAACATAGTGAAGTACTACATGGTTTTTCAGCTCTTTAACGCCACTCTTTGGGCTTATTCTGCAAATTTTGTGTTAGTATAAGTTTGGTGAGTGTTGATTTGCGTATTTATTTTCAGGTTTTTCTTTTAACGCTTTTCATTTTGTGCTTTTCAGTTCGTTTCTTAACGGCCATTCGTCAACCAGACATGTTGCGGAATCGGAGGAGATAACAAGTTATTTATTATTGGCCTTGGAGTTAATTCTTTGACATTACTTTTTTGGTTGAATAATGATTTGATTTGGTATATTTTCTATATTTTTGAATGCATAGAATGCACTTTTTGGTTAAGTTCTATTGGCAGATAGCATGTCTGATTTTTTTTTTTAATGCACAATAAAAATTTTTGGAGAATAATACTTGGTTATGTGTTTTACTTCAAATGACAGTTTGGGAGTAGGCGGTTACATTTAAAAAAATACAATGTAAAATTGACAAGGCACACCAACATAGTTGTATCTTTGATCTTATAAACTACGGGATAATGGTGTTGTGGTAACTTGCACAAATAAAAAAAAAAAGCATAATAATATTATTCTTGAGATCAAAAAAAAGCCTTTGAAAATTTGTTTGCAATAACTCCTTCGGAATCACCAGTAAAGCAGCTTCATTATTATCCCATTAAAGAAGAAGAGAATTGCGCACTGCATTTACAGATTTCATAATTTGCCACGTCATGACTGTTAATTCTCCATTACAAAGCTAGTTTACAAGACTGACCGCTTCTGCTTCCAAGCATGCATGTTTGTACTTTTTACTTTTGTCCGACGGACTTGTGCACACACGATTGGAAAATCTGACAACACACATTTGTTGGCGGAAAATTTAAAAAGATGATAGCCAACATTTGTTGGCGGAAAGTCCGACAACAATTGTCTGATGGAGCATACACATGGTCGGATTTTCCACCAACAGCATGACATCCAACATTTCCCATCGGAAAGTCCAATCATGTGTATGGGGCTTAAGATTGATAAATTTTCAAACTTTTTAATTTCGGTGCTTTTTATGTCTTAACCACTTTCAGACCAGACCATTTTGCAGGCCAATGACCAGACCACTTTTTGCGATTTGGCACTGCGTTGCTTTAACTGACAATTGCACGGTCGTGCAACGTGGCTCCCAAACAAAATTGACTTTGTTTTTTTCCCACAAATAGAGCTTTCTTTTGGTGGTATTTGATCACCTCTGCGGTTTTTATTTTTTGCGCTATAAAGAAAAAAAGCGACAATTTTGAAAAAAACACATAACATACTCTGGTACATAATATAGGCCCTTCAGTAGTATGGCCTCTCAAACAGTGTCTTTCTCGTTTATAGTACATTTTCATTTCTGGCTATGTGACAACATTAGTAATTTAGTAGCCCTGGAAATATGGCTGCTCTGATAACTGATTCTGGCTGTGCAAGTATCTGCAAACAGAAGTGACGTTTTTAAGCTCCAGGTGAGGCGTAAAGTGTCAAAGGTTATGTGCTACAGGATCCTAAGCTATAAATCTAGCTCTTCTCACAACACTTCTAGATTCCCACAGTACATACTAACAATAAATCAAACCACAGCATTTCAGAGATAACATGAATAAGCCAAGGGATTGTTGAAAGTTCCCCAATAGGTCATATAGGCTTAAAGAGTAGATATAGCATATTTTCAGTGACCACATATTTTTAATTATTATTGCAATTTTACATTAACACTCGTCCAATCATTTTTTGAAACCAGGGTCCCCTAAATTCTTTCATATATAGGAACAAAAAGAAAGTACCTTGCAGGACTTTAAGGGCAAGTTTATGTATAGAATTTTTTATAATGAATATAAGAAAAAGTGTTTTTTTATTATTTGGGTATTAAAAACCAGTAGGTGCAGAACACCATAGCAATATACAGTACATCATACACTGAGTATCATGCTCATCGAGAGCTTTTTTAGATGCGTTGACCAAAGCTGATGATGGAGATAATGAGGAAAGAACAAGATTGGGCCTGGCTTTGAGTAAATATCACATACCTGGACATTTGAGGAGAGTGGTTGAAAACAGGAGCTACCTAAACAACCTAGAATTAGGTCAAAAAGCACCTGTTGAAACTATACATGAATATATAGGTTATTTTCCTTGGAAGTAACTCACATGATGGTATTTGGCAAGTGTTGTTGCCTGAAAAGCTGGCGTAGAGGGAAGGTGGTTCAAGACCTTTACAATATGCCTGGATATTGGTGTGAAAACAAAAATATAGGTAGGGTCAGGTAGCACATTTGTTGTAAGGATCTCTGGTCTCTGCTGGAATCTATGAACCAGGAGCATCCACTTTTACAGACCTTGTTTTTCAGCCAGCGAAACAAATCTTTGCCTGAGTAGAAGTAGTTATCATGCACTTCCTATTCTTTGATATTTTTGATGATGCCTACAACTGCATGCTGCTCATGGTACTTTACCGAGTATGCAGTGATTACCCCTAAGTGAGACCAGATAGCAGAAACAGCAGTTGTTAAAGAAGTTTATTATACTGACTGCACATGATTGCATCACCCCACATTCCCCACAAGATAATAGGGCCTGTGATTGATTCAACTGGACACTGATTTAGTTGCTGTGAATGCTGAAGAGTGAGAAAAAGGGGATCGAGATCATGGCTGAGACTAGCACAAGTAAACATTATAGTCTCTATGGCACCTTCAGCAATGAAAAAGTGTAAGTACCGGTAAACCTATCCAAGGAAATCCTATGATAGCTTGAGAAAGGACAGGTATAGATGTATCTATCAAGCATATCACACTGCTTAAAATGGGCCATAACTGAATTGGAAGATGGGCAAGAACAGTGGCAGACCACCAAAAAAAAAAACAGAGCCAAAGTTCCACCCAAGCACAAGAACTGTAAGTATGCTTGGGTAAATAGCAATGCCTCAGTGAACAGTGAAGAGTGACATTACACCTTGTGGAGGAGAAGGTAAGGGATGCTATTTAGGAGGTCTATGTCTCTACCCCTGGATAAGTTAGGGTAAGCCACCCATCTGTTTTCAAGAACATTGTGACTGGCCATAAGCTTTGGAAAAGATTTTAGAGCATGGTGTCTCCAAACTAAAGAAAAAGCCAGTTTACTGTCCTTCAGACTTTAGGAGGGCTGGAATATGGCCAGTGGGAGTAAACAATGCCCAATTATTGGTATTAGGGGGAGAAATAGTTTGTGTCATTGGGATGAATAGGACCCCATTTTTTATGTCAATGGAAGGAAATATCCAGCATAGTTGGTGTCAGTCTAAGGAATAGTGTCCCATTGTTGATGTCAGTTGCAGGAATTATGCCCCATAGTTGGTGTTATTGGCAAGAAAAATGCCTTAAGAGCCAGATAAAGGCAAGCAAAAGAGACCACTGCTTTAGGACTTCTTAAGGATAAAAATATAAAGGTAATGGTGGTGTTGTTTTAGGAACAGCTCTGCTCTAAAATACTGGAACAGATGGAATTTCGCTCAAGAAACACATTTAGATTGAGTGTATGTTGAGAACAATTAAGGTTAGGTTGAGATCTATAATGTAAGCAAACATTTCACAAATGCACTAAAAATTGATTTGAGACACCTCTGTACACTAGTGCTTACTCTGTTTTTTTTGTTTTTTTGTTTTTTTTTTAGACCAGAATGTCTGTTACTCATTGGCCTGACAGCCATATTGAAAATGTAATAAAAATTGAAATATAATGAAAACATGCACATTACGGCACACTGATCTCTTAGTGTGCCCTTCTCCAGAAATTAAGTTTACTGAAAACTAGTGTATGACAACTCATCAACACAAACCTATTGTATAAAAATTTCCCAGGCCACCCCCTCTTCAGTTCTGCTGTCCACTGATACGCTCCCTGTGCAATGCATGTACATGTGACACCATGGGTGGATTGCAGGGCTCCTCCTTACCTGAAAATACCAGAGCTTTTACTAAACAGTGACATGGATCACAGCAACTGTAAAGGTTGTACATTATAGGCACCAAAGGATTCCTTTTACAATTAGCTTGGTTTAGGCAGCTAAACATGGGTACAGTTAAGCAAAAAAATGAATATAATAGAAAAAAATGTATTTTAACAAAAAGGGGACCTTTTACAGCTAGACACCTCATTGCTGCTTCCTGTCTACATGCATGGCATGTAGATGACATGACATTTTGTATGCTTTTTCCTGTGTTTCTTGGACGTGACGACAATGGACCATGTCCAAAAAATGTGTGTTTCTTCCAAAAGCCTGTATGGCAGGGTGACAACACAGGAGCACAGAGCTTTGTCACCTTATAACAGGAAGTGCCTGAACAAGTACCATGTCACCAGGTATGGATAAAGTGTTTATTAAGGCATTTATCTAAGACTATGCCAGCCCCTTTATTAGGAGCTGTAAAGCAGGCGTGAGTCACGTGACCGGCCTGAAGACAGCTCAAAACCCATATTTCGAACTATAGTTTTTCAAAATGACTTACATAGTGTTCTATGCCAGCTTCTAAGAGGGTCTGGCAGTGACAATTTTAGGTTTTTCTTTTGCTTTTACAGGCAGGAAGGAGGGGGTGAAGGGTGAGAGAGGAGAGTTGATATCAGGGCAGAGCAGGGGTCAAGTCCTGGGGGAAAAAGTGTGGGAACTCCCACCCAAGATCCACTCCCCCACCAAAAAAATAAATAAATGATACGCTCATATGCATGAACACTTCAGAAGTGGTATTTTTCATCCAATTTTTGTATTGTGTGTATGAAGCTTAACTGTTAGTACATAAAAAAAAATCCTCAATAAACATAAATACGGTAATTCTCTGAATAATAATCAGAATTCATTCAATTGTGCTTCCAGGCAAATGTGAACATCATGTTCTGATCTTTACTGGGGAATGTTACTTTGTATATACAGTGTTTTTGTGGTGAGTTTACACTTTTCATTGAACAGAGTTTGGATAACACAGGGTTAAACGGAAAGGTCATAAATGAACTGCACATTATCTGGACAGAATGCTTGGGGAGATAGTGATGTGTTCCTGCTTAGGAGATGTATGTTAGCTTGGGGGGCTGCAAACTCTGCAGAGCTCCAACACATACTCACTGCTATTCCAACCCTTCACATATTTCCACATAAACTTCCCTCCTGGCATTAAACTTTGCCAGGTATTGTGCTCAGCTTACCAGCCCAAACTGATGTTCCTCCCTCAGCTCACCTCTCTCCCTGCATGTCCTGGGAGCAGAATAGCTGTGCTCCTCCTCTGGGTTCTGTCATCATATGGCACTGAAAATAGAGGAGGGGGGGATTCAGCGGGACACACAGAGCAAGTATGCAGGAGACGGGGGGGGGGGATGAGGAGACAGAAAATCAGGAGGGGCCGGCGGGAAGGAGCGCATCACAAGAGGTCTGACTAAATACAATCTCTTAGCAGAGGGACCTGATCTCCCCGTCAGCTAGCTGTGATTGACAGGTAGATAGAAGAGGAAGCTGTCATGGGGCCCCTACTAGCAATGCCTGAATGGTCAGTCCACCCCTGGTGTGCGGCACTTACTATTGCGAGCTGTGTCAGCTGCTGTTGGTGTAGCACCTGCCACACAGCTCGCATTCTTCAAAGTCTTGCAGGACGCGGCTGTTAATGGGAACTGAGTTCCTGTTGTGGAAAAAGTACAGGAACTCCGTTCCCATGCGTTCCCGCAGGACTTGAGCCCTGGGGCAGAGGATGATGGAGGTATACACTCTGACTCTGATTTTTGTGGTCAGTATAGAGAAGGCATACAGGAAGTGGCAGGTCCAGGAAGGATTTGTATACAGTTTAGAGGGGGCAGATTACACAGCACAAGCACCGTGCTATGTGATCTGCTTTAAGGGACCAAGATCTATATTTTTTTGGGTTAACAATTGCTTTAATAAAAGCTGCAAAATTATTTTTGAAATGACTTTGACATGTTACTAGGGATGAGCTTCGTGTTCGAGTCGAACATACGTTCGACTCGAACATCGGCTGTTCGTCCGTTCGGTGAAGTCCGAACATTTTGGTCCGTTCGCGCCAAATTCGTGTGGCGCTCACGGCCCACAATGCACTGCGATGGCGCAGTGCATTGCTGGCTCATGATTGGCCAAGCATGCACTGTGACCCCGCATGCTTGGCCAATCGCAGCGCCAGCAGCGAGGAGAGCCATGATTGGCCACAGGCAGGATGCCTGTGGCCAATCATAGCTCAGGCTGTGTAGTGCACGCCCCACACTATATAAGGCCGCCAGCGCGGCAGCCTTGTGTAGTGTGTTGGCGTTTGAAGCAGTGGGTGTTCTGTGTAGGAGTTAGTGGAGTTAGTGGGTGTTCTGTGTACCTTCAACACAGTACACACCGATCGTTTTCGGATGATTTTCGATCTTGCTGTTGTGTAGTGGTTGTTGTCTGCGTGCCCTGACCACAGTATACACCGCTATATTCACCTCACCTATATAGCTAGTGATCTATCTTTTATAATAGAGCTTGCAGTCAGTAGTGTTAGGAGCTTGTGCGTGCTGTCTGCGTGCTCTGTACCCAGTACATACCGCTATATCCACCTACATAGCTGTTCTCTATTTGAGCCCACTTGCCATCTGCAGGAGTTATTGGAAGTTGTGTGTGCCTCCAGCACAGCACAGTATACATCTGTATATACCCCTTTATCTCTGGTGTTCTATAATAAAGGCATCTGCAGGAGTTAGTGGGTGTTCTGTGTACCTTCAACACAGTACACACCGATCGTTTTCGGACGATTTTCGATCTTGCTGTTGTGTAGTGGTTGTTGTCTGTGTGCCCTGACCGCAGTATACACCGCTATATTCACCTCAACTATATAGCTAGTGATCTATCTTTTATAATAGAGCTTGCAGTCAGTAGTGTTAGGAGCTTGTGCGTGCTGTCTGTGTGCTCTGTACCCAGTACATACCGTTATATCCACCTACATAGCTCTTCTCTATTTGAGACCACTTGCCATCTGCAGGAGTTATTGGAAGTTGTGTGTGCCTCCAGCACAGCACAGTATACATCTGTATATACCCCTTTATCTCTGGTGTTCTATAATAAAGGCATCTGCAGGAGTTAGTGGGTGTTGTGTGCCTCTAGCACAATATACACTACCCATCTGCTTTTTTACCCAACTCCCTTCAGGCCATTACCATGTCTGGAAGGCCAGCAAGGAGAGGCAGACAGGCGCGAGCCGATGAAAGAGGGCAAGCAGGCTCTGTGTCTAGAGACAACAGTGCTGGTCGTGGACGCGGTGCATTGTCATCAGCACGTGGCCATGGGACACGCTTGTCCTTCTTTTCGGCAGCTGGACATGTTGAGCCGCAACATGCCAACGACTTGGTAGAGTGGATGACCAAGCCCTCTTCATCCTCCTCATCCTCTCTCACCCAGTCTCAGGGTACTAGCAAAGCAGCTGCCAACGCATCGTCTTCCCTCCTCTCAATGTCATCATCAGTGACTCCTTCCCTAGACCCACCACGTCCTCCTGAGGAGTCTCCTGAACTTTTTGAGAACAGTGTTGGGTACATGCTCCAGGAGGATGCCCAGTGTTTTGTGGGCTCTGATGATGACACTCAGCTAGAGGAAGGCAGTAGCGTGAGCGCAGAGAGAGGGGATGCTCAAGAAGGACAGCAATCTGGCAGTCATGTTCCACAAGCTGCAGCATACTGCCAGGTTTGCTACAGCGATGAAGAGGGAGGGGATGATGAGGGCACTGACTCCACGTGGGTGCCTGGAAGGAGAGAGGAGGAGGAGGAGGAGGAGGAGGAGGAGGAGGCACATGTCCAACGAGGCAGGATGCCCTCCGGGGGCCAGCTTAGGGGCAGCACACCGACTGAATCACACCGCAGAGCTCTGCCTGTGCAGGGCGCTGCCTCTGCGCGTTATTCTTAAGCCCCGTACACACGAGCGGACTTTTCAACATCCAAAGTCCGACGGACTGATTCCGTCAGACTATTCGATCGTGTGTGGGCTGCAACGGACTTTTGACTCGCCAAAGTCTGAAGGACTTTAGAATATGGAACATGCTTCAAATTTTTCCGAAGGAACTCCGCCGGACCCGGTCCCTTCGAAAAATTCGCTCGTGTGTATGCTATTCCGACGGACTAAAACCGACGCTAGGGCAGCTATTGGCTACTGGCTATGAACTTCCTTATTCTAATCCAGTCGTACGTCATCACGTTTGAATCCGTCGGAGTTTAGTGTGATTGTGTGTGGCCAAGTCCGCTCAGCCGAAAAGTCCGTCAGAACTCTGTCGGAACTCCGGCAGAACTCCGACAGAACTCCTTCGGAAGTCTGTCGGACATAAGTCCTCTCGTGTGTACGGGGCTTAAAAGTTCTTTGGTGTGGGCCTTTTTTGAGACGAGTGCATCAGATCGCACCGCTGCTATTTGCAACATATGTCTCAAGCGTATCTCGCGTGGCCAAAACATCAGCCGCTTGGGCACCACATGCTTGACCAGACATATGTTGACCTGCCATGCAGCTCGTTGGCAAGCGTACCTCAAAGACCCACACCAAAGAACAAAGCGGACCTCTCCTTGCTCCTCATCAGCTGGCATCTCCAACCCCACTAGACCTTCAGTCCTCTCTGAAACCTGCTCTGAGAGGAATGAAGGTGTAGAATTAGGTGTGTCACAGCCAAGTGCTTCCGGGAACTCTGCTAGCGGTACACCCACGTCCGATTATAGCAGGCAAATGTCCCTGCCCCAGCTGCTGGACCGGCGAAAGAAGTTTACTCCCAGCCATCCACATGCCCAGCGGTTGAATGCTAGCTTGGCTAAATTGCTAGCACTTCAACTGCTGCCTTTTCAGTTGGTAGACTTGGCCCCCTTCCGTGAGTTTGTAAAATGTGCGGTTCCTCAGTGGCAGGTCCCCAAACGCCACTTTTTCTCACGGAAGGCGATTCCGGCTCTCTACCGGCATGTGGAAGGCAATGTCCTTGCCTCGCTGGACAGGGCGGTCAGCGGTAAGGTGCATATTACCGCTGACTCATGGTCCAGCAGGCATGGACAGGGACGTTACCTGTCTTTCACGGCCCATTGGGTCACTCTTCTGGCAGCTGGGAAGGATGCAGGACAAGGTGCAGTAGTGTTGGAGGTTGTTCCGCCACCACGCCTCCAAAATGCTACTATTGGTTGTGACACACCTCTCTCCTCCACCCCCTCCTCTTCTTCTTCCTCCATGGCCTCTTCCAGTGCTCTGTCCTCAGAACCAGCGGTGCTTCGTAGGCGCTCCAGGGGCTACGCAAGTACGCAGGCAAAACAATGCCATGCCGTGCTTGCGCTGGTTTGTTTGGGGGACAGGAGCCACACTGGGGCGGATGTTTTGTCAGCTCTGCAGGGGCAGGCCGAGAGGTGGTTGACGCCACGCCAGCTTAAGCCAGGAATGGTGGTTTGTGACAATGGCACCAACCTCCTCTCCGTCCTCCGACAGGGACAACTGACCCATGTGCCCTGTGTAGCTCACGTCCTTAACCTGGTGGTGCAGCGGTTCTTGGGCAGGTACCCGGGCTTACAGGATGTCCTGAAGCAGGCCAGGAAAGTCTGTGTGCATTTCCGCCGATCATTTAATGCCTGTGCTCGGCTGGCTGAGCTCCAAAAGGAGCTGAACCTGCCCAAGAACCGCCTTATATGTGACATGCCCACCAGATGGAACTCAACGTTGGCCATGCTGCAGCGGCTGCACACGCAGCAGAGGGCCATCAATGAGTACCTGTGCGACTACGGCACCAGGACAGGGTCAGGGGAGCTCGGTTTTTTCTCACCACGCCAGTGGGGCATGATCAGGGATGCATGCACTGTCCTGTCACCGTTTGAGGAGGCCACAAGGATGGTGAGCAGTGACAGTGCATGCATCAGTGACACTGTACCTCTTGTCCACCTCTTGGAGCATACGCTGCGTGGAATAATGGACAGGGCACTTGAGGCAGAACAGAGGCAGGAAGAGGAGGACTTCCTTGCCTCTCAAGGCCCCCTTTATCCAGACAGTGTTCCTGCTGTGCCACCCATCACACAGGAAGAGGATGAGGAGGAGGAAGAGGAGGAGGAGGATGATTGTGTCAGCATGGAGGTGGAGGCTGGCACTCAGCAGCAGCAGCAGCAGTCTTGTAGGGATGATTTACAGTCCCAAGAAGCACGTGGACTTGTACGTGGCTGGGAGGAGGTAGCTGCGGATCATGTTGTCCTTAGTGACCCAGAGGACTCCAGACCGAATGCCTCAGCTAACCTATGCTGCATGGCCTCCCTGATCCTGCAAAGCCTGCGGAAGGATCCTCGTATTCTTCGGATCAAGGAGAGGGACCATTACTGGCTGGCCACTCTCCTTGATCCACGGTACAAGGGTAAGGTTGCCGACCTTATCTTGCCATCGCAGAGGGAGCAGAGGATGAGACATCTCCGGGAGGCCTTGCAGAAAGGTCTGTGCAACGCGTTCCCAGAGACTGGGAGGTTACAAACTCCTGGTCCTGGACAACGTGTTGCTGAGGCATCGGTCAGAAGGAGCGGTGGAGAAGGTGGCCGTCTGACTGATGCTTTCAGACAATTTTTTAGTCCGCAGCCCCAAGGTATGATCGGTTCCAGCACCCATCGCCAGCGTCTGATTTACATGGTGCAGGAATACCTAGGGGCAAGGTCAGACTTGGACACCTTTCCCACCGAAAATCCTCTGGCTTACTGGGTCTTGAGGAGGGATCACTGGCCAGAGCTTGCACAGTATGCAATTGAGCTACTGGCCTGTCCTGCATCCAGCGTTCTTTCGGAACGCACCTTCAGTGCTGCTGGTGGCTTTGTTACCTATCACAGGGTGCGCCTGTCCACCGAATCAGTTGATCAACTGACCTTCATCAAGATGAATCAGTCTTTGATCACCCACAGCTACCAAGCACCTGAAGCTGATGTAACAGAATAATTTTTTTTGAAATATCACATCCCTTCAAGACTGCCTATGCTGATGCTGAGTGACTGTCCTGTTATGTTGATTGTCTAAGCTCTTCATCCTCCGCTGATATGTTGGAAGAACATTTCTGGTTCTGGTTGATGCCATCAGCCCAATTTTTCTGCCCCTGTTTAACAGGGGCATTTAAGTACAATTTTTGATGCAATGCTTTGCAGCAGGGCTAATTCCTGCAATCAAACAAGAGTATATGGGAGAGGTTGCAGTGTGGTGGCACCAGCACCAGTGCCTAAGGCCCAATTTTTCTGCCCCTGTTTAACAGGGGCGTTTAATTACAATTTTTGATGCAATGCTTTGCAGCAGGGCTAATTCCTGCAATAAAACTAGAGTATATGGCAGAGGTTGCAGTGTGGTGGCACCAGCACCAGTGCCTAAGGCCCAATTTTTCTGCCCCTGTTTAACAGGGGCGTTTAATTACAATTTTTGATGCAATGCTTTGCAGCAGGGCTAATTCCTGCAATAAAACTAGAGCATATGGCAGAGGTTGCAGTGTGGTGGCACCAGCACCAGTGCCTAAGGCCCAATTTTTCTGCCCCTGTTTAACAGGGGCGTTTAAGTACAATTTTTGATGCAATGCTTTGCAGCAGGGCTAATTCCTGCAATAAAACTAGAGTATATGGGAGAGGTTGCAGTGTGGTGGCACCAGCAGCAGTGCCTAAGGCCACATTTTTCTGCCCCTGTTTAACAGGGACATGTAATTACAATTCTTGATATAATATTTCACAGGAGGGCCCCTTCCTGTGCCCACCCAGAGTAACGGTGAGGACTTATAGTGTTGTGGCACCAGCACCACAACCACCAAAGGTCAATTTTTCTACCACTGTTCAACAATGGCATGTAATTACAATTCTTGATATAATCGTTCACAGCAGGGCGCTCCAGCGCCCACCAAGAGTCACTTTGAGGGCTTACAATGTTGTGGCAAAACCAACACCTTGTTCCGCCATTTCTGCAGGGCATATAGGGCAGGCCCCTACTTTCAAACATCCAATTTACAAACATCTCCTACTTGCAAACGGAAGGAGACAACAGCAAGTGAGATGAAAAAAGATGGACGACAAAAAAAATTATACAGGGGTGATAACCCTTCCCTATGTTTTCCAAAAAGCTTAAAAATAGTTTTTTTGACTGGAGCTACACTTTAAAAATGTACCAGTTGAAAATTACAAACAGATTCAACTTAACACAACAAACCTACACAGTCCCTGTCTTGTTTGCACCACCTGTATACTGCTGTTCTGAGTATATAGGGCCTGGGGGCCACACGCATTTCCTTTTTTTAATATGGGTACAGGGTTCCCCTTAATATGCGTACAAGACCCAAATAGGCTGGTAATGGGCAGGGAGGGCTACCCATGCCATTTTTCTCAATGATTTTCAACCATATTGCAGGAACCAGATATAACATTAAAACCGCAAGCAGTTTTAAATGGTGTTATTTCCGTTTAATGTAATTTTGTGCAGGGACTGTTCTAAACACGGGAAACACGTGGCACTTCACAGGCATACTACAGACACCCCCCAGGCACCATATTTAAAGGAATATTTCACTTTTTTTTCACTTTAATCGTCATTAAAATCAGTGCTCCCGCCAAAACGGCCATTTTTAAAAACATTTTAGGCATTGACCCATGTCCCCTGGGGCAGGAGCCAGGTCCCCAAACCCTTTTTAGGACAGTATCTTGCATATTAGCCGTTAAAATGAGTACTTTTAATTTCGAACGTTTGAGTCCCATAGACTTCAATGGGGTTCTAAAGTTCGTTCGAATTTGGGGTCCGTTTGAAAGTTCTGGTGCGATCCGAACCGGGGGGTGTTCGGCTCATCCCTACATGTTACAACTTAAAGGAGAATTGGAATTAAATATTTTTTTTGTTTACAAACTATTTTTATTTGGTACAAAAGGTGGTACAACAAGCTTTGTCATATTTCAAAAGAAAGTACAATACAGGTCATTTACACATAAGAAAGAATAAACTATATTTTGTGATGCTTGAGGAATATAGTTTGCTTTAGTAAGTTAACATTATAATATTATGCTCTATGAATATTGTAAATATACAATTTGTATAATGTTCTTCATACTAGTAATATCATTCAGGGTTGAAAAAGAGATTGGAAAAATTAAACCATGGGTCCCATTTTTTATCATAAGTAGTGTATGGAATATTTTTTCCATAAAATTGAATTAGGAATGAAATATGTTTTAAGGGACATTATAAACACAAGTGTTTTCAGATTTTTCTGTCCTATGTGGTGGGAGACTAGGGAGACTAATACCTTATGGTAGAGCACAATAACAGATAATAAGGCAAGATATATAATTATTGCCATGCTTATGCCTAATAAAGCCACCTTTGCACACGGGGAGACATTTATATTGGCTGTCTATGCAGTGGAGGCCCAGGGTCTCTTATTTACCAGTGTGTGCTTATGTTATACTACATTCTGTACAGATGCATTTCTCTATATTCCATATCTCTTTTGCATTCTGTTATCTGCTGTTTAAGCCTCTTATAGGCTTATCAGGGTTGGGAAAAGGTGAAATTGTAATCTTTTTTTTTAACAGTTAGCACCTCAAGAGCCGAATGGGCAGTGAAAGGTTTTGTATGAGATATGAGACAGCCCCAGTTGAAATTTTGCTCCAGGGCCCCTGCGGATGTTAGTTATGTCTCTCTCCTGAAGACCGCAAGGTTTTACTATGAAGTAATGTATAAAAAGCTGCATTTTATTAGACTACATTTTGAAAGAGAGGAAATAAAATCCTGTTAGCAAAGGTGTTTGTTTCT
Organism: Lithobates pipiens; assembly: GCF_037356315.1. Taxonomy (NCBI): domain Eukaryota; kingdom Metazoa; phylum Chordata; class Amphibia; order Anura; family Ranidae; genus Lithobates; species Lithobates pipiens. The sequence goes on from NW_027507790.1 coordinate 17,054,055, forward strand.
GTGACAGCGTCATATATGAAAATGTTTTGTCCTACGACCCAGGCGTTCAACACACAGGGCTACAGCAGGCACAGGTCCATGAATATAATAATCTCACAACATTTCATTCTTATCAGAGCCATTGTATACGGCTCCTCTACAGCAGCTTATGCTGCCAAAGTGGAATCAACCTCGAAAGTGCCGATAAAAAGGTTACAGGATGTTTAATTAATGTGTCAAAGTGAATCAACACCCTCTTCCTGCTAAGTCAGGTCCCTTTTCTTTACTGTAGCTGGTGCAAAAAGCTTTACCCAGAGTTCATCAAAACGGTTTCAGTCAAGTAAACAGGAACACTTTAATGCAGTCGCCTTCAGCAACACATACCCCCTTTGCCTTCCACACAGCTTTGTTTAAAAAAAAAATACATAGTACTTGTGACAAACCCAATTGAGACAAGGGCTTTTGGAGGGGACTGCAGGATAGCCTCTTGCATTCTGACTATGGGCCCTAGCAGGGGGCTCTATTCTTTGGGAGGTGTGTGCCTGGGTGACCTATGGAGTGGTTTTGTTTCAGACTCTGGTCCACATCTCCCCCAGAAACACAAAGACTCAGGAAACCTAGGACCTGGATACAGATTTAGGGCCTGTGTGCCAAAACCATCGTTGCTTTCTTTAACTCCCCCCCTAAACTAAGACTAATGACGTACACTCATGTGGAGGTCTGCTCTACAAGTGGATGCTCAATTTGGCCCTGACCTCAATTTTACATCTTACTTATTTTAGGATCATGTATATGGGATTGTATTTTATTTATTTATTAAATTTTTTTGGTTGAACTAGATGGGCTTGTGTTTTTTGTCAACCTGACTAACAATGTAACTATGTAAGGATTTATATCATACCAACAGTTCTGGAAAAAGTCCTGGAGGTGAGCATGAGAGGAGGCGATGAGGGAACTAGAGAGCAGGAGGTCTTGGAACTGTTGTTAAGAGTTCCAACCTTTGTATCAAAACCAAAATGATGCAATACCATGGTAATTGTAAAAAAATTAACATTTCTTGAAATAGAAAGAGCAGTATCAGCAAAAACTCCAATTGCATTTGTATGATGTTATACAGCAGTAGTAGTCAGCATGCTACTATTGCACACCACACTGAAATAGTCCCTATAGTTATCATTGGCATTGGAAGAGCTTTCCACTTTGCAGTAAGTCTATGGGTATGTGTATCCATGTTTGCTGTAGTCGTCATCTCGCAATAAATGGGGTAAGCCCCAGTAACAGCAGTTGGAATGTCTGCATATTTTTCTTTTCCTGCACAAAGCTGTATGCTTTTTATGTGTGAAGGAAAGCTGTGGTTGCAAATGACACCCATCAATTTCAAATGTCACAGTTGCTTGTGCTCTCAACTTAACTGTCAAACCGTCAAATGGCTTGTGTCATAACTGACCACATGTGCAGCACCATGGCAACCAAGCAGCTCAAACATAGGCTAGGATAGCAGTTTCCTTGGCTGTAAAGGATAAGAGGGTTTCATTTTACTTTGGCTGAAGAACGACAATTTATAAATGACCTATAATACTTTTTTCATCAGTAAAGCATGCTGAAAACTGAGCAGTGGGTGTGTGTATTGTGTCCCACTACAGTACTTTCAAAAGTGCGTTCTTGTTCTGCACAAGGACAATATATTAGTTTAAGTAAATAGTGAAATTATATATTTTTTGTAACGTTTTTGATTTCTCAGCTTGGTTCCATGAATGTCCCTCATCTCATGTGATCAGTAATCATTGATTTACTGTACATTTACTTATATTTTTTAACAGAAACTGAAAAAGTGCACTTAGCTTTATAGATTGTGTTTCTAATATATGACCCATTTCATTCAGGACAAATTGCTCTGTTTTCGGCGGCGTTAACCTAGAATTTAATTAATTGGAATTAAACGATTTTACATCAACTACTTAATTTAGCCCAGGTTAATAGGAATGGGAATTCGAAAAAAAAAGGATTCGGTGGAAAGTAAGGGGCAGATTAAACTGTGTCTGGGTAAAAAGAATCTCGGCATAGTGAACAAGGATGCAGCAGATTGTTGTGAAACAACTAGACATACAGTGCTGTTATATTTTTGTACCTATAAATGATCTCGTGTTTTATGGAATACAATAATAAAACAGAATTTAAATAAGCTATCTATGCTTAAGACAACCTACAAGTTTAATGTTAAAGTGGAACTCCAGGCAGGTATAAAAGGCACAATGTGTTAATAAATTATAGAATGTATTTTGAATGTAAATAGTGTAAGTGCCTGAACTTGACTTGCTATAAGCCCTTTAACCACTTCAGCCCCCTTCCTGACCAGAGCACTTTTTACAATTTGGCACTGAGTCGCTTTAACTGACAATTGCGCAGCCGTGCGACACTGTACCCAAAAAAAGTTGCTTCCTTTTTTCCCACAAATAGAGCTTTACAACTAGGGGGCGATCAAGGGGTTTAATGTGTGTTCCCTCGTGTGTTCTAACTGTGAGGGGATTGGACTAAATAGGAGAGGAGACAGATCGTTGTACCTACTTAGTAGGAACACATGATCTGTCTCCTCTCCTCTGACAGCACAGGGATTTATGTGTTTACACACACAAATCCCCGTGCTGGCTCTTGTGCATGCGACCGCCAGCCACATGCATTGGGTCCCCGCATGCACTTGGAAGCCCATATAAATACGGGATTTCACCCAGGAGAGCCATTGTGCCACAGTAAATCTGCGTGAGCCAGTCAGGAACCTGTTAAAATCCCCCATTACAGAAGCGCTTAGCACTAAAGAGAAAATTGGAGCACCAATCATATTTGTTGCATGCAAATGTGCTCACAGGGAACACACAGATTGGAGGAGAGAGTAAAGTGAGCAGATGTCCTTCGTTTCCTGCTGCTTTTTCATTGTCCAATCATAGGCTGGGGTGGAGAGATGACACTACTGTATTTCTAAACTGTAAGAGAGGAAGGCACCCTCTTGGCTGTGCCATATTTAAATCATTTAGCAGTTAAAACAGCTCTCTAATTTGTATTTAATTGTGTATTTAGCTGTTTACCTGGAGTTTTTACTACCCTCTGTAAACTTATCTCAAGACTGAAATATTATTGGAGGGATAACTCCTGGGAGCTCAGTTCCTGTTGATATAGGCATGCTCCCAAAGCTCTGTAGCTGTTTTTAAAACATAACTATGGCTTTACAATAAAAATATATACTACGTTTTTGTCAGAAACCATGAATCAGACTGAGACAGAAGTACAATTAAATCACACTTGTTTATTAATAAAAAGGTAAATAGAAAAAGCATAGTCAAGCATAGCCAGAGTCCAGTAACCAGATCGGGTAGTCAGCCAGGCCAGAAGTCAGGGATCCAAGTAGAGCAACAGCAAGCAGGATAAGGAGCCAGAAGGGATGTCAGAAAGCCAGTCTTTAAACAAACCGCAGGAGATGGTTTCTAGTGATATGACCAAGGCGAAGGCAGAGGTGAAGTGAGCTGGAAGGCTTTAAGTAGGCAGGTCAGACGAGCATCATCAGGAACAGCTGGTATCTGTGGAGAGAGAAGAGAGCTGGCAATTAGCCATCAGCTGAGCGGCCAGCCCAGAGAAGGAAGGGCTAAGCCAGCCCTGACAGTACCCTCTCCTCAATGACCCCTCTCCCTCGGAGGGCCACCGGTCTCGAGAGGAAACCATCTATGGAACTTGCGGAGGAGGACAGGGGCATGTACATCAGAGGATGAAACCCAGGAGCATTCCTCCGGACCATACCCCTTCCAATGCACCAGGTACTGTATGCACCCACGGAACCTACGGGAGTCAACAATGGATTGTACCTCATACTCCTCATGGTTCTCAACCTGAATAGGGTGAGGACCTGGCACCGAGGTGGTAAATCGGTTACAGACCAACGGTTTCAATAAGGAGACATGAAACACATTTGAGATGCACATACTAGAAGGAAGATCCAACGCGTAAGCCACTGGGTTAATCCTGCGAAGGATACGGAAAGGCCCAATAAACCGAGGTGCAAACTTCAGTGAGGGGACACGAAGCCGGAGGTTGCTAGATGACAGCCAGACCCTGTCCCCAACCTGGTAGTAAGGCGCAGGCAGGCGTCTGCGGTCAGCATGGAGTCTGTACCTATCATTAGCATGACGCAAAGCCTCCTGGACTTATACCCAAGTGGAACGAAACCACAGAGATGGTCCTCTAATGCAGGAATACTCTGCGGAACAAACGAGTCAGGCAACATGGAAGGTTGGAAACCAGAATTCGCCATAAATGGAGACAATCGGTAGGTAGAATTCAAGGCACTGTTGTGAGCAAACTTTGCCCAAGGTAATAGGTCAGACCAGTTGTTATGATGGTCAGAAATATAGCAACGAGGAATTGCTCCAAGAACTGATTGGCTCGTTCTGTGGCCCCCTTAGACTGTGGGTGATACGCAGAAGAGAATGCAAGCTGGATTCCCAACTGTGCGCAACCGGGAGACAAATTGACTGCCCCTGTCCGAGACAATCACCTTGGGTAGCCCATGTAAGCGAAAGATCTCCCGAGCAAAACTGGAAGCCAGTTCCCTAGAGGTGGGCAACTTCTTAAGTGGAACACAATGACACATCTTTGAGAACCGGTCAACTACCATAAGGATAACAGTGTTGCCTTGGGAGTTGGGCAACTCCACAATGAAATCCATAGACAGGTGAGTCCAGGGCCTCTCTCTATTGGGTATGGGTTGTAGGAGGCCCACTGGAAGGTGTCGTGGAGTCTTAGTCTGAGCATACACGGGACAGGCAGCTACGAAGGCAGTAACATCAGCCCGTAGACTAGGCCACCAGAATTGTTGGGAAATGGCCCAAATGAGTTGATTCTTCCCAGGATGGCCAGCTGGGAGAATGGTAAGTCTGGAGCACAGCAATATGGAGACTCTCTGGGACAAAGCAGAGGTCACAAGGTTTATCAGGAGGAGCATGGAAGTAAGACTGGTGCGAACTGTAGCCAAGATACGATCAGGAGGAATCATAGGAACCGGTACCAACTCTGACTTGGAACTGGAGGAAAATTGTCGTGACAAGTCATCAGCCCTTACATTCTTAGTACCGGGTAAGAATGAGACAATGTAATTAAAGCTCGACAAGAAAAAAGCCCATCGCGCCCTTCTGGGAGAGAGTCGCTTAGCCTCAGACAAGAATGTAAGATTCTTATGGTCAGTAAGAATAAGAACAGGCACAGTGGTACCTTCATGGAGATGTCTCCATTCTTTCAGGGCTAAAATGATCGCCAACAGCTCTCTGTCACAAATCTCATAATTGCACTCAGCAGATGATAATTTCTTGGAAAAGTAGCCACACGGATGCATAGCACTCTCAGAGTTAGGATGTTGAGACATAAGGGTGCCAACTCCAGTCTCGGAAGCATCAACTTCTAGGATAAAAGGCAACGTAGGATCAGGAAGTGCCAACACAGGAGCAGAAACAAAGGCAGCCTTGAGAGTCTCAAAGGCCTTAATGGACTCCAGAGACCAACTCTGTGGGTTACCGTCCTTTCTGGTCATATCAGTCAGGGGCTTGACCAGAGACGAGAAGTTACGAATAAACTTCCGATAGTAGTTGGCAAAGCCCAGGAAACACTGCAGAGGACGTAAACCCACGGGTCGAGGCCACTGTAGGACTGCCGAAAGTTTCTCTGGGTCCATCGAAAAACCAGCAGTGGAAATGACAGGAATGTAACCTGTTCACGATGGAACTTGCACTTCTCCAGTTTACAATAGAGATTGTTCTCTCTTTGTTTCTGAAGCACACCACAGACATCTGTGTGGTGGCTCTCCAGGGACTTGGGAAAATATGAGGATATCATCGAGATAAACCACCACACACAACTGCAACAAATCTCAGAGGACATCATTAATAAATTCCTGGAAAACTGCTGGGGCGTAACAAAGGCCAAAATGCATTAGCAGGTATTCATAATGGCCTGTTCTGGTATTAAACACAGTTTTCCACTGGTCGCCCTCCTTAATGCGCACAAGATTGTATGCCCCTCTCAAGTCAAGCTTTGTGAAAACTGTTGCTCCCTTGAGGCGGTCAAATAACTCAGTAATCAATGGAATAGGGTAGGCATTCTTAATAGTGACACGATTGAGACCCCTATAATCTATACAAGGTCTCAGTTCACCGCTCTTCTTTTTCACAAAGAAGAAACCAGCGCCAGCAGGAAAGTGCATCAGCAACATAATCCTCCATGGCCTTATCCTCCAAGACCAACAAAGGGTAAACTCGGCCATGAGGAGGTAGGGCACCAGGTTGAAGGTCAATTGCACAATTATAAGACTGGTGTGGAGGCAAACTACTGGCTTGACCTTTATCAAAGACATCGTTAAAATCACGGTACTCCTCCGGCAGGAAGGGGAGTGAAGAGGTGCACAGGACCTTGGATACCTTCAGGAAGCATGTCACACTGCATTGTGGTGACCAGGAGAGAACCTCAGCACAGAGCCAATCAAAAGAGGGGTTGTGCCTCTGTAACCAAGGATAACCAATAACCAGCGGAAACCTGGGTGAGGCAATAACTTGGAATTGGATTACCTCATGGTGATGAGCCCCTATGGCCATGGACAACGGAACCGTCTCATGAGTCACATGGACAGGCTGTAAAGTTCTCCTGTCAAAAGCCTCAATGGCAAGTGGAGTGTCACGCAGCTGCAGCAGAATCGAGTGCTGCGAAACAAATTCAGCATCAATGAACAGGCCTGCAGTCTATTAGAGCCTGTATCTCGATGGATGACTCAGCCAAAGAAAGGGTGACCAAAACCAGGGGCTTATCCTTCTGGATAACTGGGGACGAAACAATGCCACCTAAGGTCTGTCCATGACAGGAATTCAAGGTTGGGGCGTTCCCTGGACGGGTAGGACAAGACTTCAAAAAGTGACCTGCCTGGCCACAATAAAGGTACAATCTCTCCCTCCTCCTAAAGGCTCTCTCATCTGCAGAGAGACACGTGAAGCCCAGGTGCATGGGTTCATCTTCACGGAACAACTCAGTACCAGGAGGCATGGGAGGTGAGGGAGGCATGGGTGGGACTACAAAGCTCGGAGGCAAACGTACAGGAGGCTTCCGCAAGTGCTCCTTAAGAGAAAATCTTTCTCTGAGTCTGGAGTCAATGAGGATGGCAAACGAGATCAAGCTCTCCAGCTCAGTGGGTATATCTCGGGCAGCTATCTCATCCTTGATGGAATCCGAGACACCATGAGAAAAAGCAGCCATGAGGGGCCTCATTGTTCCAAGCAACTTCTGCTGCCAGTGTACGGAATTCAATGGCGTAGTCGGCAACAGTTCTTGCACTCTGTTTGATGGATATGAGGCACTTGGCAGCAGAAGCGGAGTGTGCGGGAACGTCAAATACCCTTTTAAAGGAGGCCACAAACTGTGGGTAACTCAAAACAACAGGTTTTTGCGTCTCCCATAGAGGGTTAGTCCAGGCCAAGGCTCTCTCAGAAAGCAAAGATATCACGAAACGTACTTTGCTTCTGTCTGTGGGAAACAACTGGGGCAGCATCTCAAAGTATATCTCAACCTGATTGAGAAACCCTCTGAATTGAACTGGATCTCCCCCAAATCGCTGGGAAAGCGGAGCAGAACCAGACATACCTCTTATCGAGGTAATACTCGAGGTGGGTGCCTGCACAGAGACTGGCACAGCAGCAGGGATGGCCTGCGACTCAGGTTGTACCAGAGCAGCAAACCGTGGGGGATTCCAGGTGAGCCGTGCAATTTAGGAGTGTTTGTAATGCTATGGCAAACTGATCTATGCGATGATCTTGCTCATCCAATCTGGAAAAAATATTACCAACAAGTGTATTGACTGTAACTTCTGAATTCATGGCCTTCTTCTACTGTCATAAACCATGAATCAGACTGACACAGAAGTACAATTAAATCACACTTGTTTATTAATAAAAATAAAAAGGTAAATAGAAAAAGTGTAGTCAAGCATAGCCAGAGTCCAGTAACCAGATCGGGTAGTTAGCCAGGCCAGAAGTCAGGGATCCAAGTAGAGCAACAGCAAGCAGGATAAGGAGCCAGAAGGGATTTCAGCAAGCCAGTCTTTAAACAAACCGCATGAGATGGTTTCTAGTGATGTGACCAAGGGGAAGGCAGAGGTGAAGTGAGCTGGAAGGCTTTAAGTAGGCAGGTCAGATGAGCATCATCAGGAACAGCTGGTAACTGTGGAGAGAGAAGAGAGCTGGCAATTAGCCGACAGCTGAGCGGCCAGCCCAGAGAAGGAAGGGCTAAGCCAGCCCTGACATTTTTCTCCTTGAAAATTCCCATAAATACCTGTTGATTCTGCCAGTAAAGTCCACCTAATGCAGCTTCCTGTGATGATGTGGCAATGATGCTGTACCACTGCTGAGTTCAGAGCAGAATTGGCACTGTCATGTAGGCTGTGCCTGCTTGTACTACCATGTTTCCCTGAAAATAAGACCTACCCCAAAAATAAGCCATACTGTGATTTTCGGGGAGGGCTGCAATATAAGGCCTACCCTGAAAATAAGCCCTAGTTGGAAAGGTTGTGAAGTCCTAAAATGCACTGTATTACCGTGTTGTGTGGTCTAGACTGTGTATGTTGCTGTGGTCTGTTAGTGGTGAATACCTTTGCTGCGGCCCCACTCGGCACTCAGCTGATCTCATCTCCTCTTCTCCTGGCTGTCGGCAGTGGATCTTAGCCCCCCTCCCTGCAGTGTTCAGAGCTGGAAAGACAGCTTGGGGCTGGCCATGGAAGCACTGAGTGTCAGCGGGGGATCTCGGCCCCCCTCCCTCTGCCGGCGCTCAGCCGATCTTCACTGCTTTGCTCTTCAACACCTCGGGGCAGGCCATGGAAGCGCCAATATAACTTTCTTCAGTGTTGTCACATGAAAAGATAGAATAAAATATTTACAAAAATGTGAGAGGTGTACTGTAGATATACTGTACTGTAGAGATACTGTATATCACATAGTAATTGAATTGTTTAGCCAGTCATATACAGTGCCTCTGGTTCTACTTTAACTTTTCCAATCCTATTCATGTTGTTTACAAAAAGTGTTAGATTTTTGTAAAAAGCTGCAATCTACACCATACAATAACCTTATAACCAATAAACCTTACAATTACCACACTCTATAAACAAATTAAAACCTGTTATATTACCCTGGTAAGCCTGCATAGATTTTCTTACCTAACCTTTTCCATTCATTTTTCAGGATTAACCGCAGCCTGTAACTTCTCTACCTGATATGATATCATTATACAATATAAACAGCAAAAGTACATTTATGGGTAGGACTTGATGTAACTCTATATGCCTCTATTGCGCACAATCTTAGTTTCCATCTCTGAATCTAGAGCTCAGTCCTCTCCATTTCATTACTGATAATATTGATTGCAATCTGTGACTATTTGAAGTTCTAATCAATTCCCCCTTACATTACTGTGGAAAAGTTACAAGAGCCAGGTTCACACCCTTTTATGGAAGCCTCTTCATGAGATTTGGCAAGAATTGCCCATTTGGTCCATATGCATGCTATACAACCATGATTAGGGACAATCCTTGAGGGATTACTTTAGGGTTTATAAGGCTAACCATGATGAAAACTACATTTTATATGTCATCAAAGTGATCAATCGGCTGCTGCATCTGTAGGGCTCTAATGAGGAAAGTGACAGGGTCTGAACCCCCTAGACATGATTTCCCTTTGAGAGTATCTCAAAAATTACATTTTTGCTGCAGGGGATGCTCAAAATCTGATTTGTATCTTAATGCAGACTTCTGGGAAAATCAGTGAGCCAATAATACAAGAAGGAAAAGACAATTCTGGGGGCCGTTCTGTACACCATCTGTGTACAGAAGGTTTCCAGGCTACCATATTGCTTTGCATTTAACAGAAATGACAGCACTGCGGATAGAGAAACAAAGGTTTTTACTAAAAATAAAAATAAAAATCAATTACAATATGACTTGTGCTGCAATTAATTGTATATGCTATATACCAGTGTGTGTGTGTATGTATATATATATATATATATATATATATATATATATATATATATATATACAGGATAGTTTACACCTTAAACCCAAAACTAAAGCTGTAATATATTGCAGCTTACCAATCATTATATTTGGTGGCTGCATTAATTTTCCTTTTTTTTTTACTTTTCACCTCTGTTTTCACCTGGTCCTCTGCCCAGTGACATACTTCCTGTATTAGAGTGCCCTTTGGACAACAGCATTGTCAGTCTGTGGGAAGGGAAGTGTTATGCCGCGTACACACGACCGGACTTTCCGGCAGAAAAGGTCAGACGGAATCATTCCATTGGATATTCCAATCGTGTGTGGGCTTCACCTGACTTTTTTCTTCAAAAATTCAGACGGACCTAGAAATAGAACATGTTTCAAATCTGTTGGGAAAACCATTCGTCTGTATGCTGGTCTGAAGGACCAAATACGACGCAAAGGCAGCTATTGGGTACTGGCTAGTGAACTTCCTTTTCTAGTCCAGTCGTATGTCATCACTAGGGATGAGCTTCGTGTTCGAGTCGAACATACGTTCGACTCGAACATCGGCTGTTCGCCCGTTCGGCGAATTCTGAACATTATGGGCCGTTCGCGCCAAATTCGTGTGGCGCTCACGGCCCACAATGCACTGTGATGGCGCAGTGCATTGCTGGCTCATGATTGGCCAAGCATGCACTGTGACTCCGCATGCTTGGCCAATCACAGCGTCGGCAGCGAGGAGAGCCATGATTGGCCACAGGCAGGATGCCTGTGGCAAATCATAGATCAGGCTGTGTAGTACATGCCCCACACTATATAAGGCCGCCAGCGCGGCGGCCTTGTGTAGTGTGTTGGCGTCTGAAGCAGTTAGTGGGTGTTCTGTGTACCTTCAACACAGTATACACCGATCATTATCGGCCGATTTTTCGATCTTGCTCTTCTGTAGTGGTTGTAGTCTGCGTGCCCTGACCGCAGTATACACCGCTATATTCACCTCACCTATATAGCTAGCGATATATCTATCTTTTATAATAGAGCTTGCAGTCAGTGTTAGGAGCTTGTGCTGTCTGCGTGCTCTGTACCCAGTACACACCGCTATATCCACCTACATAGCTCTTCTCTATTTGAGCCATCTGCCATCTGCAGGAGTTATTGGAAGTTGTGTGTGCCTCCAGCACAGCACAGTATACATCTGTATTTACCCTTTATTGCTGGTGTTCTATAATAAAGGCATCTGCAGGAGTTAGTGGGTGTTGTGTGCCTCCAGCACAATATACACCTGTATCTACCCTTTATTGCTGTTCTCTAATAGAGCCATCTGCAGGGCTTAGTGGGTGTTGTGTGCCTCCAGTACAGTATACCCCTTTATATCTGGTGTTCTATAATAAAGGCATCTGCAGGAGTTAGTGGGTGTTGTGTGGCACAATATACACCTGTATCTACCCTTTATTGCTGTTCTCTAATAGAGCCATCTGCAGGGCTTAGTGGGTGTTGTGTGCCTCCAGTACAGTATACCCCTTTATCTCTGGTGTTCTATAATAAAGGCATCTGCAGGAGTTAGTGGGTGTTGTGTGCCTCCAGCACAATATACACCTGTATCTACCCTTTATTGCTGTTCTCTAATAGAGCCATCTGCAGGGCTTAGTGGGTGTTGTGTGCCTCCAGTACAGTATACCCCTTTATCTACCCTTTATTACTGGTGTTCTATAATAAAGGCATCTGCAGGAGTTAATGGGTGTTGTGTGCCTCCAGCACAATATACACTACCCAACTGCTGTTTTACCCAACTCCCTTCAGGCCATTACCATGTCTGGAAGGCCAGCAAGGAGAGGCAGACAGGCGCAAGCCGATAAAAGAGGGCAAGCAGGCTCTGTGCCTAGAGACAACAGTGCTGGTCGTGGACACGGTGCATTATCATCAGCACGTGGCCATGGGACACACTTGTCCTTCTTTTCGGCAGCTGGACATGTTGAGCCGCAACATGCCAATGACTTGGTAGAGTGGATGATCAAGCCCTCTTCATCCTCCTCATCCTCTCTCACCCAGTCTCAGGGTACTAGCAAAGCAGCTGCCAACGCATCGTCTTCCCTCGTCTCAATGTCATCATCAGTGACTCCTTCCCTAGACCCACCACGTTCTCCTGAGGAGTCTCCTGAACTCTTTGAGCACAGTGTTGGGTACATGCTCCAGGAGGATGCCCAGTGTTTTGTAGGCTCTGATGATGACACTCAGCTAGAGGAAGGCAGTAGCGTGAATGCAGAGAGAGGGGATGCTCAAGAAGGACAGCAATCTGGCAGTCATGTTCCACAAGCTGCAGCATACTGCCAGGTTTGCTACAGCGATGAAGAGGGAGGGGATGATGAGGGCACTGACTCCACGTGGGTGCCTGGTAGGAGAGAGGAGGAGGAGGAGGAGGCACATGTCCAACGAGGCAGGATGCCCTCCGGGGGCCAGCTTAGGGGCAGCACACCGACTGAATCACACTGCAGAGCTCCGCCTGTGCAGGGCGCTGCCTCTGCGCGTTATTCTAAAAGTTCTTTGGTGTGGGCCTTTTTTGAGACGAGTGCATCAGATCGCACCGCTGCTATTTGCAACATATGTCTCAAGCGTATCTCGTGTGGCCAAAACATCAGCCGCTTGGGCACCACATGCTTGACCAGACATATGTTGACCTGCCATGCAGCTCGTTGGCAAGCGTACCTCAAAGACCCACACCAAAGAACAAAGCGGACCTCTCCTTGCTCCTCATCAGCTGGCATCTCCAACCCCAATAGACCTTCAGTCCTCTCTGAAACCTGCTCTGAGAGGAATGAAGGTGTAGAATTAGGTGTGTCACAGCCAAGTGCTTCCGGGCATTCTGCTAGCAGTACACCCACGTCCGATTATAGCAGGCAAATGTCCCTGCCCCAGCTGTTGGACCGGCGAAAGAAGTTCACTCCCAGCCATCCACATGCCCAGCGGTTGAATGCTAGCTTGGCTAAATTGCTAGCACTTCAACTGCTGCCTTTTCAGTTGGTAGACTCGGCCCCCTTCCGTGAGTTTGTACAATGTGCGGTTCCTCAGTGGCAGGTCCCCAAACGCCACTTTTTCTCACGGAAGGCGATTCCGGCTCTCTACCGGCATGTGGAAGGCAATGTCCTTGCCTCGCTGGACAGGGCGGTCAGCGGTAAGGTGCATATTACCGCTGACTCATGGTCCAGCAGGCATGGACAGGGACGTTACCTGTCTTTCACGGCCCATTGGGTCACTCTTCTGGCAGCTGGGAAGGATGCAGGACAAGGTGCAGTAGTGTTGGAGGTTGTTCCGCCACCACGCCTCCAAAATTCTACTATTGGTTGTGACACACCTCTCTCCTCCACCCCCTCCTCTTCTTCTTCCTCCATGGCCTCTTCCAGTTCTCTGTCCTCAGAACCAGCGGTGCTCCGTAGGCGTTCCAGGGGCTACACAAGTACGCAGGCAAAATGATGCCATGCCGTGCTTGCGCTGGTTTGTTTGGGGGACAGGAGCCACACTGGGGCGGATGTTTTGTCAGCTCTGCAGGGGCAGGCCGAGAGGTGGTTGACGCCATGCCAGCTTAAGCCAGGAATGGTGGTTTGCGACAATGGCACCAACCTCCTGTCCGCCCTCCGACAGGGACAACTGACCCATGTGCCCTGTATAGCTCACGTCCTTAACCTGGTGGTGCAGCGGTTCTTGGGCAGGTACCCGGGCTTACAGGATGTCCTGAAGCAGGCCAGGAAAGTCTGTGTGCATTTCCGCCGATCATTTAATGCCTGTGCTCGGCTGGCTGAGCTCCAAAAGGAGTTGAACCTGCCCAAGAACCGCCTTATATGCGACATGCCCACCAGGTGGAACTCAACGTTGGCCATGCTGCAGCGACTGCACATGCAACAGAGGGCCATCAATGAGTACCTGTGCGACTACGGCACCAGGACAGGGTCAGGGGAGCTCGGTTTTTTCTCACCACGCCAGTGGGGCATGATCAGGGATGCACGCACTGTCCTGTCACCGTTTGAGGAGGCCACAAGGATGGTGAGCAGTGACAGTGCATGCATCAGTGACACTGTACCTCTTGTCCACCTCTTGGAGCATACGCTGCATGGAATAATGGACAGGGCACTTGAGGCAGAACAGAGGCAGGAAGAGGAGGACTTCCTTGCCTCTCAAGGCCCCCTTTATCCAGACAGTGTTTCTGCTGTGCCACCCATCACACAGGAAGAGGATGAGGAGGAGGAAGAGGAGGAGGAGGATGATTGTGTCAGCATGGAGGTGGAGGCTGGCACTCAGCATCAGCAGCAGCAGCAGCAGTCTTGTAGGGATGATTTACAGTCCCAAGAAACACGTGGACTTGTACGTGGCTGGGAGGAGGTAGCTGCGGATCATGTTGTCCTTAGTGACCCAGAGGACTCCGGACCGAATGCCTCAGCTAACCTACGCTGCATGGCCTCCCTGATCCTGCAAAGCCTGCGAAAGGATCCTCGTATTCTTCGGATCAAGGAGAGGGACCATTACTGGCTGGCCACTCTCCTTGATCCACGGTACAAGGGTAAGGTTGCCGACCTTATCTTGCCATCGCAGAGGGAGCAGAGGATGAGACATCTCCGGGAGGCCTTGCAGAAAGGTCTGTGCAACGAGTTCCCAGAGACTGGGAGGTTACAAACTCCTGGTCCTGGACAACGTGTTGCTGAGGCATCGGTTAGAAGGAGCGGTGGAGAAGGTGGCCGTCTGACTGATGCTTTTAGACAATTTTTTAGTCCGCAGCCCCAAGGTATGATCGGTTCCAGCAACCATCGCCAGCGTCTGATTTACATGGTGCAGGAATACCTAGGGGCAAGGTCAGACTTGGACACCTTTCCCACCGAAAATCCTCTGGCTTACTGGGTCTTGAGGATGGATCACTGGCCAGAGCTTGCACAGTATGCAATTGAGCTACTGGCCTGTCCTGCATCCAGCGTTCTTTCGGAACGCACCTTCAGTGCTGCTGGTGGCTTTGTTACCGATCACAGGGTGCGCCTGTCCAGCGAATCAGTTGATCGACTGACCTTCATCAAGACGAATCAGTCTTGGATCACCCACAGCTACCAAGCAGCTGAAGCTGATGTAACCGAATAATTTGAAATATCACATCCCTTCAAGACTGCCTATGCTGATGCTGAGTGACTGTCCTGTTATGTTGATTGTCTATCCTCCTCCGCTGATATGTTGGAAGAACATTTCTGGTTCTGGGTGATGCCATCAGCCCAATTTTTCTGCCCCTGTTTAACAGGGGCGTTTAATTACAATTTTTGATGCAATGCTTTGCAGCAGGGCTAATTCCTGCAATAAAACTAGAGTATATGGGACAGGTTGCAGTGTGGTGGCACCAGCACCAGTGCCTAAGGCCCAATTTTTCAGCCCCTGTTTAACAGGGGCATTTAATTACAATTTTTGATGCAATGCTTTGCAGCAGGGCTAATTCCTGCAATAAAACTAGAGTATATGGGAGAGGTTGCAGTGTCGTGGCACCAGCACCAGTGCCTAAGGCCCAATTTTTCTGCCCCTGTTTAACAGGGGCGTTTAATTACAATTTTTGATGCAATGCTTTGCAGCAGGGCTAATTCCTGCACTAAAACTAGAGTACATGGGAGAGGTTGCAGTGTCGTGGCACCAGCACCCGTGCCTAAGGCCCAATTTTTCTGCCCCTGTTTAACAGGGACATGTAATTACAATTCTTGATATAATATTTCACAGGAGGGCCCGTTCCTGTGCCCACCCAGAGTAACTGTGAGGACTTGTTGTGGCACCAGCACCACAACCACCAAAGGTCAATTTTTCTACCACTGTTCAACAATGGCATGTAATTACAATTCTTGATATAATCGTTCAAAGCAGGGCGCTCCAGCGCCCACCAAGAGTCACTTTGAGGGCTTACAATGTTGTGGCAAAACCAACACCTTGTTCCGCCATTTCTGCAGAGCATATAGGGCAGGCCCCTACTTTCAAACATCCAACTTACAAACATCTCCTACTTGCAAACGGAAGGAGACAGCAGCAAGTGAGATGAAAAAAGATGGACGACAAAACAAATTATACAGGGGTGATAACCCTTCCCTATGTTTTCCAAAAAGCTTAAAAATAGTTTTTTTGACTGGAGCTACACTTTAAAAATGTACCAGTTGAAAATTACAAACAGATTCAACTTAACACAACAAACCTGCACAGTCCCTGTCTTGTTTGCACCGCCTGTATACTGCTGTTCTGAGTATATAGGGCCTGGGGGCCACACGCATTTCCTTTTTTTAATATGGGTACGGGGTTCCCCTTAATATGCGTACAAGACCCAAAGGGGCTGGTAATGGGCAGGGAGGGCTACCCATGCCATTTTTCTCAATGATTTTCAACCATATTGCAGGAACCAGATATAACATTAAAACCGCAAGCAGTTTTAAATGATGTTATTTCCGTTTAATGTCATTTTGTGCAGGGACTGTTCTAAACACAGGAAACACGTGGCACTTCACAGGCATACCACAGACACCCCCCAGGCACGATATTTAAAGGAATATTTCACTTTTTTTCACTTTAATCGTCATTAAAATCAGTGCTCCCGCCAAAACGGCCATTTTTAAAAACATTTTAGGCATTGACCCATGTCCCCTGGGGCAGGAGCCAGGTCCTCAAACCCTTTTTAGGACAGTATCTTGTATATTAGCCGTTAAAATTAGCACTTTTAATTTCGAACGTTCGAGTCCCATAGACTTCAATGGGGTTCTAAAGTTCATACGAATTTGGGGTCCGTTCGAAAGTTCTGGTGCGAACCGAACCGGGGGTGTTCGGCTCATCCCTAGTCATCACATTCAAAACGAATGGACTTTGGTCCATTTGTGTGTGGGCAAGTCCGTTCGGTCGGAACTCTGTTGGGAAGTCCAGTCGTGTGTACGCGGCATTAGATGCACTAGCAAATTTATATGCAGTAACAAATGAAAGCTAAACTCCAGCTCACACTTTATTATCAGTTACAGCAAACATTTTTTGTTTCCTTTTTGGATAAATGTTTTACATAAATAAATAATAACTGACCATTACAAAAGCACCCTTTACAGTGGTAATGGTTTGCCTCAACCCACTAATTACTACATCTACAGGGCAGCTTGTTCTGTTGAAAAACAACAGACTTACTGGCCAGATCACCAGGGGAAAATAGAAGAAAGCAAACCTAAGAAAGAAAACAAATGCAGCCACCACTACAATCTAAGAATTGGTAAGCTGCAATATAATACATTTTTGTTTTAATTCCTGGCCCGATGTACATTGTAAATAATAATAATTTTCCAAAAAACAAAACAAAAAACAACCTAGTTTTTGAATAAAGTAGCCTAGAAAAATCAATGATGTCATCGCTTGCAAACAGAAAGCTTAAATATGCCCAGGCCTAGGTAGCAGAGAAGCTGGAATAAATTCCAATTCCCATCATGTAATGAGAATTATAGCTAATTGATTATATATATATATACATATATATGGGGTTAAAATATTTTTATTGCTTCTATCTTCTAATAAACAATATGTACACTGTGTATTACAATGTTCAATGTACCTTACCTGGTCCTTGCAGCCGTATACTGCATGTGACTGCAAGGAGGGGCACTTTTTGTGAGGCTAGGCCCTCCTTTAGCCTGAAAATGTATATTGGCAGATGTGTATGGGTGTGAAAAATCAGGTTTATCCTAGCCTATCAATCATGATTAGGGATGAGCCGAACACCCCCCGGTTCGGTTCGCACCAGAACTTGCGAACGACCCCCGCGTTCGG
This sequence comes from Lithobates pipiens, assembly GCF_037356315.1. Taxonomy (NCBI): domain Eukaryota; kingdom Metazoa; phylum Chordata; class Amphibia; order Anura; family Ranidae; genus Lithobates; species Lithobates pipiens. Next base: position 17,071,873 of record NW_027507790.1, read on the forward strand.
TACGAACGTTAGAACCCCATTGAAGTCTATGGGACTCGAACGTTCGAATTGGAAAGTGCTAATTTTAACGGCTAATATGCAAGATAGTGTCCTAAAAAGGGTTTGGCGACCTGCCTCCTGCCTCAGGGGACATGGGTCACTGCAAAAAAAAGTTTTAAAAACTACCGTTTTGGCGGGAGCACTGATTTTAATGACGATTAAAGTGAAAAAAAAAAAGTGAAATATTCCTTTAAATATGGTGCCTGCGGGGTGTCTGTAGTATGCCTGTGAAGTGCCACGTGTTTCCCGTGTTTAGAACAGTCCCTGCACAAAATGACATTAAACGGAAATAACACCATTTAAAACTGCTTGCGGTTTTAATGTTATATCTGGTTCCTGCAATATGGTTGAAAATCATTGAGAAACATGGCATGGGTAGCCCTCCCTGCCCATTACCAGCCTATTTGGGTCTTGTACGCATATTAAGGGGAACCCCGTACCCATATTAAAAAAAGGAAATGCGTGTGGCCCCCAGGCCCTATATACTCAGAACAGCAGTATACAGGCGGTGCAAACAAGACAGGGACTGTGTAGGTTTGTTGTGTTAAGTTGAATCTGTTTGTCATTTTCAACCGGTACATTTTTAAAGTGTAGCTCCAGTCAAAAAAACTATCTTTAAGCTTTTTGGAAAACATAGGGAAGGGTTATCACCCCTGTATAATTTGTTTTGTCGTCCATCTTTTTTCATCTCACTTGCTGCTGTCTCCTTGCGTTTGCAAGTAGGAGATGTTTGTAAGTTGGATGTTTGAAAGTAGGGGCCTGCCCTATATTATAGCGGTATGTACTGGGTACAGAGCACGCAGACAGCACGCACTATCTCCTAACACTACTGACTGCAAGCTCTATTATTAACCACTTGTTAGCCTAATGTTTGCATAAAGTGAAAGATGAAGTTATGCTGAGTAAATAGATATCAAACATGTCACTCTTCAAAATTGCACATGCCCGTGGAATGGCGCCAAACGTCGCTACTTAAAAAATCCCCATAGGCGACGCTTTAAATATTTTTTTACTGGTTACATGTTTTGAGTTGCAGAGGAGGTCTAGGACTAGAATTATTGCTCTCGCTCTAACATTCTCGGCGATACCTCACATGTGTGGCACATGCGAGCACATGGGGACATGGGCGCTTTAATTTTTATTTTATTTTTTTATTGTTCATTTTACTTTATTTATTTTAGTTTGACATTTTTTTTCCCAAAAATATATTTTTGATCACTTTTATTCCTATTACAAGAAATGTAAACATCCCTTGTAATAGGAATATGGGGTGACAGGTCCTCTTTACAGTGAAATCTGGGGGGTCAATATGACCCCACATCTCACCTCTAGGCTGGGAAGCCTGAAATAAAAAAAAAAAAAAAGATTCTGGCTTTGATCGTACTGGCGAGTTGGTAGAAGCACCGGAGGGCGGTGAGGGGTGGGGGGCGTCTATGGCTGGGTATTTCAGGGTATCACCGAGTATGGCTGGGTATCTCTGAGTATGGCTGGGTATGGCAATTTATGGCAGGGTATTACAGAGTATTGGCGGGGTATTGGCGGGGTACTACAGAGTAATAGCAGGGTACTGCAGAGTATTGGGGGTACTGCAGAGTAATGGCGGGTACTGCAGAGTATTGGGGGGTACTGCAGAGTAATGGGGGTTACTGCAGAGTAATGGGGGGTACTGCAGAGTAATGGCAGGGTACTGCACTGCAGAGTAATGGCGGGGTACTGCACTGCAGAGTAATGGCGGGGTACTGCAGAGTAATGGCGGGGTACTGCAGAGTAATGGCAGGGTACTGCACTGCAGAGTAATGGCAGGGTACTGCACTGCAGAGTAATGGCGGGGTACTGCACTGCAGAGTAATGGCGGGGTACTGCAGAGTAATGGCGGGGTACTGCAGAGTAATGGCAGGGTACTGCACTGCAGAGTAATGGCGGGGTACTGCACTGCAGAGTAATGGCGGGGTACTGCAGAGTAATGGCGGGGTACTGCAGAGTAATGGCAGGGTACTGCACTGCAGAGTAATGGCGGGGTACTGCACTGCAGAGTAATGGCGGGGTACTGCACTGCAGAGTAATGGCGGGGTACTGCAGAGTAATGGTGGGGTACTGCAGAGTAATGGCAGGGTACTGCACTGCAGAGTAATGGCAGGGTACTGCACTGCAGAGTAATGGCGGGGTATTGCACTGCAGAGTAATGGCGGGGTACTGCAGAGTAATGGCGGGGTACTGCAGAGTAATGGCAGGGTACTGCACTGCAGAGTAATGACAGGGTACTGCACTGCAGAGTAATGGCGGGGTACTGCAGTGCAGAGTAATGGCGGGGTACTGCAGAGTAATGGCGGGGTACTGCAGAGTAATGGCAGGGTACTGCAGAGTATGCACTGGTATTGCAGAGTATTGGCAGGGAATTGAGGGGTTAAATTCGGTGAGCAGCGATGTGGGCACTGCAGATGCAGCCCACATCGCTGCTGACACCGATCTCTTTCCCCTCCGCTGTACCGATCGGTACAGAAAGGGGAGGGAGGAACAGGCATCATAACATGACGCCGGTTTGTTTCCAAGTGATCACTCCGTCATTTGACGGAGCAATCACGTGGTAAACGGCACGCGAGAGCAGAATTCTGGGAGGCCGTTAATTAACGGCCTCTCTGAGTTAAACAACCGCCCTGAAGCCGTTAATCGGCAATGGCCAGTTGTTAAGTGGTTAAAGCTAGATCACTAGCTATATAGGTGAGGTGAATATAGTGGTGTATACTGCAGTCAGGGCACAGACAACAACCACTACACAGCAGCAAGATCGGAAATCAGCCAAAAACGATTGGTGTGTACTGTGTTGAAGGTACACAGAACACCCACTGCTTCAGATGCAAAGTAACACACTACAGGAGGCCGCCTTAAAGGCGGCCTTATATAGTGTGGGGCGTGCACTACACAGCCTGAGCTATGATTGGCCACAGGCAGGATGCCTGTGGCCAATCATGGCTCTCCTCGCTGCCGGCGCTGCGATTGGCCAAGCATGCGGGGTCACAGTGCATGCTTGGCCAATCATCGGGCAGCAATGCACTGCGCCAACGCAGTGCATTGTGGTCCGCGCGCGCGTCACTCGAATTTTGACGCGAACGGCCAAAACGTTCGGAATTCGCCGAACGCACGAACAGCCAATGTTCGAGTCGAACATACGTTCGACTCGAACACGAAGCTCATCCCTAATCATGATATTGAGTCATGATGGGAGGGACATGGTCTGTCAATCAAATTCCGCCATACTAGTGGGCAGGCTGAGATACTCATGTTCTCCCACTACAGCCAGCGGTGACATAATTACATTGCCGCTGGTAAAAAAATAAAATAAACAACAAGTGGGAAGTCACAAGACCAATGGCTTGGGGATGGAGTAGGCACAGTGGTCACGCAAACACATATGCGGCTGCATGTGTATATATATATACAGTGTCAGTAGGGCAGAGTTTGGTGTCAGTCGTTTTTATTTTTATTATTGTTTACAATTACAATTTTTACATTTGATTAGGAGCCCCATTAGGGGGCTTTGGTGAAATATCAGGGGTCTAAACAGGGGGAATCTGCAACACACAGGGTGATTAGTGTGTGCCCAGGCACACCTGGCACATGCCTGTGGTCACCCGACTTATAAACAGGAAAAAAGGTAAACTAAACTATTATTTATCAGGTTCCTGGGAGTGATTTCACTGTGGTTGCAGCATTATATTGCAAAAGAAGACCAATCTTGAAGAAGATAAGAAATATCATTTTTAAACCTGCAGCGTTCAGCTTTAATTTAATCTTTCTCAATTTAGAACTCAGGGCAGTAGGTGATGACAGAAAAAGCATTAAGACATCTCACCTGTGATCCTTATGTGTGAATATTCTACCATCTGTCACAACTAAGTTACAGCTAATTATCAATAGTAAGTATCAGCATTCTGGAACAGCTGCAGCTAAAAACTGTACATTTAATATATCATACTATCACATCCTCATCTTTAAAGGCATTATACACCTTCCTAAGTGCACCTTGTGTTTTTCACCTGCATAAGATGTGCATTGATAATGTCGTTTCATGCTTTCATTTATTACTCTGTCCGCATAGTCTAAAGTAGACAAATCTTCACATTCCAGTGTCAGACGTTTCTGTTTATGTTGAAACATGAGGTGTCTGGCACTGCACAGGTTAATGCATGACCTCTGTCTGTAGCGTGAGAACTGACACTTGCTTTGAACAAAACTACATAGCCCACAATCCCTGGGTCTCTCAATCTAGTGTCCTGCAGATGGGAGCTAAACAGTAATTAGATCTGACACAGACAAAAAACAGGCAGAATGATGAAGGGTAGAGATGTGTTTCATCACGTTAGCATTCCCCCATTTGTGACGAAACATAGAGGAAATTGCAAAGCATTCACTGGACACTGTGTGACCTGGAACAGAAAGTTGCCTGTCCCTAGGGACAAGGTAGATTAATTAATACATGGAGATAGGGTAATTGATCAGCCATGACACTACAAATTGCAGTCACAACATGTGAGCCAATCATTACAAGGTAAGGCAAACAAACTGCACATCTGCACACATATAACTACACTAATACCTAGTTAAAACAACAAAACATTTGAAAGTGTACAATGCCTTTAAACATGTTGAATTTGTGTTCAGTCATTAGTGCATTTGGTTTGATTTCATTAACCGGTTCCCGACCAGCGCACGCCGATGTACGTCGGCAGAATGGCACGGGCAGGCATATTGGCGTACAGGTACGTCCAATCTTTAATGCTGCCCTGCCATCGCAAGCGCCGCCACCGGCGCACTCGTGTGCGGGTCGGGACCCCCGTGAGTCCGGTCGCGGGTCCCGCGGACTCAATCGCCGCGGGTATACGAGGCCGCTGAACGAGGAATTGCCGCTGTAAACAGCATTTCCCCGTTCTGCTTAGCAACAAGTGACGCTGATCTCTGGTCCATGTGATTGGAGCAGAGATCAGTGTTAAATGAAAGCCCAGCCCCCCACAGTTAGTAACACACCCCTAGGAACACTTAACCCCTACACTGCCACCCACTGGTTAACCCCTTCACTGCCAGTGTCATTTACACAGGAATCACTGCATTTATATAGCAGTGATTGCTGTATAAATGACAATGGTCCCAAAAATGTGTCAAAAATGTCCGATGTGTCCGCCATAATGTCGCAGTCACAATAAAAATCGCTGATCACCGCCATTACTAGTAAAAAAAAAATTATTAATAAACATGCCATAAAACTATCCCCTATTTTGTAAACGCTATAACTTTTGCGCAAACCAATCAATAATCGCTTATTGCGATTTTTTTTACCAAAAATATGTAGAAGAATACATACTAACTCAATAACTCAACACACAGCCATTAATGTCTAAACCGCTGAAAACAAAAGTGAGTACACCCCTAAGTGAAAATGTCCAAATTGGGCCCAATTAGCCATTTTCCCTCCCCGGTGTCATGTGACTCGTGATGCCGCGTACACATGACTGGACTTTCCGGCAAACTAGGTCCGAGGGGATTACGGGATTAGTCAGTTGGACAATCCGATCGTGTGTGGGCTAATCCTTCGCTTTTCGGGAAAAAATTCCGGCGGACCTAGAAATAGAACATGTTTCAAATCTATCCGATGGACTCAATTCTGACAGACTGAAATCGGGAAAAACCATTTGTCTGTGTTCTGGTCCGACGGACCAAATATGACACAAGGGCAGCTATTGGCTACTGGCTATTTTTTTGTCCAGTTTACGTCACCACATTCGAACTAACTGACTTTTGACCGGACTTAGTCAGTTCGTACGTGGCCAAATCTGTTGGAAAGTCTGTCAGGAAGACCGTCGGACCTAGTTTGCTGGAAAGTCCGGTCATGTGTACGCGGCATTAGTGTTATGCCGCGTAACACGATCGGACTTTCCGTCAGACTTGTTTCCGCGGACCAGAATCCGTCGGACAATTCGATCGTGTGTGGGCTCCGTCTGACTTTTTCTTCCCAAAAGTCAGACGGACCTAGAAATAGAACATGCTTTAAATCTTGGTCCGCCGGACCAAGTTCTTATCGGGAAGCCCGTTCGTCTGTATGCTGATACGACGGACCAAATGCAATGCAAGGGCAGCTACAGCACCCTGCGCCCCCCCCCCCCCCCCACCCCAAAGCACCTTGTCCCCATGTTGATGAGGACAAGGGCCTCTTCCCAACAACCCTGGCCATTGGTTGGCGGGGTCTGCAGGCGGGGGGCTTATCAGAATCCGGGAGCACCCTTTAATAAGAAGTCGGAAGAAGACCCCCGGAGCTGCCTAGTAAACTACTTTAAAAACCTGTGTAGTGTGTTTTTTTATTGACACTTTTTCCCCCAGGTGAATGGGTACAGGTACGATGTACCTCATACTTATTCACATAGGGTGGTGGGCTGGAATCGGGGGCCCCCTTATTAAAGGGTGCTCCCAGATTCTGATAAGCCCCCTGCCCGCAGACCCCGACAACCAACGGCCAGGGTTGTTGGGAAGAGGCCCTTGTCCTCATCAACATGGGGACAAGGTGCTTTGGGGTGGGGGGCCGCAGGGTACCCCCTTCCCCAAAGCACCCACCCCCCAATGTTGAGGACAAACGGCCTGGTAGGGTTCAGAAGAGGGGGCGCTCGCTCATCCCCACCCCCTTTCCTGACTGGCCGGATAAGGGTCTGGTATGGATTTTGGGGGTTCCCCTTAAAATCCATACCAGACGATGGGACGCGCAAGGTGTCAATCTCGCAGATGAAAGCTGCGAGATTGACTTCCCGGTCTAGTCCCGTCGTACATGGAGTCACGTTCAAAATGAACGGATGGCCAAGTCCGTTCATTTTGAAAGTCCATCGGGAAGTACGTCAGACCTAGTCTGCAGGAAAGTCAGTTCGTGTGTACACAAGTCAGCTCGTTTGGAAAGTCCATCGGACATCTGCCGAAAGTCCGTCTGGAAGACCGTCGGACCTAGTCCATTGAAAAGTCTGGTCGTGTGTACGCAGCATAAGAAGTAAAAATTTCCAAATTTGACCAAAGTGTCAATATTTTGTGTGGCCACCATTATTTTCCAGCACTGCATTAACCCTCTTAGGCATGGAGTTCACCAGAGCTTCACAGATTGTCACTGGAGTCCTCTTCCACTCCTCCATGACAATATTACAGAGCTGGTGGATGTTAGAGACCTTGCGCTCTTCCACCTTCCATTTGAGGATGCTTCACAGATGCTCAATAGGGTTTAGGTCTGGAGACATGCTTGGCCAGTCCAATACCTTGCATTACCTTACATTTTTCAATGATAAACCTCATTTGCCATCTAGTTTCTCACTCCACTCTATTGCTGGGGAAAAGTTTGGTCATCCAAAATAATTCAACATGGCTGCAGTCCAAGGACATGAGGATCATCCCCCCAATCATCTCATATCTCCTTCTACAAACATGTGCAGGTTTATCTACTCTGCAGACCGCCCTGGCATCATCCTTACCTTCAGGGAGTAATTGCAATAATTAGGAAATCTAATTGTACCTTTGTTTTTAAAACCGAAAAAACCCATAGCAGCAGCAATTAAGCTTGCTTTTGTTTGCTAGGAAAGCTTTATACTACACTGTACAAAGCTGTACAAGATAAATAAAAGAAGGATACATTTTAAACAGGTAAGTTGATGACATGCAGCTCTGACTGGTCGCTCTACAATCGTACGAGTCTATTAAGAGTTAAGAGCAGACAGGTGACTGGCAGCTTTCAGACAGAATTCCTCATGTGGCTCAGTTCACATGGATTAATTGGGCACGGCCCTTTTGATGTGGTCTAGCAGCCAATCCGAAATCTCCGTTTGGCCCTCAGCGATGCTGCACATCTGTGGAATTCCCATTGTGTAGCTCATGAGAGACTCAAAGTGTTAACACAAAGGTACATTGTTGTTCCAGCCTGGCAAATATTTAATCTGCACCTAAAACAATATTTTATGAGAGACGGTGTCCTGCTATAGAAACGTAGAATTCGATTGTAGATAAGAGGCTCTTGGCCTGCTCAGCCTGGCCTTCTCTTACCTGCTGTAAAACATCAGGCTTGTTTGATCTCTGAATTTCTTTCATGTGAAGATACTAAGAATTATAGAAAGTGATTCCTTTACAGTTTCTTCCCCGTTACATGTTAGTTCTTTCCCCAAGTACAGCGGTCTCTGCTAATGTAACATCTACTCTGAAATTATACTATCCTCTGACTGCAAGGCAAGATTTATTATTATAGCATGTCTATTTTTCCAGTTTTCATTTGAGTCATGATTGTAAAAGCCACATTTATTTGCACACATTATTCTTCTGCATTGCTGGATATCAATACTCTCCTGCAGAAACACTGTAATCAAAGGTTGTATTATCATTCGACTGAGATAAATCTTACTAAACTCATTATGCCTATGCTGCCCATAGACACAGAATTTTTTTTTCCCAGACAATACAAGAAAGATCTGAGAAGCTCATACAATAGTCTTTGTGTGTATGGATATTGAATGTTTACATATGTTATTTAAAGACAGCACACTGAATGAATACATGTCATTGCATTTAGAGACATTTCAAACAACAAAGCCTAATGCTGTGTACACACGATCAGACTTTCCAGTAGACTCGGTCTGGCGGACCGGAATCCGTTGGACAATTCGATCATGTGTGGGCTCCAGCGGACTTTTTTTCCCCAAAAGTCAGACAGGCCTAGAAATAAAACATGTTTCAAATCTATCCGACGGACTAAAAATCGGGAAAACTGTTCCTCGGTGTGCTAGTCCGACGGACCAAATATGACACAAGGGCAGCTATTGGCTACTGGCTATTGAACTTCCTTGTTTACATCATCAATGTTGAAAATGAACGGACTTTTGAACAGACTTAGTCTGGTTGTGTGTGGCCAAGTTTGTTTCGTTCAGAAAGTCCATCCGACTTCTGCCGAAAGTCCATCGGGAAGACTGTCGGACCTAGAGTCAAAGTCCAGTTGTGTGTGCGCAGCATTAGTACACCTTTTGCATAAACTGGCTCATGCAGACAAGGGGCCCCAGCAGTTTAAAGCTGAATTCCAGGTATGGACATTTTTGCATAATTACATTGGTCCAGCTTGGACCAATATAAGTACCGTATTTTTCGATCCATAAGATGCAGCTAGGTTTTAGAGAAGGAAAACATGATAAAACAATATTCTGAACCAAATGTTGTACTAAAATATTTGCCAGTGCCCATGAAATGCAGCATGACCTGTGCTAATTAAATGCATGCCTTACCAGTGCCAATTAAATGCATGCCTTACCAGTGGCCATGAAAGACAACCTGACCAGTGCCAATTAAATTCAGCCTTACCAGTGCCCATGAAATGCAGCCTGACCAGTGCCTATGAAATGTAGTCTGACCAGTGCCTATTCAATGTAGCCTGACCGGTGCCCATGAAATGCAGCCTGACCAGTGCCCATGATATGCAGCCTGACCAGTGCCAATTAAATGCAGCCTTACCAGCGCCAATTAAATGCAGCCTGACCTGTGCAAATTAAATGCAGCCATACCAGTGCCAATTAAATGCAGCCTTACCAGCGGCCATGAAATGCAGCCTGACCGGTGCCAATTAAATCCAGCCTGACCAGTGCCCATGAAATGCAGCCTTAACAGTCCCATGAAATGCAGCCTTACCAGTGCCCATGAAATGCAGCCTGACCTGTGCCAATAAAATGCAGCCTTACCACACAGAGCTCTGTCACGGAATATCCTGGTGCCCACTATAACAAAATCCTGCATCCTATGATAAACATCAGACTTATCCACCTGTCATTCAGATAGAAGACAGAGCAGCCTAAGAGGCTGCCGTGGCCGTGCTCCATTCGGCCGCTCAGGCTGCTCTGTCTTCTGTCTGTGGCTGAGTGACAGGCCCAGCTGGGAGATCTCCCGACACTCGCAGGAGACTTGGGATGTATGTCCTCTTCTCTCCTGCCTCTCTTCTGGCAGTAATGGCGGCGGTGACGTGGGGGAGGGGGGCTGGTCAATATTTGCTCCATAAGACGCACAGACATTTCCCCCCATTCTTTTGGGGGAGGGAAGTGTGTCGTATGGAGCGAAAAATACGATATATAAGTGGGCGCACTGTGAAAGCTGGAAATTGCAAAGCACTGCTAGTACAGTGATCGACATTAGCTTTCTAGGTCCCTTGCCAAGTGGGAATTACAAGGCACTGCTAGTACAGTGATCACCATTAGCTTTCTAGGTCCCTTGCCATGTGGGAATTACAAGGCACTGCTAGTACAGTGATCACCATTAGCTTTCTAGGTACCTTGCCAAGTGGCTGTCCTGCTGCTGAGTGAACACGGGGGATCAGCACATGCACCATTCAGAAAACACTTTGCACTTTCTTAAAGCGTGACTCCACTTTTGTTGAGAAAAAAACATTTCTCCCTCGGTGATCCTACCTTTTGTTGTTCAGATTCCTACCTTTTTATTGTTCATGTGTGTTTGTCTGTGCCTCTGTTCTGAGTGAGTGTAATGGGAGTGGTTTCATAATTAACTTTCAGGTGTGCAGCTGCAGAGCACTAATGAGGAAATCTGCTGGGCCTGTATCCCTTTAGACGTGCTCCTATTGAAAGTATCTCTCCAAAAATGACACTTTTGTTGCAGGGAATGCCTGAAATCTGACTTGTATCTTAGGTAGATTTCTGGGAAAATTGGTGAGCAAGGAGGAAATGATGTTTCTGGGGAGTGGTGAGTACACACTTAGCCCTTGTATACACGGTCGGAGAATCCGTCGGAATGTGTCCTATCAGAAGGTGTCGTCGGATAATCCGACTGTGTGTGGTATGCATCGGACTGATTCCGTCGGACCCAATTTTACAATATGTTGGAAATATTTCCCGACCAACTGGGCTGGTCGGACATACTCCGATCATGTGTAGCGAATTTTGATCGGACCAAGTGCCACGCATGCTCAGATCAAATTCCTACATCAAAGCTATTGGCTACTAGCCTGAATGTAGTCCCATCGTAATGAAATTACATCATCACCTTCTGAAAGATCGGATTTTTTCGACAACTTAGTCCGACCGTGTGTATGCAACAGTTTCGGACAAGATCCGACGGACAAAATCCGACGGAGAAAATCCGACGAATTTGGTTGTCGAAATCTCCGATCGTATGTACAGGGGCTTAGAACAACTCCATGTCGCCTTAATGCAATGCATTCTCCGAAAATTACAGTGGCTGTAGATTGAAAAGGAAAGGTAATTTTTTTATAATTATACTGAACATTGAATTACAATGTGATTAGTGTCCCAATTATATGCGCTATATTATTTTTTCTTTATTTGATATTTTTTTACCCATGAAAGTGGAGTGGCCGGTGGTAATTTCTTTTGGGGGGTGGCAAACAGTTGCCATTATTTAGGCTGAACCAACTCTTGTGTCTGGATGAAAGTGGAAACTGCTTGTTGCCTGGCTGTGAAGTAATATGGGAACCAGTTACCAGCAGCCCTTGCATAGTGCTACACTTATATTAAGGACAAGTTGGAAGGAGAATTCATTGGTCCCTCAGTAGGCAGCCTGGAAAAAAAGTGTTCCTGTAGAGACTTCATTTATGATGTTAGACTGATACTTGAAGTTTGCAATGATTTTGGGCTGGAGCAGATTGAACTATGCCTTACAGAATATTTTTTTGCCTTCCTCTGGATCAACTGTGGGTATAAGATTCTGTATATGAAGGCTTTCTATTTATTTATCCTGTTAATTTCTGTTGTTAGCCCAGAATAGTGCTCAAGTAAAGTTCAAAAGTTAAAGCAGGGTTCCACCCTAAAGTGGAACTTCCGCTGATCAGAACCCTCCCCCCCTCCAGTGTCACAATTGGCACCTTTCAGGGGGGAGGGGGTGGAGATACCTGTCAAAGACAGGTATTTACACCCACTTCCGGGCATAGACTCCCATGGGAGTCTACGCCATTTCCTGTCCTGCCGCGTTGTCTGCTGGGACACACACGAGACAGCGCGGATAATTCCTATTGCGCTGCGCAACTCGCGCATGCGCAGTAGGGAACCGGGAAGTGAAGCCAATTCGCTTCACTTCCTGATTCCCTCACCTAGAATGGTGGCGGCAGCAGCCGAGAGCCGAGAGATCGATCGGCCTCGGCTGCCGGCATCGCTGGAAACCGGGACAGGTGAGTGTCCATTTATTAAAATTCAGCAGCTGTAGTATTTATAGCTGCTGGCTTTTAATATTTTTTATGTAGGTGGAATCCCTCTTTAACCACTTCAATACAGGGCACTTTCGCCCCCTTCCTTCCCAGCCCAATTTTCAGCTTTCAGCGCTCTAGTGCTTTCAGTGACAATTGCGCGGTCATGCTACACTGTACCCAAATGAAATTTTTATCATTTTGTTCGCACAAATAGAGCTTTATTTTGGTGGTATTTATTCACGACTCCGTTTTTTATTTTTTGCGATATAAGCGCAAAAAAGCGGAAATTTGGAAAAAAAAAACAATATTTTCTTTTTTCTACTTCAATAAAAATCCAATAAAATCAAATTTTGTCATAAATTTAAGCCAAAATGTATTCTGCTACATGTTTTTGGTAAAAAAAAATCCGTTAAGTGTATAATAATTGGTTTGTGTGATCACGGACATATGTACGCAAATGATCATGTACATATGTGTGCAGGTGATCACGTACATATGTGTGCAGATAATCATTGGGACATGTGATTTTAGTGGGACATATGTGGGGGACATGTTTTTATTATTAGGGACATGTGTTTTTATTATTTGGGGACATGTATGTTTTGGGGACATGTGTGGGGACATTGTGTTTATACTGTGTGATGTGTTTACTGTGTGGTGTGTTTACTGTGTACACTAGACTGGTGATCAGTGAGTAAAAAGCTGTAAAAAGCAGCTCATACTCACTGATCAGCAGCCGGCTGCAGCGATCTGCTCTCCTCTCCACAGCGATGACTTCTGTGTGAGGAGAGGAGGAGCCGATTGCCTAGCAACCGACTGTTTGTTTACATCACATGACGGCCGTGATTGGACACGGCCGTCATGTGATCAGGAGGGCCAATCACAGAGCCCTCCTGCCGATCTGAGATGCGCCGTGTCCGGGTGACACGGGCGCATCGGGATCGCGCCGCTGCGCGGGCGCGCGCGCGCGCGATCCCGCTACTCCTGAATGACGTTCCTGAACGTCATATCAGGAGTAGGCGGCTCCCACCCGGCCGTATATGTGCATTGGCCGGGTGGGAAGTGGTTAACTATAGTTGTGTGGATACTGATCACTCCTTTTGCACCATTAGAACCTGTGGTCTGAAGGTAATGCAGATACTTCAAGAGGGGAAGGGGGACACAAGCTACAGACATATTGTCTAATGCCGTGTACGCACGATCAGAATTTTCGACAACAAATGTTCGATGTGAGCTTGTTGTCGGAAATTACGACTGTGTGTAGGCTCCATTGGACATTTGCTGTCAGAATTTCCAACATCAGATGTTTGAGAGCTGGATCTCAAATTTTCGGACAACAAAATCCGTTGTCATAAATTCCGAGCATTTGTAGACAATTCCAATGCACAAAATTCCACGCATGCTCGAAATCAAGCACAAGAGCCGCTCTGTCTATTGAACTTAATTTTTCTCAGCTCATCGTATGTGTTGTACGTCAGCGCGTTCTTGGCAATCAGAATTTCCGACAACATTTCTGCGACCGTGTGTATGCAAGACAAGTTTGAGCCAACATTCGTCAGAAAAAATTCCACAGTTTTGTTGTCGGAATGTCCGATCGTGTGTATGCGGCATTAGAGTGCAGTGATCAGCATCACTAGAGTATCAGTAAGGGTCAGAGAACCTGGGTGTCAGTAATCCCTATTAATGATCTGATGTTCATATGAGAAAGCCAATTAAAAGTGCTTGCATGACTCATAGACCCATAGTGATGTTCTGTCTATAACAAGCTGGAGATGCACTAGAAGAAAGGTGACCAGATGGAGACCAGGAATTGCCAGGAATTGCACACTGAGTCAGGCACAGCTAGAGAGGATTATAGCTCAAGATACTGAAAGGCCCATCTAGAGAGCTGCAGCCTTCAGGTGCTTGCAGAGCACATACGAACCAAAGGTGTAGAACATGTTCTTTTTCTATAATTTTTATTGAACATTGTATGTATTAAATTCAAATGCAAAATATTGTTTACGTGAGATAAGCATTTCTGTATACAAAATAATGTCTTAAGGTACTTGAGGTATGAGCAAAATGTTATACCCTGACAAGATTGCTTGTTGCATCTCTTATCTCTTTATACTACAACTGAATGAACTACAAGAGAAACCTATAACAAATAGGGAGGAAAGGATTAGCACATTCTTGGATCCCTGTTATTCCTTTAGGCTTCATGAAGGTGAAGAGGGAGGATCCATACCATATGACCATGTGGCCGATGTCCGCTTACTGGCCACTCAAACAGGATGCAGGGGAAGAAAAGAAAAGCCTGCAAGAGGAAGGAAGAAAGGGGAGAATGCACACCCCTGTCATTCTCGGCTTAAATGTACTGGTGTCTCATAAGCCTTTGGACAGGTATTTTATCCATGGTTCCCAGACTCTATCAAAGACTGGCTGTTTATCGAGTAATATCGCTGAAAGGCATTCATTGATCATGATCCACGACAACTTAGTTCTCACCAAGTCGAAGGGGATCATGGGCGCCCTCCAAGATCTAGCTACCGCTATCCTGAATCCAGTAAAGATGAATGATATGAGTTTCTTTGTGTGTCCTGGCACTCCTTCCACTGGGCATCCTAGTAGCGCCTGCTTTGGTGATTTGATTAAATTCACGTGGGTTTGTGAAAAGATAAAATTATAGATGCAAATCCAAAATCGCGTGACTTTAGGGCACGTCTACCATATATGGTATACTGTGCCTTCTATGCCACATTCCCTAAAACAGGGTAAGTGCCTAAGACATATGTCCCCACTCTCACTGCTACCATGTACCATTGCAGCAAAACTTTGTGAATTAACCTTGATCAGTGAGGTATTAATGTATAATTTTGAGGCGAATTGTGCCATTTTAACCCATTTATCGATTTCCGTTACCTCTATATCCTGTTCCCATTTATACATATAAAACAATTTTTCCGACTTAGAGGACAAGATGCTATATATTTTCAAGATATAACCGGTATGCTTATGAAAGGACCTACACAGATATTCCATTGGGGTGGAAGTTGTTAAATCATTTGTACGCTGTAGAGTCTTCAGATAATGCACTGGACGTAATGGTACATTTCTGAGTTGGGAAGTTGGTATTTATCTAGTTGGGTGATAGTGGTATTTATCTAGTAGGGTTTGTTTCAATAACACACCTTTTATAGTCAAAGATGTTCATTAATATTGATTGGACCCTGGGACGCACTTTTTCTTTGGGCCCCCCCTCCCATGTAATTTTGCTCTCCACCCCCAACATCCCATAGCACATAGACTTATCTTTAAAAAAAACATAGACTTATCTCCAAAAAACTTTAATAATGTAATCAAAGAACTCACTGGTTAGTTGCTAGAGGTTACTGCATATTATTACTGCTCACTGATTGGTTACTAGACATTACTATACATCATTACCGCTCACCCATTGGTTTCTAGAGGATACAGCATATCATTACTGCTCACTGTCTTCAGGCCTGCAGAACAGCACACCTGTTTTCTCTCTCTCAGCTCTGCAGAACATCACACCTGTCTCCCCTCTCCCAGCCCTGCAGACCATCACACCTGTCTCCAACCCAGCAGAGCACCACACATGTCTTCAGCCCTGCAGAACTTCCCATCTTTCTCCTTTCTCCCTGCCCCGCAGATCATCACACCTGTCTCCTTTCTCCCTGCCCTGCAGATCATCACACGGGTCTCCTCTCTCACTGCCCTGCAGACCATCACACTTGTCTCCTCTCTCCTTGTCCTGCAGAACATCACACATGTCTCCTCTCTCCCTGCCCTGCAGATCATCACACATTCTCCTCTCCCCCCTGCCTTGCAGATCATCACATATGTCTCCTCTACCCCTGTCCTGCAGATCATCACACAGGTCTCCTCTCTCCCTCAAGATCATCCCACATGTCTCCTCTCTCCCTGTCCTGTAGATCATCACACATGTCTTCTCTGCTCCCCCCGCCCTGCAGATCATCACACGTCTCCTCTCTCTCTGCAGATCATCACACATGCCTCCTCTCCCCCTGACCTGCAGATCATCACACATGTCTCCTCTGCTCCCCACGCCCTGAAGATCATCACACATGTCTCCTCTCTCTCTGCAGATCATCACACCTGTCTCCTCTCCCCATTCCTGCAGATCATCACACATGTCTCCTATCCCCCAGTCCTGCAGATCATCACACATATCTCCTCTCTTCCTGCCCTGCAGAATATCACACCTGTCTCTTCTCATCACAAGAGATGCAGGGCTGGAAAAGGGGAGTCAAGCACTGTTAGTAAATTAAGTAACTTGCAATAGTTCTTACCTTGCTACTGCCAACCCCCCCCCCCCCCCCCCCCCCCATACCACAGAGCTATCAAAGGAAGTTCTTTAAATTCTTGGGGAAAGAGCGTCCTAACTTTCCGCTTCTTTCAGAGTTGAAGGACATCATTGACGAGGAGTGGAGCAAAATAGACAAGAAAGCCTCTATGTCACGCAAAACCTCCAGACTATATCCTTTCAAGTCAGAGAAAGTGAAACATCTGGAAAACACTCCCCTTGTGGACACAGCACTGATGTGTCTGTCAAAACACATGTAGGGCCGGCACCTGAAGAGCATGCGCTATGTTTTTTGAAAGTTAAGGTTACACCTGAACTGCAGTTTGGTTTGGGCACTGTCTCTTCTGGTGGGCATTGAACTACAGTCTGGTGGGGCGCTTTAAGTTTACTCTCTCTCGGAGCCTGCCCAGTGGGAGTGTCACTCTTGCTATGCTTTCTGGGAGAGGGTACTTGAGATGTGGATGTCACGTGGTTCGGGGTTCCAGTCCAGAAGTATGTTCTGACTCCATGGTCCTGGTCCTCCTGACCAGTCCGCAGGACGGCTATGGCCTGGGGTGCAGATCCACCCGACTTGTTGTCTCGGGGCTGACTAGCCTGAGGCAAGGAAACTAAAGAGGGATTCCAAGGTGGTCCGGTGCCGTCTCCGGTAGTTGGAGAGGCCCAGTAACTTTGTAGCTATCCAGGGGAGGACCCTTCAGAAGAAGGCCACGTACAGGTTGGTTTCTTAGCAAGAGCCTGGTGGGGCTAAAGTATCTAAGTGAATCCAGTCTACAAGTTTATTTTTCTGAATGTTCTACAACATCGTCTGTGGCAGAGACGTATTCCTGTATGTTCTACAACAACGTCTGTGGCAGAGACTTGTTCCTGAGTAAAGCACCTAGTTGGCTGATAGGCCTTGTGAGAGAGGGACTATCCAACTTCAGTGAACATCCAGTTGTGAATGGCTATTCTCTGGATTTAGTCAAAGTAAGAAAGTCCTTCATCATTGTCTTTGACACTAAGAGTACCTGAACTTCCTTCTTAACCCTCTGATCCTATTGTAAGAGACTGTTCGTTGTCTACGTTTTTTGCAAATAAAAATCCCTTTATGCGGATCTGTCGTCAGTCTCTAAAGTCACTGGGCCATCTACCACGGGAAACAGTAAGCCCAATCAAACCAGCAGCTCCTTCAGGGGTCAGTGCTACATGTGGGGGCTCACAGTTTGGGATTTACCGTTACCACTCGAAAGAACTGTACACGTAGTAAATACTGGACAGATGGTTGTGGTTTTTACTACGCCATCTTGTGTAATGATGGACTTCCACTATTGGTGCATGGGAGGAGCCTGGAAAATGCCCGCAAGTTACGCAGCCGAAGGAACCAGTGGGAGGAGTCTAGCTTGTTTCGTTTTCCTGCACGAGGCACCGCGTGAGTGTGTTGCGGGAGAGGAAGAAGCAGGTTGCTTTGTTGGGACGTGGAGGAAAGAAACTTTTAACTCCGGGAATGCCACCCAGCATGGGACCCCTTATCCTGTCAGGAGAAGGTCTTATGGGTGTGAGACTCCCGGGAGCTACTTTGACTGATACAAGGATTCGCCTGGCCCCTCAAGGGCGGTTCGTCCTGTACGCATCAGGAGATGTTGAGGCCCTGGGGATGCTGTGCTGAAAGTGTGAAGGACTGTTCGTGAACCCCCGGCCATTTGTCTGCTGTCCTGCCTGTGGGGAATACTTCTTTAAAGTCGAGCAGTCAATCGCGCTACCAAGGGCCTACCACGTGGACTGGGCCACGGGTGTGACGACCAAGGAGTCGGCCATCTTTGCTCCGTCAGTGAGGCCTTCCACAGCGGTGATACCTGTTGTGGCTGACACCCCTGAGAGAGACGGCGCTACTTCCACAACTGCCACTGCTGGAGAGACCACTATGGAGCAGATGGACACTGCTTCAACCAAAATGCCTTCTTCGGAAAAAGTGGGGTGTGCAAAAGCTTCCCGGGGTCGCAACGGAAGACTGCTATCGAGTCCAGCTGGACCCAATTGGTGAAAGAAGGTTGCTTCTGGGGGAAAAGTCAGACTGTAAGTAAAACTTTGGTGAATTATTTACTGGCAGAGGAGTATTGGCACTCAGCGTTAGAGTCATTGTCAGATACTGGGAACAATGACATTTTTGAAACACTGTCCCAGGAGTTGTTATGGGCCAAAGGGGATGATGTAGCCGCCACTTGTACAGGTGTTTCGGGCTGGTTATCCCTAACTTCAGGGGGTGAAACGCTGAGTGCGGAAAACCCCATCACGGTGAATGTGACTCTTCCTAAACCCGTGAATTTGCCCACACTTCAAAAGGACTCTGCCACGCTGGTGCAAAGGTCCCCAAACACCTGCATACCTCCCGGGGAGGGAAGTGCCCGTGCACTGCCAAGGCTTGCAAGGTCGCAACGGTTCCTTAATAAAAGGGTAGCAAATGAATACGGGCTGAAATTCCCTTATGTCCCCAGGGACATTATGGATGTCATTGAGGAGAACCGTGGGACAGGGTACGAGGATGATTTCTGGAATTACTTAAAAGTACCAAAGCCGCTTCGCAAGAAGGCCTTTTCACCGGAGCTGTATGAACGGTTTGTCAGATGCTTGCAACATTGGAGTTACAGTCGGCACATTTATGGGGACAAAGTTGTTATTTGCCGACTGAACAAAGACAGTGCCGTTTACTTGATTACCACAGTGGATGCACGAGGAAAGGACCTAACATCTATTGGTAGGAGGAAAAGCTACCGGAACTGTGTTTCTTGAACTTAAGGAGAGTTTTACTTTCTTTACCTAACTTTACTAAACAGAGAAAGGAAAAAAATTCAGGAACTATGGGGTAGTTAGACAGGGTCAGCTAAATAGAACGTCATGTCAAGATGACCTTATTGGTCATAGAACCTGTTTTAGGGAAAGACTGCACCTTGGTGACTCTTACCACTAGGTGGCAAGAGTCGGTGTAAATAGCACTGTTTTACTTGTAGTTTTAAAGTTTAGGGGAGAGGGCTCCATTGAGATTGGCCTTCTAATAAGTTTTGCGTGCAACTTGTTGTTTGTGTGTTTTTCTTTTTATTTCTTTTAGGATTCACCAAAAAAACATCTATCAAGCTGCCGGAGAGTGGGTGGTTTAGCTAGACAGGTTTTGGGTTGCATTCTTTGTGTATGATAATTCTGTGTCAATAATAATTAAAGTTTTATTGTTCTTTCGCTTTCCCCATTTTTACCACAAAAGTGGGGTGTGCAAAAGCTTCCCGGGGTCGCAACGGAAGACTGCTATCGAGTCCAGCTGGACCCAATTGGTGAAAGAAGGTTGCTTCGGGGGGAAAAGTCAGACTGTAAGTAAAACTTTGGTGAATTATTTACTGGCAGAGGAGTATTGGCACTCAGCGTTAGAGTCATTGTCAGATACTGGGAACAATGACATTTTTGAAACACTGTCCCAGGAGTTGTTATGGGCCAAAGGGGATGATGTAGCCGCCACTTGTACAGGTGTTTCGGGCTGGTTATCCCTAACTTCAGGGGGTGAAACGCTGAGTGCGGAAAACCCCATCACGGTGAATGTGACTCTTCCTAAACCCGTGAATTTGCCCACACTTCAAAAGGACTCTGCCACGCTGGTGCAAAGGTCCCCAAACACCTGCATACCTCCCGGGGAGGGAAGTGCCCGTGCACTGCCAAGGCTTGCAAGGTCGCAGCGGTTCCTTAATAAAAGGGTAGCAAATGAATACGGGCTGGAATTCCCTTATGTCCCCAGGGACATTATGGATGTCATTGAGGAGAACCGTGGGACAGGGTACGAGGATGATTTCTGGAATTACTTAAAAGTACCAAAGCCGCTTCGCAAGAAGGCCTTTTCACCGGAGCTGTATGAACGGTTTGTCAGATGCTTGCAACATTGGAGTTACAGTCGGCACATTTATGGGGACAAAGTTGTTATTTGCCGACTGAACAAAGACAGTGCCGTTTACTTGATTACCACAGTGGATGCACGAGGAAAGGACCTAACATCTATTGGTAGGAGGAAAAGCTACCGGAACTGTGTTTCTTGAACTTAAGGAGAGTTTTACTTTCTTTACCTAACTTTACTAAACAGAGAAAGGAAAAAAATTCAGGAACTATGGGGTAGTTAGACAGGGTCAGCTAAATAGAACGTCATGTCAAGATGACCTTATTGGTCATAGAACCTGTTTTAGGGAAAGACTGCACCTTGGTGACTCTTACCACTAGGTGGCAAGAGTCGGTGTAAATAGCACTGTTTTACTTGTAGTTTTAAAGTTTAGGGGAGAGGGCTCCATTGAGATTGGCCTTCTAATAAGTTTTGCGTGCAACTTGTTGTTTGTGTGTTTTTCTTTTTATTTCTTTTAGGATTCACCAAAAAAATATCTATCAAGCTGCCGGAGAGTGGGTGGTTTAGCTAGACAGGTTTTGGGTTGCATTCTTTGTGTATGATAATTCTGTGTCAATAATAATTAAAGTTTTATTGTTCTTTCGCTTTCCCCATTTTTACCACAAAGTTCAGGTACTCCATTTTTTGATAGAGCTAATTTTTGTCTCTGGGTTTTTCTTGTCCTTCCCAGACGATGAGGACATTGTCTAAATTGGCAGGGGAAGTATGTAGCGCCAGTTCTAGAAGAGTACGCGCTATGCTTTTTGAAAGTTAAGGTTACACCTGAACTTCAGTTTGGCTTGGGTACAATTGTTATAAATTTGGACCTCAGCATCAGTCTGACTGGACTATGGGATTTTCAGCCTGGCCACAAGGGGCACGTTCTCTTCTGGTGTTCATGGAACTACAGTCTGGTGGGTCGATTTAAGTTTACTCTCTCTCAGAGCCCGCCCAGTGGGAGTTTCACTCTTGCTGTGCTTTCTGGGAGAGGGTACTTAAGATGCGGATGTCACGTGGTTCGGGATTCCAGTCTAGAAGTACATTCTGGGGCCTGGGGTGCGGATCCACTCAACTTGTTGTCTCGGGGCTGACTAGCCCGAGGCAAGGAAACTAAAGAGGGATCCCAAGGTGGTCCGGTGCCGTCTCCGGTAGTTGGAGAGGCCCAGTAACTTCATAGCTATCCTGGGAAGGACTCTTCAAAAGAAGGCCACGTACGGGTTGGTTTCTCAGCAAGAGCCTGGTGGGGCTGAAGTACCTAAGTGAATTCAGTCTCGTGAGTATCAACAAGCTGGCTGAAAAATCTAGGTATCACACGAGTGTTCCACAAGTTTTAGTTTCTTGAATGTTGCACAACACCGTCTGTGGCAGAGACATATTCCTGTATGTTCTACAACAACATCTGTGGCAGAGACTTGTTCCTGAGTAAAGCACCTTGTTGGCTGCTAGGCCTTGTGAGAGAGGGACTATCCAACTTCAGTGAACATCCAGTTGTGAATGGCTATTCTCTGGATTTAGTCAAAGTAAGAAAGTCCTTCATCATTGACTTTGACACTAAGATAACCTGAACTTCCTTCCTAACCCTCTGATCCTATTTTAAGAGACTGTTCATTGTCTACATTTTTTGCAAACAAAAATCCCTTTTATGCTGATCTGTCATCAGTCTCTAAAGTCACTGGGCCATCTACCCCAGGAAACCCCTAGACACAAATTGAGGAGAAGAAGGTAACGGTAAGCCCAATCAAACCAGCAGCTCCTTCTGGGGTTGGTGCTACACACGTCACACTTCCCTTGGAGGATGCAATATAGAAGAATAGACCAGGACCTCAGGAGAATCTACGGGGTAGCTGGTATGGATTGCAAATCTGCCCTGGTCCTAGAGGCTATGTCCAAGGCTATGGAAGATTGGACAGAGAACGTGGTCTCCATACTCAGAGGAGTTTCAGAAGAGTTAGCCTGAGGTTCAGCAGTCCAGGAACTGAATCTGGCAGCGGCCTTCCTGCCAGGCATCCAGTGCCTGTCCCAAAGGACGAAGAGTTCCAGGGGGTGTACTCCCCTCTATTCTTAGTTCCGTAGAAAAACAGTTCATGGTGCCAGGTGTTAGATCTAAACTAGCTAAACAAATTCATAAAGTATGAAAAGTTAAAAATGGAAAAATGGAGACCCTGTATACCATCCAGCAAGCCGTGCAGCCGGGCGATTGGCTAATTTCAATCGACTTAAAAGATGCTTACTTTCATGTGCCTGTGGCAGAGGAATTCCGCAAATACCTTTGGTTCCAAGTCGGGCAAGAAAATCTGCAGTTTATCTGTCTCTCGGGCTGACAACCTCACCCCAAGTCTTTTCGAAAGTCCTACTGGCCATGGTGGTCCTCATAAGAACAAGAGGGATTCGCTTGTACCATTACCTTGACGACCTCCTGTTACTGTCCCAGGACAAGGAGCAATTGTTAATTCACAAGGAGCAGGTTATCTCCACATTGATCAATTTCGGGTGGCTCCTAAACTTGGAGAAAAGCCATCAAGTACCAGTCCAGCACCTGATATACTTGGGGCCCAGTTCGACACAGTGGAAAGCACCCTCTCTCTTCCTGTGGAGAAGATCCCAGTTATTTGGGAATGAATTTAAAAGGCTCTGAACTCCTCACACCTGAGCGTCTTACAGTACCTAAGAATTATCAGCACAATGGTCTCTATGACTCCCATGGTCAAGTGGTCTCTGTGGAGGTTATGCCCCTTTCAGACGGGGTTCCTTCAGCAATGGAATTCGGGGGAATCAGGCCCTAAAGAAAACAAAGATTCCCCAAATGGGACCTTTCCCTTGCTCTCGATTCATTGTCCGGACTCAGTGTCACAGGGTCTACCCCGCTTTCTATCAAAGACCTTTCTGCAAAAGTCGTCTTCTTGGTCGCTATCACTTCGGCCAAAAGGGTTTCTGAGATTTGTTCCTTGGGTCATGAAGAACCATTCCTGACCTTTTTTTCGGACTGAGTAGTCCTTATGCCTTCATTAGGGTCTCCAGGGTCCACCGAGGTTCATCCTCTGTATATAGGTGAAATACTGAAGGAATACCTGCCTCCTTTAGATGCTCTGAATACCTGTTCATTCTGTATTCTGGCAGTAACAGAGTTAAGCAAGCTTCAACCAGAACGATTGTGGCCTGGATCGTTCAGTCCATTCAACAGGCTTATAGAGTGCTAAGGGCTTGGCTGCTACAGAGGCGGTGATGGCACATTCCACCAGGGGTATGGTGTATGGCGGCTTTGTGGGTGGCAGCCCGGAACATGGCTCCAGATATCATCTGCAAAGTGGCTTCTTGGGCCTCCATTAATACTTTTATGTCACATTATTGCATAGAGCCTGCTTCTGTATCTTCTGGGAACTTTGGTTTAATCCTGTCAGTTGATGGGGTAAATTAAATCTTTTTTTGTTCTGCATACCCACCCAACCCGTGTTGTCTGGCTAGTTATTTCCCACATGTAGGCTGCCATGGAGTCTGTCAGGAAAACTGAAAATGTATTATCAAATACCGTAATTTTCCTTTCCTGATAGACAGACGGAGTTCCCACCCATTTGGTCAAAGAGTTGGCTAGTTACGGAATGCAGTCCCTATTGGTGAGTTCAAATTTTTGGGTATGGGGTTCTATAGCATTGGGGAGGAGGCGGAGTTAACCCACAAGTAGGCTGCCATGGAGTCCATCAGGAGAGGAAGATTATGTATTTGATAATAAATTTTTCGTTATGTAGCCTTTCAAAAACATGTCTGTAAGTCACAGTGTTACATAGTGAGTTAGACTGAAAAAAGACACAAGTCCATCTAGTTCAACCAATAAATAAAAAAAAAAACAACAACATTGATTTACATTTTAAAATCAGATGTCTATTATTTAGTATATTCAAGGGATACTAAAGCTAAACAATTCTATTCAAGTTTGTATTCTTAACTCAAAAAGTAGTTTACTCTCACCACATCTCCTAATTCCTTTTTTTTTTTCTTTTGCGTTCTGACTTTCTGTGGGGGCTGTGTTTGTTTTCCACAGTCCCACTAAATGTAGAAACATCGTCTCTTGCTTGCTCCCAAGATGGAATATGGTCTATGGGATGTGTATTGTTCATCTGACCACAACTTACATACACTGCTCTTTCCCGGCAAATGGAAGACAGGGGGAAAAGTGAAGGTTCAGGATTTCGCAAAAGATGTTGCAAGGAGGCAGAAAAACACAGTAAATGATGATTTCATGAAAACTAGATTACAGGGTCGTTAAGTAGTGGATGTGTATGGATTATTTTTGGAGAAAAAAAAAATAAATGTATCAAAGAAATGCCCAGAACTGCAAACTATTCTATTTTCAGTCATTGTTTCTGATCAGCAAGTACCTAAGCTTCTTATCTGAATAAATATTTTGTACAATATGTTCTGTAAAAGATTCTTTTTCATTTTATCCTGAAGGGTCCACAGTGCACTGACCTGAAACTTTTAAATTAATATCATATCATAAACATGTGTCTTCGTAGTACATCAGCATGACCTGCCTACAAATCTTTGTTGGTTGAAACAGAGCATGTTGAGCAAATTACACCCAGGAGTACACAGGCTTTCTTAGCCTTTGATGTCTCTCCGCATAAATTTGGCACAAACATCTGTATTTTTCCCTTCTTTCATTTTTGCTACAGGAGCATTTGATATTTTACAGAATATGTTAGCAAAGTGGATAAACCACAACATTTCTAGTTTTCACAGCATTTCAAATTGCTCATAGTCATTACAAAAATGCATATGCCTATTAGCAGTTTACATAAAAATAAAATGACATTATGTTCCATTTCAAGGCTGCAAAATAATATCTTTTCATTAAAATACCATCTTATGTTTTAGGAGAGATCACTGGCAGATAATTTCAGACAATAACAATGCCTTCTGTGGGTTTAGAGGCGCAATGTGAGCTTTTCCAATAAAAGACTTTTAAAAACAAATTTTCTCACTTTGATTCAAATTAGTACCACAGATTAAGCCTTGAATTTATCTCAGAATAAGCTTGATCCTGTGGGTGCTTTGTTTCATAAAACGTGCATATCTACTGTATATGGAACTGTTGTTCAGAATGGCATATGCTAAAGTATTATTAAAGTTTCAATTTTTGTTTCTAAAATTATAAATATGTTATACTTATCGGCTCTGTGCAGTGGTTTTGCACAGAGCAGCCCCAATTCTCTTTTTCTCGGGTCCCTTGCTGGCACTCCTGACCTCTCCATCCTGCCGAGTGCCCCCACAGCAAGCAGCTTGCTATAGGGGCACCCGAGCCAAGCAGCTGCTCTGTATGTCCATTCATACATGGAGCCACGGCTGGGCTCAGCCTACTCTCTCCCCTCATTGGCTCAGTGACTTTGACAGCAGTGGGAGCCAATGGGAGAGTCCTAGACAGCCAAGCCTCTCATGCAACATCACTTGATTGAGATTGGGCTCAGGTAAATATTAGGGGGGCTAAGGTAGGCTGCTGCACACAGTAGATTTTTTATCTGTCTATTTAAGATAAAAAAAAAACTACTGCCTTTAGAACCACTGTAAGGTCTACTCTGCACATACCTTCTCTGTGTTTTTGAATGCTAAGCATGAGCTTTTTTCAACAAGAACAGAGCATAATAGTACCAGAACTATAGAATCTGTGCCCAAAAAGGTAAGCAGGAGGCAAAGAACTAGTCCCCAGCAGGGATCAGCTTGGGTTTACATACATGAAGGAACAGAGATGCTTGTGACTTCATTGATCTAATAAGGCTACATAGCCATAAAAGGTAATTTACATTTACCTAACAAGGCCACATGATTATATAAGGCCAATCATATTGACCTAACAAGGCCACATGACTATATAAGTCCAATCGCACTGACCTAACAAGGCCACATGACCATATCAGGCCAATCGCATTGACCTAACAAGGCCACATGACCATATAAGGTTAATCGCATTGACCTAACAAGGCCACATGACCATATAAGGTCAATCGCATTGACCTAACAAGGCCACATGATCATATAAGATCAATCACATTGACCTAATAAGGCCATATGGCCATATAAGAGCAATTGCATTGACCTAATAAGATCACATGGTCATATTAGGGTAATCATGTCTTGAGTCCCCTCCTCCTGATTGTGTATATAAAGACATGGGGCAGGGAATACCCCACCTGCAGCTCTTCTGGGTTCAAAATGGTTGGAGCCAATCCCAAACTCATTCCTAGTGATCAGTATTGTCTATAATCTCTCTGCAGCTGAACTTTTCCCCATGACAGATTTACTATGCCTTTTTTTCACATTGTCTCTGTGTGGTAAAGGTGCAGGGCTTTGCTTACCCATGTCAGAGCTCTCCTAATGAATGATGATTTTATGCCTAGTGAATAAAGCAGAAGCATGAGTGAATGAAGCAGAAGTATGTAGATTTATATTATAAAGTGCTGCATAAACTGTTGGTGCTATATAAATTATGTATTATTATAATATTCCTTGCACTGCTGTTTTCCAACAAGAAAAGTGATCAGCACTGTAGTGATATCACTAAATCTCATTTTAAATTTGCTAAGACTAGCAGCAGTGCTTTAGATGATTTCATATTGCACATATACAGCTATGAGGCTCAAAGCACAGGAGGTGCACTTGCTATCTTTCAGTAAGAAATCATGACTAAAGGTCATTGTTCAATTTTTGGATGGAATATATTTCAATTTTCCATGGTTCCATTTAGGCAATATAACATTTTTTAGATGTAACTTCTAAAACAGACACTGTCAGCTAGCCCATGCAGGGTAAAAGCAACAGCATCTCTGTAAAGGGTATCCCTGACCCCCCATACGCTCACCTTACCTGTGCTCCCTTTCAGTTCCTTGCTTGTCTGTAGCCATGACTATATCTGTTATTTTCTGGTATGGGGCGGCATGTGACCTCCTCCCCTGTGACAGTGCCTAGGTCTAGGTAATCTCTAAGCCTGAGCAATG
The DNA here is from genome assembly GCF_037356315.1 of Lithobates pipiens. Lineage (NCBI taxonomy): Eukaryota > Metazoa > Chordata > Amphibia > Anura > Ranidae > Lithobates > Lithobates pipiens. The sequence continues at coordinate 17,099,316 of NW_027507790.1, forward strand.
TCACATAACTGGGGCCAGTGACATCACAATTCATCACAAATGTCACCAACACAGCTTATTTCAGTTCTGGCTGCTGCGGTGGTGCAAAGAGCTGTGAGGAAGCACAGGCAAGGTGAGCATATAGGGCAGTGATGGCGGACCTTGGCATCCCAGATATTTTGGAACTGCATTTCCCATGATGCGCATGTACTCTGAAGTGTATTGGAGCATCATGAAAAATGTAGTTCCCAAACATCTGGGGGTGCCAAGGTTCACCATCACTGATATAGGGGGTCAGATAAATGTACTGTGCAGAAGCATTATAACTTTTCTCTGCATGGGCCAGATAAAAGTGTCTCTTTAATAGTGATGGACGAACTTCCGACGGGACGTTTCGCGAACGCGAAATGCGAACGGACCCAAACGTTCGCGAAACCGACCGTTCGCCGCGGGCCCCATTGACTTCAATGGGAGGCGAACTTTGCAAACCTTCATGTCGAATTTGCGGCCACGTGGTAATTATTAGGGGGTAAAACGTAGTCCCACCATCTGGACAATGACATAATACATGTATGAGGTGAATTTGGGATCGATAACTACAAGCATTTTTATTTTATTTGGGAAATTGTTCTAACAATTCAGGACTATGGAGCTAATGAAGGCAATGGAGGAGAGGGAAGGTCAGGGACCAGGGTAGGCAAAGAAGAGGGTGCAGGAGATGATCACCAGCAGCGTGACATACCGGAATGACACATGCACCGTAATACAGAGCACTGACAGCAGCACCGTGACATACAGAGCACTGACAGCAGCACCGTGACATACAGCGCTGACAGCAGCACCGTGACATACAGCGCTGACAGCAGCACCGTGACATACAGCGCTGACAGCAGCACCGTGACATACAGCGCTGACAGCAGCACCGTGACATACAGCGCTGACAGCAGCACCGTGACATACAGCGCTGACAGCAGCACCGTGACATACAGCGCTGACAGCAGCACCGTGACATACAGCGCTGACAGCAGCACCGTGACATACAGCGCTGACAGCAGCACCGTGACATACAGCGCTGACAGCAGCACCGTGACATACAGCGCTGACAGCAGCACCGTGACATACAGCGCTGACAGCAGCACCGTGACATACAGCGCTGACAGCAGCACCGTGACATACAGCGCTGACAGCAGCACCGTGACATACAGCGCTGACAGCAGCACCGTGACATACAGCACTGACAGCAGCACCGTAAGCAGCCCCAGGAGGAAGTCAGCACAGCACAGGGATGGTGTGATCCCCTCATAATAAGAACCCCCAGGAGGAAGTCAGCACAGCACAGGGATAGTGTGATCCCTTCATAATAAGAACCCCCAGGAGGAAGTCAGCACAGCACAGGGATATCATAAGCAGCCCCAGTAGAAATATGACACCGCTCAACCTCTTCAAAGAGGAGGGTAGGGGCATATAGTACGGTGTGCTTTTTTGGGTCAAGGAAGTGAGCCAAATGAATTAAGAAGGTCTGTGTGCTTGATTAAAAAAATAGTTTATAGACATATACATGGTCTACTGGTCACATGTGTTGAATTCCTCCGAGATCCATGCCTCATTCATTTTTAGAAATGTGAGGTAGTTAACACTGTGGTGAGCTAGGCGAGTACGCTTATCGGTCACAATCCCCCCTGCTGCGCTGAACGTCCTTTCGGACAGGACACTGGATGAGGGGCAAGCCAACAGTTCGATTGCAAATTGGGCAAGCTCTGGCCAGAGGTCAAGCCTGCCCACCCAGTAGTCTAGGGGTTCATCACTCCTCAGAGCGTCCACATCGGCCGTTAACCCAATGTAGTCGGACACCTGACGGTCTAGGCGTTCCCTGATGCTGGATCCGGATGACACCTGTCGATGGGTCGGCTGAAAGAATGACCTCATATCCGAAGTCACCAACACATCTTCAAACCGGCCTCTTCTTGCAGGCGCTGTTGGATTGGTACCCGCAAATCCTTCTCTGGGAGTGGGAATTGCTCCTCTGCCAGCGCACGCAAAAGCAGAATGCAGCATTTCTCGAAGCAAGGCCTGGAAGTGCTGCATTCTGACAGCCCTCTGCGACAGCGGTAACATTTCCGCCATTTTGTGTTTGTACCGGGGGTCTAAGTACGTTGCCACCCAGTACTGGTCCTTGACCCTCATGCTTTTTATACGGGGGTCCCTATTAAAACACTGGAGCATGAAGGCCCCCATTTGCACTAAAGTGGAAGCGGTGTGGTGGCCTGGCTCCTGCTCATCATCCAGGATAATGTCGTCCTCTTCATTCTCCTCTCCCCATCCTCGCACAACAGGGATCCCAGAAAGGTTTAAAGCATGCTCTTCTTGCTCCTGCTCATCCGCCCCGGCACCATCCTCCTCTGACTCCTCATCAGACTCCTGTTGTTGACTTGTCTCAGATAGAGTAGCCCCCCCTGGGAATTCATCCAGCATTGCGACTTCCTCATCTTCCCGCTCCTGCTCCTCCACAGCCTGATCAATGACACGACGCAATGCACGCTCCAGAAAGAAGGCATAAGGTACCATGTCACTGATGGCGCCATGGCTGCGACTGACCAGTTTGGTGATCTCCTCAAATGGCCGCAGAAGTCTGCATGTGTCGCGCATGAGCAGCCACTGGCGCGGTGAAAAAAAACCCAGCTCCCCAGAACCGTTTCTTTCGCAGAGTTCATACAGGTAGACGTTAACTGCACGTTTCTGCTGGAGCAGCCTATCAAGCATATAGAAGGTTGAGTTCCATCGCGTCGGGCAATCGCAAATAAGACGTCTGACCGGCAGATGGTGTCGCCGCTGAATGTCAGCAAGGCGAGCCATGGCCGTGTAAGATCTTCTGAAATGGGCCGAGATTTTCCTTGCCTGCCGCAAGATGTCCTGGACCCCAGGGTATTTGACAAGGAATCGCTGCACGACCAAGTTTAAGACGTGTGCCATGCACGGCACGTGCGTGATTTTGCCCTGTTTCAATGCGCTAAGCAGATTGGCACCGTTGTCACACACCACTTTACCAACTGTCAAATTGAGCGGTGTTAGCCACTCATCTGCCTGTGAACGCAAAGCTGAAAGGAGTGCCGGGCCAGTGTGGCTCTTTGCTTCCAGGCACAACAGACGCAGCACGGCATGGCAACGTCTCACCTGGCATGTGGAATAGGTTCTGGGGAGCTTGGGCGGTGCAGTGGAAGAGACGCTAGCAGCGGAAAAGGAGGAGGCAGCTGAGGAGGAGAGGGAGGAGGATGGAGTAGGAGGAGGAGAAGAAGAGTCAGGCCTGCATGCAATCCGTGGCGGTAAAACCAAATCTACACGGGTGCCACGGGTTACATGCTTGACGGCCGTCAGAAGGTTCACCCAGTGGGCAGTAAAACTGATATACCTTCCCTGCCCGTGTTTGCTAGACCACGTGTCTGTGGTCAGATGTATCTTGGCACCGACACTGTGTGCCAGAGATACATTCACTTGCCGCTGAACATGGCCATATAGCTCTGGGATGCCCTTCTCTGAGAAATACTTCCTTCCTGGGACCTTCCATTGTGGTGTTCCAATGGCCACAAATTTGCGAAAGGCCTCCGAGTCCACCAGTTTATATGGCAGTAGTTGGCGGGCTATGAGTTCTGACAAGCCAGCCGCCAACCGTTGGGCAAGAGGGTTATCCGGCATCATCATTTTTTTACGCTCAAACATTAGGCCCACGGAAGCCTGCCTTTTTGCAGAAAAATGTGAGCTTGGCGTGATGGAAGGTGGAGTGGAGGACAATTGTGAGGAGAGAGGAGAAGGAGAAGTAGAAGACGAGGCTGGACGGTGAGAGCCTGCAGTGTGGCTTTGTGTGTTCCGTTGCTCCCACTGGGCTCGGTGATGGCTGCTCATGTGCCTTCTTAAGGCGGTCGTCCCTAGGTGAGTATTGGGCTTACCGCGACTAACGCGTTGACTGCAAAGATTGCAGATGGCAACGCTATTGTCAGCAGCGGACACGTTAAAAAAAGCCCACACTGCGGAGCCATGTGCCGGTGTCCTGGGAGCGCCAGATGTGACCGTACATGGTCGATGACTCGCTCCTGATACATTTGCAGTCTGCTTTGTCCCTGCTGTGCAATGTAAGTCATTGCTGCTTCTCCTCCCTATCTGCTGGTCCATATCTCCCTCTGAACTCCCCTCCTCTTCCTCTCTTGTGGGCACCCATGTGACATCACTAGACACGTCATCATCAACGTCACCTTCCCCACCGCTATAAGTAGAGATCTCGGAGTAGGCAGCAACACCGGGGACCAACCTCCTCCTTGGGCTGATCTGGGTACTGGCGTCAGACTGCTGAGTAGCGCTTGTTGCTACCTCCTCTTCCTGATCCAATACCAAGAGTGGCTGCGCATCAGAAATGTCCTCTTGATATGGATCGGAAAATAATTCCAGTGACTCAAGCGGAAGGTATGTGGTGGTGGTGGTGGTGGTCGTGTTGTTGGTGGTAGTGTCTTTGGGGGTGCACATAGCAGAGAGTGAAGAAGAGGGTGCAGATCGAGAGGATGAGGAGGGTGCAGAAGAGTAAGGCTGAGCGAGCCACTCAACCAAGTCTGGTGCATCCTTTAAAGTAATTGAACGCACCTTCTGCAACTTCCCACTTTGGCTCAAGCCTGTTGCTCCTGCCCTACCCCTACCACCCCTGCGGAAGGGCCTGCCTCTTCCTCTGCATGTCATTTTTTAAATGACCCTGTGACAAAACTCTTAGTCCCTATACCGCTGAAGGACTGCTGCAGTATAGGGCAGCGGTCAGCAGTGGTGCACGTCAACCCTATCTATTGTGGACCGATAGCGGTCCTTACAGAACAGCAGACTGTACCGCACTCAAGCCTATGTACCGTAGCACCCTATACCAAGTTACCAGTCCTTATAAGAACTTTTGTGGAACAAGCAGGTTGTGTGTTAGTGATTAGCAGACTGTACGTCAGTCCCTATACCGCTGAAGGACTGCTGCAGTATAGGGCAGCGGTCAGCAGTGGTGCACGTCAACCCTATCTATTGTGGACCGATAGCGGTCCTTACAGAACAGCAGACTGTACCGCACTCAAGCCTATGTACCGTAGCACCCTATACCAAGTTACCAGTCCTTATAAGAACTTTTGTGGAACAAGCAGGTTGTGTGTTAGTGATTAGCAGACTGTACGTCAGTCCCTATACCGCTGAAGGACTGCTGCAGTATAGGTGAGCGGTCAGCAGTGGTGCACGTCAACCCTATCTATTGTGGACCGATAGCGGTCCTTACAGAACAGCAGACTGTACCGCACTCAAGCCTATGTACCGTAGCACCCTATACCAAGTTACCAGTCCTTATAAGAACTTTTGTGGAACAAGCAGGTTGTGTGTTAGTGATTAGCAGACTGTACGTCAGTCCCTATACCGCTGAAGGACTGCTGCAGTATAGGGCAGCGGTCAGCAGTGGTGCACGTCAACCCTATCTATTGTGGACCGATAGCGGTCCTTACAGAACAGCAGACTGTACCGCACTCAAGCCTATGTACCGTAGCACCCTATACCAAGTTACCAGTCCTTATAAGAACTTTTGTGGACCAAGCAGGTTGTGTATTAGTGTTTAGCAGACTGTACGTCAGTCCCTATACCGCTGAAGGACTGCTGCAGTATAGGGCAGCGGTCAGCAGTGGTGCACGTCAACCCTATCTATTGTGGACCGATAGCGGTCCTTACAGAACAGCAGACTGTACCGCACTCAAGCCTATGTACCGTAGCACCCTATACCAAGTTACCAGTCCTTATAAGAACTTTTGTGGAACAAGCAGGTTGTGTGTTAGTGATTAGCAGACTGTACGTCAGTCCCTATACCGCTGAAGGACTGCTGCAGTATAGGGCAGCGGTCAGCAGTGGTGCACGTCAACCCTATCTATTGTGGACCGATAGCGGTCCTTACAGAACAGCAGACTGTACCGCACTCAAGCCTATGTACCGTAGCACCCTATACCAAGTTACCAGTCCTTATAAGAACTTTTGTGGAACAAGTGAGTTGTGAATGTTTAGCAGACTGCAGCAGAAGGGCAGCAGTCAAGTATAATATCCTTTCTATATTTGGAAGAAAGAATATTATACATGTACAAGCCTATTACTGTACCACTGATACCAGTCCTGAAAAGAACCTTTGTGGAACTAATAATAACAGCAAGTCTTTAAAATTACCCTCACTGCCTGACAACACTGCTTCCTTCCTGTCCCTATACAAATTGGCAAAAAAAGAGAACGATTAGTGGTTACTGGAACAGCTCTTTTGTGGACCTTGATAGTAACAGCTAATGATGATGATGATGATGATGATGATGAAAGACTAATCTGGCTGTCCCTGTAGCATACACCGTCCTTTCCCTTTCTCTAAACTAACAAAAGACACTCAGGCTGCTGCAAGAATCAGCAGCACAGCAAACCTATCAACACCTAACACCTATACCAGTCCTGAAAAGAACTTTTGTGTACCAAATAGCTAGTGGTTTATCTCTCCCTACTCCACACAGGAACCTGTCCCTATCTTAACAGAAGAAAGAATGTAAAATGGCCACCGGATCGGGTGTATTTATAGGTTAGGGGGAATGTACAAGTGTCCATGTGCTGTCATGTCTCAATTGGCTGTCCTGTATCACATGATAAACGTGTCACCAAAGGTTAAAGTTCTTGTATACATTAAACACGTAAGTCCGCCGCGGCGAACGACGGAAAAAGGCGTTCGAACGTGCGGACCGCGAATGTCGGAAATTCGCCGCGAAACGACCGCCGGGCGAACCGTTCGGCCATCACTACTCTTTAACTTAGCTAGGGTCCACTTTAACCTGAATCTACCAAAAGGGTAAAGTCTTGTGAGTAACATTACAAAGTTTCCAGTCAGGTAAGGGAGGAGATTAATGTTTAGGCAGATTCAGCCAGGGGAAAGCATTATACACTAATAAGTACAGCAATTAAAATAGATTGGCCAAATGTGTGTTGGTGTGCCATTCAGAATGCTTGAATGTAAGCAATGCAGGACTCCTAGACCCCCATGGTGATGTCTCTGCCCCCCTCTCCTACTGGCCAGTCGCAAAATGAAGCCTTGGGCTGTGTGTTTTGTGAATGGCCTGAAAAATGGAAGGTGGAGAAGTGAGACCTCCAGAGCTTATCCCTGAGTGGGCTGGAAATACAGTGGGAGCTGTCCTTCCCTCAACATGTAAACAAGAAGATTTGACTAATATATAAAAAGGACTGCATGATGGGGGGTGGCTTTTTAGGGAACAATATGTATACTTGGAACTCTAGTCCTTTTTTTTCCAAGAAACTCAAAAGCAAAAATGTAATATATTGTAGTCTATTAGTCCTTAGATGAAATGACTTAATTCGTTTTCTTTTTTTGGGCTTTTCTGCCTTTATTTTGAATCCTTGATCCTTGAATATTGATCCTGTCCATAACACACTCCCTATCCTAAAGTGACAATAATCATGATTGTACTATATCTATAGATGAGCAGCAAGGGTAATGCACAGAGCAGTCCCCTACCTCCTCTTTGGTGGTCCCCCACCAGTGCTATCTGCTACTTCTTCATTCAAGTGCCCCCTTAACTTTCTATGGGGGCACCTGTGTGGGCACACTCGTGAGCCACACTTTGTGCTTCTATAGACACACACAGCAACAGTAAACAACAGGAGTTTGACTGACAGCAGCAGGAGACTGTGGCTCCCACTGCTGCTTGTGTTTCCTGTGAGACCAGGAAGTGAAGGGAGAAGAGCTGCAGCTGGGACAGCGCTGGGGCAGCGAGACAAGCCAGGTAAGGCTTATGGGATGGGGGGGGGGGGGCAAAAGGTAGTGGGCAATTTCTTTTTACTTTACTTTAAAGCTAATGGTTAAGGTGTGTGGGTGATCAAGTTACCCTGCTTTTAACACTGAAACCCATGCAACAAGAACTACATGGAGCTGGTGAACCTAATGTTCTTTATACCAGAAACCAATGTCCTAGCACTTCAGAATACCAAAACCTAGCTTGTCACCCACCATGCCTATTAAAGCAAATGCAAAGCCAATCACTAAAATCTCATGCCTTTACAATTTTAATGTGATATTCAAAAGTAATTTTTAGCCTTTTTAAAGGTACTGTATATCTTTCTTTAATACCTGATAATCCTGCCATGAAGTTCCTTCTTCAGATACTTCCTGCTATGGGGTGGTAATACCCTCTTGATGGCTCTCAATTACTTGTCCGTGTTGCCCTCCTTTCACATACATGCATGTTTCGCTGTTGTCATCATCAGCAACCCTCACCTAAAGTAAGATTTGCAGCTGCTGCTGGAGTGCTTACATGTAAAATGAAAATAGCTGTAAAGAGTCTGGATGAGATCAGCAACACTGAGATGCAACAAGGAAAAAAAAGGGGAAACCGTTTTCTAAGCCAAAAATGGCAATTGTCTGTAATGCACAGTGCTTTTTAGCAAGCCACATATCATACTGCTAGGGTTTAGATTAACATGAAAGTATATTGTATAGCACATACAACAATATTGTACTCGATGTTCCCTTACAGAAATAGTTAACTTGTTCTAATAACTATAATTATCCTTCAGAAATAGACTATGCTTTGTAGATTAATTAGAGCACCAAAGATGAAACAAAATTAATTTATAAAAGAAGTCACAGGCATTTATACAGCAACTAGTACACTTTTATCCACAAATATGAATGTTTGATGTGTAAAATGTTTTAGGTGGAAGTATGTAGGAGAGTTACATTTTTAAAACATTATCAGTTTAATTTGCACTAGCATTTCCTATACATCTTGTAGAATAGGTGTTCACAGCCTATGAGCCACAAACCTAGGTGGGAGCTCCAGCATCCATCTCTGGGGTCTTCATAGTATTAGACATATGTTGTGTAGCGCACCCCATGTAGGAGCCTCTGATGAATAAGGACCCCCCGCCCTGCACAGCCAGGCACACCGAATCTTCACAGTATCCCAGAGTCATGAAACAGTCCAGTGCTTGTTTTTATGTTTTTATTCAGGGGATACAACTTGGATAGGGAAATTATGGGATGCCCACTGGATTTCAGAAACTTTAGGGACAACTCTTTATATACAGTCTATACCAGGGATATGTAATTAGCGTACCTCCAGCTGTTGCAAAACTACAAGTCCCATCATGCCTCTGCCTCTGGGTGTCATGCTTGCGGCTGTCAGAGTCTTGCTATGCCTCATGGGAGTTGTAGTTCTGCAACAGCTGGAGGTCCGCTAATTGCATATCCCTGGTCTATACTGTATACACTCCTCTCTCTTCATACAGAACTCACTTGCTTGCAGAAAAAGAACACAGACTCAGCTGGACACTTTAATAATCCTGGAAAAAAAGGAGCAACAGCCAGAGCTTGTAGTAAAAAGCCCTTTACAGGCAGGGCCCCCAGGCCCCTTGGGTAGTGTAGTAAATGTCAATGTCCAGCATCCATCCCCATGGCTACTGATCCCAGCACCACCTCTTCAGGCACTGCCAGCCCATCTGGCTGCAGCTGCCCCTTTCCTAGCCCACCTGGTTAATTCCCACAGTCCTCTCAGGCTGTCACACTCATCAGCCACCAAACTACTTCTTCTGGGGATCTCCTGGACATACTAGCTGGCTCCTGCTGTCCTCATTCTTGCTCCCATGCCTCTGGACAGGACTCTTCCCTGTGTTGATCCACCCAGCACCCCAGCCTGAAGTCAATCCCCCCCCCTCAGACTAGGGGGCTACCTTCAAGGGCCACAACAGTCTCCTCAGCACGCCATCTCCAGCTTCTACACGACTGCCCCCCTGCTGGCATGATCTTTAGTATTTAAGAGGTGCACCCCCCCCCAGCCAGCCCATTTGGCTTGGGAATGGCTCAGGCCCTCATCAATGCTCCAGGCTGCTGCTCCCATTCATCTGGAATCTTCTCCAAGGTTCCAGCAAGTAGGGGGAGGTACCAGAGGTGCTGCCTGATGAGTCATCCAGCCTCCCTGAGTCAATCACCCTGACCCAGATTCAGCCCAAGCCAAACAATTTACCTGCACTACAAACTATATACTACGCTAGAGGGTGCTACATTTTCATGCTACTGGGACATGCTTTTCTGAGGTCGTATAGCCAAGGCACACTTAAACTTTACTATCCTTTTATGAGTGAGGACCTGGTTTTGACAGCTACCCTTCCCCACTTTTGGAAGACCTTGCTGCAGCGAGATCCCTTGGAAGTTCAGCCCCCCGACTTGTGGTGCAACTTGTGCTCTGAGGATCTTGGGGGGAGCTCTTTCCTGACCTGCTGGGCTGCATGCTCACGTAAGGGTCTGGTATGGATCTTGGCGGGGACCCCTCGCCATTTAAAAAAATATTTTGGCATGGGCACCCCCCCAAGATCCATACCAGGCCCTTTGAGTCTGGTATGGATTTTGAACCTCATGCCAAAATAGAAAAAAAAACTGCATGGGGTCCCCCCAAAATCCATACTAGACCCTTATCTGAGCATGTAGCCCAGCACGCCCTCAACATGGGAGGTGTTGGTGCTTTGGGGCAGGGGGGCTCTGCCCCTCCCACCCCAATGCATCTTGTTCCCAACAACCCTGGGCTGTGGTTGTCATGGTCTGCAGGCAGGGGGGTTGTTGGAATCTGGAAGCCCTCTTCAACAAGTGGGCCTCCAGATCATGCCCCCCCCCCATGTGAATGAGTATGGATACTCCTACACTTTCACCCCAAATAAAGGCAGTGTCATGTAAATAAAAACAAGAGACAGTTTTGACAAGTCCTTTATTAAAAATCTTCTCCGGTCTTCTTCATTCTTCAGAGCTGGCAAAAAATACGGGAGACAGCGTAGGAGGAGGACCGGGTCAGCGGCAGAGAAGACATAAGCAGCGGAGAAGACAGAAGCAGAGAAGACCGGAGGAAGAAGACTGGACGAAGAAGATCGAAGGATGAAGACCAGAGGAAGAAGACTGGAGGAAAGGAAGTTTTTTTAATAAAGGACTTGTCAAAACAGTCTCTTGTTTTTATTTACAATACACTGACTTTTTTGGGGTGAATGGGTAGGTGTATATGCATACTCATTCACATGGGGGGCCGGGATCTGGAGGCCTCCTTTTTAAAGGGGGCTTCCAGATTGAGATAAGCCCCTGCCCGCAAACCCCGACAATCACAAAACAGGGTTGTCGGGAAGAGGCCCTTGTCCCCATCAATATGGGGACAAGGTGCTTTGGGGTGGGGGGCCCAGAGCCCTAAATTTCCCACACCCCACATGTTGAGGGCATGTGGCCTGGTATGGTTCAGGAGGGGGGGGCACTTGCTTGTCCCCCCCTTTCCTTACATGCTGTTTTTTTTTCCATTTTGGCGTGGGGTTTTCTTTCAAGATCCATACCAGACTCAAAGGGCCTGGTATGGATCTTGTAGGGGACACCATGCCATTTTTTTTCTTTGCTGTGGTGTTCATCCTGATCCGACTTAGATGCAACTTCTACTCAAATCAATGGGCTGAAAATAAGGGAACCATTGATTTTGAATAGAGGCAAAGAAACGCTGCTAAAAGCTAACCCAACTAAACGCAATTAACGGCAATGCAAAAAGCTACTAAAAGCGTGTTTTTACAGCCGCTTTTTTCTTGGGGTTGGTAGTGGCCTCGCAGCTCCTTTTTTCTAATGCCCCATGTACATGAGGCCTTATTACACAAACTGTGTGTATCTGAAGATTTAATAAAATAGATAAATATTCTCAAAATAGAATTACTGAAACTGATGGTTTGCACTGCCGTAGACCTAGCAGGTAGATTGTTGCCTGTCAATCACTAATAGATAGGATAAAAATAACAGCGTTGAAAAAAGTGAATATAAGACACATGCACATATCAAATAAATGTAAATACAACATTCAACATGTACTGTGCAATGATTGATTGATAGATAGATAGATAGATAGATAGATAGATAGATAGATAGATAGATAGATAGATAGATAGATAGATAGATAGATAGATAGTAATATAATGTGATATTTGATTACTATGTTTCTGGCCTTTGCCACTTGTAAATAAAAAACTGGTGTGAGATTTGCATGAGCCTCAGCTGTACACAACCACACACAGCGACATGTATATCACCTATATTTCATCTTCTTTTCCATTCCTAGTGTTTCTCTTTCCTCACGCTACATTATTAAAGCAATAACCCACTTGCCAGTGACACATTGACCCAGAAAGATTCTCCAACCTCCTCATGCAGCTTGGGTGAAAATTGGCTTATAAATCATGAGTAAAACCACGTTTTTACTCTGTGCAGAAAACTATTTTGTATCCTCTTAACACCTTGAGTTCTGGAACACTTGGGTGGCTGTAATGTCCTGACTCAGAGCTGAGCTCCGATGATCTGTCAAATCTGTTTTCCAGCACTAACAAAAATATATAGATGAAGTGGAGATATTCTAATTGTTTTGAGTTCGCCTGGTTTGGATCATCGTTTTGTTATCCTATATATTGTGTACATTTGGTTATTCTGAGCTTTGCAGCTGGTAGGTTTCCATGGTCAATAATATGACTATAGAAGCTTAGACTTTTTTGGAAAATGACCTTCTAGGGGGCAGTTTAAAAGTTGACACCCCAGAGAAATAAATACATATAGCTCCTCTTAGTCTAAAGGTACCCATGAGATGATTGTTGATCCAATCAGACCAATTTTAGCCAAACTGGCAATTATTGGTATGCCTGGGATCACCAGCAAAACTTTACAGATATGCACTGATGACAAGTCCCATGGGGAAAAAACCATCAGCTCTATTGGACTTTGTTGGCCATTCACTGTTGTTTTCCCTGAGACAAGCTGGAGCTTCCCTATAGCTATAAACCTATATGTTTAGGACATCATGTCATGCTTAGGACAAGCCACCCTCCCTGGGTCTTCTAGTAAATACTCCAGTTCCCCACCCAGACAATGTGTGATACACTGGGATCATAAAGCTGCATGTCATTCTTCATTAGGGTTCACAGGGAGACCATTTATCCTTCTCACAATGAGGGCTCATGCAAAGACATGGCCCTAGGCATCCTCTTAAAGTGGCATCACAGGTCACAAAGCCAGGCTGCAGGGGATGCATAAAATGGGCTATGTGCAGGTAGTGTAGACTAGGGGAAGAATGAGTTACATTACTACTCAGTGCAGGTTTTTAAGTAAGTGAACATGTCAGACTTTTTTTCTGCATGGTAGGATCTCTCCAGGCAGTCTTTCTGCAGAGAATTCTAACTTGTTAGTGGGATCTTTCACATCAGTGTTTGCAGGGTAATTTATCCACATGTCACACTATCTTAGAGCATTCTCTACCCACACCCGCCACTAGTGTATGTATCTGCTGCCATCTACTGTCTTTATTTGTAAATGCCGGTATATATAGTATATTATGTATGCACTTCCTGACTCTGGGTTGTTGGGTTGAGGAACCCAGAAGGAGGAAGTGGAGAGAGAGAGAAAGAAAGAAAGAGAGAGTCTGAGACACATGTCCTGTCCACAGGCATATTGTAACTAGGCAAGTGCGCATGTGTTTAATAGTTTAATATTGTTGGGCATAGCTTGTGGTTGTATATATACACTCACTGGCCACTTTATTAGGTACACCTTGCTAGTACCGGGTTGGAATCCCTTTTGCCTTCAGAACTGCCATAACTCTTTGTAGCATAGATTCAACAAGGTGTTGGAAACATTTCTCAGAGATTTTGGTCATGATAGCATCACACAGTTGCTGCAGATTTGTCGGCTGCACATCCATGATGCAAATATCCCGTTCCACCACATCCCAAAGGTGCTCTATTGGATTGAGATCTGGTGACTGTGGAGGACATTGGAGTGCAGTGACCTCATTGTCATGTTCAAGAAACCAGTGGTGAGATTATTTGAGCTTTGTGACATGGTGCATTATTCTGCTGGAAGTAGCCATCAGAAGATGGGTACACTGTAGTCATAAAATGATGGACATAGTCAGCAATAATACTCAGGTTGACCATGGCGTTTAAACGATGCTCAATTGGTACTAAGGGGCCCAAAGTGAGTCATGCAAATATCCCCACCATTACAACATCACCACCAGCTTAAACCCTTAATACAGGGCAGGATGGATCCATGCTTTCATGTATTTTTCACCAAATTCTGACCCTACTATCTGAATGTCGCAGCTAGAATCGAGACTCATCAGACCAGGCAACATTTTTCCAATCTTCTATTGTCCAAATTTGGTCAGCCTGTGCGAATTGTAGCCTCAGTTTCCTGTTCTTAGCTGACAGGAGTGTCACCTCGGTGTGGTCTTCTGATGCTGTAGCCCATCTGCTTTAAGGTTCAATGTGTTGTGCGTTCAGAGATGGTATTCTCCATACCTTGGTTGTAATGAGTGGTTATATGAGTTACTGTTGCCATTTATCATCTTGAACCAGTCTGCCCATTCTCCTCTGACATCAACAAGGCATTTTCATCCACACAACTTCCGCTTACTGGATATTTTCTCTTTTTTACATTCTCTCTCTAAACCCTAGAGATGGTTGTGCATGAAATTCCAAGTAGATCCGTTTTTGAAATGCTCAGAACAGCCACTGGCACCAACAGCCATGCCACGTTCAAAGTCGATTAAAACCCATTTGTTTCCCATTCTGATGCTCGGTTTGTACTTCAGCAAGTCATCTTAATCACATCTAGATGCATAAATGCATTGAGTTGCTGCTATATGATTGGCTGCTTAGCAATTTGTGTTACCAAGCACTTGAACAGGTGTACCTAATAAAGTGGCTGGAGAGTGCTCTATATATGCTGTATATACAGTATATATCTAAAGACTAGTGCCAGAAGCATCTCTGCCCTATTGTTATTATCTCACATGCACAGTGCCTCATAGATATCTGTACATGTAGTGGTCACCTTCCGATATATTAGTAGGTGAGCCTGCTTATTGCAATTGTTGTTTTAGTTAACCCTGTCCCTTCTGGTCTAGGATTCTTTAGCTAATTTTAGCTCAAGGCTCAATAACCAGCATAGACTAGAGCCAGATTACCATTTCTGGTAGTTAGAGGTGCGGTTGCATGACAGATTAGATGGTACAAGGGAAAAAGCACCGAATAACTGACTCCAGTGTAACACCACGGTTTCTACTGATAAAAAGCTGTGTTATAGGCTGATTGGACAATGGCTAGAGGCTCTCCTCATCACCAGAGATCTTGTCTTCAGGTTGACTCATAAAAAGATGCACGCCGATCATCCTCAGGGGCCCCTGCAACTGAACTTTGCTGGAGGTATATCTCATTTAGAGTTATCCCTATTAATAACTCTAATTACCCAGGAATATCTGCACATTTGCCATCTGGGGCTGGACATTTTTTTGCACACCCCCCCCCCCCCCCCTCATGATATATGGTATAGTGGCACCATGCCAAAACAGTGGGTTTGGTCAGATTACATCAACCATCAACAGTGGGGGGGGGGGGGCTTAAAGGGCCATATGCTTTAATGACTGTGCCACAAGCGAGTATATAACAGACAGTACAAACCTCAGTATGCTAATTTTAATAAAATAAATCTGTTCTATTGCATATCCTTTACTATACACAGCTAACCTTAAGCCTCGCACACATGCTTAGTTTTTCGGGGTACCAAACGCCCATTTTTTGTGGCATGCTAGTCTCATGTCGAAAGTGAAGACGTTACTCACAATAGGAAAATTTTCATACAACAGAATACAACGTCAGAAGTGACGTAATGTGTTGAATAATTTTGTATGTATTCTTTCGTTTCTGAGTATGCCTTGCTCTTATGATTTTTTTTGTACAAAAACTGTACTAATGAAACGAAAATCAGACGTTGTGTTCACATTCGACAAAAATTGTATAGTCTACACACCCCCTCTCCTAATCTGGGACCTCCAGGCACCCCCTCACCTAGTCCAGTATCTCCCTTGTACCCTCCCATCCAGGGGCCTTTGCCAAAGCAACCCCCATTTCCTAGTCAATGGCCTCCTCTGCATCCACCCCGTAGTCCAGGGCCTCCTCTGCACTCCTTTCCCAGTCCAAGGCCTCCTTTACAGCCCACCCCAAGTTAAGAGCCTCCTCTGCACCCTGCTCTCTGGATCCAGGTCCTTTATCAGCCCCACTCCACCCCCTAGTTCAGGGTCTCCGGTGTACTCCCCTCCTATTCCAGGGCCTCCTCTACATCCCCCAGTCTAGAGCCTCCTCTGCACCCTGCTCTCCGATTCCAGGTACTTTATCAATCCCACTCCACCCCCTAGTTCAGGGCCTCCGGTGTATTCCCCTCCTAGTCCAGGGCCTCCTCTGCATCCCCCAGTCCAGAGCCTCCTCTGCACCCCCCAGTCCAGGGCCTCCTCTGCCCCCACCCAGTCCAGGGCCTCCTCTGCACCCCCCAGTCCAGGGCCTCCTCTGCCCTCCCAGTCCAGGGCCTCCTATGCAACCCCCAAGTCCAGAGTCTCCTCTGTGCCACCCCCCCAGTTAAGGGGCCTCCTCTGCACACCCCCCCCCCCCAGCCCATTTCCTCCTCTGCTTCCCCATGATTTTTTTTTCATACAAAAACTGTACTAATGAAACAAAAGAGCCTCCTCTGCACCCCCGCCAGTACAGGGCCTCCTCTGCCCCCCCAGCCCAGAACCTCCTCTGCATCCCCAAAGTCCAGGGTCTCCTCTGCCCCCCTAGGTCAGGACCTCCACTGCCCCCCACTGCCCAGGGCCTCCTTCACACTTCCCAGCCCAAAGCATCCTCCACATCCCCCATCAGCCCAGGGCCTCTTCTAACCCCCGCTCCCAGTCTGGGGCCTCCTCTGCACCCCCCTCAGCACAGGGCCTTCACTGCACCCCCCAGTGAAGGGCCTCCCCTGCACCCCCCCGTCCAGGGCCTCCTCTTTACACCCCAACCCAGAATCTTCTTTGAAGCATCCCCTTCTTTGGGATGCCTCAAGAGGAAAAGACATAGGCTGTTTGGGTACTGGGCAGGACTAGGAGGGAGACCTGTCTGTCCATTACACTTGATCAGGCATCAATTACATCCTTAGAGCAGCGGTTCCCAGTGTGGTTAAGGGCAGCATCCCTGGCGGGGACCCCCTCGATGCGTCACCCGGGGCAGGCGCCCCCCCAGTTTCGGCCCTACATCTGTATGCTTTTGGTTAATGTTATCATTTAGTTGCAGTAGTTCTTCTACTCTCAATTACTTTGATTCGATTACCGGTTAATTTCCCAGGCAGGGACTCCTCTGTGTTCATAGAGGCCCAGTCCTGGGTGCAGGCACAGCCAATGTTATTATCAGACCCATTCTGGTTCTCTTATTTACTTACAAGTTTAGCACACTGTCCTGTTTGGGGAAGGCCTTTCTCATAACCCACCAAAAGAGGGCTACACTAGCCTCACAGAGAAATTGGGCAATTGGTAAAAGGTAGTGTTGTCATATACACCTCTACATGAACTAAAGTGGCAATCATGATGTGTTGAAGTGTCCCTATCCTGATGTGATATAAAAGATCAATTTTTTTTTTATATGTACTTCTGACATAATGATGTACTCTGTTCATTGCTTTCCTTCTATTTCTGCTTGCATCCTTAAATGCTACCCCCACCTTCTGGTTCTTGGATGTCTCCTTTCCCACGCATGGTCCTCAGAAGCCACCCTTGCATGCATGCTCTAAGGCAGTTGTAGGCTACTTGCTGTGTGCATCCATTAAATCCCCTCCTCATTTCTCCAAGCTCACTGAGGGACATCAGCTTGTGCCTGCACTGACATTGTGTTCCTTTGTTACTGCAATTCAGTGTATGCCCTGTTTGGGGAAGCTGCACTAAGGGACCTGGAGCTATCAGTGGTGTTTGATAAAAAAAAGTGTTTGTGCATAGTGATGGTCGAACTTCCGACGGGACGTTTCGCAAACGCGGACCGCGAACACGGCCGATAGTTCGCGAACCGTGACGTTCGCGGCGGGCCCCATTAACTTCAATGGGAGGTGAACTTTGCAAACCTACAGGTCAAATTTGCAGCCACAAAATAATTAATAGCTGTGCAAACAAAGTCCCACCACATGGCCAATGACATAACACATGTATGAGGTGAATCTGGGATCGACAACTACAAGCATTCTTTTTTTATATGTGAAATTGTTGTGACAATTCAGGACTGTGGAGCGCATGAAGGCAATGGAGGAGAGGGAAGGTCAGGGTAGGCAAAGAAGAGGGTGCAGGAGATGATCACCAGCAGTGTGACATACAGCAATGACAACTGCACCGTGATAGAGTGATCTGACACCAGCACCGTGATAGAGAGCACTGACATCAGCAGCGTGACATAAAGCACTAACACCAGCACCGTGATATACAGCACTGACAGCAGCACCGTGATAGAGAGCACTGACATCAGCAGCGTGACATACAGCAATGACACCTGCACCGTGATAAAGTGATCTGACACCAGCACCGTGATAGAGAGCACTGATATCAGCAGCGTGACATAAAGCACTAACACCAGCACCGTGACATACAGCACTGACAGCAGCAGCGTGAGAGAGAGCACTGACATCAGCAGCATGACATACAGCAATGACACCTGCACCGTGATAGAGTGATCTGACAACAGCACCGTGATAGAGAGCACTGACATCAGCAGCGTGACATACAGAAATGACACCTGCACCGTGATAGAGTGATCTGACACCAGCACCGTGATAGAGAGCACAGACATAAGCAGCGTGACATAAAGCACTAACACCAGCACCGTGATATACAGCACTGACAGCAGCACCGTGATAGAGAGCACTGACATCAGCAGCATGACATACAGCAATGACACCTGCACCGTGATAGAGTGATCTGACAACAGCACCGTGATAGAGAGCACTGACATCAGCAGCGTGACATAAAGCACTAACACCAGCACCGTGACATACAGCACTGACAGCAGCACCGTGATAGAGAGCACTGACATCAGCAGCGTGACATAAAGCACTCACAGCAGCACCGTGATATACAGCACTGACACCAGCACCGTAATATACAGCACTGACACCTGCACCGTAAGCAGCCCCAGGAGGAAGTCAGCATAGCACAGGGATGGTGGGAGCCCCTCATAATGAGCATAGCACAGGGATGGTGGGAGCCCCTCATAATGAGAATAGCACAGGGATGGTGGGAGCCCCTCATAATATGCACAGCAGAGGTACAGCCCCAGGAGGAAGTCAGCACAGCACAGGGATGGTGGGAGCCCCTCATAATAAGCAGCCCCAGGAGGAAGTCAGCACAGCACAGGGATGGTGGGAGCCCCTCATAATAAGCAGCCCCAGGAGAAAGTGAGCACAGCACAGGGATGGTGGGAGCCCCTCATAATAAGCAGCCCCAGTAGAAATATGACACCGCTCAACCTCTTCAAAGAGGAGGGTACGGGCATATAGTACGGTGTGCTTTTTTTGGACAAGGAAGTGAGCCAAATGTGTGCTCAATTAAAAAAATTGTTTATAGACATATATATGGTCTACTGGTCACATGTGTTGAATTCCTTCGAGATCCATGCCTCATTCATTTTTAGAAATGTGAGGTAGTTAACACTGTCGTGAGCTAGGCGAGTACGCTTATCGATCACGATCCCCCCTGCTGCGCTGAGCGTCCTTTCGGACAGGACACTGGATGAGGGGCAAGCCAACAGTCTGATTGCAAATTGGGCAAGCTCTGGCCAGAGGTCAAGCCTGCCCACCCAGTAGTCCAGGGGTTCATCACTCCTCAGAGCGTCCACATCGGCCGTTAACCCGATGTAGTCGGACACCTGACGGTCTAGGCATTCCCTGATGCTGGATTCGGATGACACCTGTTGATGGGTCGGCTGAAAGAATGACCTCATATCCGAAGTCACCAACACATCTTCAAACCGGCCTCTTCTTGCAGGCGTTGTTGGATTGGTACCCGCAACTCCTTCTCTGGGAGTGGGAATTGCTCCTCTGCCAGCGCACGCAAAAGCAGAATGCAGCATTTCTCGAAGCAAGGCCTGGAAGTTCTGCATTCTGACAGCCCTCTGTGACGGCGGTAACATTTCTGCCATTTTGTGTTTGTACCGGGGGTCTAAGTACGTTGCCACCCAGTACTGGTCCTTGACCCTTTTGGTTTTTATACGGGGGTCCCTATTAAAACACTGGAGCATGAAGGCCCCCATTTGCACTAAAGTGGAAGCGGTGTGGTGGCCTGGCTCCTGCTCATCATCCAGGATAATGTCGTCCTCTTCATTCTCCTCTCCCCATCCACGCACAACAACAGGGATCCCAGAAAGGTTTAAAGCATGCTCTTCTTGCTCCTCCTCATCCGCCCCGGCACCATCCTCCTCTGACTCCTCTTCAGACTCCTGTTGTTGACTTGTCTCAGATAGAGTAGCCCCCCCCCTGGGAATTCATCCAGCATTGCGACTTCCTCATCTTCCCGCTCCTGCTCCTCCACAGCTTGATCAATGACACGATGCAATGCACACTCCATAAAGAAGGCATAAGGTACCATGTCACTGATGACGCCATGGCTGCGACTGACCAGTTTGGTGATCTCCTCAAATGGCCGCAGAAGTCTGCATGCGTCGCGCATGAGCAGCCACTGGCGCGGTGAAAAAAAAACCAGCTCCCCAGAACCTGTTCTGCCGCAGAGTTCATACAGGTAGACGTTAACTGCACGTTTCTGCTGGAGCAGCCTATCAAGCATATAGAAGGTTGAGTTCCATCGCGTCGGGCAATCGCAAATAAGACGTCTGACCGGCAGATTGTGTCGCCACTGAACGTCAGCAAGGCGAGCCATGGCCGTGTAAGATCTTCTGAAATGGGCCGAGATTTTCCTTGCCTGCCGCAAGATGTCCTGGACCCCAGGGTATTTGACAACGAATCGCTGCACGACCAAGTTTAAGACGTGTGCCATGCATGGCACGTGCGTCATTTTGCCCTCTATCAATGCGCTAAGCAGATTGGCACCGTTGTCACACACCACTTTACCAACTGTCAAATTGAGCGGTGTTAGCCACTGATCTGCCTGTGAACGCAAAGCTGAAAGGACTGTCGCGCCAGTGTGGCTCTTGGCTTCCAGGCACAACAGACGCAGCACGGCATGGCAACGTCTCACCTGGCATGTCGAATAGGTTCTGGGGAGCTTGGGCGGCGTAGTGGAAGAGATGCTAGCAGCGGAAAATTAGGAGTCAGACGAGGAGGAGAGGGAGGAGGATGGAGTAAGTGGAGGAGGAGAAGAAGGGCCAGGCCTGCATGCAATTCGTGGCGGTAAAACCAGATCTACACGGGTGCCACGGGTTACATGCTTGACGGCTGTCAGAAGGTTCACCCAGTGGGCAGTAAAAGTGATATACCTTCCCTGCCCGTGTTTGCTAGACCACGTGTCTGTGGTCAGATGTATCTTGGCACCGACACTGTGTGCCAGAGATACATTCACTTGCCGCTGAACATGGCCATATAGCTCTGGGATGCCGTTCTCTGAGAAATACTTCCTTCCTGGGACCTTCCATTGTGGTGTTCCAATGGCCACGAATTTGCGAAAGGCCTCCGAGTCCACCAGTTTATATGGCAGTAGTTGGCGGGCTATCAGTTCTGACAAGCCAGCCGTCAACCGTTGGGCAAGAGGGTTATTAGGCGTCATCATTTTTTTACGCTCGAACATTAGGCCCACGGAAGCCTGCCTTTTTGCAGAAAAACGTGAGCTTGGCGTGATGGAAGGTGGAGTGGAGGACAATTGTGAGGAGAGAGGAGAAGGAGAAGTAGAAGACGAGGCTGGACAGTGAGAGCCTGGAGTGTGGCTTTGTGTCTTCCGTTGCTCCCACTGGGCTCGGTGATGGCTGCTCATGTGCCTTCTTAAGGCGGTCGTCCCTAGGTGAGTGTTGGGCTTACCGCGACTAATGCGTTGACTGCAAAGATTGCAGATGGCAACGCTATTGTCAGCAGCGCACACGTTAAAAAAAGCCCACACTGCGGAGCCATGTGCTGGTGTCCTGGGAGCGCCAGATGTGACCGTACATGGTCGATGACTCGCTCCTGATACATTTGCAGTCTGCTTTGTCTCTCCTGTGCAATGTAAGTTATTCCTGCTTCTCCTCCCTATCTGCTGGTCCATATCTCCCTCTGAACTCTCCTCCTCTTCCTATCTTGTGGGCACCCATGTGACATCACTAGACACGTCATCATCGACGTCACCTCCCCCACCGCTATAAGTAGAGATCTCGGAGTAGGCAGCAACACCAGGGACCAACCTCCTCCTTGGGCTGATCTGGGTACTGTCGTCAGACTGCTGAGTAGCGGTTGTTGCTACCTCCTCTTCCTGATCCAATACCAAGATTGGCTGCGCATCAGAAATGTCTTGATATGGATCAGAAAATAATTCCTGTGACTCAAGTGGAAGGTATGTGGTGGTGGTGGTGTTGTTGGTGGTAGTGTCTTTGGGGGTGCACATAGCAGAGAGTGAAGAAGAGGGTGCAGATCGAGAGGATGAGGAGGGTGCAGAAGAGTAAGGCTGAGTGAGCCACTCAACCAAGTCTGGTGCGTCCTTTAAAGTAATTGAACGCACCTTCTGCAACTTCCCACTTTGGCTCAAGCCTGTTGCTCCTGCCCTACCATTACCACCCCTGCGGAAGGGCCTGCCTTTTCCTCTGCCTGTCATTTTTTAAATGACCCTGTCACAAACTCTCAGTCCCTATACTGATAAAGGACTGCTGCAGTATAGGACAGCGGTCAGCAGTAGTGCACCTCAACCCTATGTATTGTGGACCTATACCAGTCCTTATGGAATAGCAGACTGTACCTCACTCAACCCTATGTACTGTAGCACCCTAGACCTTACCAGTCCTTATAAGGACCTTTGTGGAACAAGTAGGTTGTGAATGATTAGCAGACTGTACGTCAGTCCCTATACTGATGAAGGACTGCTGCAGTATAGGGCAGCGGTCAGCAGTAGTGCACCTCAACCCTATGTATTGTGGACCTATACCAGTCCTTATGGAATAGCAGACTGTACCTCACTCAACCCTATGTACTGTAGCACCCTAGACCTTACCAGTCCTTATAAGGACCTTTGTGGAACAAGTAGGTTGTGAATGATTAGCAGACTGTACGTCAGTCCCTATACTGATGAAGGACTGCTGCAGTATAGGGCAGCGGTCAGCAGTAGTGCACCTCAACCCTATGTATTGTGGACCTATACCAGTCCTTATGGAATAGCAGACTGTACCTCACTCAACCCTATGTACTGTAGCACCCTAGACCTTACCAGTCCTTATAAGGACCTTTGTGGAACAAGTAGGTTGTGAATGATTAGCAGACTGTACGTCAGTCCCTATACTGATGAAGGACTGCTGCAGTATAGGGCAGCGGTCAGCAGTAGTGCACCTCAACCCTATGTATTGTGGACCTATACCAGTTCTTATGGAATAGCAGACTGTACCTCACTCAACCCTATGTACTGTAGCACCCTAGACCTTACCAGTCCTTATAAGGACCTTTGTGGAACAAGTAGGTTGTGAATGATTAGCAGACTGTACGTCAGTCCCTATACTGATGAAGGACTGCTGCAGTATAGGGCAGTGGTCAGCAGTAGTGCACCTCAACCCTATGTATTGTGGACCTATACCAGTCCTTAAGGAATAGCAGACTGTACCTCACTCAACCCTATGTACTGTAGCACCCTAGACCTTACCAGTCCTTATAAGGACCTTTGTGGAACAAGTAGGTTGTGAATGATTAGCAGACTGCAGCAGAAGGGCAGCAGTCAAGTATAATATTCTTTCTATATTTGGAAGAAAGAATATTATACGTGTACAAGCCTATTACCATACCAGTCCTGAAAAGAACCTTTGTGGACCTAATAGTAACAGCTACTGATTAAACTGACTGTCCCTCACTGCCTCACACACAGCTTCCTGCCTGTCCCTATATAAACTGACAAAACAGAGGCTGCTGGAACAATAACTTGAATAGCCCTTCTGTGGACCTAATAGTTACAGCTAATGATTAAACTGACTGTCCCTGCAGCACACAGCGTCCTGTCCCTTTCTCTGCACTGACAAAAGACACTCAGGCTGCTGCAACAATCACTAGCACAGCACTGCCTCAAACCTATATCCTGAACTACACCTAACACCTATACCATGATACCAGTCCTTAACCACTTGCCGACCGCCGCACGACAATGTACGTCCTATTTTTGAAGAGGGATATCTCGGTAACGGCAGCAGCTGCTGCCACAACCGAGATATCCATCTCTTCAGGCAGCGGTCGGCTATACGATAACGGTGGTCTCCGCGGTGGATTCACCGCGAGATCACCGCTATCGGCGGCGGGAGAGGTGCCACCCCCCCTCCCGCCGCCCTCCCGCACCTTCCGCCGCTTACCGGAGCCGTCGGTAGCGGCGGAGGCGATCGGGTCCTTTCATCTGCTGGGCATAGAGACAAGTGAGGCTAAGATGGCCCCCACTCGTCTCTATACCATAGGAGGGCTGAAGCGACGTCAAAACGTCACTTTCGCCCATACCTCTTAAAGGTATATTTTTTCTTAAATGTCAGATTTTCTTTTTTTTTTTTTTGTTGCATTTTAGCCCAAATATGAGATCTGAGGATTTTTTGACCCCAGATCTGATATTTAAGAGGACCTGTCATGCTTTTTTCTATTACAAGGGATGTTTACATTCCTTGTAATAGGAATAAAAGTGATCCATTTTTTTTTTTTTTTTAAACAGTGTAAAAATAAATAAAATCAATTAAAATAAATAAGAAAAAAATTTTTTTTTTAAAAAACACCCCGTCACGACGAGCTTGCACACAGAAGCGAGCGCATATGTGAGTAGCGCCCGCATATGAAAACGGTGGTCAAACCACACATGTGAGGTATCGCCGCGATCGGTAGAGCGAGAGCAATAATTCTAGCCCTAGACCTCCTCTGTAACACAAAAAATGCAACCTGTAGAATTTTTAAAATGTTGCTTATGGAGATTTTTGAGGCTAAAAGTTTGACGCCATTCCACGAGCGGACGCAATTTTGAAGCGTGACATGTTGGGTATCAATTTACTCGGTGTACCATTATCTTTCACAATATAAAAAAAATTGGGCTAATTTTACTGTTGTCTTATTTTTTTATTCAAAAAAGTGAATTTTTTCCAAAAAAAGTGCGCTTGTAAGACCGCTGCGCTAATACGGTGTGAAAAAAAGTATTTCAATGACCGTCATTTTATTCTCTAGGGTGTTAGAAAAAAAACAATATAAAATATTTGAGGGTTCTAAGTAATTTTCTAGCAAAAAAAACTGTTTTAAACATGTAAACACCAAGTCTGAAAAAGAGGCCTGGTCCTTAAGTGGTTAAAAGAACTTTTGTGGACCTAATATATAGCGATTTGGGTCACTGAAGTCTCTCCCTGCTCCACACAGCAACCTCTCCCTATAGTGACAGAAGAAAGAATGTAAAATGGCCACCGGATCGGGTCTATTTATAAGTTAGGGGGAATGTCCAAGTGTCCATGTGCTGTAATGTCTCAATTGGCTGTCCTGTACCCCATGATGGATGTGTCATCATAGGTCAAAGTTCTTTTAAACAGTAAACACGTAAGTCCGCCGGGCGAACGACGGCAATAGTCCGCCGAACGGGCGGACCGTGAACAGCCTAAATTCGCCGCAAAACGACCGCCGGGCGAACCGTTCGGCCATCCCTATTTGTGCACCTATATGAATTAAATTATATACTGGATAATGTTACCATGGGTTCCTAAGATCCATTATTTAAAAAAAGTGAGAGCATTTAATACTACTTTAAAGCTGAACTCTAGGCAAAGAGCTAAATACACAGATGAAACAGATACTCTATATTGGAGCAGTTTAATCTGCCAAAGAAGTTGTATCCCTGTCCATCCAGTCCTGAGCTTTATACAGCCCACTTACACAGCGCAGCGATGTGGATAACATAAGTTACAGTTAGCAAAAACAGTTGTGTCCTTTCTCCATTCTTAGCCCACAGCTTATTTTGTTATATTATATATCTTTTTTCATCATATATATTTGTAGGTACAAATCACAACATAAGAATATGCAGTAGGGCGCATAGGAGCCTTGGGTATAGTCAATTATATACCTATAGGTCTTAACATAGATTGCCATATTAGATATTGAAATATAATTGCAAATATATTTTAAGAAATTAAGTATTAAAAACAATGACTAATGTGAAGAAAAGAAAAAAAAAGGAAAAGAGGGGAACAAACAACATGGGCCTGTAGACGAGATATCCAATTCTGTATAAAACAATAGGGATTTTGAGATCAAGTGGATGAATTCTAGGTTACTAAGGTTGCGGAGGTCGTCTTCCTCTGCAAAATTAACTCCTAGCTCCCTTTCCCATTCCAGGAAATAAGGTTTATCTAAAATGATCTTGGTTAAGAGAAAATTGTAATGAAGGGAGACAGTATGTGTAGGAGGATTGAGTTGTGTACAATAGAGATTTGAAAATGTTGAGGGAAAGGTTGGGGTCGCCTTTTGTTTTTAATGAATAATAAAAATTACAGAGTTGGAAATACAATAGCCACCTACTCGGATAACAATGCAAAAACTCATTTAGTTGTGTCAAAGGTTTCAGGCCAGTTGAATCAGTAACATCGGCTATTAACCACTTAAGGACCGAGCCTCTTTTTAAAATGTGTTGTTTACAAGTTAAAAACATTTTTTTTTGCTAGAAAATTACTTAGAACCCCCAAATATTATAAAAAAAAATTCTAACACTCTAGAGAAAAAAATGGCGGTCGTTGTAACACTTGCGGTGACACACCATATTTGAGCAGCGGTCTTACAAGCGCTCTTTTTTTGGAAAAAATACACTTTTTTGAATTAAAAAATAAGACAACAGTAAAGTTAGCCCAATTTTTTTTTTTATCTTGTGGAAGATGTAAATGTTACGCCAAGTAAATTGATACCCAACATGTCGCGCTTCAAAATGACGCCCGCTCGTGGAATGGCGACAAACTTTTACCCTTAAAAATCTCCATAGGCGACGTTTAAAAAATTCTACAGGTTGCATGTTTTAAGTTAAAAAGGAGATCTAGGGCTAGAATTATTGCTCTCACTCTACTGATCATTGTGGTGGTGTGGTTTGAACACCATTTTCATATTCGGGCGCTACTCATGAGCTCGGTGGGATGGGGAGCATTTAAAAAAAAAAAAAATTCTTATTTATTTTACCTTTTATTTTTAATTTTTACACTGTTTTAAAAAAAAAAAAAAATTGTGTTACTTCTATTCCTATGACAAGGTATGTAATCATCCCTTGTAATAGGAAAAAAAGCATGACAGGACCTTTTAAATATGACATATGGGGTCATATTTATGACATATGGGGATCTCGTATTTACACTAAAATGCAATCAGAAAAAAAAATGGCATTTAAAAAAATAATTGAAAAAAATGGCCCTTTAAGAGCTATGGGTGGAAGTGACGTTTTGACGTTGCTTCCGCCCAGCAATGTTATGGATACTACGGTGTATACTCGTCTCCATACCCAGCAAGGGGTAACATCCGATCGCCTCTGCCGCTGCCGACGGAGCCGGTAAGTGGCGGAGGGCACACAAGAGTGGTGGGAAGGGTGGCCTCTCTCCCGCCGCCCATGAAAGGGATCTTGCTGCAAATCCACTGCAGAGGCAACTCTTATCGGAAAGCGGACCGCTGGCTGAAGAAGAGGGTGCCAGGGTTATGGCAGCTAGCTGCTACCAAAACAATAATATTAATCTTCAAAGTTAGGACGTATTTCGGCGTGTGCGGCGGCCCAGAAGTGGTTAAGAAATGGGTTTTAAAAGTGGCAAACGAGAGAGGTGCCTTTGGTCACAACACTGGGGGGAATTCAGGATGAACTATAAGTGGCGTTAGAGGGCATATACACATTTTTGTATCCTGAGATACCTTGAGAAACCATGCAGCTTGCAGGCAACACTATTGTTGGCGTCTCTAAAAATGAACATGTATCTGTGTATATAATTAATATTAAGTATTTACGGTGCCTTGAAAAAGTATTCATACCCCTTGAAACTTTCCACATTTTGTCATGTTTTATCCAAAACTGTAAATGTATTTTATTGGTGTTTTGTGATAGACCAACACAAATTGGCACATAATTGTGATGTGGAAAGAAAATTATAAATGTTTTTCAAAACTTTTTACAAATAAATATCTGAAAAGTGTGGCATGCATTTGTATTCAGCCCCCTTTACTCTGATACCCCTAACTAAAATTTATTGGAACCATTTGACTTCAGAAGTCATCTAATTAGTAAATAGAGTCCTCCTAAGTGTAATTTAATCTCAGTATGAATACAGCTGTCCTGTGAAGCCCTCATAGGTTTGTTAGAGAACCTTAGTAAACAAACAGCATAATGAATGCCAAGAAACACACCAGACAGGTCAGGGATAAAGTTGTGGATAAGTTATAAAAAAATATCCCAGCTATGAACATCTCACAGAGCACTGTTCAATCCATCATTCAAAAATGGAAAGAGTATGGCACAACTGCAAACCTACCAAGACATGGCCGTTCACCTAAACTGACAGGCCAAGCAAAAAGAGCATTCATCACAGAAGCAGGCAAGAGGCCCATGGTAACTCTGCAGGAGCTCAGAGAATCATCTGTGCACAGGACAGCTATTAGTTGTGCACTCCAAAAATCTGGCTTTTATGGAAAAGTGGCAAGAAGAAAGCCATTGTTGAAAGAAAGCCATAAGAAGTCCTGTTTGCAGTTTGCGAGAAGCCATGTGGGGGGGAGGGGGGGGGCAGTAAACATGTGGGAGGTGCTCTGGACAAATTAGACCAAAATTGAACTTTTTGGACTAATAGCAAAACGCTATGTGTGGCAGATAACAAACACTGCACATCACCCTAAATAGACCATCCCCACCGTGAAACATTGTGGTGGCAGCATCATTGTGTGGGGATGTTTTTTTTTCAGTAGGGACAGGGAAGATGGATGAAGCCAAATACAAGGGCAATAGAGAAAAACCTGTTTGAGTCTGCAAAGGACCTGAGACTGGGGCAGAGGTTCACCTTCCAGCAGGACAACAACCCTAAACATACAGCCAGAACTGCAATGGAATGGTTTAGATCACAGCATATATATGTGTTAGAATGGCCTAGTTAAAGTCCAGACCTAAATCCAATTGAAAGTCTGTGACAAGACTTGAAAATTGCTGTTCACAGACGCTCTCCATCCAATCTGACAGAGCTTCAGCTATTTTGCAAAGAAGAATGGGCAAACATATTTCACTCTCTAGATGTGCAAAGCTGGTACAGACATACCCAAAAAGACTTGCACCTGTAATTGCAGTGAAAGGTGGTTCTACAAAATATTGACTGGGGGGGCTGAATACAAATGCAACCCACACTTTTCAGATATTTATTTGTAAAAAAAATTGAAAACCACTTATCATTTTCCTTAAACTTCACAATTATGCGCCACTTTATGTTGGTGTAGCACATAAAATCCCAATAAAATACATTTACATTTTTGGTTGTAACATGACAAAATGTGGAAAATTTTAAGGGGTATGAATACTTTTTCAAGGCACTGTACCTGTGAAAAGTATATTTATTGGGTTTTTTTCGCTATGGTTTAAATAAATGTAGAAAAATATTATGTTGAAAATCACTGCACATTCCCTTTTATAAATATCGTATGGATGTAACTGGAACACATCATCCTCCAAATAACTTTTATTTAGAACACATGTAGCAAAAGTCTTTCATAAATAGGCATTTTACTGCATGCTGCCATATCTGTTACCAGCTCTGGTTGTAAGGCTAGTGATTTTGGATGTTAAAGCAGTTCTAAAACAATTTTTATTTTTCCTAAAATTAAAAATGTGTTATAGTTACCTGCTCTGTGCAATGTTTTTGCACAGAACAGCCTCTTACCTCCTGTTCTGGAGTCTCCTCCTCTTCCGCAGGTTCCCCCACAGCAAGCCTCTGGCTATAGGGATAATTGTGAGGGCACACTCCCAAGCTAGGCTGTGTTTCCATAGACAAATACGGCAAGGCTTTACCCCGCCCTCCCAACAAGATTTGACAGGAGCAGGAGGAACGACTCCCTCTGCTAACGGCAAAGCCTATGACCAGGAAGAGCAGAGAAGAGCCGCTGCAGAAGGAACAATGGACTCAGGTAAGTATTTGGGGGGAGGGGGGTTGTTGCTGTGGGAACTGCTATTGAATTTTTTTTTTGTTACCTTAATGCAAAGATTGCATTACGGTAAAAAACATTATGCCTTTAGAATCACTTTAAATAACAATATCCCCCAAAAAGTATAGGTATGATGGAAGTTGACCTGTCCTTCACCAGTAGGCCACAACTGACTCATGAACTTCACCAGCAAGGCTTATGGATTCTACTGTTGAATATTGGCCCTTAATAGCAAGAGACAGAGAAAGCCAGAGAACTCCATCATTCACAAAGATATCAGTTTATAAGGCATAAAGGTAATTATCCATCATGAGTGGAGATGGAAGGCAGGTGCCAAGTCACTAAATTGCTTTTGGACCTGGACTTTGGACCAACACTTTTAGAGTACTAGAGGGGCGAAGAAATCAATCTGCAACATATCCCCCCCGGGCCCCCACATACCCTCCTTGGGCTAGATTAAGTTTTTGTCATCCCGAATTTGACCTATTCAGGATTCTCTAATTGGCAACATGGGAGGTTGGCCTTTCCCAAATCCAAATCTTTGCTAAGTTAACATTTAGCACACTCATTAAAGGAAATTCCCTTGCAAAGTTTGCCTTTTTGCCTTTAGTAAATCAACTCCTGAGTTCTACGTTATAAGTATCAAATGGCTTATTTACTCCATGAATAGTAAATACGTGTACCATTGTGCTTGTGCTGGAAATGTATTAAGATATAAGGTAAGATATAATAAAGCCCTTTTGAAATAGGTGCCCTGCTGAATTGAAGCCAAACATTACTGATGTCACATTTTTGACATCCCTGTCCATTCAGTTTTTTCCATCTGGACCTTAACTGACCCATGTTAGGTCTATGGGCAATGGGATATAACAGGACGTACATCCACTTCCATCCAACTACCTCAAATCCATCACATTTAGGTCCTAAAAAACAGAGGACATTTGCTGTTTTTTTGTGGGTTTTTTTTTTTTACCTAAATGAACTTTGAGGCAATTGGATGTAAACAGAGGTACTCCCATTTTTGTTCACCTGCCCATTGACCTACACTGAGCTTCTGTTAAGATCTGCTTGAAATTGAAAAACTGTCAGGAGGATCTGTACTGAATGGGCATGTGGAAAGATCCTAATTGGTCAGGATGCTTCCCTAAATGGAAAATATAAGTAACGTGTGTAAATGCTGCCTGAGTTTTATTTGGCTCCTAATATATTTTATCGAAGTATCTGGTTACGGCACACTAGCTAAAACGGAAAAGCCCCAAAACTGAAAAATGTAGTCATGTTACAAATGACGGATGTTTTATTGTTTGTTGGATGTTATTCATCCTCGGGATCATCAGCATCCCAAGGAAAATGTGTATGTATAAGGCTATGTGCTGGCCATTCTGGAAGGGAAGGAGTTACAAGACAGTATCACTAAATAGATGAGTATATGTCCCCCTCCTTCCACCACCCCTACAGGGAAATGTTTCAAATTGAGCAATCACAGAATCCCCAGGCAATGCTTTTTATCTTGGCCTCTCTCACCTTTACCTACCTAAAGTGTGTTCCAGGAGCCGCAGGAGGTGCAGTTACCGCTAATGGAAGAGCCTGGAATACTTTTTTTCTGTTTCACATCATCTCAAAAGCATCAAGGCTGGGGATCGAGGAAATATATAGAAATAGGAAGCAGGTACAGAACAACCACATAAAGACTGTTGATCCACAGACTTCATGTGCCACCTCTGTGTTATTTACATGTTCTTCAATAGGGCCGTGTAGCTGCTGGGCCATGCGCTGGAGGCAACAGTAAACCCTACACAGCGGTCATTACTGTCAAACTCAGCAAACTATAATTTCCTCAATGTTGGTCATTAAATTAAATTTGCACTAAAAGAATATGGCGGTTGTCACTGCCTTTCTAAAAAATGCTAGTTGCCTGGCTGTCATCAAGATGGCTTCAGTGCTAACTCAGGACATTCCTGATTTGTATGCATGCTTGGGGTCAGCGAATCAGAAAGTATTGAAGCCAAAGACTGTCAGGCACAGGTATTTTTGGACAGTCCAGAAAGATGGATGTCTTTATCTATGTATTATTCTGTTTCGCGTTACTATGTAATATACATGAAGATCTCCCTCTACAAACATCACTGTTAACGCATTTCACGAACATAGATGCCTAATAAATGATAAAAAAAGTATATTGCGTTAAATGCAAAAAAAATGGCATACAGGTAATAAATGATAAACTGGTAACAATTAATAAAATTAATCAAACAGTTCCCAGTGAAAAAAAGGTGCTTGTGCTAGTGAAACAATATCCAGTGCTGTGACTTGAATAATAGATGGATGATTCTGTGCTTCCTAAGTGCTTTAAATAGAGTCCCCACCTAATAGATGTGCACTCACCCCTGGGAGTGGAACAACTATCGCTAGTTAGGTCAAATACGCGTGTGGGGCAACCCCTATGGATATCCTCTGGACCAATGATTGGCAGCGGTGAATGTTCCTCATATAAATAGATATAATAGTAAAAGCCTCATTGCGCAGTACCGTACACAAAAAATATAAAGGTATTAAACTCACATTTATGAGTGCCTAATGTCCTGGCACCCCAAAGTGAACAGCAGGCATAAGTAAATCTGTGAAATCCACCTGTTTAGTTCATACAGCTGCTGGCTCAGTGAAAGCTTGATTTCTGAATGGGTGGAAGTGTGTCACGATCAAGTGACTAAACCTCTATGCATTTCAGATTAGCCCCTCCTCAGGAAGTTAGTTCATAGATGCCTAATAGTTGTATATTTTTTGTAGCCCATATTTTATTTGGATATTAATATATCTAGACCTTTCTGCTGCCTTTGACACAGTTGACCACCTGCTCCTCCTCAGCAAATTATGCTCCCCTGGCCTCTGCGATTCTGCTTTATCCTGGTTTTCCTCCTACCTATCTCAGCGCACTTTCAGTGTCACTTACAACTCCATCTCCTCCGCTCCCCTTCCTCTTTCTGTTGGGTTACCCCAAGGTTCTGTCCTTGGGCCCCTCCTATTCTCGCTCTATACCTCTTCCCTGGGCAAGTTGATAATTTCCCATGGTTTCCAATACCACCTCTATGCCGACGACACCCAGATCTATCTCTCCACTCCTCAACTCACCCCCTCAATCTCCTCACAGATCTCCAACTTACTAAATGACATATCAGTATGGATGTCACAACACTTCCTCAAACACAATCTTTCTAAAACTGAGCTTGTTATATTTCCTCCTTCACGATCCCCCCCCCCCCCCCCCCGTGACTTCACCATTAATATCAACAGCACAGCCATTAGTAGTCCTTCCACACATGCCAGGGTCCTGGGTGTAATCCTTGACTCTGACCTCTCCTTCAGCCCCCATATCCAATCACTGGCTAAATCCTGCCGCCTTCACCTCCGCAACATCTCCAGAATTCGACCCTTCCTGACTAATGACACCACAAAGCAACTTGTTTACTCCTTGATTATTTCCCGCCTTGACTACTGCAACTCTCTCCTTAATGGCCTACCCTTACACAGGCTATCCCCCCTTCAGTCTATTATGAATGCTGACTAATACACCTCACTAATCGTTCCGTGACTGCTGCCCCTCTCTGCCAATCCCTTCACTGGCTTCCCCTACCCCACCGTGTAAAATTCAAAATGCTAACCATAACATACAAAGCCATCCACAACATCGCCCCCATCTACATCACCAACCCCATCTGCAGATATCGCCCAAATCGTCCCCTCTGCTCCTCCGAAGACCTCCTGCTTTCTAGCTCCCTTGTTACCTCCTCTCATGCTCGCCTTCAAGACTTCTCCAGAGCCTCTCCCATCCTCTGGAACTCCCTGCCCCAGTCTGTCCAATCAGCCCCTACCCTGTCCACCTTTAGGAGTTCTCTGAAAATTCATTTATTCAGGGAAGCCTATCCCACACCCACCTAACTGTTCCCGAGCTACCCCCATCAAATCATTCTCTGCAGCTACCTTTTGTACCACCACCCCTTCCCTTTACAATGTAAGCTCTACGAGCAGGGCCCTCCTGTACCTTTTGTATGGTACTGTAATTGTGTTGCCCCCCTATACATTGTAAAGCGCTGCGTAAACTGTTGGTGCTATATAAATCATGAATAATAATAATATCTATATGACTTACTATGCAATACTTTTTTCATTTGCATGTGTTAAGACACATTTTTTCCTGATATTATATTTTTGCACATAATTGCTGTTTGCAGACTTCTGGTAGTTAGTGTATATAAACACTAACAATACATTTCCTGTATTTACTCACTCTTGGTCTGTTAAATATACCATTGAATGTGTTTTATTATATCTGTTCAACAAGTGCAAAATAAAAAATAGCTGTTCCTTCAGCAATAAATCTTGTGAGCTGATAATTTCCTGTACCCTCTGTCTATTGGTTGTCTTAAATTAGAATTGTTCCCCTCTATGTCTGTGTACTGCAAAACACCTCCCCATTATGGAGAAGATAGGGAAGAGTTTTGTACTCCTAACACAGTGTTATGTAGCCCTAACACACTTACTGTCCTAGGTTGACTATGCTGCTCAGTACAGTTGTCACTCTAGGACAGGAAGGGTGTTAGAGAAAGGATTACCAAGGTTAAAATAATTACCAGACCATTGTTCCTAATTTTTACGAACAATCTAATGACTGGAATGGTACCAGCTGATTGTAGAAAAGCCAATGTAGCACCAATATTTTAAAAAGGGCCAAGATACATCCCTGGGAATTACAGACCAGTTATCTTAACAATAATAGTATGCAAGCTCTTGGCCCCTGTACACACGGTCAGAGATTCTGCCAACCAAATCTGTCGGATTTTGCCCGTCGGATTTAGTCCGACGGATTGTGTCCGAAACTGTTGCATACACACGGTCGGGCCAAGTTGGCGAAAAATCCAATCTTTCAGAACGTGATGACGTAATTTCGTTGCGATGGGACTACATTCAGGCTAGTAGCCAATAGCTTTGATGTAGGAATTTGATCTGAGCATGCGTGGCACTTGGTCCGATGAAAATGCTCTACACATGATCGGATTAGGTCCGTCCGGCCCAGTTGGTCGGGAAATATTTCCAACATGTTGGAAAATTGGGTCGGACGGAGATTCGGACGGAATCAATCCGATGCATACCACACACAGTCGGATTATCCGACGACACGGTCCGATAGAACACATTCCGACGGATTCTCCGACCGTGTGTACAAGGCTTTGGAGGGGATACTAAGGGACTATATACAAGATTTTTTCAATTTTTTTTTATATGTTTGTAGCAGCGACACTTTTGACAAAGTGTCCGCTATGTGCAAATTTAGTTTTTTCCTCAATAGTAAAGGGGTTCTGAGGGTTGATTGTGCAGGTTTAACTTTGGCCTCAGTTTGGCTGGGCTGTGTTAAGGTTTTGTCTGGTCATGTGTACAGTTAGGTGCAAATAACAGGACCAGAACCAGGCCTGGTTGGAAGTTTTGGGTATCAGCGTTCCTTGGAGCCAATCAGTGGGTGAGTCTGGCCTTCTGAGGAGTCTGGGGAAGGGTACTTAAGAGGCTGAAGTCACGTGTTCTGGGTTGTTAGTTCGTGAGGCCTGAGCTGCCTGTTCCGGACGCTGGACCGGGGCAGCCCCGCGAGGGGTGCCAGTCACGGGAGCGTATGCCGCTCCACAACATGGTCAGTTTGACTAGCCCTATTAGACCCGCATGGTCTGGGGCAAGGATCCATCTGTTCCCGAGTCTCGGAACTGGCTGGTCTGAGGCACAGTAACTGAGGGAGGATTCAAGGCATCCGTGTGCGCTCTCAACTTGGAGGGGCACCGCAGCCCGTGTAAGTGATCGGGGGAGGACACTTCGGAGGAGGGCCAATGAGCTGGCATCCCAAGAAGTGCCTGGTTGCTGGGTTGTCAAGGACACTAACGGATCCATGTTTTCCAGTACTGCCAAGGAGACAGAGAACGCTCCAG
This sequence comes from Lithobates pipiens, assembly GCF_037356315.1. Taxonomy (NCBI): domain Eukaryota; kingdom Metazoa; phylum Chordata; class Amphibia; order Anura; family Ranidae; genus Lithobates; species Lithobates pipiens. The sequence continues at coordinate 17,135,445 of NW_027507790.1, forward strand.
GTACTGAGGAAAGGTTCCTGTTCACTTTCGGTTGCAACGTGTTCAAGGTTAGAGACTTTGCAAGTTCTGGATTAAAGTGCTGACTGCCATAATCTCTGGCTAAAGATTTGTTCAGCTTTGAAACTCCCAGCTGCGAGTGGCTACTCTCTGGGTTGTATTAGAGACTTTCTAGTGACTAGCAGTTCAAGGTGCCTGAGTTTCTTCACCCTTGCCCTCTGTTCCCATACAAGACTGTGTTTGTTGGATGTTACCCCTGTAAATAAAAACCTTTCTAAAGGACTTTTATGGTGTCAGCGTCCAAAGTCGTTGGGTACTAACCCTGGGAACTCCTAGACATAGAGGAACAAGCCAAGCAGAGGTAACCGGTAAGCCCAAAATTCAAGGCTGTCCCATTGAGGGTTATGGCCGCTACACGTTCATACAACAAACTTTCATCATTCATTTCACATTGTTATCTTTGTAAAAAAAATGCTTGTCAATTACCATTTTTTTATTTTTATAAATAAGATCGTCTTCAGGGAATCAGCTATACGAATCGGCTACGCCATCTTTAGTATGTATGTCTCCCCTGTGTATGTCATTTCAGCCCTTCCTCGTTGCCCCTGCAGAAATTCTGCGTGTGCGCAATTGCATGCTATCCAAACCTCTTTCTCGATCAATGTTATTACGGCAACCAAGCTCTGCTGTGCCACGAAGCTGGGGAGGAAGGAACAGTCTCACAAGCCTTCTGAGCTGTGCCATTTCAGCGGAACTGACATAACTAGTGTTCTGCCAAAAACTCCAACTCGCCAAAATCTCCAACCACGTCACTTCTAACTCACTTCTGACTCTGCAGCACCAATACTCGGAGATTTGGATGATTTGGCTGTTTTGAGAGAACAGCCGCAGCGTATACAGTATGGTACACCATATAATGGGTGGACATTGTTAGTCCGCCAGTGTTAATTTCATCAACAAAAATGTTTTTGTCAAAGATTTTGTCAGCACCATTTTTACAATGATGGAAATGAAGCGAAAAGTAGAGCACATTTTCGTCCACTGATGAAAATTATGATGCAAAAACAGATCTGTTTTCATTAAAGAATGAAAACAGGATGAAATTGTGAGGCAGGGATGTTTACCTTTCTTCCTTACCCAGTGCTCTGTGAAAACAGCCAATTCGTCCTGTGGGGTACAGTATATGCTGCCGCTGTTCTGTGAAAACAGGCAACTAGTCTAAATCTCCAATTATTGCTGCTGGAGAGTCACCAGAAGTGACGTGGTTGGATATTTTGGCAAGTTGGAGTTTTTGGCAGAACACCGGCATGCTGTTGTTAGGGAAATGACACACATAGCTTGCCGGGAATCTATTGAGGAACTGCGCATGCGCCGGTGATGTATTGAAAGTTTGCAGGGCGGAGTTTGAGAAGATTACAAAAGTAAAGTGTAATAGGCAGTTTTCAATAGACTTACTAATGTAGATTTCAATGTGATAAAGTATTGCTGGAGAGTTTACAACCTCTTTAATTCTATGAGATTTTCTATATGGAGGAATTGTTATGGATGCATTTTATGATGTTATACAGTTATGTTGATGTAAGTGCTTCCTTAGGATACATTAATGTTTTATTTGTTTGAAAATTTAAAGGGTAACTCCTCTTCTTGATGGAAATAAATAGCAAATAAGAAAAATTATATAGAATATACAATTATGACTCAAGTCATATTGTAATTGAATGTTTTTAAAAATTACCTTTCCTTATCAATCTACAGCACTGTAATTTTCTGTAAAATGCAATGCGATATGTCTACTTGGAGACAGTGTGTACAAAGATGATGTACAGAATGCCCCCTGAAAATGTCATTCCCTGCTTGTGTGATTGGCGCACTGAGTTTACCAGAAGTTTCCCAGAAGATACAAGTCCGATTTTTGCACCCCCTGCAACAGAAATTAAATTTTTGGTGAAATATTCCCAAAGGGAAATCATGTCTAAAGTATTGCAGACCCTGCAACTTTCGGCATAAGAGCCCTCCAGGTGCAGCAGCTGATTGATGATTATAAAATCACTTCCATGGACACAGACAAACAGCTATTTTTTCAGAATAACAAAATGTAGGAATCTGCAAAGTTTGTTAAAATTCTTGCACACATAAATCCCCAGAGTTTTTTTTTCTTCTCAACAAAAGTGGAGTTTCTAAAAGGTTCCAGCTTTATATAAATATCATTTTCGGGCCCAGTGTAATATATTTAGCATTGATTTGACACCTTAATATTCGTTTTGTAGAATTATGTAAACTCTGATATATGCTATAAATTTGAGCTCTGGTAGCCACATAAGAAAGGATTTTTGTTGTTTTCTAGATCTGTTTAACCAATAAAGGTATCTTGCCTTTGGCCAGATGTGGACCAGAGTCCATACAGTATTTAGATTTGTCTATACAGGATACCAACAGAGAAAAACTGCAGAGTTTATTAAGTTAGGTCCATAATTCTTGCAAATTCTTACAAGTACCCAGTGAATTTCTAAAGACAACACTGAAAAATGACAGAAAAACTCTTCCCTTATATATTACATGGAACTTGTTTACTCTTACACAAAATATTCCCAGAATTATGCATACTTTTAAAGTAATGTGTTTCTCTGAATTAATGAAACATTTTGAATTGGCTTATGAAATATATTAAAATACTGTAACTAACAAACATATTGTTTGACTCACTCAATATGGCAAGCATTAACATAACCACAAAAAAATCAGGATGAAAAATAGGTTTTATTTATTTTCAAGCTGAAACTTAAGCGGAGGAAAGTCGCACTAATGTTCTTGGCTGGAATAAAGCTTGGTAAATTAGCGGTTAGTCATTGAGGAGATGTGTTACTGTGAGGGCGTTGAGGATGAACAGTGTCTGCTATCCGGTCCACTATGAACTAGCAGAGGGCATGAGGGAGAACGAGATGAGATTCATGATTTTATTGCTGCATATTAGATAATATTGGGGTTTTTCATTTATAGTGTGCAGGTTATAACCAACATATATTTTCATTCTGTTGGCAAATGGTAACTTTTTTACACTGCACAAATTATCACAATCATATTTTGTCTTGATGGGAAACCTGCCTTGGCCTAAAATTGTTCTAAGGCAAACAGTGTGTTGACATGTATTGTGTGGGGCCTGTAATTATCTGTGTTAGCCTTCAAATTGACCCTGTGCCCCTATGGAGCTTCATTGGATCCTGGCGCCAGGCTTTACACCAGGTGACAACTTCTGTTATGCCCCCACTACTTCTCAGTCCTAAGCTCGTGGCTGTCATTTACCAGTGCCAAATGGCCAGTGCAAAGTCTTGCGTTTGGCAAATGAACTAAGAGTGGGTAGGGCTTAGTGGTAGAAATGAGGGGAGGGGGCTTAATTTTTACTTAGCTTGCAGTCAAAGCCTCTTGTGCAGCCTGAGCCTCAGAACAGAGAGGTATCACAGCAACACAGAGATCAGTCTGAGACTAGGGATGAGCTCGGTGTTCGTCTCAAATGCATGTTTGATTCGAACATTGGCCGTTCATCTGTTTGGCGAATTCAGAACTTTGTGGACCGTCGCACCAAATTCGCATGGCACGAATGGCCCACAATGCACTACGCCATCGCAGTGCATTGCTGGCTCATGATTGGCCAAGCATGCACTGTGACCCCCCCCATGCTTGGCCAATCACAGCGCCGCCAGCGAGGAGAGCCATAATTGGCCACAGGATGCCTGTGGCCAATTACAGCTCAGGGGTTTAGTACACGCCCTATACTATATAAGGCCGCCAGCGAGGCGGCCTTGTGTAGTGTGTGCCGGCGTGCAGGGAAAGAGCAAGATAGGCAGGGACAGGCATCTGTAGGAGTTAAAGTGGGTGTTGTGTGCCTCCAGCACAGTATACACCTGTATCTACCCTTTTTTGCTGGTGTTGTCTAATACAGGCATCTGCAGGAGTTAGTGGGTGTTGTGTGCCTCCAGCACAGTATACACCTGTATCTACCCTTTTATGCTCATATTCTCTAATACAGGCATCTGCAGGAGTTAGTGGGTGTTGTGTGCCTCCAGCACAGCACAGTATACACCTGTATCTACCCTTTATTGCTGGTGTTCTCTAATACAGGCATCTGCAGGAGTTAAAGTGGGTGTTGTGTGCCTCCAGCACAGTATACACCTGAAGATACCCCTTATTGCTGGTTTTGTCTGTTGCATATCTTGCATATTAGCCTTTAAAATTAGCACTTTTGATTTTGAATGTTCGAGTCCCATAGACTTTAATAGGGTTCTAAAGTTCGTACAAATTTTTGGTCCGTTCGAAGGTTCTGGTGTGAACCAAACCAGGGGGTGTTCGGCTCATCCCTACTAAAGACCAACACAGGTACTATCAGGATAACCTAAGTTCACTTTAATAATTACTGGCCTAGGTGTTATCATTAAAGTAGAACTAAAGGAAAAACTTTTTTTTTATTTATTTTTTATTTTGGATAGAGTAAGGAGTGTCGTAAGCCCTGTCACTTTTTTTTTCACATAGGTGTACCTCCAGGGAGATTTCCCTTCACTTCCTGTCTTAAAGCCAAAACAGGAAATGAGAGGAAATCCCTCCAAAGTAAGGAAATCCCTGATTGTCACCAGGGTCACCAAAACAAGTGTCCCCATTGGAATATTTGTTGTATATTACTGTTCTTACTGTTCTGAGGACTACCCCAAATTGTGGGTTTTTCTTTGAAATTTTGTGATAACGATAAACATGACAAGTAGAGAGAGTGAATCTCTTGAACGGTGCACAGACAGCAATAACACTTGGAATTTCCTGTGATAAATAAGGTAAATGTACCCATCATGGCGAATGTGTTTCAAAGTACTGTGCCTATCAGTACGATATTAAATTTTACTGAAATAAAATAGCCTTTTGTGAAAAAGGCTCTAAAGCCCCATACACACTATCATATTTTCTGCTGGTTTTTGTCTTCAGATTTACAAAAAAACATGTAGTACAAGGGACTGCCTGATTGCATACAAATTGAAACTCCTAAGGTTCGACCTCATATTATACGTTTTTGGTAAATCTGAAGACACAAATCAGCAGAAAATCTAATAGTGTGTATGGGGCTTTAGGCCTTTGACTAGGAGACAAAATGGCTTCATGAAAAAAAGCGTTTCTATATTTTACAAAGTTGATAATTTACTGGGTTTGCTTTTCATTTGTTTATTTAGTGTTGTAAGCCTTTTGACAGTTCCTTATTCCGTGGTGTATTTTTCATGTTCTAAAGGAAGTTGACAACCACAATAAGTCATGGTCAGGAAATATGCCCCCTTCACCCAGTTGTACTAGACATGTTAAAAAAAAAGATCATAAGACAATAAGTTAACTGTTTCTTTTATTATAAAGATGTTGGCCAAACTATAAGATAATCAGGTAATGGCCATGAGATTTGTTACCTTGAAATGGGGATATACTGTAAGTGACATGAAAATTGTATCAAGCTGACAATGTAATAAGCTATATTCATTGACCCTGTGCTCAGTTGATAATAAATACACCAGTCTGAGCAAGAATTTGGGCATGGTCTATCATCTTCTTGGAAAACCATAACTGTCGATTTTCACACTATCCTGATTTCATATAACCGATGGCAATGATCATTGGAAGTCAGGTGAGAACAGTTACCACCAAGATGTTACTCAGGCAAGTTTAATCAAGGAACAGAATGCTGCAACACTGTATGAAAACTCTGCAAAGTGGCAGAGAGCTGCATGACTTGCTGTTGGCTGCATGTTGTAAATATTACATTTTTTCATTTGAAATTTTTCATATTCACCTGACTAAAAAGAAATAAACGCATAATTAGAGTTAGACATTTTTAGTCTTGAACATAATAAAGAAAATACATGAAAATCCCTATATATTTCCTTAAAATAAAACAAATTAAACAAATTTTTATCCCTAAAATTTTAAAGGTAATGTGTGAATGATCTTGCTTTTTTAAATGACTGTAGTAAGCAAAATGTATATTTAGTAAAGGGTTTCTAGACTAATCATTTGCAGAAAAATATGAAAAAGCCCAGCTGTGATAACTTAGAAATTAGCTTGGGAACTTATTAATTTTTAAATTGGAAAAGAACAATGTGCAACCCAGAAAACGGATGGTTTAACCTGCCCAACGTGGCATGCTGAAGACTTGACTAGCATGTATGGCATTTTACTGGCATAATGCATTTTTTTTAAGTGATTAAAAAGAGCATCTAAACCTTAAAAGAAAAATGTAGAGCATATAAGGTAACCAGTCCTTAAATGAGATGACTGTATTTATTTTTTGTTTTTGTTTTTTCAGGCTTTTCCCCTTTATTTTCACCTGGTAATCCTGCTAGAGACACACTTCCTGTCCCTGGGTCACATTGCTCACTCATCCACTGTTATTATAGAAGGAGCCATGGTAGTCACCCAGGCTGAACTTTAAACAAGTCTTTCTGGTGGGGGATGCGTAGCTTAGAAAGAAAGATAAAATTGTTTGGCTTTCAATTCAGCTAAGAGGAAGTTACAATTGTATTTCTGACATGATCAAAGGTATTTTCTGTACTTGCCAAAAATGTGCCTTCAAAAGTAAACTAAAGTAGCCACGCAATTTTTGTTCTTGGGGTTAGTTATCCTTTAATGTTTGACCAACAGTAATCAAATCATACCTGTTGGGTTCCATCAGCAGAAGTTTTGATCTATATCAGGGGTCTTCAAACCTCAGGCCATAGACTAGTACCAGTCTGTAGCCTGTTAGACACCGGGCCACACTGCCTCCTGTATTCCTTTCAGCTATTGCGCATGTGCTAGCTCAGCGAAGCAATCAGGGAAAGTAAGCAGAGCTCCGAGCTCGAGTTGCAGATTTCCCTGAAAGCACTTAACTCCTTAAATGCCAGGCAACAACTAACAGTGCCGATCACCTGGGACCACACAAGGGGATACAGGATTTAATAGGCAGGACAGTGTCAGTCCCCAGGGACACACGGGGGGAGGGGTTACCGCTCTCCTCTGCTCATACAATGCACAGAGAAAACTGTAACTGGTAGCAGGCGAATAGTAGCAAGTGATGGTGGCAAGTGACATGTGGCATCTGGTGGCAGGCAACTGTGGCATATGACACATTGCATCTTGTGGCAGGCGACGGTGATAAGTGACACACTGCATCTGATAGTAGGGGATGGTGGCAAGTGACATGCTGCATCTGATGGTAGGCTATGGTAGCAAGTGACACACTGCACCGATTGCAGGCGATGGTGGCAAGTGACACACTGCATCTGGGGGCATGCGACTGTGGCAAGTGACATGCTGCATCTGGTGGCAGGCGACGGTGTCAAGTAACACACTGCATCTGATGGCAGGTGACGGTGGCAGGTGACACGCTGCATCTGATGACAGGTGATGGTGGCAAGTGACAAACTGCATCTGGGGGTAGGGCGACGGTGGCAAGTGACACACTGCATCTGGGGGCAGGCGACGTTGGCAAGTAACAAACCCAAGGCTCCCATTGATTCTGCATTATGGTGAGTTAAACTATTTCATTATATATGACAATTTATTAATACAAATAATGCACTTCAATTGATGATTGATGCGTTAAGACCAGCCATTCCCTCAACAGTACCGCCATCAAATCCCATCATCAACAGCCCATAATAGTCCTAGGCCATATTTTCTTCAATGAAACCGGTCTCTACTACCAAAAAGGTTGGGGACTGCTATACTAAAATGAGGGGGATTGTTAATTACTGGATGTGATTTGATTACGAAAGCAACCTTGACATTTAGAAAAGGATTTACTTGCAGTCCAGTCCAATAGATTGATGATTCTAGCTAGTCTGCCACTCGATTCTAAAATTCAAAGATATGAAGCTTTGAATAAAATATGATAGTTGGCCTGGACAAAAGGACAACATTTTTTTATTGCTTCTCCTAGCAGAACCATTGTGATTGTTTAGATGCCTAGACACACCCCAATATGCATATCCCTTTCAGTTCCTCAGGGGATCGATCAATTATTTACAGGGCTGTTTAAAGTGCTGTATACCAATTAGTAGCTTGAACAGAGAAAACTATAGTGGCCAGTGGTGTGAACGAGGTCATCATATTACCTACCGCTGGGATTTGGACTATACTTTGTAAAAACAATCCCCTTCAATAAGGTTCTACATTCAAGTGTTAGAAAGAACTGGACAGATGGTAGCCCACACTGTGGAAGGCATTACTTACACAGCATGGTCTTGTACCAGGAGGTATTAGACAAAGGTCTATTGTCAAAAATAATCTAACCAGCAACAGATCTTTATTTCAAGATCTTTGCTTTTTACATAAGCTGTGGCGTAAAGCCTATATGACTTTTAGACATCTTCAACTAATTAAAGCTTATTTTTTTTTCTGTTCTTTATCTTAAGGCTGTCAGTACTATTATAAATATCCTGTTGACCTCCCAAATTCTATCCAAGCCTGGGAAAATTACAAGGATTGGTCCATAAGCATCTAAAAGGATGTTAAGCTGTTAAAAGATAGCATTAGCTCTGTCTATTCCATCGCCAATCAGAGGGATTTTTGAATGAGGACAACTTCTTTAATACAATTTGAGAGCAAACAAAACAATGCTTTGAAAAAATGTATCCAGATATAATACAAGTAATTACTGCAGGCACATGGGATGCTTCAGAACACTTTGCGGTATGCTTCAGATCGCTCCATAAACTAGCAAGGTCAGCTCTGCCTCCCTTTCAAAATGATATCAATGGTGGGGGTAGAGCAAGAAGCCAGCATTGGCTGTTCAGAAGACAATGATAAAGTTGAGGATGACAAAGTGGCCTTTTTCAGATCCTTAGGGCTATTTCAGACAAGCGATTTATTAGCAGCCATTTTTTTAAGTTATTTTTAACTAAGAAAATCATATTTTTTTATATATAAAATGTCTAATTCACTCATTTTACAGCAACTCAGCGTTTAAGTTCGAGTAGCATATCATTATGTCAGGGAAACAATCGTCATCAACAGTTTCTCTCCATTTACCTCTATGGCTTAGCTATAAATCGCTGAGGGAGAGCAATATGTACAGTAGCAATGATTGCCTATGATGTAGCACCAGTTTGACCTGTAACAGCAACAAATTGCTTCTTGGGAAAAAAATTACCAGTGACTATAGTGATTAAATTGGTTGTAAACCCTTACATATACCCAATGAAGTGTTTGGCCTCTGATACACAGAAATATAACAAATTCCACTACATACGTTGTACTTGCTTATCTGAAGTCTTCACTTCTCTGCAGCCAAAGTGCTGAATTATGGCTTGGCTGAGAGTTCAGAAAAAAGGGGGCGGAGAGCTGAAGTTACACTCTGCAGAGCTTAGTGAGGAGAGTTCTGAGAGCTGATTGGAGGAAAGGGGCACACCCCCCTCTTCACACAGCACACAGCACACAGGAACAAATCAGAGGTTGTCAATCATCTGGAGCTCCCTCCCCTGTCACCATTTTTCTCTTGCTGTCAGGAACAAAGCAGCACACAAAAATTCCACTTAGTGATCTTAATTGAGACAAGTACACACCATAGAGGGATATGCTTTGTTCATATTTCATGTCTGAAATTTACAACCATTTTAAATCACTAGTTACCAATTGCTGTTAATCGCTGACATTAGGAACAGAGAAACAGAAGAGTAATGTCAGAAGGAAGACCAAGTCTGCCCCATTATATATAACACATACTTTTTTATTATTATTATTTTTGTTTTTGCTTTTTACTTTTTTGTCTGAGTATAGGTCTATGTTTGTCCCAAGCATGTTTGATTCCACTTAGTGTTGACTGTCTCACTACCTCTGCTGGAAGTTTTTTCCAAGCATCAACTAGCCTTTCAGTAAAATACTACTTTCTAAGATTAGTTTTAAACTAAATAGCAATTGGTAAAAGTGATTAAAGAAGTTAAGCCGGGTACACAGGGGCCCATGTATATGTTGGTCTGTCCAACAGAAGTCGGCCGTTGGCCGGCTTCTATTGGACGTGCATGCTGGAAAACCAGCAGTCAACCGACTCTTGATCAGTGCTCTCAGACAATGGCAGAGAACGTTGATCGGAAGGTCCTGGTTGGGGGGGGGGGGGGCATTAGGGTTGCCACCTGGTAGGATTCACCCAGCCAGTCCGGGTTTTAAATCATGTGTCCAGGTTTTAGGCGGACAGAAAACTGGACACATTATTTAGACTGGGATGTGGCTCCCCAAGTAACCAAGATAGTCACACACAAATCTGTTGCCATTGGGGAGCTGCAGACGGCTGTCTGGGGGCAGGTTTGACATCACTGGGGGGCAGGGTGATGATGTCAGCAGGAGCAATTTGGCTACACCCAATACTCACTGCAGCAAGCTATGCCTACCACATTACCACTCTCCTTGGGGCACCCAAAGGTTTCCCAGGCCACTAAAGTGTTTGGGTTTGGCTTGAAGAAAAGGTGGCAACCCTAGGGGGTGCCCCCCTGTTAAAACACAACAGCTAAGCTGTGGGAGATCGCTAAACTAACCTCACATGGTTAGTACAGTGGCTCCAACCTGAGCTTACAGGTTGTTTTTTTTACGAAAAATGAATAATGCGTACCAGGGCTTTAGTTCCCCTTTTCAGAAAAAAGATGAATTAACACCCCACACCCTTCCCCCTTTAACTTCTGGTCCCTGCTTCACTGTGCTGTTCTCCCTCTTATTTTCCTAGAGAGACTGAGATGAATCAGAGTGGTTCTGAATGGTCAGTGCCAGAACATGACCATGCTGACCAATCAGAACTGTTCTGATCCGTCCTGGGGTCCCTGGGTAAAGGACCCCTAAAGCAAGCCGTGTAGATAGAGAAACTGTATCGCCCATGGAGGTAAAGTGCAGTGGGGAGGGTTTAGGGTTTTAGTTCACCTTATAATTTTTTCTAAAAAATTGAATTAATCTTTTAATCGCTGCTACAAATTCGCCAGCGTGCCATGGTGCTAAAGACACAATTATAGCGACATATATAAATGTAATAACACCATTTATGTTTCTAATGCGTTTGCATTAATCTAGTATAAAACTGGTGATAACGAGTTTTGATGATTGAACAGAAATTTACAAGGCATTAATGCGTTCTTAGACACTAATGCTTTGCAAAGGCTAGTAACTCCATTGATTTTCCTGTCGTTTGTGATTATTGCGATTAGCAAATATTGCTTTGCATTTATACACAACTAAAGCAATGTTGCTGTGTGTTTGTATATAACAAATATGCCAGCTCATACTAATTTTACAGTGAACAATTCTGGAACTCAGTAATAACTCTGCTCGTAATTATGCATAATTCATCATATCATCAGTTGTGACAGAGAATGTGTGACCGGATTTTATTTTTTGTGGTGATACCTCTAAAAGAAATGGAAATATGGAAGCTTCTATTGCTAACCTGACTTCTTTTTTTATAGGTGCATGCTCCAGGGCTGTTATCTTTCCATCAATACTTTGTGAGCCACTGGCCTGGTACAAGCCTGATGTATAACAGATTGTCACTAGCTGAATGCTTATGTAAGTTTTAATATTTTGCACTTATCCTTAAAATAGATCTGTGTATAAATGAATAAAAACTAAAAAAAAAGTGAAACAATATAATAATGAAAAAGAATGAGAAACAATATAAAAATGAAAAAAATTTTGAATATATATATATATAATAATTATTTGATTGGTGCTGCAACTTAAAAAAAAATATCAAAATACTCCATTCAGCTATATGGAAACAAAAACAAAGTGCGCAACCATAAATATTACATAGTAATCAAGAGTGACTTATTAAAGGAACCAATGATATTGTCCACATAATGAAAATTATGTGTGAATAAATAAAAGTCTATGTGCATTCGGTGCCAAGCATGGATATCCGTGAAGTTCAGCGCTGCATTTTCCTACATCAGAGGGGAAAAGATTATAATAGCCTCTTACCAGACAGGATGGATCCCAAGTTATAGGGCTCTAACACGCTTGTTAACAAAGTAACCACCTTCCTTTGTCGGAGTCCTGTCGAGAAAGGTCTCCCGTCGGATAGTGTCTGCCCTGTACTTCTCAGGCGCAGCAATTGCGCAGTACGGAGGACAAAGGAGACGCTGAAAGTCTCCGAACATGAACAGCTGTTCATCAACGGTACCCAGCGCCTGCGTAATTAAAACTACATTGTGCCACGCACTCCCACACGCTGCCGATGCTCGTGCAACTCTGCAAGGGGCAGGTGTAGGGGCGGATGCATATAGAAGAGGCCATATGATGGGCAGAGCTCATACAATGGGGGTGCATTTCTCAAACGGGCAGATGTATTATTAAGAAGCGTGTAAGGGGTGGATGCCTACAAAATAGGCCGTATTTTACAATGATGGGCAGAGCTGATAAGTTGGGGCTAGTGTTCGGGGTAGTTTTATCAATAAACGACACATCTTTGTGGGGCGTGTTTATACAATTGAAGGGTGTGTTTTTTAAACATGTATTTTCTCTTCTGTATGCATCCACCCCTACACCCACCCCGTGCAGAGTTGCATGAGCATTGGGAGCGTGTGGCACGATGTAGTCTTAGTTGCGCAGGCGCCGTGTACAACTGATGAACAGCTGTTAGGAGACTTTCTGCGTCTCCTTTGTCCTCCGTACTGCACAAGAGCTGCACCTGCGCAGTACAGGGCAGATACTATCCGACGGGGGACCTTTCTCGGCAGAACAGCTCAGCTGCTGAAACTTCCTTCCCCAGTGATGATCGCTCCAAGATATTTTCAGAAACAATAAACAAAGGATTCCAGCTCCACCAATATATTGGTTCAAAGCTCTCCAGCATATAAAGCATGTATGAAATTCAAAAAGAGGTAGAAACTTCATAGTGCAGTAGAAACAAAAGTTTTATTTTCCATTGTCATTGCACATTAAAATAACATAGAATATCCGAATAAACACAACCGTAGACCTAGTTCCCTGCAGGCTGGAACGTGGTGACGTCACAGATTAGTGCTCCACCCAACGCGTTTCCCTGTAAGAAGCATCATCTGGGAATGGAGGCAGAATGCTTACCCCATGTCCGAGTCACAGCCCCACAGCCTTCACTGTCAAAAGACAGTTCTGCAATGGCTTCTATATTAGTATGCTGATAGACCCCATTAAAAAAGATCCAGCACTGACACCACAAATAGGGGGAAATCCGACACCACAAATAGTCCTCTTAAATCCTTGTTAAGACACAGCACTTATATGTATAAAAGGCATTTACAGTAGAGTATGAATTCATTTTTTTAAATGACCTTTTGCATCTTAAACAGAACTATATTATGCAGAAAAACATTTAGTGATATGAACTTTCTTTATGATTTATTTGTAGAGATTTTTGCTGTCATGGCTACAGTTGACAGTTTAGAGCTTAGCTATTGATTTATAAATAGTATTATTTTTCTTTCGTTGTTCTATCATGGTTGTCGTGCTGAGAAATCAGGTCCTGAGAAATTTGGAAATATTTCAATCAGAAGTTCAAAGGACAGGCAGGCAGGTTTCTGAAGATAAATGAAAGCTAAATAGGTTTACAAGACAAGCTTTGGTGCCCTCTGCTGTATGTTTACCATATAACATGGAGCATATGAAATGCTGACAAATGTGTTCTCAAGTTCTTTATTATTGAAACAATTAAATACTCTTATTGTAGCAATGAATTCCACCTGTCTGAAAAATAACAGTTTCCTTAAGATGCATGCAAGCATGATTTTCTAAGATACTTACAGACAGAAAGGGAAATGTGCCCTACCTGATCTGCTATGGTTGGTGTGAGCAATGAGCAGTTTGAGCCAAGTGTTTATAAAGGACAAAGCAATTGCTTGAGTTGAATTTTTCCCAGGGACAAGTTTGCACCTGAGCTCTCCATAACCATTATCCCCCCCCCACACACACACTCCCCATTCAATACTGGCCAAGCATGCATTTTCTGTCCATTGTAAATTGTTATTTACTAAAGGCAACTCGAAGTGCACTTGGAAGTGAAGTCGCTGTAGATCCAAGGGGGACATGCAAGAAGAATAAAAAACAGCATTTTAGCTTGCACATGATTGGATGATAAAATCAGCAGAGCTTCCACTCATTTCGGATCTACCCCTTAGATTTAGAGTGAATGTACTTTCAAGTGCACTTGCAGTGCAAAGTGCATTTGCCTTTCGTAAATAACCCCTATGTTTCTTATTTTACAAGTCCTCAATTAGTCCCCCAGAAATGCAATTCTTTTTTCCCAGGAGACTGACAAAAAAGCATGGACAGCTCAGTTTTTTTTAATGGAGTAATTACATCGCCGGGGTGGGGAGGGGGGTAGTATGTTTACTGACCCTTTAACCCCTGCTAAGATGTTTCTTTTGGGTGCACAGTTACGCTTATGGAAAGCACAAATTGAGCCACCTGCTATTTCAGGTTCTGGCTTATCTGACTTTTGGCCATAATTTCTTCTTTAAGGCATGGTTTATTTGGTGACTTAGCATCAAATCTAGAGTAAGGGATGAGAGGCATGCTATGCGTCCATAACATTTGACCCCCTGGTACCTAATACATGTCATCTATACTTTTTAAAACTCTGGGGTTGTATCAGCACAAAATATCTGACGTAGGTTTAATAAAATAACTTTTCCTCAACTTTCACATCTTCCTCAACATATATTTGGATATCTGAGTCTGGGATGGTCTTCTGTATAATAGGTGAGTGATATGTATACTTTAGTATGGGGGATTATTGAGATATAAAGGGTCCATGTGCACACATTTGTATCATTTTATTCTTCTTCCATTGGATTGTATGGATCCTTAAAGGGTACCGGTGTGTTATGTTGTGCGCTGTTGCACAGTTTTATTTTTGTCAATGCAACTGTGTAGCATATATATGTTTTTAATAGTGCTCCCTATTCCTCCTGAGGAAGCAGGGTCACCCGCAAAACGTGTTAAGCATGTAGCCCGTGATGGAAGCCTTATTAGCAAGCACAGAATTGTTTGAATTTATTGTTGTGGTTCTAGTCTCAATATGGGGATTTTGGCCCCCACGAGCGATAATTAAGGGGAGGCATTGCTGATGTCCAAGCAATGGAACTTTAAATTGGCATTGTTTTTTTAAGCAACTACGACCTTGTAATAAAGCTTTGTGAAACTTTGGCCAACCACAAAATCCATTGGATTTTTTCAGACAGATTTTGGGTGAAACTTGTGTTGCATACACATGGTCGGACAAAGTTGTCGGAAAATCCGATCGTTCAGAACGAGGTGACATAAATCACGTACGATGGGACTATAAAGTGGCCAGTAGCCAATAGCTTTCGTCTCGTAATTTATTCTGAGCATGCGTGGCACTTTGTCCATTGGAATTCTCTACGATCGGAAAAAGTCTGATCGGATTTTGTTGTCTGAAAATTTTAGATCCAGCTCTCAAACTTTTTCCGTTGGAAATTCCGACTGAAAAAGTCTGATAGAGCCCACACACGATCGGATTTTCCAACAACATAAACCGATCAGACTTTTTCTGACCGTGTGTATGGGGCATTGGTCTAACTGTGTTCTGGTACCTGAAAAATCCAACATTTTCATTTCCCTTTCTTTTTTTTTTGCTTTTACGGACACGTCACTATGGCAGGACCAAACTGCCTGTAAGGGCAGGATGGATTAATTTTTGAAAGCAGTTCTGTATAGGAAATATATATTTTTATATATATATATATATATATATATATATATATATATATATATATATATATATAATTTTTAATTATTTTTTTTAAACTAGCAACATCGCTTGGGATTTGGTGCAGTCTCTACAATCATACTTTTAGAGGAGTAAAACGGCCAGTTAAACTGAAATGGCAGCCTACTGGTCAGCATATGCTACAGTATCTGTGCAGATCAGATGTACTGTAGATACTTTCAGGTTCAAGAAATAGTGCAAAGAGCAAGCCGTGCAAAGGATGGTAACACATAATACCTATCAGATTCCTGTTTACTGGAGCACAGGTAAATGATTTTATGTGTCTATGGCTCAATGCAATTTGTACAGCACTATTTCTACATATACACTTTTAGCGCCGGTACTCCTGATGAGTACCCGCTATGTCTGTAAATTTAGTTTTTGCCCAAACTTGTAGTTGAGTTTTGGGGTTGATTGTTTTAAATTACGCTTTGGCATCAGTTTGGCTGGGCTGTATTGAGGTTCTGCCTGGTCATAGGTGGAGGTTTGCACCTGTGAGAGGCATTAGAACGCAGTCTGGTTGGACACATTGGGTACCAATCTCTTTCTCGAAGCCAATCAGTGGGCGTGTTTGACTCGCTGTGCATTCCGGGAGAGGGTACTTAAGGTGCTGAGGTCACGTGATTCTGTGTTCCGGACCAAAAGTTGTTGCTGACTCCGTGGTCCTGGTCCTCCTGATTAGCCCTCAGAGGCCCGCATGGCCTGGGGTGCGGATCCATCCGTTTCCGACAACGTAAACCAAAAAAGTCATTGGCGCACAAATGAACATTCCTTTTATAAAAGGTAGTTGTCCATATGACAAACTACTAGCTGTTTGAATTGATGTCCTATAGTCTGTATCAATGTGCCGCTGTTCGACCACTTTGGACTTAGTGAAATGAAATGTAAAAACAACCAGCAAAATACAGCGCACCAAAGAAACATTTGATATAGTAACACATAAAAGTAACTTATTAAATGGTGAATAAAAAAACAATGACAAAGACATCCAATCCTCCTGGATTTTTGAAAGCAAAAAATCGATCAATTGTAACATACAGTAAAGATTTTTAGTGATGAACCTCACCTATAGTCTGTGTTTATGATTGTAAGGCAACACAACTGCACTACCGCCACCAACTAGGGCACAGGGGGTTAGTGATCACATAAAATCCTCACCAAGAGGAGGAAGGTGACGGTGCTTGATGGAGAAATGCTTGCAAGGTGCAGGTAAGGGGAACTGTGTTCCTAAAATCACTCACTGTTGGTGGATGAAAGAAAAGACTGGAACGCCGCTGCTCTTCGCCTGTAGGGGGATGTCCTGCTCCTAGATGCCTGCCCATATGATGGTTAGGGCTCTGAAGGAGCGGTATGGTGCACACTGGGTAGTGAAGTCCAGTGGTGGGACATCAGGTGATGTTCGCCCGGCGTGGAGAGAGGCTTGGAATGCAGCGCGCGGTCCTGACGTGTGATGCCATCTGCCAGAGCGGCTGATCGTTATGTAGAAGACTCCGTGTTGAGGGGGGTTGCCATGCCGACCTACAGCTACATGTTTCGCGTGCATGCGCTTTTTCAAAGCCCCAAAGCCTCAAAGCTCTCCATCAAGCACTGTCACCTTCCTCCTCCTAGTTGGTGGCGGTAGTGCAGTTGTGTTGCCTTACAATCATAAACACAGACTATAGGTGAGGTTCATCACTAAAAATCGTAACTCTATGTTACAATTGATTTTTTGCTTTCAAAATCCCAGGAGGATTGGATGTCTTTGTCATTGTTATTTTATCCACCATTTAATAAATGATTTTTATGTGTTATTATATCAACAGTTTCTTTGGTGCGCTGTATTTTGCCATCCGTTTCCGAGCCTCAGAACTGGCTGAGTAATTGGAAGGGGGATTCTAAGGTGTTCCGGTGCAGCCTCGGGTTTGGAGAGGCCTAGCAACTCTACATGCAACCAGGAAAGGACTCTTCAGTAAGAGGGCCACGCATGAGGCTGGCTGCTCGGTAAGAGCCTGGAAGCTGAGCTGCTATGGACATTGATTGAATCCACATTTCTTACGGTATTGCCGGACCGGATGCAAGATTCTGGTACAGTAAGAAAAGCTCCTACCTCTATCCTTCCATTTACAACTAAGTTTTCAAGTCTTTTATCCAGTTGCGAGTGGCTATTCCCTGGATTATGTAGAGAGACTTTTATTGAAGTCAGCAGTTCAAAACACCTGTGCTAAACTTTACCCTTATACCCTCTATTACCATCTGAGAGACTGAGTTTGTTCAACTGTTTTACGCAAATAAAAATCCTAAAAAGGAATCCAAGTGTCGGTCTCTGCAGTTACTGGGTCATCAACCGTGGGAACCCCTAGACAAGAACAACGAGTTACGAGCTGGTGGAGGTAATCGGTAAGCCCAGAAAAATTCAGCCGATCCTTCGGGAGTAAGTGCTACACATGTAAGTAAAAAAAAGTCCTTAGTCCATGTAGACAAAGTTCCAATACTCAAAGCAGTGCTCCAATCAAATAAATTAAGTATGACCAGCATTCACATGTAATTGTGTCATCACCAATCAGTATGGAATGCTGTCTGCCATCCACCGCATCCACTGGCTGTTCCTTCCTGGTAGTGATACGCACATGTCACATCCGGTCGCCATAAGGTCATGCTCTGATGCGTTTCATCATCACGACTTCAACAGAGAGCATAACCAAACAGCGCCACGTGGTGGTGTATGGTATATGCCTATCAATCATGAAGTAAAATCCTTCACCCATTAATTGAACTGTCTCATCACCTATCAACATACTACTGATTTCTCATATGCTTTTACAAGGACTTTTTTTACTTATGTGTATATTTCTGTTTTATTTAGCGGCTGCTTGTATGTACTTGTGTCATATACATCATATTATATATATATATGTTCTATACACTGTGTATATATGGTTTTTTGGGAACTTAATTTTTCCTGAGCGGAGCAATTAGGCCTTTTAGACACTGAGATTAATACTATTTCTACATAATCTTTTATTACATCTGGGAAGGATTATATCATTGAGCAGCTTTGGCAGAGGTCAGTTGGGATTGGGAGAGTAATATTTACAAGGACACTGCACTGATGAGCCAGGGAAGGGGGATTAATATTTTAAGGAGACTTACCAAAACTGCATAGTTGTGACGTACTGTACTGCATTGCTGAGAAGTGGATTAGGGTCCAAGTACAAATGGGCTACTGTCCCAGGATGGGGAATTCTGGGGAATTTCTTGAAATACTATTATAAAGAAGAGTTGGTGATGGTAACAGTGGATGGTAACAGGGGAGAGTGTTACTTTCCAGGGCACTACACTGCTACGGATGAAAAGAGTGATATTTTTAGGAACACTACACTACTACATCACTGAATCAGGGTTGGAAAAGATTATATTTTAAACACTTCATTACAGGGCATTTTTACCCTGCCTGCCTTCCTGCCTAGACCAATTTTCAGCTTTCAGTGCTTTAACATTTTGAATGACAATTGTGCAGTCATGCAACACTGTACCCATATCAAATTTTGATTATTTTTTTTACCCATAAATAGAGCTTTCTTTTGGTGGTCTTTGATCACTTCTGCGGTCTTAATTTTTTGCTCCATAAACAAAAAACAGAGCGACAATTTTGAAAAAAACACAATATTTTTTATTTTTTTCTATAATAAATATCCCAATTAAAAAAAAAAAAAATCTTCCTCAGTTTAGGCTGATATGTATTCTTCTACATATTTTTGGTAAAAAAAAAAAAAATCGCAATAAGCGTATATTGATTGGTTTGTGCAAAAGTTATAGCGCCTACAATATAGGGGATAGATTTATGGCATTTTATTATTATTTTTTGTTTTTTGTAGTAGTGGCGGCGTGCCCCCTAGAGGGCCGGGAAGCCGAGGACATCATATGACAGCCGCCCAGGATGAGAGAGCCACCTTCTGGCCATCATATGTCTATACGCGGGATGGAAAGTGGTTAAGGGACACTACGGGGTCGATTTACTAAACCCAGAGAGTGCAAAATCTGGTGCAGCTCTGCATAAAAAACAGCTTCCAGGTTGGTTTGTCAAAGCTTATTTGAACAAGCAGAATTTAGAAGCAGATTGGCTACCATGCAGAACTGCACCAGATTTTTCACTCTCTAGCTTTAGTAAATAAATTCCAATACCACTAGGGCAGAGATGGGGGGACCGATATATTTTAATATTGTCCTTCAGTGCTGGTAAAGAGGGCACTGGGGTATTTAAGCAACACTATGGGGGAGATATACTAAAACTGGTGCACACAGAATCTGGTGAAGCTCAGCATAGTAACCAATCAGAGGCTCACCAAGAGGTTGGCGAGACCAGCGCCTGCCAGGGGTGCAGGCTGAGGGGGGTGCAAACAGGGCTGCACTGGCCGGTGTCTTGTCAATTAGGGTCCTCCATCAGATGCTGTCCTCTGCGTACTGCGCATGCGCAGTACACAGGAGCACAGATTCCGAAAATTGCCGAGGACGAACGGCGCCTGCGCCGTGAGTCCAGGTTCTATCCCCACTATCCAAGTGGACATAGAGTTAGAATAAAAAAGAGCCGAGCGCAGCGAGGCCGAGCCCGAAGCGTGGCGAGCGAAGCTCGCCCGCGAGGGGCCCTCTAAAATTCTAAACCCTATGTCCGCTTGGATAGTGGGGCTACCTCCTCCACTCACGGCGCAGGCGCCGTTCAGCTTCGGAGATTTTCCGAAGCTTCGTCTGCTCCGTACTGCGCACACAACGGACACATATCGATGGCCGGACTCTATTAGGCAGAACACCGGGACTGATACCGGGATATTTCCCTGGGGCCGTTTTCAGCTAAGCCGTGGCTGTGGGCGGCTGCAACGCTCCCCCTCCCTCCTCCTGTCACACCCAGCAGGCACGGAATTCAGTGTGAAAAGTTCATCCACGCTGTGACAAAAGTCCCGCCCTCGTCCTAAACCAGCTCATGTGATAGATACAGTGTTCTGTCTATCACACGACCTGGTCTAGGAGGAGGGCGGGACTTTTGTCACAGGCAGCAAGGCCAAACATTTCACACTGAACTCCGACCGTGACACAGCGGGAGATGGATGTACTCCCTGTGTACTGTGCTGGGGATGTACTATACTCCTTGTGTACTGTGGTGGGCATGTACTGTACTACTCTGTGCACTGTGCTGGGCATGTACTGTCCTCCCTGTGTACTGTGCTGGGCATGTACTGTACTCCTTGTCTACTGTACTCCTTGTGTACTGTGCTGGGCATGTACTCTGGGTGTACTGGGCTGAGTGTATACTATACTGTACTGTGTCTGTGCTGTGCTGGGCATGTACTGGGCTGAGTGTGTGCTTTGTAGGGGATGTAGTAAGTGTGGGCTATACTGGGTGTGAAGTGTACTGAGTGTTTACTATGCTGGGTTATGTAGTGTGCTGGGTATGTACCATGCTGTGCTGGATGTGTTAGGTATGTATGTAGTGTACTCAGTGTGCTGCTCTGTTCTGGGTATGTAGTGTGATGTGCTGAGTGGGTACTATACTTGGTTTGCTGGGTATATAGTGTTCTGTGCTGGGTGTATAGTGTGTTGTGCTGTGCTCGGTATATTCTGTCAGGTGTGTAGTGTTCTGGGCTTGTACTGTACTGGATTTGTAGTAACTTGTGATGGGGGTTGGGGTATATGTTGTGCCAAATACCCATTATCTTTAATGGGTATGCAGACAATTAAAAATGAAAGGAAATTGATGTAAAAAAAAAACAACTGAAATTCTAACTCTTTAATGAAGGGGTGGGGGGTTGCCGGGGAGGGTTCTCAGTAAGGGCGCTGGATACCGTAGGTATGCCTCTGTAACCAATAGGCTTCAATCTTCAGCTTGTTCACTTAGCCACTTTGTATCAGTTCAATTCTGACACTTCGCTCCTACATGTAAAACGGTATTTGTACCGCAGTTTTTCAAATGTAATTTTTTTGGAAAATATAAACTTTAATGGAATAAAAAAAAAAATACAATATTTACCTGAGTTGTTTTATATAATGTGAAAGATGATGTTACGCCGAGTAAATAGATACCAAAGATGTCATGCTTTAAAATTGCATCTGCCCGCGGAATGGCAGCAAACTACGGTTCTTAAAATTCCCCATAGGCGATGCTTTAAACTAGGTTAGGTTGCCAGTTTAGAGTTACACAGGAGGTCTGGTGCTGGAATTATTGCTCTTGCTCTGACATTCATGAAAATACCTCACATGTGTGATGAAATCATGGTTTACATATGCTTGCGGGAGTAACCTATGGGTTTGCATTTGCACGTAAGCACATGTGGACAGGGGTGCTAAGACCAGACGCTGCAGTTATACTGCGGCAGGTTTGCTCTATTGTGTGAATAGCCATAGCTGTACGTCACTTCCTGCAATAGATACAGTGGGCACATGCCTGTGGCACCACTCTGGCACCGATGCGTGTGGTTTACGGCCACGATGTCCGACGGCCACTCACGATTGCTCCAGACAGCCCTAATGGGGATTTGTCAATGTAAACAAACAGATCCCCATTCTGAGTAGAGAGAGATGGTCTGTTCCTAGTGATCGGGAAAAGCAATCTCTCTCCTCCTCCAATACACTCCACCCACAGTTAGAAACACCTCCCAGGGATCACATTTAACCCTTTGATTACCAAAAATATGTAGAAGAATACATATTGGCCTAAACTGATGAAGACATTTATTTTTTATTTTTTATATATTTATTATAGCAAAAAGTAAAAAATATATTTATTTTTTTCAAAATTGTCACTCATTTTTTGTTTATAGCACAAAAACCGCAGAGGTGATCAAATACTACCAAAAGAAAGCTCTATTTGTGATAAAAAAAGGACATACATTTTGTTTGGGTACAACGTCGCACAACCGCACAGTTGTCTGTAGGGATGAGCTCAGTGTTCGATTCAGACGCATGTTCGACTCGAACATCAGCCGCTCGTCTGTTCAGCGAATTCAGAACTTTGTGGACAGTTCACACCAAATTTGTGTGGCACGAACGGTCCACAATGCACTACGTCATCGCAGTGCATTGCTGGCTCATGATTGGCCAAGCATGCACTGTGAACCCGCATGCTTGGCCAATCACAGCGCTGGTAGCGAGGAGAGCCATAATTGGCCACAGGCAGGATGCCTGTGGCCAATTATAGCTCACGGGGTTTAGTACACGCCCCACACTATATAAGGCCGCCAGCGCTGCGGCCTTGTGTAGTGTGTTGGCGTGCAGGGAAAGTGCTAGATAGGCAGGGACAGTGTGTTCTTTTCTCAGCCATCTGGCCATCTGCAGGAGTTAGTAGGTGTTGTGTGCCTCCAGCGAAGTATACACCTGTATCTACCCTTTATTGCTGTTGCTCTCTAATACAGCCACCTGCAGGAGTTATTGGGTGGTCAGACTGGGGACACGGTATAGGAGATGGTCAGAGACTGGGGTCGTGGTACAGGAGATGGTCAGAGACTGGGGACGTGGTACAGAAGATGGTCAGACTGGGGACATGGTACAGGAGATGGTCAGAGACAGAGGACGTGGTACAGGAGGCATCCCCCATTGCAGCCAGTGGGCCCCATTGCAGCCAGTGTGCCCCATTGCAGCCAATTGCAGCCAGTGTGCCCAATTGCAGCTAGTGTGCCCCATTGCAGCCAATTGCAGCTAGTGTGCCCCCATTGCAGCCAATTGCAGCCAGTGTGCCCCATTGCAGCCAATTGCAGCCAGTGTGTCCCATTGCAGCCTGTGTGCCATTTTGCAGCCAGCCTGTGCCCTGTGTGCAGGGAAGAGAGCCGCCTCCGCCGCCTGTTTGATAACAGCGCCGGGAACATCACAGCTTTCATTTCAATTGCTGTGTGTTCCCGGCCGTGCGCCGTCACACGCAGCCCCTCCCCCTTGTCCGAGCACTTTGATAGACAGATCATCCGTCCAATCCTGCGGATGATCTGTCTATCTAAGTGCCCGGACAAGGGGGGGGGCTGCGTGTGACGGCGCACGGCCGGGAACACACAGCAATTGAAATGAAAGCTGTGATGTTCCCGGCGTTGTTATCAAACAGGCGGCGGAGGTGGCTCTCCTGCGCTATACACCCCCCATGATGGGCGTCACCAGGGGCGGGGCCACGCCCCATTTTCAGCTCCATTATCGGCCGTTTTTCTCTTTCGGCAAATTGCCGAAAAGGGCATTTTCGGCCGATATGTTTCGGCGGCCGAAATTTCGGTGCATCACTAGTATCTACCCTTTATTGCTGTTGCTCTCTAATACAGCCACCTGCAGGAGTTAGTGGGTGTTGTGTGCCTCCAGCGCAGTATACACCTGTATCTACCCTTTATTGCTGTTGTTCTCTAATACAGCCATCTGCAGGAGTTAGTGGGTGTTGTGTGCCTCCAGTGCAGTATACACCTGTATCTACCCTTTATTGCTGGTGTTCTCTAATACAGGCATCTGCAGGAGTTAAAGTGGGTGTTGTGTGCCTCCAGCACAGTATACACCTGAAGATACCCCTTATTACTGGTGTTGTCTGTTGCATAGCTTGCATATTAGCCTTTAAAATTAGCACTTTTGATTTTGAACATTCAAGGGCCATAGACTTTAACCACTTCCCGACCGGCGCACGCCGATGTACGCCAGCAGAATGGCATGGGCAGGCATATTGGCGTACAGGTACGTCCAATTTTTAATGCGGCCCTGCCATCGCGAGCCGGCGGTGCTCTCACGTGGCGGTCGGGACCCCGTGAGTCTGGTCGAGGGTCCCGCGGACTCGATCGCCGCGGGCATACCCGCAATCATCTCACGGGGCCGCTGAACGAGGAGATGCCGTTGTAAACAGCATCTCCCTGTTCTGCCTTGCAACAAGTGACGCTGATCTCTGCTCCATGTAATTGGAGCAGAGATCAGTACTCACTAAAACAAAGCCCAGCCCCCCACAGTTAGTAACACACCCCTAGGAACACTCAACCCCTTCACTGCCGGTGTCATTTAGACAGGAATCACTGCATTTGTATAGCAGTGATTGTGATTGTATAAATGACAATGGTCCCAAAAATGTGTCAAAAAATGTCTGATGTGTCCGCCATAATGTCGCAGTCACAATAAAAATCGCTGATCGCCGCTATTACTAGTAAAAAAAAAAAAATTAATAAAAATGCCATAAAACTATCCCCTATTTTGTAAAGGCTATAACTTTTGCGCAAACCAATCAATAATCGCTTATTGCTATTTTTTTACCAAAAATATGTAGAAGAATGCGCATCGGCCTAAACTGAAGTAAAAAAATGTTTTTTATATATTTTTGGGGGATATTTATTATAATAAAAATAAAAAATAATGCTTTTTTTTTCAAAATGGTCACTCTATTTTTGTTTATAGCTCAAAAAATAAAAAACGCAGGGGGTGATCAAATACCACCAAAAGAAAGTTCTATTTGTGGGAAAAAAGGACGTCAATTTTGTTTGGGAGCCACGTCGCACGACCGCGCAATTGTCAGTTAAAGTGACGCAGTGCCAAATCGCAAAAAGTGATCTGGTCTTAAGCCAGCAAAATGGTCCGGTCTGAAAGTGGTTAATAGGGTTCTAAAGTTCATACAAATTTTAGGTTCGTTCGAAGGTTCTGGTACGAACCGAACCGGGGGGTGTTCGGCTCATCCCTAGTTGTCAGTTAAAGCAAAGCAGTACCGTATTGCAAAAAATGGCTTGGTCATTAAGGGGATAAATCCTTCTGATCTTTAAGTGGTTAAATGTTTTCATTATTATTATTTATTTTATACAAAACTTTCTTTTTACACTTTTTTTTTCTGTTTAACTGTATTGCTTTTACAAGGGATGCACGACATTCCTTGTGACGGCATGGGCCATGACAGGCTTTCTTTATGGAGAGATCTGAGGTCTATTAGATCAGACTGATCGACTGCTTTCCTGGGCATTAACGGCCAGGTAAACAAAGAGGTGGAACCAGAAGTGACGACATACTCATTGCTCCTGGTTTCCAGTGTCACAGAGAGAGAGGAACAAGATCGGTTCCTCTCTATCTCTCTGTGCCATGCAACCACATCGCTCCCAGGCTTCATGATCGGTGGGACCCCCTTCCGCCACCCACAGAAGTGATCCAGTGGCTATTTAGCCACTCAAATCACTTCTGATAGAAACAGAATCGCTGGCTGAAAAATGTCATATCGGGATGATGCCTGTAGGTGCAGGTATCCACCCAGTATACCCACTGCAACCTGAGGATGTCCATAGATGGGTGAGAAGTAGTTTTAAGCTACAATAAAACCTAGAAGCTGATACTATGCCCACCTATACCAAATTCAGTTTTAGTAAATTCCCCTATAATACTATGCAGGAGGTTGCAAGATGTTGAATACATGAGATGCATATGTGTATGCATTTTTTCAGACACAGCTATATTTTTTTCTCTCCAACATTTTTATGGGCATTCTTTTATGCCAGTTGGTAGGAAAGGTAATGTTATTACTTATACCCTTCAGAACAATGTAAATCATAAACGTATCGTGTGCATTTCTATACTGTGTATTGAACAAAAGTTGCCTTTAGTGACTCATTTTGTCAGTAATTAAATTAAATGATCTTTAAATGTAGGTGTGGCTTATATAAAGCAGACATGGCTCAATAGGATTTGGTCTTTGTGGTTTAGTCAGAATGAGTGTGCAAGCATTGTAAAACAGAGCCATCTATTCATTATTGTAATCATAAAGAAAAAATGTTTTTCTTAAGTCTGGAAACAAGGTGACTTATAGCTCAGCAGTCTCATGCCATTTATATACAATTGGTGTATCTATAGGTCTCATTGTCCCACAGGGGACCTTGGTGAGGCATGCATCTTCTATGGGCATTTGCAAATATATGCTACTGAGACTTATAAGAAATAGGTTTTATAAATGACTAGTAGTACTGAATATTGTAACGTACTTAATTTCAAGGCCCCAACTGAAGGTTAGGCATTCCTGCACCGTAGTGCACCACACTGTCAGTATGACTATGCACTCATCTCTTCAGGGAAGCCTAGCCTGTCTTCTCCTAACTGAAATTTTAATTTTGCCATCATCTCATCCCTCACAGTTATTATCTTTGGTACCACTTGCCCCTCCCTATTAGATTGTAAGTTATTGGGAGCAGGGCCTTCCTAAACCTCTTGTATTGAATATTAGTGTAACTGTACTATCCTCCTTTATAATGTAAAAGCGCTGTACAAACTGTTGTGCTATATAAATCCTGTATAATTGCAATAAGGGCCAGTTTACATGTTAGTGTTCCGTTGTGGCTCATTACATGAGTTGGAATAAGACAGTTCCTTTGTTTTGAAAATGTAAACAAAAGATTTCCTCTAGTGTTAATAAACTGAAAAATCTCAAAAGATAATAATATGGTATTGCAACAGGTAGCATCATTCACTGGTATCTGAATACTGCAGCACTGGATGACATCGGTTGAGACGAAATGCATCGGGGGAGCTTAGCAGTGATGTCATTTTACCCACTCGACTGAGCGGAGCTTGCTTGTTTCATTGATGTGCTGTTTCTTTACACGTGAGAAACTTTCATCATACATACTGCTAGTATATATATATATATATATATATATATATATATATATATATATATATATATGTGTGTGTGTGTGTGTATATATACATATATATATATATATATATATATATATATATATTATAGTATATATAGTATATAAATAGTTCATCATACTGCTTTATTCCTCATTGTAGCTATTAATGTAAGGTACCTGTTGAAAAGTTTAGTCCAGAGTGGAGCTTTGGATGGGGGTTGAGGCATTAAAGTAGTCAGGCAGGCCAGGTCAGCAACAAGTCTTGACAGTAAGGTACAAAGTCTGAATCCAGAAGCGTGGTGGAGCACAGACAGGGTCATACACAGACTGGCAGAGTAATGCAGAATCGGCAGGCAAAGAGTAGTCCAGGAATCAGGCAAAGTTGTGTAAGGGCCTGCCAGATTGCATATAAATTGAAAGTATAAAGGTTTGACCTCATATTGTATGGTTTTGGTAAATCTAAAGGAAAAGGGTACACGAAAATTGTATATGTATGGCCAGCCTATTGCAGAATCGGCAGGCAATGAGAGTAGTGCAGGAATTGGGCTAAGTTCAAAAGCTCAGTAGTATAGCACACACACACACACGCATACACAGGAAAACAGATCCAACAAATGGCACAGTGTACAGGAAGTCCTGAAATTTAAGCTGATTGTGGACTGACTGCAGCTGGAAAGCAGCTGGAGCTAGAGAGTTTCAGGAACAGATGTACTAAGCAGGGTATGGGCTGCAGAAGTTGAGATACAGTGTACATCTGGGGTCTCAAACTGGTGGCCCTACAGCTATTGCGAAACCCCAAGAGGCATTGCAAGGCTGACAGTTACAAGCGTGAATCTCACAGGCAGAGGCATGATGGGACTTGTAGTTTCACAACAGCTGGAGGGCCACCAGTTTTAGACCCCTGGACTGTACATCAATCCTGGCATACCTGGGTGGCATTGAGCCATGCTAGAAAGCTGCTATGGAGTGCTCTGGGTGGTGGAACACTGAATATTCACTTTAGCACCTTTAACTTTTTGACAACTTTGCACTTAGCTTTTTAACCACTTCAGCCCTGGAAGATTTTACCCCCTTCCTGACCAGAGCACTTTTTACAATTTGGCACTGCGTTGCTTTAACTCACAATTGTGCGATCAGGCAGTGTTGTACCCAAACTAATTTTGCATCCTTTTTTGCCACAAATAGAGCTTTCTTTTGGTGGTATTTCATCACCTCTGCGTTTTTAATTTTTTGCGCCATAAACAAAAAAACTGCAAAAATTAAAAAAAAAAAAAAATATTTTTTACTTTTTGCTATAATAAATATCCACAAAATGTAAAAAAAACATGAATTTCTTCATCAGTCTAAGCCAATATATATTCTACTACATATTAGTTTTGTTAAAAAAAAATCACAATAAGTGTATATTGATTGGTTTGTGCAAAAATTATAGCGTCTACAAACTATTGGAAAGATTTATGGCATTTTTATTATTTATTTTTAATTTTTTTTACTAGTAATGGCAGTGATCTTTTTAGCGGGACTGCAACATTGCGATGGACAGATCGGACACTTTTGACACATTTTTTGGGACCATTGTCTTTCATACAGCGATCAGTGCTATACATATGCACTGATTACTGTGTAAATGTCACTGGTAGGGAATGGGTTAAAACCAGAGGCATACATAGGGTTCAGGGCCGTCTTTAATATTGATTGGACCCTGGGCAAAACTTTTCTTGCCCCCCCCCCATGCAGTTTTGCTCTCCACCTCCACCTCTCCACATACAATAAATAGCAGCTCAGGCAGCTATTGCGATTGGTTGCCAGGTTACAGTGTATCATTATCGCTCACTGACTGGTTGTTAGAGGTTACAGCACACATTACGGCTCACTGATTAGTTGCTAGAGGTCACAGCACATGGTTTCTGCTTGTTGATTGGTTGCTACAGATTACTGTGGATATGAATTTAAAGCAGGATAGTTGGCAAGTATGAGGCAGCTGCTTTGGGCCCCACAACAATGACAGGGCCCAGCTGCCCCTTTTGCCCTGCCTTAAAAAACGGCCCTGATAGGGTTTCCGGCACCCTTGCTGAGAAACTGTATCGACGCCCCCCCCCCCCCCCCCAACATCCCCTCTCCCCTTCAGGGCCCCCCTAAAAAAAAATATCAAAACAATATTTCTGCTAATAATACAATAAAATCATTACTACTGCTGCTGCCTGTGTGGATGAGATGTGTACTGCACCAATCACATGGGATGAATAGGAGAAGAGGGTCAGCAGGGATTGGCACAGTACACAGTACACATCTCACCCACACAAACAGCAGTAGTAGGATGCACCCCCTTGGGGTTCTTCCTTAAGCCCTGAAAAAAAGTGAGGTTGAGAACCATGGGGTAGGGGAGAAAGAGGAAGATGGGTAAAAGTTGGGGTGGGTATGAGATGGGGGATGGTAGAGAAGAAATGGAATAAGACTGGGGGAATCCTGATCTGTATAGGGATAAAAAAGGAGGAGGATTTGTGCTGGCAGGGGGAAGGGAGGGCGGATAGATGGCTGTCAAGGGGACTGGAGAGAGATAATCAGAGATGGGCATGGGGCATACTCTCAGCTGGTAAGAAATAGCCATAGTATAAAAAAAGTAAATGGTCTGTCTGGCAGGGACGGGAGTGATCTCCATTGCCTAGTAAAGAGACAGTGTGTTGGGGGTGTGCAGGGTGGGGGATTCCTGCCATTTGTAATGTTTGTAGATCCTGGGACACACACCTGTGTGAAGGTGAAGTGTCTGCAGAGGAAAGGACAGGGAATGGGGGGGAGTGAGAGATAACAACCATCTGAGAGGAGCAGTGTGACAGGCAAAGATGAATGGATCATCATCTGTGTGAGGATGATAGGGAGCAGGAGGGCCCAAATAGTGGCTGAGGTGGGGAGGAAGATGCGAGGGAGAGAGAGCATTGCAGACATCAGAGAGACAGATAACAGAACTGACTTGTACTGCAGCAAAAGAGACAGCCAAAGTGAAAAGAACTGTTACACACTGCTCGAAACTGCGGGGAGGAAACTTCAAAGGCCCCCCCATGCACCTAGGACCCGTGGGCAGTTCGCAGAAGTGCCTGTGCATTAGGACAGGCAAGGCCTCACCTGATCTCAATGTCCTGACGAATCCCTGGCCCTGCTCTCCGGGAGAGAAAAACAGGCAGCGCTGGGGAGAGACCAGGCACCTATGGGAGGATCTGTGATATGTGGCCCGAACAGGGAGGCAGATCGGTGCACTGCTCGCTGTGACAGTTACAGAAACAATGCCATGTATCTCCTCTCCCTCAGCAGCTGAAATCTGACAGGAGGGAGAGGGAGACTCCCCCCTTATCAGCAGCCCTGCCAGCAGCAAGTAGCAGTGCTCAGCGGTGGTGCCGTCAACCCACCGCTGATGTGCCTGTGGCTGTGCTGAAGTGAGAAAAAGAACACTGCCAGTGCCAATTGGGCCCCCCCTTGGCCTGCGGCCCTGGAGGGTGCCAGTCTCGCCAAGCTCTTGGTATGCCCCTGGTTAACACTAGGGGAAGATCAAGGGGTTAACTGTTTTCCCTAGATGTGTTCTAACTGTATGGGGATAGGACTGACTGGGGGAGGAGACATATCGTTGTTTCCTACTTAGTAGGAACAAACAATGTCTCCTCTCCCCTGACAGAACAGGGATTTGTGTATGAACACACACAAATCCTTGTGCTGGCTCTTGTGCACGCAATCGCACCTCGCCGGCCACGCGCATCGGGTTCCCCGCCGTGCAGTGGGCATGCCCTCCGGTGGCTCTTAAAGGGGAAGACATACCCGTAAGGGGTTTTGCCCAGCGGTGCCATTCTGCTTTAGTATATATACGTGAGCCGGACGGGAACCTGTTAGGGACACTTTTGATATTTCTTATGTGTTTCTTATATATGTAACAGTTTTACACCATTGTTGTTGATTATTTGCACTTATATTTTTGATATCATGGCACTATATGCTTGAAGGAGATAGCATAATACATTTTTATGCCTTCATTTTGAATAGACTGCCAATACACCACAACACAGCCAAAAAGAGACTTGGCATATTATTTAAAAGAAAGTGTGCTGCATTGTGGGTGTGTTGTTTGCTACTGTATAAGTTCATCTGAGTGCCAATCAATGATTGCAATGCACAGCTTTGTCATAAATTACTGCAACCCATAAGTGTGAATGGGTGTTAACATTTTTCACTAGCAAGCAGAGCTGTAGTCTCAGTTTTTGTACAAGTTGTGAGATTATCCATCTTGAGAGAAGTACTGTGGCTACTATTACTAACTTTCATCTAAAAATGATTGTTGTCTAGCCATACCTAGCATTAATATTTTTATTAGGGCTGCGGAAATGAATGATTAATTCCTCAATTAATCATTAATTTTTTTGATCGATCAAAATTCTTTTTATCGATACTCACCTCTTCGCCAGCTTCCGGGTCTTCAGGGAGTTCCGTCGGAGATCTGGTGATGTTACGGACATCGACGTCACCAGACTCCTCCCCCCTTCCCATTCTTTCCTCTTTCATGGAGTCTGGTGTTTATTTGTAATTGACTACTGGGTGAGGTTTGTGTTCACTTCAATAACCAACACTGGGTATTATTTCTCTGTTGCTTCTGTCAAGCTTTATGTGTTATTTGTCAAGTATCCGTCACTCTCCTGGATATAATGACCCACCTCAGTTCTTTTTTTTAGGCCAATCTGGGTGCAGTTGTATTAGTCAGTTCCAAGATTACTACTTGCTGGATGAAGGAGTAGTAGATTTAATATAGACAGCATGAGACACTAACAGACATTAGAATTTGTCATTAATATTTTTTTAACTAAGCTTGCATAGCAGAAATGGCATCAAGTTGGCAAATTATCATTGGTAGGAAGTGTTCATTAGTATCTAGTAAACACCCACCTTGTAAGTGTTTTTTTTTAATGGTGGACACATAAATGCAATTACAACAATTGCCTGCAGATCCTTAGCTGCCATTAAAGCTATTTCCCGTTACCCGTTTCAAAATAGTACTGCCTCTTCATACAGTATTTTAGAGTAGAGTTGTTTAATCATTAATCACAGCACAGTGATTGTATATAGTGTATACCACATTTACCACTGACTAATGCAGAGTTGCAATGCAAGGAGATCAGCTAAAAGTAGTTGCATCTGTATGTGCGTTATAATTCATCAAAACTAGTTAATTCATCGATTAAAAAAAAAAAAATCAATTAATCGAACATGAAAATTTTAATCAGTAACAGCCCTAATTTTTATTAGTCACAAACCCGGAACAAACAAGCAACAGAACAAGATCAGCATTAGTCTCCCCTACGATTCTCCCATGACATATTTCCTTGAATTCCTGTTACAGTATATAAAAGGTCAAGCGGAATCCTACTTATTTACTAGAACTTAAATTACATTTCACTGGGCCCCATCAGGTCAACAGAGGGGCCCAGGAGGTAGGAACAGAAGATGGACTTTTTTTTGGGGGGGGGGGGCATAGGCAGATAAATTCAGTGTCGCTATTCCAATGCACCTTGGGCAATGGGGGGTGGGGGGGCCCTGTGCATGACTGTCACTATTGGAGATACAAGCATAGTTCTGATCGTGATCAAGATACTGATCTGTAAAGACACTATTCTAGTAATGGTGGTGATCAGCGACTTATAGTGTGACGATGATAGTGTGCAATCTGACGCTTATAGGCACTGGCTGGGAGGGTCACTAACTGACTGACACTAAAGTCGCTAGTGACACTAATACAGTGATCAGCAATAATACTGTACACTGACACTGTACTAATGACACTGGCTTGGAAGGGGTTAACATCAAGGGGTTAACTGTGTAACTAAGAAGTGTAATGTGTGGTGCTTTTAGTCCCCGGTCACATTTCATCATTTCAAATCACATGACAATCACAAGTCGCAGCCTATTGTCCGCAATAGAAAACTGTCAAATTAGGGTGATTCCCACTCCAATGGCATCGCTCCAATTTTGAAAGTAGTTTCTGCTCTACTTTTTGCAATTTTGGGTGCGACTTGCATAGAAATCTGTGCATGATGTCTTCAACTTCGCACCTGAAGTCAAGCTGACATACAATTGGGAAATCGTGTGGCTTCAAGTGAAGTTGTACAATTTCAAAGTCGGATTTAGTGTGACCGAAGACATATCTTAATGCATTCTATACATTAATATAAAAAGCCTCCTGTGTGCAGCAGCCCCCCTCGGCTCCCCTACTTATCGGTGCTCCATCTCTGTCCAGTGATGTCCACGAGTGTCTCAGCTGTCTGGGACTCTCCCTCCTGATTGGCTGAGACACAGCAGTGGCGTCATTGGCTCCTGCTGCTGTCAAAGTCATTTAGCCAATCAGGAGAGAAAGGGAATGGGGCCGAACCGCAGCTCCATATCTGAATGGACACACGGAGCTCAGCTTGGGTGCCCCCATAGCAAGATGTGTGCTGTGGGGGTACTCGGCAGGGTGGAGGGGACAAGAGCACAGAAGAGGGACCCGAGAAGAGGAGGATCGGGGGTGCTGTGTGCAAAACCAACCGTACAGAGGAGGTAAGTATAACATGTTTGTTATAGAAAAAAACAAGATTTTACGATCATTTTAATAGCTGTTATAGTCTGTATGAACCCTTAAATGAAATGCAAATTCACTGGTTACCAAGAACTCTTCCACATCTGATCAATCATCTCCAGTGATATCACTCACTACTAGATGTCATATAGTGTTATATTGTTCTGAGGTACTGGAGAAGTCAGCGTGTTATATGCACATTTTGAAAGATAATCTCCATTCTATCTTGCCAATTTTCATTTGGCCCAGGGCTAGTTTGAAAAAAAAAAAGGGGGATAGAAAATAATTTGAAGTAGGGTCACCATCAGACCATAGCAACACAGCCTGGAAAAGAGCCTGCACCTTAGTCTCCTGGTGTCCCAGGATGACAAGCGAACCATTGTTGTAAAAAGATTTTTTTTTCTCAACTTCTTAACTGCGAACCTAAATTATGCAGTATGAATGGATGCATAGATAAATGCACATAATTTTAAACACTCAGAATTGCCAACATTGGGCTCCGTGGCTGTCTCCAAATGTATTGTTCTGCTTTCCTAATAAATCTTGATAGAGAGGCCCACTAATGAGATCTTAGTATTGAAGCAGCCCTAATCTGGGCTGAGCAAAAGTCATTAACAACAATTTAAATCAACCCACTTACTGCTTTTGAAAACAGGCATGTGAAGATAAAGATTACTGGTTGGATTGGGCTGGAAGGTAGTCTGAAAGGTTTATTTAAAATCAGCCACTAATGGTAAATATATTTACCATTTGGTGTAATGTTAATCATTTTTCTTCCTGTAATTAGCAAAAATGCACTGGGATGTATGCCAGCAGCTGATTTCATAGACGGTTCCTTTCTACAATATGTGATGCTCCTTTTCAATCAATGGGTGATTCACTTATAAAACGTCCTGCAGTAAATGCAAGGGTCAGAGGTAACCTTTGCAATCACATCTGTTATTGTATAGATTTCTTCCATTATGTGCACTATATATAACAGGAATGTTTGGTACTGGAGAAGGATAACATAAAATCCAATTGAGCTAAAACCTGGGAAATGTCAATATAATAAAAAAACATAAGTCAGGGGGCCCAAGGTAGACAATCCCGTAAGCCTGGTATGTGATCCATTCTTACTAGCAAGAATAGCTGCAGCAGAGATAAAATAGAAAAAATATTGTCCTACTACAAAACAGTATGGTTTTATTTATTGCCTGGTACCTGTGATTGGTCTCAAAGAAGAAACCAAGGCCAAAGCCTACACAGAGTCATCAATATGCAGCATAAATGTATTTGCCCAGGTCTGCTGTCCAGATCCTGGAGGTTACAAAAATTTCTGGGCAGGAAATTAAAATAGGTGTATGCTGGCCATATATGCAGCATTTACTAAAATGATTATTTTGGTATCATGATTAAATCTTCCAATTACTGAAGGGTTAATGATGTGTTTATGCTGTATATATTTCTCTGTTTTCCATCTAACTATGCATGACCCGTAGCCAAGAGATTGTGTTTGCATGCACAAGCCTAATTAGCAGACATAGGGGTTTATTTACTAAAGGCAAATCCCCTTTGCACTACAAGTGAACTGCAAGTGCACTTGAAAGTGCAATTGCAGTGCACTTGGAAGTGTAGTCACTGTAGATCTGAGGGGGACATGCAAGGAAAATAAAAAACAGAATTTTAGAATTTGTACATGATTGGATGAGAAAATCAGCAGAGCTTCCCCTCATTTCAGATCTTCCCCTCAGATCTACAGCCACTGCACTTCCAAGTAGTAGAGCAGAGTGGATTTGCCTTTAGTAAATCAACCCCTAAGTTCCCTTGTGCAAACATTTTGACTTGTAAACACTACTGGAATGTACCGTGTAACTTTAACTCTTGTTCAGCCCAATCTCAACTGGTCTGTCTCCTATTGTTTTAACTGTATATAAGCTTGGGTATTACCTCTGAATAAACCAAACATGTTTTGACCTCATCTTGTGTGGTGTCATTGTGTGTTCCCAGAGCTCCGTCTGGAGTTTCTCAGCCGTCCGGTTCTGAAAGCCCCCAAGAATTGCAGATCACTATTTGCTACTATCAGGGGTCTCTAATATTTTGACCTTCCTGGGCTACATTGAAAGAAGAGGAATTGTCTCAGGCCACACATAAAATACACTAACAATAAGGATAGATGCTAAGCAGAAAAAGGATGATCACAAGTTAAAGATCACTGAAATAGATAACGTACCGATCTGAGTAATAAAACGTACTTTTTTGCTTTTCAAATTCTTTCCATTATTAAAGTAAAAGAGTGCAACATAAAGCTAGTGCGATATTTGTTTTTAATTAAAGCATCAATATCTAGGGCGTGGCCAAGACCGGCATGCGAGAGGACACACTTCTCACAGCTCCTGCCTGATCCGCTCATCGATCCTTCCCCGGCAGCCACAATACTGCTTTTTTCAGCTCCCCAGCTGGCTACCGACCACCAGCACCTCCCGGACCCACCGCCGGCCCTCTGTACCCGAGGGAAAACCCACAGAGGCCCATTGGAGATGGTGGGACCGGACTCCCAAGATACAGCATCGGCGGCCATGGCACAGCGCACTCCGCGGCATGCAGATAAATCCACAGAGGGAGGTAGCAGGAGAGCTCCAAAGACTCAGGGTAAGGAGCAGTACCGGGACATTCTGTATTACGCTCAAAAGCTGCGGGGCCCTGAAGGAACCCGAGGGAAAACCCACAGAGGCCCATTGGAGATGGTGGGACCGGACTCCCAAGATACAGCATCGGCGGCCATGGCACAGCGCACTCCGCGGCATGCAGATAAATCCACAGAGGGAGGTAGCAGGAGAGCTCCAAAGACTCAGGGTAAGGAGCAGTACCGGGACATTCTGTATTACGCTCAAAAGCTGCGGGGCCCTGAAGCTATTGATACAACAGCGGAGGAGATACAGGGGGGAGAGATTGATCTGTTTACACAGGCAGAATGGGGACATGGCACTGACGGTACTCCTGGCCACTCTATGGAGGACACAGCTCCTCCCCCCCCTCCCCCCCCCACTGAGGATACAGCGGAGCCCCTTGAACAACCCACGCTGCTATACTGAAGGCTGTTCATGTGTGTACGCCATTGGTCAATGATATGAAAGAGCAGTTTTGGGGCATGAGGGAAGAAGTCTCACTTCTCAGACAAGATTTGCAAAAACTTAGAGAGAGGACGACTGCGGTGTAAAGCAGAGTGAGTGATATAGAGGATAAGCTACACCCTGTTGCTTGTGAGGCCAGGGCAGCGCACCGCATGGCACAAGACACATACAACAGAGCCGAGGACACGGAAAATCGCTTACGCAGAAACAATGTCCGCATTGTAGGTCTACCTGAGAAGTCGGAGGGTAAAGACACCACTTTATTCGTGGAAAATTGGCTTGTTGATATCTTTGGCCGTGATTCGTTCTCTCCATTTTTTACAGTGGAGGGGCCCACAGAGTGTCGGCCAGACCTCCTCCACAGGGTGCCAGCCAGACCTCCTCCACAGGGTGGCCAGGGAAAAATTGGGTGAGGTGAAGAAACGCCTGAGAGCTCTACAACTACCATACGCCATGCTTTACCCAGCCAAGCTACGAGTGACAGCGGAAGGGCATGCACAGTTTTTTGAGTCAGCTAAAGATGCAGTAGCCTGGTTGGATCATAATGAGCAGGCCCTTCGCCACCACAGGGAGCATGCTGCTGGAGATTGATACCATTGCAAGATTATGGGACTCACATGACGGGCATGGCCTTTAGACCGCTTTTGCCCATGCTGTACAGCACGTAGTGTGGGCCCTCTTTTGTTTGCCCTAACTTACCTTGTTGGCCCTACCTCATCTTTGACGGCTCTCTTCTATTTCCCTACTGCCGGGGAAAGATGTGATCTTATTGAAGTGCCAAGAACTTATCTGTGACTTTCAATTCTACGACCACCCCTTTAAAAAAAGAAATTTTCTCTTGGGGAAGTATTTTTATATTCTTTTTTGGAAAATGCAGGACCCCAAAGTTGGCAGAGTTGACCTGGAGACCTGAACCTGTTCAGACCATCTGGCATTATTATGTTGAAGGGGATTTTTGCGGGTCATGGAACCTCCAAGCTAAATGTGACAGTTCCGCTGTGCCTTATTACAACATACAGTCTGGATCATCATGCAGTCCGAGTAACTTTACCAGTTTGCTTAATGGAAGTCCCGAGGACATGACAGTCTGCCTGCCTTTTACCTTCCTCACCCCTGATGACTACCTACTACCGGGGGAGCCTGGTGGCCTTATCTGGCTTACACTCTTCCCTCCATGATGGCGGGTGTAGCAGTAGTTTCATGGAACATTAGGGGCCTGAACTCCCCTCTTAAGTGCACAATGATATTTACTTGTTTAAAGAAGTTTTTCCCTGCTGTTTTATGTTTACAGGAGATGCACCTTACCGGTGCCACCAGGGGCTGTTTGAAATATCCGTGGATTGGCTGGGCTTACCACTCCACTCACACCTCCTTTTCCCGGGGGGTGAATGTGGTGGTACATAGGTACCTGGAGTATCAGGAATATGCTTCCAAAATAGATTCAGAAGGAAGATTTGTATTTTTACACTGCCGTATTGGTATTTTTCAATGTGTATTGACTTGTGTGTACATACCTCCTCCATTTGATGCACGGGTGCTCCGGCTGCTTCTAGAATTTTTAGGGGAGCGACTGGATCTCCCGTTACTGATAGTGGGGGACTTTAACAGTTGGTTAAATGCAGGTTTGGATAAACATCCGGCTCTGGGGGTACATAGCCCTCCGAGGTTAACTCCTCTGGCCAGGTTGTTGCAGGAGGTGGGCTGGGTAGACATATGTAGGCAAAGTAATTCATTTAGCAAACAATTCTCCTGTTTTTCAAAAACTCACGGGTCTTTGTCCAGGATAGACTTGGCAGTGGGAAACTCAGTGCTCCCCTCAGTCCTAGATATTTCTTATAAACTTAGATGTGTTTCGGACCACTCGTATTTGGTGGTCAATTTAATTGTCACTCAAACATCCTCACTTTGTAGGGGGCCCTGGAAATTTAAGGCCTTCTGGCTTCAGTTATTTACAACACCCATGGAGATGGAGGGGAGCATCCGAGAGTTCTTTACTCAGCAATCTGATTCATTGTTGGTGCTTACTGAATGGGGGGCATTCAAGACATTTCTGAGACGGCTACTTAGTAAGGAGGTTACGAAAGTCAAGAGGCGGTTGGAGTCTCTCAGGGAGGCTCCTGAGATGCAGGTTCATTCCCTGGAGGCAAGATACATTCAGGACCCAACAGAGTCCGCAAAGGGGGCGTGGCAGTCGGTTCAATCAGCGTATGACCACTTGTTAGCCTCCTCGGCGGAAAAAAATAGATTTTTCTTGAGGACAGCTTTTTTTGAGGAAGGGGAGATTACTGGATGTCTTTTGGCCAGGATAGCTAACTCTGAGCAGAAATCTCCAGTTATAGGAACCATACTAACGAAGGAGGGGCAATTGGTTCATTCCTCTGATAGGGTGATACAGACGCTGGCTGACTATTGAGACTTATACCGCCCAACCTCACAGTATGGTTCTGAGGAGCTGAATGCCTACTTGGATGAAATACCATTCCCACAACTTTCGGGGACCCAATGTGAGACATTGGACGCCCCACTCACCCTTGAGGAACTACAGACTGCAGTGGCAGGGTTCCCCAACTGTAAGGCCCTGGGGGGGGGGGTGGGATTCCAATTGAGATCTACAAGCAATTTTCGGAGGTATTGCTCCCTAAACTGATGGGTGTGTTTAACGCTGCCAAGGAGGCGGAGACTCTGCCCCCCTCTATGTCTGAGACAAATATTGTTTTAATTTTGAAACCTGATAAGGACCCGGCCTCTTACAGGCCGATCTCCTTGCTACAATCCGATATTAAGATATTGGCCAAACAGTTAGCACTCTGATTAAACAAAGTAATTACCTCAGTGATACATGCAGACCAGGCAGGCTTTATGCCGAATAAATCCACGGCAGTGAATCTCAGGAGATTATTCCTCATTATGCAATCATTGGCTGATATTGTGGGTAAGAGGGCTCTCTTGTCCCTTGATGCTATGAAAGCATTTGATAGTGTGGAGTGGCCATATCTTTGGGAGATACTGGGGCGATTTGGCTTTGGGGTTGGGTATATCTCATGGGTATCACCAC
The DNA here is from genome assembly GCF_037356315.1 of Lithobates pipiens. Taxonomy (NCBI): domain Eukaryota; kingdom Metazoa; phylum Chordata; class Amphibia; order Anura; family Ranidae; genus Lithobates; species Lithobates pipiens. The sequence goes on from NW_027507790.1 coordinate 17,175,517, forward strand.
CCGAGCGTGGCCATTAGGGAGGCCGGCAGGCTATCCTTGTCATTTCGTCTTAGTCGGGGCACTCGGCAGGGGTGCCCATTGTCCCCCCTGCTGTTTGCCCTGGCAATAGAACCACTGGCCATTAGGATCATGGAGCATAGAGGCATCACAGGTTTCTGCTATGGGGATAGACAGGAAAAGGTGATGCTTTATGCAGATGATACAATGATTTTACTAGGGGACATGGCACAGTCTCTGAACAACACGTTAGACACAGTGATTCGTTTTGGGGAGTTCTCCGGCCTTAAGATAAATTGGTCCAAATCAGCACTTATGCCAATAGATGATGCACAACTACAACAGGGGGAGCGGGTGGGAGAGATCCCTATCGCCCTCACTTTTAAATATCTGGGGATAAAGGTGACCCCTCGGATCGGAGACTATAACGTGTTAAACATTGCACCACTGCTGACCAGGTTCCGCTCAAGGACTAAGACTTGGAATACGCTGTGTATGTCGGCTGCGGGCAAGGTGAATCTTATTAAAATGATTCTTATGCCCCAACTGCTATACATGTTGCACAACTCCCTATAAGTGATTCCATTAAAGACCTTTAGGATAGTAAACTCAATATTCCAAGAGCTAATATGGAAAGGCCGACCCCCTAGGATTAAATTAGAACATCTCCAACGCCCGAAGGGGGAAGATGGCCTTGCGCTGCCGAACCCCTGGCTGTACTATTTGGCCTCTCAACTGCAACATTTGATAGGCACCATGGTCCCAGAGGGAGACCTCACTAATAGAATCCCAAGTGCTTCTGAGGTTATTATGCTGCGCACGGTGGGTGGGAGATCTATTCCGACTGCCCTTGAGGCCCTAGCCTTCAGTAAGCCCCCCCAAAAAAGTTTCCCCACATATAATTTAATACAGAAAATATGGAACAAAACCAAATATTTGCAGGGAGCAACGGACTTACACAACTGTACACCTTACTGAGAATTTACTATATACCCCACAGGCTACAATCTATGGGACTTACACCGACACGCATGTGTACCAGATGCGAAAGGGACCATGGAGACCTAATACACGCTGCCCCAAACTCCATGTTTATTGGAGAGGGGTGACTGGCACCCTGAGCACGGTGTTTCGGGTGTCAGTTCCTTGGGATCCTCTGTGCTGCATTTTGAACTTGCTGGAAGAATTGGAGTGGGAATCCCATACTAGAGAGGCCCTGACTAGGGTGCTCTTTGCAGCCCGCAAGTAGATAATGCTCCACTGTAAATCGGACTCACCTCCAATGGTCCAGGAGTGGACCACCACTATAGGCAATACGCTGAGAATAGAAAAAACTTGTATATCAGCATAGAGGTTGTCCTGATAAATTAGAAAAATTATGGGGGCCATGGCTGGACACTCCGGGTCTTGCCACGGATGATCTAGTCATGGACCGACTGCTCGGATCAGGGGCGGGATGAATACTACAATACAACTATATTTCTACCTGCACGGTTATGGTTTAATGTTTTGGTTTGTGTACGGATTAACAACAATATCAGGTTGTAGATGGGAGGGGTGGGGGGGACTCAAACATCCTTAAGCACTTTATGTCCTCGGACCACTTTGCACTGTATTGCATTGTTATGTATTGTTTTTGGATATTTGGACTGTATGCGCAAACTACTGAATAAAGTTTTTTCTGGATATAAAAAAAAAAAGCATCAATATCTGATTCGATGGATGTAGAAGCAATTCTCAATTCATCCTCAAGGTGCTCATTAGATATTTTGATTTTAATTTTGCTCTTTGTGTGCTTCATCCTTGAAAATAGTTGCTCGCTAATACAGGTGCATGCTGAAAACTGATGACATGAATAAGGCGCGATTGTGAAGAATAGGACGTTTTTCTTTGGGAAGATAAAGCTTATAACAGTCAAGTAAAGAGATACTGTCAAATTTTAATTGGGCTGCATGTGTTGGCTAAAGCTACACACCACAATTTGTTTCTCAATTGACCCCAGAGGGTTGAACAGAAAAAAAACTGACAGCTCCAGTCAGAGCCACTGTACTAATGATCCAACATTAGCATAGTGATCTCCGATGCTGTTCTCTTGTGTTCTGATAGGGGGATGCCCCCCCCTGCCTGAACACGTCAGTCAGCACTCTCAGCCATTGGCTAAGAGCGCTGATTGGGAGCCGGTCAGCTGCTGGTTTTCCAGCATGCTCGTCAGACAGAAGTTGGCCAAGCAACCAGCTTCTGTCGGCTGCCTTACACTCGGGCCGAATGTTGGCTTATTTTTATTGAACCAGGAGATTTCACCCAACATTCGGCCTGTGTGCATGGTACTTAAGTGTAAATACATTTTTACTAAATATTCCCTCTAAAAAAAATCTAATATTTTACGTACGTTTACAATTTTATGTTGGGCACATGTTTTTTGTTATTTTTCTAACCAGTTTTGAATGATTAAAATAAGAAAGTGATCTATGAGCTGGAAAATTCTGAATGTTTTCACGACGACCTTATGATTGATTGCTTTTGAAAATCTCACATAGTATTCGAGTTTACCTTTTCCATTAAAATTTTAACATTGAAAGTGATCAGAATGATGCCGGTGGATTTACCATTTGTTTTTCACGAAAAAATAATTTCAAACATTCACGTCATTAGGATGGCTGGATTGAATGAAGAATGTACATTAACCACTTCAGCCTCGGACCAATAAATACCTTAAGGACCAGAGGTGTTTTTGCAATTTCGCACTGCGCTGCTTTAACTGGTAATTGCGCGGTCATGCAATATTGCACCCAAACGAAATTTGCGTCCTTTTCTTCCCACAAATAGAGCTTTCTTTTGATGGTATTTGATTGCCTCTGCGATTTTTATTTTTTGCGATATAAATGGAAAAAGAGCGAAAATTTTGAAAAAAAATGATATTTTCTTCTTTTTGTTATAAGAAAAATCGAATAAACTAAATTTTAGTCATACATTGAGGGCAAAATTTATTCAGCCACATGTCTTTAGTAAAAAAAAATGTCAATAAGCGTATATTTTTTGGTTTGCGCAAAAGTTATAGCGTCTACAAACTAGAGTACATTTTCTGGAATTTACACAGCTTTTAATTTATGACTGCCTATCTCATTTCTTGAGGTGCTAAAATGGCAGGGCAGTACAAACCCCCCCCCCAAATGACCCCATTTTGGAAAGTAGACACCCCAAGGAAACTGCTGATGGGTATGTTGAGCCCATTGAATATTTATTTTTTTTGTCCTAAGGGATTGAATAATGACAAAAAAAAAAGTACAAAAAGTTGTCACTAAATGATATATTGCTCACACATGCCATGGTTATATGTGGAATTGCACCCCAAAATATATTCCGCTACTTCTCCCGAGTACGGGGATACCACATGTGTGGGACTTTTTGGGAGTATAGTCGCGCACGGCATCCCGAAAACCAATCACCACCTTCAGGATTTCTAAGGGTGCAAATTTTAGATTTTACCCCTCACTACCTATCACAGTTTCGAAGGCCATAAAAAGCCAAAATAGCACAAAACCCCCCAAAATGACCCCATTTTGGAAAGTAGACACCCCAAGCTATTTACTGAGAGGCATGTTGAGTCCATGGAATATTTTATATTTTGCCACAAGTTGCGGGAATATTACAAACTTTTTTTTTTTTGCACAAAGTTGTCACTAAATGATATATTGCTCACACATGCTATGGGCATATGTGAAATGACACCCCAAAATACATTCTGCTGCTTCTCCTGAGTACAGGGATACCACATGTGTGGGACTTTTTGGGAGCCTAGCCGCGTACGGGACCCCGAAATCCAAGCACCGCCTTCAGGATTTCTAAGGGCATAATTTTTTTATTTTACTCCTCACTACCTATCACTACCTATCACAGTTTTGACGGCCATAAAATGCCAAGATGGCACAAAACCCCCCCCCCAAATGACCCCATTTTGGAAAGTAGACACCCCAAGGAAACTGCTGATGGGTATGTTGAGCCCATTGAATATTTATTTTTTTTGTCCTAAGGGATTGAATAATGACAAAAAAAAAAAAAAAAAAGTACAAAAAGTTGTCACTAAATGATATATTGCTCACACATGCCATGGTTATATGTGGAATTGCACCCCAAAATATATTCCGCTACTTCTCCCGAGTACGGGGATACCACATGTGTGGGACTTTTTGGGAGTATAGTCGCGCACGGCATCCCGAAAACCAATCACCACCTTCAGGATTTCTAAGGGTGCAAATTTTTGATTTTACCCCTCACTACCTATCACAGTTTCGAAGGCCATAAAAAGCCAAAATAGCACAAAACCCCCCAAAATGACCCCATTTTGGAAAGTAGACACCCCAAGCTATTTACTGAGAGGCATGTTGAGTCCATGGAATATTTTATATTTTGCCACAAGTTGCGGGAATATTACAAACTTTTTTTTTTTTGCACAAAGTTGTCACTAAATGATATATTGCTCACACATGCTATGGGCATATGTGAAATGACACCCCAAAATACATTCTGCTGCTTCTCCTGAGTACAGGGATACCACATGTGTGGGACTTTTTGGGAGCCTAGCCGCGTACGGGACCCCGAAATCCAAGCACCGCCTTCAGGATTTCTAAGGGCATAATTTTTTTATTTTACTCCTCACTACCTATCACTACCTATCACAGTTTTGACGGCCATAAAATGCCAAGATGGCACAAACCCCCCCCAAATGACCCCATTTTGGAAAGTAGACACCCCAAGGAAACTGCTGATGGGTATGTTGAGCCCATTGAATATTTATTTTTTTTGTCCTAAGGGATTGAATAATGACTAAAAAAAAAAAAAAAAAAAAAATGTACAAAAAGTTGTCACTAAATGATATATTGCTCACACATGCCATGGTTATATGTGGAATTGCACCCCAAAATATATTCCGCTACTTCTCCCGAGTACGGGGATACCACATGTGTGGGACTTTTTGGGAGTATAGTCGCGCACGGCATCCCGAAAACCAATCACCACCTTCAGGATTTCTAAGGGTGCAAATTTTTGATTTTACCCCTCACTACCTATCACAGTTTCGAAGGCCATAAAAAGCCAAAATAGCACAAAACCCCCCAAAATGACCCCATTTTGGAAAGTAGACACCCCAAGCTATTTACTGAGAGGCATGTTGAGTCCATGGAATATTTTATATTTTGCCACAAGTTGCGGGAATATTACAAACTCCCGAGTACGGGGATACCACATGTGTGGGACTTTTTGGGAGTCTAGTCGCGTACGGCACCCCGAAAACCAATCACCACCTTCAGGATTTCTAAGGGTGCAAAGGCCATAAAATGCCAAAATAGCACAAAATCCCCCCAAATTACCCCATTTTGGAAAGTAGACACCCCAAGCTATTTACTGAGAGTCATGTTGTCTGAACGAAAAAAAAGAGATTGATTGGTGGGTATGCCCACCATTAGATACCTCCCTTCATCCACCCACTTCTAATGATGGACATACATGCACCATTTATATATGCCGAAGCATGGGGGCATCCTCCCGCAAAAAAGTTATGCCGCGTACACACGTTCAAACTTTTCCATGGGCAAGCCCCGTCGGAATTTTGACCGTATGTACGCGGCATTAGGAGCAAAATCACTCCTCCACCCCTTATGCCCCCATGCTTCGGCATATATGCTCTTTTTTAACTGTGGTGGTGAAATCACCGCCTACAGCACTGGAGTCACGGCTTTATGTATCGTGGGAGCAAACGCTGTTGCTGTCAAGATAAATAAATCCGCGCTGCAGCTGAATGGCGTACCTGCTAAGCAAATTATGGTTAACGTTAAAACAAAGTAACATCCCAGTAAAACCTTACCATACCATACCTGCAAAGCAATTGCCAAAAAAAACAGTAAAAAATAAAACATTTTTTAACACAACCTGTGCCTAAAATATATATATGCCGAAGCATGGGGGCATCCTCCCGCAAAAAAGTTATGCCGCGTACATACGTTCAAACTTTTCCATGGGCAAGCCCCCTGTCGGAATTTTGACCGTATGTACGCGGCATTAGGAGCAAAATCACTCCTCCACCCCTTATGCCCCCATGCTTCGGCATATATGCTCTTTTTTAACTGTGGTGGTGAAATCACCGCCTACAGCACTGGAGTCACGGCTTTATGTATCGTGGGAGCAAACGCTGTTGCTGTCAAGATAAATAAATCCGCGCTGCAGCTGAATGGCGTACCTGCTAAGCAAATTATGGTTAACGTTAAAACAAAGTAACATCCCAGTAAAACCTTACCATACCATACCTGCAAAGCAATTGCCAAAAAAAACAGTAAAAAATAAAACATTTTTTAACACAACCTGTGCCTAAAATATATATATGCCGAAGCATGGGGGCATCCTCCCGCAAAAAAGTTATGCTGCGTACATACGTTCAAACTTTTCCACGGGCAAGCCCTCCGTCGGAATTTTGACCGTATGTACGCGGCATTAGGAGCAAAAATCGCTCCTCCACCCCTTATGCCCCCATGCTTCGGCATATATGCTCTTTTTTAACTGTGGTGGTGAAATCACCTCCTACAGCACTGGAGTCGCGGCTTTATGTATCGTGGGAGCAAACGCTGTTGCTGTCAAGATAAATAAATCCACGCTGCAGCTGAATGGCGTACCTGAAAACATGAAAAATGGTTAACAATAACACAGTAAACAGTAAAGTATAAAAAATTTGAGAGAAGAGAGAGAGAGAGAGAGAGAGAGAGAGAGAGAGAGAGAACAATAAAACGACAACTATTTTTGGTTTTTATATTTTATATTTTTTTTGGTTTTTTTATTTTACTTTTTTTTTTTTTTATACACTTTTTTTTGAACTGTAAACTGTAACTGTAACGGTTCGGGTCTCTCAAAATGCGATGGCATCTTGGGAGACCCTGTGTTAGTGTGCCTAGCCTGTGAAATGCTGTACCCTACGCTAATACTTCACTCGTTCATGGTAGCGTTCAAAACACTCACCCTGACAAAGACCAGGCTGGCCAGGACAGCGTGGACAATAAGAACGGGTGTCACGCCTATATCCGCGCTTGCTACAGACACGACATCTTTTTTGGGGGGCTCGTTGGGTAGGGGTACTCGGGAGGACATAAGAATAATGCCTCTCATACAGCCGGCTTACTGCATTTGGTTGGGAATGGTGAGGTACAGAACCGTCTGGAAACAGAAGCTCTGTGACAACCTCTCTTTGGAAGAAAAGAAAGGTTAATGTTCCGCCTGAAGCTTTGTATAGCACAAAAGCATTCAGCAAAGCCAATTGAAATAAGTAAGCAGACACTTTTTTGTACCAGCGTCTGGTCTTACGGGAAGTTAGATACGGCGCTAACATCTGGTCATTGAGGTCCACCCCTCCCATATTTTTGTTATATTCGTGGACACAGAGGGGTTTCTCCACAATACCAGTCGCCGTAGAAATTTGGACCGTCGTGTCTGCATGAAGGGAGGTAAGAACGAAAACATTCTTATTATGCCTCCACTTCATAGCGAGCAAATTATTACACCGATAGCAGGCTCTCTCCCCCAGCCTAAGACGGGAATCTACAAGCCGCTGGGGAAAGCCCCGGCGATTAGGTCGCACGGTGCCACATGCTCCAATCTGATTATCAAATAAATGACTAAACAGTGGCACGCTGGTGTAATAGTTGTCCACGTACAAGTGGTACCCCTTTCCGAATAAGGGTGACACCAATTTCCACACTATCTTGCCAGCGCTTCCTATGTAATCAGGGCAGTTCTCCGGCTCTATGTAACTATCTTTACCCTCATAAACCATAAAGCTCCATGCATAGCCTGTGGCCCTGTCACAGCACTTATAGAGCTTGACCCCATACCTGGTACGCTTGTTGGGAATGTACTGTTTGAATGACAAGCGACCAGTAAACTTAACCAGGGACTCATCAACGCAGACAACTTTTTGGGGAATAAACAAGTCTGCAAAACGTTGGTTGAAGTGGTTTATGAGGGGCCGAATTTTGTAGAGCCGATCGTATTCAGGGTCTCCACGTGGACGACAAAGTTCATTGTCACTGAAGTGCAAGAACCGCAAGATCTGCTCGTATCGTGCCCTGGGCATGGAGTTAGAGAACAGGGGCATGTGGTCAGCCGGATGCGTGGACCAATAAGCCCGCATCCGCATAAATTTGTGTGTGCCCATGTTGAGGGAAAGGCCCAAAAACGTCTTAAATTCGGAAACCGTAACTGGTTTCCAATCTCTGGCAAGAGACGGCAACTGGGGATTAGCGGCGATGCGTTGACCAGCATATAAATTGGTTTGGTCCACAATAGATCTATAGAGATCTTCCGTGAGATACAGAGAATAAAAATCGAGTGGCGTAAAATCATCTGTATCCACCTGAATACCGGGTTGGGCAGTGAATGGGGGAAGTACGGGTTCTGCAGAAGTGGTGGGCACCCAATTGGGATAGGCGAATTCTGCAGGAAGGGCACTATGGGTACGACGGGCCTGTCTTTGTCTTCTTCTTCTTGGTGGCAGCGGGACACTACTTGTGCTTGCCACCTCGCCAGCTTGAACTGCACTTATGGGACTCGCCACGTCACCACGTGATACTGCAGTGCTGGATGTACGCCCAGGGTGTACTAGGCCGCTGGTGCTTGCCAGTTCACCAAAAGGATGAGCGGCGCTAGTACTGGCTCTATACTCCATACGAGGGACTTCCGGTTCCTGCACCTCAACAACATCAGAAAATCGGGGTCGGGTACGCCTGACAATAGCAGGGACCTCTTCTTCGTCGTCAGAGCTATCTGACATGGAGGCGCTGTCCTCTACAGGTTCGTATTCTGAGCCTGATTCTGACAGATCAGTGTCTTCCTCTTCACTATCTGTCATGCTCAGAAACGTGTAGGCCTCTTCACTAGTGTACCTTCGCTTTGCCATTTTGGGCTCTAAATTTAGGGGTACAGTAGTGAGACTCACAGGTAAAAAAGCACCTAGCCTGTCAGCGACTGTATAAAACGCTACCAAAAAAAACTGTTAGCGATCGCAGGGATCAGGCCTGACTCTGCGAACGCTGCAGTTATGTGTGTTGTGTTTTGTAAGTGACAGTGATCGATCGATACTGCACTTGGGTGGGCTGGGCTGGGCTGGGCTGGGCAGAGGGGCAAAACGCAGGTGCTAGCAGGTATATGGGCTGATCCTGCTAACAATGCGTTTTTTTAGAACCCTAAATTGCTGGGCACGCTAGTATAGATCTGATCAGATCAGATATTGATCTGTTCGGATACTATACCACTAAGGGAGGTGTATGCTTTGCGCGTGGGTGTTAGCGGTGCTGGCACTAACCTAGCACTGCCTGGGGCGACGCAGACCCTTTCTGACCCTAAAACCAAATTTATATCACCCGCCGGGTGATCAGGGGGTTAAACCTTTATTAGGTAATAAATGGCGGGTGCCCTGATGCTATAAAAAGCGAACTACCAAACCAGCGTCACCCGTAACACTTATACGGTGATCACTGGTGAAAGGGTTAACTAAGGGCAATCAGGGGTTAAAACCTTTATTGGGTATTTATATGGGGGTACCTGAAGCTTTATAAAAAGCTGACGGGGAACCTAAATAACTAAATAACTAACTGGCTAACCAGCGTCACCAGTGACACTTATGCAGCGATCGCTGGTGAAAGGGTTAACTCTAGGGGCAATCAAAGGGTTAAAACCTTTATTAGGTTATATATCGGGGTACCTAACGGTATAAAAACCTGGCGTTGAACCTAAAAAAAAACTAGCTTCCTAGCGGGACCAGTGACACTATTGCAGCGATCAGAAAAACGATCGCTTAGTGACACTGGTAAAAGAGGGTGAAACGGTTAACTGGGAGGGCAATCAAGGGGTTAAACCTTTATTAGGGGGGGGTAGGGGGCTACCCTGGACCTAAAGGGGCCTAACACTAGCTGCCCTGACACTTTTTACAGTCACAACTGACACTAAATGTAGTGATCAATAAATAAATGAACACTGCATTAGTGACACTGTGACTGGGGGGGGGGCGGGGGGCCGATCGGGGGGGTGATCGGGGGGTGACTGGGGTGAAATGTGTGCCTGTGTGTACCTATGTGTCAGTGGACTGTTGGTGCACTTACTTGCGTCTTCACTCCTCGCTGTCCGGTTCAAAAAGACCGCCACGAGGAGTGTGACATCACTTCCTCCTCCTGTGTTTACATTTTCACAGGGGAGGAAGTTCGTCACTGGCCAGGAGCGATCGAGAGGGGATGGGCGGAAACCAACGGCCATCCCCTCATCGCCGATCGCTCCGGCACCGAAAGGGACCGCCGTATCTAGCGGGAGGGGGTCCGATCGGACCCCCCACCCGCTAGAAGGCATTCACGTACATTTACGTGATTATGCCTGCCTGTGCCATTGTGTTGACGTACATTGGCAATACGGCGGTCCTGAAGTGGTTAAATCAATAAATGTATTAGCTTGCATTAGTCAACAGCTTGCCTCTATAAGACAAGAAATATAATATATATAATCACCCAACTCTACTACAGACATACAATACCCCAAAAATATAAATAAAATGTGCAATATCGCTGTAGCCTTCAATTCAATATACCCCAAATATGTAACACAATTTAAAGTGTTTGTAAAGTCTAAGGAGATCTAAAGGAGAGCAGCAAGAGGGTCTGAGATTCCCCTCTGATGTCAGCCAGCCAGCAGAGGGAAGTCACGTGACTGCACAGCGGTGGTGACTCAGAGCAGAGAGAGCGAGATGGAGGCAAATAAACTCACCACAGTATCATGGATCAGCAGTCATGATTACTGTGGTCAGCGGACACAGGAACAGCCAGATATATTACAACATAGAAAGGGACAAATGACATGACACAAGAACTGTACTATAGATCATGCCTCAAAAGGAACAGGACCTTTTTTTTTTTGTTACAACCACTTTAACCACTTGCCGACCAGCCGCCGCCATACTGCAGCAGGTCGCCTCGTCCTGGAAAATCGCCGTAGGTGTACGTCGGCACCTTTAAGGGCAATAGCAGGTGCGTGCATGCCCACTGCATGGCAGGGGACCCAATATGTGTGGCCAGCAGCCATGATGTCCGCTGGCCACCCGGGGGCACAAGAGCCAGAACGGGGATCAGTGTATGTGTCAGGGCTGGCTTAGCCCTTCCTCCTCTGGGCTGGCCGCTCAGCTGTCGGCTAATTTCCAGCTCTCTTCTCTTTCCACAGTTACCAGCTGTTCCCGATGATGCTTGTCTGACCTGCCTATTCCTGCTCACTCTTTCATTTGCCTTCGCATTGGTCACATCACAAGGAACCATCTCCTGCTGTTTGTTTCAAGACTGGCTTACTGACATCCCTCCTGGCTTCTTATCCTGCTTACAGTTGCTCTCCTTGGATCCTTGACTTCTGACCTGGGTGATTACCCGATCTGGTTAATGAACTTTGGACTGGCTGACTGGATCTGACTACTGGACTCTGGCTATGCTTGACTACTCTTTTTCTATTTACCTCTTATTATTATTAATAAACAAGTGTGATTTGATTGTACTTCTGTCTCAGTCTGTTTCATGGTTTCTGGCAGTATGTAAACAGACAGATCCCCGCTCTGACAGGGGAGGAGAGACAAATCTACTGTTCCTAGTGATTAGGAACAGCGACATGTTTCCTCCTCCAGTCAGTCCCATCCCCATACAGATAGAAACACATGAGGAACACATTTAACCCCTTGATCACCCCCTAGTGTTAACCCCTTCCCTGCCAATGACATTTACACAGTAATCCCCTATAGTGTAGACGCTATACCTTTTGCACAAAATCAATGTACGCTTATTGCAATTTTTTTACCAAAAAATATGTAAAACAATATTTTTTTGGGGGATATTATAGCAAAAAATAGGGGTTTTATTTCAAAATTGTAGCATTTTGTTGTTTATAAGCGCAAAAAATAAAAACCGCATAGGTGATCAAATACCACCAATAGAAAGCTCAATTTGTGGGGAAAAGGTACGTCAATTTTGTTTGGGTACAACTTTGACCACAACCACGCTATTGTCAGTTAAAGCGACGCAGTAACGCATTGCAAAAAATGGCCTGGTCATTAAGGGGGGGGGGGGGAATCTTCCAGTCTGTAAGTGGTTAAGCTGCTTTCTAAGCTACATCCTGTGTTCAGGTACTGCTACAGCTCTCATACCTAAATATGAACATACATACAACCTTATATTGCATACTTTTACTACAGATTTTTAGCATGACTGTAGCTCTGTATTAATAAAAACTCTAATGCCCCATACACGCGATCAGAAATTCCGCCAGTAAAAGTCTGATGTGAGCTTTTGGTCGGAAAAACTCCATCGGACTTTTGCTGGCAGAATTTCGGCCAGCAAAAGACTGAGAGCATGTTTTAATTTTTTTTAATTGTCTTAATTTTTCAGTCGGAAAAAGTTCCGATCAGAAATTCCGATCATCTGTACAAATTCCGATGCGCAAAATTCCTACGCATGCTAGGAAGCATTGAACTTCATTTTCTCGGCTCATCGTAGTGTTGTACATCACTGATGTACGTCACACAGAGAACTTTTGTGTGACCTTGTGTATGCAAGCCAAGCTTGAGCGGAATTCCGTAGAAAAAAAACGTCCACGTTTTTTCCGACGGAAAATCCGCCCGTGTGCACGGGGCATTACAGGCATGTTTTTAAAATCACATCTATACTTGCCAGGTTACAATATGATGTTTTTTGTTTTCTCTTTTCCAATATCTAAAATATATTACTTCCTGCAGTTTAAATGATATACTGCTTTCAGTACCTAATGTATTTTGTTATATTGCTAATTGATTAAATCTATTTAATACGTATATACTGTATGTATGCAACAGCTTTCTTTTATAATTTGAGTTTAGAAAGTAAAGATGTCATTCTTGTGACACAGACTTATATGTGTACAGTAGTGATGTCATCACTAATATGTTCAGTGACATGGTCATTTTTGACACAAAACTCAAGAACTCGGTTCACACTTGTGCAATGCGGGAACCAGTGTGATTCCAGTGTGGGTTCCAGCATCACACTTGAATCGCTGGCGGTTTACACTGCCCTCTGCAAACTGCTGCGGGTGTCAATACAAAGTTAATGACACCCCCAGATCGGTTTGCAGATCGCAGTACAAATTGTGAAATGGTGCAGGAATCGGATGGCATAGGTGTGAACATCCATGTGATCCAATTCCAGTGTGGTGCAAAAAAAGGGTCCTGCACCATTTTGGTGCAAATGCGTTGCGAATTCAGCCATACAAATTGTATGGCTGAATTAAATTTGCACAGACATCTGCACAGCAGTGCGTTGCGAATCACATGCAATGTCTGGGATCGCACAAGTGTGAACCCAGCCCTATATGGCTGAACATTAAAATAAAAATCATTTGACTAACAGATTTTACGAAACGTCCTTTGAAATATGTGCATGAAAAGAAAATATAGCATGTACAACACTGCATGTTTGTGCTGGCACTGTGACTCAGGTATGGTTAAAAGACAAGCTAGGTATTGGATGCCCTTGAATGTTTGACCTGTTCTGCCTACAGGCAGCTGGTCCTTGAGCCACAGAAAGATATAAGCCATGAGAAAAGAGTTGTGAGATCTACAGTAGTTTAAACTGCTTCTGTAAACTTCACTCAGGATCACACTGAGCAGATTACATGAGACAGGGAGTCTGGAAGCTACTTCCCCATAACACAGAATGCTTAACACTTTCCATTCCAGAACCTTGTATCCGAGCCGGTACAATCTTCAGTATCAATGTGCCAGACCAGCGTTTCTCGACTCCAGTCCTCAAGATGCCCCAAAGGGTCATGTTTTCAGGCTCTCCATTATTTTGCACAGGTGATTTGATCAGTTTCACTGCCTTAGTAATTACCACAGCCGTTTCATCTGAGGGAAATCCTGAAAACATGACCTGTTGGGGGGTACTTGAGGACTGGAGTTGAGAAACATTGTGCCAGGCAATGCCATGTCAAGACTAGCATTTCAATTTCTAGCTAAAGCCGGCCATAAACGGATTGAATTCCGAACAAATTTTCTTACGAAAACGGTAAGAATTCTTGTTTGAATTTCTCACCATTAGTGGGCCGCAGCCAAGGCTGATTTTGAATTTGAGTGATCGGTCAATGTTGGAAATTTTTTGGAAAGCGAACAAATTTCTAATCAACGATCGGAGACTCGGGCGAGAAATATAATTGAAAACGAGTTGTGACCTTGAAATAAAAAGATTCTCGGCCACAAAATGTATTTTCTGTAGCAACATGAGGTGAAATTGAAAGCTTGGTTGGTTACATTTCAAAATATACGGTGGCACCATTGGATCATAAAATGCACGAAATTTCAGGTTTTTCAAAGAATATTCGTTCAGAATTCAACCCATGTATGGCCAGCATTACAGGGTTACTTGTAAATAAGGGTACTTTCACACTGCTTTGCAGCAAAACCGCATGAAAAAATGTGCATTGTCGCATTTTTGGTGTCTTGCCTTAAGTTTACCACAACACATAGTGTGTTTTTTTTAAGCATTTGCATTGCGTTTTAACCCCCCCCCCATCGTTACATCTCAAAGACCTTCCCACAGGTATGTTGCATTTTTTATAAGGTTTAGATGCGGTTTCCATTCATTTCAATGGAAAAATGTGCGTTTTTGGTGAGGCTTTTTACCTGACCTAAAAATGCAGCAAGCAGGACTTTTTTTAGGACCATTTCCAGGAGGATCAGACAGATTGTAGTCCAAGCCTATGCCTTGAAGGGGCAGGTGCCCCCCTTTCCAGTCACGGCCCACTCTACAAGAGCAATCAGAACGTCTTGGGCCTTCCAACACCAAACGTTTGTTGCTCAGGTGTGTAAGGTGGCGACCTGGTCGTCTGTCCATACGTTTACCAAGTTCTACAAGGTAGACGTCAGTGCATCGGCTGATGCTTGTTTTGGCCGCAAAGTTTTGCAGGTGGCCGTGTAGTTGCAATTGAGTTTTTTTCCTGTTTTTTCGATAAAAACACAGTACTTTTTTGTTAATGCACTGTTGCATTAATTCCGCAATGTTGCAGTCTTGCGGATCACTCCTATTGAGAGTACACAGTTATATGGTGATGTTTTTCCACACACTGCTGTTTTTTTGTGGGTTTAGTTTCACTAGTTCCCACTTGCCATGGTGGATGAGGTTTTTATGCTGTTTTTTCCCACCACTCGGTTGGCACTGCTTGGGGACGTCCCATTTAGTTAGAGAGGAGCTGTGTTGGTCGGTGAATATAAGAGGAAATAGGATTTTTGTACTCACCGTAAAATCCTTTCTTCTGTAATTCACCGACCGACACAGCACCCACCCCTCCTTTTCTCTACGTTATACTGCTTGTTGACGTACTGAATCTACTGGGAGCAGTGGGGAGGGTTGTTGGCACAGGGTCCGCCCCCCTGGGGCGGGACTAAAAGTTCTGTGCATTGTGTAACAATTTTGCCTAGTTCTCCTGGTGGCAGGCTGGACAGCCCATTTAGTTACAGAGAGGAGCTGTGTCGATCGGTGAATATAAGAGAAATAGCTATATCTGGCAGCATAGATATGTAAATAAAGGCGGCATTCATATATCATGCCCCCTGCAGTGAGCAGATGATGTGCTGTACTACTGTACAGTAATCACTAGCAACCAAACAAGCAGAAATCATGTGCCGTAACATCTAGCAACTATTTAGTGAGCCGTAATGTGTGCTGTAACCTCTAGCAACCAGTCAGTAAGTGGTAATGATACACTGTAACCTCTGGCAACCAATCGCTGGCTGATCTGATGGCCCTGCCACTGATTGCCTCGATTCATGGGCAGGCAAGCGTGGCGAGAGTGGGATGACATCATATGACGTCGCCCCCAGAACGAGAGTGCCACCGCCCATCCATTTCACAATACAGGCAGGAGATGCTTTAAAAATCTATATATTTCTACCCAAAATATGGGGGGCGTGACCTTTGACCTTCGCCCAATATTCAGCCCATTTGTACTAGGCTTTACGGGAGCCTAGGCTAGTAAACTTGGATGTGGGTGATGCAGGTTGTTCCAGGTCAAGGCACATATGCACTAAGGCCTGAATGGTGTCCTTAACTTTGGAGTAGGATCAGTAGATCGAGGCCCCTAATGTACCCAATCGTCAAACAAAGAAACACTACCCTTCGACCTCAACTGATTATGTAGAAGCAGTTGCAAGCAAATGGGAAATCAGATATGGACTCTGCAGGAGAGAGCGTGCATGTTTGCTTGAGGCTATTTTGCTCTGGGTTAAATAAAATGGCTAAATATTTTCCTATAAAGCCAGACATGGCTTTAGATAAGAAAGGAAAAGGGAGCCAGCCCTGAAGGGGTTTAGGAAGACTCAGCACAGTATTGGTTGGGAACAGTGATCCTATCAGTGTCTGGTCCCTTAGACCTTACACTGCAAGCTGTTAGATCATAAGCTGGCAAGGCCCCTGCCCTTATGATCTACCATACTATATTTGCAAGTGAGGGATTAACATAAAGGGTACACTGGAGGAGCAGGAAGAGTTAATGCCTTCTGTGAGGCAGCCACTGTAAGGCAACAGCATAGAGGAGGTATTCTGCACTTTGTGGGGAGGTGTTTGAAACTCAGGCAGAGATGCAATGAAGTGCATGTGCACAACAGTATATGTCGTGACATTTGGGGTGGGCAGGGTTATCACCCAACAGTGTATCTCGGCACTTTTAAAGGAGTAACTCCACTTTTATGGTGGAAACAAAAATCTCTTCTGCATACCTCCCAACTTTTTGAGATGGGAACGAGGGATACCTATTAGCAAAAATATGTAGGCATAGGACACACCCCCTGCAAGAAGAATTAAACAAAATAATAATTTGTTAAACCCACAAATGCTTTTTTTTTTACCACTACTATTCCTTTATACTGGCTTTTGAAATTTACAAATGCAGCAATTTAGAAACAGGATGAAAGGTTTAGTATTGTGAAACACGTTTTGAAAGTTAAATAGTGCATTTTATATACAACTATATAGATCAGACCAAAATGAGGGACAAATGAGAAGGAAAGGAGCGGCAGAGGGACATTGCTCCAAATCAGGGACAGTCCCTCGCAATCAGGGACAGTTGGGGGCTATGCCTCGGAGTGATCTACGTACAATGCAGGGATTTTAACAAACTTTGCTGCAGATTCCTACCTTTTGTTTTTTTGGAAAGGAATAGCTGTTTGTGTCCATGTTCTGCGTTAATCTGTACGAGAATGGTTTTATAATCAACAATCAGCTGCTTCACCTGCAGGGCTCTAATGAGGAAATTGCCAAGGTCTGTATCCCTTTAGACATGGATTTCCTTTTAGGAGTAGCTCACCAAAAATGAAATTTTTGTTGCAGGGGATGCTCAAAATCAGATTTCATCTTAGTGCAGACTTCTGGGAAAGTTATTAAGCCAATCACACAAGCAGGAAATTACTTTTTCGGGGCACGTTCTGTATACAAAACGCCTCCAGGTTGCCATATTGCATGGCATTTGACAGATAATTACAGAGTTGCAGATTGGAAATTTCATTTTTAATAATGTTAAATTACTGTATGACTTGTATCGCAAATGTATACTTTTTTTATTTGATTTTTATTTTGCCACAAAAGTACAGTTACCCTTTAAGGTGCATATGATCAATCTGAAAAGAGTTGCAGTGCCAAAACAAAACAAGTGTTCTGTACATACGAGAATTATATTAAAAAAAAAAGTGTTGGGGTGCTCCAATGGAGTGTCACAGCACACAGCAAACCACTGAAGGATGCCAGCTCTTAAAAAAATAAAAAAAATAAAAGAGACAGGGACAAGCCCTTTTTCTCACTGAGAGTAAATTGATACACTTCATTCTGCACTTTACTTGACCAGAAACTTGGGGATATATAAATCAAAGTGCTGTTTCAGCAGAAGCGCCACATTTGCCTGTTAAAATCCTTTTCATCAAGACCTCCAAGGCCTTTACTACTCATACAAAGAACTTGTTTATTAACATTTGCCGCACTGGGGTTCCAAAAATGCTGAATGCGTGATTTTTGGTCTGTTTTGGTGATTAAAGCAATAAATTCAAATGAATGGGTTGTATTAACACAAGGCATATTAAATGATTGCTGCACTAACGTCACTAACTTAGTATGGTGATCTGTCAGTTTTTTTCATTCAGCCCGCTGGAATAAAAAAAACTTTACTTGCGCACCCAGCCCAAGTATGGTAAACAATTAGCAGCAGGACAGGAAGTAAGGGTAAATCTCCTTTACGGAGCCCCAGCAGTAAAAACGGAAAATTTATATCAAATACTTACCGTAATTTTCCTTTCCTGATAGGCTCCATGGCAGCATACGTGTGGGTAGCCCCGCCTCCACGATTACCCAATAGGACCCAACTCCCATAAATCTTTGCTCCTGGCCACTATCAGTGTTCCGTAACTAGCCGACTCCAGACATTTGGGAGGGAACTCCTGCTGCCATGGAGCCTATCAGGAAAGGAAAATTACGGTAAGTATTTGATATAAATTTTCCGTTTTCCTGAAAGGCTCCATGGCAGCATACGTGTGGGAAATAACTCGCCAAACACACCCGGGTGGGCAAAATGTCGAGCAAAGAACAAAAGTTTATTTAGCATTGTCAACCGACAAAACTTGCAAACCAAAATTAACAGAAGACAGAGCCGCTGGCTCTACACAGTAATGAGAAACAAAGGTATTAATAGAAGACCAAGAGGCCGCTCTGCAAATAACTTCAGGCGCCACATGGCGAGAAGCTGCCCACGATGTTGAAATACTCCGTGTTGAATGAGCTGTTAATGCCTCAGGAGGAGCCAAGCCCTTTGCTCTGTACGCCCTCTGAATGATCTGAATGATCCAGGTAGAGATAGATCTAGCCGAAGCTTGCAATCCTTTATTCTTGCCATGAGGGAGAACAAAAAGAAATTTCGTTTGTCTAAAGGGAGCTGTGACTTCCAAATATTGTTTCAGCGCGTGTCCTACGTCCAGAGGATGAACATCCTGACTCTCTGAGTTTTTGAAAGTGGGAAGCACAATTTCCTGATTCTCATGGAAGACCGAGGTTACTTTGGGATGCGATCCCAACATGGGAATCAATACTGCCCTATCTGGAAAGAAAGTCAGAAAGGGTTCTTCCGAACCTAGATTCCTAATCTCAGAAACTCTCTTGGCTGAGGTTATAGCTACCAAGAAGATGGTCTTGAGAGTGAGATCCCTTATGGACAGAGGCTCCGTAGAATCCTTTCCAAGGTTTGAGAGAAAATCCAGCACTAAAGGGAGGTCCCATTTAGGAAACCTTGGTTTTCTTTGGGGTCTGAGCCTAGTAGCTCCCTTGAAGAATTGTTGTACCAGTGCATGGTTTGCCCAGGAAATACCCGTAAAGGCTGAAATAGCCGATACTTGGACTCTCAATGAACTGATAGCTAGAGGTAAATCAAGGCCTGTTTGAAGAAAGCTTAGTATGTCTTGTATTGTTGGAGAACTGCAAGAATTTTCTCTGGAGGACATATGGGCCGAAAACTTGGACCATATACGCTCATATACCCTATTAGTACTCCCGCGTCTGGAATTGAGAAGGGTTGGGATGACCTCTTCCGGACAACCAAGAGCTTCTAGCCTTTCCCTCTCAAAAACCATACCTTGAGGTTCAGACATGATGGGCATGGATGTAACCTTGTGCCTTGAGATAGCAAATCCGACCTGAGAGGCAGGGGAACTGGCTCTTGATAACTGAGGAGCAGCAGTAGAGGGAACCAAGGTCTGTTGGGCCAGAAAGGAATTACTGCGAGAATCTCCGCCTTCTCTGACCTGAGTCTCCGAAGGAATTGCAGGATCACCGGAACTGGAGGGAAGGCGTAAGCTGTCTGAAACTTCCAATGTTCTGTGAGGGCATCTATCCCATATGCCTGGGGATCCCTGAACCTTGAGTAATATTTCGGAAGCTTCCGATTGCACGGGGAAGCGAACAAGTCGACTTCCAGGGACAATCCTAAGGTCAGGAGCCAATCGAATACTTCCCGGTGTAGAGACCACTCGTTGTTGTCCAACTCGACACGCGATAGGAAGTCCGCCTGAACATTCTGCACCCCTGGGATGTAGACTGCAGAAAGGTTGGACAAATTCTTCTGAGCCCAATTCATTATTGGCTCCGTCTCCTGTAACAGGGACCAGCTGCGAGTTCCCCCTTGCTTCTTTACGTAAGCCACCGCGGTTGTGTTGTCCAACCTTAGCATGACCGAGGCATTCGCTGTCAGATGATGGAATGACCGAAGCGCCTGGAAGGCCGCTCTTAGCTCCAGAACATTGGAGACGACTCTCTGTGATGGAAACGTCCACCTGCCCTGAGCGACCTCCGAAAGGCAGTGAGCGCCCCATCCTCGGTTGCTGGCATCTGAAGTTACCGTGACCCATGAGATGGGAATGATTGAATGGTGGTTGCGCAGGTTCTTCCCCTGTAGCCACCAAAGAAGAGACGTCCTCATGGCTGGAGTGAGGAATATGCGCTGTGTCTGGCTGGATAAGTCCCACTGTTGTAGAAACCCCTTCTGAAAGGGACGAGTGTGCCACTGGGCCCACTTTACCATGGGAATGGTGGCTGACATTGTGCCAATCACCCTCAGACATTGGAGAGCCGAGAGATGGGATGCTGCAAGGGCTGCATGAATCCTGTCTCGTATGAATCCAACCTTCTCTTCTGGAAGGGCGATAGTACCTTCTGCTGTGTTGAACTGCGCCCCTAGGAAAACAAGAGACTGAGTTGGATCTAGGTGACTCTTTTCTAAGTTCAGAAGCCACCCGAACTCCTGTAGAGTGGAGATGACTAGGTCTTTGTGCTCCAAGAGCTGATCTTTGTTCTGGGATAGCAGAAGAAGGTCGTCGAGATAGTGATGGAGACGAACACCTTTGACTCTGAGAAAGGCCACAACTGCCAAAAGAACTTTGGAGAAGACCCGTGGGGACGTTGTTAACCCAAAGGGAAGACATGTAAATTGAAGATGTTGAATGCCTACTGCAAAGCGGAGGTATTGTTGAAACTCCTTTGCCACGGGAACATGGAAGTAAGCGTCCTTCAAATCGACTGATATCATCCAGTCCCCCAGATACACGGACTGCTGGATGGTAAGCAGAGATTCCATCTTGAACTTCTCTTTGCGAATGAAGGAATTGAGATGGGTCAAATCTATTACCGGCCTCCATGTGCCATTTTTCTTTTGAACCAGAAACAAAGGGGAATACATGCCCTCTCCACGTTCTTCTTCTGGAACGGGAACGGCTGCGCCTTGATCCAGTAAAGAGTTCACGTAGGTCAATAGGACTTGTTTCTTCTCTTTTGATTCTGGAAGATTTGTGGGAATAAATCTTAGCTTTGGGGTGCTGATAAAACCCCACTTGTGACCTGAGGAAATTGTTTTTACAGTCCAAAAATCCCGAATTGAGGCCGCCCAAACATGCCTGAAGTGGAGAAGACGAGCCCCCACCTGACAAGTTTGAGCGGGCCCAATTTCAAAAGGATTTCGCGGAATCCTGCTTGCCGGACGAACCCCCTTTTGAGGTATTTTTGAAAGAAGATTGCCTGGATCTCCATGACCTTGAGAATTCTCGACCAGGTCTATAGCTCCGCGCCTCCCTGGCACGATCAGGGCCTTGTCTTCTAGGAAATGGACGCCTTTGATTTTGAAGACGTCTGTCCTGGGGAAGAAACCCAGATTTCCCACCTGTAGCCCGGGATATGGCAGTATCCAGCTTGTTACCAAACAAAGATGACCC
Source organism: Lithobates pipiens (assembly GCF_037356315.1). Taxonomy (NCBI): domain Eukaryota; kingdom Metazoa; phylum Chordata; class Amphibia; order Anura; family Ranidae; genus Lithobates; species Lithobates pipiens. The sequence goes on from NW_027507790.1 coordinate 17,197,334, forward strand.
CTCAAAGGGAATACGGCACCAGGCCTGTTTGGATGCTGGATCCGCCAGCCATGGACGGAGCCATAACGCACGGCGAGCTGAGACTGCTGCTAACATATCCCGAGATATCAGGCGGATAACATCAATAGATGCCTCCCCCAAAAAGGCAGACGCCATCCTGATTTCTTGAATAGGGGAGTCTTTTGCTGATTCAATAGAAATACCCCTCAGGAATTCCTCTACAGAATCAGCCCAGGATTCTATGGCCTTGGATACCGCTGCCATTGCAAGCACTGGTTTGCAAGCCATTCCAGAAGTCAGATATATCCTCTTAAGGTCTGAATCGATCCGCCTTTCCAAAGGATCTTTAAAGGATACCGTATCCTCTAAGGGTAGGGTTACATATCTCACCAAACGCATGAGCGCTGCATCCACCAGTGGTGCTGACTCCAGGTGCTTCACATCCTCTTCTTTAAAGGGATATAATTTCAGGATTTTTGACTGCATGGAACCCTTTTTATCCACCTTGCTCCATTCCTCGGTAATAATGTCACCCAACTCTGAAAGGAAGGGAAAAAAATTGTCGCTCCTTATTGAGCTGTTTAAAGAACTTTCTCTGCTTTGGTGGGGAAGTAACAGGGTCTTCCCACTTCAGAGCCTCTCTCACTGCTTTGACCAATGAAGGCACCAGTCCATAGTCAAAACCTAAACCAGGATCCTCACAGTCAGATTCACTATCTGAGATGGGAGCAGATAGGCGGCTTGGCTGAGAGGATTCCCATGTCTCCTGCAATGGGTTCTCTCCAGGTGGAGGAGCCAATAATTCTGACGGGGATTCACACAGCTGTAGAGCGTCCCTCTCCTGCAGAGACTCCTTCACAACCCGTCTTACTATTGACTCCAAACGCTGGTCTGCATCATCCCTTTCATCTGCAGCTTTGGAGAAGCAATGATCGCATAAGGATACGTCCGAAGGAACAGGCATCCTGCACCCCCAGCATGATTTTTCCGTACGCTTGCTGGAGTGAGCAGCAGGGGGGTGAGAATAATTCTTATTATGCTGTTCAGATCTTGACCTATGCTGGCTAGATCTTGAGGAGGATTTATGGCGGTGTGATCTTGATGATCCACTGCGTCTAGAAGTGTTAGGTTGTGGATCAGACCCAGAAGGGCTGTAAGGGTAAAACAGACAGAGAGAGAAAAGGATATACAGTCAATCCTACCTATGCCAAACACTCTCTCCAATATATAAAAAGCATAAATACTAAAGACCTACCTAACATGAGCGGGCTGGCCACTAGGAGGCAGTAAGGCGTCCATATTCACAATAAACCCACAGTTTAAGAAACACTGCAACTAAAGAGAAAAATAAAAACACACATTTTTTTTTTTTTTTTTTTTTTTTTTTTTTAAAAGCATTTCCCCAGCCTAAGGGACACGCTCTTACCTTAAACCGCCGCGCTGACAGCCCCGGGAAGTCGCTGCGACCACTGCAAACATTCCCAGGGTTCTGACAGCTTCCAAAGCCTTTTAAATTTGGCGCCCGTGACGTCATCGCCGACGTCAGACGCGAGGCGCTCGCGCGCATGCGCGGGAACCAAGCCTCGGTCTCATACCGGGTTCGCACATGCGCAGAACGCCTGCATAACCCGGAAGTAGGAGAGAGGTTTGCTGGAACGCGGAAGCGAACGCAAACGGCATGGAGGAGACCGCAAGACAAACAAAAGAAATACACACAAATACAATGCTGCCATGGATAGATAAAAGGCTCACCACTCCACCAACGATCACCTGGCTGAACGGACTGGAACACACACGCCATACCTCCAGCAGATAATGGTCACCCATAACAACGGGACACAGACCGTGCGCACTCAGGTAGGAAATCCTTTCTTCAGCGCTACTCTGCAAATACTCTCCATACCCTGCTTAACAGTCAGGGCCTATCGGAGGAAAATTTCTCAGTCAATCAGCCAATCGATCGTCGTGAAGTTTTATTTCCAGGAAAGAAACCATCTGGTCCTACTGGGGAGGACAAAAAAGGAACACTGATAGTGGCCAGGAGCAAAGATTTATGGGAGTTGGGTCCTATTGGGTAATCGTGGAGGCGGGGCTACCCACACGTATGCTGCCATGGAGCCTTTCAGGAAAACCTGAGTTCTGCCATTCCCCACTCTATCCAAAAAATAAAAAAGTAAGTAAATAAAAAATAAGTTTAAGGCCTCATGCACACGAGACGCAGATGAAACCTCTGTTAAAAAAAAGCTGAAACGCGCGTTTAGAAACGCGCGTTTTGCCGCGTTTTCATGTCGCGTTTAGACGCGTTTAGACGCGTTTGCGTTTAGACGCGTTTATAAAGATAACATCATGTAGACCCTCCCCAAGCTCTCAAAGCATTTTTTTTAACTATTTCTGCTATTTTGATCAGAGTGAGCAGCAGCAGCATAGAGAGCAGTTGTACACTTGCATTTGCCGTGTCACTTGCCACGGCACCTGCCACAAGTTGTGGATTGTCCACTTGCCACGTCACTTGCCACAAGTTGGGGATTGTCCACTTGCCACATCACCTGCCACGTCACCTGCCACAAATTGTGGATTGTCCACTTGCCACGTCACTTGCCACATCACCTGCCACGTCACTTGCCACGAGATGTGGATTGTCCACTTTCCACGTCATCTGCCATGCCACCTGCCACAAGCTGTGGATTGTCCACTTGCCACGTCACCAGCCACATCACCTGCCATAAGTTGTGGATTGTCTACTTGCCGCGTCACTTGCCACATCACCTGCCACGTCACTTGCCATGTCACCTGCCACAAGTTGTGGATTGTTCACTTGCCACGTCACCTGCCACGTCACCTGCCACAAGTTGTGGATTGTCCACTTGCCACGTCACTTGCCACAAGCTGTGGATTGTCCACTTGCCACATCACTTGCCACGTCACCTGCCACATCACTTGCCACGTCACCTGCCACAAGTTTTGGATTGTCCACTTGCCACGTCACTTGCCACGTCAGCTGCCACGTCACTTGCCACGAGATGTGGATTGTCCACTTTCCACGTCATCTGCCATGCCACCTGCCACAAGCTGTGGATTGTCCACTTGACACGTCACCAGCCACATCACCTGCCACAAGTTGTGGATTGTCCACTTGCCACGTGACTTGCCACATCACCTGCCACGTCACTTGCCACATCACCTGCCACAAGTTGTGGATTGTCTACTTGCCGCGTCACTTGCCACTTCACCTGCCACGTCACTTGCCACGTCACCTGCCACAAGTTGTGGATTGTTCACTTGCCACGTCACCTGCCACGTCACCTGCCACAAGTTGTGGATTGTCCACTTGCCACGTCACTTGCCACATGCTGTGGATTGTCCACTTGCCACATCACTTGCCACGTCACCTGCCACGTCACTTGCCACGTCACCTGCCACAAGTTTTGGATTGTCCACTTGCCACGTCAGCTGCCACGTCACTTGCCACATCACCTGCCACGTCACCTGCCACAAGTTGTGGATTGTCCACTTGCCACGTCACTTGCCACATCACCTGCCACGTCACTTGCCACGAGATTTGGATTGTCCACTTGCCATGTCACTTGCCACGTCACCTGCCACGTCACTTGCCACGTCAGCTGCCACGTCACTTGCCACGTCAGCTGCCACGTCACTTGCCACAAGATGTGGATTGTCCACTTGTCACATCACCTGCCACATCACTTGCCACATCACCTGCCACAAGTTGTGGATTGTCCACTTGCCACATCACCTGCCACGTCACCTGCCACAAATTGTGGATTGTCCACTTGCCACGTCACTTGCCACGTCACCTGCCACGTCACTTGCCACGTCACCTGCCATGTCACCTGCCACAAGTTTTGGATTGTCCACTTGCCACGTCACTTGCCACGTCAGCTGCCACGTCACTTGCCACGAGATGTGGATTGTCCACTTTCCACGTCATCTGCCATGCCACCTGCCACAAGCTGTGGATTGTCCACTTGACACGTCACCAGCCACAAGTTGTGGATTGTCCACTTGCCACGTGACTTGCCACATCACCTGCCACGTCACTTGCCACATCACCTGCCACAAGTTGTGGATTGTCTACTTGCCGCATCACTTGCCACTTCACCTGCCACGTCACCTGCCACGTCACCTGCCACAAGTTGTGGATTGTCCACTTGCCACGTCACTTGCCACAAGCTGTGGATTGTCCACTTGCCACATCACTTGCCACGTCACCTGCCACGTCACTTGCCACGTCACCTGCCACAAGTTTTGGATTGTCCACTTGCCACGTCAGCTGCCACGTCACTTGCCACATCACCTGCCACAAGTTGTGGATTGTCCACTTGCCACGTCACTTGCCACATCACCTGCCACGTCACCTGCCACGTCACTTGCCACGTCAGCTGCCACGTCACTTGCCACAAGATGTGGATTGTCCACTTGTCACATCACCTGCCACATAACTTGCCACATCACCTGCCACAAGTTGTGGATTGTCCACTTGCCACGTCACTTGCCACGTCCCCTGCCACAAGTGGATTGTCCACTTGCCACGTCACTTGCCACGTCACCTGCCACAAGTTATGGATTGTCCACTTGCCACGTCACATGCCAGTCACCTGCGACAAGTTGTTGATTTTCCACTTGCCACGTCACCTGCCAAGTCACTTGCCGCGTCACCTGCCAGGTCACTTGCCACGTCACCTGCCACAAGTTGTCTATTGTCCACTTTCCACGTCACTTGCCACTTCACCTGCCACGTCACTTGCCACAAGTTGTGGATTGTCCACTTGCCACATCACTTGCCACCTGCCATGTCACTTGCCACAAGTTGTGGATTGTCCACTTGCCACGTCACTTGCCACAAGTTGTGGATTGTCCACTTGCAATTGTTTAAAATATTTTTCTAATGGTTTTTCATCATTTGCAATCATTTTTGAGATTTTTAATGTAAAAAAAAAGGTCACCTTTAAAAACGCATATAAACGCAAACGCGGCTAAACGCGGTAGCGGCGTTTTGCCGCGTTTTACCGCGTTTTGCGTCTGAAACGCAGAAATTTTTGTTTCTGAACGCATTTTTTTGCTTCTGGAAAAACGAGATTAAACGCAACTGCATATAAACGGAAAAAAACGAGACTGTGTGCATGGACACATAGGATAACATTGAATGAGTTCAGGTGCAGTTGAAAAAACTGTCCAACTGCATCTGAACGCGCGTTTAACTGCGTCTCGTGTGCATGAGGCTTTAGCTGGACATGATAGAAATTACTTGCAGGTAGTTCTTTGGTAATAGAAACTTTGTATGATGATGCGAGCTGAAGTGGCAATCATTGGCCATTGAGCGGTGGAAGAAAAATCTAAATGAGAAATTAAAATGGAAAAATTTGCAGCGTCTCTGACTATCTCACCATGTTGAGGGCATGTGGCTTAATATGGTTCAGGAGAATGAAAGACCACATATCCCCACCCCACCCTTTCTTGGCAAGCTAGGCTGCATGATCAGATAGGGGTCTGGTATGGATTTTAGGGGGAACCAATGGGTGTTTTTTTTTAATCCTTTTTGCATGGGGCTCCCGCTTAAAATCCATATGAGAAGGGTCTCAAAGGATAAGGGGGAACCCTACACTGCTTTTGTTTGCGTGTGATTCCTCATTAACATCTATACCAGACCTTCATAAAAGGTTTGGTATAGATGAAGGAGATTTCCATTTGCTGTTTTTACAAACCAGACAAACCAGCCAGGCGATATTCACTTACCAGCAATTTAAACAGCATTTTTTATCTTCTTAAATGTCAGTTATGCTTTAGTAGATTTTATACATCATACAGATGTGCCACTTTCCAGGCAGATGAAGGGCACCCCCCACATTATTTATAGTAATTTAGCATTTTATGGTTCCCCCTAACAACTTGAGCTCCAGAAGATTTTACCCCCTTCATGACCAGGCCACTTTTTGCTATTCGGCACTGGGCTACTTTAACTGGCAATCATGCAACACTGTACGCAAATTAAACTTAAATACATTTTTTTCCACACAAATATAGCTTTCTTTTGTTGTCATTTGATCAGCACTGCGTTTAACTTTTGCAATGTAAACTAAAAAGAATACAAACATTTTGCAAAAAAAACACTTTACTTTCTGCTGTAAAACACATCCAAGAGAAACAAAGAAAAAATGTATGGACAAAATGTATCCTGCAACACGTCTTTGGTAAATAAAAAATCCCCAGAAAGTGTGTATTTTTTTGTGTGAAAATTATATTGTCTACAAATAATGATATATATATATATATATATATATATATATATATATATATATATATATATATATATTTTTTTTTTTTCATACTAGTAATGGCAGCGATAAGCGACTTATAGTGGGGCTGCAATAGTGAGCCGAGCAAACTGATAGTGACTGACACTTTGTGGGAACTGACTGCCAATGACCGTGACATGAATACAGTGGTCATTGCTAATGATATACACTGTCCCTACTTATGACACTGGCTGAGAAAGGGTTAATAACCAAAAATGTGTAATATGTGCTGCTTTTACTACAAATCAATTTGTTTCTTTTCCCTAAAAACAAAGCGATCGTTCCCTCAGTATCGAGCCCTTTTAGTTGTCAACATAGGGCTCTGGCTGTGATTTGACAAAGCCGATCAGCGACATACGGCTGTGCCTGTAGGAGCCGCCCGTCGAGGTATATGTACTGTCGCAAGTGGTTAAAAATTATTAAACGATATCCTCCCCACCAAACAAAATTTTCTTTTAAACTTTTTGTTTTGCTTTGGTACACATTCCCCCGTGATGTTTGCTTGACAATCCCTTGCCTATTAATTACCATTACTGTTTTTTCACATCCAGATCCCACTGAGCTCAATGTTATTGGGATTCCAAAACTCCAGTAAAGTTTGACAAACCTGACCCTAACTGAACTCAGATAGGTTTGTCTCATCATTTGTTACCACTTTGGAAAACATAGAAAAATACAGTATGTGATTAACCTCTACCAAATAGACATTATAAAACCTAATCTTCCATATCTATATGTGAATTAAAAGTCCATACTGTGTTAAATAAACAGATGTACTGGATTTCTTGTAGAAAAGCTCCTACTTTGTTATTTTAGGTATTGTAGCAACAAGAGTCTTCCACCTGGCTTGCTTTGCTTGGTTTTTATAAACGTTTGTACAGTCTATGTCAGGCTTTTTGCAGCCAGGGTGCTTCAGGTTTCATCAGGGGTGCCTTAGCAAAGTCCTTAAAAATTGTCCAAAAATTGTATACAAGCCAGCATGTGGATGAAGCCTGCCTTTTAGTTACACAAAGCCACGGGATTTCATTGTGCACCATTCCAACCACTGGCGTCCCAACCACCAATGAGGTCATTAGTCGATATGTGAACATTGGCTGCCTGCACAGCACTGAGGTCACATTAGCTGAATAAGGGAGAAAAGCTGAGGGAGAAGAGAAACATTGCAATACTAGTCAGTACCAGTTTGCAAAGGTGTAATGGCTTTGGAAGAATAAATTACCTCCAATGTTGGGTGTCCTACGTGTGTGGGTGTTGTGTGTTTTGGAAAACTTTTAGTTTTGTTTTTTACATTTTATAATGGGGTGCCTCAAGATTGTCCATAATTTTTAAAGGGTGCCTTGACTGACAAAAGGTTGAGAAATACTGGTTTATGTTTACAAAAGGACGTTTTTCCAATACAAATAGTGTTGTGCACAAGCATATGAATTGCTGAGCACTAACGTGCAGGTCAAAGCTCCAATGTTGCCTTCCACTCAAATGTCTAAGCCTTCTGGTAGGTACAATATAGGTTGAGGATTAGCAGCTGCAGACTGATCAATTCAGCCTTCTGCTAACTCTGCTCTCTCCAATAATCAGCATGTTTCCTGTCAACATATTTGCATGCAGCGCACCTAAATTGGCTCTCAATTCTGCTCCTTCATCTGCTAGTCTGCTTGCTGCTGTATAAAGGCTTGTAAGAGGCTGAATCCATGTCAAATTCAGGTACTTACACTAGTTGCATTTAAAAATATATATTTTATGATTTATTAATGAATATCTATCTGGGTTACAGTGCGTCTTTTATATCTACCTGGAGTTCAGCTTTAACTCTAACAATACAGAGAACAGTATTTGGCTACAGTTTTCTTTGTATCAAAACTTGTCTTCAGCATAGTGGAAAGTGTGGAATTTTCATCTGGTTGATACTGTAACTTCCAGCTAGATGAGAGGGTAATGTGTTTATTAAAAAATGTTAATTATGATTACAATAACCAGCCCATCACTTTGACTGTATATAATGTATAGGTATATGGATAACTTTTTGAAACACCAGAATGGTATTTGTATAGTTTGGCAAGTTTGAGCCACTTAGAAATGGACACATACTTTTCTACAAGTGCTTTTGGGAAACTGAGACATGGAAAAGTCTGACATTTAGCAGGACAGTTCCATTCAATTTTGCATAACTGAATAAAAGGAGAATCATGCAACATTCAACTTATCACACCGACAGAGAAAAGGATAGCCAAAATGTAAATCTGCATTTTATGAAAAACGTTTCATAAGGCTTTTGTGTGCGTTTTTTTTATTTTGGTCTCTGTTGCTCGATACATAAAATATTCAACATTTTCAAATAGACCTAAAACAAAAAAAATGAAAAAAAAAATCATATATAAAACATAGGAAGTATTTCATCCCATAGAATAATCTTTATTGTATTACAGTACCACTGACGTGCACTAATTGTACATGGCCACTGTACAAATGTTGGACCCCACTTTAACACTCATCATTGTTGCTCCACAAATTGGACTTTACAAAGTGAACTTTGCTCCCTGCGTCTTCTGTTTCTTGCCACAACTACCATTAACTACCTTACTGCCTCTAGTTATGCCTTGCTGGTAGCAATAGCACCATGCTATTCCTTTCTATGATTATCTTTGCACCAACACATCCAAATCAAGTATCATTATTGAGATCACATCTCTTTACAGAAATTGTTTTTCATCCCAATGCTCTACATCTCTCCCAGTTAACTCCTTCAGCCTGACCTGATCAGTATAAATTCTTAGATTTTTTCATGGGAAATGCTTACCTTTAATTTCAAGGACCCTGCTTATTGAAGGTAACTGCAACATTTCTTGTATATTAACCACTTAAATAGTGGCCATATTAATAAATATCATTGGTTACGTAGAAAAAAGTGGCTATGGCTGCAGCAATAGGCCATAACCATGGTATTTTTTTTCAACCGGCCATTCTCTAACTGCTAAAAGTGATCCTAGAGTCTGATAAGTGGGATCACTTTTAGAACCAGCGGGAGGGGTCACCCCCCTCCTGTCACTTTCTGGTGTTTCTCTGGCTTACCTGAGTAAAATCGGTGAGCCCAGGACCTAATCCGGCGGTTGCCCACAGTAGTTAGCTGAGGAAAGATGGCCTCAGCTAAACTTTATAATCTAGCTGGACCGTCGCAACTTCATGTCACTTCCAGTTCCAGTCCCATGTAAACAATTACTTTTTTTTTTTTTTTTTTTTTTTTTTAAGCTTTAGATACATTTTTTTTTATCTAAAGTTTTCCATTGTACAGGAGAAATGTGATGTAAGGTCTTATGGATCCCAGATCTCTCCATAAAGAGCACCTGTCATGCTGTATTATCACAAGGGATGTTTATTTCTTGCAGTAGCAATAAAAGTCAAACTTTTTGTTTAAAAGGACAGTTTAAAAAAAAAAAAAAAGTAATAAAATAATAAAAAAAAAAAAACTTTAATGTGCCTTCATCCCCCTGCCCCCGTGCTCACATACAGTGATGAATGCATAAGTAGGTCACGCCAAGATATGTAAACGGTGTTTGCACCACGCGTGAGGTATTGCCACAAACGTTAGACTTCCTCTGCAACGCTAAACTGGTAACCTGTAAAAAAAAATTTAAATGTAAGTGCCGCCTATAGAATTTTTTGGTACCATAGTTTGGTGCAATTCCATGAGCGTGTGCTATTTTAAAGCATGAAATGCGGGGTAGCTATTTACTCAGCATAACATCTTTCATATTTTACTTACATTTTGGTTATTCAGTATATTGCGTTTTGTTTTTTAATTCATTCAATTGTAATTTTTGTGCATCAAAAAATTGTGTTAAAAAAAAAAAAAAAAAAAATCGCTGGGCAAATACCGTGAGACATAAAAAAATTACAAGGATCTCCATTTTATCCTCAAGGGCCTCTGCTGAAATTGATATATATATATATATATATATATATATATATATATATATATATATATATATATAGTCAAAGTAATTTTTTATCAAAAAGAAAAACACTGATTTTTACGTATACAAAAGAATTGTCAGAATTGGCCTCATATTGGAGTGGTTAGAACTAATCTGCAGTGCATTTTTGTGTGCAAGTCACATAGAAATGCATTGTATTTCCACTTGAAATGCATTTCACTACATTAAAAACAGACAAGTGCGAACAGGGCCTGAGAGAGGGCTGGAGTCCGAAGAGCCTGGATATATCAGGTGATACGGTTACATAATGTAACCTTAAATAAGAATGTCTTCTGCAAAGGTTATGCTTCCTGTGTCCGTTAGCCCAGGTTCAAACTGCCCACGACTTCAAAGTTGGACCCCATCACATTTTCGGCACAGCTTGCATGAGACTTATTTAACAGAAGTCAATGCAATTCATACCAAAAGTGGTGCAGGAACTTTTGCCAAGTCGGAGCGACGCAAGTCATACCGATTAGAACGGTTCCATTGCACTGAATAGGGCCCGACTTCTGATGCGACAAGTGCTCCAAAGTCGAAGCGATTGTCGTATTAGCATAAACCGGGCCTTACAGCCTAGCTTAGTTGGTCTCCACCCAAATCTGGTACTAGGCAATGTGATTAGGAAAAAGGAAACCCAAAAGACAGAGGTCAGTTAGATGTGCAAGCAAGATCCAAAGCAGCATTAGGCTTCTTCATTTGGTGGTCAACCATATAGATTGTTGCCATTAGCCCAAGAATTTCTTGTCTAGGGGATATATGGTAGTGTTTAGAAACATCACTGCACAAACAGTGTTCATAATATTGTTTTTAGTCCAATCACATGACTGAGGTGTTATTAATGCCAATCACGGCCCGATTTATAAGGCTCTATGTTCCCTTTAACATGAACTGTGGAATATTTCAGACTTATGAAAAAATATAAGTAGTAATATTGTGTGATTGTCATAGGGATTGCTCTCCTTAGAACCAAACATAATTGGTTCAGTGTTCTCTGTACAGCTCTGTGTCACAGCAATGCAAATATCTAATAATAATAATAAAAGTGCATGGTTGTAATAAACACTTTTGACAAAGCCAGGGCATGAATATTTACTGAATGATTAATAATAAATGAGCAACTAATCATAATATCATTAAGAACTCATTTATTATCAATGTTTCATTAACTCATTGATCATCAACGTATTATACAACCATAAATGCAATTTTATACATACATAAATAGTCATACCCTGATTTTGTATAATAGGGGGAAATTCAGGTAACAGGCTATAAAGTAAAAAGCTAAGTAATGATGTTCAATATCCACATACTATTTCAAGACTCTTATGACCTTCCTAATACAATTAAAGCGGAGCTCTAGCCCCCCCCCCCCTTACCAAAAAATTAAGTCATCAGCTACAAATACTGTAGCTGCTGACTTAATATTAGGACACTTAACCGTCCAGGGGTCCTGCGATCAACTCTTGGGTGCCGCCATTGCCATTCCTTGTAAGGGAAACCGGCAGCTTCACAGCAGATTCCCTACTGCGCTGCGCTTTGTGAATGACCCGGCAGCGGGGGAAGGAGGATGGGAGCCAAAAACGTCCTGGGGACCTCGCTGCAACAAAGGTCACCCAGAATTGGGGACGGCATGTGTCAAAAACAGGTACTTGCTACCCCCGAAAGGTGCCAAATGTGGCAGCGGAGGACGGCGGTACTTGAGGAAGCAAACAAGCGAAGCTTCCCCTTTTGGGTGGAACTCCGCTTTAGGTAAAATTGTAATGGCTCATTTGCGGTGGAGTGTGTTAGACCAGAGCACAGCCTGACACCTGCTCTGCTGCTCAAGACTTATTCTGAAGAAGCTGGCTTTTTGAATCTAAACAATGTCTTCCTACTGGTGATGCCACTGCTTATGCACACTCAGTGATTTCACCAAAGAGTGACAGACGGGGGTCCTAAGTGCTGCAAGTGACTACCTCATGGGATTGTCCTCACTGTGGCTAGGACATGTAAACAATTGCCACTATACAAATTCAAACATTAAAAAACCTTTTATTTAGGAAGTAGGGAGCTTTAAAAACCTTAAAAGGATCTCTTGGGGCTGCATATGCAAACATGTTCTAATAGTTTATATAAAAACATCTTAAAAAAAAAAAAAAAAATTTAAAAACATCTGTTCACATCCAGAACTTGGTTAGCTGATTCAGCCATTTTATAGACGAGCAACTGTGCAAATATGCAATGTCCCAGACACTGGTTAGCAGCATAGATGAATAGACCTCCAATTTTAATATGATGTAGGTGTCTGTGGTCATGAAGGTGTTTTGATTGTCCCCATTAGATGTGAGTTTCATCTTTCTTCCAGTTCTGGGGGTAATTTTGCCTTTGGTAGTTTGAGTTGCCATGGATATGATCCAGAGGAACCACAACATCATCAGCATGGTGGGGTGCCTTGTTTAATTCTACCACTCGAGGTACTACAACAGACCAGCGATCTGCAAGATATAAATACATTAGCATTAGCTTAATGGAAACAAATTACTCTATATAGTCATGTTGTCCGTACATAGAATTTTACAGGTTTAGAACTGCCAGGCACTAAAATGTCTTCAACCTCCCACATCTCCAGATTGCTTTTCAGCACACAGTTCACTGTGTGAGAAGTACTCTCTCTTCCTTAAATATGGGTAAACATACAAATATTCGCCAGCTCCTGAAAAAACACCCAGAATTCACTTAGTAGGTAGTCCTGTCGGCTACCTCCCACCTGACATCTTTTGTTAGAAAAAGTGAAGGAGCTGGGTAGAAAATGTGTGTGGGGGCGTGGCCTGAGCATGGCCGGATAAGGATGCATTCCTTTTGGAGCTCCCGGCCTTCTCCCGGCTAACGAAGCCTACTCTGATCTGAAGACACCAGCTCTTCCCCAGAGAATGCACTCCTCAAAGCGGAGAGCCAGTGGGAAAATTGGCTCGGCCAAAAAGAGGAATCCCGGCGGAGCGATCGATCACTTTCTGACACAGCGGTGGAGCGGTCCCCCGGAGAGTAATATGGTGGATGCACGGGCAACACTCCTTTACAGGTGGGCCAGGTCGGTCTCTCCAGCTACTTCAATGGAGTCGGACACATACTCAGAAACTCCGGTGACACTGCAGGCAGGCTCTGAGACCCCCCCCCCCCCCCGAATGCCTCGGTAAGCCCGGCGGGGAACGCAGAGCTATGGGCTCTCCTCCGTGCTCTCCCCACTAAAGCGGACATTGAAGCCCTTATCAGTCGTATGGAACTACAACATAAAAATGACATGCTGGAGGTGAGAGTGGAACTAAGCACCCTAGCTAACAGGCTGTCTACAGGGGAGACCTCAGTGACAAATTTAGAGCAAAGAGTAAATGCACTGGAGAGCCTTCAGGATGCACACATTGATGCAGCCACGATGCTGCAGCTGCATATGGAGGAGATGGAGGACAGGAGCAGGAGGAACAATCTCCACCTGTGGGGTATCCAAGAGGCGACGGGGGTGGAGGACCTCGCGGCCACTGCTACAGCTATTTTCCGCAGACTCCCGGGCGAACCCTTACCCCCAGTTCTCAGATTTGACAGAATTCACAGGGCGCTGGGGCCGTGATCTACTGACCCCAATAGGCCGAGAGACGTTAGTTGTCGCCTCCACCACTACACCTCTAAGGAAACTATCACCCGCAGAGTGTGGGAGGCAGGTGATGTGGATTTTGACGGGGCAACAGTAAAAATCCTCCCGGATGTCTCCCGGGTGACCCTGCAAAGGAGAACCATGCTCCGCCCAGTATTCAAGCTAGCCTGACGGCGAGCTGCTACCTACCGGTGGGTATACCCCCTATCAGTGACTTTTAAAAGAGAGCAAAGATTCTTCATTCTCCAATCGCCAAGGGACCTGCCAAATCCAATTTTTTGGTGACAGATCCATCAGGATTCTGAACTGGCTACAGTTCACTACCCACGCGGGTGGTCGAACCAACCAGCAATCCTCTCAGAGACACCCCTGCCTCGCGCGCAAAGACAGCGCTGGAGGTCCCAGGCACCATCACTAGAGGAGTCACATGAGTTATAATGGCTCTTGCCCCCCCCCCCCTTCTGCTGCTAGCACTCTTGATGGCGTAAAACCAGTCTTTCTGGGCCTACCATCACACTGCCAGTTAATCCCCTAAGGATCTTGCCTCAGACATTGTTTATATCCCCTGCTGCCCGAGACAAGCTCATAATGCAGACGCTATGCTGAGCTTCTGACCCATTTGTTTGCGAGCTCTCAGAGTGAAAGACACTATGCAGCTGGGTGAACTGCATTGTTATGAGTGATGTGTAGTCAGTGAAGCAATACTAGGGTCCCCCAGGCAGGGTGTTGCTACACTCATGGGGACTCGGACACCGTGATTCTTATAGGCAACCTGACCCAAACTACTTAGGAGACCACATGGCGGCATAGACTCAGCTGCTGCCGAATTAAGGTGTTGGGGGGGCCTTGGGAAGAGGGGCCGCCTAACTCCGTTGAGTAGGGATTCCCGAGCATTTCTGTGGGAGTCATGCCCTTGAGGGGACATGGGGGCTCAGTGTGAATGGGTGAGTCCTGGATGATCTCCATGGACCAAACGGAGATCTTCCTAGATTATTACCGAACACAGGATTGTTTATAATTTATGTTACATTTTATTACATAGCCCTGCATGGGACACAGTTGTTGTGCTGCTTACTAATTTGTATAGACCCATGTGGGAGGGATGGGGGTGTAGAAAAATTCACGGCAGAAATTTTCATATTGTCCCGGTACTGCTGTGATGCCTGGCGGGGGTTGGGAGGTGGGGTCTGGACACACAGTCCCCTCCGGCAGGTGATTTGACATTGGGGAAACTCACTGGGCTATGTTGGCTGGGTCCCCCTCCCATCATCCCTATAGGGCTTGGGGTCGGGTGTCTTGGGAGCTGCAGAATTCTTTGTTGTACCTGTGTTCTGTGTTGTACCTTACAGTATTATAAATCACTACTCCCAGCCCTTAGTTCCCACATGGTGGCCTACGATAAACTAGGAGATACAGCAACCTTTTTCAGTGATGCATTGCAAGCACATATCACAGTTATACCGAAAGAGGGCAAAGACCCCACAGCGTGCAGTAGCTACCGGCAGATTTCACTTCTTAATATTGACCTTAAGCTGTTTACTAAGATTTTAGTGACACGTTTGGCCCACCATTTACAATCCTTGATCAATCTGGACCAAGTAGTCTTCATCCCCGCTAGAGAAGCTAGGGACAGCACAACTAGTGCTGAACCTGATACATGTGGCCAATAGGACACACATACTGGCAATATTTATAAACACCGACGCAAAGAAAGCCTTTGATCAAGTTGACTGTTGATATAACCTCAGTTCTTAGGCAAATAGGGCTGGGGGAAACCATGCAGAGCTGGATCTCTCAAATCCACTCTTCTCCCTCTGCTCAAGTCAAAGTCAACTGCATTCTATCAGAACCCTTCTAGATTTGTAACAGGAAGCGACAGGGCTGCCCCTTTGTCTCCCCCTTCTATTTGCCGTATCACTAGAGCCATTTCTGTCCAAAATTTGAAATAACCCAGACATCAGAGGAATTTTGGTAGGTGACAATACAAGGTGTT
The DNA here is from genome assembly GCF_037356315.1 of Lithobates pipiens. Classification (NCBI taxonomy): domain Eukaryota; kingdom Metazoa; phylum Chordata; class Amphibia; order Anura; family Ranidae; genus Lithobates; species Lithobates pipiens. The sequence continues at coordinate 17,213,240 of NW_027507790.1, forward strand.
GGCTTATGTGGATGATCTGTTCTTCTCCCTTACAAACCCACTGATCTCCCTCCCGAACTTGCTTCGGGAATTCAACGTCTTTGGGACTATATCCAACCTGAAAATAAACTATAACAAGTCTGAAGCCATGGGAGTAGGCATCCCTAAATCGACCATGCAGATATTTCAATCCAATTTCAACTTTAAATGGACAGAGACTGCCTTGAAATACTTAGGCACCTATGTACCAGTCAACCTCTATCACGGTCAGTTCTACAAATTTATTTGGGCTAACAGAAAATAGAGAATACCCCGTTCCCTTCTCTCCTTGCCAAAAATCAGTGGAGGGCTTGCGATTCCAGATGTAAAGAAATACTATCAGTCAGCCCAGTTAGGTAGAGTTATAGACTGGAATCGTCACCAGAAGTTGAACCTGTGGACACGCCTGGAACAGGTGCAGACACAGATACCTTTATAGAGCTCGATATGGTGCTGGGAAGACCTCCCCACCGAGGTCAAGACTCATCCGCTGATAGGGACGACTATTCGGGTGGGGTCTAAGGCATGCTTTACCCATTCACTTTCCACACCAAATTCACCCTTATATCCCATTATAGGGAATCCAAAATTTCCTCTGGGACTAGACCCTCAGACTAGCAATCTGTTTAAGGACTTGAACGCTATGCAAGCGAGACATTTTGTTCATAACAAATCCTGGCCCTCTTTGGAAACACTTCGAAGTGAAACAGGTGCCTTTAAATTATCGTTTTGGATGGCAACACGTCTCAGACACTTCCTTAGATCTATACCTAACCCACATGAGTTTGACAGACCCCTCACTCCCTGGGAAACTCTCTGCGTGGGAGAGGACAGACTTCTAAGAAAACTATCCACAACCTTCAACCTCCTGATCTAACCAACGGAAAAACACACCCCCATCATATATAAATAAATGGGAAAAAGACTTGAACTGTACGTTTACTCCGGGCCAGACCCAAGTGTGATAGCACTAGCACTCAAATCCTCTATATGTACAAAAGTACAAGAAACCAATTACAAATTCATGACATGGTGGTACCTGACCCCACAAGTCTTACATACCTATTACCCTGATACCTCTACACTATGTTGGAGGTGTCGGGGGATAGGGGCACGTTGCTCCACATATTTTGGTCTTGCCTGAAGCTGTCACAATTCTGGTCTGCAATCAGAATGACTATACAGAAATTCACAAACTACGTGATCCCAAATGACCCGGTATTCTTTCTGCTACATATAAACACAATGTTGATTAAGAAATATGAAAAAAATTGGTCATAGGTCATCTGTTAAAATGCTGCAAAATCGTGCATCCCAATTAACTGCAAAAATCAGTCCCCACTAATGGTAGCTAGCTGGATTCAGAAAGTGTAAGACGTTAGGAGAATGGAGGACCTAGTGCATACTGCGAGACAGCAGGAAGAAAAATACAAAGCGACTTGGGAAACGTGGCTCCACTTCATTTTATCCCCAGAGTGTATGGCCCTTAGAGTAACCCAAGATACTGACCTCCTGATGCATACAGAAATTGAGTGCTGTCTGTGACCAGCCGGGGTCCTCTCCCCCGCCCACCTCCCCCTCCCGTGTTTTTGCCTTTCTATACGGGAGGCCTCCACCAGTTGAGAATAATTGCCCCCTTCCTCCCCTCCGCCTATTGAGTCCTACCCAGTGGGGTGGGGGGCGGTTGGGAAGGGGGAGATAAGAGCTGTTGTTGGATCGTCCTTTTGAGACCAGCCACCTCGGAATAAGATCTTACAACTGGGAAGGGTCTTGAACCCTGCATTAATAACCTATGAGGCAGGGGCAGACGATGCAAAGTAGAGTGGGATTGTTATGCTTATTTGGTGTATGTTGGCCCCTTGCATAGGTTTGTTGATCAAGAGGGCCCCTCCCCTCCCTTCCCCAATTATACCTTGATGTACGTTGTTGCATAAGTTGTATTTGTTGCATTCGCCCTTATTGGGCATTAATAAAAACTAATATTTGAAAAAAGAAAATGTGTGTGTATCCAGCTTAAGGTGAAAGGGACCTTGGAGCCTAACAATAGTAGACATGGTATAGTAGAGAACTTCATGCAAGAGCATCAAATCGAACACCGTTTATTACTTTCACTGAAAAATAAATTTAAAAAATAGAGAGCTTTGTGCTTTGCGTTTTTAAAGTGGAACTCCAGTTTATCCGATCACCGCAAACCAAAAATGCCATTTTATTCATCTTTAATATTCAAAGCAAACTCATTCATCCATGTCTCTGTGCTTTATTTTGTTGAGACATCACTTTGAAAAACACCCCCTAGCATTTCTGGCCATGGCCTTCTTAAATATGAGCACATGATTCATGTAGCATTAATTTCCTGGACCTGCCCTTATCTCAGGCATGCAAGCAGGAGAGGATGTGCTTAGCTGAGAAACCCCCTCCTCCTCTACCGAAGACGCCTGGAAAGTGTGACATCATTTGCCTAGGCATTGAAACCAGGAACTAACTGAAGAAATGTAAAACCAAAAAAGTTTAAAAACAAATATGATATGCATACCTATCCATTTACTAATGCTAGTGGAATAACAATTAAAATAGTTAATGTTGACAGAGAGTAGAGTTCCACTTTCAGGCTCGATTCACACTTGTGCAATGCGAGAACCCTGCAAGTCCACTGCGGGTTCCCGCATCACACCTGACACGCACGGCAGTCCACACTACCATATGCGAACTGCTGGGGAGTGTAGTCATATGTTAACGATACCCCCATTTCAGCTCACATATCGCACTGCGAACTGACAGTTCAGACATGAATCGGATCACATATGCATGAACACTCATGGGATCAGATTCTGGTCGGAACAGAAAAAAGGGTCCTGTGCGCGTTTGGACCGAATGCGGTGCGTTATCAGCCATACCATCTGTGTGTCAGCAGCTAAAAATACTGTAGCCTTTGACTTTAACCTCCCTGGCGGTATGATTATTTCAGATTTTAGGTGGTGAAAGCGGTACCATTATTTTGCATGGAAATTTGGCGTTTTTTTTTTATTGTGGGCCTGTAATTCTTAGAAATAATTCACTTAAATCCCTCCAAACAAGAATTTAATAGACATCCTTGGTATGATAAAATTTGAAATCTGAAATCATAAATTATAATTATATATATATATATATATATATATTTATATATAAATAAATAACTATAAATATAAAATAAATTATAACAAAAATTATTCAATAATATAATCAAATCATAAACACTGAAATATGCTGAGTAGCAGAATTGTCGCTGTCATTACTTTTAGTGTTTGATGACAAATTTCCCCACAAATTACTATCGCTCAATTCTGCAAGTAATTCTAATTTATTATCACGGTTTTCTAGCTGGTCTATAACCACTTTTGATGTAAGCTGGCATTTTTTGGTTCCTATGGACAATCTCCAGTTTCCTGGCATAAAGAACAGTATTTATAATATAAAACTGCATGCAGGACACTGGACAAACCACTAGGGACAAAGGGGATGTGTGATAATTTGATACAGTACTGTAATCTGTAAGATTACTGCATCTATACTGTGTTTTTTACTTTCTGAATTTGGCGCCGACCTCCGTCCCCGTGCGTCGCAACGCTCGCAGGGAATGGAGCTTGGCACTGTGACAGATCGAGCGAGACACAGCGGCTCGCTGATCACAGCAGGCAGACATCGCTGGGGGACAAGGTAAGTAACCCCTACATGGACCCTGCGATGGGATCCCGAGTCTGGCTCGGGAATACAGCTTATGGTAATGAAATCTAACCCCGAGCCAGACTCGGGAATACCGCCAAGGAGGCTACTATAAGGACGCTTACCAGTCCAGGGATCCAGCAATTTCCTCACCCGAGCAGATTCTCTAATTTGCTTTGAGTGCAGTCGCCGGCATATAAGGTTAGCGAAGCCGGTTTCCTACTGTGCATGTACTTTGTGAACAGTCCTGCAGTCTTCTGGGACATGTGATGTGTCTCAGAAGGCTGCAGGGGAAGGAGTGGGGGGCGAACTTCTGCACAGTTCGCCGCGTGATCTGAATGGAAGTGGGAGCAGTTACCTGTCAAAACCAGGTGCCTGCTTTCCCCTCCCCCAGCAAAAAGGGGGCAGGTTACAAATATTGCACACAACAAGATCGACGAACGCTTCCTGGGCTTTTCAGTATCAAATGTCTGTTTCCCCAATATGCAAGGCCACCACCTGGTGTTCCATTCACATATTTTCCAAGTTTGGCCAAGTAGATGGCATTCATAGATGCAAGCTATGGACATAAGTTCCTGAAAGCAATTTAAGCCGCAGGCAACTCCCAGTGTATTTCCAGTCATTGTTCTACCTCACAGGAGCTGTTGCACACAGACAATTCCTTTTTGCTCTGTTTGGCTGCCAGTAGAGGAACTGCAAATGATTTTAAAAACTAAGTCTTGGAATTTACAGATAATAAATCAATTTCTTAACATAAATGGTCACAAAAAATATACAACAACTTAATTATATTGATAGATAAGCTTCATGCAAATTGTAAAGGAATTGGGTTCACATTAAAAACACTGTGTAAGTACTTATAAAAATAATAAATATCCTGTAAAAAAAAGTTATAAAGTACACATCTTCTGAATCTACCCTTTGTGCTTCTGTTTCTGTTAAAGAAATCTTCGCTAAAATGTTAAATGTAAGCTTTCAAGAAAACCGGAGTTAGACTTACCGGTAACTCTTTTTCTAGGAGTCTTCCAGGACAGCCTTTGAGATATAGGGCTCCTCCCTCCGGGACAGGAAACACGTCAAGCCAATTAAATAAAAGGTGTGGTCCTCCAGGCCCTCCTCAGTTTTACTCCAAGAACCGCCGGGAGGCTCTGAAAGACATAACACACTAACAATCATGTTAATACACATCCTCACCACTTAGTCCAATTTAAACAACTTTGGGTGGGAAGCCAGGCTGTCCTGGAAGACTCCTAGAAAAAGAGTTACCGGTAAGTCTAACTCCGGTTTTCTCATATCGTCTTCCAGGACAGCCTTTGAGATGATAAGCAAGGAGCTCACCTTGTCAGGGCGGGACCACTGCCTGGAGGACCTTACGTCCAAAAGTCTGCTCTTTATCAGACCATAAATCCAGACGGTAATGTCTTGCGAACGTTGAGTAGCTGGACCACGTTGCTGCTTTGCAGATCTCCTCCGGAGAGGCTCCAGCCCTCTCTGCCCATGATGCGGAAACCGCCCTTGTAGAGTGTGCCTTAACTAAGGGTGCCTGCTTCCCCTCTAACTCATAGGCTTTAACTATCGCCATTCGTATCCACCTGGCGATAGACGCTTTGGACGCCTTGCAGCCCTTGCGGGCGCCCGAAAAATTAACAAAAAGTGAGTCTGACTTCCTGAAGACCTTAGTGGCTTCTAAAAAAATCAATAGACTTCTCCTGACGTCTAACAAACTTAAAGATCTCGCCTCATCCTTGTCTGAGGTTGAGAAAAAAGTTGGCAAAATAATATCCTGTGTCCTATGAAAAGTGGACACCACTTTAGGAAGAAAACTAGGATCAGTCTTAAGTACTACCCTGTCCTCTAAGATTAACAGAAATGGCTCTCTGACCGAGAGCGCTTGTAGATCACTGACCCTTCTAGCTGACGTGATCGCTATCAAAAATACAGTCTTTAGTACAATCCACTTAAGTGAAGCCCCCTCTAATGGTTCAAATGGATCTTGGGTCAGAGCTCTAAGAACCAAGGCCAAATCCCAAGTAGGACAGGACTTCATTCTCACAGGCCTGGATCTAGATAGAGCCTTGAAGAAGTTCCTGACAAATGGATTCTGCTGAAGGGAGGACTGAAGGAAAACACTTAAGGCCGCCACCTGTACCTTTAGAGTGCTGATAGATAGGCCCAGTTCTACCCCTGCCTGTAGAAAATCTAGGACTGCCGGGACCCCGGGACTTGCAATCCCCTGTTCTCGCAACCAGGAATTAAACCTCTTTCCTACCTTGGCGTAAATTGCCCTAGTAACAGGTTTACGGCATTCTAACAAGGTCCTAATCACTCTCTCTGAGAAACCCTGTGACCTTAAGATTTGTTCCTCAGATACCAGGCCGCAAGCTTGAGCCTCTCTATCTGAGGGCACAGGATCGGCCCCTGGGAAAGTAAGTCCTCCCTGACTGGTAGAAACAGCGGAGGATGTACGGCCAATCTCTTTATGCTGGCAAACCAGGGTCTCCTTGGCCAAAAAGGAGCTACTAAAATGAGGTCCGTAGTTTCCGAACGGAACTTCTGCAGAACCTCCGCCACCATCCTTACGGGAGGAAAGGCGTAACACAGGCCAAACATCCATGGATTGGCAAGGGCGTCTATCCCCCTGGCCCGATCCTGTGGGTGAACCGAAAAAAATTGTGTCACCTTCCTGTTGCCTTCTGTTGCAAATAGGTCTATTTCTGGCCTTCCCCAGCATGACACGATCTCCTCGAACACTTCCTTGTTGAGGGCCCACTCGTCCTGACCTATCTTCTGGCGACTGAGAAAGTCGGCCAGGAAATTCTGGGTTCCCTTTAGGTGAATGGCTGATATTGAGGACAAATTCTTCTCTGCCCAGCAGAAGATTTTGTCCGCAATTACCTGCAGTGCAGGGCTTCTGGTTCCCCCTTGCTTGTTCAGGTAGGCTACTGCTGTCACATTGTCTGAGCGAACTTGCAGATCCCTGCCATGTAACCGGGACTGGAATGTTTCTATAGCTTTCCAGACTGCCAGAAGTTCCTTCTGGTTTGAGGAACGACCTGTCTCTAGGTTCGACCAGGAACCCTGGGCTAAGGTTCCCTCTAGGTGGGCACCCCAACCCAGCGCACTGGCATCAGTCGTGACCACCACCGTAGCTTGTGGGGACCAGGGAAGACCCCTGTCTAGGTTGACCTGGGCCCGCCACCACCAAAGAGACCTCCTGACTGCCGAGGATAGGGGCATAACCTGATCCAGGCTCTCCTGCCTGCCATCCCAATAACGGAGCATGAGTCTTTGTAAAGGACGCTGATGATGTCTTGCCCAGGCCACCGCTGGAAAGCATGATGTCATCAACCCTAGGACTCTCATCACCTCCCTGATCTGGGCTTCCCGACCAGATTGAAGCTGGGCTACCGCCTGCTCTAGCTTGCCGATCTTCTCCTCCGGAAGAAATACTCTCATTTCCACTGAAGAAATCCTGTATCCTAAATACAGGACCTCCTGTGAGGGGGTCAGCTGGGATTTTTCCTGGTTTATCAGCCACCCCAGTGAGCGCAGGAAAACCAAGGCCTCCTGTATGTCCCTCTGCAGCTGTTGGGCCGACTGGGCTATGAACAGTAGATCGTCCAGATATGGGATCACTGTTATAGCCTTGAGCCTTAATGGGGCCAGTGCCTCTGCCAGAACTTTTGTAAAGACTCTTGGTGAGGCTGAAAGCCCGAAGGGGAGAGCTCGAAACTGGAGGTGTAACACCCCCGTGTTCAACCTCACCGCCAACCTGAGAAATCTCTGAGATTCCGGATGAATCGGGATATGCAAATATGCATCCCTGAGATCCACTGTGGCCATGTGACAGCCCTGAAACAGGAATTTGGTTACCGAGAAGATTGACTCCATCCGGAACCGCTTGTATTTTATAAATCTGTTCAGGGGACGGAGATTCAGTATTAACCTGAACTTCCCCGAAGGTTTCTTTACCACGAATACGTGGGAGTAAACCCCCAAGCCTCGCTCCTCCTGAGGTACCTGCACCATTACTTCTTGGTCCACCAGATCCCCCAGAAGAAGAGCCAAAGCCTCTGCTTTCTCTTGGTCCCTTGGTAACCTTGTTACTTGAAAGTTCGGGAGGGGAACTGAACCAAACTCCAACCTGTAGCCGTTCCTTACAAGATCTCGAATGAACGGACTTTCGGTTGAAGCTTCCCACTGTGGGAGGAACTTCCCCAGTCTTCCTCCCACCGGGACGCAGGAGTCACTGGGTTTTAGGGGAGGGTTGAGGAGGATTGAATAAGATACCTCCTCTGCCTCTTCCCTTGTGACCCGTCCAATGCTTTTTGGGGCGAACCTCCCTTTCCTGCAGGTTTTGCTGCCTGGGGCTTCGAAAAAGGCGTTTCCCTTCAGGTCTCTTTTTCCTTTCTGGGAAAGCTTTCTTCCTATCCTGCGTGCGCTCTAACGCCTCTTGCAGGCCGGGCCCAAACAAATGGTCCCCTGAAAAGGGTAATCCACACAACTTTAGTTTTGAAGCTGTGTCTCCTGACCAGGTCTTAAGCCAAACGGCCCTTCTGGCAGCGTTCACTAGTGCTGCTGATCTAGCAGCCAGTTTGACTGATTCTGCCGAGGCATCCGCTAAAAAGCCCACCGCTTTAAACAGTAGCGGAAAGGACTTCAACAGCTGTTGCCTAGAAGTACCTGCAGAAATATGTGATTGTAACTGTGTAAGCCAACACTCCAAGTTTCTGGCCACACAGGTAGCTGCTAGGGCCGGTTTAAGCCCGATGGAAGAGGCATCCCAGGCTCTCTTGAGCAGCAGATCTCCCCTCTTATCCATAGGGTCCCTGAGTGAACCCATATCATCAAAGGCCAAATCTGTCTTCTTAGAGACCTTAGCCAAGGGAGCGTCTAATTTGGGAACCTTGTTCCAGGGATGCACCGCATCCGATTCAAAAGGGAACCTCCTTCTAAGGCTACCTGAAAAAAATGGCCTTTTTTCCGGTTGTTCCCACTCCAGCAGAATCGCCTCCACTAGCGACTTATGGACGGGGAATACCCTGTCTTTCATTACACTCGACCCTTGATACATCATGTCGTGTTTTGAAAGCTGGACCTGTTCTTCTCTGATCTCTAAGGTGTCATATATAGCCTTGAGGAGGTCACCCACATCATCCAAAGACAGCTTGTATCTGGCTGATCTAATGGCCTCTTCCTCCCCCTCAGATTCTGAAGTAGACTCTGTCCTAGAGGAGGCTAATGACCTGGATAACCTCTCCCTATCCACCTCCTCCTACTTGGTTCGGATAAGGAAGGCATACTCACGGCTCTGGGTAAAGAGACAGAAGTACCCTGCATCCTATCCATCATGTTTTTAAAAGATTGGAAGGTGGATGCAATCTCATCCTTTACGGATGTTAAAACATTGTGACAAGTTGCCACCGAGTCCTCTTTTACCAGGCTACTGACACAATCTGGGCAAAGCGGCTTCTCCCAACCGGTGCCTAACTTAGCCCCACACACGGCACATTTCCTTCTGGGTAAAGGTATCTGGGCTCTGTCCTGTTTAACCTAAAAACAAAGAAAAACAGGGTCCCATTAAAATACCACCCCTGACCACACCACTGTGCTTCTAGGGTCTGTTTAGGAAGTGCCCCCCTTCACCAGCAGGTTCTCCACCCCGGGAAGGTGCTACGGGTCAGAGTGACCCCCCACCCCCCAGTGTAAGTCCTGGTCTGCCCTCACCAAGCTTACCTGAGAGGTACTGGAGCCTGTTGAACCGGAGTCCACCTGCACAACCGCACTCTCCATGGTTCCTGTGTATCACTCAGTCTCTCTGAGCCTTCACACTGCTCCAGGCAACCCTGTAGTCACACCGCCGCGCCCAAAGGACTGGAACGGGTCCTGCGGCGCCCCCTGATGACGCGAATCCGGCGGAAGTGCGTCTCTCCCACTTCCGTACGCCAGAGCGCAAAAACTCCGCCCCGACGCCGTGCGTTCTTACGAACGTACCGCTCACAGTACCCGAACGCCGGTCGGTAGAGCGAACGTCTCCCGCCGCCTCCGACCGACAGGTACGAGCGGTTAGCGCTCCGAGGGGGAGATTGCCGCGTATCGGGGTCCCGTTCTCTCCGAACGTTTAAATGGCAGCGGGGACTGAAAGCTACCCTCTCCTCCCTTCGTTCGGACCGAGGGGTGCTAAGGGCCAGGTCCATCAAGGCGCTCTCCCCAGGTAAAACCCCTGAGAAGGAGCTCCCCTTACCAGTTCCAAGACGTGCTCCTTCCCGTCCGGCAGGAAACACAAAAACTGAGGAGGGCCTGGAGGACCACACCTTTTATTTAATTGGCTTGACGTGTTTCCTGTCCCGGAGGGAGGAGCCCTATATCTCAAAGGCTGTCCTGGAAGACGATATGAGAAAAAGGAATACTTTTTTTTACTATATACATAGATACTATGGTATATTCTTAAGCAGCATTTACAAGATGGTTTTAAAATGTGTTACTGCTGTGAAATCGGTTTTGGCCTCGAAGGAATCATCTATTAAACATGCTACAGATATAAATAATCTGTCCCTTTTTTCAGCAAACCTTACTGCTAACAGTCAAATATTTGATGGATCATTTAGTCCTGTGATAAAAAACATGTTATTTGCCATGGAACTAATCCATCAAGTATGCTGCCAGCATAAGCTAATAAACTAATGACCTTGCTAAGTGCATGAGAGGGAATTCAGATGGTCATTTTTGTGTGTGTGTATGTATATACATACACACACACATATACATTATATATATATATATATATATATATATATATATATATATATATATATATATATACACACACACACACACACGATGGGAGAGTGGCAAAGACAACAAACTGACCCTTTTTTGGAAATGAAGAATATATGAGGATGTAATTTAACCACTTCAATGCTGGGCACTTCACCCCAAGAGTATAAGTGTATACGTATAGGATCAGCTTGTATATGCATTTTTTTCCTGCACCACTTAAAAACATTGGTCCTACAGTAAAGAATCCATTTTATTACAAAAATAATTAATCCAAAAGGAGTGTAAAACCAACATCTCTGTAGTAATCAATACAAAAATATGTCTGTAAAAAATGGTTTTCATACATTTTTTTTCCTTGCATTGATCACTACAGAGATATTGGTTTTGCACACCTTTTTAAATTATCCATGCAGATATGCATATATAAAAGTTTTTCTCTTTAATTCTGAGGCCTACCTCTTCGTAGTTGTCGCATTGTTTGGGAAAAGCCATAATACTGAAAGGTATCGTACTTTCCGGGATCCTCATTAATAATGCCAAGATTCTGATTCCAGTGGGACCAGTTCACTTCATCCACCCTGTAAGAAGTAAAATCCATGTAAACAAAAAAAAAAAAAAGAAGGTGGTTGCTGCCCCTAAACAGTGGTGTTCCTGAGCAATATTTCACCAATTCCAAACAGAATGAAGTCAATCGCACAAATGAAAAATACCTAAACTTTAAGCTTTGTATACATACATATTATTAGTGTTAGTCTAATTTACATTTAAGTAGGAGAAACGCTGCAACTTTTTACACAGTACGTAGATCACTGCCATTAGTTTCTGCCCCTCCAAGAACACTTTTTAGGGCTCATTAGGGCACACCACAATCTCTGCGTTCACTGTGCATTTCTGCATGTGCAGTTGTGTGCACCATTGTGTTTGCAGTGAGTTTTTGAATATTTTTTCTAAGCTGCATTCACATGTAAAATAGAAATCCACCGCTCCAGGTCAGTCCACCAAAAGATTGCTCGTTCTCCAGGCAAGTAGAGGTCCCAGGTGCAGGTGCAGGCTGATTGCACAAACCAAATAGATGAAAGATGAACAAACTCTGGACAGCCGCACTCCGGATCAATAAAGTTTTTTATTTTTCTTTAATCATCACGTGTCCGGCTATTTGCTGGGTCTCTCACACATACATCTACCTAGGGATACATTAGACATTTATATATTGAGGTTGAGCTTCAGTTTGGTGTATAATTATAACAGGAACATCAAGAGCTCATTTACACCAGATGCAGGCAGGTGCATTTTTAAAATGCAGCAAAAACACAGTACAAATGCATATGCAAGAAAAATGAATGTATTCCAATGAGCCTAGTTTACATCACTGCAGTGCTTTGACCTGATTTTAAAAAGTACAGCATGCTGCATTTTGTCTGCAATGGATTGTACCAAAAAAGTGCATAAATGCACGTGAACGTATCACAAATGGGCATGAATTTGTGCGCAAACATGTGAATGCAGAAAGATGAACAAACTCTGGACAGCCGCACTCCGGATCAGATGGAAAGTAAAAAAGTGCCTTTTATTTCTTCAAAATGAAAAACCTCACTTCACACAAATAACATCAGCAAAGGGAAAAATATAAAACTAGCGCTTACTCATAGCTAAATTTTGTTTTATATTTTTCCCTTTACTGCATATTTATATATAAATATGTATTTTATATAAATGTCTAATGTATCCCTAGGTAGATGTATGTGTGAGAGACCCAGCAAATAGCCGGACACGTGATGATTAAAGAAAAATAAAAAACTTTATTAAACACCCATAACCTTGAACATACAATGACCCACCGTCTAGCTAGTAGAATCCTAATTGACTGATTGTTAAAAATCCAACCATAGCAGCTGCAGAGAAAAAGCAGAACCTCCCCAAAAAAGGACAAGCTTATGCAGATCCAAATATTGACATATATAAATCCCAGTAGAGGATATAGTCTGCGTGAACTAAATCACATAAATTAAGCAGTGGTGACATTTGCCTCTGAAGCAACTGGCGCGACCGGTAAAACCAGTCAGGGTTCCAGCCTTGCTCCCATGATGCCTTTCCCCTTATCGCCTCCATTCATTTAAATGGACATGTTTGAGAGGAGCTCCGGGTATCATGCATTCCATCTTCCGCCATCGGTGCATTTAATCACCCGAAAAAGACCAGCCAACCTTCCTACCTGTCCCTCTCTGTCCCCTGCTGAAGCCTGAGCTGTTATTGAGTGAAGATTCTGCCGGTGGTCTTCCGGGAAGCCGTGAACAGCACACACCTGCAGCCACTGCCATCTTGCCGGCCTATACCCGGTCGGAGCAAGCTGATCCCAGCCTGGCTGTGAGGTAAGGGACTCCCATTCATTATCCTGCCTGGTGCGGTCTGGTTTTCTACCGGGTCACTGGAAATGCTAATGGAGCCTGCCGAACACTGCCGTTTCCTGAACCGCTACCCCGCGGGAGTGCGCAAAGGCTACTCGAGAGTGTGGATCTTGCTGTCCCCACCTGCCTCATCACCCATCCACCTCCCTGCTGTTGTCTGGTCTAGCAGACACTGCCTGTGTGGGCTGGCTGGGGTATCCAGGGGCCTGGTGTCTCCGCCATCCTTCTTCCTTTGTCCCCCTGCTTTGGGCCTTCCCTAATCTGATACTCCCAGCCTACCATCCTTACTGAACTGCCGCTGCCTAGGTGTTTGCTGAAAAGTAGGGGGGTACTGGTGACCACTGCCTGCCTAACCAGACTGTGCTCTTTCGGGGCTCAATACCTGCTGCTAATTTAGGCCACCCCCAGCTGCCTCCTGGACACTGATTTGGGCAAGAGCTCCTTTCCTCTGTAGAAGTCCCCTTTGGAGACTTCTCAGATGTCCCCTTCCTCCAAAAAGGGGAAGAAGAATTCCAAGGCCGCAAAGATAAGCTCACTGCCCCAGCAGCCACAGCCTCCTTCACCTCAGTCAGATCCCATACTGGTCAGACCACTACGGGCCTTGTTAGCGGAATTGGAGATGGGTCCTGGTGAGGTTCCGGTGATGGATGACCGCAAGACAGTACAGCCACGATCCTTGCTGCGATCGAGCATAGTAGTACCTTGCTACTGGTGCACATCGACCATCTTGCTGAGGAGTGCAATCTTATAAGGAATAGCCTCGACAAAATAAGGGGGAAAATGACTGAAACAGTCTAGTCCCTTGTTGCAAAATCAGGCGACATTGAAAACCGACTCAGGCACAACAATATCAGAGTCCTGGGGCTGCCTGAGAAAGAGGACGGGGATTGCCCAGTTGAATTTGCAGAAGAATTCTTTAAAAATCACCTTGGCTGTATGGATGTCCCTCCTACCTATGTGGTTGAAAGGGTCAATCGGGTGCCCACAGGCCGTGCCATCCCGGGGAACCTTCCCAGGCCTTTTCTGGTCCACTTCCTCAATTATCGGGACATGGACAAGATTCTCTCTGAAGCATGCAAACATCCCACTCTCAATTATGGAAACACCTCTGTTCTTCTTTTCCCCCGACTTTTCGGCTGACTTACAGCGGAAGAGAAAAACCTTCAATGATGTTGGCAGATGACTCAGAGATAAGAACAAAATACCGCATGCTTTACCCCAGCTGCCTGCTAGTCCAGCATGACGGAGCAATCTGGTTCTGTGACAACCCAGCGGATGCCGATGACTGGCTGATTACCTTGCACTGAAGGCCTCTTCCCACAAAGTTACTTGATGCATGGATCTCCCACATTCTTGCCTGCTGTATCCTACTAAATTTTCCTGTAAACATCAGAGCCACCTCAAAAGTACCTCGACACGTGATCCACATTTAACCCCCACAGTTTGGTTTCCAAGAAGAGGAAGACTTGGTGTTCTCGATCTACCTGAAGAAATTATTGTCCAATCCCTTTTACCGTGATGGGATACACGTCCCCCCAATCTCGCCTACTGTTATAGGTTGAACACGAGCTGGAATCTCCCTGGAACTCTGAGCCTCAAGTAAGCGTTTTCTACTATCGAGTTGCGGGATTGAAACTGCTTTGGCGACAATTGGGGTTATGTCAGGCAGTAGGGAGTTATATACCTTTAACCGGTTACCAAGTATACCCAGGGTTCTTATACGGTTTTTCTTGCTGGACTTTGTGGGTTTTTCCTTTATTGTTTTTCTTCTCCCTCTCAGAATATCTGGACTACCTCTGCCCCTGGCCTCTAGATATGGGCCTTCTATGCTCCTAAGGTTACTACATTTTTCTTTCTTCAATGGGTTGGAATGTCAGAGGTCTGAACGACAAAGTGAAAAGATCTGTTTAACCCCTTCGCATCCAGGCCAATTCTGACATTTATCTCCTACATGTAAAATTCATAATTTTTTTGCTAGAAAATTACATAGAACCCCCAAACATTATATATGCTTTTTTAACAAAGACCCTAGAGAATACAATGGCGGCCGTTGCAACGGAATTTGTGCAGTAATTTTTTTCTTGCTTAAAAAAAAACAAAACAGAAAAGTTAGCCCAATTTTTTTGCATAATGTGAAAGATGAAGATACGCCGAGTAAATAGATACCAAACATGTCACTCTTCAAAATTGCACACGCTCGTGGAATGGCGCCAAACTTTGGCATTTAAAAATCCCCATAGGCTACGCTTTAAATTTTTTAACTGGTTACATGTTTTGAGTTCCAGAGTAGGTCTAGGGCTAGAATTATTGCTCTTGCGCTAACGTTAGCGGCGATACCTCACGTGTGGATTGAACACCGTTTTCATATGTGGGCAGGACTTACGTATGCGTTTGCTTCTGCGTACGAGCTCATGGGGACAGGGGCGCTTGAATTTTTTTTTATTATTGTTAATTTTACTTTTATTTTTTTAGTTTGACACTTTAAAAAAAAAAAAAAAAAAATTGATTACTTTTATTCCTATTACAAGGAATGTAAACATCCCTTGTAATAGGAATATGGCATGATCGGACCTATTTACAATGAGATATGGGGTCAATAAGACTCCACATCTCACCTCTAAGCTGGGAAGCCTAAAATAAAATAAAAAACAAAATCTAATCACGGCTTCCCAGCCAAGGCGGCGCCGTTATTTTGAATGCAGAGGCCGGGCGTGATGTCATAACATTGTGCCCGGCCTCCGAACGATCATAGAGACTCTGACGACCATCTGGTCCGCCGGAAATCTCTATGATTATTATCAGGGGGCCGGCGGATCCTGTGTCCGACTCACTGATGGAAGCGGTGAGTCGGTAGAAGCACCGGAGGGCCGCTATAATCGTTCTTATGGTGCAGGGAATCGCCGGCTGAAAATGCCGATATGTGAATGATGTCTGTAGCCACAGGCATCATTCAGATATTACACCACAAAGCCGAGGCCGTCATATGACGTACCTTGGGCGCCAAGTGGTTACGTTTCTGCAGTCTCATAAACCTCATGTTCTGTTTCTGCAAGAAACTCATCTCGTAGGCAGCAAAATACTAACTCTTAAGAGGGCACGGGTAAAAACAGGTGTTTCAAGCCACATACTCCTCCTATGCGAGGGGGGTGACCATTCTACTGAGCAAGTCATTACCTTGCTCAGTGGAACAGGTTTTCCTTGATCCTGGGGGACGTTATGTCATTTTAATTCTTGAAATCTATGCTCAACGCTGGGCGATGGTTAATGTGTATATCCCTCCTCCATTTCATCCCGTACAAAACTCGCCCCCCTGCAGGTCCACAAATTTATAGTCAGCTGGGATTTTTAATGCCATCCTAGACCATACTAAAGACACTTCTAACCCTCTTAGATCTGCCCACCCTGAACTGGTACTATGGGCAGAAACTCATGGTTTTAAAGAGCTTTAGCGGTGGAGACATCCAGAGGACAGGACTAATGCACATATCTCAGCTACACAAAGCTGGATCACGCATAGTTTGGGTCTGCTTCAATGCTATCACATGTTGGAGTGGCCTACCTTCCGGAACACTCCCCATTATTGGAGTTATGCTTGACCCTTGGCGCCTCCCGTGAGCCGGGATGCTGGAGGCTGGCATCACATTGGATAGAGAATCCTCAAATCCAGGAGGTGGTGGAACCACAGTTTACAGAATACTGGATGCTTAACGAGGGTTCATCTTCCCTTGAAGTGGTTTGGGCAGCAGGCAAGGCTCATGCCGAGGGGAGTATGTCTCTGCTATTAAGGCTGGTGCAATCTAATATGTGTAAGTTTGTTGCCAAACTGAGTCAGGAGACAAGAATGGTAAACTATTGGCCAACCTGGTGGCAGAACCCTCACTTCAAACAGTAATTTCTAGGATCCAGACTTCCATGGATGGTCAACTTACAGACCTAGAGCTGCACGATTAATAGTTAAGAATTATTATCGCAATTTTTTTCCCCCTTGCGATCTTGACAAAGTATTTCTCAATTCTTTCTATGCAGAGAATTCTCTTTGCTCTGCTGAAGCCGACAGCCTTCAAAAGAAAAAAAAAAAAAAAAAAACACAGGCAGCCAAGAATCACAACATTCTTTAGCAGTGGAATTTAACCACTACAATACAGGGCACTTTCGCCCCCTTCCTTCCCAGCCCAATTTTCAGCTTTCAGCGCTCTAGCGCTTTCAGTGACAATTGCGCGGTCATGCTACACTGTACCCAAATGAAATTGTTATCATTTTGCTCGCACAAATAGAGCTTTATTTTGGTGTTATTTATTCACGACTCCGTTTTTTTTTTGCGATATAAGCGCAAAAATAGCGGAAATTTGGAAAAAAAACAATATTTTCTTTTTTCTATTTGAAAAGAAATCCAATAAAATCAAATTTTGTCATAAATTTAAGCCAAAATGTATTCTGCTACATGTTTTTGGTAAAAAAAATTCCGTTAAGTGTATAATAATTGGTTTGTGTGATCACGGACATATGTACGCAAATGATCATGTACATACAGTGGTGTGAAAAAGTGTTTACCCCCTTCCTCATTTCCTGTTCCTTTGCATGTTTGTCACACTTAAGTGTTTCGGAACATCAAACCAATTTAAACAATAGTCAAGGACAACACAAGTAAACACAAAATGCAATTTGTAAATGAAGGTGTTTATTATTAAAGGTGAAAAAAAATCCAAACCATCATGGCCCTGTGTGAAAAAGTGATTGCCCCCCTTGTTAAAACATACTATAACTGTGGTTGTCCACACCTGAGTTCAATTTCTCTAGCCACACCCAGGCCTGATTATTGCCACACCTGTTCACAATCAAGGCATCACTTAAATAGGAGCTGCTTGACACAGTAAGGTCCACCAGAAGATCCTTAAAAGCTACACATCATGCCGAGACCCAAAGAAATTCAGGAACAATTGAGAAAGAAAGTAATTGAGATCTATCAGTCTGGAAAGGGTTATAAAGTCATTTCCAAAGCTTTGGGAATTCAGCGAACCACAGTAAAAGCCATTATCCACAAATGGCGAAGACATGGAACAGTGGTGAACCTTCCCAGGAGTGGCCGGCTGCCCAAAATTACCCCAAGAGCGCAGCGACGACTCATCCAAGAGGTCACAAAAGACCCCACAACAACGTCCAAGGAACTGCAGGCCTCACTTGCCTCAGTTAAGGTCAGCGTTCATGCCTCCACCATCAGGAAAAGACTGGGCAAAAATGGCCTGCATGGCAGAGTTCCAAGGAGAAAACCACTGCTGAGCAAAAAGAACATCAAAGCTCGTCTCAATTTCTCCACAACACATCTTGATGATCCCCAAGACTTTTGGGACAACATTCTGTGGACCGATGAGACAAAAGTGGAACTCTTTGGAAGGTGTGTGTCCAAGTATATCTGGCGTAGAAGGAACACTGCATTTCATAAAAAGAACATTATACCAACAGTAAAATATGGTGGTGGTAGTGTGATGGTCTGGGGCTGTTTTGCTGCTTCAGGACCTGGAAGACTTGCCGTGATAAAAGGAACTATGAATTCTGCTGTCTACCAAGAGATCCTGAAGGAGAATGTCCGGCCATCTGTTCGTGTACTCAAGCTGAAACGAACTTGGGTTCTGCAGCAGGACAATGATCCTAAACACAGCAGCAAGTCCACCGAATGGCTGAAGAAAAACAAAATGAAAACTTTGGAGTGGCCTAGCCAAAGTCCTGACCTGAATCCTATTGAGATGTTGTGGTATGACCTTAAAAAGGCCGTTCATGCTCGAAAACCCTCTAATGTAACTGAATTAGGACAATTCTGCAAAGATGAGTGGGCCAAAATTCCTCCAGGACGCTGTAAAAGCCTCATTGCACGTTTGGACGCTTGGTTGCAGTTGTTGCTGCTAAGGGTGGCTCAACCAGTTATTAGGTTTAGGGGGCAATCACTTTTTCACACAGGGCCATGATGGTTTGGATTTTTTTTCACCTTTAATAATAAACACCTTCATTTACAAATTGCATTTTGTGTTTACTTGTGTTGTCCTTGACTATTGTTTAAATTGGTTTGATGTTCCGAAACACTTAAGTGTGACAAACATGCAAAGGAACAGGAAATGAGGAAGGGGGCAAACACTTTTTCACACCACTGTATGTGTGCAGGTGATCACATACATATGTGTGCAGATAATCATTGGGACATGTGATTTTAGTGGGACATATGTGGGGGACATGTTTTTATTATTAGGGACATGTGTTTTTATTATTTGGGGACATGTATGTTTTGGGGACATGTGTGTTTTGGGGACATGTGTGGGGACTGTGTGGTGTGTTGTGTGTTTACACTACACTGATGATCAGTGAGTAAAAAGCTGTAAAAAGCAGCCCATACTCACTGATCATCAGCCGGCTGCAGCGTTCTGCTCTCCTCTCCTCAGCGGTGACTTCCGTGTGAGGAGAGGAGAGCCGATTGCCTAGCAACCGGCTGTTTGTTTACATCACATGACGGCCGTGATTGGACACGGCCGTCATGTGATCAGGAGGGCCAATCACAGAGCCCTCCTGCCGATCTGAGATGTGCCGTGTCCGGGTGACACGAGCACATCGGGATCGCGCCGCTGCGCGCGCGCGCGATCCCGCTACTCCTGAATGACGTTCCTGAACGTCCTATCAGGAGTAGACGGCTCCCACCCGGCCGTATATATGCATTGGCCGGGTGGGAAGTGGTTAAGGATAAACGTAACAATTTGTCCTTTAGATCAAAGGAATACACTTCGGTGTGTAAATGAGGGAAGTTTAACCACTTAAGCACTAAACCTTTTTCTGACATTTGTTGGTTTAAATAATTTTTTTTGCTAGAAAATTACTTAGAACCCCCACAGTATGTAACCAGGCACATATTATATTGCTATCCAAACCAGGGAAGGACCCCTTTGTTGTTCATCCTATAGACCCATATCATTATTGAATTACAACTTAAGATACTTACCAAGGTGCTAGTCCAGGGCTCGACAAACCCCAGGCGCCAGGTCGCCAGTGCGACCAGAAATCGCAACCTGGCACCTAAGCTGCCACCAGCCCACTCACTATTGATGCCCCAGACATGCAGCGCATTAACACTGACTGCCGTCCTCCTCCCTCCTCCACACTCAGCAGCGCCGCGCTAAGTGTGTGAAACTGACAAGCAACAGAGAGGAGGATCTGTCAGATTTCAGCTTGATGTCGGGGTGGGCAGGACATGGCCGGAGTGGGCGGGACCTGGCTGGGGTGGGCGGGACCCGGCAGCTATCGAACACCAGCCAATGGGATCTGGGCGGGCCGCTACGTGCATGTGGCCCCACCCCTTTTCTTAAGCAGCCCATTAGTTGGCTGGTGTTTGATAGCTGCTGAGTCCCGCCCACCCCGACATCAAGCTCAAATCTGACAGATCAGCCTCTCTGTTACTTCTAAGTTTCACACCCCGGCTGGGTCCCGCCCATTCCGACATTAAGCTAAATTCTGACAGCTCCTCTGTTAAATTTCAGTAACAGAGTGCTCTGTGTGAAACCTGCCAGTGCCACCTGCCAGTGCCACCTGCCAGCGCCAACCAGTGCCACCGCCAATCAGTGCCACTGCCAATCAGTGCCACCTGCCAGTGTCAGTGCCACCACCAATCAGTGCCACCTATTGCCAACCAGTGCCACCACCAACCAGTGCCACCTGCCGCCAACCAGTACCACCTGCCACCGCCAACCAGTGCCATCTGCCACCGTCAACCAGTGCCACCTGCCACCGCCAACCAGTGCCATTGCCAATCAGTGCCACTTGCCACCACCTACCAGTGCAACCTGCCACCACCTACCAGTGCAACCTGCCAGTGCCACATGCCAATCAGTGCCACTGCCCCGTGCCAGTAGTGCCACCTGACAGTTCCAAACCAGTGTCACCTGCCAGTTCCAACCAGGGCCACCTGCCATCACCAACCAGTGCCACCTGCCATCACCAACCAGTGCCACCTGCCAATCAGTGCCACCGCCACCTGCCAGTTCCAAACCAGTGCCACCTGCCAGTTCCAAACCAGTGTCACCTGCCAGTTCCAAACCAGTGTCACCTGCCAGTTCCAAACCAGTGTCACCTGCCAGTGCCATCTGGCAGTTCCACGTGCCTGCCAGTGCCACCTGTTGTCAGCCTTACTCTTTCTGGTCAGCCCATAACCCTGATGTAACAGCGTTTCATGGAGTTATTGACTGGGTGCTCCATTGTGAGTTAGGGATAAGGGGTGAAAATGAGTGGCCTTACCCCGGGAGCTGACAATCCATACCACTCTAAAAAAAAATAAAAAAAATAAAACTGGCTCCTAACTCTTAACTGGCTCCTAAATTCAAAGCAAATTTGTCAACCCCTGTGCTAGTCAATATGATTATGCAGGCCTTGTCAATATAGACCAGACTAGCTCCATGCCAGGCAAATTTACGGACATAAATCTTAGACGAGTCTTCACCCATCTCCAGCCGAGGAGAAAGTCTTTCGGGTCTCAGTAGCCCTCGACATAGAGAAGGCCTTCGACACAGTCCGATGGTCATATATGATGCAGGTTCTTGAGTTTTGCGGCTTTGGCTCAACCTTACGGAAATGGACTGGTTTACTCTACAAGTCCCCTATGGCCTATATTAAATTGAACGGCAAACTTTTGCCCTCCTACCCAATTAGGGGGGGGAACGAGGCAGCGGTGACCTCTTTCCACTGCAACATTTGCCCTGGTGATGGATCCTTTGGCAGAGGCCCTGCGGAAGTCAGATGAGGTGTCTGAGATCTGGGTCGGCTCAATAGTTGAGAAACTAGCACCATACATTGATGATCTAATCCTCTTTTTGCAAGACCCAGGCTCTTCAGATCCTGAAACCCTTTGCAACTCTTTCTGGCCTCCACACCAACTGGAGCAGGTCTCTCATTCTTCCCATAGATTCAGGGGTGAAGCAGCTGAGTAATCCTAATTTACCTCTGAAATGAGCTAGTACTATTAGATACTAATCTGCAGTGGTGCAAATCTCCCAATCACAATCACCGCTTTCAGTTTTATTGCATATTTTAAAGGCATTCCCCATTCTGGATAGCCAAAACCCTCTTCTATCAACTAGAGTCCCTATTAGTTTCCTTCTTGTGGCAATCACATCCAGCCAGATTTAGTAGAATTCTACGCAGGTCCTGGATGCAAGGGGGACTTGCCTGCCTCGACTT
The DNA here is from genome assembly GCF_037356315.1 of Lithobates pipiens. Taxonomy (NCBI): domain Eukaryota; kingdom Metazoa; phylum Chordata; class Amphibia; order Anura; family Ranidae; genus Lithobates; species Lithobates pipiens. Next base: position 17,235,352 of record NW_027507790.1, read on the forward strand.
TCACACATACTACTTGGCAGCTATGCTCACTCATGCTCACAATTGGCTGGTCTCGAACTATACCAGTGCGTCAGTCCTAGAGGCGGCGCATTTGGGATCTTATGAGACCCTTCGTAACACCCTTTATAGGGGGGCGGGGAGGGGGGTTCTCCGATACTTCTAACACAGGCTATGAAAGTGGTCATCAGGGCTTGGCACACGGTGGTAACAAAATATAACCTGGTAAAAGCCATATGGTCCCCTAGTACACCGCTCTGGTGTAATCCCAGGCTGAAAGAATTCCACTCTCTACAAGACACCGGACTATGGGCCGGCAGGCAAGTACTGGCTGTGTGGTACATGTGACAACAATCTCCCGTATTCTTCATATGTCTGGGCTATGGGGTAGAGTGGCAAGACAGAAGCCTTTTCTTATGAAGATAAACATCCAAGCCTGGATAAATTTTGCAAAAACACATCTGAAGTCTCCCAAAAGCATGTGGGAAAACATGTTGTTAAGGTCTGATGAAACCAAGGTTGAACTTTTTGGTCAAAATTCCAAAAGATATGGTTTGGCTCAGTGAAGCATGGTATTGGCAGCATCATGCTTTGGGGCTGTTTTTCTTCAGCTGGAAAAGGGGACTTAGTGAAGGTAGAGGGAATTATGAAGCATTCCAAACACCAGTTAAAATTTGCACAAAACCTTCCGGCTTCTGTTAGAAAGCTAAACATGAAGAGGAACTTCACCTTGCAGCATGACAGTGAACCAAAACATATATCCAAATCCACAAAGGAATGGCTTCACCAGAAGAAGATTAAAGTTTTGGAATGGCCCAGCCTTAGCCCAGATCTGTATCTGATTGAACATCTATGGGGTAATCTGAAGAGGGCTGAGCACAGGAGATGCCCTCGCAATCTGACAGATTTGGAGTGTTCTTGCAAAGAAGAGTGGACAAATATTGTCAAGATGTACCATGCTGATTGAATGCTGTAGTAAAATCAAAATGTGCTTCAACAAAGTATTAGTTTAATGGTGTGCACACTTATGCAACCAGATTTATTTATTTTTATTTTTTTTACACTTCCCTCTACCTAAAAGATTTCAGTTTGTTGTTCAACTGAGTTGTACAGTTTATATGTCACATTAAAAAGGTGGAAAAAGTTCTGAAATGATTTATCTTTGTCTCATTTTTTTACATCACAAAAACCTGACATTTTAACTGGGGTGTGTGTAGACTTTTTATATCCACTGTACATCTACTAAGGGATATATTATATATTAACCACTTGCCTACTGGGCACTTAAACACCCTTCCTGCCCAGACCAATTTTCAGCTTTCGGTGCTCTCACATTTTGAATGACAATTACTCAGTCATGCAACACTGTACCCAAATAATTTTTTTGTCCTTTTTTTTACCACAAATAGAGCTTTCTTTTGGTGGTATTTGATCACCTCTGGGGTTTTTATTTTGTGCGCTATAAATGAAAAAAGACCGAAAATTTTGAAAAAAAACCCCCATATTTCCTTGTTTCTGTGACAAAATTATGCAAATTATTAATTTTTTCGTCATAAATTTTGGTCACAATTTATACTGCTACATATCTTTGGTAAAAATAACACAAATTAGTGGATATTATTTGGTCTTTGAGAAAGTTAGAGAGTCCACAAGCTGTGGTGCGAATCATACAAAATTGATCACATCTGATGTACTGGTGGACCATCACACTTCCTGCGACCCGAACAAGTCAGGAAAGTACAAATACCCCCCAAATGATCCCTTTTTGGAAAGTAGAAATTCCAAGGTATTTAGTAAGAGGCATAGTGAGCTTTTTGATGTTGTCATTTTTTCCCACAATTCTTTGCAAAATTAAGATTTTTTATTTTTTAAATTTTTTCCACAAAATTGTCATTGTAATAGGTTATTTCTTTCACATGGCATGTGTATACCACAAATGACACCCCCAAAAAAATTCTACTACTCCTCCTGAGTATTACGATACCACATGTGTGGGACTTTCACAGCCTGGGCACATAGAGAGGCCCAACGTACAGGGAGCGCCGTCACATGTTCTAGGAGCATAAATTACACATCTAACTCGTTGACTACCTATTACACTTTTGAAGGCCCTGAAGCACCAGGACAATGACACGTGGCACTGATGACAGATGGCACTAATACGTGGCACTCATGACAGATGGCACTAATACGTGGCACTCATGACAGATGGCACTAATACGTGGCACTCATGACAGATGGCACTAATACGTGGCACTCATGACAGATGGCACTAATACGTGGCACTCATGACAGATGGCACTAATACGTGGCACCGATGACAGGTGGCACTAATACGTGGCACCAATGACAGATGGCACTAATACGTGGCACCAATGACAGATGGCACTAATACGTGGCACCAATGACAGATGGCACTAATACGTGGCACCAATGACAGATGGCACTAATACGTGGCACAAATGACAGATGGCACTAATACGTGGCACCGATAAGTGCCATTGATGACACGTGACACTGACAACAGATGGCACGTGGCACTGATACGTGGCACTGATGACAAATGGCACTGATATGTGGCACTGATATGTGGCACTGGGGACAAATGGCACTGACAACAGGTGGCACTGGGGACAGATAGCACTAACAGGTGGCTCTGGGGAGGATGGCACTTTTTTTTTTTTTTGACTTACGGCCGCTGCAGCCATTGATCTCTCCCTTCTCACACACTGTCTGTGTGAGGAGGGAGAGCGGCGCTGAGAGATGATCTCATATGTTTACATAAGAGATCATCTCCCATTGGACACGCCGATCGCGATTTAAACGGCCGCTGTGATTGCCCGTTTACAGCGATCTGTGACTTACTGTGTCCGAGGGACACGGCCAGCACAGAACTTCCCCGGTGCGCGCTCGCGGGAGCGCGCATTGCGGAAGTAAACAGGAGGCCATTCAGGAACGGCCTCCCGGCAGTTAGCGTCCACTCTGTAGCCGTCTTTCGGCTATAGGGCGGGCTCGAATCGGTTAAGGTTGAGTTTCAGTCTGTTTTTATAGATTTCTCTTTGTTCATATACAGTATCTCACAAAAGGGAGTATACTCCTCACATTTTTGTAAATGTTTTATTATATCTTTTCATATGACAGCACTGAGGAAATTACACTTTGCTACAATGTAAAGTAGTGAGTGTAAAGCTTATATAACAATGTAAGTTTGCTGTCCCCTCAAAATAACTCAACATGCAGCCATTAATGTCTAAACCGTTGGCAACAAAAGTGAGCACACCTCTAAGTGAAAATGTCCAAATTGGGCCTAATTAGCCATTTTCCCTCCCTGGTGTCATGTGACTCGATAGCATTACAAGGTCTCAGGTGTGAAAGGTGTGCCAAATTTGGTGTCATTGCTCTCACTCTCTCATGCTGGTCACTGGTAGATCAACATGGCACTTCATGGCAAAAAACTCTGAGGATCTGAAATAAAAAATAAAAATGCTGCTCTACATAAAGATGGCCTAGGCTATAAGAAGATTGGCAAGACCCTGAAACTGAGCTGCAGCATGGTGGTCAAGACCATACAGCAGTTTAACAGAGCAGGTTCCACTCCGAACAGGCCTCGCCATGGTCAAGGGGGGCTGGCCAGTTGGAAGCAATGCTGTAGGTCTCTATGCCGTATGGACCTGGCAGTGAAAGGGTTGTCGAAATATTGTGTGCCCTACAAAGGCATATCATATATAACTACTATTTTGCGCAGTCTTCATAACCCTCTGCACTATACTAATATCCTAGGCCAGTGATGGCGAATCTTGGCACCCCAGATGTTTTCAAACTACATTTCCCATGATGCTGTTGCACTCTTCAGTGTGGTTAAGCATCATGGGAAATGTAGTTCCAAAACATCTGGGGTGCCAAGGTTCGCCATCACTGTCCTAGGCCATGCACGTGCCCTGCCAGAGGGCAACACGACATGTCATAATATTCTCTATTGCAACTCTATAGAAAGCAAGCAGTATTTCTGTTACCAAAAACGTAAAACTACTCACCATCTTGACCTCCTGTTCATCTTTACCCACTGAAATGTTCAGCCCAACTCTCTTCCTTTTAAACTCTATGATCATCTCCTTAGTTTTACTAACATTTAACTGTAGATCATTATCCTTGTGCCATATCCAGAAATGATCTCCTTCTGCCCCATATAGAGCCTCCCGATTACATTCCTGCCTACAATAGTTGTACGATCTGTAGCACAGGTCAAATACTGGGCTTAAAAAGGAGTTGTAAAGTCTCAAGGCTTTTCACCTCAATGTATTATGCATCAAGGTGAAAAACCTGTGCTGCAGCTGCCCCCCAGAGCCCCCCTTTTTCTTTACCTGATCCCGTTCCAGTGACGTGAATGAGCCCAGCAGCTCCAGCCGCTGTCTCGGGTCCTCATTGGATAGATTGATAGCAGGAGCCATTGGCTCCTGCTGCTGTCAATCAAATCCAGTGACACGGGAGTCGGGGGCAGGGCAGTAGGGCTTGGGAGCACACCCGTATGAGTGCCCCCATGGAATGCAGCTCTCCGTGGTGGCATGCTGTGAGGAGGAGCCAGGAGTGCCTCCGGGGGACCCCAGAAAAGGGAGGTTCAGAGTCGCTCTATGCAAAACCCTTGCACAGAGCAAGAAAGTACCTATACAAAAAAAAAAAAAAAAAAAAACTTTTTCTAACCAATTTTGATTACCTGCAGGCTATTTATTAAAAAATCCAAAATCCCATATACACAATCCTTCACTCACAGTAAGGCGAAAAACCCCAGCAAAGAATGCGCTAATTTGCTACAGCAGGGGAAAAAATTCCTCCCTGATCCTCCAAGAGGCAATCGGATTTTCCTTGGATCAACTTTACTTATAAATGTTAGTACCCAGTTATATTATATACATTTAGAAAATAATCCAGGCCTTTATAAAACAAACAATCTACTGAGTTTGCCAGAACCACCTCTGGAGGGAGTCTAGTCCACATTTTCCCAGCTCTTACTGTGAAGAAAAAGAAACCTTTCTGTATTTGGAGATGAAATCTTTTTTCCTCTAGACGTAAAGAGTGCCCCTTTGTCCTCTATGATGACCTTAAAGTGAATAACTCAACACCAAGTTCACTATGTGGACCAGTTATGTATTTGTACATGTTGATCATATCCCCCTTTAATCTCCTCTTCTCCCGAGAGAATACATTAAGTTCCTTTCATCTTTCCTCATAGCTGAGCTCCTCCATGTCTCATCAGTTTGGTTGCCCTTCTCTGCACTTTCTCCAGTTCCCCAATATCCTTTTTGAGAACTGGAGCCCAAAACTGAACTGCATATTCCAGATAAGGTCTTACTAATGATTTGTACAGGGGCATAATGATATCTCTCTCTCTGGAGTCTATACCTCTCAAATACAAAAAAGCACTTTGCTTGCTTTGGAAACTGCAGCTTGGCATTGCATGCCATTATTGAGCTTATTATCTAACAAAACTCCCAGATCCTTCTCCACTATGGGCTCCCACTAGTATGTATGATATGCATATTCTTAGCCCCCAAGTGCATAACTTTACATTTATCAACATTAGACCTCATTTGCCACTTAGTTGCCAAATTAGACAGTGTATGAAGGTTGGCTTGTAAATTGGAGACATCCTGTAAGGGCATTAATCCAAAGATTGAGGATCCCAAGACACTAAGCTTAGTATGATTTAACAAAAGTGGAGAAGAAAAAGGTAACTGCCAACAAGGCTAAAAAGGAGACGTCCACCTTTTGTAACGGTTACGAAAGCCTTTCCTGGTGCATCATGGCAGCATACAATGGGTTGTGGCTCCACCTTCACAACCTGATAGGACTGGTTAACTATATATCAAAGACAGACCTGGCTCACAGCATTCTTTTTTAACGCACCTGATCAGGATTGGAGTCGCAAGGTATACTTTAGTGTTGGTCGCCTCAGCCAGGTTCACCCTCTCCTGGGTGGAAGTCCTTCCTGTACAGCCTCTACATGAGCTATATCATTGGAGCCCCATTCTGGTGGTGCAGGCCTGTCAAAGAAAGCTTTAAACAAGCGTTGATGTAAGTGAAAGCGTTTCCCTTTGCTTTCAGTATGCCTTTTACTTCTTTGTTTTGTGGGCGTTTGCAATTTCCAAGATGGCTGCAGCAGTGCAAGTACACTCTGAGCATGAGGGGCAGGAAGTGATGCAGCCACTGTGACCAGTTTTCTGGCCAGAGTGTATTCCAAGATGGAGATCTGAGCATGCTCAGGCACCGATATCATCACTAATGGCAAAACTTGAGAGTTTTAAATGGTTTTATGGCATTTTTGGGCAACACATGTTGGAGCTCTCTACAGCTCTACATGCTGGATGCTTATGTGGTCATTGTTTGCAGGTATGTTTTCCGATTTTATGGCATTCACTTTTTATGGCATTCATCCTGGGCTTTTCCCATGTCTTCTTAGTGTTGCTATGGCATCACTGTGCTCTTTATGCATTCACCTGGGCTCTTGCTATCCCTTCTCAATGCTTTCTGTGGGATGACTTATGCTGTTTTTCATTTGTCTGCTGCTTTGCTCTGTTTCTATGGGCAACGCTGCCCAGTCAGACCACCCATTGCTTTTAAGGTATAGGAATTATGCAAGTAGCAAAGCTTGAGGAAAAAAAGAGCCAATGTCTATAGTCCTGTAAGGACCACAAGATGGGGGGGAGCCTTCTATAAGGTCAAGATAAGTCACCATCTAAGATCGGACACCCAGGCAATTTTGATTAAGGTCATCATCTCACTTCTCATTGTCACTGCTCCCAGTGCACAAACATCACAGGTTACCAGCCCTAATAGTCGCTGCATTTGTGGTGGAAAGTCATTGCCTGCCAAGCTAGTATGTCAAATCTACCTGGAATAAGCAGGATACAAACCCTGCAAGGACCTCAAGATGGAGAGAGCCTTCTAAAAAAGACAGAACAGTCACCATATTGCTTCCCATCTACAAACACCACAGGTTACCAGCCCTAATGGTTGCTGCATTTGTGGTGGAAAATCATTGCCTGACAAGCTAGTATATCAAGTTCGCTTGGATGAAGCGACAACTGTCAAAGGGGATGTCTGGAAAGTAGCCGCCTTGATTAAAGAATCAGCCAAAGGAGTTGGTACATGAAGCCTGTACACTCCAGTTTGCCAATTGCCTAGCACTTTCTGCCAGAGCCAGTAGGTGGTGTCCAAATTGGATAGCTTGTCGGAGGAAGAAAGTGTTAAAGGGGCCACAAGCTTTGAAGATTGCCCAATAGAGCCTTTTGCAAGGGCAGTTAAGGATGCAATTGCCTGGAGTGAAGTGGAGGTAAACCTCTGCGCAAGGTTAGAAAGTACTGATTACCTTCACTGAATAACTGGAGTTAATCCAGGAAGAATGGAAGGGGTCAGACAAAAAGGTTGTTAAAACTGTATACCCTGAAAAAGCTAAAAGGTCAACCTGCTGTAGTCTCCTCTGATGGTGGCTGCATCATTATTGCAGCTGGCAAGACATGTCACCTTGCTGTTACTTTCAAGGAGGCTCTAGTCCGAAAATTATATCTAGATCTTTAGTGCTCCTACATAATGTAGCATTGGCAGGTGCCAACAGACCAGCAATAACCAGCCCATGTGCCAAGTGAGTCTAATGGGAGTGGTTTCATAATTATCAACCAGCTGCTGCACTGGTAGGACTGAGGAAAGTGGCAAGGTCTGCAACCCTTTAGACGTGATTTCCTATTGGGAATATCTTACCAAAAATTACATTTTTGTTGCAGTGGATGCCAAAAATCTAAATTGTATCTTAGTACAGACTTCTAGGAAAATCAGTGAGCTAATCACACAAGCAGGAAATTATGTTTTTCAGGGGGGTTTTCTGTACACATTCTGTGTACAGAACACCTCCATTGCATTTTACAGGAAATTACAGCTCTTCAGATTGAAAAGTGGAGTAACCTTTAACCACATAAGCCACGGACCATTTGGCTGCCAAAAGACCAGAGTGTTTTTTGCGATTCGGCACTAAAACGCTTTAACTGACAATTGCGTGGTCGTGCGATGTGGCTCCCAAACAAAATTTACATCCTTTTCTCCCCACAAATAGAGCGTTCTTTTGGTGGTATTTGATCACCTCTGCGTTTTGATTTTTTTCGCTATAAACAGAAAAATAGCGGCAATTTTGAAAACGATGCATTTTTAACTTTTTGCTATAATAAATATCACCCAAAAGAATACGTATTCTACATATTTTTGTTAAAAAAATAAAATAAAAAAATCACAATAAGCGTTTGATTGGTTTTCGCAAAAGTTATAGAGTCTACAAAATAGGGGATAGTTTTATGTTATTTTTATTATAAATTTTTCTTTTTACTAGTAATGGCGGCGATCAGCGATTTTTATCGGGACTGCAACATTATAGTGGACACATGGACACTTTTGGTGCGATTTTGGGACCATTCACATTTATACAACGATCAGTGCAATTAAAAATGCATTGATTACTGTGTAAATGTGCATCTCTGTGGACATCCGAGTCCGCGGGACCCGCGATCACGCTCAACCTGCCTCTTAAAGGGCAATGTACAGGTACGTTAATCTGCCTGTACCTGCCCTTCTGCTGCAGTATATCTGCGTGAGGCAGACGGGAAGGAGGTTAAAGAAACCCTTCTGGAAGAAGTGAAGAGACAAGGTGGTAACAGCTTTGTAGGAGCTGAAATTGGTGGTAGACTCTGTGGCGGATGTGTCAGATGTCCATTGATGTTTTTCAAGAGCAGCGTTCCCCACGGTCACGGCAAGGAGGGCATTATGGCTGAAACCATGGTTGGTGTATACCACCTTAAAAATAAAACTGGTGAAAAATGCCAGACAACAGATCCAACCTATTTTGAAGTAGATAGGCTAGAGCCATCTCAAGGGTGACCACTAGCAGGTCAGGGTGAATATCATCTGACAAAAAAAAAAAAAAAAAAACTGAAAATTCAGAACGGCCTAGCATACAGGTGGCAACTTCCAAATAGATACAAGGAGGCAAAATCCTATGGACCGGGAAAAAGATTAACAAATGAACTGGAAAAGTACCCAATCAATCTTGTTTAAGCCATAAAAATCGAAGGGATCTGTCTTGGGAGAATAGCGTAAGCCCTTCTAAGGATGCACTCATCCAGGGTGTGCCTGTGTGAAGCTTTGCACACACACCTGGATGGATCATTGGGCCATATAAGCTATATTGGCGTGATATTGGTGAAAGTTTAAAGGGATGTCCACCTTTCTGGTCCAATAATTTTTATTGAAAAAGTATATCATACAAACGTTCACCCACCCAGGGGCATAATTCAATGAGCATAACGATCATATAACATTACTAGGTAAGATGTCCACCTTTCAATCTCTTTCAGTCAGCCAGGCTACCAGAGTTGATGGAAAAGTAAAAAATTCTGGCTCAGTTTTTAGCCGGATTAAATAAAAAATGAGCAATAGTAAAAGTTCCAGTAGCCCAGAGGAGATAAGGATTCCGTTCACCTCTGTTCCTAGTGAAAGAAAAAAAAAAAAAACTGGAGTTAGTACTTACCGGTACCTCCTTTTCCAGTGGTCTTCCAGGACAGCCCTTGAGAGATGGACTCCCTCCCATTGACCTAGGAAACACATTGCCACAGTTCAAAAGGCGGTCCCTCAGGTCCCTGGTCAGTCATTTACCAAGAACCGAAGGATGGAACTGTAAAAAATATAACCACAACAGGTAATAATGTTAGTACATCAACATAATTAAAAGGGTGGGATCGTGCTGTCCTGGAAGACCACTGGAAAAGGAGTTACTGTTAAGTACCAACTCCAGTTTTCCCAAGTTGTCTTCCAGGACACCCCTTGAGAGGATCCCCAAGTACTGACCAGATTGGGGGGGGGGGGGGGCACGGCTTGGAGGACTGTTCTCACAAAAGCCTGATCCTGACTAGACATTAAGTCCAGTCGATAACGCCTTATAACGGTGGAGAAGCTTGACCATGGGGTTGCTTTACATATTTGTTCCGGGGTGGCACCGGCTCTTTCTGCCCAGGATGCCGATAATGCCCTTGTGGAGTGGGCTTTAATACCCCCAGGAAGATCTTTGTTCATAGCTTTATACCCCTCTGCTATAGCTCGCCTAATCCACCTAGCTATGGTGACTTTAGAAGCTTTTTGCCCCTTACGTTGTCCGGAAAAAAGAACAAAAAGAGAATCTGAGATTCTGAATGGATTGGTTACCCTTAGGTATTCTAGGATACACCTCCTCACATCTAATAAATGAAATTGTTTCTCTTTCTCATTTGATGCATTCTGGCAGAATGAAGGAATGACAATATCTTGTGACCTCAGAGTCTGTCTTTAGGATCACACTGTCCTCTAAAATCTGTAGAAATGGCTCTCTGAAGGAAAGGGCCTGGATTTCACTAACCCTATGGGCTGAAGCGATTGCCACAAGAAGTACTGTCTTGAACGTAATTAGTCCTAGAGAGGCTTCTGAGATAGGTTCAAAGGGTGACCCCAAGAAGGCTTTTAGCACAATTGCTGGATCCCAGGATGGAGCTCTGTTGACTAGAAATCACCTTACAGAATCTAGCGATGAAAGTATCTTCCTGTAACCGTTTCTCTAGGTATACACTTAAGGCTGCTATCTGAACCTTAATAGTACTAGGAGTCAGACCTTTGTCTATACCCTTCTGGAAAAACTGTAGAATATTAGTTGTATCCATGTTTTTCTCCTCTCGGTTACTCAGCCAGCTATTAAAATTCCTCCAGACTTTCCTATAAATAGCTCTGGTGACTGGTTTTCGACTCTGTAGTAAGGTCTGAATTGCCCCTTCTGTCAGGCCCTTACTCCTCAAAATCTCTTCCTCAGTAACCACGCTGAAAGGTTCAGCATGGTTACCTGCGGATGAAAAAGGTCCCTGCAACAGGAGGTCCTGTCTATAGGGAAGTCTCAGAGGAGGTTGGTCTGTCAACTGTAGCAACGTTGTGAACCATGGTCTTTTGGGCCAAAACAGTGCCACTAGGATTAAACATGTTTCCTCTGCGAGGAATTTTGCTAGAACCCTCGGAATGAGGTGAAGTGGGGGAAACGCATAAGCCAAGCTAAAGGTCCATGGAGTCTGTAAGGAATCTACTGCCAAGGGCTGATCTCCTGGGCATAGCGAGCAAAAATTGGGAACTTTTGCATTCTCTTTTTTTGAAAAAAGGTCCACTACTGGCTTTCCCTAGTAAGCTGCTATAAGGTTGAACACTTCCGGGTGTAAAGACCATTCTTGATTCAAAACTTGTTGTTGACTCAAGAAGTCCGCAGTGTTGTTCAGCTCCCCCTTCAAGTGTATTAGAGAAATGGATCCTAGATTGGATTCTGCCCACTGAAAAATGTGTCTGGCCACTGACATTAACCGAGGACTTCTGGTGCCTTCCTGTTTGTTTATATAAGCTACAGCTGTCATATTGTCTGAGCAGACTTGTAGATGGTGACCCTGTATTGTGGTCTGAAAAGCTAGTACAGTTCTGAGGATTGCTGTTAGCTCTTTCCAGTTGGAGGAGAAATGTTTCTTCTGGGGTCCACCTGCCCTGGGCCCAGTCTGAGTTGAGATGGGCTCCCCAGCTCCAACTGCTCGCATCAATGGTCAGAGTTGATGTGATAGGCAGGACCCAGAGAACCCCTTTGTTTAAGTTCTCTGTGTCCTTCCACCACCAGAGGGAGCATTTTACTTTTGTGGGGATCGATGCCTCTTCCTCCAGACCTTTGCCTTTTAACTGTTCCAACAAGAACCTCTGAAGGTCCCTTTGGTGGAACCTAGCCCATTGTACAGCCGAAATGGCTGCTGTCATAAGACCTACTACTAACATTACCTCCCTTACTGTACATTTGCGGCTGCTTTGAAGAAAATACATTCTCTGCCACAGATTCAATACCTTTTCTTCTGGCAGGACTATTCTCTGGTCTACAGACATGATCCTGTAACCTAAATACAGGATCTCCTGTGTTGGGGTAGTTTTGGATTTTTCCTCACTGATAATCCACCCCAAATTGACTCAGGCTGAGCTGTGTTAACTAAGTCCAGAGAAAACCATCTCTCTGAGTGGGCTGTGAGTAGCAAGTTGTCTAGATAGGGAATGATCGAGACTGACTGAAGTCTTAACGTAACTAGTGCCTCCCTGAGAACCTTGGTAAACATTCTCGGGGAGGATGACAGTCCGAAGGGAAGTGCTCTGCACTGAAAATTATACACTTTTGTGTCAATCTGAATCACTATCCGAAGAAATTTCTGGCATTCCTTCCTTATTGGGATATGCAGATAGGCGCCCCTTAAATCCAGGGTAGCCATAAACACTTCTTTTTGGAGGAGATTCCTTCTTGAATAAATGGACTCCATCCAAAATTTTTGGTAATGGATGGAGTGATTCAGAGGTTCATGATTAGTCTGAACTTTCCTGGCGGCTTTTTTACCACAAAAATGTGCGAGTAAAAACCGTCCCCCTGTTCCTGACTAGGGACTGGTGTCAATACCTCTTGATCCACCATCTCCCCTATTAGTGAGGGTAAGGCCCTGGCCTTTTCTGAGTGTGTTAGAAGCTTGGTCACAATAAACCTTGGAGGGTGGGTCGCTGTGGAATTCCAGCACATAACTTCTTTTTATAAGGTTTAAGACAAACTTGTTTGAGGTTATCCTTTCCCATTGCGGGAGAAAACTCAATCTTCCTCCCACAGGGACCCTGATGTCACTGGGGTTTAGGGTTTTGATTGGTGCGGTTAAAAAGTATGCCCCCTTTTCCTTTCTGTCCTGTCCAATGCTTTTTAGGTTTGGAGGGTTCCTTTGAGGGACGAAAAAAAATTCTTGGAAAATTTTTCTTTTGGTGGGAAAGGTTTTCATTTTATCCGCCGTTCTAAGGCGGTATCAAGTTCAGGCCCGAAGACTAAGTTTCCTGTAAAAGGGACACTGCACAGACATGTTTTAGACACCGTGTGCCCACCCCAAGTTTTCATCCATAACGACCTCCTGGCTGCGATGGAAAATGCTGCCGTTTTAGCCGTAAATTTTACGGATTCAGTAGCTGCAGAGATTAAACTTGTTGCCTTGAAAAGCATAGGGAATGGGAAACATTCAGTAGAACTTCCACAAGGGACGATCCGTCCTCTGATAGAGAAAGTCAAAAGGTGCTTTGGGAGAAAAGTTTCTTCCAGCAGAACAGTGCAGGAGTATCCTTGGCTCTTCGTAACTGACCAATTGTTGTTTTCAAATGGAACACTATCACATCAGACCCCAGCTAGAAAGGTTGGGGGAAGCATTTCAATGAGCAGGCTGCTCAAGGTCGTGGGATGTTCAGCTTATGAGGCATAGTATTGAATGCTTTTGAACTGAGAGTAGTGTTCAAAGCCCTTCTGTCATTCACTCCTTTTATAAGAGGAGCAAGATTTGTACTGTGTCTAGACAGCAGTGAAAGGGTAGAATTCTTAGGCTGTCAGTGGAATCAATAACTGCAATTATACCATTTTGGCTTATGAGGTGCTAGTGTCTGTCTCTCCTACACTTAAGCATTGAGTCACCACTGCCTCTTCTGGTGAGTGATGACAGATTTGCACTCTCATGGCCAGTTTTGCCATCCAGCTCCAAGAGACTACTTTTGATGGCATGGAAGTTGAGAGGTGGAGGCTACCAAGTCAACGGTGCTCAATGCACATAGTGGCTACCTTGTGTCGAGCCAGAGAGGTCTCTATGAATAAGACTTACCATAGGATATGGGAAAATTATGCAGATCTCACACAACAAAAGAGTCTATCACCCAAACAAGCCAAGGTTTCTGCAGTTCTTACAACTGGGGCTGAACAGGGGCCTAGGTTCAAATATGTTTAAAGTTCAAAGTTCAGCCTTGTCTGCAATTACAAGGGTTTAAGGAGTCATTGACCCTTTAGTGATGCAGTTCTTAAAAGGCTTGTATAAAGTTATAGACCTACCAGGAAACTATTGTTCCCTATGAGGGACTTGCTTTGTCCTCATCTCTATCAAGGCCTTATTTCTATCCTACAGAATTGGCTACACTCTGCAATCTAACCCTGAAGACCGTATTTCTGGTTGCTACAACCTCTGTGAAAAGGGTGTCAGAGCTGCAGGCTTTGTACTCAAGGAGCCTCACCTAATGTTCTATCCGGACAAAATAGTTGTAAAACTCCAGACTGCTTTCATCCATGGGGTGTCTTTTCTCCTTAAACTTTAACCAGGAAGTAAATTTATTGTCTTTCTAGGTTGAGTGAGAACCACATCTGTTGGATGTTGATCTAACTCTGGTGACCTGCTTGGCAGCTACATTTTCATTTAGTAACGCTAAAATCTGTACTAGGTTCCAGTGTGGCTTAAGGCAGGGCCAATCAGCATCAACACCTCCTAGATTGTTAAGACAATTAAAAGAGCCTACTCTTCAGAAGACCTTCCTGTTTTAGAGGACTTAAGAGCACATTCAACTAGGGCAGTGCCGGCTCTGTGGATATCACAGTGCTGACGGTCTCCTGAGGGTAAATGCAAGTCAGCAATATGGTCCTCCAAGGGCACATTTATTACACTTTAATAGGTGAACCCGGCTCACGACAGTCAAATTCACGGTGCATAATTACGCTACTGATCATTACAAATTTTTTCCTGCACACTGCCGTATGGCGAGTTAGTTCCCATTGTATGCTGCCATAATGCACCAGGAAAAAAACAGAAAATTGTATACTCACCTTTCAGTGATTTTCCTTTCCTGGTGCATCTTCATGGCAGCATACCAATTCTCACCCAAATGGAGAGAGTTACAGAGAAAACTGTGAGGCGAGTCTGTCTGATTTATAATTAACCAGTCCTATCAGGTTGTGGGGGTGGAGCCACAACCCATTGTATGCTGCCATGAAGATGCACCAGGAAAGGGAAATTACAGAAAGGTGAGTGTACAATTTTCCATTTTGCGGCTGTCGGCTTGTAGTCCTCAATGAACTACCAGAGCGATATTGATCGCTCTTGGTAGTTCACTGAGCTTCCTGTCAAAGTGTAACTGCATGCCAGTGCCGGAGGTATGGGCAGTCAGCTACACAGACAGTCTGCAGGACTGTGGCATTACACCAACGATCTGCTGATCATGGATGCAATTTTTAAGAGGTTCCTAACAAAAAAAAAACAAACAGCATTTTTTTACCTGCAAAAAAATGTGTATTTAATATTTTTTTGAAAAAGTGAACTTTAAGTCTGTAACAAACTGGGAAAATAAAACATGGCAGCTGCCAAGTTGTTTGAGCAATTACTGTGTCTTTTTTTAATAAAATGTTAATAAATCCATCAGTTTCTTTAAACCCATTTTATGTGAACATCAGAATTCAACAGTTTGTTTTGTTACTGGCATCTTTTATTCTCTTCCGGGAAACCTTCTGACCTAATCAAATTTTTTAGTCTTCTATTTTACCGTCATATTTATATGCTAAACTCATATGCTTTCCTTTCCTTTATTTTTGTGCTGTGCTGCTAAGTAAAACATTTTCTGTAAAATGTAATATGCGCTTTTATTTGCTGCTTAATTTAAATGTTGACCATTCTGGGGTCAAACGGTTATTTAGGCCTCACAATTAACAGAGAGAATGAGTTTAACCATCTGCCAACCCAAGAGAGTGTCTTCGTCACAAGTGAGAATGACACAAAGATAGACAAGGGTCTAATGAGGTCTAATTATGAATCAATAACAGATATTCCATTAAATACTGCCATAATTGCCAGTCACTGCCTGTCTCTCATATTTACTAGAAGATTTAAATACCATCTGTTAATTCATGCTGTGCCTTGTGGTATAGCTGGAGACTTCATTAATATGCAAATTAAAATGTGGTTTTAGAGCAGGAACCATCACAGCACCCCTCTTTAATGATCAACACTGGTGTGTTGTCTTCTAGAATCTATCTATAGTAACCCTTCCAGTTCCAGAGCAATAAAATGACATGCAGTGCTAAAGGGTAGCCAGATAACACGGAATATATAGATATATAATATATATAGATAACAGTAATATATATATATATATATATATATATATATATATATATATATATATATATATAATTTTTTTTTATTTTATTTTTTTTAAGTACCGTACATTAAAGCATATGAAGGATTTGCATGCAAGACTGATTATTTCTCAGCAACTAAAAATTCTGCAATCTAGAGATAGATTTAAATTACTCTATAACTAATCCAGTTGCAGTTCTCAATCCATTACGGTACTTCTGTACAACTGGAGAATTAAGAACCATACATTCTACACACACACACCACACCAGGTTCAGTCACGCACAGCCAAAGTAATCTCAAATGAGAAACAAATTGTTTACCAGTAGAGCCTTCTCTGTTAAAATTGCTTGGGAATTGCTGTATAATCAAAGAGACAATGTTTTGCTTGTAGAATGACAGCTGCATAATTTACCAGCAACAAAACTATTCTATAAATGAACGGTCCTCAAATCTTTTTTTTTTTTTTTTTTTTTTTTTTTTATAATTCCAAGTAAATTTGACAATCAGGAAAAAAAAAATGTTTAGTGTAGTTAGATGTATAAAAATAAAACATGCAAACATTTGCTTGTAAAAGCTTTGTGTATGTTTTTTTTTTTTTTTTTTTTTTTAAGTGGCCTCTGGATTACAAGGGGAAAAAAATTAACATTGCAGTTTAACTATTTACTGTATACTACTGTTTGAAAGCAGAACTAAACCTTTGTATTCTTTACATTTGTTCAGATGTTCGGTAGCTTGTGGCTTTTTGTTGTCCCAAGAAGGAATCAGATGTATAGTCAAATTCCAGATAGATTTAATTTTGCTTTGTCTTCATGGGTGTTACTAGCTCTCATTTATGATATCTTATCACCCTACGCACAGACCATTTTGTCTGTACTGTACTTTTTTTAAATTATAATTTATATACCAGTAACCACTTCTTCATGACTCCTCCAGGACAGGTACACAAGATTTGCCCTCCTATAAATAGATCTAGTTCATCACTCTCAAATCTGCACACACATGACAGGCTGTATTTTTGAAATTTGTCTCTCTGCATTAACAGACTCCTGAATAAAGTTATTTTTGACACCATTAAACGGAAGTTATTACTCATTGGGACCTGATCACGAAGCATCAGCAGCTCACTAAATATCCCATTGAAATTGCTCAGGTGAGGTAGTTTTTTCTTGTGTAAATGTGTGATTTCTATCTCAACTGTAGAAAGGCACATGCCATGTAACTCTCCTGCAGATAATCAATTTTTTGTTCACTCTAAAATTATGAGCGCACTACCAACCATTTTGTTTTACTCATGAGCTGGTGCTCCTCCCAAGTCATATTAAGGTGAATATAAATAAAACATACTTTTGCACTATACAAGAAACATTTTTGTTACCTAAAACACCAACGTCGATCAGGGGTGCCATCGGAATTTTTTCCAACGGTTACCATCTCTCCTGAACGGAATGCTTTACGGATAAATACAGGGAATGACCTTTCTATATCAAGGATGGTGGTAGCCCACTAATAAAAGAGAGAGAGAGAGAGAGAGAGAGAGAGATTCATTAGCAGAAGCAGTACACATATTTAAAACAGAAATCTACATTTTAGCAATATGCACATGTATATGGTATATGTGAACCTTTGCAGAAAAGAACATCTGACTGGCTAAAGCTGAACTTTGGGATAAGAACATATTGTCTAACACAGAAAAGGAATGTGTATTTTTACTTTAGAGTTGATTTACGAATACTGTTGAGTGCAAAATTGGGTGCAGCTGTGTTAGAAGCCAATCAGCTTCTAACTTCAGCTTGTTCAATTAAGCTTTGACAAAAAAAAACTGCAAGCCGATGGTTTCTGTGCAGAGCTGCACCAGATATTGCACTCTCCAGTTTTAGTAAATCCCTTTGTGTATTTCTTACAGGTCTATGTAGTGATCCAGTATGAAGCGTTGCCTTTAGGTCTTGTATCCCCCTTTTCTTGTATTCTGCAGGCAGCTTGCAGTGTGAAGACCTGATGGGCTCATTCCACAGATTTGAGGCCAATTAAGGCACAATGATTATGTCACTACTTTTACAAGGTAATATCCGAATCTACAAAGGCATTTGGCACCCACAAAGTGAATTTATGTCCTTTGTAGCTGGTGAAGTAAATATTTGAAAGAATGTTTGTGTATCCGGGGTCCAGCTTCAATTAAGGCAATACCTCAACCTTTTCTTCCTTGGGATGTTAAACATGTAATCTGTTTAATAATAATTCTTATTTATGTGTGTCAAATTAAAAACATTATTTTGTGCTTTGTCTATCATATGTAAAAAGGGCATGCATATTTGCTTATTAAGAATCAAGGGTGCTCTTCCTCCATATTAGTTCAGCACAGCAAATGTTTATTTCTGAGTTTATCAGTGCACGTTTTTCAGAATGAAACTAATAAGCTGTGTGTATGGCACTGAATATAACTCAAGTTCTCACATATATGGGTATGTTAGTGATGCCCTGAAAATTAGCTGCTTATCAATTATGCATTTCAAACTGGAGCAGCAATATTCTGTAAAGCCACCACTTACCAACCAACACACTGTGTGTGCATCCTACCTTAGTAAGTACAATCCAAACCATGTTCAGTTGTTATATATTCCAATTCTAAAAGACTCTCCATGCTTTAGAGAGCTGCTTTTTTTTTTTTTTAGATAGAGTGACAAAGATTTGAATGTGCTTGCCGTAATGATGTGGTGTATGGGTGAGAAACATTTTTTTTAATGAAAAATCTGCAGCCTTAGGCTTTTTTGTGTACTATTACTTTTAAAGATACAACCAGCGGTTAAGATATGGATATGGTATTTTAGTGCACAGACTGAAATATGCCTGCCTAGAAAAAACATTTGTAAAAAAATAAATAAAAAAAAAAAAATATTAATTTGGGATGAGTGGAATGCATGTGAACAATCAGAAAGTTAGTAAGTAAATATAGTACTTTTGTTTCTCACATTCCTCCCCCCCAACAAAAACACTTTCCTGACAGACTCCATGGCAGCCTACGTATGGGTTAATCACGCCTCTCATACCTCATAGGACCCCACTCCCATAAATCTTTGCTTCTGAACAGAGACTGTGTTCCTTTTTTGTCCTCCTCCTAGGACCAAGGTGTTTGCTTACCTTATGAAGAGTTCCGGTCCAGTCCTGTTTGCACGAAGATCCTGAGGGTGATTATGGATTCCAGCAGTCCCAGCTATTAGCCGGGTGGAGACGGGCAATATATGCAATGCCATGAAGAACTTATGAAGGCAAGCGGCAATTTGGCCATACATCCTTTGCTATTAGCAGGAGGCCTCTATTTTGATGTCCCGTTCGTGCAGTGGGTGGAGTACCCCCAGTCAGGATGGATCGGGATCGTGCCGTGGCGGTATCGTATTGATTTAATCATTTATCATTATGGCAGCCTGTTTTTGTGTGTTTGTCATCTCCTTTTTTTCCCCATTTCCTGGTACGTATGGCGGCTGGAGCGCATCTGCGTTCCAGTCCGCCGCCTCTTCCATTCGTTCTGCGCAGGCGCGTGCCTCGTTCGGATCGAGGCTTGGTCCGAACATGCGCAGTTTTCGGAAGACGGCGGTGATCTCAAATGCGCGCGAACTCCGCTGACCAACGCCGGGGGGCGTGGTGACGTCACCATCGGCGCCAACATTTAAATAGCTGTCAGATACAGCTATGGTTGGGATTGCTCTGCCGGAGAAAGGCGGCTTCCCGGTGTGCTGTGTGTCTTGTTTGGAGGTATGTTCTGTTCGCCAGTAAGCTTTACTATTTGATTCCTGTTGAATGCTTATGGTGTTTCGAATCTCTACAGCATACAGACTTTTTCCATTATGGACGTATCATCGCCCCCCAGTGGCCAACCCTTACGCTGCAGGTAGGAATATTATTTCCTTCTGCTGGTTTTATTTTGGGTAATTACTTTTGTTTTTTCTTGCTGTAGTCTTTTCTTCTCTATTTAGCACTTCTAGGTCTGAACGTCATTTGTCGGTACGCAAAGATACTGACCAGTCTAGGTTACAACATCGTCATTCTACATCAAGTTCTAGACGCTTCTAGATGTTTAATCCTCCTTCCGTTACAGCTCCAGTCGATGTAGACGCAGACCCTGTAATTCCGGGTCCCTCCAGACACAGTGTCTCTCCAAGTGAGTCTTCGGACAGTGAGATTGATGAATCAACTGCAGGTTTTGATTTTTCTCTTGTTCCGCAGCTGGTCAGAGAGGTCAAGGATGCTCTAAAATGGAAAGATCCAGTTGAAGCACCCTCTAAACAGAAGAAGTACTTTAAGCACCTTAAGAAGGATAGCCCGAATTTCCCCTTCTTGGGTGAGCTCGGTGAGATTATTTCAGACGAATGGGGAAAAGTGGAGAGGAAGAACTCCTTGATTTCCAAGATTGCCAAAATGTACCGGTTTAAAAGTGAAGGCGTTAAATATCTGGATTCAGCCCCCCTTATTGATGCGGCACTGATGCGTCTGGTCAGGCATGTTACACTCCCTCTTGAAGATACCGTTTCGTTCAAGGATGGTTTAGAGAGGAAGATTGCCACCGACCTAAAGCGCATTTATATCACTGCAGGCATGGCCTGTAAGCCAGCTCTGGCTCTTGCAGCATTATCTAAAGCCATGGAGTCTTGGACGGATGATGTTGGTGCGGCTTTGGGAAGCGTTTCGGAAGAACTTATCCGGAGTTCACCAGTACATGAACTGAAGTTAGCATCAGTCTTTTTGGGGGAAGCATCCCTTGATATTATCCGCCTAGTGGCACGTGTCATGCTCTCCTCAGTTACTGCGAAGCGCGCTTTGTGGCTTCGTCCGTGGGTTGCAGATCCTGCCTTTAAACAGGCATGGTGTAAGAGTCCCTTTGAGGGGCCCTCCCTCTTCGGGAATAAACTTGATTCTGCCATTACCCATGCTACTGGGGGTAAATCAGGGTTCTTACCCCAGGATCGTCGCCTCTTGAGTCAGAGGAAAGTTCAGCCCAGACAAGAACAAGAGCGTGCTAGAGATGCTCGCCGTTACAGGCCTGGTCGGGAATTTAGGAAGAACTGGAGAAGAACTCAGTCTTCAGGCCAAAAATCCTCTAGGTCAACTACATCAGGGGGTAGAGAGGCTTCTAAGTCCTTTTAATGTGGGGCCTGTCCAGACGGAGCAAGTAGGGGCTCGGCTACTCCATTTTCGGCACGTCTGGGCAGCCTCGATTCAAGACTATTGGACTGTCAAGACGGTTTCCTCAGGTCATTTCTGGGTGTTCAACAGTCCGCCCATTTATCAGTTTGTTCCTACAATCCTACCACTTGTGGAAGAAAAAAGAAGGGTACTCCTGTCTTACACAGATTCCCTGTTGGCCCAAGGCGCTGCCATTCCGGTCCCAACCAAGGAGAGATTTCAAGGGATCTACTCCCCCCTTTTTATGGTCCTCAAAAAGAATGGCTCCTGGAGACCAGTCATCGACCTAACGCATCTGAACTCCATCAAGAATGAAAAATTCAAGATGGAGACATTACTAACAATACGTCAGTCAATACAACCAGGCGACTGGTTGATTTCCAAAGGAGCTTATTTCCATGTTCCGATCGCAAAAGTGTTTCAGAGGTACCTTCGGTTCGCAGTGGGCGAATTACATCTTCAATTTGTATGTCTCCCGTTCGGGTTTACAACGTCGCCTCTAGTGTTTTCGAAGCTCTTACTGGCTGTGGTAGCACTAATCCGGGTCAAAGGTATTCGATTACACCATTACCTAGACGATCTACTGTTGCTTTCCCAAGACAGAGAACAGCTACTGTTACATCAAACTCAAGTCATCTCAACACTCTTTCGGAATTTGGTTGGCTGTTGAACTGGGAAAAAAGTCATCTGGACCCAACTCAGTCTTTGATTTTTCTCGGAGCCCAGTTCAACACGGTCGAAAGTACCATCTCCCTGCCGGTGGAGAAAATTCCAGTGAGCCGAGACAGGATTCAGCCTGCATTGCATTCTCCTCTTCTCAGAGCCTCGCAGTGCCTCAAGATAATTGGCACTATGGTATCCACAGCCCCCATGATAAAGTGGGCACAATGGAGGATGCGTCCCTTTCAGAAGGGTTTTCTTCTACAATGGGACCAGGGGTCTCAAGACCATCTGGTCAGGATAACCCCTTCCATGCGGGAGAGTCTCTTCTGGTGGCTCCAACGAAAGAACCTCCTCAATTGCCATTCCATAGCTCCCGTCTCTTGGATCACAGTAACGACGGACGCCAGCAACAAGGGCTGGGGCGCCCTGTGTCTGTCAGAAATAGCCCAGGGCGTATGGGAATTTCCAGCCCAAGAGGTAGTATCCAATGTTCTAGAGCTTCGTGCTGCTCTCCGTGCTCTTCAAGCCTTTTCTCACCTGATTTCGGGGACCTCGGTTCTCCTAAGGATGGACAACACGACAGCAGTATCTTATATCAAGAGACAAGGAGGCACCCGCAGTCTCTCTCTGCTGAAGTAAGCCCGATCATGTCTTGGGCTCAGATGGTTTATCTCCCCGGAATTCAGAATGTCCAGGCGGACTTCCTATCAAGGTTCTCCCTGGACAACAACGAGTGGTCTCTCCATCCTGAGATATTCACATGGATTCTGTCTCTGGGGATCCTGCCAGAAGTGGCTCTGTTTGCCTCCCCGTGCAATTTCAAGCTGGAGAAATATTATACGAGGTGTCGTTGTCCCCAGGCCTTCGGTATGGATGCACTGACGGATCAGTGGAGGTTTCGCACGGCTTATGCCTTTCCCCCAGTTCCGGTCATCCTGCGATTCCTTTCAAGACTCAGGTGGGAGAAAGTCAAAGTGGTGACAGTTGCTCCATTTTGGCCCAACAAGCCGTGGTTTCCGCTCCTAATGCAGCTGAGTTTTCGGGATCCAGTTCCTCTCCCTTCCAGGGCAGATCTCCTGCTACAGGGAACATCTCTTCACCCATACCAGGCCCATCTTCATCTGATGGTCTGGTTCTTGAAAGGGGAAGGTTGGAAGCATTAGGATGTCCAAGTACTGCTATCGCTACTCTACTGAATGCTAGAAGGCCAGGTACTAATAAAGTCTATCAAAGAATCTGGGCGAAGTTTGCTGACTATATTTCTTCCGTTGGCAGTTCCTGTAGTGATCCGAAGATTCAAGACATTTTGGGTTTCCTACAGACGGGACTAGACCTGTCACTATCAGTGAGTTCCTTACGAGTTCAAATTTCGGCAATTTCTGCATTTACTGGCGTTTCCTGGGCCAAACACGTCTTGTCAGACAGTTTTTCAGGGGAGCAATAAGACTCAGACCCCAGAAAAAAACAAGATTCTCCAAATGGGAGCTTCCTTTTGTCCTGGATTCCTTTTCAGAGGAAAGGCCTGAGCATATGGTTCAATCATCTATCAAGGCTCTCTCTCTCAAAGCTGCCTTCCTGGTGGCTATAACATCGGCCAAGAGGGTCTCCAAGATCAGCTCTCTGGGTTGCAAAGAACCCTTTCTGACGTTCTTTCCGGATCGTGTGGTCTTGGTTCCCATGTTAGGGTCAAATCCTAAGGTCACATCTGTATTTCATGAGAACCAGGAGATTGTTCTTCCTACTTTTCGGACTTCCGGAGATTCTAACATTCATCCTTTAGATGTTGGAGAAGTTCTAAAACAGTACTTAGAATCCACAGCTCCCTTTCGGACTTCTGACCATCTCTTTGTTTACTTCCATGGAAAGAATAAGGGATTGCGTGCTTCTTCGAGAACCATTGCAGCTTGGATTGTTCAGGCTATTCAAGGGGCTTATAAAGCTAAGGGTTTGGCTCCTCCAGGCGGTGATAGCTCATTCTACCAGGAGCGTTTCAACATCATGGGCGGCTGACTGTCATGTTTCTCCAGAAGTGATCTGTAAAGCGGCCTCATGGTCATCAATTAATACCTTTATGACACATTATTGTGTTGAGCCGGCTTCTTTATCTTCGGTTAATTTTGGTTTACATGTCTTATCTGTTGACGGTGCCAATTAAACCTTTTTTTCTGTTAACCAGCAATTTCCCACCCGGGTGTGTATGGCTAGTTATTTCCCATACGTAGGCTGCCATGGAGTCTGTCAGGAAAACTGAAAATTTATATCGAATACTTACCGTAGTTTTCCTTTCCTGATGGACTCCATGGCAGCAGGAGTTCCCTCCCATTTGCTGGAGTAGGCTAAGTTACGGAACACAGTCTCTGTTCAGAAGCAAAGATTTATGGGAGTGGGGTCCTATGAGGTATGAGAGGTGGGATTAACATCCGACATCACGGACCCAGCCACTCACATAGCTGGAGCTCGCGAAACTGGAAGACAGACCGGGGGAAGATGGAAGCCCAGTCAGCTGTGACAACGCGCCACTGGAGGGCTTAATTTTAAAGCAAGTATTTCATAATGTGCTAATATGCTATACCTACTAGCACATATGCCGTTACCTTTCAGGGGATTTTTGTTTTAATTTAACATGCCACACTTTACTACCATTTTAAAGTGGCATAGCGTTAGAACCCCTGTCTTTTTTCATCGCCATCTGTCACAGCTAGGGTGATTACCTCCATTTGCGCTAGAAGCCACTGCCGCCAGGACTGAAACTGTCAAAGAGGACATTTTTCTCTCTTTAGGCAGCTTTCCTCTCACCTCCTGTTGTGTTTACAAGACAGGCAGTCAAGAGAAAATGACTAAACCGTATCAATGTTGTAAAAAGAAAAGAAACAGTCCCAGAATCAACTTAATTATCAAGCCCACTTCCTGTAGGCCCTGGTTATCATACATACACCCCCCTCCCCCCAGGGGTATACAATCACGCAGCCTTGACTCCGAATACTTCTGAACTAAGCAACACTGACAAATTGTGCGGGTGACCCTCTGTTCAGGAAGAAAGGACTGCCCAACCTTACTGAAGAGAAGGAAGTACTCATATCACTAGACCAGTCTGTAGATTGCAGGAAATAAGGTTTGTGAAACAAAAAAAAAAAAAAAAAAAAAAAAAAAAAACAACGGGAGATGGGTTTTGAGGAGGAAGAAGCTAGAATTTCACTATAAAACTACACATTTTTAGAGGATGCGCCAGTAATGTTACCTGTAACTTCCAGATCTGTTTGCTTTCCTTTGACACCTGGCTAACCGTTTCCCCCATTAAAGCGATTAACATGTTAAGGAGAAGGACAAAAGTGAGGATGATGTATGTCACCAGTAGGATAATGAAGACAGCTGGGTACTTGGCACTTTCGATCATTTCTAAATCCCCCATGCCTATGGTTAATTTGAAGAGATCCAGAAGAAACTTGCTAAAGGTGCTGTTGTCTCGGCATGATGGATATTGAGGTATTGTACAATTTGAATCAGTGCAGGTCTCTGGGCCAGGACATGGATTCAGCAAGGACACCAGAGCTGTGCAAAGAAGTCAGGATATAAAAAAAAAAAAAAAGTTACCAAAAATATCTGCATTGCATGTTGTGCCCTCATAGCACAGTACTGTATAATGTTCTGCTATGTACATCTACTTTTTAATTTGTAACTCCAAACCTACTATTTACGCTGCCAAAAGCACAATTACTTTTTGATCTCAAACATCAAAAACGCCACAAATGAAAAAACCCCTGCTGTGTCATTAGAAAATACAACTATCTCATAATTTACAGACCTACATTGCCTATGTTTAGATTATATGTAACCAGAAATATTGTGGCTTTCTTTAAACCAAGGCACAAATAACTATGGAATGTCAATGGCAATATGAAAAAAAAAAAGTTACAAAAAGGCAAATTAAAATGAAGCTTTCCCTAGAGTTACTCGCACAGTCAAAAACATCTGGAAAGTGGTATCCACAGCTTACATATAAATATCTGCCAACCCCCCCCCCCACAACACAGTGCCTTTCTCTTTGTGGACCAATCCAGACCTGTACAAAGACCTATGGTGTAACCCACTGCATTCAGATTTCAGCAATACATTTTGGTGAAAGCCATGGAAGTGGATTCCTAACAAACACTTTTGTAGCATTTTGTCGTAATACATATAGGCCATTACATTTTGATTATATTGTTAAACTCATTTATTTGAAATATAAAGAGATAAGATAAGATGAACACCTCTAGCCATCTATGCTGCAAGAGCTTTTGTGTGTATGCAAAAGGCTACTAAGAATGATTATAGCGAATATTCTGTGTGTTACCTGAAGCATATCCAATCATGAAGAGCAGGTACACCAAAAGAAACCTGAACAAGTCCTTAAACAGGATCTAGAAAACAGAAGGTACGTTAAGAGACATTCAGATGCAATTCTTATGTGAGGGGATGTATTGCTTTTATAAATCATAAAGAGAAACAAATCAGACTATGAAGTAGTAAATCCTGGCACTGCAAGGTTCTTTAGGGAAAGTAATGCAGAATATAGAAAATAAACAAACAAACAGTCAAAAAGAAACATATGTGACATTTCCAAAAAGACATCACCCATTCTCTAATACAGTATTTCCGGAAGTGGATGTAAACCCGATTCATGAAATTTGAGCTGGGCACATGTATCTGCAGTGTTTTGTTATCTATCTTCAAAGCACTGTGTTCCATAGCTGTCTCCTACTCAATTCTTCTGTTATCAGCCTGATAACTCGACAAGTTCTCCATCACAAATGATAAAAGCAGCCTGAATTTTGTGTTGGAGAGGATGCTATAAATAGATTAGCAGAGCCCTGAAGGATTCAACAGACAGAGCCGAAAGTCTCTACCTATGAGGAGAAGGGGGTGTGTGCCTTTCTTCCAATCAGCTGTCTCGGCTGTATTCCCAGGCTTCACTGCAGTGCTAACCAGGAAGAGAAAATCTAACAGGATGTGCACTTTCTAAACAGTATATAAAGCTAAAGACAGAAGATACAGTGGTGTGAAAAAGTGTTTGCCCCCTTCATTTCCTGTTCCTTTGCATGTTTGTCACACTTAAGTGTTTCGGAACATCAAACCAATTTAAACAATAGTCAAGGACAACACAAGTAAACACAAAATGCAATTTGTAAATGAAGGTGTTTATTATTAAAGGTGAAAAAAAATCCAAACCATCATGGCCCTGTGTGAAAAAGTGATTGCCCCCTAAACCTAATAACTGGTTGGGCCATCCTTAGCAGCAACAACTGCAACCAAGCATTTGTGATAACGTGCAATGAGGCTTTTACAGCGTCCTGGAGGAATTTTGGCCCACTCATCTTTGCAGAATTGTCCTAATTCAGTTACATTAGAGGGTTTTCGAGCATGAACGGCCTTTTTAAGGTCATACCACAACATCTCAATAGGATTCAGGTCAGGACTTTGGCTAGGCCACTCCAAAGTCTTCATTTTGTTTTTCTTCAGCCATTCGGTGGTGGACTTGCTGGTGTGTTTAGGATCATTGTCCTGCTGCAGAACCCAAGTTCGTTTCAGCTTGAGTACACGAACAGATGGTCGGACATTCTCCTTCAGGATCTCTTGGTAGACAGCAGAATTCATAGTTCCTTTTATCACGGCAAGTCTTCCAGGTCCTGAAGCAGCAAAACAGCCCCAGACCATCACACTACCACCACCATATTTTACTGTTGGTATAATGTTCTTTTTATGAAATGCAGTGTTCCTTCTACGCCAGATATACTTGGACACACACCTTCCAAAGAGTTCCACTTTTGTCTCATCGGTCCACAGAATGTTGTCCCAAAAGTCTTGGGGATCATCAAGATGTGTTGTGGAGAAATTGAGACGAGCTTTGATGTTCTTTTTGCTCAGCAGTGGTTTTCTCCTTGGAACTCTGCCATGCAGGCCATTTTTGCCCAGTCTTTTCCTGATGGTGGAGGCATGAACGCTGACCTTAACTGAGGCAAGTGAGGCCTGCAGTTCCTTGGATGTTGTTGTGGGGTCTTTTGTGACCTCTTGGATGAGTCGTCGCTGCGCCCTTGGGGTAATTTTGGGCGGCCGGCCACTCCTGGGAAGGTTCACCACTGTTCCATGTCTTCGCCATTTGTGGATAATGGCTCTCACTGTGGTTCGCTGGATTCCCAAAGCTTTGGAAATGGCTTTATAACCCTTTCCAGACTGATAGATCTCAATTATTTTCTTTCTCAATTGTTCCTGAATTTCTTTGGGTCTCGGCATGATGTGTAGCTTTTAAGGATCTTCTGGTGGACCTTACTGTGTCAAGCAGCTCCTATTTAAGTGATGCCTTGATTGTGAACAGGTGTGGCAATAATCAGGCCTGGGTGTGGCTAGAGAAATTGAACTCAGATGTGGACAACCACAGTTATAGTATGTTTTAACAAGGGGGGCAATCACTTTTTCACACAGGGCCATGATGGTTTGGATTTTTTTTCACCTTTAATAATAAACACCTTCATTTACAAATTGCATTTTGTGTTTACTTGTGTTGTCCTTGACTATTGTTTAAATTGGTTTGATGTTCCGAAACACTTAAGTGTGACAAACATGCAAAGGAACAGGAAATGAGGAAGGGGGCAAACACTTTTTCACACCACTGTATACAGTGGATATAAAAAGCATACACACCCCTGTTAAAATGTCAGGTTTATGTGATGTAAAACAAAATGAGATGAAGATAAATAACTTCAGAACTTTTTCCACCTTTAATGTGACCTATAACATGTACAACTCAGTTGAACAACAAACAGAAATCTTTTAGGTGGAGGGAAGTAAAAATAGAAAAATAAGATAGTATGGTTGCATAAGTGTGTATTTGATTTTATTACAGCATTCAGTCTTTTTGGGTATGAGTCTATCAGCATGGTACATCTTGACTTGGCAATACAATATTTGCACACTCCTCTTTGCAAAAACACTCCAAATCTGTCAGATTGCGAGGGCATCTCCTGTGCACATATAAAGTGAGAAAAAAACACGCTATCCACAAAAAACAAATAAATAATAGCTGCCAGCACCGCAGACTTACTGCAACAGATCACCCCACAGATTTTCAATCGGATTCAGGTCTGGGCCATTCCAAAAACGTTATGCTTGTGGCACAGCCATTCCTTTGTTGATTTAGATGTATGCTTTGGGTCGTTCTCATGCTGAAAGATGAAGTTCCTCTTCATGTTCAGCTTTCTAGCAGAAGCCTGAAGGTTTGCGCCAATATTGACTGTTTAATAATATGAATCATCTGGACTCAAATTTAATAACTCCTGTCATTTGATTTGTTCCTGCGATTACTCAGTATAGTCTCTCATGGCTTCTGGTTTCAGGTTGTAGATGATTATGTAAGAATGTCTGTATAATTAGCATACAACCTATAGTGTGTATTTATGATCAAGCCCTTTCAAGTTTGTATGTCCTGTTTAAGGAAGGAAATCAATATAATTTTATGACTAAATGACCAGGTGTCCAGTTTACGGTTTTTTGGTATCTGCGAAAGTCCCTCTCTTCCTGTCACTAAGAGCACACACCCCCTCCCTTTTCTTTTCATCTGTATACTATATAAGATGGCTGATTTCCCATTAAAAGACAGAGACCCTATGAATGCGCATTTTGTTTGCTTTTTTCTGTATCTTGGGGTGTCTCTGGTACCAAGGGTCCAAATTGGCTTGCTGAATTAACCAAGGATGGCCGTCCAGAATCAGAATTCCTTTCAGACTGGTATTTGGAACAGTTTATAACTTCCTCTACCTTGACTAAGGCCCCTGTTCCAGCTGAAGGAAAAAAAGCCCCAAAGCATGATGCTGCCTCCACCATGCTTCACTGTGGGCATGGTGTTCTTTTGGTGATGTGCAGCGTTGTTTTTGCACCAAACATATCTTAACTTTTTTGATCATAATTTAAAACCTTGGTTTCAGCAGATCAGAACACATTTTCCCACGTGTTTTTGGGAGACTTCAGATGCATTTTTTGCAAAATTTAGCCAGGCTTGGATGTTTATCTTCATAAGAAAAGGCTTCCATCTTGCCACTCTAGCCCATAGCCCATACATATGAATACGGGAGATTGTTGTCACGTACCACACAGCCAGTACTTGCCAGATATTCCTGCAGCTCCTTTAATGTTGCTGTATGCATCTTGGCAGCCTCCTTAACCAGTTTTCTTCTCGTCTTTTCATCATTTTTTGAGGGATGTCCAGTTCTTGGTAATGTCACTGTTGTGCCATATTATCTCCACTTGATCATGACTGTCTTCACTGTGTTCCATAGTATGTCTAATGCCTTGGAAATTTGTTTGTACCCTTTTGACTGATAACTTTTAACAATCAGATCCCTCCGATGCTTTGGAAGCCCTCTGCGGTCGATGGCTTTTGATGTAGGATGCGACAAAAAAAAAAATGCCAGGAAAGACCTACTAGAACAGCTGAACTTCATTTGGGGTTAATAAGAGGCACTTTAAATGATGGCAGGTGTGTACCAACTCCTATTTAACATGAGTTTGAATGCAATTGCTTAATTCTGAACGCAGCTACATCCCTAGTTATAAGAGGTTGTGCACACTTTTGCAACCTCATTATTTTATTACTTCCCCTTCCTAAAAGATTCCAGTTTGTTTTTAAATTGATTTGTAACGTTTATAGGTCACATTAAAGGTGGAAAAAGTTTTGAAATTACATATCTTTTTCTCATCTATTTACAGCACAGAAACCTGACATATTTTAACAGGAACGTGTAGACTTTTTATATCCACTGAACATGTAAAATATTAGTAGGGAGAT
This sequence comes from Lithobates pipiens, assembly GCF_037356315.1. Taxonomy (NCBI): domain Eukaryota; kingdom Metazoa; phylum Chordata; class Amphibia; order Anura; family Ranidae; genus Lithobates; species Lithobates pipiens. The sequence goes on from NW_027507790.1 coordinate 17,266,039, forward strand.
TTGTTTCATGCCTGTGTATCATCTGAGGCTGTTCAATTCACTGGGTATATGTGAGGGTTTACATCCACTTTATCTGCTAGGACGTGGCCAGCAGCTTTCCTCCTACTGGGCCGCAGCTTTAGACAGGGTTCACACTGGATGCTGATGTGACTCCTAGCAGGGGTCCTGCGCATCCAGGTTCACCGTTTCAGGTCAGATTTTAGCCTGAATTTTGGGTTGAATTCGGACCTGAAACTGACCAAAAGATGCACAGGGCTCCTGTAAAAATTCACACTGGAGCTGCATCGGAGATTTGTGAGCCAGCTCCATAGAGAGCTGGTCACAATCTCCTGCTATTGCGAATTGGATGTGGAGACACCGCATCCAATTTCGCAATAGTGTGAACCCAGCCGTAAAGCATATTTTACAGCCATTTTAAATGAATTGGATATCCCACCAGCAGTTCAGATCTCTAAGCCCTTGTACACACGGTCGGAGATTCCGACCAAATGTTTCCTACAAGATCGTTTTGTCGGATATTCCGACTGCGTGTGGTCTGCATCGGACTGTTTCCGTCGGAATATCCGACGGACCAAGTTTTCCAACTCGGCGGTAAAATTTTCAGACAAAATGCTCCTATCGGACATACTGCGATCACGTGTAGCCTACTCCGACGGACAAAGTACCACGCATGCTCAGATCAAATTCCTAGACCAAAGCTATTGGCTACTAGCCTGAACGTAGTCCCGTCGTAACGAAATAACGCCATCACGTTATGTACAATTGGATTTTCCGACAACTTAGTCCGACCGTGTGTATGCAATATCACTTCCAGACCTCTTCTGGAATTACTCCGACGGATTTGGTTGTCGGAATCTCCGACCGTGTGTACAAGGGCTTAGACTCATTAGACTCAGAGCCTTAAAAAGGTAAACTTCATTTCTGTAAATCAAAAAAATAAATAAAAATATAGCAGATAAAATTGCCACGAGCCATTTATTTAATGTGATTTAAAATTATCTCTCCATTTCACCCTTTAGTTGCTGTAATTTTCTAAAACTGTCAAAAAATAATTGTTATATGACAGGCTGGAGGCATTAATGCTCCCACAAATAAAATTTCCAGCTTCTGTAAACACTAAGATATATGTAAGATGTTAGAAATCCAGTACAAAAAGAATTTAATTATGCAGTACTCTTTAAAGTAGAGTTCCACCCAGAAATAGAACTTGTGCTGGTCTGGTTACTCCCCCTCCGGTGTCACATTTGGCACTTTTCAGGGGGGAGCGGATACCGGTCTAATCCATGTATTTGCTTTCACTTCCGGCAAAAGATCACCGCAGGTACTGTACTATGCTATACTATACCATGTCAGGCCACTCCTCCATCCCCCCCTGTCTTCTGGGAGAGACACAGGTCCCAGAAGATAGCAGGGACCAGTCAGAATGTGCAGCGTGACTAGCGCATGTGCAGTAGGGAAGCAGGCTGTGAAGCTGGCAGGCTTCACTTCCTGAATCCCTTACTTAAGATGCTGGCGCCTACACCCGGAGCCAAGGGATGGGTCAGCTTCAGGTGAGGACATCCCGGGCTCCCTGGACAGGTAAGTGTCCTTATTTTAAAAAGTCAGCAGCTGCAGTATTTGTAGCTGCTGACTTAATCTTTTGCAGGCAAAACTCCACTTTAAGGCTTGTTAAAACCTAACTTAACAGGTGGAGGAGCCAAGGGTGCTTGCAGGGGACCCCAGAAGAGGACAATCGGGGCCACTCCACACAAAACCATTGCACAGAGCAAAAAAGTAGAACATGATTCTTATTTACATTTTTTTATTTTTTTTTAAAAGGTGAGCCTTCACAATCATTTTAATAATGCTGAAATTCTTCTACAGAGAGGATTTGTACACTGCACAATGAAAACCATACCATCATTAAACTATCGCAAAGTAAGAGCTAGGTAAAATTAACAGACATACTTGCACAATTAGGTCATGAACCCATATTACTGTAAAATCCTGCATGGCTAAACACAACAAAATATAACAAAGGGCTTAGGATCAGTAAATAATTCTGATTGAACAAAAAGAGGCTTTCATCAGTCAGGGTAACCTGACAACAAATATTTGCAGAACAGAATCCATGCTAGAACAGTTACATGTAAGGCACACCTAGGTAAGACATGGCTAAGGTTTGTCCTAAGCAGACTTTTCACTATAATATACAAGTATGTTCAATATATATATTTATATATATATATATATTATTTTTGGGTGTAAAGAGGACTGCCCAGTTTTTGTTTTGTTTTTCAGGTTACAAACCTTCTGCAGCATAATGCTGTACGTTCCAGTGAGCTTCAAACCTCTAGTGAAATATAGTGCGTTCATCCACCCCAAAACCAAGGCAAACACCATTACAGCCAGGTAAGCCTCAATACCAGCCAAGTACAGTGCAGCCGTGACGATGATAAGTACCGAATATATGAAGCTGAAGGTAGAAAGACAGAAATGATAAAACTCAGTAAGGTTATGCTTAAACATTGTAAGTAGAAGTATTGGCAGTCTAATAGTTTACAGGTATCACTTTGGTGACCAATAGATAACAAGTAGATTAGATTTTGTCAACAATAGATCATGTTATACCATTCTAGGAAATTAGGCTAGCACATGTTTCTAATATAGGAAAGGAAAACTTACTAAAGCAGTTGGAAGGATCCATCTATAAACAAGGAATTTACACCCGGACACTTCTTCATAAACAGGTCTTTTAGCTTAAAGAAACAAATAAGAGACAGGATTAAAGAGGGATTTCACTGTAAAAAAACAATATAAAAAGCCAGCAGCTACAAATACTGCAGCTGCTGACTTTTAATAAATGGATACTCACCTGTCCCAGGATCCAGCGATGTCGTCAGCCGAGGCCGATCGACCACTCTGCTCTCGGCTGCTGCCGCCGCCTTTCTGGGTGAGGGAATCAGGAAGTGAAGCGTTCCAGCTTCACTTCCCGGTTCCCTATTGCAAATGCGCGAGTCACGCAGCGCAATAGGAATGGTCCGCGCTGTCTCTGGGATCTGTGTATGTCCCAGCAGACAGCGCGCCAGGACAGGAAGAGGCATAGACTCCCCCCTCCCCCCTGAAAGGTGCCAATTGTGACACCAGAGGGGAAGGGGGGTTCCGATGAGTGGAAGTTCCACTTTAGGGTGGAACCCCGCTTTAAGTCTTTTTTGAGTGCTGATATTTTAGGTAAAGATTAAAAGTACTTAGAATGCAATCACACCCTTTCCCCCCCACATAAAACTTCCATAGACTGTGCCTCACCTCCCACCCTCTCTGACCTTCACACTTTAGGTAAGAGACCCACAAACCAATTTATAGTACTAACAAATAAACACAAATAAAAAAAAGGACTGTAACCCCTAGCAATCCGTGATGGCTTATCTCTCATCTTCTACGATTATACGAAAAATTTAAATATGAAAATGTAGTTACAGAGCTGCACTTTTCATTTTTCCAGGCTACAGTCATGTGAATCAAAGACAAGAAGAAGCATGAGAAAAATGCAAGAGGAAGTTAAAAGAGTGCAAGCCATGGGATTGCAGTAAACAAAACAAAAATAAAATAAAAAAGTGGCCTGCAGAATTTTTCACAATTGCTCTCTGCACCACCATTCAATGCCTAAGGCTGACCATAAAAAGCAAGATAATACAGTGGGGACGGAAAGTAGTCAGACTTCCTTAAAATTTTCACTCTGTTATATTGCAGCCATTTCCTTAAATCATTTAATACATTTTTTCCCCTCAATGTACACACAGCACCCCATATTGACAGAAAACACAGAATTGTTGACATTTTTGAAGATTAAAAAAGAAAAACTGAAATATCACATGGTCCTAAGTATTCAGACCCTTTGCTCAGTATTTAGTAGAGGCACCCTTTTGGTCTTTTTGGGAAAGATGCAACAAGTTTTTCACACCTGTATTTGGGGATCCTCTGCCATTCCTTCTTGCAGATCCTCTACAGTTCTGTCAGGTTGGATGATAAACGTTGGTGGACAGTCATTTTTAGGTCTCTCCAGAGATGCTCAATTGGGTTTAAGTCAGGGCTCTGGCTGGGCCATTCAAGAACAGTCACGGAGTTGTGAAGTCACTTCTTCGTTATTTTAGCTGTGTGCTTAGGGTCATTGTCTTGTTGGAAGGTAAACTTTCGGCCCAGTCAGAGGCCCTGAGCACTCTGGAGAAGGTTTTCGTCCAGGATATCCCTGTCGTTGGCCGCATTCATCTTTCCCTCTATTGCAACCAGTCGTTCTGTCCCTGCAGCTGAAAAACACCCCCACAGCATGATGCTGCCATCACCATGCTTCACTGTTGGGACTGTATTGACAGGTGATGAGCAGTGCCTGGTTTTCTCCACACATACCGCTTAGAATTAAGGCCAAAAAGTTCTATCTTGGTCTCATCAGACCAGAGAATCTTATTTCTCACCATCTTAGAGTCCTTAAGGTGTTTTTTTTTTTTTAGGAAACTCCATGCAGGCTTTCATGTGTGTTGCACTGAGGAGAGGCTTCCGTCGGGCCACTCTGCCATAAAGCCCCAACTGGTGGAGGGCTGCAGTGATTGTTGACTTTCTACAACTTTCTCCCATCTCCCGACGGCATCTCTGGAGCTCAGCCACAGTGATCTTTGGGTTCTTCTTTCCCAAGGCTCTTCTCCCCCGATAGCTTAGTTTGGCAGGGCGGCCAGCTCTAGGAATTAAATTAGACCATTTCTGAACTGGGATGATAGCTAGCACTAGCAAGCAGGAGTAGCTTATAGCTTGAGGGCCCAGTGTAAAAGTGGATCAGATCACTACAATTTCCTTCCAGCAGAGGTCTGAATTGCACACTTGTACAATGACACATGTCCTTCGCATCACAGCCCCCATCCTCCTTTTATCACAAAGCCCATGTAGTCCCCCTACATATAACAAAAACCCCTTCACAGGAGTGCCCTCTGTCTCTGTTGACAGCTCTGTCCCATTCGCAACGGTGTCTTCTGCCTGACCCTTCACATCACAGCCCCCTGTAAGTCTGTCCCCCTTCACATCACAGCCCCCTGCAGCACTGCCCACCTTCATATCAGAGGCCCCTTGCAGCTCTGCCCCCCACAGCTTCCACCCTGCAACTCTGCCTCCCACTTCACAACAAAGCCTTCCCCCCACAGCTCTGCCCCCCACATCACAGCCAACTGCAAACCCAGTCCTCCACAAAACACCACAGCACCACTGCCTTCCACACTTTACAGACCCCTGCAGCTCTTCCACCCAATTGACAGCCCCCTGCATCTCTGCCCACCCACTCTCCTAACTTTACACAGGTGTATGGCAGAGCGGAGAGCTGGAGAAAGAACAGCTCTGGATAGACTTTCATAATAAAGTTGATGATTGCTTGCTAGGACCACCCTGCATCCTAGAAACAAATGACCAGCTATTTAACTTAAAAAGTTAACTCTGGCAGCTCCCACTCAAACTGTTTTGCCTCAAGCTCTGTGCTATACATAGTTACATAGTTAGTCAGGTTGAAAAAAGACAAGTCCATCCAGTTCAACCAAAAAAATAAAAATAAAAAATAATAATGATAATGACAATGCCAGGGCTGGGGAAAGAACCGGATGCTAAATGGCAGGATTATGGCACAGCTACCCGGTCCACCATTTAGTGATGCCTGTGACAGGGAAGCCACATGGTCCATGTGGAGAATGGTCGAGAGTCACCATTGTGACCCTTGCAACCTCTAAAGCTCCACTAGTGCTAGCAAGTAAATGTAGGTGAAAATCGCTTGAACACAAGAGGTTCTCTCCAATCACCATTTTTGAGGAGTTAACTACCTTTCATTGCTCACCAAAGAGATGAACCAATAAGCCTAGCTTAACAAGTGTAAGCTCATATAAAAACACAAACATACCCATAAATATATTATATATACATTTTTATTTTAATTTTATTAAACAAGGCATATAAAAACAGTACTTACATTGGAGAGAAAGAAAAATATTCCTGTAACAAGTGTAAGAAGCTCTCCTGCTAGCCGTAGATAATCCGTTGTGGTCTTGTATGGGTAGGGTGGCTAACAAAAGAAAACATAGGCCTTTGTTAAGAGATAAGAATACAAGGAGAGAAAAAAAAAAAAAAAAAAAAAAAAGAGTGGTCAAAGTAGAGGAAAGGACAGGGCAAAGCAAAAGGCCTCATCCAGGGTATGCAGTTGAATCTTGGGTATCAGTTCACAAAAAAATGTCCTTGAACTGGAGTGAGCAATGCATGTACAGTTTGTACAAATATAGTTATGTCAAAATGTGTGTGTAAACGTAAGCCTTCCATAACAAGGTTACATGCAAACGTGATAATAGGTGCCTTAAAGTGTTTGTTACTCCAACACTTCATATTCCTGATATGTGCCATGTACTTGTTTTTAAAAAGTATCCTGTTCTCTTTTTATTTCTTCCTTTGTGTGAAATGCCTGGTAATCTAGCCAGTCCCTCTGCTTTCCTATTGCAAACTGACCCCGCTAGGAATGAGAGCACAGCCATTCCAGCACAGACTGCCTGTCCTCCAATGTCCTTGCTCCTCTTGCTGACATGCCGCCCCCCCCCCCCCCCACACACATATATATATATATATATATATATATATACATACATACATACATACATATACATACACACACACACACACACACACACACACACACATATATATATATATATATATATATATATATACACACATTCACACACAAAATGTTTTGCCTTGAATTTATATTTTAAACTGAATGGGTTGTTTTAACAGGTAAGAGTTCACATATACTTTAATAGGAAATGCTAAACCACTTCTTGGATAAAACACACACATCCATACTTCCTCAAACGAATGCATTTGGGTGAACAATTCTGAAATACATTACAGATCACACTTTACAGACAGGTTTTGAAGGTCTTTACATTACAACAAGTGTTAATGTGATGGTTTAATTTTTTTTACACTCACTTTGCCCTCCATTGGCCTGTAATATGCTATTAACGTGAAGATGATCATGGCAATGAGATAGGAGATAACACTAATGTAGAATGTGACAGCACCAAATTTCCTCCATTTATCTCTCAGCAGTTCGTTGATGGGTTCAACTGCTAGCATTTCATGGCGGTTCTGCATGGGAGACAGACAAATATCTGACCGTTCTGCTTGGAGACATCTGCTCTGAAAATCATACCCACTTAAAACAAAGCAATTAATACAGATTTCTATGTTATTTATTACTAGGTACCATTTCTATATAAGTCCACCATATTCAGAACATTAACATAAATGTAAAGCAGGCCAGGCGTAGTAATTTGTTAGCTCTGCCATTTGCCCAATGAACTGTTGTGTGAGAAAGTATTAACTGGCCAAAATGAGCTCATGCTTAAATCAGTCCTTGTTTAATAGTGTTATTAGATCTCATAACAAGTGCCGGGTTATGTGGTGTATCCCATACACATGTCCTAGCCAACACAATTCTGAGGTGAATGGAGATCTGGTTGTATAAGGACTGTAGTCTTAAAAGTGAAGTTTCTGCTCAACCTCCCCTGCCCTCCCTCCTCTACCATTATTGGCAGGTTTTCTTTTCTGAGAGCGGGTATTTTTTCTGACAGGTATCCATTCCCACAATTGTAAAAGTTGATAACTCGTCCCCCCCAGCCTCCTAGGATATGTGACGTGTTCCAGTGTGTCTCATGCATGTGGAGTGAGGAGCCAGCCATGAAGTCACAGCAAGCTTCCCACAGTCAAGTTGGCAAAGCCAAGGATCTCAAGACTGGCAAAGAAACGGCCCGGGCGAAGACTGGGCTGGACTCCTGGGCTGGTAAGCATCTTTTTATTGAAAGTCAGTAGCTACAGTAATTGTAGCTGCTGATTTAATTTTTATTTGTTTTTGCAATGGCCATAGGCCCTCTAATTTTCTTACAGTGCAGCAAGTCAAATAACTCACCAGTCACTTGTGCTTACTCTGTTTCAGATCAGTATATATTCTTTTGCCATGAGTGATCCATTTCCTTGCCTGTGCTGCACTGTTATCAGTTATCAGTGTTCCCAGCTCGTTTTGTGAACTACAAACTACACTTCCCCTTATATTAGGAGAAAGGGAGGTGTTCTGTAGTCCAAAAACAAGTCCTGTCCTAGGGCGACAATGCTGGTCCTGCAGATACAGTACAATAAGAGTGGTCCACCCAGGACAGGAAGAGTGTTACTGGCAACAAAATAAAATGCAGCCACCTATTTAGTAAAGTGCAATATATATAATTTTGTTACTGGGTTTACATATGCTTTAACCACTTCAGCCCCGGACCATTTTGCTGGTCAAAGACCAGACCACTTTTTGCGATTCGGCGCTGCGTCATTTTAACTGACAATTGCGCGGTCGTGCGGCGTGGCTCCCAAACAAAATTGATGTCCTTTTTTTCCCACAAATAGAGCTTTCTTTTGGTGGTATTTCATCACCCCTGCGGTTTTAATTTTTTGCGCTATAAACAAAAATAGAGCGACAATTTTGAAAAAAATGCATTATTTTTTACTTTTTGTTATAATAAATATTCCCCAAAAAATATAAAAAAAAAAAAAACGTTTTTTCCCCTCAGTTTAGGCCAATACGTATTCTTCTACATATTCTTGGTAAAAAATAAATAAATAAAATCGCAATAAGCGATTACTGATTGGTTTGCGCAAAAGTTATAGCGTTTACAAAATAGGGGATAGTTTTATGGCATTTTTATAATTTTTTTTTTTTTACTAGTAATGGCAGCGATCAGCGATTTTTATTGTGACTGCGACATTATGGCGAACACATCGGACATTTTTGACACATTGTTGGGACCATTGTAATTTATACAGCAATCACTGCTATATAAATGCAGTGATTCCTGTGTAAAGGACACTGGCAGTTAAGGGGTTAACCAGTGGGTGGCAGTGTAGGGGTTAAGTGTTCCTAGGGGTGTGCTACTAACTGTTGGGGGCTGGGCTTTCATTTAGTGAACACTGATCTCTGCTCCAATCACATGGAGCAGAGATCAGCGTCACTAGTTGCTAGGCAGAACGGTGAGATGCTGTTTACAACGGCATCTCTCCGTTTAGCCGCCCCGTGAGACGATCGGGGGTATGCCCACGGCGATTGAGTCCGCGGGACCCGCGACCGGACTCACAGGGGTCCCGATGGCAGGGCGGCATTAGAGATTGGACGTACCTGTACGCCAATATGCCTGCCCGTGCCATTCTGCCAACGTACATCGGCGTGCGCTGGTCGGGATCCGGTTAAAGTGGACCTTTCACCCCATTTACTAAAAAACACAAAATATAAATCGTCCAACAATGGTTTCTTTATATAAAAAAATAAAAATAAAAAAAATAGGATTTTTGTACTCACCGTAAAATCCTTTTCTCTGAGGTTCATTGACAGACAGCACCTTAATCTTGACCTTAGGGTTATATCACCACCTTTAGGAGAGGACTAGGCAGAACACAACAAAAAACAAGCACAGGAGGCGGTCCTACTGGCTATAACCCCTCAACTCTGCTCCCAGCAGCTCAGTTCATCAAAAAGCAGTACAAACATAAATAAGAGGGGTGGGTGCTTTGTGCGTCAATGAAACTCAGAGAAAACTATTTTATGGCGAGTATAAAAATCCTATTTTCTCTTTCATTCATTGACGGACACAGCACCTTAATCTTGACCTTAGGGACGTCCCCAAGCAGTGCCAAAAACGAGGGATGGGCACACAAAGAAAATAAACGCTACCCATAACAAAAAACTCCCCAGAGGAGTCGCAAGTCGGAATGTATAGAGCTGACAGAGCCAGCATGCGCCGCTCTGCCCACTGTAGGATGTGAGAGATGTCCAGCGCCGCCGCTGAGCTCCTTGTCCCTCCCTGATGATTGACATACACCACCGCAACAGCGCTGTCCGACTGGATCCTGACCGGACGCCCCTGCAGCGTCTGCGACCATGTGGAGAGGAACCGCCTGATCGCCCAAAGGATTCCTGCCTCCAGCGACTCTGGGCCGACTGGATGCCCTAATTTCCCCCCCCCCCCCCCCGACAGCCGGTCAGGCTGGCGTCTGTCGTGATCACTGTCCAATGAAGAGGAAGGAACGATTTCCTGGACCGAAGGACCGGAGACCTCAGCCACCAGAGAAGCGAAGCCCTGGTTAGCTGGCTCACCCGGATTTGACAATCCAGGGATGTCAGAGATTTGTCCCATTTGGATAGGATCGCTTTCTGCAAGACTTGAGTGTGGAATTGAGCATACGGTACTGCCTTGAAAGTGGCTACCATGAGGCGCAGGAACCTCTGGTGTCTGATGCATATGGGGACATGCAAGTATGCATCCTTGCTGTCCGAAGCCAAGAAATCCCCTTGATGAAGTGCAGCGACCACGGAACGAACAGATTCCACCCTGAATCTCCGAACCTTCACAAAACAATTGAGGGCCTTGAGATCCAGGACCAGACGGACTCCTTCCTTCTTCAGGATTACAAGCAGATTGGAGTAGAATCCCTAAAACCTTTCCGACATCGGTACAGGCACTATCAACCCGAGCCGGAAGGAGATGCTGGTTGGAGGGAAAAAAATCCATCTGGCAAACAAGAAAAACTTGAACCTTCATGCGGCAGCTGATTTGTTCACAGGTATGTTTGGCTTGCGATACCAGGGAAGCTTTTGTCCCTCAGGGGGCCCCTTATCGGACTGGGAACCCTTACCTGCTCACCCGGGAGTATGAAAAAGCCGATTCTGAGCGGAAAAAGAGGGCCCCTGCCTACAGCATGGCTCCTTACCCTTTCTGGACTGTGGGAGCAAAGTACTCTTTCCCTTAGTAACATTCTTTATAATGTCATCCAGCGATGCGCCAAACAGCCTCTCACCTTGGAAGGGCAAATCCGCCAGCGCTCTCTTAGATACTTGGTCCGCAGACCAACACTTGAGCCAAATTAGGCGACGCAGCACTACTGCTGATAGAGAGAGAGAGAGAGAGAGACTCCCTAATCGACCTCCCAGGGAATGCTCAGCTGCTCCATCCTGAATAAACAGGTGGAAACATACTTACCCCTCCTGCAGGGACTACTGGACGCACTCCAGACAGACAGACCCATCACCAGAGCAGTACGGGGTTACTGTTGGCCACAGCACACTGCGACTCAGACAGCAGTAGCCCGGTCATATAGCTCACTGGCCGCCCATGGACCAGATTGGGGCCTGTCGCGGCCGACGCGGAGCCAAGGTCTGCATGCGCTCGATGGCCAGGCTGGGGAGACTACCAGGATCTATATTATTCAGCCTGTCACCCAGCCCGGGTGTTGATTGAAGATCACAGGAAGCAAAAAAAAAATGTTTTTATTTTAAAGACCACTGTTCCCCACAGGGAGCCAGGTTCTTCTTCTAGACTAGGCAAAAAAGAAAAACTGATCTGCTGGGAGCAGAGTGAGGGGTTATAGCCAGTAGGACCGCCCCCCTGGGCGGTACCGTGCTTGTTTTTTGTGGTGTTCTGCCTAGTACTCTCCTAAAGGTGGCGATATAACCCTAAGGTCAAGATTAAAGTGCTGTGTCCATCAATGAACGAAAGAGAAATTTTCTTAGCTTTTCACTTCCTGATTTCCCTGAAGATGGTGGTGGTGATGAAATAGCCCCGGATGCCCACTAGGAAGGCAACGTCATTATTGCTTCCAGGGAGATCTTGTAAATAAGCTGCAAAATCTTGTAGTACTGCACTACAGTGCACACACAAGCGTCCAAAATTGTCAAAATTATACTCGCTTGCTGGTTAAAAAATAAATAAAAAAAGACCACCACCCTTTCCCTTTTACTGATCTTGCAAGATTTCAGGAGAAGGCTCCCCCCACCCCCCTTGCCAACAGATGAATATAACAGTGTACATCATGCCTCATCTATACATGCACAAGATGAGTGCATAACGTCATACGCTACATGTCGCGTATTATAACGTATAAAGTATGAGCACACTTGTCATGTAAATGTTAAAAATGGTGGCATGGGGGGCAGCATGAAAACTGGTGGAAGTGAAGCAAAAAAAGGACATCGTTAAGTATGCTTACTTAGGTACAAAATTTAATTTTTTTATTGGCAGTTTATAGAGGGGGGTGGGGATTAGTGGGGAGGTCCTCTTTAATGATTACAGTGTTAAATACCCTTTTCAGATTATTGGAAGATATCAAAATGAAAAACTTAGTACATTTTCGTAAAAGTGCTGTCTTCTTTACAGTTTCTGACATTAAAAAGACAGATACCTATTGACAAAACTGGGCAGAAAAGTTCATAGGCTAAATCCTGAGTATAAACACAAATTGACTGTTCTTACCTCCACTTTGCTGTTATAAACCAAGATTTCCAGCACTGACACTTCTTCACCACAAGTGTCTAGGGAAGACAAATCATACAGAGAGGAGTAAACGGGGCCATAGGCCCAGTCCCGAAACTTACGCGACAAATGCCTGGCTTCTTCATCCTTTATCTCTAGGCGGATTATGTGTTGAAATATCTAGAAGGGACAAAGCAAGTCAATCAAGGTCTAAATTATGTCAAATTCAGTCAAAGAAAAATTAGGACACATGTTAAGAGTATTATAATCGCCACGTGTTGGCTGAATGACAATGAAAAAAGCATGTGGTTAAAGAATACAGTTGCAAGAAAAAAAAAAAAATGTAATCCCCTTGGAATTAACTGGTTTCCTGTAGTATATTGCCATAAAATGTCATCTGATCCTCATCTAAGTCACAATAGACAAAACACAATGCAATTACCCACTTGCTGACCAAGGTATAGCCAAAAAGATGGGCACAGCAATGGTGCTCCAGTTCTGGGAGAGCGTCCATGGATGTCCTCCCAGAACCTCGTCTCCTGGGGTACGCTCTGACTGCTGTGTTCTTTGGACACAGCTGATCACAGATTGGGGTAAAGGGCCAATCACAGCAGCTCTTTACCATGTGATCATCTGCATCCAATCACAGCGTATCACATGTCAGACTTGCTGGTTATTGACCCTGCTTGTCTCATACGCTGTGTAAAGAAAGGACAGCCGATAACCGGCAAAGTCAGCACATTGTTGACACTGATAATTAGTGCAGCCTCATCAACGCATTATCAGAGAAGAAGAAAAATTACAAATTTTCAAAATTTTACAACAAAGAAAAACTTTTTTTTTCTAAAAGTTTGTCTTTTTTGGTTTAGCAAAAAAAAAAAAAAAAAAAAAAAAAAAAAAAAAGCAGTGGTGATTAAATACCACCAAAACAAAGCTCCATCTTTAACCGCTTGCTGACCGGCTCCTGTACTTTTAAGGCAAAATAGCACAGCTGGGCAAAGCAACGTAACCATAAGTTACTTTGAATTTCCCGCCATGCATGGGCGCAAGCCTGTCGCGGATGCCCGCGATCGTGTCACGGAGCTGAAGAACGGGGAGAGGTCGATGTAAACACAGCATCTCCGCATTCTGCCTAGTGACAGGACACTAATCTTCTCCCTGTCATCGGGAGCAGCGATCAGTGTTGTCACTGCTAGCCCATCCCCCAGACAGTTCGAATCACTCCCCAGGACATCCTAGTGGTTAACCCCTTCACTGTCAGTGACATTTTTACAGTAATCAATGCAATTTTATAGCAGTGATCGCTGTATTAATCCCAATGGTTCCAAAAAGGTGTCAAAATTGTCCGATGTGTCCGTCATAATGTCGCTGTCCCGATAAAAAAAAAAAAAAAAAAAAGCCATAAATCCCCTATTTTGTAGACGCTACAAGTTTTGCGCAAACCACACTCTTATTGCGATTTTTTTTTAACCAAAAATATGTCAAAGAATACGTATCGCCCCTAAACTGAGGAAGAAACATTATAATATATATATATATATATATATATATATATATATATATATATATATATATATATATATATATATATATATGGGATATAGCCCATATAGGCAATGTTGTCCCCTTTAGGAGCTGCCAGGGGGCGCGAGACCCGATACCAAGTAGGAACAGTGATATGTCTCCTCCCACTGTGTTCCCACACTAACTAGGGAACACAGTTAACCCCTTCCCTACCAGTGACATTTACACAGTAATCAGTGCATTTTTATAGCTCTGATTGCTGTATAAACGTCAATGGTCACAAAATGTGTCAAAAGTATCCGATTTGTCCGCCGCAATGTCGCAGTACTGCTAAAAATCACAGATCACCACCATTACTAGTAATAAATAAATAAAAATGCCATAAATCTTTCCCATAGTTTGTAGACGCATTAACTTTTGCGCAGAACAGTCAATATAGAGCTTTTTTTTTTACTAAAAATATGTAGAATAAATATATATATATATATATATATATATATATATATATATATATATATATATATATATATATATATATAGGCCTAAACTGATTAGTTTTTTTTAAAAACATTTTTGGGGATATTATAGCAAAAGGTTAAAAAAAAATTATTTTAAAATGGTCGCTCTTTTTTTGTTTATAGCTCAACAAATAAAAAACGCAGGAGGTGATCAAACCACCACCAAAAAAAAAAAAAAAAAAGCTCTATTTGTGGGGATAGAAAAAGGATACAAATTTCATTTGGGTACAGCATTGCATGACCGCGCAATTGTCAGTTAAAGTGGCACAGTGTGTATACTGTTTGAAGGGATGCTAGCATAGGCACTGTATTATATAGGTATTGGTTCACATGTCATCTACCAGCCTCTGTGTTCTGGGGGGAGCCTTAAGGTTATATGTGGCCCACCCGATAACACCACTAATAACACACTCATTGGACATAGAGGGGATGTGTATTCAGAGTCTACAGGAACTCCAGAGTGTTTGACACCTTAGATCGTGCCCTACATCACACTTCATGCATACCTCTGACCCCCATACTGAGATGGCCAAGCTACTTTCACAGCTTGCCCTTGCAGGATTCTCTGAGGGTGCCCAACAGGTCCTTAAGCAGACAGCCACTGGCATTGGGCAACAGCACATACATTTATTGTGGAAGAACATGCCATCCATGGATTCTGAATGATTCCAAGGGATGGCGTTACTTGGCCTCATTGGTTCCGATAGTGGTGATTCTCGGGGACAGTGAGGAACGTCACTTGCTCAAGGCTAGTGTTCATCCTGGATGCCCCCTCAAACACCGTTATGCTGGGTCATTGTTTCTGGAAAAGAACATGACCTGGGCATGGTTCCCCTCAGGAGCCTAAGGGGGTATTGACATGATGAAAAGGCAAAATAATTGCTTGGGAGCCCCCTGGGTAACATGGGGGGGGGGGGGTTGGTTTCAATGCTGGATCATGGATTAATCCTGGATTAGGGATATTGCTATGTTTGTTGTACTGATTTTGCTTGTGGTATTACTCTTATATGCCTGTTTCAAGTTTATTATGTGCATGATTTCCCAAGGTACTTGACCTTCCAACCCAGCTGCAGCTAATAGAATATATCTTAACTTTTATTATGGTCACCGGGAGGAGTATGTCACAATGAGAAGCAGTAAGTCATGTTCATGATTTGATTTCATGACTTAAAGAGGGGATTGTTGTGATATGGCTGAACCGAAGTGACTCCATCTTTAGAAGTTCATATAAGATTAACTTGGGTTAACCTGGTAGTTTAAACTCTGTATTTACAGACTGTAGCAGTTTTCCTATAAAACATACATATAAGAAAATATAGCTTGCATAAGCAGTTTTATTCCGTACTGTCTAAAAGAAATTGTGTCTCAATATGTCTGGGCCACAGGAATCATGACTATGAGTCATGAAAGCAGATGGCATAATTAATGATATGTAATGTACACCTCTGTATTAACCACACCCATGTTCTATGCAATGATTGGCTAATAATAGCGCATATAAGTTGTAGACCCGCCTAGAATTAAACCAGATAATCTCTGAACATCTTTTCTTGTGTTCAGTAATAAGCTGTCTCATTAGTGCTGCAGTGCGGAGCGGGTTTTGTAAGTGTGGTAATTGCCATAATTATACCTAGCTGGTCTTTGTCAGGTATATAGAAATAAAATTTTAACCACAACAGTGCCAAATTGTAAAAAGTGCTTTGGTCAGGAAGGGGATAAAATCTTCCGGGGCTGAAGCGGTAAACCTCATCCCGTCAGCGCCACTTCCTAGACCCACAACTTGCTTCGTCTGGCACCATCGTAGTCGCTCCACGTGCAACCTGCATGGAGGACAGCACCATTTCAACCCTGCTTCTCTCCCCTACTCCCTCTACAGGACTGGACCTCTCTCCAGGGACAACAGCTGCCTTCCACATGGACAAGGCTGGGCCGTCAGAATACTCAAGCCATCTGGAAGAAGACCTCCATGCTATGCTGCAGGCTCTTCCCACTAAGTCGGACATTGAAGCCCTTATTCTTCGCATAGAGGAGGCACATAGCCATGACATGCAAAAAGTGAAGGCGGAGGTGCACTGCCTCTCGGCCCAAATTGACTCTAGTCAGGCCTCTCTTTCTCCTCCGTGGAACACAGGGTGTTTGCCTTGGAGTGATCCAAGCCCTCCCATGCTGCCACAGCTGTGGACATGTAGCTCAACCTGGAGGATTTGGAGGACAAGTTGTTGAGATGGCTACGGGGCCTGCCAGAGGCTACTGGAGCAGAAGACCTGGCAGCGATGGTTAATGCAATCTTTCACAAATTACTGGAAACCCTACCGTCATCAACGGAATTTGACCCGGGTCCATAGGCAATGTGGAATTTGACGGAGTCACTGTCAAAATACTTCCAGACCGCTCAAGAGCAACACTGCAGAGGAGAGCCCTACTACGAACTGTCCTGGACCTGGTCAGGCGACACGATTGCACCTACAGATGGGGATATCCATTGGCTGTCATGTTCCGAAAAGCCCCTGAATCCTTTACCCTATGCTCCCCGGCAGATCTACCTGCTTTCTTTGCCTTCCTGGCTGCGTATCCCGTGCAGGTGCAAAATTGGCTCCAGATAATCCCTCGACTGTCAGGTCGCTCAGGACTCTACACGAACCGGAACAACCAGCCTGCCCGCCGAGATCCAGATGGAGATCCCAGGCACCCTCCATGGAAGAGTCACGTGAGTCCTGAATGTCCTTTCCTGCTCCATTTTATTCCACCAGACAGGTTGCCTGTTTACGCCCCCCCCCCAGTTATTTGATGTTACCCCCTTTGCCTAACATGTCTGCAGATGTTGAGAGACTCCCCCCACTGAACTGCTTAGTGACACTGTTGTATTTCTCAGCCTGCAGAACAATCAGATCCACCACCTCCAAAGCTCCAGGGTCTCTCCCTGATTAACTCAGTGCTTGCTTCACCTCATAAGATTAACCACAAACATTTGCAGGGGCTTTGCGCCCTAATGTTTTTTCACGTATGTTGTGGCAGAGGTCCCTGCCACTGATTCCTCGTGGCCAGGAGCTCTGTGATAATCATCTTGCATGACCGATTATGAGAGTGTGACCATACTTATAAATGTTTTCTTCCCGATGCTTGCATAATCAGAGGCCCCCCATTCCTTGTTTTTTTTCCTTGCAGGGTAGCTAAACAATGTATGTTTCCCCGATAGCAGGTTTCTAGTATAGGAAATAGCTGGATGATAACACAGGATTTTTATATCCTCAGGGTCTTAGAGCCTCAATGTTTATCTCTCCGATGCTGTACACCCATTATGTTTGAGCTATGTATGCTGATGGCCCTCAGCGCGTATATGCCCTGGTGCAGACGCCTCTTTACTTACACCGAGGGTGTTCCCGCAATGCTAATGGGGGGGGGGGGGGGCAGGGGTCTGGTTAACTCCCAACTCCCCGGGGGGCTGCGGAGATATATCCTATTTTTTTAAAGGACTTTGGGCCTTAATGTTTCCAAGCGGTTTCCAATGTTTTCCACTGCGTCCCGCAGTGTTGAGAGAAACGTCTGCGAGAGGCCTGTACTTGAGCAACAGCTGCTATCAACGTCATTATCTTGCCTTCTTCTGCAGGGCCCCCCCACGGAAAGGTGGTGGGGCCTGATCCCAAGGGCTAGACGGGAGTGCGGTATGGGAGGGTCCTCATTTGCTCCGGTGGATTCTGCACCCTCCGCTCTCAGGCAACTCCTGCTAGCAAGTGGCCCTATACCTCGATATCTAGGGTAGGGACCAGAGGTATCTGTAAATCATAGGGGGATTTCTCGTTTCCTATGGTTATCATTCATTTCAACCTGTGTATTCTATGTAACGCTTGTTTTCTACTCACACATGCCAGTTTTACCTGTTCCTGTGTAATTCACATTTTCTCACTATAGTCAGGGTGGCCAGCAAGTCCCCTCCGGGCTATTTCTAACCACATTCCCTAATAGGCCTGCGCTTGAACGCGAGTTTAGAACTGGAGAGCGTGTTAGCATTATTTTGCTACCATTTTAGTTTTGTAGTTTTCTTTTCTCCTTCTCAGGTTGCTCCTCTTAGCAGTGACCTGCTCTCTTGACTTCTCTCAGGGACCACCATTTTCAGGGGCATTTCTCCTCTCCTGTACTTTTATCCCTACACTCTCTCCTGCCTCTCGGGCTCCTCTGCCTCTCTCCTCTTTTTCTTTCGCTCTCCCTTTCTTTCATCTCTCCTCCCCTTCTCCTCTTTTTCTTTCGCTCTCCCTTTCTTTCATCTCTCCTCCCCTTCTCCTCTTTTTCTTTCGCTCTCCCTTTCTTACATCTCTCCTCCCCTTCTCGCCCTTCCTCTCCTTCCCTTCCCCCTTTTTACCTAGGGGCTATGGAGGTGCTGAATGTGCTCTCGCTAAATGCAGAGGACCGTAATGTCCCTAAAGAGAGACGCATGTTACTGCAAGACTTGCGTCGCCCTGAGACAGAGATGCTGCTTTCATTCAGGAAACTCATTTTAGAGAGCTACCTGTTCTGAAAAATGAATTCTTTACGGTGGTATATTATTCCACCAACGCGGCCACTAAGTCACGTGGCGTATCTATACTAATTTCAAGAGCTGTACCATGGAGTTGTGTGGACATAAAAGCAGATCCAGGACGACAATTCTTGTTTCTCAGGGGCGCGGTTGGCGACTTCAAGGTTACTCTGGCGAACATCTATGCTCCCAATACCCACCAAGACCTTTTTAATCAACAAGACCCTAGACTCACTGCTCAAGTTTCCAAGAGGCCAACTAATACTTGTGGGCGACTTCAATGCCCCTTTGATCCCTTCTGAGGACACTTCTTCAGGATGCTCCTCGTTACCTCCTGGCCCTGGGAAACGAATTGCGTGATCTCTGCACAAGGCACAACTAATAGATGCTTTGCGTCTCCTTCACCCCTCTGAAAAAGATTACACTTTCTACTCCTCGCCTCACAAACAATACTCTAGGATTGACTATTTCCTAATCCCCCACTCCCAACTACATTCAGTCCGAGGCGCCTCCATCTGATTTATCACGTGGTTGGACCACGCCCCGATCTTACTGTCCTATGCAGTGTCCGATATCTCCAACTCTAGAACAAGAACCTGGAGGTTGAACGAAAGCCTCCTACAAGATGAAGTAGTGCTCAAAGATGTTACCAGAGAACTTGACTGTTACTGTCAGATTAATGACACACTAGATAGTGACCACGGCATTGTGTGGGAAGCACACAAAGCGGTAATCCGCAGAGTGCTCATTAAACACGGGTCACGCATCAAAAAACAACGCACTTCGCAGCTGACCTCCCTTCTCAGCGAATTAAGTACGCTGGAAGCCCGACATAACACCACCCTCCCCCCCCCCCCCCCCCTTCACCATCTTTAAAGACAGAACTCTTTATTAAAAAAATAAAAAAAAAATAAAAAAAAAATCACTGACCTGTTGCATTTCAAAGCCAAAGTGGCAATACAGGTTTGCTGGAAGATATCTTATGAATCCAGCAACAAATGCGGTAAGCTCCTGGCCAGATCACTGAGAGAACAGATGCTTGCGAACTACATACCACACAATGTCACCCTCAGAGAGTTACACTACCCAAACACATAGCGAGAGAATTTCAAGGGTTCTATGCATCTCTATATAACCTTCAGAAGGACTCATAGAAACAAGTGGCAGACTACTTAGCCAACTCTCAAATGCCAAAATTACCTTCTGAGATATGCAGACTACTGGATGAACCTATTACATTCGATGAGATTCTATACGCGATAGGAACCACTAAATTAGGGAAAGCTCCAGGTCCAGATGGGCTTACCATTCAATACTACAAAACCCTGCTGCCATGCCTCTGTAAATTCATGCACAAATTTTTTAATGCCCTAGGATCCAATACAACATTCCCACATGACACTCTTTCAGCACACATAGCAGTAATTCCCAAAGAAGCTAAAGATCCTGCCTCTTCCGGAAGTTACTGGCCGATCTCATTGGATCACGTTGGCTTTGTTCTGACTCATGAGGCCAGGGACAACATGATCAAAGTCCCGAACCTGCTACATGTGGTCAATAGGAACTGTACTCCCTGCATGTTCCTGAGTACGCACGCAGAGAAGGCCTTTTACAGGGTGGACTGGCAATTCGTGTCTTCTGTCCTAAGATATACGGAGTTCGGCAACGCTATTTTTAACTTGAGAACTACACTTTACTTGGATGTTTCGGCTCGAGTTAGAGCTAACAGAGTCCTGTCAGAAGCCTTCACGATCACGTCTGGGACGCGATAGGGATATCCAGTGTTGCCACTCCTCTTCGCCCTGTCACTGGAACCCTTCCTGTGTACTTTATGCTTATATGCGGACATAACGGGATGGTGATCAGTGACACTCAGAAGGTCTCTGCGTACGCGGGCGACATGCTGTTCTCGCTCACAGACCCTGCAATCGTGCTCCCCAATCTTCTCCGCGAATTTCAAAAGTACGGATCCATGTCGAACTTGAAGATTAGCTTCACCAAATCCGAAGTGATGGGAGTGGGTATAACACAGACCCATCTTGAACACCTCCAGTCTAGTTTTAAATTTAAAATGGACAAAACTAGCTCTGAAATATCTAGGAACATCTCCCTAAATTGTCCCAAATTTTGGCCCTGAACTTCTCACCACTGCTGAAAACCATTTGGGAACTGCTTAACACAGGCCTATATTCATGGTTCGGCAGATGTAATATTCTCAAGATGAGCATTCTTTCCAAATTCCTGTACCTCCTCCAAGCCCTGCCGATCCATATACCCTCTAACTACTTTAACTAAGTACAGGCCTTGTTCTCCGACTTTATCTGGGCACATAAATGACCAAGACTGAACAGACGACAGCTTTCCCTACCCAAATCATACGGAGGCAACTCCCTTAACCAGAGTTATTGACTGGAATTGCCACCAGGCTACTAAAGTGTGACCCCACCTGGAACAATCCCAGTGCACCATACCACTAGACAGAGCACCATGGTGTACCCAATCGCTGCCACACACTATGAAAAACCACCCTTTGGTGGGTCTAACTAGTCTGATTTTCTCATCCCTTTTCACCTGAACCTCTTACATCAGCCCGTTTCCCACTTTACCTGATACCTGGAAACCCACTATTTTCCCCAGGATCTCAGGATCCTGCCTTTCTTTGCCTGATGAATACTGCTCATTTCCAAGCATCTCATTTCCATACTCACAGTAGATGGCCATCTCTATCTGAGCTCACAAACCCAGACAGTTTGTTTAGTTTGGACCACTGGAGGACCCTTTAAATTAACCATTTCTTTGAGACTTTACCTCTCGTGGGCAGCTTCTGCCAAACCCTTACCACTCTCAACAATTTCTGTTCAGAAAAGGGCACCATGGCGCACACCCTCTTGGCCACCTATCAATTCTTGATAGCTACCAACTGCGATGTCTCAGTACATGGGAGAAGGATCTACAGCTTACACTTACCTCACACCAAAAAGGAAAAATTCTCCACTTCACTAATAAATCCTTCATATGTACGAGGATACAGGAAACAAATTTTAAAATTGTCACCAGATGATACAATACTCCCACAAAACTACAAAAGTTCTTCCCCTCATCCTCGGACCGCTGCTGGAGGTGCCACAAGGACCGGGGAACACTTTTACACATCTTCTGGCCCTGTCCCAAGCTGGCGCAGTTCTGGAAGACAATCCAGCACACAGGCATTCTTCCTGCTTCACGCCTCAAACATTCCGATCAAAACCTATAAGATAAATAATCCGCCATCTTCTCGACGCGCCCAAGGCGTGCATTCCTCTATGCTGGAAATCCACACAACAAACCATCCATAGGCCCGCGGTTCAAAAAAGTGGAGGAAATCAGTAAAATTGAGGCTCTTACCCTCACGGCCCACCATCAAAGTGAACGCTACAATAAGACGTGGATAGTTTGGAACATTTGCCTTCTCTGATGAGGGATGTGACCTCTTTGAAAGCAACACTGTAGACTAATGCAACCCTAGTATGGCCATGAGTGACGTCAGTGGCCAACTGCCCACCTACCCTTCCTGCTTGTACTGTAACCCGGGAGAAGCACATTCATTAATGCCCCCCAGGAAAGCCCCCCACCCCTTCTCCCCCAACCTTTCCCCCCTTCTTGTCTTCATGGTTTATACGATTTTCTTTTTTCTATTGCGATTTCTATTGTATATTCTCTATAGATCTATATTTTTCCACTGTTCAGTGAAAGAAAAATTACTACTTTACAAAGTTTTCTGGCAGAAACTAAGGGAAAAAAAAATGTATTTTCACATTTTTCATTTGTTTAGCAAAAAATTTAAAAACCAGCGGTGATTGATCTTTTTGTGTGAAATAAATTATAAAAATGTTATTTGTGTACAGTGTTGCATGACTGCGCAATTGTCATGCAAAGTGTGAAAGCGCTGAAAGCTGAAAATTGGCCTGGGCAGGAAGAGGGTAAAAGTGCCCCATATTGAAGCAGTTAACTATAAATGATGTGCAGCAGCCCAGTTATGACTGTCTGCAATTAATATGGCTTAACTTATTTTTTTTTAAATGACTTCTGTTTCGGGGGGGGCGTGGCCAGCACGTAGCGGAATGGACGCCTGACTTGAGAGCTCTGCTCCAGCATAGGGGAAAAGCACATTCCGAGGCAGCGAATATCACCCTAATCTACAGGATCGCAGAGCTAAACCTCCGCTCGATCTCCGAGGATGACCCGCAAACGAAGCAACGCTTCACAACCGAGGAAACTTCAGGGTTTCTTTACCACCATAGGCCGCGACGTCCAAGATGGCGCCGGCGGCGAATCCCCGTCCCCCCGCTGGCAGATCACCTCCGGAGACGCTGAGCCCGGGCTCGGACAGAGACTCACAGCGGCACTCTCCTGCAGCCTCAACTCCTCTTTCCAGTAGCCCAGCTAAAATCGAGACCCCGTTTGACGGCGGATCCATCGGATGATAAGGTCAGTGCACAGCAGGGCTCTTTGGATGACACGAGGGAACTGGCTGACACCATTAACTCCTTCCTTACTACAAATCAGCCTATCTCAGACACTACCTTAAAAGATATGTTAATTTCCCTCCGCGGTTCATTACATTCAGATTTAAATGGAGTGTGAGAGAAATTTCAAATCAGAAGTGCATGAATTGGGAGGAAGGGTTGACCACGTGGAAAAAAAGATGGGCGAATATGCGTCCTCTTATAACAATTTGGTAGACTCTCACAATGAACAGGCAGATGAAGTGACCTGGCTTAAATCTAAACTCGCCGACCTCGAGGACAGATCTCGCAGGAACAATGTTAAACTAAGAGGAGTGCCTGAAAATGTCCTCCCTGCCCACCTTCATCAATATGCCAGGGATCTCATACTAGCATTTTTACCGTCAACATCAGATACCGAACTGGTTATTGACCGGATTCATCGTCTGCCTAAACCATCCCATCTCCCAGACAACACCCCCAGGGATGTTTTGATGAGGGTGCATTTCTATCATGTAAAAGAACGCCTCATGGCGGCTTATCGCAAAAATTCCAACCTTCCAGCGCAATATTCCACCATCCAGCTGTTTGCGGATCTTTCGCAGTATACCATGCAAAAACGCAAATCTCTCTTGTCAATCACTAAGGCACTTAGGAACCATAACATCCTGTATAGATGGGGGTATCCAACCAAGCTTATTATTACAAGAGAAGGCAAGGCTTCGGTAATCTCCACCTTAGCCGAAGGCTTGGCACTACTTCGCACGTGGGATATCCTTCCGGTCCCAGATACTACTCCTGCTGCCTCGGAGTTGAACATTAGTGATGAATGGCAAGTGGTATCTCGCAAGAGACATTCCAAGAAATCTGACAAATAATTGCCTCGACCATACCAATTGTCTTAGTCTAATAAGTTGATTGACAAGATCCCTTTTGCTTTGGAGCTCTCAGCCCGTGAGTCTCCCTGTTACAAATGTGCAGTTCACCTGCCACCAGATTCCGGACGGAATCTACCTTTTTATTTCTTTGCCACTTGATTATTGGCTCTCTTTTGACTTTTATTTCTCTAATGTTTATTCTTTATGTTTTTTCACTCCACCCCTCGGAGATGGATGAGGACGATTTCCTAAGAGCATGGTCTACTCTGCATCCACATTCCCACCCAGCCGACCTGGGACTTCCTGGAGCAAGTATGGATTCCTTAAGGCAGTGGTCCCCAACCTTTTTGGCACTGGGGACCGGCTGCGTGGAAGAAAATTGTGCCAAGGCCCGGCGAGGGACTGGGGGTGATGTACGCACACACGTGGGGGGGGGGGGGGGGGTTAAGCGAATTTTGCTGGCAATTTATCGGGCAATAGCTGGTGTTCAGCTGTTGGTACTTCAATCATCATGGCACCATGGTTGGTATGGTGTCAGAATGATTGAAGCGCATTATTTCTTATATTACATTGTAATATGAATTAAATAGTTCAACTCGCCATAATGCAGAATCAGTGGGAGCCCTGAGTGTGTCACTTTCCATGTCGCCTGCCACCAGATGAGAAATGCCACTTGCCACATCACCTGCCTCTGCCACCAGATGAGGAATGCCACTTGCCACGTCACCTGCCTGGGCCACCAGATGGGGAATGCCACTTGCCATGCTTGCCTGCCACCAGTTGAGGAATGCCACTTGCCACGCTGCCTGCCACCAGTTGAGGAATGCCACTTGCCACACTGCCTGCCACCAGTTGAGGAATGCCACTTGCCACATCACCTGCCTGTCCCCAGTTAAGGAATGCCACTTGCCACAGCACCCACCAGTGCCACCAGATGAGGATTGTCACTGCATAGGTGACACTGGTTCAGTGGTCTTTCTTAAATGAGGGCAGGAGAGCAGAGGTGCGGGGTGGGCAGTGAGAGATGATGTCATCTCTCTGCTCCCCGCCGCACCTCCGACATTCTCTATGCTGTGAGGGCAGAAGACCGGGGATGCTAGGCGGGCGGAGAGAGATGTCATCTCTGCTCACCAGCCCGCTTCTCTTATTCGCCCGCCCACTTTCCTCTCTGATCCACCGGTGCCTTACAGCCTGCCACGGCCCGGCTGCAAAGACGATACGGCCCGGTAGTGGGCCGCGGACCGGGGGTTGATGACCCCTGCCTTAAGGTACTCTGTTCGACAATTTTTTTATGTTGACCCATGTCAATTACAATAACTTTAATGTTCGGGGCCTGAACCACCCCGCCAAGCGTGCCTCGCTATGGAAAGAAGCTCTGAAGCCAAGATCCGATGTACTGTGTGTTCAGGAGTCACACTGGGCATCTTCCTGTGAACCCATTTTCAAACATCATAGATTCCCACATATCTTCCGGGCCTCCTTTTCCACAAAAAGGAAAGGAGTTTTAATTGCTATAAAAGACTCGGTAATTTTCTCGCTGCAGGAGACATACGCTGACCCTGAAGGGCGTTACCTGATTATAGTGGGCACCTTCAACCATAGACTTTCCACAATAGTTAACGTGTATGCACCTAACACCCATCAACTGAGATTCTTGAAAAAACTCCTTCACAAAATCGACCTACTTAAAAAAGGTGACTTGATAGTCTGCGGAGATTTCAATGTCTCACCTGACTCTAAAATTGACACAACTTCGACTTCGAAACGCCCTTTACCTACTTTACAGCCTCTACTCCACACTGAAGAACTATATGATGTTTGCCGCTGCCAACACTCTAATGAAAGGGACTATTCCTACCATTCTTCTAGACACAACTCGTACTCCCGGATTGATTTAATCCTGACTGATAAACTACTTCTACAAAGAATATCATCATCATCGATCATCCACGACATTACCTGGTCAGATCACGCTCCCGTGTCCATCACAGTGGACGGGAAACGCCCTACGACGTTTGCAAGTGTCTGGCGTGCCAACTCTCACCTTCTGCAACAACCACAGCATGTCGCTTACATAACTAAGCAACTACAAGAATATTTTGCTTTTAATAACAACTCAGTGTCTAATCCCTTCACTATGTGGTTTGCCCATAAGGCTTATATAAGGGGCATTTTAATTCAACTGAGCTCACGGGTTAAAAGGCAGAGGACACAAAAGATGGATTCCCTTTTATCTGATATCAAGCAACTAGAGACCCAAAATAAAGCTAGTAAGGACTCTAAAACAATGAATACATTGAACAAACTTCGTTCGGATCTCAGGCTCCTATTGCTAGAGCAATATGACAAACATGTCCAATACTTGAAATTGTCACACTACTCGTCCGGCAATAGGGCTGGTAACTTACTGGCCTGGAGATTAAAAGAGCACAAAACTAAATCCAACATGCCCTTTCTAATCTGCAAAAAAGATAATAGTAAATTGTATAACCCCATGGACATTGCGAATTCTTTTGCAGATTACTACTCCTCCTTATATAATCTTAAAAATGACCCAACCACCCCACAGCCCACCGAGATTGACATCCAACAATTTTTTGCTGATATCTCCCTTCCCACCCTGACACAAGATCAATTAGAAGTCCTCAACTCGCCCATCACGGAGCCTGAGATTCGACAGGTCGCTAGGACCCTCCCAAGCGGGAAATCCCCAGGCCCTGATGGCCTTCCAAATTGTTATTATAAAATCTTTTCTCAAACACTGTCCCCGGCCCTGAGGGAAGTCTACTCTGCAGCGGTGTCCTCTGCCTCGTTTCCCTCGGAAATGCTCAAGGCGTTTATAGTTACCATCCCGAAACCTGGGAAAGACCCCACCACTCCAGCCAATTTTAGGCCTATTTCCCTACTAAATACCGATGTGAAATTGTATGCTAAAATTTTATCCTACAGGCTCCTTCCTATACTTCCGTCCCTGGTCGGGCCGGAGCAGACGGGCTTTACAAAGGGACGGCAGGCATATGATGCCACAAGGAGGGTTGTTAATGTTTTGCACTGTGCCAAATCCTGTCGGATGCCTTCTCTGCTGTTATCTTTGGACGCGGAGAAGGCATTCGACAGGATACATGTCCCAGACGCTCGGTAGATTTGGGTTTTCGGGCCCCATTTTGTCTGCGGTTTTAGCTTTATATTCCTCCCCCTGTGTCCAGGTTTACACGTCTAATATGCTTTCCTCCCCTTTCCCTATTTCCAATGGGACTAGGCAAGGTTGCCCCCTTTCCCCCTCTATTTTCAACCTCCTCATAGAACCCCTTGCAGAAAAAATTTGATCCCATCCTGATATACCAGGTTTTCTGTTTGCAGACAAACCCCATAACATAAGTCTCTTTGCGGACGACATCATTCTTTTCTTATCCTCCCCAGAAACCTCTCTTTCACAGGCCCACTCCATACTCAATCATTTTAGCTGCATATCTTACTATAAGGTTAACTTCACAAAATCCCTTATCTTAGGCCTTAACCTTACCCCTCAACTTAAGCTTAAGCTACAAAATAGCTTTCCCTACTCATGGACGGAGTCCAGTCTCCCCTACTTGGGGCTACAAATTACGGATGACCCACTCAAACTATCGGATGCTAATTATACACCCTTAATCACCAAATTAGAAAAGGAAACACAGACTTGCTAAAACGGAACTTACCTGGTCTGGAAGGTTAGCGTCCTTCAAAATGTTACTACTCCTTCAAATTTTGTACATATTTCGTACATTGCCCATCCCACTCAAAAATACCCATTTAAAGGCGCTAAATGCCATTCTTAGACGATATATCTGGAGAAATAAACGACCCAGATGCTCTAAGCGTCTTCTGGTCAAACATAGATCAGTGGGAGGAATGGGTTTGATTGACCTAAAAGATCACAGAGCGGCCATACTTACTTCGCTCAAATATTGGCTCTCTCCTTCGCCAGATATTCTCTGGTGCGGCATGGAGCAGGCCCTTAGCCCAACAAAAGATCTACGTTTATTCCTACTATTGGACAAATGGAGGCCCTTCTCTTTATACCACTTCCCACTCACTTTGCAGGCCTCGTTACTAGCTTGGAGGGATTTACACAAGCTGTCGGAAACATCTTCTGACACTATAGGGGTCCCTGTACCCATAGAAATCTTACACCACATAATTCCGGACACAAACTACTCAGAATGGAAAGCTAGAGGTATTTCCTATATCACTGATCTTTACCAGGACGACTACCCTAAATCTTTCGAATCACTGCGGAAAGAATTTACACTGCTCCCTAGAGATCACTATGGATACTTGCAAGCAACGCACCTTCTCAAATCCCTGGGGCCCTCTCGAGTTCACATTTACATCCTTGATAAAATATGGCAATTCTATACTACATCCCCTTCTCCTTCTAAAGGAATCTCCCTTTTCTACTCTAAGTTTCAGGACAAATCTACTTTCACTAATTCCGGTCCCTACATCAAATGGTCGTTAGACTTCAACAAAAATTTCACTCCTTCTGAGTGGCAAAAAGCATTCCAAACTATATATAGATCTTCGAGGTGCGTGAATCACTGGGAGCTTTCACAGAAAATAGCCCTGAGATGGTATTTGACGCCGTATCTTATGGCAAAAATCTCACCCTCCAACTCTCCCGTGTTGGAGAGGTTGCGGTGAGATTGCCAACATCTCACATATGTTCTGGTTCTGCAAGCACCTCCTCAGTTTCTGGGGTAGTATGTTCCGGTGTGTTTCGCGCATCTCAGGGATTTTAACACCTTTAAGTCCCGAATTGGCGGTTCTGAACCTAGGTATTGAGAACTTTCCTCCCCATTGCCGTACAGTGATCACTCATCTGCTACTAGCGGCCAGGCTAGTGATCACCAAAAACTGGAAATCTGATCGATCTAATGTTTCAGAGGTCCTTGATATCACTAGACAAAACTACAAGCTAGAATCCTTGTTAGCTGATAAGAACGGGTCTAGGGTAAGCTTTGATAACCAGTGGCAGATTTGGGTTGATTGGTCTACAATGAACTGATGTTGGAACAGATCTTTTTATATAATGCTGATTACGAATACAATCCAAATATTACCAGCTTAGTGACGAACATAGTGGTAACTCTCTTTGTGGGTTTCCTCCTTGCTCATCCACTCCCTAGTTTACTAATTCATCTCCGATGCTCTCTCACATCTCTCCTCCTTTCCAACTCATCTTATCTTTTCATCTTCCTTTTTCTTTCTTTTCTCCTTCTTTCTGCTCTTAATGAATATATTGAGCTACATAATAAAAAGGTAAATTTCTTTTGCTTCTACAAAGTAAAATGGATACTTTACTACCCTCACATATATGCATATCATATTGTTCATTGTATCACCCTACCCTTTGTATGTTCAGTATATGCTTTATATGCTATTACGCCTGTTAATCTTTCTGTTAAAACTCTTAATAAAAACGAATTGAAAAAAAATAAATAAAATGACTTCTGTTTCATTGGCATGACATTTTGTAAGTAACATGGGTAAAAACTGCCTACCCAAGCTAATAATGGCCAGAATGTATATGTAAATTCACTATACAACTGCATGCCATCTATTCTACTTTCACAAATCCAAATCTGTATTTAGTATGTAATCTTCACAAGTACCACAAGAGGTCAGCAAAGTACCAAATAGGGAAGTTTTTTTTTTTTTTTTATTATACCATTTTGCAGCCGTGGGTTTTTGAGTTATTTTCAATGATACATGGCTACTGAATATAAATATGTATTAATTATGCGTAAAAAAATAATGGGGATGCCACTACTTGCTTCCTTGTGATAATCGTTGTTGCCTAGCTGTTATGCCAGTATGCTAGTTTTAAAATATATTTAAACCCAGGCATAACAATGTAACGTATTGCGGTTTACTAGTTCTTAGATGTGGTGACTAGATTTAAAGCCTAACAAAGGAAAGTAATTTTTTCAACTGGTAATCCTCTGAATAACACATTCCGTACAAGGGAAACCATGCTGTCTCATCCGTTGTAGCTATGGAAGGGACCAAAGATTCCACAGGCTGGACTTTTAATAATATGTCTCTCTTTGTTCATCTGTATTATATGTAGGCTGATGGGATTAGTAGTTTATATCAGATTGTTTCGATTCCAGTTCATCTCACAGGAAATAGCAAGGGCACTGCTTTTCTTGCAAGACAAGCAGGTATTTTCTGTAGATGCTAGAAATGTTATGTGGTTTAGTTACGTCTTTAAGGAAAGTATGCTTTTCAAAAAAAAGTAACACACTCTAACTTCGCTAATCTAAAACTACCCAGCCCCGATCTAAAATATCCACTCACAATAGCAGCACCCTCAATTGCCACCAGGACAGGAAGTGAGGGTAGATCTCTCCAACTGGGGCACAAGGCCAATAAACCATAATCTCTCCAGCACAGAAAATAAGAAGTCTACCCAATGGGACATGAGAGAAAAAAAACCTGTTATAACTGTTCCCCCCTACTAAAACTAAAAAAGTAACATACCCAAACCCTACATGGTTACCAAGTGACATACTCACCCCTATTTTTCCAAGCTTTGCAGCCATCATTAGAGGGGAAATACCATCATTGTTCAGTATTGCCTCCAGGCTACTTTCGGGATACAGTTTGGCACACTTGATAACAAGAAGGTCATACATTTTGGTGACAAATTTTGTATTCTCTCGAGTGTTGTCAGCAATAGCAACCAATGCATGCAAAACAGTATTGCCCTTGGAGTCCTGACGACGCAGATCTGCCTTCTTGTGAGCATTCTCCGTCAGATAGTGTACTATGTCAGGCTGGCTGGTGCAAGCCGCAAGGGAAAGCGGCAGCTCACCTAGAATAGAAAGAATAAATATCCAGGTAAAATTAAATATCCAAGCACTGTTAAATACAACTTTCAATATTTTTTACTTCACATAAAGCACATAATTACATATTGGTTTAGCAAAGTACACCAATAGCTTGGCTTCAGCCTAAAACTAAGGGTTTTCGAGGAAGAAGAAACAGCACTTGGGTGAATACACAAACTCTAATAAATCAAACAGTATATATTAAAAAGGTACAACATTCCTCGACCGATTCTTTAGGACAACCTAGCTTAGTTTTAACATTTGAAAATAATTTTTTTGTTACTCTACATTTTATCTCCCAACCTCTATTCTACAATAATGCTTACTTATTACCACGGTCTTCATAAAAAGTACAGAAAGAGGTATATAAGCAAAGTAATTATAGTAAATACAATGGGGAAAATATATATTTGATCCCCTAAAAATGTTGTAAGTTTGCCCACTTACAAAGAAATTAAGGGTCTAGAATTTTTATCATAGGTATATTTTAAATGATAGAGAATATCAACCAAAACCCAGAAAAACACACGATACAAATATTATAAATTGAGTTGCAGTTCAGTGAGTAAAATAAGTATTTGATCCCCAAGCAAAACATGACTTAGTACTTGGTGGAAAAACCCTTGTTGGCAAGCATAGAGATAGGATGTTACTTGTAGTTGGTGACCAGGTTTGAACACATCTCAGGATGGATTTTGGTCCACTCTTTATAGATCTGCTCTAAATCCTTAAGTTTTCTTGGCTGTCGCTTGGCAACTCAAAGTTTGAGCTCCTATTACACATTTTCTACAGGATTAAAGTGGAACTATAGGTCATTTTTTTTTTTTTCCATTTTGGATAGACTAAGGGAGGGTTATGTTAGATTATTTTCCGCCATCTGTGTCCCATTGTGGATATTTACCTTCACTTCTTGCAGGGCTGGTGCAAGGATCTTTGACACCCTAGGCAAAACCTAATTGTGCCACCATAATAATACTAATAATGAAAGCAATAAAAACAAATCCCTCTGCACTCTATCCAAAACTAAAATAAATGTTTGTAGTTATACTTTAAGGTCTGGAGACCGGCTAGCCACTCCATAACCTTAAAGCGGAGGTCCACCCTAAAATGGACCTTCCGCTCATCGGAATCCTCCCCCCCTCCGGCGCCACAATTGGCACCTGTCAGGGGGGAGGGGGGTGCAGTTACCTGGATAATCCAGGTAACTGCACCCACTTCCGGGATAGCTCTCTGCGGAAAGGGGCGTAGATTACGCCCCTTTCCGCAAGTGCCCGCCCCCTTCCGCAAGTGCCCCGCTGCCTGCTGGGAAACACACAGATCCCAGAGGCAGCGGGGACCGTCCTTATTGCGCAGCGCAACTCGCGCATGCGCAGTAGGGAACCGGGAAATGAAGCCGAAAGGCTCCATTTCCTGATTCCCATACCCAAGATGGCGGCGGCAGCACCAGAGTGTCGATCTAGAGATCGGCTTCGGGGGCCGACATCGCGGGCGCGCTGGACAGGTAAGTGTCACTATTTTAAAAGTCAGCATCTGCAGTATTTGTAGCTGCTGGCTTTAAAAAAAAAAAAAAAGGAGTCCCGGTGGACTCCCGCTTTAAAGTGCTTCTTGAGCCACTCCTATGGTGCCTTGGCGATATGTTTTGCTTCATTGTCATGCTGGAAGACTCATCCATGACCCATCTTCAGTGTTCTGGCTGAGGGAAGAAGGTTCTCATCCATGTTTTGTAATACATAGCCTCGCCCATTGACCCCTCAATGCGCCAAAGTCAGCCTGTACCTTTAGCAGAGGAACCACCCCAAAGCACAATGTTTCCACCTCTGTGCTTGACTGTAGGTATGGTGTTCTTTGGGTCATAGTCAGCATTTTTCTTCCTCCAAACACGGCAAGTCGCATTAATGCAGCAGAGCTCAATTTTGGTGTCATCTGACCACAGCACTTTCTCTAAATCCTTCTCGGAATCATTTAGATGTTCATTATCAAACTTCAGATGGGCCTGTACATGTGCCTTCCTGAGGAAGGGGGCCTTGCGGGTCCTGCAGGATTTCAATCCATGGTGGCATATTGTGCTACCAATGGTTTGTTTAGTCCCAACTGCCTTAAGATCATTCACAAGCTCCTCCAGTGTAGTTCTGGGCTGATCCCTCATTTTTCTCACGATCATCCCTACCCAATGAGGCAAAATCTTGCATGGAGCTCCAGACTGGGGGTGATTGATGGTTGTTTTTCATTTCTTTCATTTGCAAATAATCACTCCAACAGTTGTCTCCTTCTCACCAAGCTTCACCCAGCTTCTTGTCTTGTAGCCCATTCCCGCCCTGTGCAGGTCTACAATCTTGTGCCCGACATCCTTTGACACCATGATGGACAGAAATATTCTGTGGACAGGTAACTTTTATACACATAAGTTGTCATTAGGCACACCTTTCCTAAATTGACAGGGCTAATCTGTGTACCACATGATCACATACTGTACCCAGTCTATGGGAGCCAGAATTCTTGTTAGTTAGGGGATCAAATACTTATTTTACTCACTGAACGGCAACTCAATTTCTAACATTTGTATCATGTGGTTTTTTTTTCTGGGTTTTGGGTGTTATTCTGTCTCTATCATTTAAAATACACCTATAACAATTATAGACCCTTAATTTCTTTGTAAGTGGGCAAACTTACAAAATCTACAGGGGATCAAATAATTATTTTCAACACTGTATGTATTCATAGTAAGTGATATCAAAATTAAAGATCATATTTTTGATCGAGGTCAACACATCACCCTCCAGAAAGCCAGCTTGCTTTACTATTGCCTGATATTTTCTGCGGCAATATATAGGGATGCAAAATTTCGACCGTCAAAACATTTTGACCGAAAATGGCCTTTTCAGCAATTTGCGAAAGAAAAAAAGGCAGATAATGGGGCGGGGCGTGGCTCCGCTCCCCGCCCCTGGTGTCACCTATCAGGGGGGCTTCCTATATCATAGAAGAGAGCCGCCGCCGCCTGTTTTACAGCGCCAAGAACATCACAGGTTTCATTTCAATAGCTACGTGTTGCCCGCTGCACGTCATCACATACAGCCCCTCCCCCTTGTCTGGGGAACTTTGATAGACAGATCACCCGTCCCAGGATTGGATGGGTAATCTGTATATCAAAGTGCCC
Organism: Lithobates pipiens; assembly: GCF_037356315.1. NCBI lineage: Eukaryota > Metazoa > Chordata > Amphibia > Anura > Ranidae > Lithobates > Lithobates pipiens. Next base: position 17,300,323 of record NW_027507790.1, read on the forward strand.
GGACAAGGGGGAGGGGCTGTATGTGACGATGCGCAGCGGGGAACACACAGCTATTGAGAAAATATGAAAAAAACTATTTTGGGATTTTTTTTAGGCAATACATTTTCAATTTTTTTCTTTTAGAAAATCCATTTATATTGCATAGATAGTAGAAAAAAATATATATCAATACATATATAGACATACAATTATTTAAAATAACTGCTTCTTGAAGAATTTTATAACTGATACAGCCTACTACATTGTTCAGTAACCACTGATGTACACAAGTGGCGCTGAGTAGCGGTAATCCAACATGTTTTAATATCTCCTACAAAAAAATCTTCATCAGGGATATTGTACAATTATATATAGACATTCAAAAGGTCCATTCCCAGGGTCAAATTAGGAGAGAGTCCAAAGTTCACCATGTATGTAAAACTGCCATTAATCCTCTACAAGACGGCCGGATAAAAACAAATCCCAAATCCCAAAAACAAATTTGCTTGGAATCTAGGAGCCAGCTAAAAAAGTTAGGAGCCAGGTCTGTGACGGCGATCCGGACCTGTCCCTGGCCTGACATGGAGACGAGTGAGGGGAAGATAGCGCCCCCAGCCCCCCACCTGTCTCCAAGTCATTGCCCATAGCTCTTAGAGGGGCATTATATTTATTTAATTTTTTTCAAATGACAAATTTTTTTTAAATTGCATTTTAGTGTAAATATGAGATGTGAGGTCTCTCTGACCCCCTGATCTCATATATAAGAGGACCTGTCATGCGTTTTTCTATTACAAGGGATTTTTACATTCCTTGTAATAAAAAAAAAATGTGTGTCACTTTTATTACTATTTATTTATTTTTCTAAAGAACAGTGAAAAAAATAAAAATAAAACATTAAAATAAGAAGAAAAAATAATAATTTTAAACCGCGCCCTGTCCCGCCATGCTTGCGTGCAGAAGCAAACGCATATATGAAATCGTTGTTCAAACCACACATGTGAGGTATTGCTGCGATCGGTAGAGTGAGAGCAATAATTCTAGCCCTAGACCTTCTCTGTAAACTTAAAATGTGCAACCTGTAGAATTTTTTAAATGTCGCCTATGGAGATTTTAAAGGGTAAAAGTTTGTCGCCATTCCATGAGCGGGCGCAATTTTGAAGCATGACATGTTGGGTATCGATTTACTCGGCGTAACATTATCTTTCACAATATAAAAAAAATTGGGCTAACTTTACTGTTGTCTTATTTTTTTTTATTAATTTCTTTTTCCCAAAAAAAGTGCGTTTGTAAGTCCGCTGTGCAAATACGGTGTGACAGACAGTATTGCAACGACCACTATTTTATTCTCTAGGGCAGGGATCTCCAAACTACGGCCCTCCAGCTGTTGCGGAACTACACGTCCCATTAGACACTGTAAAACTGACATTCAAAGACATTACTAGGGATTATGGGAATTGTAGTTCCTGAACAACTGGAGGGCCATAGTTTGGAGAGCCCTTCTCTAGGGTGTTAGAATAAAAAATATATATATAATGTTTAGGCTGGCAGGCAGGGGAAGCTCCATTAGCATTGCTGGTTTGTAATTCCAACGGCCACCACAAGATGGCGCCAGATTCCAGAAGGAACCATAGGACTGCAGAAGGCCTCAAAGCCGGGGGCTCAATTGCCGGCCGCCGGCGGTGCAGCCTGAAGCGATCACGCCGGGGGGGGTCCACAGACAGGATACCCCCAGCTGTGCTGCCCCAGGCGCCAGGTCGCTAATTCTAGTCGCAAATGCGACCTGGTGCCCGGGTTTTGTCGAGCCCTGCAATACAGGCATTCCAAAAGATGGCTCAATAAATTTTCTTATATATAGCGCAAAAATACTTCTCTAGGTTCCGAATGGACCATACCGAAAAGACCCCCAGATGGTTGTGATCTCCTCCACTAAAACAGCCGAGGCAGGGAATGGCTTGAAATGAAAGCTGTGATGTTCCCGGCGCTGTAATCAAACAGGCGGCGGTGGCTCTCCTCTCCCTTCACAGGCTGCAATGGGGACACTGGCTGCACTACTGGGGACACTGGCTGGCTGCATCTGACAGGCACTGGTGAGGCTGCATTGATCTCTTGTACCATGTCCTCAGTCTCTGACCATCTCCTGTACCATGTCCCCAGTTGCTGACCATCTCCTGTATAAAAAAAATTTTAAAACAGTCTTGGTATCTATGCTGTTTCGGTATCGGTTTTCGGCCTAGTGTATTTTTCATTTTTGGTGTTGGCTTCGGCACCAAAAAACAAAAAAAAAAAAAAACAAAAAAAAAAAAAACACATTCGGTGCACCCCTAGCAAAATATCAAATACATTCTGTAAATGATCATGTCAAATAAACTAGCTTGCAGAATAAGATTTAAAAAAGAATGTTAATAAAATTCTGCTCGTTACCTTTTCCCATTCCCACACAGGCCCGAGCCTGTGTCACATTTACACAAACTCCTAAATGCTTTTATAGGATGGAAGGGCACACACTTCTTGAGGTTTACAGCACACCATTACATATGCACAGAATGTTTGTAGTCATACATAACAGGCTAGGCTACAGTCAGTGAGCCAGGTTAATGAAAAAACAATAGCATCTCATACTTCGGACTCCAATGGTACAAAGGCCAACTAATTATATTCAGGTAAATGACTCCTCCTTTCCAGATCTAAAACCAATGTTTCTTTCACTATGAGGTGTGATCGTCTGTTCTAATGAGGTGTGTACACTGTCGTATATACCAATTGTCTGTGTTACAGTTCCTACATTTGCATTTTGCTAATTTCTAGGATAATTCATCACTTCCTCATGTAGAATATGATTTGATGCATGCATCATTGTATCCTTACTGCTTGGATGTCACAACTGCTGCTGTGGTAACGCTGGAACTACTTCCCATCCTACCTACCCTGGAGACAGCACGCAGGTGTCTGAAATGACAGCTCAGTGTCACCACTGACTCATTAAAAGCGACTGTTTGCATAATATTGCAGTGTACTGGGACATTTGCATTTAGATATATAAAGAAAGGTGAAAGCATAAGGTTGGAGTTCATGATCCAAGCATTTTGTTTACATTTTATTAGTGATAGATTTATTGCAACCACTTTTTTCCACTAATCCACGGCTGTCCAGCCTGAATGAGTATATATATATATATATATATATATATATATATACACATACATACATACACACACACACACACACACACACACACACACACACACACACACACACACATATACATACACACATACAAAGTTTGTATTTATTTATTGTAACAATGATACAGACACACCAGCACAGGTCTGGAAGAAAGTCTCAGTTGACCTGTGCAAAAAAATATTCTGCAGAAAACATTTAAGCACTATCAACAACACTGAATGTTGCCCTGCCCTGTTGTCTCAAACTACAATAAATAATGAGGCAAATAAGAAAACATCAGGCACAAGTTAACATTCTAGAAAACAGGGAACACCCATAATTAACTATAATGGTTACCTAGAAACACTACCTCTCAATTTAATATGGCCAAGTCTATCACCAACTTCTGAAAGAAATTTTGAATACTATGTGCAGTGCAGGTATCTGAATCTGCATTTGTAATGCAGATTACAACGGTTCTACAACATTTTAGCTCTGATCAGTCCTTACTACTTAGGCCTGGTTCACACCTATGCAGGTTGCAATTTGCATATTCCAGTGGCATTTTGCGTTTTTGAATACACGTTTTTGATCCACATGGAACCAAAAAACTGAAAAAAAAGTCCCTGGTCCTTTCAATAAAATGAACAGATGTGAACATGACCCATAGGAAACCATGTTAAAATGGACTGTAGTATGTTTCTGCAAAACTGAAAACACAAAAAAATGCATAGGTGTGAATCAGGCCCAAATTATTAAAATGTATTACTCTGATGTTTTGTGCATTCAAAAGGATTATTCCTGAAAGCTTTAGCAAAGACAAAAGAAGTATATTACCCAGAGCAGCTGGCCTTTTTGAAGAAAAAAAAAATGAAGAAAAAACAAACAGAGACATTGTTCTTGGCCAACATGGTTTCCTCTTCCTGGGAGGATAAACCAAGGAATCTAAATTGGTCAGCATTAGCAACTTTTTTTTCCATCTATTTAGTTATTTTTAATGAATAGCTTCTAGTGCCCATAATAAAAATAATGCAATATAATACCAAGATCATATTCTGTCTGGGGTGGTAGATTAGGCAGCTTGCAAGATAACATTATTGCTAGTTCACATCTTTGTGTTTCAAACAAACTCACAACTTTGCTGCCCAGTACAAAAACGCATGGTAAAGTATGGACCAGGATGGTTTCATGGTTTGTTTTCAATGGCAACTCATTTTGAACAGCTCCCTAAGGTAAATCTCCTTAAAATATTAGTAGTCAGTCATTCATTCATTAGTCCAGGACTGTTGAGCTGTTAGAATCCTATATCAGGCAAGAACAGGACAACATTCCTCTCCCAAAACTCCAACAATTGATTTCCTCAATTCCCATGTTTATAGAGTGTTGTTAAAAGGAGAGGGGGTGCTATACTGTGGTAAGCATGACCCTGTTCCAACTTTGAGATGCGCTGCTGCCATTAATTAAAACTTTTTTTAAACTTGTTTTATTGAATATATTCAAAAAAAGAATATACCGTACATACATTCACAAGGCAATATTCCCGTCATTAGAAATGTAACAGCAGTATTTTACAGGCTAACAGTGGATCAAATATCAAAAGGTAGATAGAGCCAAAACAGACAGTTGTTGCACAAATAAATGTACAAGAAATATTAACAAATATTAACAATTATCAAAAGAGGAGACTTCAACCAATCCAAAAACTAACCTTGTATTACGATGGAATGAGTTAACTTGTAACAGTATTCATCTGTGTTCTGAGCAAAATAAACTGAAGGACTAGTGATGTAGCAGCTGTATTTGGGTCCTGTGGGTTTTTTTTTTTTCATACCTTATGACACATCACCAAAACATATAGGGTTAATCTAAGTTAGAAACGTTAGCAATTAGTGAAATAATGGAAATCACTGGTTTCCCGGCTATCCAGCCTCATATCTTATAGAATTTTCCTGGGCATCCCCTGGCTTTATAGGTTAGTTTATACAAAGGTAAGTTTTGATTAGTCAGTCTTTTCCACATATTAATATGTAGGGGTTCAGTATGGATACACTGGAGCGCTAATTTTCTGGCATGGTACAGTAGAATCCATAGGGAACATTTACGCATAGCACTGATATCTAGGTCTTCAAGACTACAAGGATAAGGGTATCCAGCCTGTCACACAGCCGGCCGTTGATAGCAGATCACAGGATCTTTCATCTTGCGCAAAAAGCAAAGCTTCTGCAGAAAAAACACGGACAAATGGGCCCCGTCAGGGTTACTAGGTCCTTCTTCACTGGGCAAAATAAAACTGATGGCTGCATGGAGTGGAGGTCTGGGGGGGCCATTACCTAAGGGACCGCCCCTTGGGCGAAACTAAAAGTTGTGTTTTTTCATAACATGTAATGCCTAGTCTTCTCCTAAAGGTGGCGTAACAACCCAATGGCTAAGAGAGGAGCTGTTTCAGTCGGTGAATATAAGAGAAAAATGCCCAATTAAGCACCATTTAGAATTGCAAATATTTGTGAACTTGAAGGTAGCAGAAATAAATGCCGTAAATTCGGACCAGAAGGGTCTCGCCTTGTCACAACATCAGACCATATCAGGGAAATCTCTGGGATCTTTCACACATTTGTGACAAGTGGGCGTGTCCCTTATATGCATTTTAAATAATAGTTGTGGGGTGTAGTATGTTGTGTAAACATCATAGTTGAATACATTTATATCTGACAGAAATTACCACGTAGACATACAAGTTAGACACAGTGTTGGCCACTCATGCAGGGTGCTGTCCCTCTAATCCACGTAGGGAGCTGGATGCATGGATTCCAATAGTTTTCTTTTTTTTAGAGTGTTGGGGGGGAGGGGGGGCTGGGGTTGGGAAAATTGAGTAACAGCAGCCACTGGTTAAACATTTTTTGACAGTTACCTGTAGAGATGTCATGGATATCAGCTTGCCAACATGTTTGCACTTTAAGAGGGGGGCATTGTTTATCCATTATAAGGTAGAAGGTACATATAAGAGGTGTGTGGGTCAAACGGAGGAGGGCATTTTTCTAATTTAGCGTTAGAGAGCTGTACTCAAAGATCAAATTGTGCCTCTGCAGTATGCAGGAGTTGCAAGTACCTGAAGTGCCAGTGTACTGGAACACCAAGGTCCTTGTTTCTTTGAATACCTTTTCGGGAAAGTAAATTGGTTAGACAAGAGATATAAAAATTTAGAGAGAAAATAACCTATAAATAAATTCACCCTCCCTATCGTAGGCAAGGGAAGGCTTAATCCATTGGGGCATCTTGCCGCGGAAGGAGGCTATACAGGCTAATATGTTTTTGTCATGGTATTTAGATAGCAGTAGTTGAAAATCTTTTCCTAAGTGTCTACATTTGCTTGTGGTCTGCAGTGAGCAATCAGGTGGCAAAGTAAATAGGAGATCCGGGTCCATAGCAAATATATGCAATTTGGTCCAATTTACTTTGAACCCTGAATAATAAAGCAGAACAAATTGAAATACTTAAGCTATGATATGTTGTGGATCAGGATGTTATAAAAACACATCATCCACATGTAACAAGACTCTTTCTTCCTAATGCCCTTCACTAACGGAGAACTTTGAAGAAGTTCTGCTAGTGGCTCTGTTGCTAGGGCAATAGAGGGCGAAAAGTTGTAGCCTTGCCTAGGGCCCCATTGTATTGAAAATGATGTAGTGATACAGTCATTAACATGTATCCATGCTTGGGGCTGCACGTAAAGGATCTGTATCCATGTAATAAAGTTATCTTCAAATCCAAATGCAGACAGAACAGACATGGCCATTCTATAGTGTCAAATGCCTTGCCAAGGCCACAAGACTTTTAGGGGTTTGAGAAGTATTAGGAATTTGTTAATTGGTAGTGTCTACGGATGTTAATATTGGTCGACCTTCCAGGAATGAATCTTGTTTGGTTGGATTTCACAAATGAGGCAATAACCGAGTTTAGTCTGATGCCGCGTACACACGACCGGCTTTCCGGCAGACTAGGTCCGAAGGAATCAGTCCCGACAATCCGATCATGTGTGGGCTAATCCGATAATTTTTCATTTAGAAAAAATCCAACGGACTTTGAAATAGAAGATGTTTTAAATCTGTCCAACGGACTCAATTCCCATCGGGAAAACCGGTCGTCTGTATGCTGGTCCGACAGACCAAATACGACGCTATTGGCTATTGAACTTCTTTTTAGTCCTGCATTACTTCGTCCCGTTCAAAACAAACGGACTTTCAAACGGACTTAGTCCGTTCGTGTGTGGCCAAGTCCCTTCGCTCGGAAAGTCCGTCGGAACTCTGCCAAAAGTCCGTCAGACTCCCGGAAAGTCCGGTTGTGTGTATGCGGCATTAGAGCTAGGATTTTAGAAAACCTTTTAAGATTAGTGTTAAAGATATCGGTCTCAATGACTCATGAGTAAGATCCTTATTGGGCTTGGGAGCAATACAATCAAGGCCTCCCTCATAGAAGGGGAGTGGTTTCTCTCTCTCATGTATTCTTTATGAGCAAGCGATCAGGAGACCATCAAAGTCTGGTGTTTTATGTTTAGCAAATGTTCCTAAAGTTTTTTAATCTCCTCATAGGTAAATGGATCTTCGAGAAATAATTTGTCTACTACTGATGAAGTAACTAATGATATGGAGTTCAAATACTTCAAAGGGCCAGTAGACTCAGGGGTTTATTTACTAAAGCTGGAGAGTGCAAAATGAATCTCACTTCTGCAAAGAAACCAATCAGCTTCTAACCTCAGCTTGTTTAATTAGGATTTGGCAATAAGGCTGGATTCGCACCTATGCATTTTTAGTGCTTTTTGAATTTTGCAGATTTTCACTACAGAATGTGTTCCATAGGAAACCATGTTAAATGGACTGTAGTGCAAATCTGCAAAATGCAAAAAGCACTAAAACTGCATAGGTGTGAAAACCTGGAAACTGATGGGTTTCTATGTAGAAGTGAGACTGAGTTTGCACTCTCCAAGCTTTAGTAAATAAACCTATTAGGTAAAGATTTGCTTAAAGTGGTGCACACAGAATCTGGTGCAGCTGTGCATACAAACCAATCAGCTTCTATCTTCAGCTTGTTCTATTAAGCTGTGAAAATAAAACCTAGAAGTGGATTGGTTACTATTCAGAGCTGCACCAGATTGTGTGCACCAGCTTTAGTAAATCTCCTCAATTATGATTATGTACTCAGGATTTTTACAATCAATATAAAAATTAAAAAAAAGGCATCTAAAATACAATGTGGATGTCTGAAGAACACAGGTCTGGTTTGGCTAGGAAGACAAGTAGTCAACCATTTTTGTTCCCCAATTCAAAAACATGCTGTCCAGGTAAAGCAATTTATTTTGTGTCTTATAAGTAAGGGACTATGCATATGATCTTTGGCCATCCTTCCAGGTTTGATCATTTTGTGGGGTCGGGTCAGAAGCATTGGTTTTCAGTGTCTGATACCTTTTGATTCAAAAAGGATAGTATCAATTTCAAAAGTTTTTCTTAAAATGGTACGTTTTCAGTGTAAACGTTTGATTTTTTTTTTTCCTTATGTGAACTGGTGCGTACCTAGAACATTTGGCACCTGAGGCGGATTCTATATCTGGCACCCCCACCCAACTTTAAAATGCAAAAACTAAGACAAAAATTCATAATGTTTTCAAGAATATTTATTGCACATATTTCACAACCACCCCTCCATGTCTCTCTAATCACTGTGCCCCCTTTTACTCTGCCTCCCCTGCAAAGTTCTTCTTTCAGCATAAACAGATAGCTAATACTTTTAGCAATGTGTTTAAGTAAGATTGCAGACATGCTACAGGGGATGGTAAGAGACTGAAGACATGACACAAGAGGTGGTCAGAGAGTGCAGACATGATAAAAGAAATGGTCAGAGACCATAGGCATGATACAAGAGATCGTCAGAGAGTGCCGTTCCAAACTGCCGCTAACAAGAGATCACTCTAATCTTACACTGGATTATTAGGATTCAACTCAAAAGGGAAGAGAACACTTGTAGATCAATTCTGATTTAGACTTTTTTTTATACATGTGGTATTTTCCTGCCCCCAACCTAAACTGAGTCACAGATGTTAGTTACAGGGTGGTCATAGTACATTACATGGTAGGCACTGTACAGCACAGCATATGGTGAGCACAGCACAAGACACAGTGAGCACAGTAAATTACACAATGAGCGCTATACAGCACAGCACACGACATACTGGACATGGCACAGCACATTATACAGAGGGGCACACCACTCCACATTACATGGTGACACACCACATTACACAGTTGTCACTGTACAGCACACTACTACGTATTACATGGTGGGTACTATACAGCACAGTACATATGGTGGGCACAGCACATTACACGGTGGGCACTGTACATTACATGTGGGCACACCACACAACATGGTGGACACATATCATATGGTGGGCACTGCACATGGGGGAGGGGGAGCAGCAGTCTGCCCCCCAGTACAATCATTGCACCTCTAAAGGTCAGTTTCTGCACAATATTCCCTGTTTACTGACCTCACCTTAGTAGCATAGTAGATATTCTTCCTCCAGGGCTTCTGCTGGATAGGACGACATCAGCGCCCCTCCCCCAGACAGCTGCCTGAAGCTCATGGAGGCAGAGACCCCCTTCACACTTATAGCTTGTGTTAGCAGTAAAGCACCGCTAGTTTTAGGCATCCCATGTGACTGAGGACCAGGAAACTCCAGCATCCACTGGCCCAACCCATTCTATGGCTTCCACGCTCTGCCTCTGATGGACTCCCTCTTGGATGGCTCATCTATTTATTCTGACATGCCATTTTTCACATACCTTTGCGAGTACAATACATCCTTTGCAACAAATTGTTTGAATTACTGCACTCAGAGTGGCGCTTTGTGCTTTCTCCCCCATAATGCACTTCTGTGGAATGTTGGGCAAATCACTGAGGAAGAGCAGCACCAGCAACCAATCACTGACATTAGCAATACGTAGAAGCTATTACTCTCTGCTATGTGGACACTATCAATTTCAGACATCAACCCAAGGATTCTTCTTACCTGGCTGTGTCTTGCTTCAGTAGAGTTACTAACTTGATATAAGCCATAGTCAGATTGAAGTTGCATACTTGTTTCAGGCCTTTAACATATAAAGTATTTTTAGAGAGACAAGTCAGCAATGGCAGGCTCTGCATTCATGCCACAGGTTTCTTTTTAGCTGACACTACATTTTTGCTTAAGCTCCATTCACGCTGGATGCATTGCCATGTGTTGATCAATGCCTGCCAGCACATATGCATTGTGAAAGCAATGTATTTCAATAGGAAGAGTTCAAACCAGTATGTCCTGCTTTTTTTCAGTGCAACACATGTAAATGCATTTTAAAACACTGCAATGTATAACAGTGTAACACATTGCAAGTTATAATGCAAAGCATTAACCTTCCCTCAACCCACACACCGCAGTGTGAATGGACTCCTGCGTATAGAATAACATTGCTCAAGTCTATCAGCTTGATTCACAGGAATATCCGTTTCCCTCCCTCAGGCACAACTATGACTGGTTTTAAAGCAAGCCTAATGTTGAATCTGTCAGCAATGGTTTCAAATTTGGCCAGTTCCTGCTGAAACACCCAAACTTCAATTCTTCTATAGGGAGACTGCTTGTACTGAAGTCGATCCATCAGTACAACCAGCCTGTCAAGTTTTTTTTTCATCCAATCACTGTTGGCAGCTATAGCCACCAGCAGTGATTATTGTATTTTGCCAGTGGGGAACAATCCCCCACTACCCGCTGGCAAAACACAATAGTTGTTCATCGATTGTCAAATGGAACCATTTTCTTTCCTTCAACCCATGGTTGAAGGAAAGAGAATTGCATAAATATATTGCCTGCCTAAACATCTAATCCACAATGAGCACAGAGCAGGCATATCAGCCTCATTATCCATTTGTCCAGTGCCCTGGATGACCCCGAATCCCTGGGCAATCTAACATGCAAATATCAAGGCAGCTAGGTGGGTTAATGTTCTAGCCTTGCCCCTGCTATCTACTTTTGTCTCAATGGCCATTAGGGCCACCCTTCATAGTGATGGGCCAATGGCAAGACTAAGGAGGCAGGAAAGAGCTGGGTCAATGTAGATCATACTGCATAAAGATTTGGGGCTCTCAGGGCAATAAAATGAATTGCAGAGCTTAACGTGCAAGCATCTGGCAGAGCCTGCTTACTGCTGCCAACATGGACAACTTACTTTTATACCACTTTATATTTTTTTATTCAGCATACCATTTACACGTGTACATGTATATGTGTATTGTGAGTGTAGATCATTTAAAAAAAAGGCTTGTTTGATGCATCTTTGGTATTGTTTTCTTTCAAATGCATTTAAGAGGTACTAATCCAATTAAATGCCTATTACTTAGAAAGAATGTAGCGTCCATGTTTAAAGCGCATGCAGTAGCCATGCTCCTTCTCAGATTCCTTCATAGAAACAAAATGATTAAATAAGAGATTGTTAATTCTCAGATTGGTGCCATCATCAGATATGCTCAAGCTACATTCAAAAAACATATATGTCAAGTGCTTTTGGGCATCCCTAGTTTAAAGTGGCATTAAACTGCAAACATTTAAATTATACTGCAGATTACCAATTCCATGGCTGTATTAAAACCCTATATCCAAAAAATATTAAAACAGTTTGCTGTAAACGCTTACAAAATCCAGATGGAGCTGTAGCTGGTTGCCCCGGGGGGTGATCGATGTGAGGATAATGCCTTTGCCCCACGTTGGACACCAAATGTAGCAAGGTCCCAGGCCTCCTTTAGTCTAATGAGAACCTCCAGAGCCAGGAACAGCTGACATCCTTCTGTATAGACTGGGGTGCAAGGCATAGTGGGTGTAATGTAAGGTAGATTCATGGGCGCCAGACACTTCTTGAATGCAAAGAGATTTATTTTCTCCTAAACAGAACTGTGGGAGAGAGGGTTTAGGCCCAGGACACCCTTAGGTAGTTGCAATGTCAATTGACTCTGAGACTTCTACAGGTAGACAGCCATGCAGGGAAAGGCATCCAACAAGACACCACATGCATGCATAGGAGCGCTGTCTCCTATGGCAACAGTCTTAGAACAGTTCCTAACACAAATTGTAACAAACTCCTTTACTTTTATACAAACACTTCTTATAGATTCTCAGCCCACTGAGCTCTCGGTCTCTCTCACTAAACTTGCTGATTCACTGCCACTGAATCCATGACCTCGTATAATATTCTTATTTTAGTATATTCCGCAAGCATCATCCCCACTTCCCTGCTGGGTCCCTGGCTTGGCACTCCAGATACTCCTCAAGCATCACCCCACTGGCTGGGTCCCTGGTTTGGCACCTGCTGAAGATTCCCGATTCTTCTCCGTCCCCAGTTGGTGAGAATACTGCTCTGGTACTTGTTTCAGCTACTCACTGTGGTCCCTGGTAACAAGGGGGTGGTCCCTTAGTGGCGACAGCTTCCCTTGTACTTCCAACCATGACAGGTTCTCCTGCCGGGAGAACCGTCACTTCTGGTTGGACTGCAAGCTGCAACTTGAAACCTACGCTGCTCTCTTGCTTCTGGATAGGCCCTCAGACAGTCTAGCAGCCAGATGTGCCTGGGATAGGCCCAAACTTTGGCCTAGCAGCCTGGACAGCACAAAACACATCCACCCAGACAGCCGTCCATGTGGCAGAGAACCAAATATATAGGCTCTCCCAGCAGGCCAGAGGATTTAAGAAAACCCCTGCTTATTGGCTGAGATACTTTATATACTCCTAGTCTGTCCTTGCTTTTCCTTGTCTTATCTAATATCACTAGGTATCTGGCCACCTAGTAGCAGAAGAGAGAAGTGCAGCAACTCCAGACCAGATTTTTTTTTTTTTTTTTTTTTTTTTTTTTTTTAATCAAAGATGCTTTATCTTTTCCCACAACATATTTAATACTGGAAGGGAGGCTACATATTTAGTCACCTTGACTCACTTTTGCCTTCATAAATCTTCATTGAGATTATTCCAATTAAACTGCTTTTTGCCTGGTCTCTGATGAATAAAAGGCCCCTTGATGGTTTTACAACAGACCACTGTCCTCTGCTGATGTGGTCATAGGTGAGCACATATACAGTCTGTTCATATTCAGGGAACTCCCTTTATTGCAGGACATGCTGGCAGAGTTTCTATTTATGTTCTTTGCACTCATTTCCTGACAGGGAAGAACCATGAAAACAGCACTGTGCAGGCAAGGCAACGCCTGGTCAGTCCACATAAACCATACAATAACACTAGTGTAAAACAAAAAAGTACATCTCATGTTAGGAAGCATCTAAGATCACCTCTCTATACCAACAGGTAGTTTATGGGCACAACATATACGAGAAAGATATCAATCAATTAAGCCTTATTGGTAGGGTAAAATATAAGTAACCCATAGCAACTAATCAGCAGTCACCTTTCATTGGCCCAAATATTCTTGATTAAAAAAAAAAAAAATGATAAAAACTAATCAGGTTTCTCTAACCATTCCCAGTTAAATATGACCCCTCTCCATTACCTCCCCTACACCAGTTGCTAAGCAGTCTTGCCAGGGTTTTTACTGTGCTTAATCGGTGAAGCATGAATTACTAACCTGAATAGCCCATTCAGGTCCCTAGCTGCCATGGTTATTGGATGCATGGGGAGGAAGCACTGATCCAGTTTGCAAATTCACCACTGGTCCCCTGCTTTTACCTTGAGATGACATCAGTTATCTCCCGAGTCCTGGACAACCAATAGGAAGTGTCCACACCACACAGAAGTGATGTGGACACCCAAAAAAGGATAACACAGGAAGAAAACAGAAGACGAGAGCTCAGGTACATAAAATGGCATTTTTGTCATACAAACGTTTAATTGAAAGGGGGAGAAAGGGGAGGGGGGGTGCCAATATCTTGAAGAGGGGATTTAAGAGAGACTTGCCATACTTTCAAATGACAACCTCCAAGGTATGCAAGGATGTAGATTTGATCACATCTGATCAAACTGATCAGTGGATTATTTTTCAGCTTTATTCTCAATTATGTACTTTTACTACTCTAGTTTAAAAATAAAAATCTAAAGTCCAAGTGCCCAGCACGTGCCCTGTGTACTCGCTCTTTTTAGCCTGCTACGTATTGGCCAGGACACTCCTTGCAATTGAATGACACCAGTACTATCTGGCGTAGTGATCTCAGTAGAAGTATAGTCCTGGCCTGATCACCAGGGAAAGGACAGAGTGGAAGCGTGTGATCTGGTACGTAAACACTGAGTGGGCTGTCCAGAGTGTGTGTGTGTGTGTGTGTGTGTGTGTGTGTGTGTGTGTGTGTGTGTGTGTGTGTGTGTGTGTGTGTGTGTGTGTGTGTGTGTGTGTGTGTGTGTGTGTGTGTGTGTGTGTGTGTGTTGTTACTGCACTGCTACTACTGACATTAAAAAGGAGGTGATTTGAAATAGCACACACCAATGCTGGGGCTCATTATTGTGGCCACGGTTGCTTTTTTTTAATTCTGATAACTGGCATCAATGATGGGTTTATTATTGTGACCACTGGTGCCAATGCTGGGGATAATATTGTGACTACTGACACCAATAACTGGGGGTTATTACAGTCACTGGTACCACTGTAGGGGGTTTGTTATTGCAGCGACTGACATAAATGCTGGGGGTTATTACTGCATCTACTGACACCAGCGTTGGGGGTTATTTTAGCCACTGACACCAAAGCTGAGAGATACCATTACTGCCACTGACAACAACAGTTTTACTTTGCAGTAGAAAGTCCCATGTTACAGCTTTCATACACTAAAGCCTAGTACACACCATTAGATTTTTGTTGTTCAACCCAAGCCATGAGCTGAATGGAAAATAAAAAAGGAAAACAAAAAACTGAAGGGCTCGGGAGGAGCCACTGTACTAACTATGCAATCTTAGTGCAGCAATGTCCCCTCTGAGTTATTGTGTTCTGACAGGGAGACGGCCCCCCCCAGGACACACCAGTCAGTGCTCTCAGCTTTTTTCAGTCACGCCCCTTGGACAGAAGCTGGCTAAAATAAAGGCTTTCCTCAGACCGGCTGCCATACACATGGGCCGAATGTCGGACTGATTCTATTGAACTGGCCGATGCCGTTCAATATTCGGGCCATGTGTACGGCCCTTAAGACAGGCATCTTTTCTTGGTACTTTAAAACATGAAATTGGCCTATTCAAGCAGCTCATATTTTGTCCTGCTTCCGTTAACTGTTTTACACAATTTTTTTGATATACCAAAGTGTATTTTTTTTATTGTAGAAAACACACTTGGTTTGTGTCTGCAGTTTTTTGCAATTCTACCTGGGTACATTAAACCACCACCTTTCTGAAGTGTCTCTGACACAGTATGCTTTTCATTTAACACCAGCCTTGCGTCTAAGCCTTTTCCCTCAATTTTTTATGTGCCTCTGAAATCAAAGTATACACTTGAATCTCTATTGTAGCAAAACACCTGGCCTAGTTTGTCTTGCCGCATTTTAGCCAATTCTACATTGTCACGTTCACATACTGTCCTGGTGCTGGCCAATTAGCTGGCCTAGCTCTGACATTCTGAGCTATTGGGTATATGAGGAGAAGTCAGGATTGCAGAGAACCTCCCAACTTTGCAGTGAGTTTTTCCCAACTTTTACAGAGAGTCTGAGGGATCTTGGGGTGGAATGACTATTCTCCCGGGTCTAGGCGTTGTTGGCTTAAGAAGTCTGCCTGCCATTTGCCCACATCAGGAATGTGGAGGGCAGAAAGAGCTGAATGTGAGTCTCTGTCAAGAAGAGGATCGACTGATTGTTTTAGGGCTTTTAGGACTTCTGGTGCCCTTCCAATGGTTTTTGTAGGCCCCTGATGTGGTAAAGTCTGACTTCACCCTGACTGGGTAAACTTGCAGAAATTGGGTTCAGTGCTGTAGTATTTTTTTGATGGCTTTCAGTTTCAGAAAGTCGATGGAGCCTAGACAATTAGTGAGCTGTAAATTTTCCCCCAGCCAGTAAAGCTAGCATCATCTAAACCGACTCTAGGGCAGGGTTAGAGATTCCCATGCCAGGGAGATTTTTGTCTGGCTGGACAGACACATATGATATTTCAGAAAGTAGGGATCGATTTGTTCCACTATGCGAGGATGTTAAGTTGAAGTGAGCTGGAGTAAAACTGAGCAAATGGAACTGTTTGGAAGGAGGCTACCATTAGGCTCGGAACCCTAATGCAGAAGTGAACAGAGTTGCTTTTTGGATCGGAGGGTCTGCCTGTGGAACACTAAAGAGGCAGACTTTAGAAAGTTGAATACCAAGATGGAGGTTTGCAGAAACTGAAATTGTCCTTTGGATACTGGGAGATAAGGTTGTAGCAGAAGAGTCCTTCAGCAGAAGGTCAGCCAAGTAACCAGAGACATGACCCAGAAGCAGGGGCAAGCATTTTTGTGAACACTCGAGGTCCAGAGAAGAGACCAAATAGTAGCGCTACAAACTGGAAGCATCGATCTTCCACAGCAAATGCAGAAAGCATTTAGTGTGGAGGGAAGACGTGTAGACAGGCATTTTATCGTCTACTGGTGCAAGAAATTCCCTCTGCCTGAGAGTAGCAATGACAGAACTTACTGATTCAAGACAGAATTTTTTTTTTTTTTTACTTTCAAAATGTTCCTTTATTGTGACATAATCAATACAAGATACATTTGTCCAAAATGGACCAAATCAAGACATACAGTACAGGTAATCTGAAATCAGCAAGTAATTAGTATAACGACACATCAGTGGAACCCCATTCCCACTTGTGCTCAGGGGTTAGGCGGGCTGGGGGTCAGCATCTTAACCCTATAATAGTGATCTTACTGTCAGATAACTACCTCCACCTATGCTGTCCATGGCTGACACACTCTAGTGAATTTCTTGGGACAGTTCCTGTTCAGGTACGTTAACTGTAGAGAGGGAGCACTGCATTAATTGATCTCTCCCATGATTCAACTGTGGGGGGGGGGGGGGGCACTCCATCTCAGGATAATTTCCCTCTTCGCATAAAAGAAAAAGGTAGGACAGTAGCAGCTTAGTACATCGTGGCCTCTGATCATCATCCTGGATTCCCAGAAGTGCCAGTTCCAGGGAGCCAGGACGTTCAAGCTGAAGGCGACCATTGATAGTCTCCACCACCCCAGCCCAGTACCTGATGATCTTGGGGCAACTCCAAAACGGGTGGAAGTAGGAACCTACATCATTATGGCATCAGGGACAGTCTTGTGATCTCTGCGGGTAAACCTTATGAAGCCTTTCGGGAGTATAATAGACGCTATGGAGGAATTTAACCTGAATTAGCTTCTCTTTTGAAGAGATCAATAAAGAGGTACTAGTAGCCAAGCAGTCGTCCCAGTCCAAGTCAGGTATGTCTGTTCTCCACCTGTCCCAGAGAGTTTCTCTAGCTTGGTGGAGTCTCTTCTCAGTAGGTCCAGTTCCTCCTGGGCCAACAGTTCCTCCACAGTGTCCATAGTAAGGCTGGGTATCATCAGAAACTGCGCCCGGGGTGGTATGTCACAGCTGGAGGTACCGAAAATACATCCACCCTGGTAGGTGGTATTTATTGCGGATGGATGTGAATGGCAACAGAACACCCTCCGAGATAATATCTCCAAGCTTTTTAATGCCGTACCTAGCCCAAAGGTGTGGTTCGGGAATTGTCCTAAACTGTGAGAGGTTGGGGTTTCCCCATAACGGGCAGAAGAGAGACCAGTTTTGAGGGCGGATAAGTCTCTGTCTGGCCACCGTCCAAGCCCGAAGGGTCATTGTAGTAGGACGCGGGAGGCTGTCGTATGCCCTATGTCCCCTATAGACTAGGTTGCCCAGTTCTTGGAGCAATCCTAGAATAGCTGCCTCTAAGCACACAGCGGCATTCTTCTTGGAAAGCACATACCACCTCCAGAAACAGCATCTTCAACAAATTTATGCGGCCCATGAGGTTTAGTGGGAGGGAAGTCCAGGAAGCACACCCAGTCCCAAGTTGGGTCGTGATCGGGCGCAGATTCAGACCACATGAAGCTGATCAGTTCCCTGCCAATTTGGATACCCAAGTACTTAAATTGGTCAACCCAACATAGCGGTATCGCCCTGTCAGGGTCACGGGCGTGGGGGTCTAGAGGGAAAATGTTTGATTTAGACCAATTAATACGTATTCCGGAATACTTAGCGAATGTGTCAAAAATCTCTAATGTAGCTGTTAGTGACTCGCCCGCGTCTTGCAGATACAGTAGCGTGTCATCTGCATAGAGAGATTTTTTTCTTCCAGGGGGCCCACCTTTAGTCCCTTCACCCTGTCGGAATTAAGGTTGCCAGAGGTCCAAGTGCCAATGTGAACAGGGCCGGGGACCATGGACAGCCCTGGCGTGTGCCCCTCTGCAATGCAAAGGGTTCCGACAGTCTGTCATTAGTTCGGATCCAAGCCATGGGCACCCGATACAGCATGTGTAGCCACCTGATGAATCTAGGGCCAAAGCCAAACCTTTTCAGCACCTCCCACAGAAAGATCCACTCCATTGAGTCAAACGCCTTCTCATCGTCTAAGGAGGCAATGACTCATTTACCACTGTTTTCGTTTGTCATAGACATATTGAGAAAGAGGCACCATATGTTGATATCGGTTCCCTTGCCGAGCATGAATCCAGTTTGATTCAGATGGACTACCTCCTCCATGGCCATCGACAATCTATTTGCCAATATTTTTGCCAAAATCTTGGCGTCAACGTTTAGGAGAGCGATTGGTCTGTAGGAGGAGCAGTCCAAAGGATCCTTACCCGGTTTAGGAACCAGACAGAATTTTGGTTTGCCTCTCTGCAGGTTTGGTGGACTAATGCCGCGTACACACCAGACTTTCCGACAGAATCAGTCCGTCGGAAAATCCAATAGTTTTTAGTTTTAAAAATCAGACGGACCTAGAAATAGAACATGTTTCAAATCTGTACGACGGACTCCATTTCTAATCGGGAAAACCGTTAGTCTGTATGCTGGTCCGATGGACCAAATACGACGCAAGGGAACTATTGAACTTCCTTTTTTAGTCCCGTCTTACATCATCACGTTCAAAGAGGATTTTCGAATGTACTTAGTCCGTTTGTTAAGTCCGTCGGAACTCCGCCAAAAGTCCGTCAGGAAGACAGAAGGCCTGCCAGAAAGTCCGGTCATGCATACGCGGCATTAGAAGTACCAAGCCTTGGTTTTGAGGTTTGGGGAGAGCAAAAAGACCCCTATCGCTTAGAAAAAGTAGCAGTAACACCCCCCCCCCCCCATGACTTTCTTGATGAATTTAGGCATGCTTATAAGATGCCTCTTACAAGCAAGCCAAGCTTTTGCTGACAAAATCGTGCGCTCAGGCACAGAGATAAGATCTAGAGATTTGGCAAATCACATTCTTTAAACACAGCACAATCAATAAAGCTAGCCACAGATGGTTCGAACCACAGCAGGTAAAAGGTCGAGATTTAAACCATTTATGGGCAGGCTGATTGTACCAAAGTTGATCCATCGATTGACTTTGGTACAACCAAAATGTCAGATTTTCGGCATGCAATTATTGCCAGCAGCTAGTAATAAATACAATAGCTCCGCGGGAGGGACTGAGCAATTTTCTTTCCTGCGATCTCTGATTGCAGGAAAGAAAATCAAATGATTTATGGCCTGCTGACGGCAGAGGGCATCAGCTGTTATTGTTAATGCTCTCAATTTGTTTGTTTTGTCCAAAAGACCAGGCAGTCATTTCAGGAGCAGGGCTTAACTAGAAGGGGCAAAGACTGCCTTTAAAATGCCTATCAATCAAATCTTTAAAAGGTGGAAGACCCTCAAAAGGATCGGTAAGGTGTCTGTGGAGGACTAAAATTACAGGATCTACTAACGGAACAGCCCATTTCTTTTTCCAATTTCTTTTCCATAAGATAAGTTTCACAAAAAGCGAAGGAGTGTCTATATTTGGAGATTAGACCAATCCTCATGAAATGCAAAATTAATCTGTGCATGGATGAGAAAAGGCTTTTTTAATTTTGCTAGCCTCTTGGTGTCCACAAGGACACGTTTTGGCTGTGAAGAATTTGGTGCTTTTATTTAAAAACTAGATCATGCCACGCCAATCGTAGATCCACAGTAGAAATGCTTTTGTAAAAGTAGCCAGAACTTGAGGATCATAAAATTAAGAGGTTGTAAATCCTCTGCAGCTTCTGCTACAATCTGCATAGTTTTTCTACAAGTCTTCTTTGCAGAGCTTTGAAAGTCAATTCTCTGATTCAAGATCAGAGTCAGAGGGGGGTGAAAATGTGTAGCATTTTTTGCCCCTGAAAATCCAAGTTGTGGTAAGATAGGCTGTACGGTGCATACCTGAGAGAGAGAGCTAGAGTCAGAGAAGGGAAGCTGTGTCATAATAGGACATGGGAATAGCCATCTCCCTGGGTGATGTTCTTAGATTCCCGTAGGCCATTAGCAGAATGCATGTTAGTTGTCCCTTTTGTCTCAGCTCCCTTGCACCTGTGATCCTCCATTGCTAGAGGGAAGGGATTCCTGTTGGGGCGACGATGGACCACGGTCCTGGGCCTGTATAGCACCCTGCTGATAACTACACATTGCACTTCGCAGGATCCAGTGCTCAAAGCAAATATTACAGGCCGCCTCACACAGTGGGGTCCGGTTATGGTACCCAAGGTGCAACACTGAGTACCAATCTGAAAACTGCCAAATAGTACAGGCCAATAAGCAGTCAGATCTTAATAGAAGTGTCAGAAGACAGAAAAAATGGTTAACAAAAACATATACAAAAAGGAGAAAATGTCTATCACCCAAGGGCACTATTAAAAAAACAAAACAAAAACAAAACACTAGAGTCTGAAATAATGGGTGGGTTCATGTGAGTGTGCACTAGGGGCAGCCCTAGCAGAAAAAAAATTCTGCTGCTATTCAATCTGAAGGTATGAATACAAGCCCTGTGCCTTGTACTGTAATAACTCTTCATGTTGAAGCAAATAAGATTACACAGCAAATTTTATGTTTCCTAATAGTAGGAGAGGGTACCATTTATCTTACAATACTCACCACAGCAGGCAAGTTTCATGAACAGATAAATTTCTTGTTTCAGCCACATCAGCATTGGCCCTAATTTTTTACGCTGAAGTTTCATGTAAATGGATAAATACTGTATATACAGTAAAGAAACCTTTTTACAAACATTAGCGTTTAATCGGTATTAGGGCAAGAAATTGCTAAAGTAAATGGTCACGAACAAACTGAAATCCTGACCAAGGTTACACATACCAAAGTAGAAGTATCCACCCTCATGTTTGGGCTGAAAGAAGCGCCCTCTGGCCTGAGCATGGACATCAGCTCCCTTCTCCACCAGCAGCTCCACATAATGCTTGCAGCGTCTTTCTATAGCTATGTGAAGAGCAGTCTGGCCTGAAAACAAAAAGAAAAAAAAAAAAAAAAACATGAATATGCAGTTTCACTAGTATCTATCTCTATCTCTATCATGTATAATCAGTATTTTTGGCTCGAAAATTTCTTAGGCAACGTTTCAAAAGCTTTACAGGATACCACTTTAGATTTACAAAGGAGGTCTGGTGCGAAAATTACTGCCAATGATCTGATGTTCATGGTGATACTTCATACGTGTGGGACGATTGCTGTTGGAGTGCGGGACCGATGCGTGCATTTGAGCAAGTATACGGGAGGACCGGGCACTTTAAAAAATTGTAATAAATTTTATTACTGTCACAAGCAACATGAACATCCCCTGCGACAGCAATAGACATGTGTGTAAGTTAGGAATAGATGCGCTACCAAAAAAACAAAAAAAGTGAATGAAATTTAAACAATGTGTGTGAACTCAAACAACAATTGATACAAAACAAAGTATCATCTACCAACACAAATAGTTTAGCCTGAGTTAGTCCAACACCATGATATGAATTGTTTTCAAATATCCAAAATGATAAGGCATACACAATAGTCCATAAAATAAATCCTTGACAATAGGACACCTGGATTTCTTCTTACTGCATAGTCCCACCCTGTAGCCATGGAATAAAAAATGCCAGATGGCCACTTACTAGAAATGTAGGATTCCCATTACGGAGATCAAGCTGGCACAAAAAGGAAGGATCACACAAGCAGGGATAGCACCTTCAGACATCCATACATCCAGATCCCCTCCTCCACTGGTAAGTCGGAACTTTCAATCCACTTCCATTTGCGGGCAAGGACTTTCAGAGGGTGAGCTAGACCATGAGGAAAAAGACCTCCATAGTGCAGTAGATTTGTATAAAAACATTTTTTTATATAAATTCAATACAAAACGCTGCACCACAGATAGTAAGCAGATACTTCTGAGCAAATGACACAGCCGCGGCTCCCGCCAGCTGGCTGATGTGTGGTGTGCTGTAACGTCCGGTGAACTAGCGCCACCCGACGCTGCGTTTCTCCATACGAGACATCCACAGGGAAAAGGAGGCTGCCACAGGATGTTACAGCATACCACACATCAGCCAGCTGGTGGGAGCCGCGGCTGCGTTTTTCGCTCAGAAGTAACTGCTTACTATCTGTGGTGCAGCGTTTTGTATTGAATTGATTTTAAAATAAAGGAACTTTTTATATACAAATCTACTGCACTATGGCGCTCTCTTTCCTCATGTTCTAACTTGCCCTCTGAAAGTCCTTGCCCGCAAACAGAAGAGCCACAGAGTGAATTGAAAGTTCAGACTTACAAGTGGAGGAGATGATCTGGATGGATGGATGTCTGCTTGATCTCCGTAATGGGGATCCTACATTTCTGTAGGGTTCAGTGGTGTGTGGGGACCAGCCCCACTGCTGAATCTCTTCTATACAGCCGCTGACTGGCTGAACTTGTGGAAGGTGGATCTCTCAGTAGTCCAGATCGTTTTCACATGCCACCTGACAATTGTTCAAGTGAGCATTGTTTCTCCTCTATATAGCCACTCAACTAGACTGGCTTTCACGTGTTTGGTCTCCCAGGAAAGCTCTCGCGTGCCACTCGAAGGCTGTCTACGTGCCATGTCTGGCACGCTTGGCGGGGGTTGCCAAACCCTGTCCTAATACATAGTCTTAGCAAATCTATAGGAAATTTTACAGAGGTTGCACAATCAGATTGTATAGTGTATGGTGAGCTTTTCTGAATTAAAAAATAGGAAGTGGGAGGAATACTTTTTTTTTTTATATAAAAGTCCCAGTAGAAAGAATACATTTAAAGATTTTTTTAAGCTTGTGGTTGTGTTGCTATAAGCAAAGTTCATTGTCTTGAGGCATTGTAAGCTGCTCTGAGACAAGTGATGACACCAGTTCATCCAACCCATGTGGACCAGCACACTGGAAAAGTGGATGATGACCCCCCTTACCTGGCTCATTTTTACGTTTCCTGAAAAAAAGAAGCTTTCCTGGTAAGTGGGACCCAGAAAGCAAGCAATTGTGTTGCAAGTTTGAAAATGACTTGCTAGGCTTACCAGGCTTCACAAGTACAATTGAAGCAAGTCTGCACTGCATAACTTCAGATCAACTTTGTTTGCAAACATTCTGCAAGTCTGCTGCAATAGTGCTATAGTCATCCCACCACAGGGGTCATTGCGGAGCTCTTGCTGTAGACCAGGGGTAGGCAACCTTAGAGAGGTGGAGATCTACCTGAACAATTTGGCAGAAGTCAAAGATTACCGGGCACAGGGTCGCTTCCTCACACCTGATTTATGCCTTTAATTACAGAATTAACATGTGGCAAATGCGTGCATTGCACAGCAATCGTGTGCATTGCACAGAAATCATGGGTTTAAATCAGGTGGTGAGAAGGCAACACATCGCCTCCTCACAATCTATCTACACACACTCAGATCGCTTTTCAGAGGGGCAGCACTTGTGCTCGTTCACAGGTAGAGTTAGGGGGTGGTAAAAAAAAAGTAGCATATAATAGAAGTCTATGGCTAAGCACAGCAAACCCACAGTGTGGGTAAACAGCAGCACATCAGTGTGAAAGCAGCCCTATACTATTATGCCCAGTGTATTTCTTTACACTTACCCGAACATATCATCTTTCCTGCTGCTGGCACCACTCTGGAGACAGCTAGCTAGCATAAAAGGTGGAGTGCAGGAGGTATCAGTCCGCATGGGTGTTTATGTGGCTCTTGCTCCCTACTGCAGCTCCAACTTTACAAGTAGTCCCTCTGCATTGCACTGTTTGATTCTCTGGAATGGCAGGTCAGTAAACCCAGACCGGGATCTACCAGCCACCTGTCTGATCTACAGTTTGCTGACCCCCGCACCACTGCAACTTTGCTACAAATTGGAAGAACTTGCGCTGCAAGTTCTCTGCAAGCGTACAACTTTCCAGTGAAAATGTGCAGCAGGTTAATTTGTGGCACGTTATCCTTGTTATCTAGGGAATGTGATGTTGTAAGATTGACTTTACATTTGATTGTATTTTAGTCTAATGTGGAACTTTAAGTTTGCCTCTTCTGTGAAAATTTGTTCATCTTGTAGTTCTATGATGGAATCAATTCCCCTTGTGTGTGGGTTATGCTTCCCCTTTCTATAGTTTCCTGCAGAGATGTGAGAAGTAGTGCGGCTAGTGTCAACACTTCATTGTAAGTGTCTGTTTACACAGAAATAATTTTGCTGCCGTTTACCAGGTACACTAGTGCGTCAGGGAATCCCCTTGTGGGACCCATTACATTTTATCTGAATAGGCTCTTTTCATTTTGTAAAGTAAGTATGCAAGAAAGACCATCGCTGGAGTTATACACAGGTTGTAAAAATGATGCAATGTTTGGTTTTAAGTAACAAAAAAACTGCTAATTCACATATCAGCTACAGAAAATATTAGCACGTTAGAAAAGATCTGTCATTTAAGCACACTGTCCATTACAAAGAAAAAATGCTGCAAAGACAAATCAACCAAGTTAGGAGTAAATCAGGCTAGCTTTAGCATCAAAACACCATAATGAAAGAACAGTACTCCATGACCCATGAAAACATCCACTGGGGCCAAAGGATGTACTTCTCTATTAAAAAAAAAAAAAAAAAAAAAAAAAAAAGCTAGAGAATATAACACACATATAATATTTACACAAGCACACACATAAACACACATATACAGTATCTCACAAAAGTGAGTACACCCCTCACATTGTTGTAAGTATTTTATTATATCTTTTCATGTGACGACACTGAAGAAATGACACTTTGCTGCAATGTAAAGTAGTGAGTGTACAGCTTGTAAAACAGTGTACACTGCATCAAATTGGTCTGCATGGCTATCGTCCCAGAAGGAAGTTTGCTAAAGACAAGCAGACCAAGGACATGGATTACTGGAACCATGTCCTGTGGTCTGATGAGACAAAGATAAACTTATTTGGTTCAGATGGTGTCAAGCATGAGTGGTGGCAACCAGGTGAGGAGTACAAAGACAAGTGTGTCTTGCCTAGAGTCAAGCATTATAATGGGAGTGTCATGGTTTGGGGCTGCATGAATGCTGCCAGCACTGGGGAGCTATAGGTCATTGAAGGAACCATGAACGCCAACATGTACTGTGACATACTGAAACAGAGTATGATCCCCTCCCTTCAGAGACTGGGCTGCAGGACAGTATTCCAACATAATGGCCACAAACACACTTTCAAGATGACCACTGCCTTGCTAAAGAACCTGAGGGTAAAGGTAATGGACTGGCCAAGCATGTCTCCAGACCTAAACCCTATTGAGCCTCTGTAAGGCATCCTCAAAACGGAAGGCGGAGGAGCGCAAGGTCTCCAAAATCCACCAGCTCCGTGATGTCATCATGAAGCTGTGGAAGAGGACTTCAGTGGCAACTTAAGCTCTGGTGAACTCCATGCCCAAGGGGGTTAAGGCAGTGCTGAAAAATAATGGTGGCCTCACAAAATATTGACACTTTGCGCCCAATTTGGACATTTTCACTTAGGGGTGTACTCTTTTGTTGCCAGCTGTTTAGACATGAATTGCTGTGTGCTGAGTTATTTTAAGGGGACAGCAAATCCACACCGTTATACAAGTTGTACACTCACTACTTTGCTACAATGTAAAGTGTCATTTCTTCAGTGTTGTCACATTAAAAGATATAATAAAATATTTACAAAAGTGTGTGTGTGTGTGTGTGTGTGTGTGTGTGTGTGTGTGTGTGTGTGTGTGTGTGTGTTATATATTTTTATTTTTTTTCTGGCTTGTAGAACCACTCAATATAGCAAACTGTAGTATTCACCTCTGTAGTAAACATCTCGGAAAGGGGAGTTGATAAATTCTCGGAGATTCCCTGTTTTTTCTGCAATATCCATCAATGCTGGTATTGTGTCATTTCTGCCACCACTTAGGTTTAGTAGAGCTTTGGGCAAACAAGTCTTCCCTGTGGATGGCTCTAAAAAAAAAAAAAAAAAAAAAAAAAGAAGAAGTTTACACCCAGAGAACAAACGCTTTGCGTTTACTATCACATCTTGGAATAGTGCAAGACATAGGCAATTTAACTTTAAAATGCTTAAAACATATATATTCTTTGGGTTGGAGTCCTATTAAATCCTAAATTATCAGGATAACAGCCAGACAAGTAGCATATTCAGAGGGAAAGGTCAACATTTGCAGCTTCTGTGGTTTTCTCATGGCAGGTTTACTACTGGGCACAAATATTTTAGAAAAAGGCTGTCTAGGCAGGAAAGTAAATGCCATTGAAAAAAAAAACACACACACACACACACACATACATATATATATACATATATATATATATATATATATATATATATATATATATATATATATATATATATATATATATATATATATATATATATATATATATATATATATATACATACATATATACACAAAAAGCATGTAACAGGTATCATGAGCATCTTCTATCCTAGTGGTGGGGAACCTTGGCACCCCAGATGTTTTAGAAATACATATCTCATGATGCTCAACTATACTGAAGAGTGCATGGGCATCATGGGAAATGTAGTTCCAAAACATCTGGGATGCCAAGGTTCGCCATCACTGCATAGTGTCATAGGAACTACGTCAATTAGTAATTTTGAGGGGCACACAATAAGCAATAAAGTAGCTGTAAACAGTGGAATATAATCCCTTCCCGCCGAGCGTACGCAGATGTGCATACTCGGCTTCCGGGGTTATACCGGGATGATGCCCGCACCTGCAGGCATCGTCCCGGTACCGTTTTTCACAGCGGGCGATCGGCTAGCCAGCCATAACAACTGATGGGCCTAAAAGCCACTCGGCTGTTATGCCGGAGGAGCGGGAGGGGACATCCCCCCCCCCCCACTGCTCTTACCGGTGCTTCCGCTCAAATCGGGAGCACCGATGCACAATCGGATGCCTCCTGCTGCTGGGCAGGGACTGGAATGAAGCCGTAAGCGGCTTCATTCCAGTCTCCTAATAGTAAACACGGAAGCGACGTCATGACGTCACCTCCCGCTAACTCGGCTGCTAATGGCGCCGGTTTAAAAAAAAAAAATACAGTATTCAGAATCGCAGTTTTCCATAAAGAGTACCTGTCA
This sequence comes from Lithobates pipiens, assembly GCF_037356315.1. Classification (NCBI taxonomy): domain Eukaryota; kingdom Metazoa; phylum Chordata; class Amphibia; order Anura; family Ranidae; genus Lithobates; species Lithobates pipiens. The sequence continues at coordinate 17,328,057 of NW_027507790.1, forward strand.
CCACCTATTACTGTCACAAGGGATGTTTACATTCCTTGTGACAGCAATAAAAGTGATCAACATTTTTTTTTTTTTTTTAACTATTTTAAAATAAATAAAATAAATTTAAAAAAAAAGTTATTTTTTAAAGCGCCGCCGTCCCCACGAAGAAAACACATACGGAAGTTGCGCCCGCATATGTAAACGGTGTTCAAATCACACATGTGAGGTATCGCCACGATTGTCAGAGCGAGAGCAATAATTCTAGCACTAGAACTCCTCTGTAACTCTAACCTGGTAACCGTAAAAAGAATTTAAAGCGTCGCCTATTGAGATTTTTAGGTACCGTTGTTTGTCGTCATACCACGAGTGCGTGCAATTATAAAGTGTGACATGTTTGTTATCTATTTACTCGGCGTAACATTATCTTTCACATTATGCAAAAAAAATTGGGCTAATTTTACTGTTTAGTTTTTTTTAAATTCATGAAAGTGTTCCTTTTCCCAAAAAGTTGCATTTAAAAACACCGCTGCGCAAATACCGTGTGACATAAAATATTGCAACAATCGCCATTTTATTCTCTAGAGCAGTGATGGCGAACTTTGACACCCCAGATGTTTTGGAACTACATTTCCTATGATGCTCATGCAGTCTGAAGTGTAGTTGAGCATCATGGGAAATGTAGTTCCAAAACATCTGGGGTGCCAAGGTTTGCCATCAATGCTCTCGAGTCTCTGCTAAAAAAAATATACATAATGTTTGGGGGTTCCAAGTAATTTTCTAGCAAAAAATATGGATTTTAACTTGTAAACACCAAATGCCAAAAATAGGCTTAGTCGTGAAAGGGTTAAAAAAAAGTCTACACACCCCTGTTAAAATGTCAGGTTTCTGTGATTTTATATATAAAAAAAATTATATATATATTTATATATATTATAAAAAATTAGGGGCACTCATTGGCTATAATACTGAGGAATCCCAATATAATTTTTAGGCCCACTGTTTCACACTGGCATATCCTATGGCAACGTGGTTTTTGAAGCCTCTGACCTATAGACACTCGAGTATGTCCACAGTCTGACAGTTTTCTTTATCATTCTATATGATAAATATATTATGTGCTGTCCTTTGCTGTTTATCAAGGGCTGTACTTGAGTTACCTTAATTAAAGCTAAACTTCAATAATTCAACCCAGGGTGGATTTGATTTAAATCGCTAGCAAATGGGTTGATTTAAATTCAAATTTTTAAAGAGCAACTGTCATCTTTGTCCTGCAGCAGCTCCTCCTCTGATCCGCTGTTGACTCACCAACAGTCCAATTCACTTTAACGGGACGGCTGGTGATGCGACAGTGACACAAGGTGAGGGGTGTGGTGGCAGCAGGTGAGTGGATGCCCACTAACAGGTGCTGCCATGATGGATTTGAAATGACAGGTGCTCTTTAAATGTATGGGCTTATTCTTGCTGGTTAAGATCTTTCATATTTGCAACCAAAATGAAGGTTTCTTATGTAGTGTACATAGCTTTGAAAAACAATGGGATAAAGGAATATTCCTGAACTTTGTTTTTATCTCATGGTTACTGTGAAATTGTGTGAATGCATCAATGCAGTGCATGTATGTTATCTCGCTTGCAGAGCTTGGATTCATTGAATGAGAGACAAAGATAAATAATTTCAGAACTTTTTCCACCTTTAGGGCTCATTTACACTTGCTTCGGCCAGGCTTTGTTAAAGCGCTCTGTATGCTAGCCAAAGCTCCTATCACTAAATAAAATGGTTAGCTTACAGTCCTGTTTACACTTGCTTTTTCTTTGGCTGGCTTCAAAAAATTATACCCCATGTAGCTTCAGTGGTGCTTCAAAGCATCTTCAAAGCCTCCAAAGAAGTCTATGGCAAAGCTTTCCCCATCAAAGCTCCACCAAAGTCTCATCGAAGCACCAAGCAAAAGCAGGTGTAAGCACGACTGTAAGCCAACCATTTTATTTAGTGACAGGAGCTTTGACTGGCATTCAGAGAGCTAACAAAGCATGTCAGAAGCCAGTTTTGAAGCAAGTGTATACTAGCCCTTAATGTGACCTATAAACTGTACAACTCAGTTGAACAAATTGAAATCCTTTAGGTGGAGGGAAGTAAAAATAAAATAATTAGAGCCCTTTCACACTGAGCCGACCCGGGCATCGGCAGTAAAACGCTGCTATTTTTAGCAGAGCTTTACCGTAGTTTTTGCGCAATTCGCCCGCTAGCGGGGTACTTTTAACCCCCACTAGCGGCTGAAAAAGGGTCAAAACTGCCTACAAAGCGCTGATACATCGGCGCGCTTTGCCGGCGGTTCTGCAGCACTGCCCATTGATTTCAATGGGCAGGGTCTCTTTAGAAGCGAGTTCACCACTCCTAATGAACGCCAAAGAAGCTGCTGGCAGGACTTTTTCTGACACCCTGCCTGGGCACCGCTCCAGTGTGAAAGCCCAAGGGTATTCACACTGGAGTGAATGGAGCCTCTGTTTTAGGGGGCTTTGCAGGAGCTATTTTAAACGCTATACCTCCTGCATGTGTACATATATTTTGTTGAAGCACCTTTTGATTTTATTACAGCACTCAGTCTATTTGGGTATGAGTCTATCAGCATGGCACATCTGGACTTGGCAATGTTTGCCCACTCTTTGCAAAAACACTCCAAAATCTGTCAGATTGTGAGGGCATCTCCTGTGCACAGCCCTCTTCAGATCACCCCACAGATTTTCAATCGGATTCAGGTCTGGGATATGGCTGGGCCATTCCAAAACTTTAATCTTCTTCTGATGAAGCCATTCCTTTGTGGATTTGGATGTATGCTTTGGGTTGTTCTCATGCTGAAAGATTTAGTTCCTTGTCATGTTCAGTTTTCTAGCAGAAGCCTGAATATTTCATGCCAGTATGGACTGGTATTTGGAACTGTTCATAATTCCCTCTACATTGATTAAGGCCCCTGTTCCAGCTGAAGACAAAAAGAGCCCCAAAGCATGATGCTGCTGCCACCACCATGCTTCACTGTGGGTATCAGGGGCAGCGTGTCCATAGGGGGCACCTGGGCACCGCCCCCCCCCCCCATGCAGTCAAAAAAACAAAACAAAAAAAACGTCCTTATGTGCACTGTGTTTGGACACCGGACAGTGCACCTATGGGAAGCGCCACATCTATGCAATCACAAAATTGAAGACAAGGCACTTAATTTGCGGGCATTTAGCCCGCCTTGCAGCGCTTTCTGAAGCGCCAAGTAGCTTCCGCCCGTTCGTAGTATATCTTACCACGGCCGGGCGGTTTGATTGACATCTGAGTTTGATGTCACTTCCTGTTTTCTCTCTCCAATTGTGCCCAGGAGAGAGGAAACAGGAAGTATGAGAGGACGGACCTCTCCACAGGGCACACTGCTGGAGAGGACAACACACTGCAAGGCAAGTAAGGGGGGGGGGGGGTTGATGTGAGGCTGCTGCAACTTGGCGGCGAAACATGCTGCTGCAATTTGGTGGCGACACATGCTGCTGCAATTTGGTGGGACACAGGCTGCATGTAAGGAGGGACTCTTCTGGGGGCACCTGATGGCAGGCGACGTGGCTAGTGACACGTTCAGGGCTCCCACTGATTCTGCATTATGGTGAGTTGAATGATTTAGTTTTATATTACAGTGTTATAATAGAAATAATGCGCTTCAATCATCCTGACACCATAACAACCATGGTGCCGGGATGATTGAAGCGCTAACACCAGGTGTTTGTAATATATTTATCTGCTGATTGTTAAACTTTCTAGAATACACATATTTCTATTGTTGTGTAGGATCTGGGCCTGTGTAGGATCAGACACTAACCACACCACCTTAGAGCCACGCCCACCATTTCACTGAAACCACACCCATTTTCACCAAGATGGAGGGGTCAAAAAGAAAGGGTGGGGTCTGGCGCCCCCCCCATCCTAAAACTTCACCAGCCTTGACTGGTGGGTATGGTGATATTTTGGTGATGTTCAGTGTAGTTTTTTCGCCAAACATATCTTTTGAAATTAAGGCCAAAAAGTTCAACCTTGGTTTCATCAGACCAGTACACATTTCCCACATTTAGCCAGGCTTAGAGGTTTTTCTTCGTAAGAAAGGGCTTCCGTCTTGCCCCTCTACCCCATAGCCCAGATATATGAAGAATACAGGAGATTGTAGTCACATATACCACACAGCCAGTACTTGCCAGATATTCCTTCAGCTCCTTTAATTGTTGCTGTAGACCTCTTGGCAGTCTCCCTGACCAAATTTCCTATTGTCTTTTCATAAATTTTGGAGGGACATCCAGTTCTTGGTAATGTCACTGTTGTGCCATATTTTCTACACTTGATGATGACGACTGTCTTCACTGTGTTCCATGGTATATCTAATGCCTTGGAAATTCTTTTGTGCCCTTCTCCTGACTGATACCTTTTAACAATGAGATCCCTTGATGCTTTGGAAGCACTCTGTGGATCATGGCTTTTGCTGTAGGATGTGACTAATCAAATGTCAGGAAAGACCTACTAGAACAGCTGAACTTTATTTGGGGGTTAATCAGAGGCACCTTGAATGATGGCAGGCAGGGCCGTCTTTATAGCATCATGGGCCCATACAATGGAGACAGCGCAGGTAAACAGATATCAAGTAGGTAGGAGGCAGACAAGCAGAGCTTCCCCTCTTGGGTGGAGGTCCGCTTTAACTACATGAACAATCATTCTGTACAGCAAATAAACAGTGGAAAAATACATAAAGTAACAAAGCTATCCCGTCTATATAATATATCTGCTAGAATGATGCTTAGGACAGTTGTACCAAGTATAGACACGGCCACCAATAAAAATCATGGGCCACCATCCAGCCTGACAGGGCCTCAGATACCCAACATTTTAAACCCTCTACACATCTTATATACATCCAGCACTCCTAACTCTGCCCAAGCAACCAACCAACCCCCGCGCGCACACACCAGATTGTTATGCTATAACCACTTCCACACCCCCTGAATTCTCAACCTTAATTACCTCCCCAGCACTATGGCCCCTTTACACCCCTCCTAGCACTCTGATCCCTCTACATCCCAGATATGATATCCTCCAGCACTCTGATCCCACTCTGCACCCTGGATATTCCCCCCAGCACTGTTACCATATACCATAAGATACCCCCTGTATGGTCACCACACTACATCCCTGATACCTCCTACACTGTGGCCTCTCTACATCCCTGATACCTCTAGCACTATAGCCCAAGCATTGCCACCCCCTATACACCCAAGATCCCTCCTCTGCATTTTTTACCCTTGATATCCCCCAGTACCATTATTACATCCATGTAGTACCACCCTTTCCAGTGGAGATGCAGTGCATGTGAATTTTTGGCTGCGTGCCCAGCTCCAGCACTGACAGGGACATGTCTATACCAATCAAGTCATGGAGGCAGAAGGAGGGGCGGAGGAGGGAGCATCCCTCCAGGCATTCCAAGCCCTTCGGTGCAAACAGTGCTGGACAGCTGGGCTCACCATGACACCATCCACAATGCCACTTCCGCAGACGGGCTCTCAATGCTGCTGACTCAGCAGCTCCCACTCCAGCTCCTACCCTGCAGCCTTTGAGTCACGAGCATTCAAACTGCATTGGACAGGGTCAGAGCAGTACTGTTGCTCCGCCCCTGCGCCTCCCTTGCTGGCTGTAAAAATAATAGGTATTGTTCTGCACAGCACCGTGCACCACTGACAGCCGGCCTGTCCTGTGTATCCATCACAATCAGTGCCATCATGTGGCCCCCAATTTCTGGGCAGCGTGGGCTCAGCTGCTTTGGGAGAAAAGTGCAGGAGCCCCCGGGCAGTGCCCAGGTGTGCCTGCTCATTAAGACCGCCCTGATGGCTGGCGTGTACTGACTCAACATGAGTTTGAATGCGATTGCTTAACCGGTTCCCGACCGGCGCGCGCCGATGTACGTCGGCAGAATGGCATGGGCATGAGCAAATCTGGCATTTTAACAGGGGTGCATAGACTTTTTATATCCATTGTAAATGAAGGCAAGGATGTTATCAGGAGAAATTAAATCTTAAGGTGTTATGGGATTCAAGTCAAGCAAAGAAAAGAGGTTAAGAAAGATCAAAAACTATTCTCCATACATATGTCATGTGATCGCTAAGCTATGCATAGGTAGATCAGTTAATAAGTAATGTGCTAAGTTTTAAACCATTATGTTGTGAGGGCCAGAGACATTTTAAAAAAGTATGATAAATTGAAGTCCTGTACTTGTGGGGTCACATCCACCAGTAGCCCCATCCCAGTAATTAAAGCGACACATTTGATAAGTATGCATATTTGATATAATACACCACATGGATATCATGTTTGCAGCTTGTGAAAGTATAGTGTAGTTAAGAGCTTACTCTGGAACATGCCAACATTAAAAGCTTAAGATTCCTGTAGATTAAACTCAGTGGGAAGTTAAAGATATACCAAACACTGCTCAATGTCAGCATCTAACCTCGAAATTCCTCATCTGTCAGCCGTTTCTTCTTAGACAACAAGAAAGGTAGAAAACCCTCTAGTTCTGACGAGGTACCTCGTGACACGATGTCAAAAAGAATGTGTCTATTAAACATCTTGATGACTGCAGGAGGGTCAGGACTTGGAGTCTCGGAATTCTGGGTATCCTTGCTAGAACAAAGCAGGTAAACTAAAGTTACAGAAAGCAAAAAAAAAATAGCAACATTCTAAAAGACAGTCTACTTCCTTTCAAAATTACCCTCTACTCAACTACATGAGATTTATCTGGACAATAACATTCAAACTGGGAACATTTTTTAAAGTGGTTATAAAAGGCATAAGATTACCTTACTGCATTTTATCCAGGAAGAAAAAAAAAAAAAAAAACTTTCTATATGCAGCTCCCCATCCTAAATAGATGCAGGAGCCTGATCCCGATCCAGCGATTCGCAGACTCTCTCCTTCCTAATTGGCTAAGATACAGCAGCAGGAGCCACCGACTCCCACTGCTGTCAATCACAGCCAGTGAGGAAGAGTCTGGGAGCGGGGCCGAGCCCTGCTCTGTGTGTCACATGGACACAGAGCAGGGCTCAGGAGCAAGCACACATGCATGCCTCTATAGCACCTGGAAGGGGACACAAAAAGATTAGGATTGGGGCTGCTCTGTGGAAAAACATTGCACAGAGCAGGTAGGCTTAACATCTTTCTTATTTTAATATAAAAACAAAAACATTACTATAACTTTAAGTAGGGTATACACAAACTGAAAACACTTTTGGTCCATGTTTACAGCGGTCTGGTCAACTGTCATGCTGGAAAACCAGCATTCAATCAGTGCTTGCTGCCAATGGCTGCAAGAGGGAGAGGGGAGAGGGGAGAGGGGAGAGGGGAGAGGGGAGAGGGGAGAGGGGAGAGCCCCCCCAGCCCCCCCCATCAGAATACCACAGTGCAGCAGGGGAGATCAACACGCTGCTTGAAAGAAAAGAAAAAAAAAAGAAATTGTCATAATGTTTATACCCTACTTTATGCTGTGACCTGGTTAGAGAGCTCCTGGCCAACCAAGCTCTCAGGAATGGGAAGGGAGGTTATTTAATAGCCAGAAAATGTTTTTCACCCAAATAGGTTTCTCTGTGATACAGTTAGTACTGGAGGTGAATGTTTAGTGTAAAGACATGCACTTTGAAAAACAAAAGAAAACATTTCAGATGCATTTTGCAATCACCATCTCATGTCTGTGGGTTATCTCTATTGCACAAAAAAGAAAACAAAATTACATTTTTAAAGCTCTCCATAGACCTCAGAGGAAGAGCCGACATGCAGACACCATCTGAAAATGTATTTGGGTCAGTTACAAACATAATTGCTTGAGTGACACATGCTCACATGGACATCTATGAAGAAGATACTCCAGGGCCAGGGGCCAGGTTACCTCAATAGAAACAGTTATCAGACAAAATTTTCATTATTAGGCTAGGTTCACACTGATACAACATAGGATCCAATTTGTGAGACCCCAAGTCAGATGACATGTGAAATCCAAGGTTTCCCTAGGAGAGCTGTCTTAGCTGATACTACACAAGTCTGTCTGACCTTTTAAAGGGTTCCTGCACTACTTTGGTCTGACTTCATTGTCACAGAGTGCAAAAAGTCAGAGTCTAAAGTTGCACTGAAAGTTGCACATCTTTGAAGTCGGGCTAGTGTGAAGTGAGCCTCAACTCCTGAAGCTTATTTTAACAAAAATGGTTTCAATCCACAAATCATATAAACACCAATAAGGATTCTTATTTTTAAAAATAGTGAGTCCAATCCGATTTCAAACTTACAGTCAAATGGCAAAAAAAAAAAAAGAAGATTGTTGCCCTTTTAAAAAATGTATAATTAGATTACCGCCCAGCCCCAGCGTCTTTTAGCTAGGTATCATGCCCGAGAATGGCCTGCTTGATTACGTGATCCCTGTAATCGGCTGTCACAGTGATCAGGAGTCAGTCCTGCCAGCTCCTGATCATTACAAGAGACCAGGAGCTGTCTTTGACAGCTCAGCCACTATGCTGGGAGCACACAGAGAACATGCTCTCGACACAGAAACCTCTGCTGCCCCGTGGACAAAAAAAAAAAAAAAAAGTAAAGTATTCATCCCCCTTGAAATTTTGCACATTTTGTCATGTTACAATCAAAAACGTGAATGTATTTTATTGGGATTTTATGTGATAGACCAACATAAAGTGGCACATAATTGTGAAGTGGAAGGAAAATTATATATGGTTTTCAAAATTCTTTACAATAAACATGTGAAATGTGTGGTGTGCATTTGTATTCAGCCCCCCTGAGTCAATACTTTGTAGAACCACCTTTCGTTGTTTTGGGTATGTCTTGCACATCTATTCTAGAGAGTGAATTGTTTGTCCATTCTTCTTTGCAAAATAGCTGAAGCTGTCAGATTGGATGGGGAGTGTCAGTGAAGAGTAATTTTCAAGTCTTGCCACAGATTCTCACATGGATTTAGGTTTGGACTTTGACTGGGCCATTCTTACACATGAATATGCTTTGATCTAAACCATTTCATTGTAGGTCTGGTTGTATGTTTAGGGTTGTTGTCCTGCTGGAAGGTGAACCTCCACCCCAGTCTCAAGTCTTTTTCAGACTCTAACAGGTTTTCTAAGATTGCCCTGTATTTGGCCCTATCCATCTTCTCACAACATGATGCTGCCACCATGTTTCACAGTGGGGATGGTGTGTTCAGGGTGATGTGCAGCGTTAGATTTCCGCCATACATAGCACTTTGCTTTTAGGCCGAGCACCTTCTTCCACATTTGCTGTCTCCCCCCCACATGGCTTCTCACAAACCACAAACAGGACTTCTTATGTCTTTCAACAATGGCTTTATTCTTGCCACTCTTCCATGAAGGCCAGATTTGTGGAGTGCACGACTAATAGTTGTCCTGAGAACAGATTCTCCCACCTGAGCTGTGGATCTCTGCAGATCCTCCAGGGTTACCATGGACCTCTTGTCTGCTTCTCTAATTAATGCTCTCCTTACCTCGCCTGTCAGTTTAGGTGGACAGCCATGTCTTGGTAGGTTTGTATTATACTCTTTCCATTTTTGGATGATGGAATGAACAGCGCTCCGTGAAATGTTCAAAGCTTGGGATATTTTATTACATTTTTTATAACCTAACCCTGCTTTAAATTTCTCCCCAAATTTACCCCTGACCTGTCTGGTGTGTTCCTTGGCCTTCATGATGCGGTTTGTTCACGAAGGTTCTCTAACAAACCTCTGCGGGCTTCACAGATCAGCTGTATTCATACGGAGATTAAACTAAACACAGGTGGACTCCATTTACTAATTAGGTGACTTCTAAAGGCAATTGGTTCCACTAGTTAGGGGTATCAGAATAAAGGGGGGTAAATGCAAATGTACGCCACACTTTTCACATACTGCATTTGTTAAAAAAAAAAAAAAAAAAAAAAATATCCTAAAACCACTTATTTTCCTTCCACTTTTATTCTTTGTGTTGGTCTATCACATAAAATCCCAATAAAATACACTAACATTTTTGGATGTAATGTGACAAAATGTGGAAAATTTTCACTGGGTATGAATACTTTTTCAAAGCACTGTATGTGCATAAGGGGGGGGTTTAATCGCACCTTCTTTGCTGCCACACAGGTATTGCATGGGTGGCAACAGGATAAGCAGATATTCAATTAAAATTAGTACAATTCCCGCATTACTCAACTGATAGCAATTAATGAAGCAATACATTGATTATATGAGAAAGAGAAAAATGTAATACTGGGAATGATGTACGTATTCCAAAAGAGGGATAGAGATCTATAGTATATAGATTATGTGTGTGTGTGGTTTCATGCTATATTTCCCAACTGATTTAAACCATCAACTATCACCCAAGTAACTTGCATCAGCTGCAGAAAACATTTATAGAAAGAAAACATTTAAGATTAGTGAGTACTGAGTGAGCAACTTCTGCATTAAGCAATAGAAAGTTCTAACAATAGTGGGTCTACTACTTTGGTGTACAAAATAAAGTACAGGAAATTAAATACAATATGTGTAAAGAGGGGATATATTTAGGGAGGGTAATATGAGATTTGAATGTGTGATGCCGTTTTTTTCCATACACTGGGAAGAAAGCGATCAGACCAGTTTTCTCACAGATTCTCACAGATCTGCTGACCTTACAGCTTGTGCCAGAGCACATACTTGAGAAATGGATTTGAAGCTTTTTATTTATGAGTTTAGTAAAAAGCACTCCAGACCTTGCTAGGATCATTCAATAAACACTTACAAAGTTTTGGAACTCCCACATAGGTTTCAGAAAGTGTCAGAGGCCACTGTGAAAAAATTATAGTGCCTAAAGTATTGCGATTCTTAACAGACTCTTTACATAATAAAGAAATAATGTGTAGTAGTGTACAGAATTCTATTTACATTTATGTTACAAACATCAACAGCATCTCTATTGCAATCTGTCTTGTTTGTTAGGCATTTAAATAGAATCAGTCACAAAGCAAAAATAGCTCTGCGATTAGGCTCTGATGGAAGCAGCCATTGTTTTACTTATGTTCATAAATTGGCTCTGTGAAAGTGCAGATCAATCTACCCCACAGAGTTATTGTCCTGAAAAAAAAAATGTTTTGCCACATTGATTAGCGTCTGTAATATTAGTCCAGTAGTCATGCGGGTGTTTATCTTTTCTTTTTCGTAAGATAGCCTCTTTAATGCTGGATGCTTGTTCTGAAATAATCCCACTATACTCACATGGTATTTGCATAGCAATTTTTTTAATGCAACTCTAAAAAAAAAAATTGTAAAATATGAAAGATGTTATGCCGAGTAAATAGATACCCAACATGTCATGCTTTGAAATTGCGCATTTCTTATGGAATGGTTTCAAATTACAGTGCTTAAAAAATCTCCATAGGGTTTTTAAAATATTTTACAGGTTACAAATTCAGAGTTATAGAGGAGGTCTAGTGCTAGAACTATTGCTCTCGCTATAATGTTTGTAACAATACCTCACATGTGTGGTGTGATCTACATATGAATTTGCCACTGCGCACGAGCATAAGGGGATGGGGCTTCTTTAAAAACTTTATTTATTTATTTTATGACTATTTTTACACTGTCGTGAAAATTTTTGGGATATGGCAGCAAGCAATATAGACACTCATTTAAAAGGTCAGATTTGCAACATCAGATTGTGTGAATTTCTGCGCATTTCCATTAAAACCGTAAGTAAACCAGATTCCCAGCAGCAGAAAATCAGTGCAGGCTTATGGTGTGTGCAATGCGCAAATGCTCATACTTTTGGAAAAGAGAGACAATAGATGTACTTCTCCGGGTTCATCATATGCGCACACACTCATACCAATTAAAGTGCATACTTGTCTCCCAGTGGTCTATTTTTATTTAATTTTCTAACAGAAAGTCCCAGTGTCCTATTTAAACTGGTCCGTCCCCATGAACAGTTGCTGAATGGTCTTCAGCTTGCACATGTATTCCTGAGACCTGATCCATTAAACCCACTTACCTGTGTATGACCTGGCTTTTTTTCTGGACTTCGTCTTTGCCCCTGCATTAACCTTGTTCATCTGATCTCTCCAACCTTGGCTTGTTTACTGAACTTGTCTTTGCCTGCTGATTCTGTACTGCACTGCCTGGATGTTACCTACATTGGCCTGCTTCTTTGACTTGCTCTGCCTGATGACTCGGTTCCTTGTTGCCCAACTACCTCTGGACACTGCCTGCATACCAGCTCTGCTACCATCTCCTGCTCTGGTGCCAAGCTGATTCAATATCCTGTCCTGAGGACTGCAACCAGCTTTATCCACCTAAAGAGCAGACTTCACCTGCCAGCTACTCCGGCACTCGTGCCACTCCATGCCTGCACACTCTGTCTCCACCTTCAGAAGTGTTAGGCAGGATGTGCAAGAGAGGCTGCCACAACCTTCCAGTCATCACCAGGTACGTGATAAAAACACATGGTGGTGGCTAGAGGGGCGGTGCCAGGGGTGTGCTGCACTGTGTATGTTAAATATACCTGATCACCTCATTTACACCCTGTTGTAGTTCCCAACAAATGTAAAACATTTCTCCTTTTAGGAAGAATCAGACAAAGTGTCAGCTCTCTATATTCTGTGTTCAGAAAAGCATAAAATTGAAGATTTTCCTTCTTTAAAATTATAATTTGTGCCAAGGTTTGTGTGTATCTGTTCGACTAGGATAGTAATTAGGGCATATTTGTGGGTAAAAGGACAGACATTCCTCTCCCACTTAGCCACTCCCACTGTTGGGGGCCAACTCTACATGCCCACTGTTCACCATGGCATGCTAAGCATTTTTTTTAGTGTGCTATTGGGTACCCAAGGTCTTTCACAATCCTAGAAAGACCCATGCACCATAGTGAGAGCATGCAGTCAAGTTTTCCTAGCTAATAGGCAATGATGGAGGGGGTGCAAAGACCCTTTTTGTGGTCTATAAAATAATCCCATAGCTCCCGACATCTAGTCTATAGGACTCGCAGGCTTCTGGGACTTAGGGCTGCCATTACTGCCATTGTTGGTAGATTGATAGGACAAGAGCGGTTGCTTGTGGCGCAAAGGGGAAGTGATTCTTTGGTTTCTTTGTGGTAGCTGAATTACTATACTTAACTACTCCACGGATTTAAGGCAATTGCTTGCCCTGACACCTTGCTAGAGGTGATCACCGCTTGCCACACTGCATCTGATGGCAGGGGACAGTGGCAAGTGACAAACTATTTGGTGCCAGGCCGGCTCACTTCTGCATAGAAACCAATGAGCTTCTAATCCCAGCTTGTTCAATTAAGCTTTGGTAATAAAACCTGGAAGCTCATTGGTTTCTATGCAGAAGTGAGCCTGATTTTACACTTTCCAGCTTTAGTAAATAAACCCCATTGTGTATTTAAAAGTGGGGTATGCCTGTACTGCTAGCGGCTGGTGCTGCTGGCAGTAATTGCATTCAGAAAAATCCAACAAGCTGGTTGTACCCAAGTCAATCCATGTATCGACTTGGGTACAATCAGCCTGATCATACATGGATCGAAATTCAACCAGTCCCTGATGAACCAGCCTTAATTTTAATCCATGTATGGCCAGCTTTTAGGAACAGCAACTGTGTGTTCAAATTAGAAGGCTGGCAGGCTGCCAGGACTCTACTATACTAAGACTGCTTTCACACTGGGGCATCAGCGATAAAGCAACCCTATTTTTAGCGGTGCTTTATCATCGTTTTTGCAGAGGTTTTCGGCCGCTAGCAGCCGAAATAGGGTTAAAACAACCCGCAAAGTGCCACTGCAGCAGCGCTTTGCCAGAACTTCCCATTCATTTCAATGGGCAGGAGCGGTTTAGGAGCAGTGTATACACCACTTCTTCACCGCTCCAAAGATGTTGCTTGCAGGAGTTTTTTTTAATGTCCTGCCATCGCATTGCCTCAGTGTGAAAGCACTCGGGCTTTCACACAGACTGCAGGGGAGCTGTATTTCAGACGCTTTACAGGTGCTATTTTTAGCACAAAAGTGCCTGAAAAAACCCTCCAGTGTAAAAGGGGGTCTAATAGGAAAATAGCAAAGTTTGAAGATGCATTTCTCCTCAATGTCAGGGGCTACAGATGTGAAACATGGCTTGTTTTAAAGTGCTTTTAGGATTCCTTCATACTAGTGATCATGGCAAATTGCATGGTTTATTTTATTCATCTTGATAAGCAGAAATTTACTGAAATGTCAGAAGTGACATTAGGGAGCAGTAGGGATGGGATTGTGTCGCAAAATGCTGCGCTGAAAGGTATTCTACATACAATACTTTAACTTACTACATATGAAACAAAGCATTTTCTCCTTGTCTAGCCTCAATGCATCTTTTATGAACAAGCCCTTAATGCCTGTTCAGAATATGTAAATTCTTAATGTGACTATTCTGTGCATAGAAACATGTATATGCAGACTGTAAAGTCTCTTCAAAAAGCTCTAACAATTGTTTTGTTAGGGGGTTTCATTTTGCTTTAAAGTACAGTATATGTAAACACAGTGTAACCTTTTTGTGTACATGTGAAATAAATAGAACCTGGTTAACAGTACATAACTGATTTATAGTAGTATGGTATAATAACTCTTTGCAGAATATGCAACCAGTCATCTGTTACGGGACTTAACCTACGAAGTGGAGGTGTTGCTCATGCTGGAAACCAATTATGAGTGGAACTGTTTTTCTAAAAGGTGGCCAGGAAAATTTCACCTAAATGTTACTGGATGCCATGGGTGACGCATCTCTATTTACTTTCCTGCAGTCTTCCTAAATTAGTCTCACTTTACAGAACTGTGTACATAGTCTACTAGGTTTAAAAAAGGAAGAAAGGAATTTAGGAAGACTACAGGAAAATATCAGGTGGAGACCTGGAAATATAAACTGGGTTTTAGACTACTCGATGGAATAAGCTGGTAAGCACAGAAGATTTACTTCCCAAAATAAATTGAGAACACGAACATTTTGACTCTTCAATGAAGGAAACAGCCCCCTATACAAGGATTACAATGTAAAAACACAGACACCAGACATTGTCAAGCAAAAACCCCACCTAAACACTTTTGTAATGAGGCAGCTTTCACTCAAAAGGAGGATCCAGCAGCTGTGTAGGAAGAGCAGATAAATCGGTGAATTTTTTTATGATACGCTGTACTGTTTGAAATATTCTATGCTATTGCAAGATAGCTGCACAGCAATGCTGAGGATATAATCAGTTTTTACATTTTCCTTCTTCACTTTAGTGGAAAACACCAATCCTTTGCTCCCAAGGGAGCCTTACATCGGGGTCTCACTCTACTGGCGTCAACCCACTCATTGTCAGAATTTTCTACTTTATAAATTTCTCTTTATTAAAATATTAGGCTCCTCATGAATACAGAAATGTATGTGGCCACTTCAACTTATGTTGGTATATTTGGAAGAAGTTCTGGTTTAGCCGTTGCCGACCAGCCCACGACAATATACGTCGGCACAATGGCACGGCTGGGCAAATGGGCGTACAGGTACAACCCCCTTAAATTGTGGGCGGGCGCCTGCCGCGCGCTCCGGGATCGGGCTCAATGTCTGCTGGGGGCCCGCAATCGTGTCACTGAGCAGAACGGGGAGATGCCCATGTAAAAAAGGCATTTCCCTGTTCTGCCTAGAAACATGACAGGGATCTACTGCTCCCCATCATCGGGAGCAGTGATCTTTGTCATGTTGCAGTGAGCCCACCCCACCTACAGTTGGAATCACTCCCTAGGACACACACTTTACCCCTTGATCGCCACCTAGTGTTAACCCCTTCCCTGCCAGTGTCATTTACACAGTAATCCGTGCATTTTTATAGCACTGATCGCTGTATAAATGACAATGGTCCCAAAATAGTGTCAAAAGCGTCCTGTGTCCGCTATAATGTCGCAGTCACGATATAAAAGAATAAATAAATAAAAAAACAAACACGCAGATTGCCACCATTACTAATAACAATAAAAAATAAATGCCATAATCCCCTATTTTGTAGACACTATAGCTTTTTCGCAAACCAATCAATATATACCTTTTGTGATTTTTTTTTTTTTACCAAAAATATGTAGAAGAATACATATCGGCCTAAACTGACAAATTTTTTTATATATATTTTTCGGCGACATTTATTATAGCAAAAAGTAAAATTGCTTTGTTTTTTTGTTTTTTTGTTTTTTTGTTTATAGCGCAAATAACTGCAGAGGCAATCAAATACCACAGAAAGAAAGCTCTATTTGTGGGGGGGAGGAAGACGTCAATTTTGTTTGGGTGCATCGCCGCATGACCGCGCAAATTGGCAGTTAAAGCGACGCAGTACAGAATCGCAAAAAGTGCTCTGGTCAGGAAGGGGGTAAATCCTTCCAGGGCTGAAGTGCAAGCTAGTTCATTTTCATTTTCTAATGCTGCCTTTACCAAACCCTGGCATTTATCCTTCACTGCTACAATCAATCAATATTATCCCCCATGCCATAGCCTGTTTCCATAGTTACCTTGGCTTCCATTCACAAACTGCTCCAACTTTACACCTCTTCCAATCAGAAAACATCTTGTATTTATTGAAAAAATACAAGGTGTTCTGTGAATGGCAGCATTACCAAGAAAGCGATGCCCTGTGGTCAGCATGCAATTGAGCAGCTGCTCAGCAGAGGAACCAAATGTACTTATGCAAATAAGATCATATCTGAGGTTTTAACTTCAAAAAGTCTGTTGAGAAAAACAGCCCCTGTCAGTCCAGGGAAGAGCTGTGGATGGAATTAAGCTGCCACCTACTGTATTTTAGAAGATAAACTGGCGGCAGTGATAGGTCTCTAGCTGTATACAGGAAGTTGAATGATTGTAAAGTCTTGTTTGTTTTTTTAAACATGCTATACTTACCTCCTCTGTTCAGTTGGTTTTGCACAGAGCAGTCTGGATCTGCCTCTTCTCGGTTCCCTGTTTGCTTCTCCTGGCCCCTCCCTCCAATCGAGTGCCCCCACAGTCACCAGCTTCCTATGAGGGCACCTGAGGCAAGTCACAGCTCCGCGTGTCCTCCCTCTTCCCTGATTGGCTGACTGACTTTTGATTGACAGCCACGGGAGCCAATGTCAGCACTGCTGTGTCTCAGCCAATCAGGAGGAGTGTCCTGGATGGCTTAGACGTTAATAGACAGACATCACTGGAGAGAGATGGGGCTCAGGTAAGCAATTAGGGGAGTGCTGGGGTGGCTGCTACACACAAAAATAGGATTTTTTCGTCATACTTGCCTGTAAAATCCTTTTGAGTACCTCATGGGATTTTTCTAGCATTCTAGAATCAGGCTAATATTCATTACCTACTGGGTTATACGCCATCATCAGGTGAATGGACACTGGTAGACCAAAATGTCTTCAGACAGGAAGTGATCACCAATATAACCCCTCCCACACAGGAAGCACTTCAGTTTTGTAGCAAGCACTGAATCCTCAAAAATGTGTCCCATGATGTACAGGCAAGTACGACGAAAAAATGGAATTACGTACCGGTAATGTCCTTTTCCAGGAGTCTTTCAGGACAGCCACCTTAGAGAGACACCGGCTCCTCCCCTCTGAGGAAACACCGCCTTCAATTTCATAATTTAAGCCTCCTCCTCCCTTCGTTCCTCAGTTCTTCCAGAGTACCTCCGGCCAAACTGGGGAGACACAAGAACACGTCAAACAAATAAACTTTTTAAGTCTTACCTGACGGTCTCATGTAATGAGTTCCCGATGATCTGCAACAATTTGGGTGGGAACCGGTGCTGTCCTGAAAGACTCCTGGAAAAGGACATTACCGGTACGTAATTCCATTTTTCCCCAATCGTCTTTCAGGACAGCCACCTTAGAGAGGATAAGCGAGTATATTACCTTAGGGTGGAACTACTGCCTGTAGCACCTTACGACCAAAGGCTTGGTCTTTGGCTGACAGAAGATCCAGTCTATAGTGTCTCACAAACGTAGAAAAACTGGACCACGTTGCAGCTCTACAGATCTGTTCCGGAGATGCACCAGCCCACTCTGCCTGAGAAGTTGCCACGGCCCTGGTTGAGTGTGCTCTAATCCCAGCTGGAGGATCTAATCCCCCTGCCACGTATGCCTGCCCAATGGCTAACCTTAACCATCTAGCTATGGTACGTCTAGAGGCTTTGGAACCCTTCCTGGCCCCTGAAAATAAAACAAAAAGTGAATCAGTCTTTCTGAACTGACTTGTGCAGTCTAAATAATAAAGAACACATCTTCTAACATCTAGTCTGTGAAACATGTGTTCCTGTTCTCTAACTGGATTTGAACAAAATGTAGGTAGCACAATCTCCTGCATCCTGTGGAAACTAGAGGCTACCTTAGGCAAAAAGGCCGGATCTATCTTCAAAACCAGACGATCCGGAAAAACCTGAAAAAAGGGAGCCCTGACAGAAAGGGCTTCGAGTTCACTTACTCTTCTTGCTGTAGTGATCGCCACCAAAAACACAGTTTTGAGAGTGATCAGCTTTAATGAGCAAGATTCTAACGGCTCAAAAGGTTCCCCTGCGAGAACCTGTAAAACTAAAGAAAGATCCCAAACTGGGAAGGGGGAGCTTGAAGCCGGCCTTTGCCTACCTAGGGCCCTGAAGAACCTTACGACCCAAGGATCTGACGCTAGATGTTTCTCTAAAAACACGCTCAAAGCGGAAACCTGAGCCTTTAGTGTTCCAAGTGCTAACCCCTTATCCGCCCCTGCCTGTAGGAACTCTAGAACGGCTACAGGGCTGTGCACGTTGAAGGAACCCTCTGAACACCAGCTGTTAAACCGTTTCCATACCTTTAAGTAAATGGACTGGGTTTCCTTTTTCCTACAGTTTAGAAGAGTGGCTACCAACCGGTCTGAGAAGCCCTTGGCTTTCAGCAATTCTTCCTCAGAAGCCACGCTGCCAGGTTCCATCGTCCTACCTGAGGGCAGAACACCGGACCTTGAGACAGGAGATCCTCCTGCACTGGGAGAATCCAGGGGGGTTCTACAGACAGGCCCTTCAGGATCGAGAACCACGGCCTCCTGGGCCAGTGAGGTGCAATTAGAATGAGGGTAGTGTTCTCCACTTGAAATTTCCTTAATACTGCTGGAATGAGCACGGGAGGGGGGAAGGCATAGCACCTGGAGAAACCCCAACTCTGTGCTAGTGCGTCCACCGCCAATGCCCCGTCCCCCCTGTTTATGGAGAAGAACGTTGCTACCTTCGCGTTTTCCCTTGCGGCAAAGAGATCTATTGCAGGAATCCCCCATCTCCGGGTGATCATTTCGAATATTTCCTGCTTGAGAACCCAATTGCCTTCTCTCAGAGTTCTCCTGCTGAGAAAATCTGCCACCCGATTTTGTTCTCCCTTCAAGTGGATTGCTGAAAGGGACAGGATATTTGCTTCGGCCCATCTGAGGATGGCTTCCGCTAGGGCCCATAAGGACTTGCTCCTGGTGCCCCCCTGTCTGTTGATGTAAGCTACCACCGAGGAGTTGTCCGACCTTACCCTTACGTGATTCCCCCGGAGCTCCTTCTGAAAGGTTCTGAGAGCTAGATCTACTGCCCTCAGCTCCCTCCAATTCGAGGATCTCCTCGAGTCCCTCTTTTCCCAAATACCCTGTATTAATCGGGGGTCTAGGTGTGCCCCCCAACCTGAGCTGCTTGCATCGGTCGTGACCACCCTGGAGGTTGGCATGACCCACTCTAGACCTTGGGACAAATTTGCTCCCTTCCTCCACCACCAGAGGGACCTCTTTACCTGATCTGGAATCGAAACCAGAGAATCCAAAGATTCCTGGCTGTGATCCCAAACCTTCAGCACAAATAATTGTAGAGGGCGGTAATGTAACCCTGCCCACTGAACCGCTGGAAGAGCGGATGTCAGCAACCCTAGCGCTGACATGATCTTCCTTATGGAGATCTGGTGGTTGCCCTGAAGAAACAACAGAGCCCTGTCTATCTTTTGAATTTTTTCCAAAGGAAGAAAGACCCTTTGTACTGTTGAGTCCAACTCGTACCCTAGGAAAGTGACCCTCTGGGAAGGGATTAAGTTGGATTTCTCCAGGTTCAGGAGCCAACCCAGGCTTACTAACAGGTTTCTTGTGACCTGTAAATCCTGAATTAACTGTGCTGGGGAAGGGGCAAACAGAAGGAGATCGTCGAGATATGCGATCACCGAGATTCCCCTGAGACGCAGAAATGCCAGAACTTCTGCCATCACTTTGGTGAAGATTCGGGGGGAAGAGGATAGCCCGAAAGGAAGCGCTCTGAACTGAAGGTGTAGTACTTCCATTGGAGTTCTCACTGCCAGTCTGAGAAAACGCTGGTGGGACTCTGCGATGGGAATATGCAGGTATGCATCTTTCAGATCTATTGATGCCATGAAGCAGTTCGGAGGTAGGAGTGCTTTTACTGAGTAAACCGAATCCATCCGAAACCTTCTGTAGGTAACTGAGACATTCAGGGGCTTCAGGTTCAGGATGAGCCTGAACTTTCCCAAAGGCTTGCGAATCACGAAGACGTGAGAGTAGAAGCCTCTGCTTGTCTCTCCTACTGGAACCCGTACTACCACCTCCTGTTCTTCCAACTCCTGAAGAGAGGAAAGAAGGGCAGATGATTTTTCTGCGCATTTTGGCAGCTCGGTGACAAGGAACCTCAGAGGAGGGAGTTCCGAAAACTCCAAATGGTAACCTCCTCTGACGATCCCCAAGACAAACTGATTGGAGGAAATCATTTCCCACTGTGGGAGGAAGGCCCCCAATCTTCCTCCCACCGTGACCCTGTCACTGAGATTTTTTGGGCTGTTCAGGAGGGCGAAAAATTGCTCCCCCGGGGCCCTTGCTTTTGAGTCCCCAACTTTTCTTCTGCTGAACAGTACGGGGTGGTACAACCCTTTTCTGGGGACGAGTCTTTTTGGCTTGTTCCCCAAATTTCCTTTTAACAGGAAAGGCCTTTCTTTTGTCTGCTGTGCGATCTAGCACTGTTTCAAGACCTGGTCCAAACAGTAGATCTCCTGTAAAGGGGATTCCACAAAGTTTAAGTTTGGATGCATTGTCTCCAGGCCAGGTCTTCAGCCATAAGGCTCTCCTGGCAGAGTTGGTCAGGGCCAAGGACCTTGCCGACATTCTCACGGATTCCGCCGAAGCGTCCGCTATGTAGGCTATCCCTTTAAGAAGCATGGGAAAGGAGGATAGAATAGTCTCCTTTGCTGTCCCTGCTTCAATGTGTGCGCTAATCTGGGTGAGCCAATACTCCATGTTGCGGGCCAACACCGTGGTTGCCATGGCTGGCTTAAGATTTCCCTGTGATGAATCCCAGGCCTTCTTAAGAAGGTAATCCATCCTTCGATCCATAGGGTTAGAAAGTACCCCCATATCCTCAAAGGATAGATCAGTGTGTCTGGACACCTGGGAAAAAGCAGCGTCTAGTCTGGGAGATTTATTCCAGACGAGAGTCTCTTCCTCCGAAAAAGGAAACCTACGTCTTAATGCCCCAGAAAAGAAAGGTTTCCTTTCGGGATCCCGCCATTCCTTCTTGATGGTATCGATCAAGACGTTATGCACTGGGAACACCCGCTTCTTTTGTTCCCCCATGCCCTTGTACATCCGATCATGGAGTGACAATGTCTTAGTTTCTTCTTGAATGCCTAAAGTGGTATGAATCGCTCCCAAGAGCTCATCCACATCCTCCAGGGAAAGCTTATACCGCGAGATTCTGCTGGATTCCCCATCCAACACCTCGGCGTCAGACTCCCCCTGGGAGTCTGAAACGACACTGTCAATTTCCTCCTCAGCTTCCTCCCTGGGACCCTCTGGATTCTCTCCCCTTGCAGGAGGAACATCCACAGGGCTGGATGGTACACTCTGCTGCGCTGGTGTAGGAGTGCTCGGAGGCTGGGGCCACTGAAAACTGGAAAAAAAGTTTTGGAAGGACTGAAAGGTACCAGAGAGTTCCTTCATAGAAGCTACCAGATCTGCACCCTGCTCTACTGCCTGTTCCTTAAGTAAATCCTCAATACATTGTTTGCAAATAGCTTTAGACCAAGAGTCTCCCATAGACGTTCTACATGAAGGGCACTTCTTCTTAGAACCATGGGGGGACTTGCTCGTGGCTTTCTGAAAGACACAAAACACAGGAAGGAGCAGCATGAGCCTAAAAAACAGCAACACCAGCGCTACATAGAGGACCACCGGGAGTGCCCCCCCTAGGATCAACCATCACCAGGATCCCAGACACACTACCCTTCCCCCCCGACCACCAAGGAGGAACACCAGTGGAGCTACTGGATACAAGTAAGGGAACACCTCCCCAGGTTTCCTCTTACCTTCGAGTGGCTGGTGCTGTTATCTCCAGGAGTTTTTGAAGCCTCTGCTTCGGACATTCTCCCGTTGAGGAAGCGTGGTACGAACGTGCCTCTAACAGCTACCTGTGCAACTGTGAAAAGAGAGGCTGCACCAGCCGAACGCTAGGTTCCCCTTCACGTGCCGCGTCCGGAACCGGAAGACGCGGATCGAACGAAGGGGTCCGCCCCCACCGGAACTGACGTCGCCCGCCTACCGGTCCGGCTTCCAGCTCCCAGCCGGCTGCATACACAGGGGGGCCCTGGACGCCTTCGTTCAGCACCCCACTGGGCGAAACGCAGGGATGAACCTCTCCAAAGACTTCCTGCTTTCCCCAAGTGAAGATTGGAGTGCGTGTAAAGGTCAGTCGAGTATTCAGCTTCCCCAGCCGACTGGACTGTTTGTTCCGTTGAAACACCCGCGGGTGAACGAACGGACGACCCCATAAACTTCCTGCTTTCCCCAAGCGGAGTTTAGGGTATATGGACAGTACGAACACTTCAGCTCCCCGCTGATAGGACTGTCCTGGACCGACCGATGAACGGTCGGATAGCCGAACGAGGCCAGGGCTCCGCTCGGATGGCTTCAGTTTCACCAACCGAATTTAGCCTTAAGGTTCCTTGGCGGTGTCTCCCCGCCGGAGGAAACACCATAACTGAGGAACGAAGGGAGGAGGAGGCTTAAATTATGAAATTGAAGGCGGTGTTTCCTCAGAGGGGAGGAGCCGGTGTCTCTCTAAGGTGGCTGTCCTGAAAGACGATTGGGGAAAAAAATCCTATTTTATTTTTTATACATCATGGGACACAGAGTTAGGCCAATAGTCATTGCCTACTGGGATGTCCCAGAGCAATAGCCTTGAGGGAAGGGAGATACCCTGCCAAACAATAGTCATCAGAACTTATACGGCAACCCGTAGTACACTGCGGTCAAAAGCCGAATCCTCGGCTGCTTGAACATCCACTTGATAACATTTTGTGAATGTATGCACTGAAGCCCAGGTAGCAGCCTTACAAATCTGAGCCACAGATATCTGATGGCGAAAAGCCCAGGAGGTTCCTACACTCCTGGTAGAATGAGCTCTCATCCTAAAGGGAGGAGCTTTACATTTCAGACCATAGGCCTGAATTACCAATTGACAGACCCAATTGCCAATGGAAGCTTTGCAAGCTGCCTGCCCTGTCTTGTGTCCTTTTGATAAAACAAAAAAGGCTATAGACAAATAAACCTTGACTGCTCAGACAACATCCAAAGAATGTTAAACGAGGCTGAGAGAAAAAAGAAAGCAAAATAATATCCTGATATCCTGGCCGACGCCACTTTTGGCAAAAAGGATGGAACAGGGTAACACCACCCTGTTGTGGTGAAGGATCGAGTACGGTTCTCTGCACAAAAGGGCTGCCAACTACAACACCCTTCTAGCTGAGGTGATGGCCATCAGGAAGGCTAGCTTGCGTGACAGCAAGTATAATGGAATTTCCTGGATAGGTTCAAAAGGTCATTTCTGTAACACAGATAAAACCAACTTCAAGTCCCAAGGACACATAGGTGACCTAATGGGGGGAAGCAAGCAAGTCCCCCTGCATAAAGTTTGGGGTCATTGAATAAGAGGATAAAGGCCTTTGGAAGAATACTGACCAAAACTTGACCTCTGATTGTACTCAAAGCCAAATTTGATTTCCACAGCTGACTGGAGAAAAGAGAATTCTCCAAATCACATATTTACAAGGATGCCATTTTCTGGCTTCAAACCAAGCAATATAAAAGTCTTCCAGACCTTTTGATACATTTTCCTAGTGACAGCTTTTCTAGCATTCACCATGGTAGACACTACTGGTCCGGAGATGCTATGGTCCTTCAGCACCCTGGCTTCAATAGCCATGCCGTCAAAATTTAGAGACTGTAAATTGGGGTGGAAAATGGGACCTTGAGACAGTAGATCGGGCGACGTGGAAGCTTCCATGGCCCGTCTATTGTCAGTCTCGCAATCTACGGGAACCAGGGCCTTCTGGGCCAGGCTGGTGCCACCAGAATGACTGAAACCTCCTCTTTCCGAATCCTATACAACAAATGTGGAAGGAGGGGGAATCGAAGGGAAAGCATAAACCAGGGAGTACTGTCTGAATGGAACTATCAGAGCATCTGCTCTGACTGCCAGAGGCTCCCTTGTTTGGGACACAAATTGCTGTAGCTTGTTGTTAATCTGGATGCCAATAGGCCTGGAATGGAACTGGACATAGGGCACTGCCTAAAAGGAAGATAACATTCTCCCAAGAAGACTCATACAGAGCCGAATGGAGGGTTGCCTGGTGCCCCTTATCTGATGCACCTGAACCTTCAGGGCACAGATCGTTACGGATGGCAAGAATATTCTTGCTTTAACCATATCTAGGATCAGACCTAAATCATTTAGCCTTTGAGCTGGTATCAGGGCTCACTTTTTGGTATTTATGATACAGCATAAGCTTTTCAAATATCGCACTGTACATATTATGCTCTGTTCTTGAACCTGTAATGAGTGATCTCCGAGGAGGAGGTAATACAGATACCCGAGCACCAAGATCCCTTGGGCCCTTAAAAGACCCAGTACTGGTGCTATGACCTTTGTGAACACCCGAGGAGCTGTAGCCAGTCCTGTACGCCAGCCCTGTACGCGTTTCGTAAAGTGTCTTGCATCATCAGATGACACAGTTTGCGAAACGCGTAGAGGCTGCTGGGAATTCCGTTCGTCACTTCCGGTGTAGCGAAAACGAGGCTCGGAACGCACACCGTGGTTGTGGAACGCACGCCGCTACTTGGAGAGGAGAGATTGGGTGACAGATCTGAACCCCATCCCCACATACACGGCTGGATATGCTTGGTGCCAGCATATAAGCACAGGCGCATGTGAGTTCAACTGTTTACCTTTTTAAATAAATTGTGATTACATACTACACCATGATGGCTATTTATAGATCTTTGTGAGAAACAACTAGCGCAAGAGGTATTTATATACTGCTTGGAGAGGCTGTTGGTGAAATCCATAACGGAGTGGTTATCCCAAATGAACCAAAGGCGCATATTCTGGTTTATCTGGCGAGTGGCCATTGCAACAGGTGATGGTGAAGTCACTCATTTGGTGGATAAAAGAAGCACTTTATACAGGAGGAATATATTTGCACTGAAGTGATAACTCACTTAGTATATTAATTTGCACTGGAATTATTTTTCGGTCCTTTTTTCATATATTCTTTGTTGGTATTTTTTACAATATGGAATTGCACTTTATATATATTGGTATTGAATACATATGTCTTCATTAATGGTGTATTTGTATTGAGGAAATTCTAGAGGTTTTAATACATGCACGGCACTTTAAATTTGTATAAAGCACTGTGAAAGCAATATTTAATGAGCTGGTATAGAGTGGTAATAGGTAGTGCAATCCATATCATATACACAAGAAAAAAAAAAAAAAATACAAAAAAAAAGGTACACTTTGCAAACACCCACAGCTAGCCCAAACCCCCCCCCCCCCCCCCCCTTCTGGTATCCGCACACAGGTGTCCAGCCACTAGCTAGCTTGACTGATTGTTACAATTACTGGGACACGCCACAATAATAAGTAAAGGGGTTTCACTTACCCATCCAGGTGCAGGGCAGATTCGAAACTAAGAGCTCAATCTTCTCCCTTCACGACGGGTTCCTGTCACTTGAGGACCTTCAAGGACTGGGTACCCTTTTCGTGCTTAGGGTCCACTCCCTTCACTCTGTACAGCACCTTGCAGGAATGCCTTAGCGCTGTGGTGTCCAGGATTACACTTTACAGGGTCCAGCGCCCGGAGGCCGCTTTACAGGCAAAACCTTGCCGAATCTTGTCTTCTTTACGAGACTCAGGTACCATTTATCTAAGCATACAAGCCTGTGTCAAATGGATCCGATCAGTCAATCCCTTGATTAATTTAAAAACTGTTTGTGGGACTAGAGAGCTCAAACACACCGTGCCATCCACTTTGCAGACACTGGTAAAAAACTGAAGTGCTTCCTGTGTGGGAGGGGTTATATAGGGAATCACTTCCTGTCTGAACACCTTTGGTCTACCAGTGTCCATTCACCTGATGATGGAGTATAACCCAGTAGGTAATAAATATTAACCTGACTCTGTATCCCATGATGTACTCAAAGAAAAGGGTTTTACAGGTAAGTATGACGAAAAAGAAAGGTTTTTTTTTTTTTTTATCTTAATGGATAGAA
Source organism: Lithobates pipiens (assembly GCF_037356315.1). Taxonomy (NCBI): domain Eukaryota; kingdom Metazoa; phylum Chordata; class Amphibia; order Anura; family Ranidae; genus Lithobates; species Lithobates pipiens. The sequence continues at coordinate 17,354,665 of NW_027507790.1, forward strand.
TCCATTAAGATAAAAAAACTGCCTTTACACCTCATTTAAGCAATGGCCACATGTTTATCATCAGCTGTAATGACACAACCTTGGCAGCAGGTAAACTCCATCCACAACTTTTCCCTGGATTGATAGTTGCTTTTTGTCACTTTTACTTACATTTGGTTTGTTAAGGGTGTAAAATAAAATCTGGGAAAACGTGCATGTTTTGAAGAGACATTTGTTTCTTTGCCCTCAAATACACTTAGATATGCATAGCCTTGGGTGTATGATAACCTTAAAAGACACAGCAGTGTGAATAAGGTTCAGAAGGTAAGTCATTTTAGTACGAGATTAAAATCAAAAAACAAGGGGCAGGTCTATAGACTATGAACTATCAGGGAATTTTATCAAAAGAATGGATGCTTGAAATAGACTCCCTACAGTAGCAGAGTCAATCAACAGTAGATGATTTCAGACATGCTTGGGATAAATATAGTTCTATAGTCAGAGAGGAGAAAAAAAAAAAAAAAAACACCACACAGGCTTGATTGACTAAGGCCCCTTTCACACTGGGGCGTTTTTCAGGCGATACAGCGCTAAAAATAGCGCCTGTAAAAATCTGGCTCCTTTCACTCCGGAGGACGGTGAAAAAAGTCTCGCTAGCCGCATCTTTGGAGCGGTGAAGGAGCGGTGCATTCACCGCTCATACCCATTGAAATCAATGGGGCAGCGAGGCTATACCGCCGGCAAAGCGCCGCTGCAGCGGCGCTTTGCAGGCGGTTTTAACCCCTTTTCCGGCCGCTAGCGGGGGTTAAAACCGCCCCCGCTAGCGGCCACATACCGCCGCTAAAACTACTGTAAAGCAGTCCTAAAAACAGCGCCTCTTTACCGCCGACGCCGCTCCCGCCCCAGTGTGAAAGGGGCCCAATTGATCTTTTTCACCCATCTTCTATAAAAAGACAGAATCTAAAATATACACCACTTCATGCAAAACTAGAAAGAAAAAATGCCTGGAAATTTTTTTTTACCACACAGTGTACTTGCAACATGTTACAAGTGTTTCCTTACTCTGCAAGTATTTTCTTTCGCCTCCGCCGGTTTTCTGTAGGGTGATGATGGTAGGTCCCATAATCAAACAAAGAGTCCATAGGTGCTTTCTTTGGACCTGGAACCACTGATGATTCATAAATGGTAGATTCCAGAAGATCCATAGGATGGCCTAACCCCTTTTTGAATGCTCCTTGAAATCTTATTCTGAGGTTCTGCTTGCCATCTCCTGGATGGTGTGGAGTACGGATCACCTCTGTGGGTACCGCCCCTTCTTCATTTTCAAACAAGTTGGCCAAGGATGAGAGTGGAAAAGTGTCATTATGGGTTGATCCATCATCCCCTTGACTGTCATCAATATCTAGAGATGCGCTTTGTTTTGTAAGGCTTGAGGGATCTGCCATGCTTGATTGTGACCTGCTGAAAAGAAAGAAAACCTTGTAAATGTAGGTTGATTCAGTTCCTCAAAAACTGATATTTTAAATCTATTAGACCCATACTCTTGGACAGGACCGGACACACAAACATCTTCTGAAGTCTACTCTCCTTTTTCACTACACTATGTCCTTATAGCTTGATTCTTCAAATAAGCTCTTTTTAGACATCTTTGCAAAACGTTATGTAACATTTTGCAGAACTTAAAATGAATTTATGGTCACAGCATACACGTTCCTGTTTTAACATTAGCTTTGTAATAGCAATACAAATAGTTATTTTTGCCAATCCAGTATATGCTCCGTGTCCATTCAGACAGAGGCATAGCCCCGCCCCTCCCCCTTCTCTCCTCATTGGCTCACTGACTCATAGTTAGCAGCTGGAGCCAATGGCACCACACTGCTGTCTCAGTCAATGAGGAGGGATGCACGGACAACCGAGTCTCTTGTGCAACATCGCTGGATCTAGATGGAGCTCAGGTAAGTATTAACAGGGCTGCTACTCATAGGTTTTTTATCTTAATTCATAGAATGGGTGGCATGCACCTGGTTGAACTCTTACTTTGCCAAGTGGCTGAATCAGGGTGGATAAAAAATCGAATTAAAAAAAAAAGGGATTTAAAATCAGATTTTGTTTTTTGTTTTTTTTTATATCACATTTTAATAAAATGCTTTTGGAGTAAAAATCTAAAGATAGTTATCAATTTAAGATACATTAGTAGTTTAGTTTATTCAGCATAAAATGGAGCTTAGTTATGTAGTATGAGGCTGTATAGTCTACAATAATTTACATGTTTGATAAACTCATTCAATGAATCCAAGCTCTGCAAGCGAGATATCATGCACTGCATTGATGCATTCACACAATTTCACAGTAACCATGAGATAAAAACAAAGTTCAGGAATATTCCTTTATCCCATTGTTTTTCAAAGCTATGTACACTACATAGGAAACCTTCATTTTGTTTGCAAATATTAAAGATCTTAACCAGCAAGAAAAAGCCCATACATTTAAAGAGCACCTGTCATTTCAAATCCATCATGGCAGTGCCTGTAAGTGGGCATCCACTCACCTGCTGCCACCACGCCCCTCACCTTGTTGTGTCACTGTCGCATCACTAGCCGTCCCGTTAAAATGAATTGGACTGTTGGTGAGTCAACAGCGGATCAGAGGAGGAGCTGCTGCAGGACAAAGATGGCAGTTGCTCTTTAAAAATTATAATTTAGACCCCTTCCACACCATTTTTATTAAATACCATGTCCTGACCACATCACACATGGGCTATTATTTACATATCCCAAGTCTGCCATTATAGAGTAAGGTTAGGGATATGCAGCCAGAGATCTCCTCATCGTAATCTAATCTCAAAAATGGCAATGAATGCCTTTAGGCAAAGCACTTCACATTAGGAGCAGTCAGATCCTTAAACCTCACTTGTCTATGTAAATTTCACTGCTTTGATCTTCAAGGTAACCAGCATTTTTCATTGGGTCTCTTTTAAACCCTGAAGCGTATTTGACAAGGGCCAGATTTATAATGGCTAAACTACTGGGTCAAAGCAATTCCCAAACTGCAGCTCTTCTGGGATGTTCCCAGTTTGCTGTGGTTAGGACCTACCAAAAGGAGGTCCAAGGAAGAAAAACTGGCAAACCAGCGACAGGGTCATGGGCAGCCAAGGATCAATCATGCACTTTAGGAAGGAAGGCTGGCCTGTGTTGTCCGATCCAATAGAAGAACTACTGTAGCTCAAAAAGTTTAAAAAGTTAATGCTAGTGCCAAGAGAAAGGTGTCAGAACACAAAGTCCTTCGAAGTTTGTTGCGTATGGGGCTGCATAGATACCACAACATACCTTCAGAGGTCTTTAGTGAAGTTCACGCCTTGACAGGTTATGGTGGGTGGTCATAATGTTATGGCTGATGAGTGTACGTTTCACATTTATGATACATTAAAAAGCTACAGACAAATCTACACTGAGGCTGCTTTTCTAAGATGTCCTCATTACAGACTACACTGTAAGCCATTAGCCAGACCAAGCCCATATGTGGTTGGGAACACAGCCTAAATGCCACCAAAAACAGGCGCTCTTTTATTCTCACTATAAATAGATGCAACCATGTCATTTGCCAGATCTAGACAACTACATTTAAACATTTTAAAAAGCATTTACCTAAATTATAGCTATAAAATTCTTCATACAGTTCTTTCACTGAACACCATTTTATCATCATGTTACAAAGGCACGACCACAAATTACACAGAAAACCTGTTAGCTGTACGTTTCACTATAATTTCCAAAAGAGTGCTACATTTTGATGACATGGGAAGTGACTTACTGCACATTTGTGCTAAACAAATTCTGGATATTTTTGCAGGCGTAAAATGCAATTTTAATGGATTTAGGTAATAGAAAAGACATTTTGGGGTTGACTTACTAAAACTAAAGCACTCACAATCTGGTGCAGTTGTGCATCGTAGCCAATCAGCTTCCCACTTCAGCTTATTCAATTGGTTTCTATACAGCGCTGCATCAGATTTTGCAAATCTCCCCAGTTTTAGTAAATCTCCCCTTATGTGTACAATGTTGACACATTTTTGCTGATTGTTAGGCTGGCCATACATTATACAATTTTCTTCTATAGATTTTCTTTAGATTTACCAAAACCATGTAATATGAGGTCAAATCTAAACACTTTCAGTTTGTGTGCAATCAGGCAGGCCCTTGTACTACACAGTTGAAGGTAAATCTAAAGGAAATTGAATAAGAAAATTGTATGGTGTATGGCCAGCTTTAGAATAAAGATGCTGGACCTTTGGACAGAAACTACCCAAGACTGATATTTCTACATTATGTGTTTGCTTGCTAGCTGGACTAGAAAACTAAACATTATGGTGTCACTTATATCTCAATGTATTCTCCAAAAGTAGAACACCCAGCTGTGACATTTTTCTTCTCAGTCTGCTGAAAGGAGAAAGACTAAAATTATTTTACAGAAATGTGACTAAAAGCATCTTCAAAGGATGTAATCCAAGCTAGAATGTACAAGAACAAGAACATCACCTTGGTGAGAATTCTAGCTGGTTTACCATCTGTATTAAATACCAACACAATTTACAAAATGAATCAAAACAAAGCAGATAATGTACAGTAATACATTTTTAATCAGTATGACACAGAACATAAAGGCCTGCCCACACGTCAGTACTAAGGCTAGCCATACATGGACAGATCTCGTGATCTACCCACAGAGGGAATAGGTGATCTCTTCATCTTTATACCAAAATTGTTCCAACTCTGAACCCCACCCAATTCCATACTAAAGTGGTTAAATCACATGGTTAGGGCACTCAAGGGTTTATGGAAGCGATATTGCAGAAAGTCAACCTAGATGTATCCAGATAGGATATGATAATCTCCGAATAGGGACACTGTTTGCCAGATGAGGTGAAAACTCTCATACCGGTCGGTAATAGAAGGCACTCACAGCCATTCATGCCAAGGGTTCCAGGCTATGGGTCAGGCCTGATTTGTTTTTGTCTATTTGCTAATGTTTTCCTTGAAATTTGGCCTGCACAGCAGATGATGAAATGCCATACAGCTTACTACCTTCATTATATTGAGATGCATGCTCAGGTAGAAATAGCATGTCTGTTCTTGTAACAACCAAACATTTTCGTGTTAACCCATTCATTTGAATGCACTGCTTAAAATACCAAAAAGCTCCATCCCCTATATTTAGTAATGCACTACAATACACAGAAGCACGGTACTGTGCTTTGTGGTATGCTGCAATGCACATCCATTGACAAGGAGCAACATGCAAAACACACGTTACTACAGTACAGCAGTTTGAACCCAACTTCAGGCTTTTTTATGTGCATTTAAAAACACATACAAATGGAAGTACACATATTAGGCAAGCTCATGCTCCCCATCCTCCATTGATGAACCTCACAGCTTACTACAGTTTCCCTGAAAATAAGACCTAGCATGATTGTCAGTGATGGCTGCAATATAAACCCCACCCCCCAAATATGCCCTAGCTAAAGTCCTTGTAGGTCTTATTTTCAGGGTAGGGCTTATTTTCGGGGAAACAGGATAGGGCTTATTTGGGGGTAGGGCTTATATTGCAGTCATCACCGACAATCGTGCTAGGTCTTATTTTTCCGGGAAACAGGGTAGTGTAAAGTGAGCAGCACCATTATTTCTGGTCACATGCTCCACTCTGTGTGTATTACAATTCCATTAGAACTGAATGTGTCTGAAGTAGATGTAGATACGGCAAGCAGTAAAGGGTTGTTACATTCACATACACAAAAGTGGAGAAGAAATGTAGCCACCCTAGAACAGGAAGTCTCAGAATAGCAGAAAAAAAGCTTTGAGAGATGAAAAAAAGAGATGGAATGTACATTATAGTTTTATAAATGCGATGCGAGCGTGTCATCACTTTAACCAAACAGAAATCCTTAGGCAGCCAATTTTCTTTCTGGCTTTGCAGGGCGTCTTTCTACTGACATCCATGTGCTCGATGAGGTGATCCCTCCCACATCCCATGTGTCCCCAATAGGGATAGAAATGGCAATAAAAAAAATAAAGATTCCAACGGCTCGTATACATGATCCACAAATCGGAACGACAGATAGTCTGTTTTTTTTTTTTGCATGCTAATCGCATATCGAAAATGGAGAGATTACTAAAGTTACAAAAATACTCGTACCACAGAATAAAAAAATAAAAGAAAGCGATGTAATGTGTTGCAGTGTATTTGTATTGTATTTTCAGGTAACCACTGTAAAAATATAAGAATTACAGAACAAAAACACATCGCTTGAGTTTAAAATAGATCATATAAATCTCAGAAGCCAAAGCCCAAGAAACAGAATTCTCGCAAACATTTTTTTTTTCCTTTTTTTGCCACATGACTCAAGATTTACAAGCCATTCACCCAGTCTGAGCATCATGTGCGACCAAAGAACCATGAAGTGTGTTTCTAGAGGGCAATACTGAGCATTTTCCACAGTTTGAAGAAACCACTCTTCACAAATCAAGTTTTCATGGAAAACTTTCTAGGGCACCGAATGTTACCATGGAGAAAAGAGAATGGGTAGTTTACAAAGCACTCACTGCATTCTTTCATCAGCCAAGGGACAGCATCACAGCGGGTCCTAGTTGCACAGTGATGCAATCAACATCATCTTTCTCAGCAAGACATCTGCCTGTTCACGGCCAGTCTCATTATCATATCCATTTTAAGTCACCGCCCACCTCACATGTAGCGCCCAATGGGCTTTTTTAAAGATTCAGGCTCTGAAAGCTTTTCCAAAGGTTCAGAAAGCCCATTGGGCGATACACATGAGGTGGGCGGTGACCTAATCACGCTAGGACTAGGTGGAGCTGTGTATGCAGAGGATTGTATTGTGAAAGGCTTGTTTTTTTTCCCTTCTAACATGAGTGGATTTTTATATGGAAATACAGTTCCTTGGAAAAGTATCCATTCCCCTTGAAATTTTCCATATTTTGTCATGCTACAACCAAAAATGGAAATGTATTTTATGTGATAGACCAACACAAAGTGGCACATAATTGTTGAGTGGAAGGAAAATTATAAATGGTTTTCAAATTTTTTACAAATATGTGAAAAGTGTGGCGTGCATTTGTATTCAGCCCCTTTTACTGATACCCCTAACTAAAATCTAGTGGAACCAACTGCCTTCAGAAGCCACCTACTTAGTAAATAGCGTCCACCTGTGTGTTATTTAACCACTTGCTTACTGGGCACTTAAACACCCTTCCTGCCCAGACCAATTTTCAGCTTTCGGTGCTCTCACACTTTGAATGACAATTACTCAGTCATGCAACACTGTACCCAAACGAATTTTTTGTCCTTTTTTACCCACAAATAGAGCTTTCTTTTGGTGGTATTTGATCACCTCTGGGGTTTTTATTTTTTGCGCTATAAATGAAAAAAGACCGAAATTTTTTTAAAAAAGCATATTTCTTTGTTTCTGTGACAAAATTATGCAAATTATTAATTTGTCTTCATACATTTTGGCCACAATTTATACTGCTACATGTCTTTGGTAAAAAATAACCCAAATTAGTGAGAGAGTCTACAAGCTGTGGTGCAAATCATACAAAATTGATCACATCTGATGTACTGGCGGCTGATCTCAATTCTTGAGACCCGAACAAGTCAGGAAAGTACAAATAACCTCCAAATGACCCCTTTTTGGAAAGTAGACATTCCAAGGTATTTAGTAAGAGGCATGGTGAGCTTTTTGATGTCATTTTTTTCCCACAATTCTTTGCAAAATTAAGATTTTTCATTTTTTTTTTCCACAAAATTTTCATTGTAATAGGTTATTTTTCTCACATGGCATGTGTATACCACAAAGGACACCCTCAAAAAAAATTCTGCTACTCCTCCTGAGTATTACAATACCACATGTGTGAGACTTTTTCACAGCCTGGCCACATAGAGAGGCCCAACATGCAGGGAGCGCCATCATGTGTTCTAGGAGCATAAATTACACATCTAACTTGTTGACTACTTATTACACTTTTGAAGGCCCTGGAGCACCAGGACAATGACACGTGGCACTGATACGTGGCAATGATTTTTTTTTTTAGCGGGACTGCGACATTGCTGTGGACAAATCTGTCCCCAAATGACACTTTTTGGGGACCAGTGACATATCATTGATCAGTGCTATAAAAATGCAATCAAGGTAGTATAAAAAAAAAAAAAAAAAAAAAAAAAGACACTGGCAGGGAAGGTGATCACAGGTTGCCGGTGGACAGAGTCCGCCTGACCCGCAGGCACACAGCCGAAGCGCAACTTTTCATGAGACACTTATCTCGTGTATGGCCGTCTCAACTACCCATTATTTCATACATCATTTTCCAGTCATCAGGGTCCACAAGTACTTGTACACACCCAGTTCAGACCATCCTAAGCATGGGCAAATTACATTCTCTGTCCACATTAAAAGTGACCTTTACTCAAAAGGGGAAGTTCTGCTCTTCCTCCTCCTCTGACACATTTGGCACATTTTTTTTGGGGGGGGGGGGGTAGAGCGGGTACCTGGTTTGCGACAGGTACCTGCTCCCACTTGGATCGCCTAAGCGATCCAAGCAGAAGTTTTCCTCTCCCTCCCTGCCTACAGCCTTCTGGGACACATCACAGGTCCCAGAAGACTGCAGGACCATTTACACAGTGCATCATGGCTCACGCACGCATGCACATTGGGCTCTCCGCAGTTAAGATGCCGGCGCCAGAGACCCAAAGACCGGTGAACAGTGAGCACAGTGCTGGATCCTGAGACAGGTGAGCGACAGTTTATTAAAAGTCAGCAGCTACAGTTATATAGTAGGTGAGGTTGAAAAAAGTCCATCAAGTCCAACCTATTAAAAAAAAAAAAACACACACACACACACAACACAATAGAGGAAAACAAGGCTAATCGAAAAGATATTACAGAAGACAAAAGATGACAGAGGATCACGAGTTAGGTGAAAGCATAGGCTGAGTCTGGGGGTGTGAAATTACTAAAAGCCCATAGGCAACCATTTTGTTAATCAGCACGGTTTCCTGCTCTGTACACAATATGTTTAGACACAATGTCTGTAAATGGTGTCAGTTACCTATAATCAATGCTGTACAAAACACAGCCATTGTGTGTGAATGAAGCCAAACAAAAAAAATAAAAAAATTAAATGCAATGCATGAAGGTAAAAAAAAAAAAAACCCTGAGCCTTTAGAGACACTTTAATTGTGGTGGCTGCATTCGTTTTCAAGTATGTTTTCTGCAAGTACCAGTCAGAAATCTTGCGTCCTTATGACCTCCTTTGGACTAAGCTATGATCTCAATAATATCAGCTTTCTGAGCTGTCAAGCTTATCCGTCTAAGTAATGGAGATGAGAAGAGGGGAGATGTCTGCCATTCAGATCAGGAGATTAGCTTTTGGGTAACAAAGGTGCTACCCCATATATACAGTACAGCGAGTCTTATTACCCTAAGGCAGGATATGCATTACTGGCAGGATCATCAGGTGAAAAAAAAAAAAAAAAAAACAATGCAGCAGGCACAACATGCAATAACTGGGGAACTGCAATATATTATATATTTGTTTTTGAGTTTAGATATGCTTCAAAACAAATGTCATAAAAATTATGTTCTCGACCAGTGGTAAACATACCCCAGGAGATTTTTGATGGTCTCAAGTGTGCATTTATAGTTGCCAAATAAAAATTCACAATTCTAAATATAAGAGGCTATGAGGTAGCGCTAATTGGGGATATATGGTAACCGTGATTATTATTATTTTTTTTTTAAGTGGTTGACTGTCAGCACTATATAAAAACCAGAAAGAACATTCAATTATAATAGAGATTCAGAGCTGTATGCATACATTCCTGCTATGCACATCTGCCTTGTATTTTAGGTAGTGAGCCCAGGTTAACATTAACATATGAATTATACAGGTAATGGACATTCTCTGAAGGATAAGCTACATCAGTTTTATTTCACATTTCTGTGACTAGGACTGGATTTAAGATATAGTCAAATGTAAATAAAAGTATACAAGCAGAAGTAAAGCACCTTTCCTTTTCAGAAGTCAGGAATGTGTTCAATGACACTACTTAAACAGCATGTGAAGGTTCTAGATTATGACGACACTGGCCTCTAGCGCCTGTTAAGACTTGTAAGATTCCGTACTGGATAATACCTCCTGGAAAGTCAGTGTACTTAAAGAACAAAATCAAAGATTACCCACACATACCGTACATGTGCTCTTAAATGAAATTCTACAGACTACTTAAAAACCATATAAACTGTGAATCTTCCACAAGAATACTTAAAGTTATTCTAAGACATTTTTTTTTTTTAAAAATAACCAACATGTTATACTTACCTGCATGGTGCAATGGTTTTGTACAAAGCTGCCCGGATCCTTCTCTTCTCAGGTCCCTCACTGGAGCTCCTGGTTCCTCTCCCTTGCCAAGGGCACCCATAGCAAGCTGCTTGCTCTGGGGGCATTCGTGCGTGCTTGCTCCCGAGCCGTCTCTCTGTGTCCATTGACACACAGAACACTGCCTGGCCCCGCCCCCGCTCAATTCTCACTGGCTGCGATTGACTCCCGCTGCTGCCTCTCTGTCCATTGAGAAGATAGGATCTCATACACATCGCTGGATCGAGATGGGACCAAGTAAGTATTTGGGGGGGCGGGGGGAGCTGCATGCAGAAAGTTTTTTTTTTTACCTTAAAGTGGTTGTAAAGGCAGAAGGTTTATCTTAATGCATTCTATGCATTAGGATAAAAAGAAAAAAAAAAACCTGTGTGCAGCAGCCCTTCAAATCTAAATCTAGCCCATATAGATCCAGAAATGTTGCAGGGGTGTCTCCTGGGGGGACGGGAGAGCCAGGCGAAGTGACGGGAGGGGAGGGGAGGGATGTCCCCTCCCATTTCTTGTGAAATGGCTGAGCGGCTGCTCCCCAGTACAACCACTTCCTCAAAATGACATACGTGGTTAATTCATAAGGTTGGATACTGGTAAGGTAAACTAAATAAAACATATGGACAAAAAATACAGGTGCATCTCAAAACTGATATTCTAAATTTTAAAAATTTATTTCAGTAATTTTCCTATATTATATATTGTTGCACAGAGCAGGTAAGTATATCATGCTGTAATAAAAAATAATAATATCACTTCAGTTATTACAACTAATAATAGTTACTATACCCTTTAAAAAAAGTGTATTATATATATATATATATACAGGGCTCGAGTCCTGCGGGAACGCATGGGAACGGCGTTCCCGTACTATTTCCACAACGGGAACGCCGTTCCCATTAGCAGCCGGAGGAGCCTGCTGCTCGTGCGTAGCCCGCCGCTCCTCTGCCACCCGAGTCAGTGACTGGTTGCTAGGCTAGGGCCGCTCCGCGTCTAGCAACCAGTCACATGACATCGGCCGTACACGCGGGCACGCACTGGAGTCAGTGCGCATGCGCCCTCCAGCGCAGCCAGCGGCAGACACACGCCGCTGGCATACGGACTGTCTCCTCCCTCCCCTCTACCCAGTTCTATCCCGAGCGAGAAGACTAGTAAACCAGGTTAGTCACTCAATACTCTGCAATACTCTGCATTACCCCTCCGCCCATACTCTGCATTACCCCTCCGCCCATACTCTGCATTACCCCTCCGCCCATACTCTGCATTACCCCTCCGCCCATACTCTGCATTACCCCTCCGCCCATACTCTGCATTACCCCTCCGCCCATACTCTGCATTACCCCTCCGCCCATACTCTGCATTACCCCTCCGCCCATACTCTGCATTACCCCTCCGCCCATACTCTGCATTACCCCTCCGCCCATACTCTGCCAATACTCCGCCAATACTCCGCCAATACTCTGCCAATACTCCGCCAATACTCTGCCAATACTCCGCCAATACTCTGCATTACTCCGCCAATACTCTGCATTACTCCGCCAATACTCTGCATTACTCCGCCAATACTCTGCATTACTCCGCCAATACTCTGCATTACTCCGCCAATACTCTGCATTACTCCGCCAATACTCTGCATTACTCCGCCAATACTCTGCATTACTCCGCCAATACTCTGCATTACTCCGCCAATACTCTGCATTACTCCGCCAATACTCTGCATTACTCCGCCAATACTCTGCATTACTCCGCCAATACTCTGCATTACTCCGCCAATACTCTGCATTACTCCGCCAATACTCTGCATTACTCCGCCAATACTCTGCATTACTCCGCCAATACTCTGCATTACTCCGCCAATACTCTGCATTACTCCGCCAATACTCTGCATTACTCCGCCAATACTCTGCATTACTCCGCCAATACTCTGCATTACTCCGCCAATACTCTGCATTACTCCGCCAATACTCTGCATTACTCCGCCAATACTCTGCATTACTCCGCCAATACTCTGCATTACTCCGCCAATACTCTGCATTACTCCGCCAATACTCTGCATTACTCCGCCAATACTCTGCATTACTCCGCCAATACTCTGCATTACTCCGCCAATACTCTGCATTACTCCGCCAATACTCTGCATTACTCCGCCAATACTCTGCATTACTCCGCCAATACTCTGCATTACTCCGCCAATACTCTGCATTACTCCGCCAATACTCTGCATTACTCCGCCAATACTCTGCATTACTCCAACAATACTCCGCCAATACTCTGCATTACTCCACCAATACTCTGCATTACTCCACCAATACTCTGCTATACCCTGCCAATACTCTGCAATACATAACCTGCCGATACTTACTCTGCAATACTTACCCTGCCAAGACTCTGCAATACTTACCCTGCAATGCCCTGCCAATAATCTGCAATACCCAGCAGTAATCTGCCATACCCTGCCAATACTCTGCAATACCTTGCCAATACTTATCCTGCCAATATTCTGCAATACCCTGCCAATACTTACCCTGCCAATACATATTCTGCTAATACCCAGCCATACCCATCCATGCTCAGCCAAAATATTATTGGGGGAGATGACGTGGATATTACAGTAGGGGAGATGTATATTGCAGTGGGGACTATATGGTGGTGACATTTTTCACAGGTTTTTGCAAATTTATTATTTGCTGATCCGAAAAAAGATCCGATCTGTGACTCAGATCCAAGGAATGATCCGATCCATGAGTTTTTTGATCCGTTGCCAATAATCTTGCACGGCAAGGGCAACGTTATTCCAGTTTGTGTGATATTTTCTAATTTGCTGTATTTGAATTTGGAACAGGGTGTATTTGTGTTAGAAATTCCCTGCGAGGGAAAGATCATCACCCATTGTGTTGATTATTCTGTTTGACAAGTTAACTTATTTTGTATTTGTAAACTGGCACTTTACTATATATGTACTGTATTTTCTGTGAAATATATATGCATATGAGCGTACCTTTATTTATTTATTTATTTTTTTGGTGGGGGAGTGGATCTTGGGTGAGAGTTCCCACACTTTTTTCCCCAGCACTTGACCCCTGTATAATATATATATATATATATATATATATATATATATATATATATATATATATATATATATATATATATATATATATAATCTTTGTTTTCTGTATAAACAGTTTATAGCAGTTGTCCTATCAGACAGCTGCCTTCATTCTAAGCACAATGTAGTAAGAATTTTCCTTTAGGGCTATTACATGCTGTATGTGATTTATATATAAAATGATATATTTAAATATGAGTGGGAAGAGAGAGATGGCGTGCAGGACATGGGATCTTTGATATGCATTTCATCAGACTTTAGAAGAAAATGAAGTATTAAAGTATTGTAGAAGGCCTGCATATGAAAAGATCTCATTTGCTCTTCCTGTACTGAAGAAAGGCCACCAAAGAAAGCCATGAAATAAACTGCCAACATCCCTGAGATTAATAAGGCGCATTCCATTATTCATTTTACTTGAATCTGATTGTATATTTATAATCCTCACATTTAGGGCTCATATTGGACATATGTATGTCTTTGAACAATACCTGTATGCATTATCATGCTTTCTTCAGACTACCTTTCTGAGCACTATTCTTAAAGGGGTTGTAAAGCTTTGTTTTTTAATTTTCTAAATAGGTTCCTTTAAGCTAGTGCATTGTTGGTTCACTTACCTTTTCCTTCGATTTCCCTTCTAAATGTTTTTTTTCCTTTGTCTGAATTTCTCACTTCCTGTTTCTCCTCAGTAAACTTCACACCATCATCCGAGCTGGTGGTTAGTCAGCCAGAACAGCTTACTGAGGAGGAACAGGAAGTGAGAAATTCAGACAAAGAAAACAAAGAAAAAAAAAACATTTAGAAGGCAAATTGAAGGAAAAAGTAAGTGAACCAACAATGTACTAGCTTAAAGGAACATATTTAGAAAATAAAAAAACAAACCTTTACAACCCCTGTCACTTTTTGATTATGACTGTTATGCTTCATTATAGAATCTAAATGTTGCGAATCTCTCCCGTAACACTCCTGAAGAAAGGATTGAATTCCTCCTGAAACACGGCGGGATGAAGAGGAGATCCTGTCACTCAAATTGTGTACATGATGTTACCATTCAGCCGTTCTCATATGCGATTCATGGTATTGTCTGTAAGGACACTTACATTTTATGTGTATGTAATAAACGCTATATTTTTTATTCAATCATACTTTTTGGTCTCAAAGTTGCCTATGATGTCCTACTAAATATGTGGGGGTTATTAGCTTGTTTTCATTTGCTCTTCCTGTACATTTGATGGGATTAGAACTATTGTTGCACAATCACAAATAAGGGTCCGTTCACACAGGGGCAACACGACTTTGAGCGAGACTTTGGGAGGCAATTTGGACACGACTTGAGTGTGAATCACAGCACGACTTGCTATCTTTAGAAAAAAAAAAAAGTTTAATATGTTCAAAAATGTTATATGTAAATTGCTTTAGTTCCTTTAGGCCGGGTTCACACTGCTCCGACTTGAAAGTTGTGCAACATTGACGCAACTTCAGGGAATGCCTGTGTAATCTTCCTCTGTCAGATCCAAATCACATCAATTAAGATGAGGCTCTGACCTGCATGCGACTTCTATGGGCACAAATTGGACAGAAGTGGGACCAAAAGTAGTGCAGGAACCTTTTCCAAATTCAGACTGACACAAGTCAGACCAGTTAAAGAGGTTCGGTTTAAAAAAAAAAAAATGTAAAGTCAGCAGCTGCAAACACTGTAGCTGCTGACTTTTAATAAGTACACTTACCTGTCCAGGGCGCCCGCGATGTCGGCTGCCCGAGGCTGACAGGCTGACCCGTCCCTCGGCTCTCGGGTCCCGGCGCCACCATTTTGGCTAAGGGAAACAGGCAGTGGAGCCTTGCGGCTTCACTGCCCGTTTCCTACTGCGCATGCGCGAGTCACGCAGCGCTTTGTGAATGGGGCGCGCTGTGTTCTGGGACACACAGTTCCCAGAACACAGCGCGACCCATTACCCAGAAGACGCCGCACGGAGGAGAGAAGATAGAAGATCTCCGCGGAGGAGGAAGAGGCAGATTAGGACGATGTGCCTAGCAACAGGCATTTCTGGTAAGTTAAAAATGTTACGGTACATTTTTTTTCAGATTTTTTTCTAATTTTTAATGTATTTTTTTTTTCAGGGTGGCCCTCCACTTTAAGATGGCTCTCATAGGGAATCATTGATTTTTATGTGACATGTGCTCTCAAAGTTGGAGCACCGGTGTGAGCCGGGGCTTAGTACAATAGGCTGACCCCATCTCTCCCTACCCCAAAGCAACCACTTGGAGAAAAGATTGTATGGGAAACTGCCAGCTGGTGAATAAGGCTATGCTCACCTTTGTGGATTGCAGAATGATGCACAAAATTCTATACCTTTTCGCACTGCACAAAAAAACCCACTTAGTTAGAAGATCTCTGTTCGATGGAACTGCTTATTATTGCTGCACATCAGGAGGGAAATAACTGAGCAAGCATAAAATGCTTTTGTCTTTCCAGAGAGAGCAAAACTAAAGCCCCATACACACTATCAGTTTTTCCTTCAGATTTACCAAAACCCTATAATAAGGAGGTCAAACCTTAGGACAGCCATTCTCAACCAGGGTTCTGTGGAACCCTGGGGTTCCTCCAGAGGTTGCTAAGGGTTCCTTAAGCTGTGGCTGATGAACCACCCATTTGATGGTGCCTACAGAGTTGAAGGTTCATTACCACTTAGCAAAGCCAGCAGCATGACACCAAAAATAGTTTTAGCTGTCTTAGGGTGGCATTCTGAGCACCACTTTAAGGGGGACATTCTTCCTATTGACCACCAATATAAGGGGCATTGTTCCTATTGAGTCCTGATGAATTGGTTTTAATAAGGGTTCCTCGAGAAATGACAATTATTTTTGGGGTTCCTCTAGGGTTAAAAGGTTGAGAAAGCCTGCCTTAGGAGTTTCAATTTGTATGCAATCAGGCAGGCCTTTGCACTACATGGTTTTGGTAAACCTGAAGGAAAAACTCAGCAGAAAAACTGATAGTGTGTCTGGGGCTTTAGGCGTTTAACAGCTTGGTTAGATGGGGGGCATAAAAACGCAAAGTCGAGCCAAGAAGTGTTCACATGCCCCAGTGGCAATGCTGTGCTTCATCCTCCTGTCGCCTTTGATGGGCAGTAAGCCCGCTGAATGTGACCCATTCATGCAAATAGAGAAGCAATACAAATGTCCTGCAACTCCATGTATTGGTGCAGCAATTCCAGGAAATTACAGCCTGCGAGGAGGTGCTCTCCACCTCTCAAATGGGATCCAAACATGGGTATCTTCATACAGGTCTAAAGATTCACTGTAGGAAGACATCTAACTATGGTCACATGTGGTAAAAAAGCCATACATTCCAGTTTTCACCGAAAATAAATGGCATATGGTAACTAGGTAGATAAGTCCACGTAACTCCAGAACAAAACCTAGCCATGGTTCATATAGGTCTGCCCTCAGGTTCACTTTGAAGTGTTGATAAGCACTCCGAGTCTGAAGCTGAATGGTGAGCCTTTCAGTGCACCTGTGTCCAAATAATAGATATTTAAGTTTTTACATATTTCTAACAAGCAGTAAAAGTGCTTTAAAACAAGCTACTCCTAGATTGTAAGCTCCAACGAGCAGGGTCCTTTGACTCCTCCTGTATTGAATCGCATCTGTACCTTCTGCCCTCATGTTGTGAAGAACTGCGCAAACTATTGGCTATATAAATCCTGTATAATAATAATAATACTTCCTGCTATGCATGCCACTGAGAGCCTGACCTGGCTGCTCTCACCCCTCCACAGCCTGGTGCTTCAGTGAGTGCTGGAGGGGTAGAGCAGAGAGCTCTGCTCGCTAAAGACTGTGAACTGAGTGATCAGCAGTCTTTGATTGCTCAGGTTTTGGTGTAAAGTCAGCAGGGACCAGAACCCGCCTAGGTGAATATGTAGATTCTATTTTTTGTTGCAATCCTAAATTTCTCTTTGAACTTTGAGGGCTCCATCATACTATGTATGGAGACCTGCATTTTTCTGCACACAGAAAACAATAAAATGTCACATTTTCAATAGCATTAAAGAAAAAAAAAAAAACGTGACTCGGGGAGGGGTGGGGAGCCACCAAAGCCGTGACCTGAATGGGGTAAGTGACGGGCGAGCAGTGAATGTCAGAATTTTATTGGGATGATTTCCTCGCTTACTATCTCACTGACCATTGGGCACTGGGACAGGCAGAAAAGTGAAACATCTCCACTGGGGCCCTGAACAGCACTAAAAATAGATGAGATTTTAACAAGTTAAATTAAGTCCATAAATGAGATATTGAATGGAATTTATTATGAAAGTAAATGTTTTATATCAAATTCCTGCTGTCCACCTGTCATTCTCTTTTACACTTAGGCTCCGTTCACACAGGGGGCGACACGAGGCGACACGACTTGCCGTGCCGCGACCTGACAAGTCACCCCCATTCTGTACTACGGGACCGTTCTAAGAGGAGCGACTCGAGTCGCTCCGACTTAGAAAAAAGGTTCCTGTACTACTTTTGGGCGACCTCGGGCGATTTGCATTGACTTCTATACAGAAGTCATTTGCAAGTCGCCGCTGAGGTCGCGGCAGGTCGCGGCGCGGCAAGTCGTGTCGCCTCGCATCGCCCCCTGTGTGAACCGAGCCTTACAGTTTGTTATGTTCCAAACATTGCATCATTTTCCATGTCTTTTGTCCTTGCACAACATATATTTGTGCTAAATAAATTTTATGCAAAGCAAGATCTACACATCGTGTACATAGCCCAGTTTGCTGACATTCAAATCAATATGCAGAGTAGAAACATTGTAACCAACACAATCAACAGTCATACTGAGGTTTAGGCAGTAAAAATGCTGAGTACCTTAAAGCGGAGTTCCACCCAAAAGTGGAACTTCCACTTATTCATTTAACCCCCCCCCCCCCCCATCCTGGGCCACATTTGGAACCTTTCAGGGGGAGGGGGAACGGGGACCTGTTTTTGACAGGTCCCCTTCCCCACTTCTGGGAGACCGGGCCTCACAAAGTATGTGAGTAGCTCGGCCACCCTCCTCCTCCCTCCCCTTCTACCGGGCCAGTTCAAGAGAGAGTGCAGCGCAAATGCGCAGTAGGGACCCGACCATGAAGCTGAAATGCTACACTGCCACGTTCCCTTACCAGCAATGGCGGCGGCAGCACCCGACCAACTGATGTAAATGTCGGCTGGACTGAGAAATAATGATGATGGCCAGGTATAAAATACCCAACAGGTGGTAGCATAACAGAATACTAATGTACTTGGCAGTTTATTTTTGCGTGTTCAATAATCTTTGAGTCGTTCTTCATAAACATTCACATTCCCAGCAAATCCAGCATTGCTCTGCAGCGCCCACTCTTTCGCTGTTGCTGCAGCCTTCCTCTCTTACATCATCTGGGAGTGGTCTGTCTCTTCCCACTTCTGTCAATCACCCCCCAATAATGTGCACACATTATAGTGCATCATCAGGTGGCCAGCTGCAGGGACCAGGAAGAGACAGCCACCCACCTACCTTAAAAGCACGCCGCTTTCCCTCTAGAGTACATAGGCAACAAGGGACGTCACTCACACCTACACATGAATCCCCTCTCCAAAAAACAATATTTTTTTTTTAAAACACATTTTTTGGTGACCGAGTAGGGGTGAAATGTATCTCATTCACATGGGGGGGTTCTGGGGGACCCCCATTAAAAAGTTGGCTTTTAGATTCCGATAAGCCCCCTGTCTGCAGACTCCCACAACCCAAGGTTGCGGCGAAGAGGCCCTTATCCCCACGTTGATGGCATGTAGCCAGCTATGGTCCAGGGGGTGGGGCACACTCGCTCGTCCCTTACCTGCTGGGCTGTATTCTCGGATAAGGGTCTGGTATGGATTTTGGGTGGGGGGTGGAGACCACGCCGTTTTTGTTTTTTTTGGCGTGGAGTTACCCTCAAAATCCAAACCTGACCCAGATGGCTTGGTATCGATTGGGGCCAATTTTATTTATTGCCAGTAATACTTATTTTTACATTCAGCTGTCAGGCGTCAAGTGAATCCTGACTCAACATGAGGCTTCAATTTTGAAGCGACAGGACGCTAACGCTTCATGTTTTGATAATGTGAACAACGCTGTGTGCTGTCCATTGCATCATTTGCATAGGCGTTTGAGGGGTGTGAAAAAACGCCTGCTTTTCATGCCAGCGTGAACTTATCCTGATGCCCCGTACACACGAGCGGAATTTCGGTTGGAAAAATCTTGGATGGTTTTTCCGACGGAATTCCGCTCAAGCTTGGCTTTCATACACACTGTCACACAAAAGTTCTCTGAACTTTCGACCGCCAAGAACGCGGTGATGTACAACACTACGACAAGCCGTGAAAAATTAAGTTCAATGCTTCTGAGTAGGGATGAGCTCAGGCGTGTTCGCATGGAACACGTGCAGAGCCCGCCAGGAAGTGAGCGCAGCGCTGCGCTAATCACGGGCAGTGAGACATTGCCCGATCTCTGCAGCCACGCATCGGGGCAATGTCTCACTGCCCGTGATTAGTGCAGCGCTGCGCTCACTTCCTGGCGGGCTCTGCACATGTTCAATGCGAACACGCCTGAGCTCATCCCTACTTCTGAGCATGCGTCAAATTGTTTCCAAGCATTAGTCGAATTGTTTCCTTCCTAGCATGCGTAGGAATTTTGCGCGTCGGAATTTGTACAGACGATCGGAATTTCCGATTTGAACTTTTTTCTGTCGGAAAAAATACACACCACACACAACAAATGCAGTCATCACATTTAAGAATTAGTAAGCCATAAAGTACCAATACTAGAAAAAATAAATCCCGTAAACCACCAACTAGACATAATAAATCCCGAAAGCCACATAGTACCAATACTAGAGGTAATAAATCATGTAAGCCAAAGTACCAATACTATACAAAATAAATCCCAAAAGCCACATAATACCAATACTAGAGGTAATACCGAAAGCCACAACAGTAGCAAATACTTGGAGGTAATACTGGAAGCCACAAAATACAAATACTAGAGGTAATAAATACCAGAAGCCACAAAAGTACCAATACTGGAGGTAATAAATCCCGGAAGGCACTAAGTACCAATACTAGAGGTAATAAATCCAGGAAGGAAGGCATATAGTACTGATACTAGAATTAATAAGCACCTACAATAAGAGTGTACAGTGTTAGACAATGAACCCTAAGCTTCATTCTCCTGGGAAGGTCACCAATGAACATATAATCACCTCAGACATAGAATCTCAGCACACATGGACACAGTCTTCAGTCAGAGCTAAGTTTCCATCACCCCTGTGATTGGATATCAGGGCTCCCTCCCAGCTCTCCTCTGTCCCAACAATGGATGGAACTATGAAGAGAGCTCTCAGTACCTACCTGGGAGTGAAGGAGACAGACCCCAGAGTGAGCCCCAGTACCTACATAGCAGTGAAGGAGACAGACCCCAGAGTGAGCCCCCAGTACCTACATGGCAGTGAAGGAGACAGACCCCAGAGTGAGCCCCCAGTACCTACCTGGGAGTGGAGGAGACAGACCCCAGAGTGAGCCCCCAGTACCTACCTGGGAGTGGAGGAGACAGACCCCAGAGTGAGCCCCCAGTACCTACATGGCAGTGAAGGAGACAGACCCCAGAGTGAGCCCCCAGTACCTACCTGGGAGTGGAGGAGACAGACCCCAGAGTGAGCCCCCAGTACCTACATGGCAGTGAAGGAGACAGACCCCAGAGTGAGCCCCCAGTACCTACCTGGGAGTGAAGGAGACAGACCCCAGAGTGAGCCCCCAGTACCTACATGGCAGTGAAGGAGACAGACCCCAGAGTGAGCCCCCAGTACCTACATGGCAGTGAAGGAGACAGACCCCAGAGTGAGCCCCCAGTACCTACATGGCAGTGAAGGAGACAGACCCCAGAGTGAGCCCCCAGTACCTACCTGGGAGTGAAGGAGACAGACCCCAGAGTGAGCCCCCAGTACCTACCTGGGAGTGAAGGAGACAGACCCCAGAGTGAGCCCCCAGTACCTACCTGGGAGTGGAGGAGACAGACCCCAGAGTGAGCCCCCGGTACCTACCTGGCAGTGAAGTTGCTCTCCTCAGTGTGTATGTTGGAAGCTTCCAGTCAGTCCCGGGCTCAGTAGACCGTCCAGAATGTAATGAGTGCTCCTTTGTACACAGTGCCTGCGTCAGCTGGGAGAGTCCAGGAAAGAGCAGAGCATGTTCAGAGACCCCCACACACACACAAGCTCTCCCCCCACCTGTCCTTGTGTATGGAGCGATCACCTCCTCCACCCTGTACACATCCCTCCTCCTCCTCCCAGTTCCTGGCTTCCCTCCCAAACCTGCAAATAACGCCCATGTCTGCTCTCACATCCCTCTCCCCTCTCTACACACAGCTTCTTGTCTCCTCAACTTCTCCATCCGTCACATACCGAGTAACAAACCACAGAGCAATAACTGGAGACTTCCAGAAATCTCAGCACACTCTGCTGGGACTTGTAGTTCTTCACAGTCGGTGGTGCCTTTCTGTAAACCAACCTTCTTCTAAACATTTTACCTCACAGGAATCCAAGATGTTCCAGGTCTCAGGGACCCCTACTAAAACCAGTTCATTCATGGTGAACCTGTCTATTACATAGAGGAAGAATGGGACCCTTAAGACCTCCTTCACACTGGGGCAGTTTTCAGGCGTTTTGGACCCCCTTCACACTGGGGCAGTTTTCAGGCGTTTTGGACCCCCTTCACACTGGGGCAGTTTTCAGGCGTTTTGGACCCCCTTCACACTGGGGCAGTTTTCAGGCGTTTTGGACCCCCTTCACACTGGGGCCATTTTCAGGCGTTTTGGACCCCCTTCACACTGGTCTAGTTTTCAGGCGTTTTGGACCCCCTTCACACTGGGGCAGTTTTCAGGCGTTTTGGACCCCCTTCACACTGGGGTAGTTTTCAGGCGTTTTGGACCCCCTTCACACTGGGGCAGTTTTCAGGCGTTTTGGACCCCCTTCACACTGGGGTGGTGCGCCCCTTTAGCGGCACTTTACTGCTGTTATAGCGGCGCTTTGGCACCGCTACCTGGGCTCTTTTAACTCCCCAGAAGGGGTTAAAAGTGCTTTTAAGGCACTTTGAAAGCGGTGCCCATTCATTCTAACCGCCCCAAAGATGCTCAGGCTTTTACACTGGGGCTGCAGAAGAGGCAGTTTACAGGCACTATGTTTAGCACAAAAATACCTGTAAAGCACCTCAGTGTGAAAGGGGTCTTAGCGCTTGAAATAGCGCCTGAAAAATCGCCTCCCTTCTCTGCAATCTGTGCTTTCACAGGGGGCGGTGCGCTTGTGGGACGTTCAAAAAAAAGTCCTGCAAGCAGCATTTTTGGCCGTGCCGTGATTATCGCTAGCAGCTACAGCAGCCGTTTGCGATAATTGCAGGTAAATCCAGCAAGCTGGTTGTACCCAAGTTGATTGATGGATTAACTTGGTACATTCAGACTGCCCATTAAAGAAGGAGTAAACTCCCATGCATGAATTTTACCTATAGGTAAACAACAAGGCTTACCTATAGGTACTGTGAATACACTATATTACCAAAAGTATTGGGACGCCTGCCTTTACATGCACATGAGCTTTAACCACTTCCTGCCCGCCATGTAAAAGAATGATGTGCGCAAAGTGGTTACGTTATCCTACTGGACGTCATATGATATCCAGCAGGATAAGCCACAATCGTGTGTCCGCGGGAGTGCGTAGTGCGGCAATTGTTGGTGTGGTGTGTCAGTCTGATACACTGCATCACCGATCTCGGTGAAAAGCCTCTGACATAGGCTCTTTACTATGTGATCAGCTGTGTCCAATCACAGCTGATCACGATAAACCCCCCCCCCTCCCGAGGATGCCCACCATGGATGCCAACCCAGGGCCATTAGGAATGCCATCCAGGACCACCAGGGTTGCCAATCAGTGCCCATCAGAGGTGCCAACCAGTGCCCAGCAGGTAATGGCTGCCAGTGCTTCCTCATCAGTGCCTCCTATCAGAGCCATCTATCAGTGCCACCCATCAGTGCTACCTAATAGTGCCACCTATGAGTGCCCATCAGTGCCACCTATGAGTGCCCATCAGTGCTGCATATCAGTGCCACCTCATTAGTGCCCATCAGTGCCACCTTATCAGTGCCCAACTGTGAAGGAGAAAAACGTACTTATTTACTAAATTTTATAACAAAGAAACTTTTTTTCTCAAAATTTTCGGTCTTATTTTATTTGTTTAGCAAATAAAAACCCAGTGGTGATCAAATACCACAAAAAGAAAGCTCTATTTGTGGGTACAAAATGATAAAAAGTTTGTATGGCTACAGTTTTGCATGACCGCGCAATTGTCATTCAAAATGCAACATCACTGAAAGCTGAAAATTGGTGTGGGCAGGGAGGGGGGAAAGTTCCCTGTATTGAAGTGGTTAATGGCATCCCAGTCTTAGTCTGTAGGGTTCAATATTGATTTGGCCCACCCTTTGCAGCTATAACAGCTTCAACTCTTCTGGGAAGGCTGTCCACAAAGTTTAGGAGTGTCTATGGGAATGTTTGACAATTCTTCCAGAGGCACATTTGTGAGGTCCGGAACGGATGTTAGACGAGAACGCCTGGCTCACAGTTTCCACTCAAATTCATCCCAAAGATGTTCTATTGGGTTGAGGTCAGGACTTTGTGCAGGCCAGTCAAGTTCCTCGAAACCAAACTCTCTCATCCATGTCTTTATGGGCCTTGCTTTGTGCACTGGTGGGGGGGGGGGGGGGCATCCCCAACTGTTCCCACAAAGTTGGGAGCATGAAATTGTCCAAAATGTCTTGGTATGCTGACACCGTAAGAGTTTCCTTCACTGGAACTAAGGGGCCAAGCCCAACCCCTAAAACACAACCCCACACCATAATCCCCCCTCCACCAAATGATTTGGACCAGTGCACAAAGCAAGTTCCCTAAAGACATAGATGAGTGAGTTTGGGATGGAGAAACTTGACTGGCCTGCACAGAGTCCTGACCTCAACCCAATAGAACACCTTTGGAATGAATTACATCGGAGACTGCGAGCTAGGCCTTCTTGCCCAACATCAGTTTCTGACCTCACAAAGGCGTGTCTGGAAAACGGGTCAAACATTCCCATAGACACACTCCTAAAACTTGTGGACAGCCTTCCCATTAGAGTTGAAGCTGTTATAGCTGCAGAGGGTGGGCCAACACAATGTTGAACTCTACAGACTAAGTCTGGGATGCCATTAAAGTTCATGTGCGAGTAAAGGCGGACGTCCCAATACTTTTGACATATAGTATATTTCCTAAATGTGCACCGTTTAGGAGATATTTACATGCATCCAGTGACCTCAGCGGCACATGCACTCTAAAGGAATGGCATACCCAGCCAGAGTCCATGTACCCCAAAGTAAGACTGGGTGAAGATGGAAGCAATGAAAGCTTGCCACTGGAAGGCTTCATTTTCAGATCATTTTCACATAATGTGCTAGTACGCGATGCATACTAGCACATTATGACTTTTTTTTTCTAAAACCTGAAAGGCAAACACCCAGTGGTTTACTACCCCTTTAATGGTTTGAAATCTCGGCCGGTTCCTGCTGAACTGGCAGAGATTCGATCCGTGTATGGCAGGTCTAAGGCTCCATTCACATTAGCATGTCTCCACAGTCGCACGATTTCCAGTGCGACTTTGATGTGACTTTTGGTGCGACTTAAATCTGACTTTACATTCTCTGGACCAAAGTCACATCAATAGTTGCACCAAAGTAGTGCAGGCACCATTTCAAAGTCGCACCGATTTGAACAGGTGTTATTGAAAATAATGGGCTGTGATTTGGACATTAAAGTCGCATGACAAGTAGTACAAGTGTGAGTGGAGCCTCAAGGCCCCTTGCAAATGGAGCGGATTCAGAGAAGCGGATCGGCCTGCTCAGTAGAGGATCTGTCCGCTGATCCCTGCTGAGCAGGTGGATGACAGGTCAGTGTCTGCTCCACTATGCAGAGCTGACACAGACACAGCCTGCTGTTCTCTATGCAGGGGGGGGGGGGGGGTGGTCGGATGGAAACGGACCGCCTGTCATCCAATCCGATCCCCTGGAGATATGTGGAGAAGATCCATATCTGTCTGTTTTTAGAGGACTGGATTGGATGCCAGCGAACATATGTCCACTGACATCTGCAGCTCCATAGAGAACAATGGGTGGTCGGAAAAAAAAAACGGGCAGGCGGACCATGTCACCCAACTGGTGTGAAAAGGGGCCTAAGAGTAGTGGAATGATCAAGCTTCCTCACTGGAGAAAAATGATACATGGGTAAGCTTTATCATGTTTCCACAGCAGTCATGTATCAAGCTATTTTGTAACAATGTTTTAGATTTGTGCCTGGACAAATCAGCTACATGAAATGAAATCTTTAATACTGTATATAACAGAGACCCTAAGGGCCGGTTCACACAGCGAGCCGCGGCGAGGCGTCTCCGACTTACCTTGCTGCGACTTGCGGGGAGCTCAGCGGCGACTTGCAGAGGACTTCTGCATAGAAGTCAATGCAAGTCGCCCCCGAAGTCGCCCCGAAGTAGTACAGGAACCTTTTTTCTGAGTCGGAGCGACTCGAGTCGCTCCTCTCAGAACGGTTCCATAGTACTGAATGGGGGCGACTTGCGGGAGCGAGGCGAGGCGAGCCGTGTCGCCTCGCCTCGCCTCGCAGTGTGAACCGGCCCTCAGGGACCATTCCTAGAGGTGCGTTTTTTTTTTGCTATATTACCAAAAGTATTGCCTTTACATGCACATGAACTTTAACCACTTCCTGCCCGCCATGTAACAGAATGATGTGCGCAAAGTGGTTAAGTTATCCTACTGGATGTCATATGACGTCCAGCAGGATAAGCCACAATCGTGCATCCGCGGGAGTGCATAGCGCAGCAATTATTGGTGTGGTGTGTCAGTCTGATACACCGCATCACCGATCTCGGTGAAAAGCCTCTGACTAAGGCTGGACTCACACCTATGCATTTTTAGTGCTTTTTGCATTTTGCAGATTTGCACTACAGAACGCGTTCCATGGGAAACCATGGTAAATGGACTATAGTGCAAATCTACAAAATGTAAAAAGCACTAAAAATGCATAGGTGTGAATCCAGCATTAGGCTCTTTACTATGTGATCAGCTGTGTCCAATCACGGCTGATCACGATGTAAACAGGAATAGTCGTGTATCAGCTTTTCATCCACTCGCACCGACAGGCGCGAGAAAAGGAGAGGCGATCAGCTGCTTTCCTTATAAGGGGGGGTCTGTGCTGATCAATTATCAGTGCAGCCCCCCCCCCCAGAGGATGCCCACCATGGATGCCGACCCAGGACAACCAGAGATGCCACCCAGGACCACCAGGGTTGCCAATCAGTGCCCATTAGAGGTGCCAACCAGTGCCCAGCAGTAATGGCTGCCAGTGTTTCCTCATCAGTGCTGCCTATCAGAGCCATCTATCAGTGCGACCCATCAGTGCTACCTAATAGTGCCACCTATAAGTGCCCATCAGTGCCACCTATAATTGCCCATCAGTGCTGCCTACTAATGCCCATCAGTGTTCCCTATCAGTGCTGCATATTAGTGCCCATCAGTGCCACCTCATTAGTGCCCATCAGTATTAGGCAGGTGCATTCAATGTGTTTCCTTTGGGACTTGACATGCTTTTTGACCCATGTTTTCACTGCGTTTTGGAATTCAGAATTTGATGTGGATAGGGTTAACAGCCACTGACCAAAGCTTGCTTTGATGTGCTATTTCTGTCTATGGGCCTCTCTGTTCACTAAATCAGAAAAAATCAATCTCATATTTTTCAAAACGCATTTCACTGCAGCACTAAGATGGGAACAGACACTACCGTTTATTATGGGGAACCACAACACGTGCGTTTTAGCATGTCAGAGCACGGGCTGTGAAAATGAGGCCTCCAGGACTTCCATCCACCCAAATACTTTGGCTGTGCAAAACAAAAACTTTGACTCTGTCATTGGCTTCAAAAAGTTTTGTTTTTTTAAGGGATCATTGGAAAAAAAATAAATGAACTGTCCCACTCTACTGATGGCTGCTGATGCTAAAGGAACATCTTCATCTGATGCATTTTCCGGGTGTGTTGTGTTCCTGGTCCCCCTCCGTGGACTGTGGTTCCATCCAACAACCCTGACCACACATCACTATTTGTCATACCTGAGAGCTTTTCCCCAATACTGAATTCATGCAATTCCCCAATACTGAATAATGCCATTATTCTCAATGGGCCTGTTCACACCTGAGCATGGTGTTCACCAATGTGCAGCCGCCTAGGGTACACTGGTGCCTAGGGCACCCAGCCACTGGTGTTCCCACTCTCTTTTCTCTGCAGCAAGCAACCAAGTCTCAGCGTCAGCAGGCAGCTGGGGGAGGACTGTATCTGTGTACTCCCATATGAATGGAAGCAAGCAAACATTCATTGATGGGCGCTGGTAATTTGATGGGTCTTCATTAAAAATGCGGGGTATACATGGGCAGAGCAAAGGGGGTGGAGTCAGGGGTGGAGCCGGGGGGGCAGCAAAATTAGGTTTCGCCTAGGGTGTCAAAAATCCTTGCACCAGCCCTATGTACAGTACATGTTACAGAGTGTAGCACACAGGAGTATGCAGGGCTTTTTTTTCTCAGAGAATAGGTACCAGTACTCCCTTTTAGAGTCACCCCTTATCTCCACCCCTACCCACCTTCGAGCGCCATCCCTTGGGTCCACCTCCCAGCAATGTCCCTTTTAGAGAATAAAGAACCAAGTATCTTTTTGTGGTGCTAATTAATTTGTATGGAATTTGATAATGTTAACAAGAAAAACAGTAAAATAGATCCCCTGCAGCCAGCAACCATAGTCCCCCTCTGCAAACATAGTCCCCATCTGCAACCATAGTCCCCCTCTGCAACAATAGATCCTCCTGCAACAATAGATCCCAGGCAACAACAGATTCCTCCCTGCAACAATAGTTTTCTTCCTGCAACGACAGATCCCTCAGCAACAATAGATCTCTTGCTGAAATAACAGATTCCCCCCAGCAACAATAGATCCCTTCCTGCAACAAAAGATCCCCCCAGCAACAATAGACATCGCCACAACAAAATACCCACCAGTGACAATAGATCCCCCAGCAGTCTACATCAATAGACCCTCCAGCACTCAATGTCATTATGCACATGCAGTGTTGGAGGTGCCAGAACTGTGTCCCCCTATGTTCCCACTGAAAAAAAGCCCTGGGAGTATGTCATTTAACCACTTCCCGACCAGCGCACGACGATGTACGTCGACAGAATGGCATGGGCAGGCATATTGGCGTACATGTACGTCCAATCTTCGTTGCCGCCGTGCCATCGGGAGCGCGCCGCCGGCGGCGCGCTCCCGCGCTGGTCGGGACCCCCGTGAGTCCGGTCGCGGGACCCGCGGACTCGATCGCCGCGGGCATCCCCGCGATCGTCTCACGGAGCGGCCGAATGGAGGAAATGCTGTATAAACAACATTTTTCCATTCTGCCTAGCAACTAGTGACGCTGATCTCTGCTCCATGTGATTGGAGCAGAGATCAGTGTACACTAAATGAAAGCCCAACCCCCCCACAGTTAGTAACACACCCCTAGGAACACTTAATCCCTACACTGCCACCCACTGTTTAACCCTTTCACTGCCAGTGTCATTTACACAGGAATCACTGCATTTATATAGCAGTGATTACTGTATAAATGACAATGGTCCCAAAAATGTGTCAAAAATGTCCGATGGGTCCCCCACAATGTCGCAGTCACAATAAAAATCGCAGATCGCCGCCATTACTAGTAAAAAAAAAATAATAAAAAATTATTAATAAAAATGCTATAAAACTATCCCTATTTTGTAAACGCTATAACTTTTGCGCAAACCAATCAATAATCGCTTATTGCGATTTTTTTTACCAAAAATATGTAGAAGAATACGTATCGGCCTAAACTGAGGGAAAAAAATGTTTTTTTATATATTTTTGGGGGATATTTATTATTACAAAAAGTAAAAAATAATGCGTTTTTTTCAAAATTATCGCTCTATTTTTGTTTATAGCGCAAAAAATAAAAACCGCAGGGGTGATCAAATACCACCAAAAGAAAGCTCTATTTGTGGGAAAAAAAGGACGTTAATTTTGTTTGGGAGCCACGTCGCACGACCGCGCAATTGTCAGTTAAAGCGACGCAGTGCCGAATCGCAAAAAGTGGTCTGGTCTTTGACCAGCAAATTGGTCCGGTCTGAAAGTGGTTAAAGAACAGCTTACAGAGTTCAGCAATCAGGAGTATGTAATATAGAACACAGCTTGCAGAGTACAGTGGTTATGAGTATGTAATGTACAGCACAGCTTAAAGCGGACTTTCTCATTTTTTTCAACTTTCCATCTATTAAATCTTCTACCCTTGTTGTTTTAACTTTAAATGGTAAAACTTTTTTTTTCTGCCAGTAAATACCTTATACAGCCCACTTCCTTGTCTTGTAAAAATTCTAGGCTTATGCAATCATGCACAGCTCTCTCTCTCACTCTCCTGAGAGTTTGCCAGGAAGGGGGGGGGGGGGGGGAGTCATAAGAGGGCCAATGAGAGCTGCAAAGCTGGAGGTGTGCCTCTTTGTTTCTGTGTAAATCCAGGAAGTGAAGGCAGCAGATTCAGCTGCCCACAGTTGAACTGGATGCAGCCAGACTCAGTGGAGGGAGATGTCAGCATATTTGGCAAGTACAGAATCACAGTATATATAAAATATGCAAAGTGGTTGTAGGGAAGCTTCAGAATGACAAAGATGTTTTTATTACAAATGATGTGATCAGACTGCAGCTCCTCTTTAAAAAGTGCCATGACCAGGAGTGCGTAACGTACAGCACAGCTTACATAATGTAGTGGTGCAGAGCTTTCACAGAATGTCTGTCAGAAATATATATACTGTATATTGTATAGTGCAGCTTACAGTGTGTAGCAGTGAGCAGAGTCGGTGCTACCACTAGGCGGACTAGGCAGCTGCCTAGGGCGCACTGCTACCTGGGGCAGCTTTCTGGTGGGGAGATGACAGCAGCCTTGTGTGTATAGCCGGGTGTCTCAGTTTGACAGAACAGACAAACACGAGGAGGGGGGGGGGGAGTGCGGAGATGGCGCGGCACAGGTACTGAGGCATTTTAACCGCTTCCCGTCTGCCAGCCGTCATATGACGTCCTCAGGTTTTAGCAGTGATATCTGAAAGATGCCCGCAGTTACAGACATCATTCAGTTATATTCTTTTTCAGCCAGAGATTCCCTTCAGCATAAGAATGATCATAGCGGCTGTCCAGCCACTTGATCATTCTTACGGGCGGCAAGAGGGGACATCCCCCTCCAAGCTCGCCGATGACCTTGGCGAACCAGAGAAGGAATCCGCCGGTCCCGGATGCTGACCATAGAGATTTCTGCCGGCGGACCAGATGGCCAGGCGCGTTGTTATGAAATCATGCCTGGCCTCTGCATTAGAAAAACAGGGCCGCTTTGGCTGGAAAGCTGAGATAGTTTTTTTGTTTTTGTTATTTGTTTTTCAGGCTTCCCAAAGGTGATATATGGGGACTTATTGACCCCCAGATCTCACTGTAAAGAGGACCGATCATGCCATATTCCTATTACAAGGAATGTAAAGTGATAAAAAAAAAGTCAAACTTGAAAAATAAAAGTAAAATTAACACTAAAAAATAAAATAAGTGTCCCTGTCCCCGTGTTCTTCCACACAGAAGCGAACGCATACGCAGGTCATGCCCACATATGTAAACGATGTTCAAATCACACATGTGAGGTATTGCTGTGAACTTTAGAGTGAGAGCAATAATTCCAGCCCTAGACCACCTCTGTAACTCAAAACATGTAACCAGTAAAAAATAAAAATGAAAGCGTTGCCTATGGGGATTTCTAAGTACCGAAGTTTGGTGCCATTCCACGAGCATGTACAATTTTGAAGCGTGACATGTTGAGTATCTATTTACTTGCCATACCACCTTTCCCATTATGCAAAACAATTGGGCTAACTTTACTGTTTTTTTGCATGAAACAGGTTTTTTTTCCAAAAAAACGCGTTTGAATAATTGCAAATACCGTGCGAGATAACAAAATTGCAATGACTGCCGTTTTATTCTCTAGGGTCTCTGCTAAAAAAAAACATATATAATGTTTGGGGGTTCTATGTAATTTTATAGCAAAAAAATTATGATTTTTGCATGTTGGAGAGAAATGTCAGAATTCGTCACGTAGGCAAGTTGTTAATAAGCAACAGATTATTTAGTAGAGCCTCTCCGCACTACATGTGTATGGGGGAGGTCTCCCCCCCCCCCCCCACCTACCAACAATACACTAACCAGCCTGGCCTGGAAGTGTCTTCCGCTCCTGACACTTATCCCGACACACACACTGATAAAGTCCTAGCTGGGGAGCCGCAGATCCAGCCGCAGATGGAAAATGATGAGAAAACATTAAAAAAAAAAGTTTAAAAACTGGTAATTACTTGCAATGATTCATAGACCATATATAGCCCTTGATCCAATGCAATACACCACTAGCAATGTTGTTTTACAAAGTATAATTGTAATTTGACCCATATGTTGTTAGATATGAAAAATATGACCCCACCATTGAGCCTGACAACCGACGTGATCAAACGTAGTTTCATGAAATTTGATAGTCACCAACAGACATTCCTCTGGTGGCACACTGTTCCTCATGTTCGTGTCCAAGCGTGTCAGACTGGGCCGAACGTTTTCTAGTAGAATGTCAAATGAGGCAATGAACATGCGTGTAAAATGTAAAAAATTATCGAGGTAGGTACGCAGCTATACCTACATGTTGGTAAAATAGCCTACAGACATGCGCTGTGCGATCAATGGATGGGTCCAGTAGCGATGAACTCTGGTCCTCGCACGCAATTTTCAGCTTTGTTCTAGCCTCATCAAGAGCAACGTTAGGAGCATTTCCTTACATATGCTCATTATGGGATCCATTGTAAAAAAAAAGCACAGAAATGGGGACAAATACAAGGACCCCCTGCTACTCACTCTGGTCTCAAAAAATGGCTGAAATAGTTAACTTAAACCTATTTTGGAGCTTGGGGAGGATCTTATGATATTATCTTTACGAAACGTTTCTAGACACAAACGCGGCTCAACGCGGCATGCAAGCGCAGCTAAATGGGTGTTTCTAAACGCCGGTTTCAAGCTTTCAAAAAAAACGTTCAGAGGACTTTGCCTCGGCGTCCCGAGTACATGGTGCCTTACTGGTGCTTGTAAATGCCACCCTATACACACCACTGACTCCCGAGCATTTACATTGCAACTCATACAACCGGCTTTAGGGTTGCCATCCCATCCCTTTAACCCCAAACACATATGAATTACACAGGTTCTAATGCCGCGTACACACGACCGGACCTTCCGAATGAACTCTGACGGACTTTTCGACGGATTTCCGCTGAAACGGACTTGCCTACACACGATCACACCATACTCTGACCGTTTAACGCGATGATGTATGACGGGACTAGAAAAAGGAAGTTCAATAGCCAGTAGCCAATTGCTACCCTTGCGTCGTTGTTGGTCTGTCGGACCTGCATCCAGACGAGTGGTTTTCTCGATAGGAACTGGTTCCGGCGGAAAGATTTGAAACATGTTCTATTTCTAAAGTCCGTCAGATTTTTTCACAGAAAAGGTCCGATGAAGCCCACATACGATCGAATTGTCCAACGGATTTGTTCCATCGGAATTTTGCTGTCGAAAAGTCTGGTCGTGTGTACACGGCATTAGGCTATTTTAATGCAGATAAGACACCAAGTGAGAGTTTAATTACCACTTTAATTAGCCACAGAACTAGTGTAATTAAAGAGGGATTCCGCCCAAAAAAAAATATATAAATACTACAGCTGCTGACTTTTAATAAATGGACACTCACCTGTCCCGGGTTCCAGCGATGCCGGCAGCCGAGGCCGATCGACCGCTCGGGCCTCGGCTGCTGCCGCCGCCATTCGAGGTGAGGGAATCAGGAAGTAAAGCGAATCGGCTTCACTTCCCGGTTCCCTACTGCGCATGCGCGAGCTGCGCCGCGCAATAGGAAATCTCCGCGCTGTCACTGGGACCCGTGTGTGTCCCAGCAGACAGCGCGGCAGGGCAGGAAATGGCATAGACTCCCGTGGGAGTCTATGCCCGGAAGTGGGTGAAAATACCTGTCTTTGACAGGTATCTCCACCCCCCTCCCCCCTGAAAGGTGTCAATTGTGACACCGGAGGGGGGGAGGGATCCGATCAGCGGAGGTTCCACTTTAGGGTGGAATCCCGCTTTAATATGTGTTTGGTTTTAAAGGGAGGAGATGACAACCCACTGCTCACTGCTATGCAAACAGAGCGCTCTGTACACATTCAGCCCACCCCCATTTACTATATGACAGTAAACTTTTCTGTGGCTTTTAGGACAGGATGACACCAGCTCTTCCTTCTTCACAGGTCGTGGCAGGTTGGAAGCAGAGGGTGTGGGTGAGTAATCAGTCCTGGTACACATGCTATCAGCTCCAGTAATATCAGTGCTACCAGGGTGGTCAGTGTGTCTGCTCTCTTTATGTTTCTTCTGCTGGTGACCACCCATGGAAAACACAGTGCCTACAGATCAGGCTACTGCCCACTAGTCCCTATATTTTCTCTTGGTTAGTGCTGATGCTGGTACAGCATTTACTAGAACTGGGCTGTACATTCTATCCAGCATCTGAAAGCTGTCTTCTCCTCCTCTCCCTTCCACCAGCAGTCAGCTACTGCAAGGAAGAATATACAGAATATACAGCCAATCAGTTCTAGTAAATGCTGCCCCCTCCTGTCCAGGGGTCTGTACACCCGATGTGCCCATTATGAGTTTTTCTTACCATCCCTGTGCTGACTTCCCAGGTCTGCATGCCGGCTGTGCCCATTGTGAGGGGTTCCCACCATCCTTGTGCTGAATTCCCGAATCTGCATGCCCGATGTGCCCATTATGAGGGGGGGTTCCCACCATCCCTGTGCTGAGTTCCTGACTCTACGCGCCTGATGTTACCATTATGAGGGGTTCCCACCTGTGCCCATTACGAGGGGTTCATTTTGTTTATTCAAAAATCTTACAAACAACAACTTATATACAATAAAACCATAATAAATAAAATATATTTACAAAATAACTGAATATGACTATACAAAACAAAAAAACAAGTTAATAATAAATGGTGCAAACCAAACTGCACACAACATAATCCCGATGAGAGAGCCAGACTAAGGAACTTCACCGTCACCATGCATGTAGCCTTTTATCAAAAATATATTTGATCTGAAAATCTAGGGGAGTGAATACAAAGAAAAGCCGCACACCCCGAGATCAACAGGTAGCAGCTACAGAGTCCTGATATTCCTCCATGCACTTATCCAGGCCTCCTGCTGCCACCCGTCTTTCTCAAGATCCTGAATCTTCCCAACTTCACCCAGAATGTCCTGCATCACCACTTCAACAGGAAGGATTTTACTTTGCAAGGATACCTCAAGGCCAGTGGCTCACAAAAAGCAAAGCTTGTGATCCGCTTCTCAAGAAGTTTCCTTGGAAGAGATCTGACTTCTCCTGCTGTTACTTTCTACTACCAAAGCATTTTCAAACATAAGCTGGGAGCTCATCATGCTTGACCCCTTAGGCTTTTCACTGGTCCACCATTTTACCAGTCTCGCGGAAAGGGCCTAATCCAGGACTGGAAAATTCCAACCCACCCAGGCGGTCTCTCTGCCAACATGTTACCAATATTGTACTTCACAAACATCAGAGAGAAAAAGACTACAGGGTTGATCATCCCTAGACCACCCTCCCGCCTAGGAAGGTAAGTCACATTCCTTTTGACAAGGTTTATTCTGTTCCCCCATAACAGCTGGAAGAAACAACTATAGACCCTGGTATACAGAGAAACTAGCAAAACGCAAACAAAACTGACATACAGAAAAATCGGAATCAGGTAAGTCTTGATCAACCTTTTCCCTCAAGGAAAGCCGACCAACCTTTCCAGCTTGCCACCTTGGCATCGGCATTCTCCAGCCTGTTCACCCAATTTGCATGGCCATAGTCACCTGTGCCAAATTCAATGCCTAGAACTCAAATTTTTTGTTGGGGCTCCAGGAAGTCATCCGGGAGAACAAAGCTCTCACCTTCCACGACGATCCAGAAAGCTTCACACTTCTCTTGGTTGACATTTGAACCCGATGCCTCTGATTTAATGGGTGTAGAAGTGGCTGTTTACATCCTTTAGGTAGGTGGCATGCAGAGGAGGGGGCATGACTTGCATATGAATTGCTGCGGGTTGCCGACTTAATTTATATAAATGCCCGCATGATTTACATATAAATACCAGGCGATTTGCATGTAAATGCCGACCCTGGGGGTTAATTACATAACAATCCCTTGTCTTTATCTCCCTCTAGCACCTGAAAGCTGGTGGGAGGGGGAGAAACAGGCTATCAGATGCTGCAGTAAGCTGCACAGGGCATGGTTCTGCCGCAGCACTGATCCCTCTCCCTGTCTGTGACCCCTGTGTGCCAGGCCCCCAACAGGAGGGCTGGTGGTCCACCCGTATCAGAGGCCCTGTGTACACCTGCTGTGCCCATTATGAGGGGTTCCCATCATCCCTGTGCTGAGTACCTGGGTCTGTACACCTGCTGTGCCCATTAGGAGGGGTCCACACCATCCCTGTGCTGAGTTCCTGGGACTGTACGCTTCCTGTGCCCATTATGAGGGGTTCCCCATGATGGGCACTGATGAGGCTGTACTGATGGGCACTGATAAGGCTGTACTAATAGGCACTGACAGGCTGCACTGATGGGCACTGATGAGGCTGCACTGATAGGTAGCACTGATGAAGACTTATAGGTGGCATTGGGCACTGATGGGCAGCATTGATAGACAGCACTAATGGGCCAGCAGTAATCATTAGGGCACCATCGGTGCCTTGATTATCTGTGTATCTCCTGTACAGGGGCGGCACTACCTATAAGCAAGGTAGGTACAGGCCTAGAGCACACACCAGTGTGTGGCAACAATGCCCCCCG
Source organism: Lithobates pipiens (assembly GCF_037356315.1). Taxonomy (NCBI): domain Eukaryota; kingdom Metazoa; phylum Chordata; class Amphibia; order Anura; family Ranidae; genus Lithobates; species Lithobates pipiens. The sequence continues at coordinate 17,391,311 of NW_027507790.1, forward strand.
CCAGCTCCAGGCTCCTACATACACTGCATGCATATCATGCGCAGGGCCAGTGATTGACTCCACCCCCCAAATGATAGCAGTCAATAAAATGGTGGGGTATACATGGGCAGGTCAAAGGGGATAGAGTCAGGGATGGTGCCAAGGAAGGCAGCAAAATGACGTTTCACCTAGGGTGTCAAGAATCCATTCACCAGCCCTGGCAGTGAAAATTACATAATGCACGAGTTACAGTGTTTAGCAGTCAGGAGTATATAATACACAACACAGCTTACAGTGTGTAACTGTCAGGAGTATGTAATGTACAGCACAGCTTGCAGAGTGCAGTGGTTATGAGTATGTAATGTACAATAAAATTTACAAAGTGCAGCAGTCAGGAGTATGCAATTGTAGTGGTATCCCCGTAGGATCTGCTGGTAGTTGTTGTCCGTCTCTCACCCTGCACAGATAGGCACACAATTTCCTAGACATCCAACAGTCAAGAAATAGTCCTTGTACTTGTTTTTTTTTTATTATTATTTAGGGGATTTAACATGGATGGGAATAGGGTACTTATGGGATGCCCACTGAATTGCAAATAGGAAATAGGGACACAAACTATATACACCATCGGTATATATACACACTTCTCTTCTACCTCCAGCACAAACTTGCTTGTAGAACTATAACTCCCGGGACCAGCTAGCACTGAATTGCAGGTATGACACTGGCTGGACCTGGATTGTGATGGGGGGGGGGCTATGACTGCAAGGAGGACTGTGATGGGGGCCATGAGTGCTGCCGGCACTGGGGAGCTACAGTTCATTGAGGGAACCATGAATGCCAACATGTACTGTGACATACTGAAGCAGAGCATGATCCCCTCCCTTCAGAGACTGGGCTGCGGGGCAGTATTCCAACATGATAGCGACCCCAAACGCACCTCTAATATGACCACTGCCTTGCTAAAGAAGCTGAGAGTAAAGGTGATGGACTGGCCAAGCATGTCTCCAGACCTAAATCCTATTGAGTGCAGCACCCTGTAGCTTAGGCAGGGAGCTCCTCACAAATTTACTTGCCAGGAATAGTTATCCTGGTTGATTGATAGTATCCATTGATTTCTCCCTAAGTTTGGCCTTGTTGCACTTTTCTCTTCTGCCATCTGGCTGCCAGGCTGTGTGGGGGTCTATCTAGAAGTAAGAGGGCAGCACAGGGTTGGGACTGCAGCTTGTAGTCCAGCCAGAGAACGGCCGGAGAACCTGTCATGGTAGGAGGTAGAAGGGGAGCTATCGCCACAAAGGGACCAACTACCTTTACCAGGGACCACAGTGAGTAACTGAAGCAAGTACCGGAGCAGTATTCTCACTGAACGGCCACGGTGGAGAATCAAGAATTTTCAGGCGGTCAAGGACCCAACCAGCAGAGGTGACGTTTGCAGAGCAGCTTTGTGTGTCAAGCCAAGGACGGAGCCGGTCAACAGGGGTGAAATATGAGAAGAATCTTAAGTGCCAAGCTAGGGACCCAGCAGGGAAGTGTGGGTGACGCTTGAGGGGATACCACCGCAAAGATTGGAGGAGCTCCAGGGATTTAGAGTCAGTGAATCAGAGGGTCTAGTGAGAGACCGAAAGTTCAGTGTTGAAGAACTACAAGAAGCAGTTGTAGTGAAGCAGAAGGAACTGTTAGCCCTTGTACACACGGTCGGAGATTCCGACGGAATACGTCCGATCGGACCGTATTGTCGGATAATCCGACTGTGTGTGGTCTCTATTGGACTGTTTCCGTCGGAATATCCGTCGGACCAATTTTTCCAACTTGTCTATAAAATTTTCCGACAACATGCTCCGATTGGACATACTCCGAACATGTATAGCCCACTCCGACGGATAAAGTGCCATGCATGCTCAGATCAAATTCCTAGACCAAAGCTATTGGCTACTAGCCTGAACGTAGTTGTTAGGTTTCCTGGTGATGAGCCCGACTTGATGGAAGAAGACTTCTCTTACAGCTCTTGTTCAGGGACCACTGGAATGGAGACAGTGGCCCCGTGAGCGCAGCGGGGTAGGAGTGTCTGACTGGAAGCAGCGGCTGGTTCTTCTGGATGCTGGAACTGCAGAGAAGTTGGTAGACAGGCAGGCAGCGATCAGCAGGCAAGGCAGTGGCAGCAAGGACTGGGTGCAGCACACTTGAACAGCAGAAGAATAGTCAGGCGGGCCGGGTCACAATGGATAAGCATGCAGGTAAGTACAGCAGGCAGAAGAGAAGTGCAGGCAGGCAGAGGTTCAGCAACAAAGGTACAGTCCAAAGCAAGGTCAGGCAGGCCGGGGTCAGAGCAGGAGAGGTCAGCGAGGTCAGACGGTAGCCGGGTCAGATATCACAACAGCAGGCAGATAGCAAGTAGTTTGGGTACAGAGCTACAGACAAACAGCACCGAGTAGATGCAGCAGCCTTCTTTAAATAGGCTCACTGGCGCCAAACCGTGCTAACGCGCACACGCACGCGCACGATGCGCACGCGCGAACCGCACGGCGTGCGCGTGCACGCTAACACCGCGAACGTCGCGATCGCATACGCGCACATCGCGTACGCGCACCTGCGCATCCGCCCGTTTCGAGCGGGAGAAACCCTGACAGTAGTCCTGTCGTAACGGAATAACGTCATCACGTTATGTACAATCGGATTTTCCGACAACTTTGTCTGACCGTGTGTATGCAACAGTTTCGGACAAAATCCGTCGGACAACCTGGGAAAGACCCTACTACTCCAGCTAATTTCAGGCCTATTTCTCTATTGAATACTGATGTGAAACTCTATGCCAAAATTCTGTCCCATAGGCTCCTCCCTATTCTGCCAACTCTGATGAAGCCAGAACAAACGGGCTTCAAAAGGGGAAGACAGGCATCAGACGCCACAAGGAGGGTTGTTAATATTCTACACTATGCTAGATCCTGTCGGGTGCCTTCTCTGCTGCTTTCTTTGGATGCAGAGAAGGCATTCGACAGGATACACTGGGGATACATGTCCCGGACTCTTGGTACGTTTGGGTTCTTGGGTCTCCCTTCCCTATATCTAACGGGACTAGACAGGGTTGCCCCCTGTCCCCCTCCATTTTCAACCTCCTCATAGAGCCCCTTGCCAAAAAAATTAGAACTCACCCTGATACACCGGGCTTTACGTTCCTAGACAAATCCCATAATATAAGCCTCTTCGCAGATGACATTATTCTCTTCCTAACGTCCCCACACTCTGCCCTGCCACATGCTCTATTCTCAACGATTTTAGCCAAATATCATATTACAAAGTAAATTTCACGAAATCCCTCATCTTGGGCCTGAACCTTCTCTCCCAACTCCAAACTAGTTTAAAAAATAGCCGGAAATGGACGGAATAGAGTATACCTTACCTAGGATTACAAATTACAGCTGATCCCTTAAAACTAGCAGATGCCAACTATATCCCCCTAATTGCCAAAATAGAGAAAGAAGTGAATCGGTTAGCCAAAACAGAACTAACCTGGTCTGGCAGATTAGCTTCTTTTAAAATGCTCTTACTTCCTCAAATATTGTACGTGTTTCGCACACTACCCATCCCTCTTAAACATAGCCACTTAAAAGCCCTTAACGCTATTCCCAAATGATACATATGGGGGCCTAAACGACCTAGATGCTCTAGACCCCTTCTAGTTAAACATAGATTAGCAGGCGGAATGGGTCTGATCGACTTGAAGGACTTCTTTAGGGCGGATATACTTACCTCGCTTAAATATTGGTTCTCTCCATCACCTGATATTCTCTGGTGCAGCATAGAGCAGGCGCTTAGCCCAACAAATCATTTGTTCATCCTTTTATTGTTGGACAAATGGAGACCCTTCTTTTTACGCCAACTCCCACTTACACTTCAAGCCTCCCTACTAGCCTGGAGAGATCTGCATAACCGATGCCCTCTGAAACAAGAGAGGTTCCTATACCTATAGAGATTCTGCACCATATAATCCCAAGTACAGATTACTCAAAGAGCCAGAGGTATCTCCTACATTGCCAACTTATACCAAGATAATACACTTAAAACATACGAGTCACTTAGAGAAGAAATTGCCCTATTGCCTGCGGACTATTACAGATATTTACAAGCAGCGCATTTTTTAAAATCACTACGGTTCCCTCATATATATATATATATATATATATATATATATATATATATATATATATACACACAAGACAAGGTGTGGCATTTTTACACAAAATCTCCCCCTCTCACTAAAGGGATTTCCTTCTTCTACTCACCTTTTCAGAACAAACTCATTTTCACTAACTCCCTCCCTTATACTAAATGGGCGTCAGACTTTAATAAGACTTTCACTCCATCCGAGTGGCAAAAAGCTTTTAAAACTATTAATAGAGCCTCTAGATGTGTGAACCACTGGGAGCTTTCCAAAAAATAGCTTTGAGATGGTACCTGACACCATACCTCATGGCAAAAATCTCAACTTCCAACTCCCCCCTGTGCTGGAGAGGCTGTAGAGAGGTGGGTAACATTTCACACATGTTCTGGTTCTGCAAACACCTTTCCAGTTTTTGGGGAAGTGTGTTTCGGTGTATCTCACGCATTACAGGAATTCTGATACCATTGAAGCCCGAGCTAGCGGTTTTAAATCTTGGTATTGAGACCTTCCCTCCCTGCTGCCGTACAGTAGTTACACATATACTATTAGCAGCCAGATTATCGATTACCAGAAATTGGAAATCCAATAAAGTTCCCAAAATTTCTGAGGTACTCGATATCACCAGACAAAATTACATCCTAGAATCCCTACTAGCTGGCAGAACTGGGACACGAGTGAGCTTTGACAGTCAATGGAAAGTATGGGTGGATTGGCATGGAGTTGACCAGTGAAAGAATAGATGTCTTAGGCCGCGTACACACGGGCGGACTGTTGGCTCAACTTTGTCCGCTGAACAGTGTTTCAGCGGACAGTCCGCTCGTGTGTGGGGCTTCAGCGGACAGTTTCAGCGGACAGTTTGACGAACAAAGTTTTTCGGAAATTCCGAAAAACTGTCCGCTGAAACTTGGTTTGAGCGAATAGTCCGCCCGTGTGTAGGCTACTTTCGAAATGAGCAAACTGTTCCCGCTCGGAGGGAAGTCTGCTCATTTCGAGCGCGTGTGCAGGTAGGCGGGGCCCGCGACGGAGACGTCGCGGGCTCCGCCGCCTGGAATGGACTTAAAGGGGAACCCCAACGCCGAAAAAAATCGGCGTGGGGGTCCCCCCAAAGTCCACAACAGACCCTTGTCCGAGCACGCTACCCGGCCGGCCAGGAAAGGGGGGCGAGCGAGCGCGCCCCCCCTCCTGAGCCGTACCAGGCCGCGTGCCCTCAACATGGGGGGTGCCTTGGGGAAGGGGGGCCGCGCGGCCCCCCCACCCCAAAGCACCTTGTCCCCATGTTGATGAGGACAAGGGCCTCTTCCCGACAACCCTGGCCGTTGGTTGTCGGGGTCTGCGGGCGGGGGGCTTATCGGAATCCGGGAGCCCCCTTTAATAAGGGGGCCCCCGGATACCGGCCCCCCACCCTATGTGAATGAGTATGGGGTACAATGTACCCCTACCCATTCACCTGTAAAATAAAAGTACCCAAAAAAAAACAACACACGAGATAAAATATTTTATTGCACAGCTCCGGGGGTCTTCCGTCTTCGGGGGTCTTCTCGCCGGACTCCTCCGCTATCTTCTTGTAGCTCTTTTGCTAGCGGAGGAGTCCGGCTTTCTTCCTCCCCGCCGCCGGCCTCTTCTCCCGACTTCGGGGGTCTTGTCCCCCTCTTCGGTTCTTCTGCCGGGCCACCGCGCCTTCTTATAGCTCTTTTGCAGGCGGTGGCCCGGTCTTCTGTCGCCGCTGTCGCCGCCGCCTTCCGTTCTTGTTCTTCTTCTTGTTCTTCTTGTTCTTCTCCAGGAGATGTTGACACGTCGCTCTCTCCGGCCGGAATGCCAGAGCCGCGCTGAGCGGCCACTTATATAGTGACAATGGGGCGGTGTCACATGGTATATGTCACATGGGTTGGTCACATGGGTTGATGTCACATGGGGACTATGACATCGTAAGGGGGCGGGGTCACCATGTGACCAACCCATGTGACATATACCATGTGACACCGCCCCATTGTCACTATATAAGTGGCCGCTCAGCGCGGCTCTGGCATTCCGGGCCGGAGAGAGCGACGTGTCAACATCTCCTGGAGAAGAACAAGAAGAACAAGAAGAAGAACAAGAAGAACAAGAACGGAAGGCGGCGACAGAAGAACGGAAGGCGGCGACAGAAGACCGGGCCACCGCCTGCAAAAGAGCTATAAGAAGGCGCGGTGGCCCGGCAGAAGAACCGAAGAGGGGGACAAGACCCCCGAAGACGGAAGACCCCCGGAGCTGTGCAATAAAATATTTTATCTCGTGTGTTGTGTTTTTTTTTGGGGTACTTTTATTTTACAGGTGAATGGGTAGGGGTACATTGTACCCCATACTCATTCACATAGGGTGGGGGGCCGGTATCCGGGGGCCCCCTTATTAAAGGGGGCTCCCGGATTCCGATAAGCCCCCCGCCCGCAGACCCCGACAACCAACGGCCAGGGTTGTCGGGAAGAGGCCCTTGTCCTCATCAACATGGGGACAAGGTGCTTTGGGGTGGGGGGGCCGCGCGGCCCCCCCTTCCCCAAGGCACCCCCCATGTTGAGGGCACGCGGCCTGGTACGGCTCAGGAGGGGGGGCGCACTCGCTCGCCCCCCTTTCCTGGCCGGCCGGGTAGCGTGCTCGGACAAGGGTCTGTTGTGGACTTTGGGGGGACCCCCACGCCGATTTTTTTCGGCGTTGGGGTTCCCCTTTAAGTCCATTCCAGGCGGCGGAGCCCGCGACGTCTCCTTCGCGGGCCCCGCCTACCTTGACACGCGCTCGAAATGAGCGGACTGTTGCCTCGTGTGTGGGCGAGTCCGCTCATTTCAAAAGTTGCGCGGACTTAGTACGACGAACAAAGTTTGCCGTATTTGTCCGCTCAAAAAGTGCCGTGTGTGGGCGTGTTCGTTCATTCAAAAGTTTGAGCGGACTGTTTGACGAACTTAGTTTCGGCAGACAGTCCCCGCATGTGTGCGCCGCCTTACAATGCTGTTGATTACGTTTGATTGCGTACCAACATTAGTTTATTGTCGAATCTCAAGGAAATGGTTATCGTCTGTCTTGTTTTGATTCATCCTGTAGTCCGATTTTCTCCTCTTTTCTATTTCTATTGTTTCTTTTCTTTTCTCCTGTTTTCATTGAACACAATGAGTTGCCTTTTTACAGGCAAATTTCTTACTCATCTTAAACTGGTAACACTGCCACTTGTACCTGCAAACTTGTTATAATACTTATTGTATATTACGGTTATTGGATGTTAATTGTGTATTCTTTACAATCTTTGCATTCAATGTAATTATTTTTTGCAAAAATCTCTTAATAAAAACAAATAAAAAAATAAATAAAAATCCGTTGGACAAAATCCAACGGATTTGGTTGTCAGAATGTCCGACCGTGTGTACAAGGGCTAACGTTTGAGTTAGGAACTGTTGGTTGGTGGTCAGTGTAGTGCCTCCTTATATTGGTGGCAAATGGAAAAGTGCCCTCTTACATTAGTGGTCAGCGGAGAAGTGACCCCTTATATTGGCGATCAGTGGTGATTTGCCCTATGCTTTGGTAGTCACTGGTAATCAGCCAATCTACATTGCTCTGCTGGCTCTGTCATATACACTAAAATAAATAAATACAACCCTAAATCCATTACAGTTTTCCTTTATGTGTTCCTTCCAATACTATATTGTTGTTTAGGGGATGAAGAGTGAGTACTTATTACCATTTATTGACTGTCCTGAAAATAGATCATGTAGCTCATTTATACATGTTGCACAGGAAGGTTAAACGCAGAATTACTCAAAGTAAGCAAAAATGCTTTCATAGTAAGCTGCACCAAATGGTTTTGACTGCCATCTTTTGACAGTGATTAGTATTACACTTCTTTGACAGTACATGTTAAAAAAAAAGATATGGTCACACTAGTCCAATGTGTTAATTATGTATATATACATATATATATTAAAAAAAAAAAGTTTAAAGAAATAGTACTATACTATTCAGTGAAATGTTTTTTTTCTTGTTTTTTTTTAGATTGCAAATAAAAAAACATTTAGGCACCAAGTAAGTTGGCTAAAAAATATGTCCCTTTATTATTGGTCTAAAATTAACAACATATTTGCAGAAGAGATAGTAATCATAGACAGGAACTTTATTTTAGACCACCTCCTGCAAGAAAAAAGCACCATATCTCAATCTGTAGACTGAAATGCTTCCTAATCAAACATCACCTGCTGAATATCTGCTGTATATTCCACCCTATGGATAGGGACTATACGTTCTATTCCCCAGCACACAAATTCTTACAACCAAATTTACTTCTTTTTCAATTAGTCTTCACACTACAACTCTCATAGGAAACATTTTATTTATGGTCGAACCATGCTCCAGTTTGCTTTATATGTCCCTGACCAACCACGCACATCATGGACATGGAAAGTTATTGACAACCTCCAACAAGACCATGTGTACCTCGGAATTATTTCTCAACCACCTTGGGAGTTCCCAATTCCTGAATCCAATTTTTCCTTCCACTGGCAAAATATAACAATCAAATATCTTGGCACATTTATTTCCAATAGTTTAAATTACTTAGTAACAGTCAATTATAAACATATACTACAAACAATCTTTACATGTCTACAATCCTATAAAACTAGTTTTCATGGCTTGGACAAAGAAATATAATTCAAATGGGCATATTACCAAACTTGCTATACATCTTTTAAGCCATTCCTGTTTGTCCACCCCCCCTCCCCCCCCCCCCCCCCCCCCAACTTGTCTTCACAACACACCCATCACATAGGGGCATTTACATGGGGGTCATAAAAAAACCTAGGATGCACAAAAAATATTCTTGTCTTACTGAAAGGGAGGGGCCAGATATTATTCTATGTTTGCGTGCTACTTCCCTAATCAGAATTGTTGACTAGTTCCTAAACACAACCTTCCGCTACTAATTCAATCCACTCTATGTATCTGGAATACATATCTAGCCAAAAATTTCCTTTCCCCTTACCCAAGCCCCTTGACCATTTTATTTGGTGATTAGGGATTCCCACCAGCTCTATGCCAAACCAGCATTATGGCATGGAAAAGATTGAAATAGTTTGACAATATTAGAATAGGTTGACCATATTACCATTGGTCAAACTCTGCAATCTGATAAACTTACTCCACTCACACACCTACTCCCTACCTGCCACAATCAGTGGTTGGCCTGGTGGGAATTCTCACAATTAACTCACTACCTTAGAGGGTAACTCCACTTTTGTGGGGGAAAAAATAGAAAAAAAAATAACATAATGCATATAATTGCGACACTAATCTTATTGTAATTTAATGTTATTAAAAATAACCTTTTCATTTCAATCTGCAGCCACTGTAATTTTCTGAGAATGCATTTCCATATGGCTACATGGAGTTGTTCTGTACACAGAGTGTGTACTGACCACTCCCCAGAACATTAATTTCCTGCTTGTGCGATTGGCTCACCAATTTTCCCAGAAGTCTGCCTAAGCTACAAGTCAGATTTTAGGCATCCCCTGCAACAAAAATGTCATTTTTGGAGCGATAATTTCAATAGGAAAGCGTCTAAAGGGATGCAGGTCCTGCAGATTTCCCCATTAGTGGTCTGCATCTACACACCTGACAGTTAATTATGAAACCACTCCCATTAGACCAGTGTTTCTCAAATCCAGTCCTCAGGCCCCCCCAACAGGTCATGTTTTCAGGATTTCCCTTAGATGAAACGGCTGTGGTAATTGCTAAGGCAGTGAAACTGATCAAATCACCTGTGAAAAATAATGGAAAACCTGAAAACATGACCTGTTGGGGGGGCCTGAAGACTGGATTTGAGAAACACTGCATTAGACCCACTCAGTACAGAGGCACAGAGAAACACAGAGGGATTTCTTAAAATAACAAAAGGTAGAAATCTACAACAAAGGTTGCTATAATCCAGAGGGGAATATTTTTTTCTCAACAAAAGTAGAGTTACTATTTAAGTTTTTAAAGTGTAACTAAAGACAATTTTTTTTAGCTTTAGATAGAGGGGAGATGGTTTAAAACACCTATCCATTTTTATTTCTGTCTGCGTCCCTCTTAGCCCTTGTACACACGGTCAGAGAATCCGTCAGAATGTGTCCTATCGGACCATGTCGTCGGATAATCCGACTGTGTGTGGTATGCATCAGACTGATTCTGTCCGAATCTCCGTCGGACCCAATTTTCCAACACGTTGGAAATATTTCCCGACCAACTGGGCCGGTCGGACATACTCCGATCATGTGTAGAGAATTTTGATCGGACCAAGTGCCATGGATGCTCACATTCAAGTTCTGACACGGAAGCGCTCGTTCAGGTAAAACTACTGCTCATAAGCGATATAGCACATTCGTCACGCTACAATGTTAAAAATTCTTTCATCAAGCGCATTCTCTTGTTCTTTACAATGCTACAAGAACGAACTTCTTTTGATGATCATAGTCACACACACTTCTCCAGAACGGATTTTATTACTCTTTTTTAACCATTTCAGCAATACAATTTTAGTTTGCGTCGCATCTACACAATTTTAGATTTCTTTTTTTCTTTTTTGGATGTTTTTATTGGGGGATTCACAAAAAAACTCCTTTAAAGACACTTTGCTCATTTATCCTTTTTTTTTGTGTTTTTTTTTGTGTGTAAACTTACAACAACAATATTATTCTATTTTTGATATTTTGTTTTTCTTTTTTAATCAACAGGAGGTTGTTTAGTGTTGGTACCCCTTGTTATTCATTTCACTTTGTATTTTTGAAATGTACCTGCCTGCTCACAAATAAACTGTACTTTTGGAAGGAAAACACATTACACAAGTATTTCATCAAACAAAAAAACCTTTATTTTGGTCGCTAGAAACTAAAAATAGGAATGCAGCACTGGAGAAACTTCTTAACTTTGGTGCAGCCTTTGGCCCCCAGGGCAGACATGAACAAATTAGAATATAAAAAATTGGTGGCCCGAGGAGTACATACCTCAGGGAGAGAAGTCTGGTCCAGAAGTCCTAGAGAAGAGGAAATTCAGATACCATTTCTGTCCCCAGGATGTGGATCTTCAAGAGGCTGCATCTTCTGGCAGACCAGTCTCAACCCAGGCCATCACTCTCTCGTCTTCCTTCGGGACTTCCCACCAGGCATCCTTACAGGCTGTGGCTCGGCTCCTGTAGCTGGGGTAGGAGGAGGAGGGCGTTGGTCAACCTCCTGGCTGCCACTTGCCACAGCCTCCCCCCGACTGAGGTCATCCTGTGTATGAAAATGGACATAGTTTTAGTTTTTTGCTCATCAATCACACCATTTTGTGCTTCTGGCTTTTGCAAATTGAATGTTACCAAATAGAACAGACTATCATTCTGAGCCCAGCATTTTTCTTTCCCGCCCCAATCATTTTTGGTCACTACTGTCTATTGAGATGTCTATTGAGATGTAAACCACTTTGAGAAATCACAACTTACTGATCAATAAGAACATCTATTTAACATCATTAAATGTAACACAAGAAATATGTTCAACAATGCAATACCTGTCTCAAGCTGGGCCCCACCACATGTTGCTGCCTGGAAGGCCCAGGTTGGACATCAGAAGCCTCAGCTGGGGATGAAGGATGCCTTGAAGGAAGACTGGAGAGTGGTGGCCTGGGTACCCCCTGGTCTACCAGAAAATGCAGCCTGTCAAAGTAAACCATCCTGGGGTAATAAACAGCATCTGGATCTCCTGCTCTCAAGGACTCCAGGTGCTTCTTTCTCTCCCTGAGATATGTTAGCTTCATGTCCCCAATTTTTCTATTCAGAAAGGTCATGTCTGCCGTGGAGACCATGATCCGCAACAAAGCAAGCAGTTTCTCCAGTGCTGCATTCCTCTTTGTTCTGTCAGTATGAAACTTGTTGTGGAACTGCCACAGGCAGGGCATCTCCATGTACAGTTCTATGAATAGCCCCATAAAGTTAGCATTTTTGAATGGATCCATATTGTCTGCAAGACACAACACAAGACAAACCCTCAAATACTAATAATGCAATTAAAAACCCTCATAATCTTGTCCTAACATCGGCCTAGATAGAAGCAGTCTAGTCTAGTGAAGCACCAAGTAAAAAATGTTACCTTCATTTCCACGTTCTTAGCGTCCGTGCCTCACACTCTCCTCCCAGATCGTACGGACGATACACGCGTGTTGCGTTTTATATACAGTGCGCATGCGTGAAACTCTGCCCGCCCCTGATGTTCTTTCCAGACTATTCCCCGCCCCTTTGCTTCCCACGCAGTGGGGAGAGCACATGGCGGAGAAAACGCAGGTGCGCACTAATAATAGTTCCACTAACGAGGAGGAGGGTGAGGAAAGCCCGGAGCCTGAAACGTCCCAATCCAGGAAGACAAGATTTAAGGCCTCAAATATGTCTTTTGGAGAGATGTTGGAGATGGTCGACATATTGAACAGGACCGACTATAATGGGAAGTATGGACCTTACCCAAACCCAAATATCAGAAAGGCCAAGATCATGAATAAAGTTGTGAAGAGTCTTCTGAAGAATTTTGGGGTACGCCGATCCAAGGATCAACTGAGAAAATGCTGGTCAGACCTGAAACTGAGGGAGCACGAGCAGTACCTAAGGATCAAGCGTGTTCTTAAAAAAAGTAAGTAGTTGTCGTGTGTTCATATGATTATTCTTGCTGGCATACTGCTCCATGTGCTTTGATTTCATGTTGTGCAGTTTAAAATGGCCAATTTCAAGGTCATGGTTTCGTTCGTTCGTATGAAACATCGTTCTGCAGGGAAGTATTCCAGCTTAACAAAGTGTCCCCAATAATGTTCTCACCTTGTAACTCGGGCCAAAAACACAATTGTACAACACTTCCAAGCAATGTTTATGATTCCGATTTCTGCCCTCTGTGTGCTAATTAATCTTTGTTTACATTCTCATAGGGGATAGAAGACTCAGCAAGTATGAGGACACCAGGGACCACACCCCTCCCAAAGAAGGGCAACTTCCAAAAGCAGAAACAGAGGAGCAGGAGCAGGAGGAGGAGGAGGAAGGAGAGATTGTGGAGGTTGGACAAATTGTCACCACAACAGGTGAGTGTCGGAGAACACAGCTTCCGGTAAGCTCATCAATGTATATCACCATATTTGGATTACATGGTGTGTTTGTTTACTTGGTTTTGTAGGTGATGTGGAAGAAGATTCCCGTTTTACCAGTGAAAGTGCCCAGATCTTGATCGGGGAGATAATGGGGTGCAATCGGGATTTGGAAATTGTCCAACAAAACATCAATGATGTTAAAAATAAAATGAAGAACATCATTGATGTTTTGGGGAGAGTGTGAAACCCAAAAAACTAGATAGGGTTTTATTTTTGCTTTTTTTTTTTTAAATGTTGTATTTTGCAAAATTAAAAATTTGGAAGATGCACAGAGTGTGTAAACATGCGCTATCTCCCATCATGGGGGATCGATGTACATGTTTTGTGGAAAGTGTCTGAGATGAAGGGGTTGCAGCCCCAAAGCATGTACATTGAACCCCCATGATGGGAGATAGCACATGTTGACACACTGTGTGCATCTTCAAAAATTGTTTTTTTCAGGGGTGACACCCCATGTGATGAAGGCAATATCAGCCCAGTTTGTACATACTCATGTCTGATATTGTCTTCACTTTTCCAAGTTGAACTTTGTAAGTTCCTGTGTTCTGTATTTTACGGTTTGATACATTTCCACAAAAACAACAAAAAAAAAAAAATCTGATTAAACTCTGTTTTGGATACACAAAATCTCTTGGTTTGTTGTAAAAACCTTTACTAAACGCACATGTGAATGTGCTTGTATTAAAAAGTTGAATTCTCAACAATGTGTGGCTTCCTTTTTCATTGGGCATAAAATGTATTTGTAGTCAAATTTGAGTTTGTGCTGAGAAGGAGTGTGATTTACTAAAGGCAACTCCACTTTGCACTCCAAGTGCAGTTTCAGGTGTACTTTTGCAGTGCACTTGTAGTGCATAGTGGATGTGCCTTTAGTAAAAAAAACATGAGTGATGTGTAAATTTGGACAATCATGCCATTTTCCTGCCATGGTGCTGAAAATGAGCACGATTTGGGTCAGTAATGCACTATATACATTCGTTAACAAAAAGAAGGTGTGTGTGTAGCAGACCCACAACATAATAAGATTATCTGAAGAAAAGACTGTCCTCTCATCTCGCTCTGAACTTGGGTTTGCACTGTTGCTGAAAAAGGCACAACTTTAAAAAAAATGGCAAAGTGGGAGGCCACAGTCTGCCATTCCTGTGGCATTGAAGGACACTGTGGAGTGAAACAAGAACAAAAACTAGTAATTTGACAAAACATTGCAAGCAGATTAGACACCCACATTTTTGGTCAAAATTCTTATAACATTTTGAGAACTGAGTATTTAAAGCCTAAAGTATAAGGTCCCCTTATGAGAGTCATAACCCCCCCCCCCCCCCCCCATCTGATGGGCCCTTGCTAAAAAATGAGGGGGGATGTTTAGGACAGGTAACCCTCTCCACCTGATTGAGAGCTGAATGCCTAAATAATGTGTGATACTTTGGGAAGCCCCTCCTTACTTACACTATTGGCAGCCCACCGGACAGGTAAGAAGTGTCATAATAACTAAATGGAAGCACATTTTGACATTCTGCTAGTTCATAGCAAGAAAATGAATGTGTTAAAAAAATAAAAATAGCATTTGAAAGTATTGAGGCAGGCCCTTACACTACATGCTTTGGTGAATTCGTCCATAAATGTGATCATGAAAAAGGTAGGTATAGTGTGTATTGGCTTTGGTCAAGTCATCAGATAGAAGATTGCTATCAGCTGAGCTAGCAGTTGGGGTGAGGGGGGTTACTAATGAGTTTGGCACAACTTCAAAAATAAAAAAAAGGTCACTTTGCATGAATTGAAGCACACACATCACATTTGTAGAGATTTTAGGGGGTGTTTAGGGGAAAGCAATACTATGGAGCTGCCAAAAGACATTGTTAAGTGACTAGACCAGTGATGGCGAACCTTGGCACCCCAGATGCTTTGGAACTACATTTCCCATGATGCTCAACTACACTGTAGAGTGCATGAGCATCATGGGAAATGTAGTTCCAAAACATCTGGGGTGCCAAGGTTCGCCATCACTGGACTAGACTATAGTCTTATGGGCCAAGAAGAGCATGGTGGGGAAGTTAGTGAGGCAAATATGCCTGAGGACAAAGGGGCAGAGTATATGTATTAGAGCATATTGCAATGATGGTAATTAGGGAAGTAGGAAAGAAATGCAAGACATTAGCAATCATGAAATACATAGAATGTGATGTTTAAGGAGAAAACTTAGCATAATATAGTCCTTCTGCAGGAGATGAATGATGGTTATGCTTTAAGCTTTATCTGAGCCAGTTCATCTGATACCTCTGTCTCCAGAAATCTTTAAAAAATATTATTATTTAATAGAACCACCCAATTTCTTCGGTATGTGCTATATTGCTTAAATAAAAATATCCACATGGGCCTAACTTTATACCTAAATGAGAGGAAGAACTAGGCCTTGCAGAAAATGGCACTGATTATTAAAAACTATTTACATTCACCCACAAGTAATTAGTCTCTACCTGAACAGGAACAAAACAAAAAGATTTTATTGCGCTGGTACTGGTACCCATCTGTTATTCATCAAATAGACCCTTCTTTACCATATATTGCTGCCAATGTTTTCTGACAGAAGGGATGTATCACGAACTGGTGCGACCAGAACTGTGTGGACTACAACAGAGTGAACCAAACACGGGTAAAGTGAAACTTAATATAATTTATTATAAGAAAAGTAAATAAACAAAAGTAAACGTACCTCCAGTATGACAAACAGTGACTAACCAGCAACCAACCCCAGTGACACACAATAAATAACTGCCTAAACCAAAAACATATACAGGAGTGAGAGGCAATCGTAATCGTAAACAAGCCAGGGTCATACATGGGAAATCAAGAAGATTGGGCTGGGAACGAGACAGAACAGGGAGAAGGTAACAGGAGACAGGGGAAACAGGCGGAAGGGATCAGGCTGCAGGGCAGGGGTCCAGGAACAGATACAGGATAGCAGGATCACAGGATCACAGGATCACAGGATCACAGGATCACAGGATCACAGGATCACAGGATCACAGGATCACAGGCTAGCGAACACAGGTGACACAGGAAAAATACCAAAGCAAATGTCTGCAGCATCTGCCGGGTATATATACACCTCCTGCAATCAGTCTCAGGTGAAGCCTGATTGCAGGAGATGAGGTTGACTCCAGACTGCCGGGAGACACACGCTGGTGGACACCAGTACTGCGGCCCATAGATCTGACAGTGACACCAGCAGGTGAAACCTTTCTTGACAGGATGATATGCAGTATATATACCATATATGACCTTAAATGAGGTGCATGCTCTCTAATACTACCTTTTTGGGATAAGATTTTCCATACATACCATCCCTCATACATACCAACAAACAAAAAAGACTTATTACAACATTTTTTGACAGCGGCCTGAACAGTTATTGCTAGGAATTGGTGAAAAGATGCTCCTGCCCATATATCGGAATGGGTAATTGAAAATGAGTCCATCTATCAGGTGGAATGGATGCTTTCCCAGGATAAAGGCACAAATGACAACTTCCATTATTACTTGGTTTGTTTGGGTTTGCTATAAGAGTACTGAGGGAATGATCTTGTTCATGTAATGCCTTTTTATGTTAGCACAAATATGACCACCAGTCTTATTGTTCAAAGACATCCACAGGGCTCAGGGCTTGACTAATTTTTCTGCTCATAGGGTTTTTTCTTTCTTCTCTTGTATGTAATTACCTAATCTACATTATACTTCTGAAAATGTTGTTTGCTGTTGAACATATGACCCTGAACAAGGATTACTATCATATACAATGTGTAATTCTTAATTATCAATTCAGTAAGAATTATTTTTATTATTATTATTATTATACACGATTTATATAGCGCCAACAGTTTATGAAGCGTTTTACAATGTATGGGAGGGGGGGGGGCAACACAATTACAGTACAGTTCAATACAAAAGGTACACAAGGGCCTTGCTCATAGAGCTTACATTCTAAAGGGGAGGGGGTGGTACAAAAGGTACCGTAATAGCTGCAGAGAATGATTTGATGGGGGTGGCTTGGATAAGGATCTTGGATATGGAGTATAATTGTTGAAATACAACTCTTTTCTAAGCACCCTATAAAGCCTCATTGCTAGGCACTTTAATGAATGTCTACCATACTAGATAATGTTCAATGAAAATGAATCACTTTTTGATAATTTCAAATACAGATAAAATGCTGTATCTCAATGAATTGTTATATAAAAAAAAATCCTTACCATATGACTTTTAGTTGATGTACATCATCTGTATGTATCTACAATGCTTAATACTGTATTGTTGCTCTATTTCTGTTATGACTTTATAAAACCTAACAAAAATTATTATTTAATTGTTATTAAATATTTCTAAAACTAACTGCATAAATTAACCAGTAATTAATGAATGTGAATATAAACCAATCATGTAAAATTAAAAACAGCTACCACTGAAGAGGTAAGGTAAAGCGGAGAAGCTGGAGACACTGTGACTACCTCAATCTCATAAGAGAGGAGCACCATTGTAACTCTCACCCCTTCCCCATTGCAGGAAGCACCCCAGAAAAGATATAATCTAACCAACATGAATCAAAGTGATAAAAATAAGTAAACATACTGATACCAAATTGTTTTGGAAAAAAGGCCTTAATTATTGGACCATTGTATAAATCAGCATAAATTAGGCATTAACCAATTAGTTTGAATAAAAAAATGAATAATTTTAACCACTTGCTTACTGGGCACTTAAACCCCCCTCAGTCCCAGACCAATTTTCAGCTTTCAGCGCTGATGCACTTTGAATGACAATTGCGCGGGCATACAACACTGTACCCAAATGAAATTTTTATAATTTTTTTCCCACAAATAGAGCTTTCTTTTGGTGGTATTTAATCACAGCTGGGAGTTTTATTTTTTGCTAAACAAACAAAAAAAGATGCAAAAAAAAATAAAAAATCATGTTTAATAGTTTGTTATAAAATTTTGCAAACAGGTCATTTTTCTCCTTCATTGAAGTGCGCTGATGAGGCGGCACTGATAGGCTGCACTGGTGGGCACTGATAGGCTGCACTGGTGGGCACTGATAGGCTGCATTGGTGGGCACTGATAGGCTGCACTGGTGGGCACTGATAGGCATAGTTAAGGCGGCACTAATAGGCACAGATAAGGCGGCACCGATGGGCACAGATAAGGCGGCACTGATGGGCAAAGACGGGCACAGATAAGATGGCACAGATGGGTGGCACAGATGGGTGGCACGGATGGGTGGCACGGATGGGTGGCACTAAGGGGCACTGATAGGTACCACTGATAGATGGGACTGATGGGCACTGATAGGTGGCTCTGATAGGTGGCTCTGATAGGTGGCACTGCTGGGCACTGATGGGCGGCACTGCTGGGCACTGATGAGCACTGATGGGCGGCACTGCTGGGCACGGATATGTGGCACTGGGGTGCAGCACCTTTGTTGAGGCAGACTGTGGGCACTGCTGGGTGGCACTGTGGGCACTGCTGGGTGGCACTGCTGAGTGGCACTGTGGGCACTGCTGGGTGGCACTGTGGGCACTGCTGGGTGGCACTATGGGCACTGCTGGGTGGCACTGACAGGGGGGACACATTTTTTATTCAGGCAGGCAAAGCAGGGGGCAGGTGAGCACTGGCAGGGGGCAGGTGGGCACTGGCAGGGCTGGCCGTGATCGGGACTGATGTCCCGATCACGGCCGCCGGTGATCGGCTTTTTTTTTCTCCTCGCGCTGTCAGCGCGAGGAGGAATAATAGCAGATTACCGGCTCCGTTATATCACATGATCAGCTGTCATTGGCTGACAGCTGATCACGTGATAAGGGGTCGGGATCGACCCCTTGCACGGATCGGTGATCAGGCGAGTCTCGTAGACTCGCCGATCACAGGGCGCGCAGGCCGCTCGTGCACGGGACGACGTCAATAGACGTAGTCCCGGAAAAGGAGATCCGCACTGTAGCCGTCATTCGGCTATAGCGCGGGTCTCAAGTGGTTAAACAGTTTAGTCACTTAAAGCGGAGTTCCACCCAAAAGTGGAGCTTCCGCTTTAAGGACTCCTAACCCCTGACATGCCACATTTGGCATGTCATTTTTTTGTGGGGAGTGGGTACCTAGTTTTGACAGGTACCCAGCTCCCACTTCTGCGCGTGCCACCTAGGCGACTCAAATGGAAGTTCTCCTCTCCCTACCTGCAATTTTCTGGAACACATCACAGGTCCCAGAAGATTGCTCAGCCATTCAGGATACGCAGCGTGACTTGCAAGCTGTCACAGCGGGGTGCTCACCCTAGTGATGAGAAACGAGGGAAAGAGCTGAGGGTTCGGGTGTCCACATCCGTGGATCCTGGGAGATGTGAATGTGTCTTTTTGTAGCTGCTGCCTTTTAATAAACACAGAAATGACTGGAACTCCTCGTTAAGCTGCCACCATAACATAGACTGTAAACTTTAAAACACCATCACCCACCAGCCAGGCTTGTTAACCTGTGAGCCTTGTACCACCCAGGCACATAAGACAGTGGAGAGGGAGAGAGACAGTAAGAGAGGGAGCTGAAGAGAATGAGAGGGAGAGAGAGAGAGTAAGATGGGGTTGGGGGAGAGCATAAATGAAAGGAGAGAGAAAGTAGGAGGGGGGAAAGAGATACAGAGAATGAATAGGGGGAGCATAAATGGGGGGAAAGAGCAAGAGAAAAAGAGAGAGAGAGAGAGAGAGAGAGAGAGGGGAGAGAAAGTAAGAGGGAGGAAAAAAAGAGGGTGTGAGAGAATGGAAAAAGGGAGAGAAGGCAAAAGAGAATGTGGGAGGGAGGCTTAAATGGTGGGAAGCAGAGAGTGAAAGGGGGGAGAGAGACATGTAGGCAGGTGCAGTATATTTTTTACAGGTGACACTTAACCAAAGCAACAGTGCAGAGGGAGAGGAAGTTAAGAGGAACATAGTTCAGCTATGGTCTCCTGGGTCACTGGGGCAGCGATCCAGTTGGATGCTAACAGGCCATGTGACTCTGGCAGCCAGCTAGGGTCAGGCAGAGTCTATTTAAGACTGTGGCCCCTGAGTTTGGTGTGCATTAATTGTGTGGTTAGCGTAGGTACAGGTCCCCCATTTGTCAGGGAGAGTGATAGCAGTAGGGAAAGGTTCCAGACAGGTAGGGAAATTTCCTGGAAGTCTCCCTGCTTGGGGCACGGACCGACCAGGCCACATTCTGCGCTCAGTTGAGCTAAAATCTTCTCTGCTACAATCTGCTGTTCATCTGTGAGTGTTCCTGGTTGGGCTGCCTTCCCACGGGATTGTTGTGAACTGTTATACTTTGACTGAAATACAAGTTCTTTCTATTGCATCTGGACTGTATGTGAGCTACTGCCCCCACACCACACTGCACCCTCCCACAAAAATAGGGAGTGAGTGGTAGAGCATAAAATGGGGGGGGGGGGGGGGGGCTAGAGCAAAAAGGGACAGAAAGAGAAAGTGGAGGAGAAAAAGAGAGTGAGAGAGGGGTGAGAGAGAACAAGATGGGTGAGAAAGAGAGAGAGATGTAAAGGGGCAAGGGGGTTGTGGCAGCAATAGGTAGGGGAGAGAGATTGCAAGAAGGGATGGAGAGAGCAAGGAGAGCCAGGCATGCCTACAAGAAGCAGGCTGGGAGTAGAAGTCATCACTTCTTAGGTGGGAAGTCTGAGGACCTGTCATCCAGCTAGTCAGAAAAAGGAAAGCATTTTGCACTAGTCAACCACTTATGCAGCCAAGGTGTGATTAATATGGGGAAGGGTAGAGAACATGGGTCCCCACAACTTTTTAAACTGTGCATGCTCTCTGGCTCTGCTACAACAATTTGCAGCCAGTCAGACTGCAGATGTTCTGCCTGCCAGTAGCTTCATCACCCTGACTCCACGCAGAAAAGGATAAATTGGGAGCTAATATCTCTTGCTTGTGCCCATATTCCAGCTTACCTTCTCTTAGGCCCATACCACTGCTGTGCTAACTTGTATCTTCTCCCTATAGCTTTAGCTGTAGTTGCTGCATGAGGTCCTCCCTCCTACTCACGCTGGGTGGCGCTATGTGGATATTTCTGCTAATTGGCATTGCACCTACTTGCTGTGCATTATGGACACTAATTCACATCACAACCTTTCACAGACATGAGCAAAAATCATGATTTTTTACAAACTGTCCATGAGTTAATGGATGTTTGGCAACCCTGATCCCAGCTAGGAAAATTCACTCAATTATTTGGCCTGGTGACAATTACAAGATAGAAGGTAGGTGGTGAGCCTACATTTTAGAGATATCATGAGAGCAAGAGGTGAGGGAACATTTCCAATGGTGACATCAATATATTACAAATGCCCCTCATATTGGGGAGATTTCCTCTTATATTCTGCTGGGTCTCCAAGAAAGGAAGTAAAGGAAACCCTGCCCAGCAGGACACAGCAAAAATAAACATTTTAACAATATCAGGCCCAACTTCAGATAAATGAATAGAACAAATTCCATAAAGGCATGGCAGGCACCCTTCCAAATCAACTTCAAAATCAACTTTAAAAGAGAATTCATCAATAAGGGGCACACATTTCTCAATAGATTTATTAATTCTCTTTCAGATTTTTTCAAAATTTAAGAGAGTACAGTCAACTGAATATGGATTTTCCTAACCTCTCATCTGATAAAACCCTTATGCAGGCTCTCTAAGCCCTTGTACACACGGTCGGACATTCCGACGGAAAATTTCCGATCGGACCGTGTTGTTGGATAATACAACTGTGTGTGGGCTCCATCGGACTGTTTCCGTTGGAATATCCGACGGACAAAGTTTTAGAGCTGGGCTATAAGCCCTTGTACACACGGTCGGACATTCTAACAACCAAATCCGTTGTATTTTGTCCGACGGATTTTGTCCGACGGATCTTCTCCGAAACTGTTGCATACACACGGTCGGACAAAGTTGTCGGAAAATCCGATCTTTCAGAACGTGATGACGTAATTTCGTTACGATGGGACTACGTTCAGGCTAGTAGCCAATAGCTTTGATGTAGGAATTTGATCTGAGCATGTGTGGCACTTTGTCCGATCGGAATTCTCTACACATGATTGGAGTATGTCCGATCGGAGCAGTTTGTCGGAAAATATTTCCAGCAAGTTAGAAAATTTGGTCCGACGGATATTCCGATGGAAACAGTCCGATGCATACCACACACAGTCGGAATATCCGACAAAACGGTCCGATAGGACACATTCCGACGGAATCTCTGACCGTGTGTACAAGGGCTAAAACTTTCCGACAACATGATCCGATCGGACTTTGTCCGATTGTTTGTAGAGAATTCTGATCGGACAAATTCTGATCAAATTTCTAGACCAAAGCTATTGGCTACTAGCCTGAACGTAGTCCCGTCGTAACGAAATAACGTCATCACGTTACATACGATCGGATTTTCCCACAACTTTGTCCGACCATGTGTATGCAACACAAGTTTCGGACAAAATCCGACGGATTTTGTTGTCGGAATGTCCGGCCGTGTGTACAAGGGCTAACACAGCCGTGGATAGCCACAAAATAAAATCCACTCTATCCAAAAACTATTATAAAAAGGTGGTTGAACTTACACTTTAAATAGACAAGTTGCTGTACTCCCTTTTATACCCCAACTTCTGGCCATTTCCTGTAGATTTGAGTGTAGTCACTAGGTCATCTCCTAGGATCTTGTGCATACCAAAAAGCTGACTTCTTGGAAGAAGTCATGCCAGCACTATGCAAAAGTGACTTATTCTGAGATTTGGGTTCCTCTGCATTCCTAAGATCACACAAGAGGACCCAGGAATGTCATCCATGCCAATAGCGTCATCCTCATCTAGGCAAGCTAATTTTAAACTGGAGTGTAAGGCCGCGTACACACGGGCGGATTGTCTGCCCAACTAAGTTCGTCAGACAATCCGACAGACAGTCTGTTCAACTTTTGAATGAACGGACTTGACCACACACGATGAACAGACAGTCCGCTGAAAACTTGCGCGATGACGTGTACAGCACGTACGACGGGACTAGAAAAACGACGTCCAATACACTGCAATGCAACCTTCGGCCGTGTAAATCCTTTCTGAGCATGCGCCATACTTAGTCCGTCCAACTTGCCTACACACGAGCGGACTGTCCGCTGAAACCAAGTTTGGACGGACAAAACCAAGTTTGGACGGACAAAATTACGGAAATTCCGAAAGACTTAGTCCGCCAGACTGTCCGCTGAAAAAGTCCGCTGAAGTCCACACACGAGTGGATTGTCCGCTGACTAAGTTGGGCAGACAATCCGCCCGTGTGTACGCGGCCTAAGATTTTTTATTCTTATGTTTTCCTTATTCTGTTTTTTTTCACCTAGCATTTCCTTTTGAGGGGCTACAAATGAAACAGACATTGCATTTTCCTCTGTTTTTAACCGGAAATTGTTCAGAGTCTCTGAATAACAGCAACAAATGAACAGCATAAAGACATCTTTAAAGGCATCTGCCATATCTGGAAATGGAACCAGACTTAGCTTTATCCACCCACACACAAAAAGGAAAATAATGCTTCAAAATAAAAACAAGACAAGTAACATCCCACTGCCAGGAATCTTTTAAAGATTTTATTTCTTCAAAATGGAAACCTATGAAATTAAAAGCTTTCTGGAGGACTGGCAAAATCCAAAAGCTTCATCAAAAGAACATAAGAGATAGATGACAATTCCTCAATCATTACTTTATTCAAAGTATACAGTATGTAAGCCCTAAAAAATGAACTTTTTGCTCTTTGCTACCTTTTGCTCTGGTACATGTGTTTTGTCTAATAAGTGGCAAAAAATACCTGTTGATCATGTCATAAATTCAGGGCTGTCCTTTGTCAAGTGCAAGCTTCATGTGTTATCTCAAGGAGTCCCAGTTCATATTTTGGGCAACAAAAAAATTGGGGACTGTTTATAAAAAGAAAATTGGTTTTAAGAATTTCTATGACGTCATTCACCAAATATGGTCCATATGTGGTCAATGATGTTACCTGTCCCCCTGAGACTCCCATCTCTTTGCTTATTTTGTGGCAGGGGGACTAGGAGATGAAATGTAGTGGGAGTCAAGGGATGTGTTCGAACTAGGCAGTGGACAGTTTTTTTTTCTTTCAATGTGTCAGCAGGGTCAGGCAAAATGATTGATGTAGATCTGCATTGTGGATGACATGAATGATAATGGGTTTCCATTAACCCTTACTCATTCACATAGGGGTAGTGATATCTGGGGGGCCACTTTTTTTTTTTTTAAATCAGTATCCAGATTCAGAAAAGCCCCCCCACCCACAGACTGCTCCATACCAATGCGGCCTGGTATGGGGCACGCCCCCCCTTTTCCTGGCCACCCAGTCTGCATGCTCAAATAAGGGTCCCACACGTTTTTTTCCATTTTTTTCTAAAAGGTCCACTTAAAATCCATACCAGACCTAAAGGTCCTGATATCATTTTGTAAAGGATTCATGTAGAATTTACTCCCTGCAATCCATCTGACTTTAAGGCATGCTGGTAGGAGAGTGTGCTTAACTGAGAAAGCCCCTCCTCCAGGTGAAAGAAAAATGCCCATGAAGACTCTTGGGATGTATGACATTATTTTGGCCTAGGCCAGAAGCAAGGAAACAACTGAAGAAATGTAAAAATACATTTAAAAATACATTTAAGACAAGTAAATATGATATACTTTTCTATCTATTTACTAAGGCTATCAGCATAAGGATTACAAATTTTTTTTGTTGCTTGAGAGAGTTTAGTTCTGCTTTACGGAATAAAAGAGTATTTCAAATAGAAAAGGAATAAAACATGAGGTAATGCAAATGCATTGAAGAGATGTAATGCATACTTGAAATTTGCTCCTAAGATACACTTTGAAGGGCCCTGGAAAGGCAAATGATAGGTAATTCTGTAGACATTAGGCT
This sequence comes from Lithobates pipiens, assembly GCF_037356315.1. NCBI lineage: Eukaryota > Metazoa > Chordata > Amphibia > Anura > Ranidae > Lithobates > Lithobates pipiens. The sequence goes on from NW_027507790.1 coordinate 17,416,553, forward strand.
AGATTTCGGGGCAATACCCCTAATGGAGATAAGCATCAAATTGGTAGTAAAGTCTGCGTTATGATTTTAATATAATATATATATATATATATTAAGGCTTATCTGTAGGTAAAATGAATATCTCCTAAACGTGCACCATTTAGGAGACATTTACCCTGGATGCAGCCAGTGATGTCACTAGTGTATGCGCTCTGAAGGTCAAGCATACTGTGCTGGACATTCAGAACACCATGCCGTAACCAAGGGCTCCGCGTGCATGCGCGGGAGTGATGTCATTGTGGCTCCGGCCAGTCACACAGCAGGAGAATGCGAACCCGGAAAGAAGGACGGGGGAAGATGGAAGCCCTCCCAACGGTGACAGCACGCCACTGGAGGGCTTTGTTTTAAGGTAAGTATTTCATAATGTGCTAATGTGGGATGCATACTAGCACATTACACAATTATTTTGCTATCACTTTAAAAAGGAGGTTGGAACAAGGTCTGTCACCTGTCCTTTACAAATGTCTTTACTGTCTATTCTTTATATTATTTCCATTTTATTTTTACTATTATTCTTATTTACATTTATTCCTTTTATTACAAATCTCTCAACTAACTTTACATTTTTTACCAACCTACATCCAATCCTTAGAAGAGCTGGCAATATGAAACCTTTGTCAAAATCTTCAAATGAACTTTCTGCCATCGGCTTGTTTCGGTACACTTGGAGCCATGGCAACATTTGGTTTGAGTCTAGTTTTTATTTAGGATTCGGTCCTGCGCAAAAGGCACATTGATTTTTATACGTGAACTGAAACAATCACTACACTTATCGAATTACCTATCCTCTATAACACTAGCATAAATGCAATATACTTGTAACCAGCTTTTGAAAGATCTACTAACAAGTCAACATCTGACTATTTCAAACTTGTTGTCATTGTGCTTTTCATTTGTAGACAGAAAACCTTTAGGCCGCGTACACACGCGCGGACTGTTTGCCCAACCTTGTTCATCAAACAGTTTCGGCAAACAGTCCGCTCAAAATTTGCATGAGCGGACTTGCCCACACACGAGCGGACTGTTTCAGCAAACTGTTTGCCAAACAGTTCGCTCAACTTTTGAAATGAACGGACTCGCCCACGTAAGGAGGAGGCAAATCCGCCCATTTCGAGCGCGTGTACAGGTAGGCGGGGCCCGCGAAGGAGATGTCGCGGGCTCCGCCGCCTGGAATGGGCTTAAAGGGGAACCCCAACGCCGAAAAAAATCGGCGTGGGGGTTCCCCCAAAGTCCACACCAGACCCTTGTCCGAGCACGCTACCCGGCCGGCCAGGAAAGGGGGGCGAGCGAGCGCGCCCCCCTCCTGAGCCATACCAGGCCGCGTGCCCTCAACATGGGGGGTGCCTTGGGGAAGGGGGGGCCGCGCGGCCCCCCCACCCCAAAGCACCTTGTCCCCATGTTGATGAGGACAAGGGCCTCTTCCCGACAACCCTGGCCGTTGGTTGTCGGGGTCTGCGGGCGGGGGGCTTATCGGAATCCGGGAGCCCCCTTTAAGAAGGGGGCCCCCGGATACCGGCCCCCCACCCTATGTGAATGAGTATGGGGTACAATGTACCCCTACCCATTCACCTGTGAAATAAAGTACAAAAAAAAACACAACACAGGGAAAAAATATTTTATTGCACAGCTCCGGGGGTCTTCCGTCTTCGGGGGTCTTCTCGCCGGACTCCTCCGCTATCTGTGTGTAGCTCTTTTGCTAGCGGAGGAGTCCGGCTTTCTTCCTCCCCGCCGCCGGCCTCTTCTCCCGACTTCGGGGGTCTTGTCCCCCTCTTCGGTTCTTCTGCCGGGCCACCGCGCCTTCTTGTAGCTCTTTTACAGGCGGTGGCCCGGTCTTCTGTCGCCGCTGTCGTCGCCGCCGCCGCCGCCTTCCGTTCTTGTTCTTCTTCTTCTTCTCCTGGAGATGTTGACTCGACGAGCTCTCCGGCCGGAATGCCAGGGACACGCTCCGCTGCCACTTATATAGTGACAATGGGGCGGTGTCACATGGTATATGTCACATGGGTTGGTCACATGGTGACCCCGCCCCCTTACGATGTCATAGTCCCCATGTGACATCAACCCATGTGACCAACCCATGTGACATATACCATGTGACACCGCCCCATTGTCACTATATAAGTGACCGCACAGCGCGGCTCTGGCATTCCGGCCGGAGAGAGCGACGTGTCAACATCTCCTGGAGAAGAACAAGAAGAACAAGAAGAAGAACAAGAACGGAAGGCGGCGACGGCGACAGCGACAGCGGCGACAGAAGACCGGGCCACCACCTGTAAAAGAGCTACAAGAAGGCGCGGTGGCCCGGCAGAAGAACCGAAGGCGGCGACAGAAGAACGGAAGGCAGCGGCGACAGAAGACCGGGCCACCGCCTGCAAAAGAGCTACAAGAAGGCGCGGTGGCCCGGCAGAAGAACCGAAGAGGGGGACAAGACCCCCGAAGTCGGGAGAAGAGGCCGGCGGCGGGGAGGAAGAAAGCCGGACTCCTCCGCTAGTAAAAGAGCTACACACAGATAGCGGAGGAGTCCGGCGAGAAGACCCCCGAAGACGGAAGACCCCCGGAGCTGTGCAATAAAATATTTTTTCCCTGTGTTGTGTTTTTTTTTGTACTTTATTTCACAGGTGAATGGGTAGGGGTACATTGTACCCCATACTCATTCACATAGGGTGGGGGGCCGGTATCCGGGGGCCCCCTTCTTAAAGGGGGCTCCCGGATTCCGATAAGCCCCCCGCCCGCAGACCCCGACAACCAACGGCCAGGGTTGTCGGGAAGAGGCCCTTGTCCTCATCAACATGGGGACAAGGTGCTTTGGGGTGGGGGGGCCGCGCGGCCCCCCCTTCCCCAAGGCACCCCCCATGTTGAGGGCACGCGGCCTGGTACGGCTCAGGAGGGGGGCGCGCTCGCTCGCCCCCCTTTCCTGGCCGGCCGGGTAGCGTGCTCGGACAAGGGTCTGGTGTGGACTTTGGGGGAACCCCCACGCCGATTTTTTTCGGCGTTGGGGTTCCCCTTTAAGCCCATTCCAGGCGGCGGAGCCCGCGACGTCTCCTTCGCGTACCCCGCCTACCTGTACACGCGCTCGAAATGGGCGGACTTTCCGAGCGGGAACAGTTTGCTCATTTCGAAAGTAGCCTACACACGGGCGGACTGTTCGCTCAAACACAGTTTCAGCGGACAGTTTTTCGGAATTTCCGAAAGACTTTGTCCGTCCAACTGTCCGCTGAAACTGTCCGCTGAAAGCCCACACACGGGCGGACTGTCCGCCCAAACACTGTTCAGCGGACAAGGTTGGGCGAACAGTCCGCCCGTGTGTACGCGGCCTTAGAGTAAAGATAACATTTAAATAAGTCTCCCCCAGCATATCCTTTCTTTAATACAAGATAAATTAAAACTCAACTGGTATACTGATATAGCCTTTTAAAACCCTTTCATGGGGCATCTCGGGGCCTAACATTGATTGGTATGGTAGCTACAAAAATGGTATCACTTTTGGAAGAGTCTGACAATTATAGCAAATTGCTTCAGAATGAGAAGATAAGTATTCCACTTAGGCCAGAAGGTATACCTAAATGGGGATGGACAAAATAACTTAAAATAACTATTGAGCAATCAGTAATAGACACAGAAACAGAGTTAGCATTATCAATAGACTTCAAGTATTATGGAATATATTATTATTATTATAATACAGGATTTATTTAGCGGCAACAGTTTATGCAGCACTTTTCAATATGAAAGGGAGACAATACAGTTACAATACAAAAAAATACAAGAAGATTAAGAAAGCCCTGCTCAGAAGAGCTTACAATCTAATAGGGTAGGGCAGGTGGTACAAAAGGTTGTAACTGTGGGGAACGAGCTGATGGAAGAGGTAAAAGATTAGTTGGAGGCGTGATAGACTTCATTGAAGAGATACGTTTTCAGGGATTGCCTGAAGGCAGCTGGAGTAGGAGATAGCCGGACAAGTTGAGGTAGAGAGTTCCAGAGGATGGGAGAGGCTCTGGAGAAATCTTGGAGATCAGCATGGGAGGAGGAGACAAGGGAGCATCAGAGTACGAGCTCTTTAGAGCAGCAGAGAGGACAGTTTGGGTGATATTTGGAGACAAGGTTGATGATATAGCTGGTGGCAGAGTTGTGAATGGCTTTGTATGTTGTGGTTGGTATTTTGTATATAGTGACTACAGTATTATACTGTTATATGCCTATTGAACTTTAGGAAATTGTGAGTAGCCATTTGGCTGATTTTAATTAAATATACCATTTGTTGCATCTGTTGCTGCAATTCGTTTTTATATACATACTATATACTCCAAGCGCCTGATTTCCAGCGGCGGGGTGTTTTGTTTTTTTGAAGCACCTGATTAGAACCATAGGTTCTAATAGGCTTCAAAAAAGGTGGACTGTGGTCGCAGAGCATTGCGCTTGCAGTCCACCCAGATGTGTTAGAAAAGCAAATGAATATTTGCTTTTCTAACACTGAACCACCTCTCTAGTGATTGATTGATACTGCACTTGGGTGGGCTGGGCTGGGCTGAGGGGCTAAACGCAGGTGCTAGCAGATATCTGGGCTGATCCCGCTAACACTGCGTTTTTTGGAACCCTAAACTACTGGGGACGCTAAAATAGTTCTGTTCAGATCAAATGTATTGATCCGTTCAGACACTATACTGCTAAGGGAGGTGTATGGTGCGTGTGTGGGTGTTAGCGCTACTGCCACTAATCTGACGCTGCCTGGGGCGACGTGGACCCTAACTGATGCTAAAACCACCAGGCAATCAGGGGTTAAAACTTTATTCAGCAATATATGGTGGGTACCCTGATGCTATAAAAAAATGGTCACAGTAACTAGCTAACTGTCTAAGTACACACTGACAGGGGGTGATCAAGGGGTTAAACTTTTATTAGGGGGGTTTAGGGCGGTCTGGGCCTACTGCTAAGTACCCTATCGCTGATTAGTGTCACAAATGACACCAGTGCAGTGATGAAAAAAAAACTTGGTGACACTGTGACATGGATTGGAGTGGTTAACTGGGGGGGGGGGGGGGGCGATCGGGGGGGTTGGGGAGGAAATGTGTGCCTATGTGTATTGTGTCAGTGTAGTGTTGGTGCATCTCACGTTTGGATGTCCTCTCTCCTCTCTCTGGAACGGAAAGAATTCCAGAGAGGGAGATCACATCACGTTTCTATTCATAATACATGTCCTCGTTTTCACATTCTACATTATAACTGTATTTATTGGTGTATAACACTCACTTTTTCACCATAAAAATCAGGTGCAAATAGCGTGTGTGTGTTATACGCCAATAGCTGCCTTATTTAAAATGTACTTTTTTTCCCTGAAACTTCCCTCTTAAAATGACTGTGCGCGTTATACACCTGTGCATGATATACACCGCTAAATACAGTAAATGTCTATATAGATATGTTTTATATCTAGTATTTTTATTCCAACACATATGCACTTTGGTTTAATATCCAACATTTAGGCTGCTTTCACACTGGGGCGGGAGCAGCGTCGGCGGTAAAGCACCGCTATTTTTAGCGGCGCTTTACCGTCGTTTTAGCGGCGTTGTGCGGGCGCTAGCGGGGTGGTTTTAACCCCCGCTAGCGGCCGAAAAGGGGTTAAACCCGCCCGCAAAGCGCCGCTGCAGCGGCGCTTTGCCGGCGGTATTGCCGCGGTGTCCCATTGATTTCAATGGGTAGGAGCGGTATAGGAGCGGTGAATACACCACTCCTTCACCGCTGCAAAGATGCGGCTAGCAGGACTTTTTTCACCGTCCTGCCAGCGCATCGCTCCAGTGTGAAAGCCCTCCGGCTTTCACACTGGAGTTAAAGGGGCCGGTTTTTTTCAGGCGTTACACAGGCGCTATTTTTAGCGCTGTAACGCCTGAATACCGCCCCAGTGTGAAAGCAGCCTAAGTATCTTTTATTGTTTGCTTATATTCAATGGATGTTTCATTAAATGTTTTTGGGTTTTTGCTATACATTAATCAACCCACTTCACCTATCAACTAACTGTAATTAGAGTAATTTATTCACAGGTTTGGGTCACATGTTTAATAGATATCAGGGTGTGTATATATATATATATATATATATATATATATATATTGCATTTAATGTTTGTGGTTCTTTAGCTATGAATGAGCACTTTTGAAAGTGTGAAACGTGTCAGACCTGTGATCCGTTGTTTGCTGTGGCTTGTACTTTTTGGATTATTACCTCCTTTTTTTAAAAAAGACATTTGATTTTGAGTGCGGCTGTCCTGAATCTTCCCTTCATCCAATTACCTATGCTTAGCCAGCACCTGCTGTTCCTATTCTGAGGAGAGCTACATTTCCAGACACCCTTCCTAGAGCGGCATCTCTCTTCCCCTTGCACCCGTGGTGTGCTGTATGCTTTATTTTGGGTTCTGCTTTGTCCCTTTCTTGTTCCCCCTCTTTCCCTGTTTGTTATTCTCAATTTTTGACCACATCTTTATTCTGCCTTTGCTTAAATTAAGATAATTATAGAGATGTTTAAGTGTCTTTGTGATCATTATACCTCTGAAGTTTGTATATGGGCCACTGGGATTGATATAATGTGGTATATAACAATTATTCCTTTTATGTATATTTCTTAGCTATGCAATTTTTCCTTTAGTGTGGTTTACTCATATCATGCGATTTTTGAGTGATAATATTTTGATTATGGGTAGTGGCACTTATTGATGCATATATACATTTTCATTATATATATTGCCCTTTTCCCTTTTTTAGCGTCTGTATTTTACCATAAATTTTTGACACATTCCAGTTGATGTTCAATGTTTTGACATCATACTGGCAATGTGCATTTTAGTAACGCTAGTACGATAAGGGGTGATGTGGCGGGGGAGAAGAAGGGAGGAAACATTTTGAGTTGCATGAACTGACACTTGTCAGTCCTTTTCTTTATTGTATCTATCTGTGCATGTATATTTTAATAAATTTCAAGTTTTACATTGTATATAGATGTTTTTTGTTTTATGTGTTTTGTGTTTTTCGTTTTACATATTTCTAATCGTAGAATTCTCTGTGCTGATTTCTTTATTGATTGATGGTTGATGATATCTGCAGTGTAATGTTCACAGGTGTTTTCTGTTTGACAGTTAACATCTTACATGCTTTTGTCCATTTGTCTTGATTACCTTGGTGTGTGTGTATATATTATTATTATTATTATTATAATACACGATTTATATAGCCCGAACAGTTTACGCAGTGCTTTACAATGTATATATACACCGGTATGTATGTGTAGCACTCTAGCTATGATTAAGCACCATATCCGGTGTGAAACGCGTTAACTGTGCGTGTTGGCCTGTGTTCACTTGGATGAACTTTTGTTTTTATACAATAAAATGTGAATATTGGGGTGCGGCTGTCCTGCATATTTTGTTCCTATTCCAGTGTTGCAAATAGAGCTAACACTCATCTCATTGTGGAGACAGCTGATCTTAGGAGGGGTGATTGTCTTGGAGCGGGGAACTCCCACCCCCAAGACTATATTAATTATAATTTCTGGGTATTGCCTAATGCAGCCAAGGCCTGCATACCTTTGTTCTGGCATCCAACGCAACCTCCACGCATGGGAGTCTGACTTCGCAAAATTCAGGAAATCCGCACTATGGAAGAACTACTGGCATCTTCCAACCATGAAGAAAAACACTACCTCAAACCCTGGGTTTACTAGTTTCTCTGCAAACTATTTAGCTGACCTAGTCAGCTGAGCCCCAACTCAGAATGGGGGGGCAACCTAGACCTGAAGTCATGGCAGAAAACCCTGAAATTGATCACCCCATGTAGGCGGAGCACCACATGAGTCCCCCGGTGCCCACTGTAATGCATATTTGGATATCTTACATCCCCTCATACTTCCCTCCCACCCTTTTTTCCTTGGATTGGACAATTTCTTGTCAGTATGTAGAAGTGACAGGCGAACCCTGCATAGGTAATCCCATGTTCTTTAAAACTCAAGATACACTATTAATGGCCTCCCCTCTAGTATATCATCACAGCGCTCAATCACCCCTCCCCCCAGCTGCCACTTAAATGTTTGAATATATATCACAGAAGGTGAAAAAAAGAGGAAAACTGACAATAAAATTACAACAATCACCTTGTGGCGCTTAAAGAAAAAAAACTGCTAGAATAACAGTGTACTAAAGTGTTCAAAAATAAACCACGTGAAAATTATAAACACATGTGCATAAATAAAGTACAATAAACGTTGAAGTAAATTGTGATTAGATATCCAAAAATAATACTAAGCAATCACATATGGATAGTAAAATGTAAAAAAATATATGTAACAAAAAATGAATACAAAAGATGAATAATATCCTCTAATAGTGATCTAATATCGGTGTGAGCAATAGTGATCAAAGTCCCAAAAAAATCCCAAGGTTCAATAATCAAACAAAACAATTTTTTTTTTCTAGTATGAAAATTATAATAATAATAAAAAATTAGTTCAAAGGCTCCTTTTCCAGTGAAAGTTATACAACAAAGTGTCCATAAAACGAAAAGCCTCCACTGCACCCTTGGTGTTCGTGCCCCCCTTGTTTAGAACACTCACCAGCAGTATTGCCCAGCACTCTCGTGTCGAGCAAAAATCGCTTTTAGTAAATAAAGATGATTAATATTTCTCCAGCCAACTCTTGTAACAGACTTCGCAGCAGAGGGTAATGATTTAATATCTCAGAATTACCTCGGGGAGACAAAAAAGACTTCCCATAGTGCAAAATTGCAAAACTGCTTTTAATCTCAATAAAAAAATCAATTAAAATCACACTCACATGGATCAGATTAAAAGCAGGCACTTCAAATAGACATTTCACTTTTCAACAAGGAGATCCTTCCCTCATAGGCATTGGTAAGCACTTTGGAAGCAGGCTAAGTTAATACCATAAGCACCGTCTCTATAAATGGTAGCTGTTTGGGAGGAGTAGAGTAACGGAGCTTGGCCACTGTGTAGAATTCGATTGGACCGCTGATCTCCCCCTGGTCTGCTTACTGGCGATTCCGATTGGAGGGGGCGGCCGATGGGGAGGAGACTGTGTTCTCCTCGCCACGAGACATTGTGGGGACCGGCGCCTGCGCAGTCAATCGGCGAATTCCGGGTGTAGCAAGATGACTTGGGTGGAGTGGGTGGTCCGGTGTAAACGCGCTAGCGCAAGCGCGATGACGGAGGTGCCCAGCTGATGGAGGTCGTATCCAATCAGATTGCGGAGTGAACGAGCTTCCCCGGAAGCCCGCGCATGCGCGTGGACGAAACAAATCGTCCATCACTGTCTGGATGAGGAAAATGGTGAGGAGAGCAATCGGAAAGAGAGGTGGGTGGAGTGTGTTCTCTGGAAATGTGCGGTGATCAGCTGGGCATTTACTTTCCTGATGCAATTGGTAGTAGTGTATGAATTAGTGATGGGTGGTCCTACACACATAGGTGGGGAGGAGTTTTGGCATAGGAATTGAATAAGAACCACTCGCCGGAAGGGCTCAACAACCAATTGGAAAGCACGGGAGGGGTGGAGTTGTCTTTACTGGGATGGACTGGTCGCATGTGATTCTAAATAAAAGGGGTGTTGTGATAGCTGGATAGCCAAACCCATGAGGAAGTCTATTGGACGAAACATGTCGGGGGCGTGGCTATACGGCGACCAGTGTACACAGTAAAGGGTAGAGAGAAGGCGGAGGAAGGAGAACACACAAGTGGAAGGACTGGATATTACTATTTGGCGCTGCTTTCAAGTTTGGTTGTCTGCTGTCAGGTACCACACAGCTACCATTTATAGAGACGGTGCTTATGGTATTAACTTAGCCTGCTTCCAAAGTGCTTACCAATGCCTATGAGGGAAGGATCTCCTTGTTGAAAAGTGAAATGTCTATTTGAAGTGCCTGCTTTTAATCTGATCCATGTGAGTGTGATTTTAATTGATTTTTTTATTGAGATTAAAAGCAGTTTTGCAATTTTGCACTATGGGAAGTCTTTTTTGTCTCCCCGAGGTAATTCTGAGATATTAAATCATTACCCTCTGCTGCGAAGTCTGTTACAAGAGTTGGCTGGAGAAATATTAATCATCTTTATTTACTAAAAGCGATTTTGCTGGGCAATACTGCTGGTGAGTGTTCTAAACAAGGGGAGCACGAACACCAAGGGTGCGGTGGAGGCTTTTCGTTTTATGGACACTTTGTTGTATAACTTTCACTGGAAAAGGAGCCTTTGAACTAATTTTTTATTATTATTATAATTTTCATACTAGAAAAAAAAATTTTTTTGTTTGATTATTGAACCTTGGGATTTTTTTGGGACTTTGATCACTATTGCTCACACCGATATTAGATCACTATTAGAGGATATTATTCATCTTTTGTATTCATTTTTTGTTACATATATTTTTTTACATTTTACTATCCATATGTGATTGCTTAGTATTATTTTTGGATATCTAATCACAATTTACTTCAACGTTTTTTGTACTTTATTTATGCACATGTGTTTATAATTTTCACTTGTTTTATTTTTGAACACTTTAGTACACTGTTATTCTAGCAGTTTTTTTTTCTTTAAGCGCCACAAGGTGATTGTTGTAATTTTATTGTCAGTTTTCCTCTTTTTTTCACCTTCTGTGATATATAATCCCATGTTCTTACCTTGCTTTATTGTACAGATAGTGCCACTTGTCCGGGTGAAATGTTCCTAGACACCCATCAGCTTGTATTTCAAATACTAAAGTTGGTCCCCATGACGTGTCTTGAAGACACCATTTTAGATGTTTTTTGTTCCTGTTAGGCTTTTAAATTCCCATTTCTTCATATTTTTTGTGTGTTATTGAAAAGCCTATGTTGGGTATTGAAATTTGTGATTAGCCTCTAGGTTTTTGTGTCATATATTTAGGCGATCTCTTTCTTTTCTGATGTATGCTAAAAATACCAAAATTAAAAATTAAAAATAATAATAACAATAATAATAATTTCTGGGTATGCTTCTTTTTTTATCAGTCTACAAAATATTTGTTACAATAACGCGCAGGGAATGTTTATTATTTTATGTTGTCATGATTTTACAAAATGTAAAAAATTCTCAATAAAGTGGAAAAAAGTATCATTAGCTAAATGATTTAAGTCCACCTCACCTTTCTGACTTTTGTTGATTAACTTTACCTTTTTTAACAATAATGGGAAACTGTTATGAAATACATATTGTTTAAGAATATTCTGAGCACTTAATCAAGCTTACCCAGTTTTCCGTCGTATTTAGTTTTTCTCTTTGTGGAAAAAATAACTCTGTGTCAAGTGACTAGTGAGGTCAGACTGCTAATGCAGTATGTAACCTTGGAGTTGGCTTACCATCAATAATAGAGGAAGTAAAGAAATATCTGGGTTTCTCAGTTATACTGCTTTGATTATTGCAACACAAAACCTTGACGCCTTAGCCTGAAGCAATTATTGCATACTGAACATCATAATCAGAGCAACTGAGAATGTCAAAATGCTGTACAGCTAGTTTACATATAATTATTTTGTCGAAAAGGTACAACCCTATATTTTATATTGAGATTAATTTTGTAATGGAATACATGGGAAAAGAAAGATATATTTACATAAATTACATTCATTTTAAAACAAGGGAACAAAACAAAAGTAAAACAAAAAGAAATTGAATCTGAAGCCCCATACACACTATCAGATTTTCTGATGATTTTTCCCTTCAGATTTACCAAAACCATATAATATGAGGTCAAACCTTCGGAGTTTCAATTTGTATGCAATCAGGCAGGCCCTTGTACTACATGGTTTTGGTAAATCCGAAGGAAAAAATCAGCAGAAAATCTGATAGTGTGTATGGGGCTTAAGCGCCAAGGTTCCGCCTTGAATATTTGATTTCTACCAAATAATAGGGATGAGCCCGATGTCCGAGTCTAACATAGGTTCAACTCGAACATCGGGTGTTCACGTGTTCGCCAAACAGCGAATAGTATGTGGTGTTCGCAGCAAATTCGAAAAGCTGCCGGAAAACCGTTAAAGTCTATGGGAAACTAACATGAAAAAAAGTGTCCATTTTAAAGGCTTATATGCAAGTTATTGTCATAAAATGTGTTTGGGGACCCGGTTCCTGCCCCAGGGGACATGTATCAATGCAAAATTGTTTTTAAAAACTGACTTTTTTGGGGAGCAGTGATTTTTTTTAATGCTTAAAGTGAAACAATAAACATGAAATATCCCTTTAAATATTGTGCCTGGGGGGTGTCTATAGTATGCCTGTAAAGTGGCGCATTTTTCCTGTGTTTAGAACAATGCCACAGCAAAATTACATTTCTAAATGAAAAATTGTAATTTAAAACCCATCGCGGCGGTAATGAATTGTCGGGCCTCGGCAATATAGATACAGAACCCTGCGACAAGATAAAAAAAAATGGCATGGGTGTCCCCCCCATAATCCATACCAGACCCTTATGTGAGCACACAACCTGGCAGGCTGCAGGAAAAGAGGGGGGGAACAGGAGAGTGCCCCCCTGAAAATCGCGAACTGAAAAGTACGAAATTAAAAGAGCAAATCAACACTCGCCAAACTTCTACTAACATGAAATTAGCAGAAGGAGCCCAAAGGGGGGCGCTAAAGAGCTGAAAAAACACATAGTATGTCTAATACGTCACTACGTTCGTAATTGTTGGCCAACATGTGTGGCCGTACGTATGCAAGACAAATTTGAGACAATGCCCTTTGGACAAAATTTCACAGTTTTGTTGGCGGAAAGTCTGATCGTGTGTACGAGGCATAAGTCTTGATGGGAATTAGAAAATTGTTAGAAATTGGCCAGTACCGGATTTGCATCAGTGAAAGTACAGACAGCCTCACAAACTGCTGTTCCATCAGCTATTGTAAGTAGGCCTATTAACACTTGAAGAAAGCATGTGTTGCAGCAAAAGCTAACTGAAACCAGCTTTTTTTTTTTTTTTTTTTTTTGCTGCTGTATGTAAGGAAAGTTAATTATAAAAGTAAAAGATAATTTCACAGCCAAATACAGTATGTGTGCCAAATTATGCTGTAGCTGACACTGTCCATTAAAACCACACTGTTCCACAACACCTGGTCTAGCTTTAGGGTCATACCCCAAGCATGTTATTTAAAGGATTTATTCAGTGTTGCTCTCAAAGCCACATGGAAAAACTTTTTGCATTGAAACATGTCCCCCATGGAAGTGATCAACTTCCCATGCCTTTATTTATATATATATTTACAGTAGTTTGTCTTTTAGACCTTAAAATCTTCAGAACAAATTTTATCTCCCATAGACAATGGGATTTTCTGCTATGTTCGGGTTCACCAAAATTTCAAAAAGATTTTGACAAGCCCCAGAGTCAGTTATCCCTGAACCTTATCATTTTTGCTGCTGCTTCTTCATTGTCCAGCAGGCTGAGAAACAGAAACAAATAAGGAGCCACACCTTTGGCCGCTATTTTTTTTTCTGTAATCACAAAAATTTCACTGAGAGACATTTCGCACACAAAGTAAACTTGTAGCTATTAGCAGTAAATGTAGACTTCTCTGCAGTACAAAAAATTGACCAATAGGTGGCAATATAATACCTCACTAATAACAGAAATAAGGCTTGTTCATGTAGTGCAGTGATGGCGAACCTTGGCACTCCAGATGTTTTGGAACTACATTTCCCATGATGCTCCACTACAATGCAGAGTGCATGAGCATCATGGGAAATGTAGTTTCAAAACATCTGGGGTGCCAAGGTTCGCCATCACTGATGTAGTGTGTAGTATGTTTGAAAGTTATTTTGGTTCAAATGGTTTTCAATGATCTTCCTCTTTGACTGGATCAAACATTAGAATTTTATAATCTCAGTTTATTAACAATAGTCTATAGTCATGTTTAGAAAGAATTTAAAAAGTTTTTAAAAATGCAGAACAATATTTTAAGCCCTCTATACTGCACTCTAAGCTGAATTAAAGTTTTTTTTTTCAGTGCACTGCCTCTAACTATAAATAAAAGGAAAATCTCGGCCCATTTCAGAAGATCTTACACGGCCATGGCTCGCCTTGCTGACATTCAGCGGTGTCACAATCTGCCGGTCAGACTTCTTATTTGCGATTGCCCGAAGCGATGGAACTCAACCTTCTATATGCTTGATAGGCTGCTCCAGCAGAAACGTGCAGTTAACGTCTACCTGTACGAACTCTGCGGCAGAACAGGTTCTGGGGAGCTGGGGTTTTTTTTCACCACGCCAGTGGCTGCTCATGCGCGACGCATGCAGACTTCTGCTGCCATTTGATGAGATCACCAAACTGGTCAGTCGCAGCCATGACGCCATCAGTGACATGGTACCTTATGCCTTCTTTATGGAGTGTGCATTGCGTCGTGTCATTGATCAATCCTTGGAGGAGCAGGAGCGGGAAGATGAGGAAGTCGCAATGCTGGATGAATTCCCAGGGGGGGCTACTCTATCTGAGACAAGTCAACAACAGGAGTCTGAAGAGGAGTCAGAGGAGGATGGTGCCGGGGCGGATGAGGAGGAGCAAGAAGAGCATGCTTTAAACCTTTCTGGGATCCCTGTTGTTGTGTGTGGATGGGGAGAGGAGAACGAGGAGGACGACATTATCCTGGATGATGAGCAGGAGCCAGGCCACCACACTGCTTCCAGTTTAGTGCAAATGGGGGCCTTCATCCTCCAGTGTTTTAACAGGGACCCCCGTATAAAAAGCATAGGGGTCAAGGACCAGTACTGGGTGGCAACGTACTTAGACCCCCGGTACAAACACAAAATGGCGGAAATGTTACCACCGTCACAGAGGGCAAGCAGAATGGAGCACTTCCAGGCCTTGCTTGGAGAAATGCTGCATTCTGCTTTTGCGTGCGCTGGCAGAGGAGGAATTCCCACTCCCAGAGAAAGAGTTGCGGGTACCAATCCAACAGCGCTTACAAGAAGAGGGCAGTTGGAAGATGTGTTGGTGACTTCTGATATGAGGTTATTCTTTCAGCCGACCCATCGTCAGGTCTCATCCGGATCCAGCATCAGGGAACGCCTAAACCGACAGGTGTCCGACTACATCGGGTTAACGGCCGATGTGGACGCTCTGAGGAGTGATGAACCCCTGGACTACTGGGTGGGCAGGCTTGACCTCTGGCCAGAGCTTGGCCAATTTACAATGGAACTGTTTGGCTTGCCCCTTGTCCAGTGTCCTGTCTGAAAGGACATTCAGTGCAGCAGGGGGGATCGTGACCAGCGAGTTGCTGGTATCAGTGCTGCTGTCAGTGCTCTCTATCTCGGTGCTGGTGTCAATGTTCTCTCTCTATCTCGGTGCTGGTGTCAGTGCTCTCTATCACAGTGCTGGTGTCAGTGCTCTCTATCTCGGTGCTGGTGTCAGTGCTCTCTATCACGGTGCTGGTGTCAGTGCTCTCTATCACGGTGCTGGTGATCATCTCCTGCACCCTCTTCATAGCCTACCCTGACCTTTCCTCTCCTCCATTGCCTTCATGCGCTCTTGCGTCCTGAATTGTCAAAATTTCACAGATAAAAAAAGAATGCTTGTCGTTGTCGATCCCAGATTCACTTCATACTTTTATTATGTCAGTGGCCATGTGGTGGGACTATGTGTGCACAGCTAGTAAGTATTTTGTGGCTGAAAATATGACCTGTAGGTTTTTAAAGTTCGCCTGCCATTGAAGTCAATGGGGCCTGCCACAAACTTTGCGGTTCGCAAACTTTTGGCCGCGTTCGCGAAACATTCCGTTGAAAGTTCGTCCATCTCTACCCATCACCATACACTCCATACTCTTCTGCACATACTACCCACTACCATACACTCCGTACTGCTCTTCTACACATAATACCCACCGCCGTACACTCCACACTCCTCTCCTGCACATACTACCCACCGCTGTACACTCCACGCTCCTCTCCTACACATAATAGCCACCACCATACACTCCATACTCTTCTTCTGCACATAATACCCACCACCATACACTCCATAATCCTCTTCTGCACATAATACCCATCACCATACATGCCATACTCCTCTTCTGCACATAATACCTATCACCATACTCCTCTCCTGCACATACTACCCCTCATCATACACTCCACAACGCTCTCCTGCACTTACTACCCCCCATACACTCCAGATTCCCTATTTAACATTGCTACATTCTGCACTATGTAAGTCATCTCAGACTCTTAAGCCGTGCCCACATTTTGCAGCTGCAGTTTAGCTAAAAAAACATTGTTTTTCTCTACAGCTTTAGTTACGTTGTGCAGGCTGCTGTTTTTTTGTAGATATCTTCACTGCAGGGCTGACCTGTCCTCTTCCTGCTGCTGAATGTCTGGTACTGTGGAGATTCGCACTTCAGGTCTCTGGCCACAGCTGCACTAAAGATGATTGTGACACACTACCTCCTGACATCCCCTCCTCTAAAAAAGTTATTTCACTGATTACACTGCCTATGTGAATGAGGGAGAGTCTGATCAGTCATAGGATTCTCTTCACCATCTTCAACTTCAATGTAACCACCACCACCCTCTCCTCCTGACATGGTTCCTTCCATGTCATCACTGGGTTCTGGAATGATGTAGACATCAGTGGATGGGACCACAGAATGCAGTGGGGAGGATTGGAGTGACGTTTTTTGCTTTAACGTAACTTTGCTGCTAAAATAAATATAAAAAGTTCCTATAAATGAGGAAGCACATCATATACTTACCTGTCCTGGAAAACCCATTAGTTAAATTTTCACCCCTTGCCCACTCTGTGGTTCCATCCACTGGTATCTACGTCATCAGTGGAGAAGGAGGTGAAGATTTCAGGAACGGGCTCCAGGACAAGTAAGCATAAGGTGTCCTTCCTCATTTACAGGAACTTTCCTTTTTATTTCTGCAACAAAGACACTTTAAAGAGGAACTTTACTCAAATACCACACACGCACACACATACACTTATACACGACCTCTTATCTGTATAGCGAGTTGTGTACAAAAAAGCATTATCACATGCCTGGCGATCCAGTGATGTTTCCTAGAGATCCACTACTTTGCTGCGATACACCCAGTCCCACACCACTGTCTTCTGACACCAACCTTACCTAAAGCCTTGCCCCTTAATTTGTCATCCTTACCAGAGCACCATTTCATTTGCTCTGTGGCCACTCTTACCATAGGTCCAAGTCCTTCTGGTCACACTCACCCAGAATGACCATTGCACTTCTAGCCATCCCTTTCTGTCACCCCTTAACACCAGCTCCAGTTGGCCAAACATACCCACAAGACCCAAATTGTATTCGGCCCTCCCTGGGCAAGCCCCAGTTGGCTTCATTGACCCACATTGCCATCCCTTCCATGCCCCCCCTGAACCACAGCACATAACACCACTTGTACTTAACCCGACCCCTCCGAGGCCATCACACACTATCTACCCTTAACCATTGGACCGACTCCAGTTGGCCAATCATACCCACAGCACCCCTTGTATCTGACCATCCTCACCGCTTCCCTGATCCTCGACCCTGTTGACCACCCATTACCCACAACACCACCCCAACAAGGCTCTGTGGCCACCCTCAACCAGAACGCGACTTGCGCTTGACCCTGCAGTAACCCAGCTAAGCCACAGGTCACCCTTACCTACTTGACCCACTTCCTTGGCCTTATACTCACAGGACCACCCCTTGTGTCCACCCTAACTACAGAACCAGCTCCAGCTGGCCACCCATTCCCACGCACCACAGAGTGGCAGCTGTCTCTTCGAGGTTGTGCAGCAGGACTGTGATAGTATGCATGCCTCATGCCATGCACTATCGTGGCTCCCCTGTGTCAGCCAGCAGAAACTGAACTGCGGGGGGGGGGGGGGGGCACTGACAACGGATGGGCCATTAAAGCCATTAAAGCCTATGGGTGATGTCACTGCTCCAGGCTTTACAAGCCATTGTCAGGACACTTTCACCTCAATCCTGCACCTGCTGCTGGCAAACATGGCATTTTTTGACTGGGCTGGTGAAGGCTGAGAATAGGTAGGTATCTTTATTACACAGGTTAGTCAGCATAGGTGTTTGGAGGGGGGAGGAAGCAGTTTTAAGGCTAGTTAAGTGTACGCTGGAATTCTACATGAAGTTCTGTTTTAAAGCGGTAGTAAATGCTGTTTGCTCACTTGTACCTACAGGTAAGCTTATAATAAAGCTTACCTGTAGGTAAAAGGAATATCTTCTAAATATTTAGGAGATATTTGCTACTTCTGCAGCTGGTGAGGTCACAGCGCATACGCAATGCCCTCTGAAGGGACAGCATGCAATCCATTCAAAGTACTGTACTGCGGCTATGGCTTGCACAGGAGTGACGCCATCATGGCTCAGCCACCCATGAACTCGGAAGGAAGACTGGGGTAAAGATGGAAGCCCTGTCAGTGCACTCCTGGAGGGCTTCTTTTTAAAGCAGATATTCAACCTGTTTGTTAAGTTCCCCCCCTCTCTACACCTCGTCTGTGTGAATAGGAAAGTGTTTTGTTTTCTATTATTTACCTTTTTTCCTTTACAAAAGTGCTGGCCTTTGCCCAGGAGAATGATGTGCACAGTGCCCGCTGGGCCTCTTGGGATATGCACATCACATATTCCAGGAGGCCTTTAGTCTTTCATTCAGCAAGTAAGAGAGGTGGACCTATAGGTGCATCACCACAAGACCCCACTGGCTAAACCCAGAAGAGCCAGCGGGGCTCTCGATGACATCACGAGTTACATAGCGCCGTAGGAACAAGCAGTGTCTGTTGACAGGAGGTTGTTACAGGAAATTCTGGATCCTGTGGCTGGGTGAGAATCTGTACCTAAAACACCATTAGGTAAGTGGGGGTATAGAAAAAAAAGGAAGCGGGATAAGCTAAAGTTCCCCATTAAAGAGGAGCTTCAGTCGTTTTTTCTGAAAATAAAAAGTCAGCAGTTACAAAAACTATAGACGCTGTTTTTTAATAAACAGACACTCGCCTGTCCCAGGATCTAGGACTGTGCTCACATATAATGCCGTCTGCACGTCGGCCCTATGTAGTGTGTTGCTGGCATTATAGAGATAGTGTGTGTCATTTCATTTACTTTGAGCAGACAGTTTATTCCGTTAGGTAGATCTCACTGCAGACTGTTCCTGCTGTACTATTTCTAATCTACTTCAGGCAGGCATTTGATCCAGTTAGCTGCAGTATATTTAGTACTGTATCCTGTGCAGCTAGCTCTCGCTGCAGAACGTTCATGCTGTACTGTTTCTAATCTACTTCAGCCAGGCAGTTGATCCAGTTTAGCTAGATTTCACTGCAGACCGCTCCTGTTGTTCTGTTCCTAATATACTACATGCAGGCATTTCATTCAGTTAGCTGCAGTATATTCAATACTGTATCCTGTGCAGCTAGATCTCGCTGCACACCGTTCTTGTTGTTCTGTTCCTAATATATTCTACAGGCAAGCAGTTCATTCAGTTAGCTGCAGTATATTCAGTATACTGTATCCAGTTTAGCTAGAGCTCGCTGCAGACCGTTCCTGTTGTTCTGTTCCTAATATACTACAGGCAGGCAGTTCATTCAGTTAGCTGCAGTATATTCAGTACTGTATCCCGTGCAGCTAGATCTCGCTGCAGACCGTTCTTGTTGTTCTGTTCCTAATATTCTACAAGCAGGTAGTTCATTCAGTTAGCTGCAGTATATTCAATATACTGTATCCAGTTTAGCTAGATCTTACTGCAGACCATTCCTGTTCTGTTCCTAATATACTACAGGCAGGCAGTTCATTCAGTTAGCTGTAGTATATTCAGTACTGTGTCCTGTGCAGTTAGATCTCACTGCAGACCATTCCTGTTATTCTGTCCCTAATATACTACAGGCATGCAGTTCATTCAGTTAGCTGAAGTATATTCAGTACTGTATCCTGTGCAACTAGATCTCGCTGCAGACCGTTCCTGTTGTTCTGTTCCCAATATACTGCAGGCAGGCAGTTCATTCAGTTAGCCGCAGTATATTCAGTATACTGTATCCAGTTTAGCTAGATCTCGCTACAGACCGTTCCTGTTGTTCTCTTCCTAATATACTACAGGCAGGCAGTTGATTAAGTTAGCTGCTGTATATTCAGTATACTGTATCCTGTGCAGCTAGATCTCACTGCAAACCGTTCCTGTTGTTCTGTTCCTAATATACTACAGGCAGACAGTTGATTCAGTTAGCTGCAGTATATTTAGTACTATATCCTGTGCCGCTAGATCTCACTGCAGACCATTCCTGTTGTTCTGTTCCTAATATACTACAGGCAGATGATTCAGTTTGCTGCAGTATATTATTTTATTTATATATATATATATATATATATATATATATATATATATATATATATATATATATATATATATTGTGGCAGCAGGCAGGTGAAGTCACCTGGTTGTATCCAGGATGGTAAATATGTGTGTCCTAGATTCAGGCTTTATGCAGACTTTTACAATTAGAGGGGAAGAGTTAATGAGCCCAGCTGAAGCAAGTGGGCTCATTAAGGCCTCTACAAAAACCCCAGCATGCATAGGGAGATGCTCCATCCTGGAACCAGTTTTGTGTTGTATAGACTGGGGAGTGTGTCACCTGTACTGTGCGGTGAGTTAACGCCTGTGTGGCAAAACCTTTACAACAAAGGCAGGGACTGGTACAGCACAAGGCTGTACCCAGTTGTTAGACAGGGAGTCTATGTGTGTAGTTAGAGGTCAAGCTGACCAGGATTTATTTTCTTGTTTTATTTTGTTTGGCTGTTATATGTATCACTGCATGGAGCATAAATAAACCGGATCTTTTGTTTTTTGAACCTACACCGCTGTCTGCTGTGCCTGACTTTGTGTTGTGAACCCATCCAGGGGGTCACACACACCCGCTGCCGAGCTAACCCCTCACAGTTGGTGGAGAATGCGGGCAGTTTTTTTTTTATTTTTTTTAAGGCCAGCATGGAGGAGATACTGAGACAGCTGGCTCTAGCAAATGCAAACCAGCAGCAAGCAAATGCAAATCAGCAGCAAACAAATGCGGGTTTACAAAAGAGCCTTGCAGCTCAACAACAGAGCCTTGCAGCCCAGCAGCAGACAAATGCAACTTTGCAGCAGAGTTTGGAAAATCAGCAGAAGGCTCACCAGCAGAGTTTGGAAGCTCAGCAACAAGCCCAGCAGCGATCTGAAGCCCGCTTCATAGACCTGTTGCAGAAGCAAGAGCAGAATTTTCAACAGAAAATAGAGACATTAATACAGCAACGTCCGCAGACCAATGAAGCAAGTGGTTACAATAATACCGCATCCTTTGGTGTGAGCCGTTTACTGACAAAAATGACTGGAGAGGATGATCCGGAGGTGTTTTTGACCACATTTGAAAGGACTGCTGAAAGGGAAAAGTGGCCTAAGGAGCAATGGGCTGGACTGGTGGCCCCTCTGTTAACTGGGGAATCGCAGAAAGCTTATTATGACCTAGAGCCTGACCAAGCAAAAGACTATGTGGTGCTAAAAACAGAAATATTGGCACGGCTGGGTGTCACCCTGGCCGTCCGGGCTCAGCGTGTGCATAATTGGACTTTTCAGGTTGAAAAACCCCCCAGGTCTCAAATGTATGATCTCATTCACCTGAGCAGGAAGTGGCTGCAGCCAGAGACTTTGACTGCACCAAACATTGTGGAACGTGTGGTTATGGATCGTTTCCTGAGAGCTCTTCCTACTGCCATCCAAAAATGGGTAAGCCATGGAGACCCAGAAAATGCAGATAAACTTGTGGATCTGGCTGAGAGGTACTTGGCTACAGAGAACCTGACCACCTCTTCCAGGGACTCACGGACTTTCCCCCCTAAGACCAGATCATTCCCAGTGGCGGGTAAGATGACTCCAAGGGGTGAGGGTGGAGATAGTGAGAGGGTGGGAGTTCTACCTAAGGTCTGGCGGGAGCAGCCCAGGAAGCCCATGCTGCAAGAGGCAGCGAAAAAGATTATTTTCTACCGCTGCCGGCAAGAGGGACATATTGCAGCCAATTGCCCAGTTGTGGATGAGCCTATGCAATGTGACTTTATAAGGGAGAGACGTCAGTCGCTGTTTGCGACAGTTGCATGCACTGCCATTCGGGGACCTGAGAAACATTTATGTAAAATGTGTATTAATGGTAGACATGTTGATGTGTTGCTAGATTCAGGTAGCCTGGTAACATTGATAAAAGCTGAATTAGTTACTACAGAGGTCTCTGGGAAGAACAGGGTGGCTGTTATTTGTGTGCATGGGGACACCCGAGAGTATCCTGTAACTTCAGTGTTTTTTGAGACCCCCAAAGGTAACCTCTCTCATCAGGTGGGGTTAGTGGCTCACTTACCACATGATGCTATTGTGGGAAGGGATTTTCCAAAATTCTGGGAACTCTGGGATTGTCCTGAGGCCCCCATTGGTGCCCCTATAAACCAGGAAGATGACCAGAATTCCTCTGGGAGTGGTGAGGACTCTCCTGAAATTCCCTTGTCGGTATTGGCGGGGGAAACTCGAGAAACTGGGGAGGAGCCAACATCCTCAGATGAAAACATGCCGTCTGTGGAGTTTTCGGATCTTGAGGTTCACAGGGAAAATTTTGCCACAGAACAGTTAAAAGACCCCACCCTAATAAAGGCACGGGAAAATGTGGTGAAAATAGATGGCGAGTTAGTGAACCCAGATAAGACTTGCCCTTATCCTTACTTCACTATGGAAAGGGACCTGCTGTATCGAGTGGCTCAAAGGGCAGAAGAACCCATTGAGCAACTTGTAGTGCCCAAACCTTACAGGAAGTTGGTGTTAGAATTGGCTCATGGACACATTCTGGGAGGTCATCTGGGGACAGAGAAAACCAGAGAGAGGGTACTGCAGAGATTCTATTGGCCTGGGGTCATGAAGGAAATAGAAAAGTATTGTTCCTCCTGCCCTGTGTGTCAGAAGTCGGCACCTATGCCACATTTCCGTAACCCACTGGTACCTCTTCCTATCATTGAGGTCCCCTTTGAGAGGATCGCAATGGATTTGGTAGGTCCGATAATGAAGTCTGCTAGGGGGCATCAGTACATTTTGGTTATTTTGGACTATGCCACCCGTTATCCGGAAGCAATTCCTCTCCGAAATACCTCGGCCAAAACCATAGCCAAAGAGCTATCTCTTGTTTTTAGCCGCGTGGGTATTTGTAAGGAACTGCTTACGGACCAAGGTACACCCTTTATGTCCCGGGTTATGAAAGAATTATGCAAGTTGTACAAAGTGAAGCAATTGCGTACATCTGTGTATCACCCCCAAATAGATGGGTTGGTTGAAAGATTCAACAAAACCCTAAAACAAATGTTAAAGAAGGTGGTGGATAGAGATGGAAAGAATTGGGATTGTCTAATACCCCATCTGATGTTTGCCATTAGGGAGGTACCCCAATCCTCTACGGGTTTCTCACCCTTCGAGTTGCTCTATGGGAGACACCCAAGAGGGCTGCTGGATATCGCCAAGGAAACTTGGGAAAATGAGAGTTCTCCTCACAGGAGTGTGATTGAGCATGTCGCCCTGATGCAAGATAGAATTGCACAGGTAATGCCAATTGTAAAGGAACATTTAACCCAAGCGCAGTTAGCACAGCAGAGAGTGTACAACCGTGGGGCCAAGACCCGTACTTTTTCCCCGGGGGATAGGGTCTTGGTGCTAGTCCCTACGGTTGAAAGCAAATTTCTGGCCAAATGGCAAGGTCCATATGAAGTAATTGAAAAAATGAGTGAGGTGAACTACAGGGTTAGACAGCCAGGAAGGCGAAAGCCGGAGCAGATCTATCACGTCAATCTGCTGAAAGCCTGGAGGGATAGGGAATCCCTAGTCGCAGAGACTTTGTCACAAGTACAGCCTGATTGCTTAGTTCCTGAGGTTGGAATAGCAGACACCTTATCGAAATCCCAACTACAGGAGGTTAAAGAGTTTGTACTTCGTAACAAAGAGATTTTCTCTGAGCTTCCGGGACAAACATCTGGCGTAGAGCATGACATTATCACCCCGCCAGGAGAAAGGGTAAAACTAAAACCTTATAGAATACCAGAGGCCCGACGGGAGGCAATACGTGGGGAGGTTCAAAGGATGCTGGAATTGGGTGTGATAGAGGAGTCCCAGTTCCTATCGTACTAGTGCCCAAACCTGATGGGAGCTGGCGGTTTTGTAACGATTTTAGACAATTAAATAAAGTTACAAAATTTGACACCTACCCCATGCCACGTATAGATGAGTTGATTGACCGGCTGGGAACAGCCCGATATATGACAACTCTTGATCTCACCAAAGGGTATTGGCAAATTCCCCTGGCCGAGTCGGCCAAGGAGAAAACTGCGTTTTTAACCCCAGATGGGGCATTCCAATATAAGAGAATGCCGTTTGGGTTACAGAATGCACCGGCAACATTCCAGCGGAAAATGGATAAGATTCTGAGGCCCCATCAGAAATATGCTGCAGCTTACCTGGATGATGTGATTATCCATAGCACAGACTGGGTCTCACATTTGCCAAAAGTACAAGCAGTCCTAGACTCTATCCGGGAAGCTGGGTTTACGGCCAATCCAAAGAAGTGTACCATTGGACAGGAGGAGGCCAAATATCTTGGGTACACTATTGGGAGGGGGGTGATAAAACCCCAAGTCAATAAAGTCGAGGCCATACAGAGTTGGCCACGTCCCAACAGCAAGAAACAGGTACGAGCCTTTCTGGGAATCGCTGGCTATTATCGACGATTCATTCCCCATTTTGCTTCTCAGGCTGTGCCCCTCACCAACCTGACAAAAGGGAAAGAGTCGGTTATGGTTAAATGGTCCCCAGAGGCTGAGGAAGCATTTCAGTCCTTAAAAACAGCCTTATGTAGCCAGCCAGTGTTGTACTCACCAGACTTCTCTAAGGACTTTGTGGTACAAACTGATGCATCAGACGTTTAGGAGGGTTAGGAGCAGTGTTATCCCAGGTCTGGAACGGGGAAGAGCACCCAGTCATTTACCTCAGCAGGAAGTTAAAGTCCCATGAGGTAAATTACTCCACAATTGAGAAGGAATGTTTAGCAGTGAAGTGGGCTCTAGATTCCCTTCGGTACTATCTGCTAGGTAGGCACTTTGACCTGGTGACTGATCACGCTCCTTTAAAGTGGATGGCTCAGAACAAGGAGACCAATAGAAGAGTAAATAGGTGGTTCCTAGCCCTACAGGAATTTAATTTTACAGTTAAGCATCGCCCTGGTGTTAAAATGGGGAATGTGGATGCTTTGTCTCGGATACATGCGTGTCTGACTGCTGGTGTTACAACCCCAAGGTTGAAACAAGAGGGGGGGGGTATGTGGCAGCAGGCAGGTGAAGTCACCTGGTTGTATCCAGGATGGTAAATATGTGTGTCCTAGATTCAGGCTTTATGCAGACTTTTACAATTAGAGGGGAAGAGTTAATGAGCCCAGCTGAAGCAAGTGGGCTCATTAAGGCCTCTACAAAAAACCCCAGCATGCATAGGGAGATGATCCATCCTGGAACCAGTTTTGTGTTGTATAGACTGGGGAGTGTGTCACCTGTACTGTGCGGTGAGTTAACGCCTGTGTGGCAAAACCTTTACAACAAAGGCAGGGACTGGTACAGCACAAGGCTGTACCCAGTTGTTAGACAGGGAGTCTATGTGTGTAGTTAGAGGTCAGGCTGACCAGGATTTATTTTCTTGTTTTATTTTGTTTGGCTGTTATATGTATCACTGCATGGAGCATAAATAAACCGGATCTTTTGTTTTTTGAACCTACACCGCTGTCTGCTGTGCCTGACTTTGTATTGTGAACCCATCCAGGGGGTCACACACACCCGCTGCCGAGCTAACCCCTCACAATATATATATATTTATATATATATATACACACATATATACATACATACACACATCCCAACTTTGTGCAGCTACATCACTTCAGGCCATTCCTGGTGTACCTATTCAAAATTCAAATACATTATAAATAAATCAAATACAGCATGTCTACCCAACAAGGGCAGAATCTCACAGGCCACTAAAAGAGGGCAAGAAGGCTCTGTGTCTACAGCCAACATTGCTGGTCGTCGACACACTGCATCCTCAGCACGTGGGCATGGGGCACGCTTGTCCTTTTTTTTGGCAGCTGGCTGCGTTGACCCACAACATGCATAAGAGTTGGTAGAGTGGGTGACCGAGCCGTCCTCATCCTCCTCATCCCCTGTCCCCCAGACTCAAAGTACTTTGGCTGCCAAAGCAGTCTCTTCCATCGGCTCAATGTCATCAATCACTCCTTCCCTAGCCCCACCTTCATGCCCTGAGGAGTCCCCCTCGACCACAGTGTTGGGTACATGCTGCAGGAGGATGCTCAGCGTTTTGAAGGCTCCAAAGATGGTACCCAGATTGAGGAAGGCGCTTACGTGAGCCCAGAGAGAGGGGGTGCCCAAGAAGGACAAAAAACTGGCAGTCATGTTCCCCCACCTGCAGCATACTGCCAGGTTTGCTCCAGTGGCGAGGAGGGAGGGGATGATGAGGTCACTGACACCACGTGGGTGCCTGATAGAAGAGAGGAGGAGGAGGAGGCACATCTCCAATGAGGCATGATGCCCTCCAGGGGCCAGTTTAAGGGCAGCTAACCGACTGCATCACACCGCAGAGTTCCGCATGTGCAGGGCGCTACTGACTCTATGCGTTTTTCCAAAAGTTCTTTGGTGTTGGCCTTTTTTGAGACGTATGCAGCAGATCACACCATTGCTATTTGCAACATATGTCTGAAGCGTATCAAGTGTGGCCAAAACAACAGCCACACCACTTGACCAGACATATGTTCAACTCCCATGCAGTCCGTTTGGCAAGCATACTTAAAAGACCCACACCAAAGAACAAGGCGGACCTCTTCTTGCTCCTCATCAGCTGGGATCTCCAAACCCACTATACCTTCAGTTCTCTCAGAAACCTGCACTGAGAGGAATGAAGGTGTAGAATTAGGTGTGCCAAGTACTTGCGGGCATTCTGCTATCGCTACACCTACGTCCAATTGTAGCAGGCAAATTTCCCTACTCCAATTGCCAACCCGGCAAAAGAAATTTGGTTCCAGCCATCCACATGCGCAGTGGCTGAATGCTATCTTGGCTAAATTGCTAGCACTCCAACTTCTGCCTTTTCAGTTGGTAGACTCTGCCCCCTTTCGTGATTTTGTGGAATGTGCGTTACCTCAGTAGCAGGTTCCCAAACGCCACTTTTTTTCACGGAAATCGTTTCCGGCTCTCTACCGACATGTGGATGGCAATGTCTTTGCCTCGCTGGACAGGGCAGTCAGCGGTAAGGTGCATTTTACCGCTGGCTCATGGTCCAGCAGGCATGGACAGGGACGTTACCTATCTTTCACGGTGCACTGGGTGACCCTGCTGGCAGCTGTGAAGGATGCAGGACAGGGTGCAGTATTCAGGGGAGGGCTGGCAGCCTTAGGCCTGGGGGGCAAGTCCAGTCAAGAGGCCCATTGAACCACCGAATCAGCTCACCATCCATGCCCACCTGGTTTTAAACTACGGCTCTCCAGCTGTTGCAGAACTACGCACCCATGAGGCATTGTAAAACTCTGACATTCAAAGACTTGACTAGGCATGATGGGAATTGTAGTTCCTGAACTGTATGGCCAAAGTTTGGAGACCCCTGAAACCACAAAATTCCCACAAACACTTAACAATAAAGCTGTACAGTACGGGCTGGTTCAAACTGCTGTGATGTCAGACATCGCATGTGATTCACATCGCACTGCTGTGCAGATCACATGCGATGTCTGTGTGATGTGAATTCAGCCATACAGATTGTATGGCTGAATTTGCATCGCATTGAGACCAAACACGTAGAGAACCTTTTTTGGGCCGCACCAGAATTGGATTGCATGGGTGAATTGACAGTTTGCACTGCGATACGCAAACGGATTTAGGCGTGTCATTAACTTTATATTGACACTACCAGCAGTTCACATAGGGCAGTATGAACTATCTGCGAGTCAGGTGCGATGCGGGAAGCCACAGTAGATTTGCAGGGTTCCCACATCGCACCAATGAGCACCGAGCCTATAGGTGGAAATTATTCTGCAACAACATGCCTACTTCCCAGATACATCACTGGTATACAAGTCTAGCTTCAAAACATACAACAGCATGCACAGCTCTCAAAACACACAGATCAGTGCCCATCAATGCAGCTTCACGGTCACCAATATAGACAGTAGTGATGGACGAACTTCCGACGGGACGTTTCGCGAAAGCGAAATGCGAACGGACCCAAACGTTCGCGAAACCGAACGTTCGCCGCGGGCCCCATTGACTTCAATGGGAGGCGAACTTTGCAAACCTTCATGTCGAATTTGCGGCCACGTGGTAATTATTAGGGGGTAAAACGTAGTCCCACCATCTGGACAATGACATAATACATGTATGAGGTGAATTTGGGATCGATAACTACAAGCATTTTTATTTTATTTGGGAAATTGTTCTAACAATTCAGGACTATGGAGCTAATGAAGGCAATGGAGGAGAGGGAAGGTCAGGGACCAGGGTAGGCAAAGAAGAGGGTGCAGGAGATGATCACCAGCAGCGTGACATACCGGAATGACACATGCACCGTGATAGAGGCATCTGACAGCAGCACCGTAATACAGAGCACTGACAGCAGCACCGTGACATACAGCGCTGACAGCAGCACCGTGACATACAGCGCTGACAGCAGCACCGTGACATACAGCGCTGACAGCAGCACCGTGACATACAGCGCTGACAGCAGCACCGTGACATACAGCGCTGACAGCAGCACCGTGACATACAGCGCTGACAGCAGCACCGTGACATACAGCGCTGACAGCAGCACCGTGACATACAGCACTGACAGCAGCACCGTAAGCAGCCCCAGGAGGAAGTCAGCACAGCACAGGGATGGTGTGATCCCCTCATAATAAGAACCCCCAGGAGGAAGTCAGCACAGCACAGGGATAGTGTGATCCCTTCATAATAAGAACCCCCAGGAGGAAGTCAGCACAGCACAGGGATATCATAAGCAGCCCCAGTAGAAATATGACACCGCTCAACCTCTTCAAAGAGGAGGGTAGGGGCATATAGTACGGTGTGCTTTTTTGGGTCAAGGAAGTGAGCAGACTGTACGTCAGTCCCTATACCGCTGAAGGACTGCTGCAGTATAGGGCAGCGGTCAGCAGTGGTGCACGTCAACCCTATCTATTGTGGACCTATAGCGGTCCTTACAGAACAGCAGACTGTACCGCACTCAAGCCTATGTACCGTAGCACCCTATACCAAGTTACCAGTCCTTATAAGAACTTTTGTGGACCAAGCAGGTTGTGTATTAGTGTTTAGCAGACTGTACGTCAGTCCCTATACCGCTGAAGGACTGCTGCAGTATAGGGCAGCGGTCAGCAGTGGTGCACGTCAACCCTATCTATTGTGGACCGATAGCGGTCCTTACAGAACAGCAGACTGTACCGCACTCAAGCCTATGTACCGTAGCACCCTATACCAAGTTACCAGTCCTTATAAGAACTTTTGTGGACCAAGCAGGTTGTGTATTAGTGTTTAGCAGACTGTACGTCAGTCCCTATACCGCTGAAGGACTGCTGCAGTATAGGGCAGCGGTCAGCAGTGGTGCACGTCAACCCTATCTATTGTGGACCGATAGCGGTCCTTACAGAACAGCAGACTGTACCGCACTCAAGCCTATGTACCGTAGCACCCTATACCAAGTTACCAGTCCTTATAAGAACTTTTGTGGACCAAGCAGGTTGTGTATTAGTGTTTAGCAGACTGTACGTCAGTCCCTATACCGCTGAAGGACTGCTGCAGTATAGGGCAGCGGTCAGCAGTGGTGCACGTCAACCCTATCTATTGTGGACCTATAGCGGTCCTTACAGAACAGCAGACTGTACCGCACTCAAGCCTATGTACCGTAGCACCCTATACCAAGTTACCAGTCCTTATAAGAACTTTTGTGGACCAAGCAGGTTGTGTATTAGTGTTTAGCAGACTGTACGTCAGTCCCTATACCGCTGAAGGACTGCTGCAGTATAGGGCAGCGGTCAGCAGTGGTGCACGTCAACCCTATCTATTGTGGACCGATAGCGGTCCTTACAGAACAGCAGACTGTACCGCACTCAAGCCTATGTACCGTAGCACCCTATACCAAGTTACCAGTCCTTATAAGAACTTTTGTGGACCAAGCAGGTTGTGTATTAGTGTTTAGCAGACTGTACGTCAGTCCCTATACCGCTGAAGGACTGCTGCAGTATAGGGCAGCGGTCAGCAGTGGTGCACGTCAACCCTATCTATTGTGGACCGATAGCGGTCCTTACAGAACAGCAGACTGTACCGCACTCAAGCCTATGTACCGTAGCACCCTATACCAAGTTACCAGTCCTTATAAGAACTTTTGTGGACCAAGCAGGTTGTGTATTAGTGTTTAGCAGACTGTACGTCAGTCCCTATACCGCTGAAGGACTGCTGCAGTATAGGGCAGCGGTCAGCAGTGGTGCACGTCAACCCTATCTATTGTGGACCGATAGCGGTCCTTACAGAACAGCAGACTGTACCGCACTCAAGCCTATGTACCGTAGCACCCTATACCAAGTTACCAGTCCTTATAAGAACTTTTGTGGACCAAGCAGGTTGTGTATTAGTGTTTAGCAGACTGTACGTCAGTCCCTATACCGCTGAAGGACTGCTGCAGTATAGGGCAGCGGTCAGCAGTGGTGCACGTCAACCCTATCTATTGTGGACCGATAGCGGTCCTTACAGAACAGCAGACTGTACCGCACTCAAGCCTATGTACCGTAGCACCCTATACCAAGTTACCAGTCCTTATAAGAACTTTTGTGGAACAAGCAGGTTGTGTGTTAGTGATTAGCAGACTGTACGTCAGTCCCTATACCGCTGAAGGACTGCTGCAGTATAGGGCAGCGGTCAGCAGTGGTGCACGTCAACCCTATCTATTGTGGACCGATAGCGGTCCTTACAGAACAGCAGACTGTACCGCACTCAAGCCTATGTACCGTAGCACCCTATACCAAGTTACCAGTCCTTATAAGAACTTTTGTGGAACAAGTGAGTTGTGAATGTTTAGCAGACTGCAGCAGAAGGGCAGCAGTCAAGTATAATATCCTTTCTATATTTGGAAGAAAGAATATTATACATGTACAAGCCTATTACTGTACCACTGATACCAGTCCTGAAAAGAACCTTTGTGGAACTAATAATAACAGCAAGTCTTTAAAATTACCCTCACTGCCTGACAACACTGCTTCCTTCCTGTCCCTATACAAATTGGCAAAAAAAGAGAACGATTAGTGGTTACTGGAACAGCTCTTTTGTGGACCTTGATAGTAACAGCTAATGATGATGATGATGATGATGATGATGAAAGACTAATCTGGCTGTCCCTGTAGCATACACCG
The DNA here is from genome assembly GCF_037356315.1 of Lithobates pipiens. NCBI lineage: Eukaryota > Metazoa > Chordata > Amphibia > Anura > Ranidae > Lithobates > Lithobates pipiens. Next base: position 17,448,067 of record NW_027507790.1, read on the forward strand.
TCCTTTCCCTTTCTCTAAACTAACAAAAGACACTCAGGCTGCTGCAAGAATCAGCAGCACAGCAAACCTATCAACACCTAACACCTATACCAGTCCTGAAAAGAACTTTTGTGTACCAAATAGCTAGTGGTTTATCTCTCCCTACTCCACACAGGAACCTGTCCCTATCGTAACAGAAGAAAGAATGTAAAATGGCCACCGGATCGGGTGTATTTATAGGTTAGGGGGAATGTCCAAGTGTCCATGTGCTGTCATGTCTCAATTGGCTGTCCTGTATCACATGATAAACGTGTCACCAAAGGTTAAAGTTCTTGTATACATTAAACACGTAAGTCCGCCGCGGCGAACGACGGAAAAAGGCGTTCGAACGTGCGGACCGCGAATGTCGGAAATTCGCCGCGAAACGACCGCCGGGCGAAACGTTCGTCCATCACTAATAGACAGTGCCCATGAATGCAGCTTCACGGTCACCAATATAGACAGTGCCCATCGATGCAGCTTCACGGTTACCAATATAGACAGTGCCCATCAGTGCAGACAGTACCACCCATGAGTGCAGCTTGATCAATGGTCATCAATGCAGCCTAATCAGTGCCAATCAGTGCAGACTCACCAGTGCAGCCTGTTTAGTGCCCATAAACACAGCCTCACCAGTGCAAAAAGTACCCATTAGTGCAGCCTGATCAGTGCCCATGGGATGTGGGGGTCAGCTGGGGCCCAGGGTGTCAAGGCCTGGGTCTGTCTCACAGCCCTCTATACAGTACTGGGAGCTCAAAATCTCTCCAGGCAATTGCAGGAATATATTCTTGTGGGATAGCGAACTCACAGGTCTATGTAGCATAGCAAATCTCTGCATGCCTGTCCTAGCCCTCAGTGCCCACTGCCCAGAGTTTGAATTTCCAAATACACTTCAATGTGTGACTGGGTTAAATTCACAGAAAGCACGGAGGGCTCCGTTCAAAACAGGAGAACCAAAATGCAGTTGTGCCCCTTCTCTCCTCTCCACTCCCTATATGCATCTCGCTGCAATTCACCCGCTGCCTGACCCACCACTAAGATGGGGTAAGTGGCAGGCATGCAGCAGGCGGGTGTCCTCCTGAATCAGTCCGCTCCACTGACTGGGGGGGTCTAGGGGGTGGCTGTGTGCGTCTGTGCTTCCTGCCGTGTGTGCGGGAGGAGGGGGATTGCTTGGACTAGTCCACTGGTGGGGGGGTGTTAGATAAGTCTGCTGGTGGGGAGGAGGGCGTTATCTAAGTCTGCTGGTGGGGAGGAGGGCGTTATCTAAGTCCGCTGGTGGGGGGGAGGGGGAGGGTGTTAAGTCTGCTGGTGGGGGGGAGGGGGAGGGTGTTAAGTCCGCTGGTGGGGGGGAGGGTGTTAAGTCCGCTGGTGGGGGGGAGGGTGTTAAGTCCGCTGGTGGGGGGGAGGGTGTTAAGTCCGCTGGTGGGGGGGAGGGGGAGGGTGTTAAGTCCGCTGCTGGGGGGAGGGGGAGGGTGTTAAGTCCGCTGCTGGGGGGAGGCGGAGGGTGTTAAGTCCGCTGCTGGGGGGGAGGGGGAGGGGGAGGGTGTTAAGTCCGCTGGTGGGAGGGTGTTAATTCCGCTGGTGGGGGGGGAGGGGGAGGATGTTAAGTCCGCTGGTGGGGGGGTGTTAAGTCCGCTGGTGGGGGGGAGGGGGAGGATGTTAAGTCCGCTGGTGGGGGGGAGGGTGTTAAGTCCGCTGGTGGGGGGGGAGGGAGGGTGTTAAGTCCGCTGGTGGGGGGGAGGGTGTTAAGTCCGCTGCTGGGGGGGAGGGTGTTAAGTCCGCTGCTGGGGGGGAGGGTGTTAAGTCCGCTGCTGGGGGGGAGGGTGTTAAGTCCGCTGCTGGGGGGAGGGGGAGGGTGTTAAGTCCGCTGGTGGGGGGAGGGGGAGGGTGTTAAGTCCGCTGGTGGGGGGAGGGGGAGGGTGTTAAGTCCGCTGGTGGGGGGGAGGGGGAGGGTGTTAAGTCTGCTGGTGGGGGGGAGGGGGAGGATGTTAAGTCCGCTGGTGGGGGGGGGAGGGTGTTAAGTCCGCTGGTGGGGGGAGAAGGGGTGTTAAGTCCGCTGCTGGGGGGGAGGGTGTTAAGTCCGCTGCTGGGGGGGAGGGTGTTAAGTCTGCTGGTGGGGGGGAGGGGGAGGGTGTTAAGTCCGCTGGTGGGGGGGAGGGGGGAGGGTGTTAAGTCTGCTGGTGGGGGGGAGGGGGAGGGTGTTAAGTCCGCTGGTGGGAGGGTGTTAATTCCGCTGGTGGGGGGAGGATGTTAAGTCCGCTGGTGGGGGGGAGGGGGAGGATGTTAAGTCCGCTGGTGGGGGGGTGTTAAGTCCGCTGGTTGTTAAGTCCGCTGGTGGGGGGAGAGGGGGTGTTAAGTCCGCTGGTGGGGGGGAGGGGGGGTGTTAAGTCCGCTGGTGGGGGGGAGGGGGGGGTGTTAAGTCCGCTGGTGGGGGGGAGAGGGGGTGTTAAGTCCGCTGGTGGGGGGGAGGGGGGGTGTTAAGTCCGCTGGTGGAGGGGAGGGGGGGTGTTAAGTCCGCTGGTGGAGGGGAGGGGGGGTGTTAAGTCCGCTGGTGGAGGGGAGGGGGGGTGTTAAATCTGCTGGTGGAGGGGAGGGGGGGTGTTAAGTCCTCTGGTGGGGGGGAGGGGGGGTGTTAAGTCCGCTGGTGGGGGGGAGGGGGGTATTAAGTCCGCTGGTGGGGGGGAGGGGGGGTGTTAAGTCCGCTGTTGGGGGGGAGGGGGGGTTTTAAGTCCGCTGGTGGGGGGTGTTAGAAAAAAAAACACACTGTCAAAATGTTTAATTGTAATGATGCCTAACTTCTCCCCTTAGAAATACCTTACTTCAGGCTGGGGAGCGTTGATGGGGAGCACTGCGCCAGGCCCAGGTCCTTGCCAAGTTGCCACTCTTCGGGGGTGGGGGTGATGAAGCAGGTCTTGTTCCTAAGCCGACTGCAGCTAGCCACGCCTCCCAGCAGGTCACGTGCGACGTGACGTTCTTGACGCCGGGCGTCCCCTCCCCCGACGTGCCACACACACCTAGCCTGCCTCTGGGTCTCCTGGGAGGTGGGAGTTGTAGTCCTGCTGCGCTCACACCTCCAGGAGCTTTAGCGCAGCTGGACTACAACTCCCACAATGCAGCGCAGGCTGGGCAGCAGCTTCGAGCCAGCCAATCGGCGGCGGCTGCGGGGAGGCTATTTAAAGGAAGCTGTGACCCGGGCGGCCGCTCCAGTCACAGCAAGAAAAAAAAAAGAAAAGAAAAAAAAAAAAAAGAACAGCCAGCAGCCGTTAAACATAATTTAGACGCCGGCCTGGGGGGAAATTTCCACCCTGCCCCCCGGCCCAGCCCGCCCCTGGCAGTATTGTTGGAGCTTGTTCTGCCACCAAACCTCCAAAATGCTACTAGTGGTGATTCTGAAACACCTCTCTCCTCCACCCCCTCCTCTTCTTCTTCCTCCATGGCCATGGCCACACTTCCGCTTTACCTGGCTGTCAACAGCGCCATTTTTTAAAAATCCAAAGTATTCAAAAATGCTGAACTTGAATGCGTTTCAAGTGCTAAGGAGGGTTTGGGGTCTTATTGACACAGATCCCTCCATAAAGGTACGTGTCATGTGCCTATTGCTGTCACAGGGATGTTTACATTCCTTGTAAAAACAATAAACGTGATAAAAAAAATTTATAATTAAAAGCAACAGTGTTGGATGGCTCAATCTTGGATGACTTGACCTGGGAGCTTTCTGGTGCCTCCCCATTTCTAGAATATTGGAGAATGTTCTGGAACTAATGGGTAGTGGGTAGAGGTGAGGAGGAGTTGCCTTGAATATTTATGGGCCCTTAGCCAATCCCCAGGAGTGGGCCTGGCAGGGAACTAAGGAAGCCCATAAATAGATACGGGCTATGCCAGCAGGGAGTTTGGGTGGAAGATGGAAAAACAGTAGCGAGGGAGGCTGTTGGTGGCCCTTGAGGGACCCCTTATCGGGCGGGGGAGGGGGGGCTATCTCGGGCTGGAGCTCATAAGGCTGGCCTGGGAAGATCCCACCACAGGAGGCAGTTGGAGGGATTTAAGCCCAAGAGGCAGCGGAGAGAGTATGGAGAGACAGTGAGTAGAACAGCACGGTGCCGGGATAGACAAGGGGAGAAACTGCCAACTGTAGCAGTGCTCTCTTGAAGAAATCAGTGTGCCAAATTTTTATCCAACCTTGCTTTGGGGAGTCTCCATGTGTGTTCGTCAGTTTAGCAAGACTGGTGCATTAGGTCAGTCAGGAGGACTTGGAAGAGAAACTGCCAGGTACGGCTGGTGGCAGCCAGGTTGGCTAGCATTTTGCAAGCAAATGGGGCGGGGATCAGTGGCCACAGGGAAGCAGAAATTGAAGTGAATAGCTGCTCACTCCAATTTTTGTAGTTTGTCAAGGGACTGAGAGTTCCTGTCTGTATTGGCCTTTGCTGAACTAACAATGTACAGTTAGTTCTCTCAGGAGTGAGCCAGCAGAATCTTTACATAGTGTAGCACCCTGATGTTTAGGCAGGGTTGCTAGTAAATGTTCCTGCCAGGTATAGTTGCCTTGGCCAATTGATAGGAGATCAATTGATTCCATCCTAATTCTGGAATTGCTGCAGTTCTTTGTTCTGTCACGAGATGACCGGGTATCTGGTGCTATTAGATAAGACAGGGGCATTGCAAGGACAGATTAGGAATAGATGGGGTATCTCAGCCAATAGGCAGTGATCTTGTTGGGTCCCTTGGCCTGCTGGAAGAGCCTATTTATTTGGATGAGGTCTGGTGATTGGTGTTCTCTACCACCTGGACAGCTGTCTTGGTGGACATGTGTTGTTCTGCCCTGGGCTGCTAGGCCAGAGTCTGAGGCCTATCCCGTGGACATCTGGCTGCAGCATAGGGTTGGGATTGCGGCTTGCAGTCCAACCAGAAGCGCCGGTTCTGCCGGCCAGAGAACCTGTCATGGTCAGAGGTAGAAATGAAACTTGCCACTAAGGGACCATCCACTTTATTACAAGGGACCACATTGAGTAGCTGAAGCAAGTACTACAGCATTATTTTCACCAACCAGGGACGGTGAAGAATTGGGAAACTTCAGCAGGTGTCAAGCCAGGGACCCAGCCAACGGAGGTGACACTTGCAGAGCAGCCTTGTGTATCAAGCCAGGCACCGAGTTGGCCAGTGGGGTAAAGCTTGAGTATCCTGAATGCCAAGCTAGGGACCCAGCAGGGATGTGGGGGTGACGCTTGAGGAAGATACTTAGTAAAGAGATTGGAAGAGCTCAGGAGATCCAGTGGCAGTGGATTAGCAAGTCTAGTGAGAGAGACTGGGAGCTCACTTGAGTGAAGATCCACAAGAGGGGGTTGTAGAGGAAGTGAAAGAGTTCATTGTAACCTTTGTTAGGAAATGTTCAAGATTGTTGCTATAGGAGACAGTGTGTCTACACATGCAGATGTGGTGCTCGGCTTGGTGCCTTTCCCTGCATGGCTGACTACCTATAGAAGTCTCTGAGTCTGCCAATTAACATTGCAACTACTAAAGGGTGTCATAGCCCTAAACCCTTTCTCCCACAGTTCTTTTTAAGAGACAATAAATCTCTGCATTTGCATGAATCTACCTTGCACTACACCCACCATGCCTTGTAACCCACTCTACACAGAAGTATGTCAGCTATCCCTAACTCTAGAGTTTCTAATTAGACTGAAGGGGGCCCGGGACTTGGCTACAATAGAAACCAAGTTTGTGCAGTTGGAAGGAAGAAGAGTCTATAAATAGGGAGAAAGTGTCCCCGTTTGTTGTCACATTGGGCATCCCATAATCAATTACCCCATCCAAGTTATCATCCCCTAATAAAACAACGAACCCCACCTTCAGCAACTCCCACAGGGGTAGTGCTACATAAAATAAATTAAATAAATTGAAAAAAAAAAAATTTAAGATGTCCCTGTGCTAGCGCGCAAAGGTGAAAGAATAAACATTGATCGCCCCAATGGTCCAGGCCCGGACTGGGACAAGAAATAGGCTCGGGCATTTTAAACTGGGCAGCCCAATCCCTGGGGGGAGTAGGTCAGAGATGTGGGGCAGGCGTTCGCGGGGGTGGTTGGTGACCAGATATTCATCCAGAGAACCATCCCCAATTCTACAAAGAGACATCCCCAGACCAGCAAAGAGACAGCCCCATACAGACAGTTCCATACTAGAGTTGCCACCTCATCCCTTTAAACCCGAACCTTTGAATTACACAGGTTCTGAGGCTAATTAAATACAGATAAGGCACCAAGTGAGTTTAACCACTTAAGGACCGCCGCATGTAATTATACGTCGGCACAATGGCACGGACAGGCACAAGCACGTACCTGTACGTGCCTGCCTTCCAGCGGGTGGGGGGTCCTATCGGACCCCCTCCCACTGGCTGCGGCGGTCTGTTTCGCTTCAGGAGCGAACCGGGATGAGGGGATGGCCTTTGGTTTCTGGCCATCCCCCCTCGATCGCTCCTGGCAAATGGGAAGCTTCCCCTGCCTGTGTAGTGTAAACACAGGCAGGAGGAAGTGATGTCACTCTCCTCGGGGCGGTCTTTTTGACCGGACGGCGAGGAGAGAAGACATCCTAGTAAGTGCACCAACACTACACTGACACGTAGGTACACATAGGCACACAAATCACCCCCTGATCACCCCGCCCCGATTTATATAGCGTCAGGGACCCCCATATACTACCTAATAAAGGTTTTAACCCCCTGATTGCCCCTAGTTAACCCTTTCACCAGTGATCACCGTATAAGTCTTACGGGTGACTCTGGTTAGTTAGTTTGCTTTTTATAGCATCAGGGCACCCACCATTTATTACCCAATAAAGGTTTAACCCCCTGATCACCCGGCGGGTGATATCAATTAGGTTTTAAGCTTTAAACATCCCAAGGAGCACTGTGCAAGCGATCATTTTGAAATGGAAGGAGTATCAGACCACTGCAAATCTACCAAGACCTGGCCGTCCCTCTAAACTTTCAGCTCAGACAAGGAGAAGACTGATCAGAGATGCAACCAAGAGGCCCATGATCACTCTGGATGAACTGCAGAGAACTACAGCTGAGGTGGGAGAGTCTGTCCATAGGACAACAATCAGTCGTACACTGCACAAATCTGGCCTTTATGGAAGAGTGGCAAGAAGAAAGCCATTTCTCAAAGATATCCATAAAAAGTCTTGTCTAAAGTTTGCCACAAGCCACCTGGGAGACACACCAAACATGTGGAAGAAGGTGCTCTGGTCAGATGAAACCAAAATCAAACTTTTTGCCCACAACGCAAAACAATATGTTTGGCGTAAAAGCAACACAGCTCATCACCCTCAACACACCATCCCCACTGTCAAACATGGTGGTGGCAGCATCGTGGTTTGGGCCTGCTTTTCTTCAGCAGGGACAGGGAAGATGGTTAAAATTGGGGGGAAGATGGATGCAGCCAAATACAGGACCATTCTGGATGAAAACCTGTTGGAGTCTGCAAAAGACCTGAAACTGGGACGGAGATTTATCTTCCAACAAGACAATGATCCCAAACATACAGCAAAATCTACAAAGGAATGGTTCACAAATAAACGTATCCAGGTGTTAGAATGGCCAAGTCAAAGTCCAGACCTGAATCCAATCGAGAATCTGTGAAAAGAGCTGAAAACTGCTGTTCACAAACGCTCTCCATCCAACCTCACTGAGCTCGAGCTGTTTTGCAAGGAAGAATGGGCAAGAATTTCAGTCTCTCGATGTGAAAAACTGATAGAGACATACCCCAAGCGACTTGCAGCTGTAATCACAGCAAAAGGTGGCTCTACAAAGTATTAACGCAAGGGGGCCAAATAATTTTGCACGCCCCACTTTTCATTTTTTTATTAGTTTAAAAAGTTTCAAAAATCCAATAGATTTCGTTCCACTTCACAATTGTGTCCCACTTGTTGGTGATTCTTCACAAAAAATAAAAATGTTATATCTTTATGTTTGAAGCCTGAAATGTGGCAAAAGGTTGAAAAGTTCAAGGGGGCCGAATACTTTCACAAGGCACTGTGTAACTATGGCATGTGTGAGCAATATATCATTTAGTGACAACTTTTTGTAAACTTTTTTTTTTTTGTCATTATTCAATCACTTGGGACAAAAAAAAAATATTCAATGGGTTCAACATGCCTCTCAGCAAATTCTTTGGGGTATCTACTTTCCAAAATGGGGTCATTTGGGGGGGTTTTGTACTGCCCTGCCATTTTAGCACCTCAAGAAATGAGATAGGCAGTCATAAATTAAAAGCTGTGTAAATTCCAGAAAATGTACTCTAGTTTGTAGACGCTATAACTTTTGCGCAAACCAATAAATAAACTCTTATTGAAATTTTTTTTACTAAAGACATGTGGCTGAATACATTTTGGCCTAAATGTATGACTAAAATTGAGTTTATTCGATTTTTCTTATAACAAAAAGTAGAAAATATCTTTTTTTTTTCAAAATTTTCAGTCTTTTTCCATCTATATCGTAAAAAATAAAAATTGCAGAGGCAATCAAATACCATCAAAAGAAAGCTCTATTTGTGGGAAGAAAAGGACGCAAATTTTGTTTGTGTACAACATTGCATGACCGTTCAATTACCAGTTAAAGCACTGCAGTGCGAAATTGTAAAAAGACCTCTGGTCCTTAGGCTGAAAATTGGTCCGGGGCTTAAGTGGTGAAAGTAGTTGTAAACCCTTACAACCAACTTGACCTTTAGGTAAGCCTAGATTAAGGCTTACCTGTAGGTCCAAGAAATATCTCCTAAACCGTGTAGGTTTAGGAAATATTTGCCGAAAGACAGGTACCGCATGCGCCGTAGACAGCGGCGCGCAGGCGCACTGAGCGCGTCGCGGTCAATGGGGATATGCCGCGAGTAGCGGCTCCCATGCGCATGCGCGGGAGTGACATCATCGTGGCTTCGCCGAATGACAGCGGCGGAGCAACGAGACCCACCGAGAAGATGGATGTACCGGACTACAGGGGACAGCAGTGACTTCGCTGGCTCCTGTGTCAGGTAAGTGACACATAATGGACTACTATGCGATGCATAGTAGTCCATTATGCTTTACCTTTGCAGGGAATCAAAGAGGAAGTAAACTCATCAGGGTTTACTTCCTCTTTAATTACCACCTTAATCAGCCTCAGAACCTGTGTAATTAATATGTGTTCAGGTTTAACCACTTAACAACCGGCCCATAGCCGAATGACGCCTACAGGGCGGTTGTTTAACTCTGAGAGGCCGTCATATGACGTCCTCCCTGAATTCCGCTCTCGCGCGCCCCCTGGGTCAAATGACGGAGTGATCACTTGTAAACAAACCGGCGTCATAACGTTTCCTCCTTCCCCCTCTCTGTACCGATCGGTACAACGGAGGGGGAAGAGATCGGTGTCAGCAGCGCTGTGGGCTGCATCTGCAGTGCCCACATCGCTGCTCACCGAAATTGAACCCCTCAATTCCCTGCCAATACTCTGCAATACCCGCCAATACACTGCAATACCCTGCCAATACTCTGAAATACCCTGCCAATACTCTGCAATACCAGCCAATACTCTGCAATACCAGCTAATACTCTGCAATACCCGCCAATACTCTGCAATACCAGCTAATAATCTGCAATACCTGCCAATACTCTGCAATACCAGCTAATACTCTGCAATACCCGCCAATACTTTGCAATACCAGATACTACTCTGCAATACCCGCCAATACTCTGCAATACCCGCTAATACTCTGCAAAACCCGCTAATACTCTGCAGTACCCGCCAATACTCTGCAGTACAATTCCAGCCAATACTTTGCAATACCCTGCCAATACTCTGCAATACCCTGCCATAAATTGCCATACCCGAAGATACCAAGCCATACCTGGAGATACCCAGCCATACCCGGAGATACCCAGCCATACCCGGAGATACCCAGCCATACTCGGAAATACCCTGCCATACTCGCAGATACCCTGCAATACCCAGCTATACTCGGTGATACCCTGCAATACCCAGCCATAGACACCCCCCCTCCCACCGCCCTCTGGTGCTTCTACCGACTCGCCAATACGATCAAAGCCAGAATCTTTTTTTTTTATTATTTCAGGCTTCCCAGCTTAGGGGTGAGATGTGGGGTCTTATTAACCCCCTATCTCACTGTAAAGAGGACCTGTCATGCCATATTCCTATTACAAGGGATGTTTACATTCCTTGTAATAGGAATAAAAGTGATCAAAAAAATTATTTTATTATTATTATTTCATTTAAAAATGTCAAACTAAAATAAATAAAGTAAAATGAACAATAAAAATTTTTTTTTTTAACGCGCTCCTGTCCCCATGTGCTCGCATGCAGAAGCGAACGCATACGTAAGTCCCGCCCATATATGAAAACGGTGTTCAAACCACACATGTGAGGTATCGCTGTGAACGTTAGAGCGAGAGCAATAATTCTAACCCTAGACGTCCTCTGTAACTCAAAACATGTAACCAGTAAAAAAATTTAAAGCGTCGCCTATGGGGATTTTTAAGTAGCGACGTTTGGCGCCATTCCACGAGCGTGTGCAATTTTGAAGAATGACATGTTAGGTATCTATTTACTCGGCGTAACTTCATCTTTCACATTATGCAAAAATTGGGCTAACTTTACTGTTTTGTTTTTTTTAAGCACAAAACAGTTTTTTTTCCAAAAAAAAGCATTCGAAAAATTGCTGCGCAAATACCGTGCGAGATTGCAGAAACCACTATTGTATTCTCTAGGGTGTTTGCTAAAAAAACATATATAATGTTTGGGGGTTCTATGTAGTTTTCTAGCAAATAAATGATGGTTTTTACATGTAGGAGAGAAATTGTCCTGGGTGCTCCAGAACGCCTGATGGCGCTCCCTGCACGGTGTGGCCACGCTGTGTAAGAGTCTCACACATGTGGTATCACCATACTTGGGAGTAATAGCAGAATGTTTTTTGGGGTGTAATTTGGGGTATGCATATGCTGTGTGTGAGAAATAAGCTGATAATATGACGATTTTGTGAAAAAAAAAGTAAAAAAAATCTTGATTTTGCAAAGAATTGTGGGAAAAAATTACAACTTCAAAAATTCATCATGCCTCTTACTAAATACCTTGGAATGTCTTATTTCCAAAAAGGGGTCATTTGGGGGGTATTTGTACTTTTCTGGCATGTTAGGGTCTCAAGAATTGAAATAGGCCTTCAGTCCTTCAGGTGTGATCAATTTTCAGATATTGGCACCATAGCTTGTGGACTCTATAACGTTCACAAAGACCAAATAATATCCACCAATTTGTACTTATTTTTACCAAAGATATGTAGTAGTATAAATTTTGGCCAAAATGTATCAAGAAAAATTACTAATCTGCTAAATTTTATAACAGAAACGAAGAAAAATTCATTTTTTTTACAGAATTTTCGGTCTTTTTTCTTTTATAGCACAAAAAATAAAAAACGAGCAGTGATTAAATACCACCAAAAGAAAGCTCTATTTATGTGAAAAAAGGACAAAAATTTCATATAGGTCCAGTGTTGCATGACTGAGTAATTGTCATTCAAAATGTGAGAGCACCGAAAGCTGAAAATTGGTCTGGTTATTAAGGGTGTTTAAGTGCCCAGTGGTCAAGTGGTTAAAGGGATGAGGTGGCAACCATATTCCATACCTGTAAAGAGACAGCTCCACGTGCAGAACCCGCCAAGAAGTCGGCGCAGCGCTCAGCTAATCACAGGCAGTGAGACATTGCCCGATCTCTGCAGTCGCGCATAGGGGCAATGTCTCACTGCCTGTGATTAGCGCAGCTCTGCGCCGACTTCCTGGCGGGCTCTGCACGCGTTCCATGCGAACACGCTGGAGCTCATCCTTGCTCCATACCTGTAAAGAGACAGCCCCATACCAGTGAAGAGACAGCCCCATACAGACAGCTCCATACCTGCAAAGACACAGCCCCATACCAGTGAAGAGACAGCCCCATACAGACAGCTCCATATCAGTGAAGAGACAGCCCCATACCAGTGAAGAGACAGCTTCATACCACTGAAGAGACAGCCTCATACAGACAGCCCCATACCAGTGAAGAGACAGTCCCATACAGACAGCACCATACCAGTGAAGAGACAGCCCCATACAGACAGCTCCATACCAGTGAAGAGACAGCCCCATACCAGTGAAGAGACAGCTCCATACCACTGAAGAGACAGCCTCATACAGGCAGCCCCATACCAGTGAAGAGACAGCCCCATACAGACAGCACCATACCAGGGAAGAGACAGCCCCATACAGACAGCTCCATATCAGTGAAGAGACAGCCCCATACCAGTGAAGAGACAGCCTCATACAGACAGCTCCATGCCAGTGAAGAGACCTCTCCATAGCAGTGAAGAGACAGCCCCATACCAGTGAAGAGACAGCTCCATACCACTTAAGAGACAGCCTCATACAGGCAGCCCCATACCAGTGAAGAGACAGCCCCATACAGACAGCACCATACCAGGGAAGAGACAGCCCCATACAGACAGCTCCATATCAGTGAAGAGACAGCCCCATACCAGTGAAGAGACTGCCCCATACAGACAGCTCCATGCCAGTGAAGAGACCTCTCCATAGCAGTGAAGAGACAGCCCCATACCAGTGAAGAGACAGCTCCATACCAGTGAAGGGACAGCCCCATACCAGTGAAGAGACAGCCCCAATCCACTCCCTTTCCCCACCACTACAGAGCGGGACTTTGGATCATGTTACGCACTGGATCATGTTACGCACTGTCCTGGCTGGTGATAGGAGAGAGGCTGCTGCCTCTCTCCTTCACTGTAGCTATAACTCCAGCGCAACCGGCCCGCACAGTGTCTGCCCACTGCATGCGATTCCTGCATGTCACAGGACAGGAGCCTTCTCTTCAGCCTTTAGGAATGCCCGTATAGCGGTATGCCCTATGGCCAGTCCGGACCTGCGATGGTCCCACACATGTGAGGTATCACTGCGAACATCAGATCATGGGAAGTAATTTTAGCACTAGATCTCCTCTGTAGATATAACGTGATAACCTGTAACGGCTTTTAAAGCGTCGCCTATTGATAGTAAAACGTATGTTGTTTGTCAACATTGTGTGGGCATGCACAATTTCAAAGCATGATATGTTTTGAATCTATTTAGTTGGTGTGACATCATCTTTAAAAAAAAAAAATGTTTATGTGTTGTTTTTTTTTTTTTTTGCATTATAAGTGTATAGTGTATAGTGTATTTTTTCCAAAAAATTGTTAGAAAAAACGCGAAACCCGCCAATTTATTCTCTAGGGCCTCTGCTTTAATATATAAATATATATATATATATATATATATATATATATATATATATATATATATATATTATATATAAATCCCAACATTTTGAGATGGGAGTGAGGTACACCTACTAGCAAACTGTATCTAGGCATAGGGCACGCCCCCTGTCACACCTCCTTAACACCGCTGCGGGTGAGAGATCCGGATGTGATTCGCACTGCACTGCAGTGCAAATCACATCCGATCTCCGTAGCGATGCGAGTTCAGCCATACAGATAGTATGGCTGAATTTGCATCGCTCCAGCAGCAAACTCGCACGGGACCCTTTTTTTGGTCCGCAGCAGAATCGGATCGCATGGGGGTTCACACCATGCGATCCGATTCCTGTGCGAGTGTGCAGATCGCACTGCGATATGCGGACGCATCTGGGGGTGTCATTAACATTTCATTGACACTCCCAGCAGTCCGCATAGGGCAGTGTGAACTGCAGGCGGGAGGCATGCGATGTGGGAAAACGCAGCGGATTCGCGGTGTTCCTGCATCGCTATGGTGTGAACCCAGCCTAAAGGAGGGAGAATAACCCAAGAAGAAGGTTCATTAAATCCACAAGGGCTTTTTTTTAACACTGCTATTCCTTTAGCAAGTGTGGGGGGGGGTCTAAGTAATTTTCGTGTGTGGGGGGGGTGGGGGGGTTCAAAGTAATTTTCTTGTTTTCTTGTGTGGGAGGGTTCTAAGTAATTTTCTTGTATGTGGGGGGGGGGGGGGGTCTAAGTAATTTTCGCGTGTGGGGGGGTTCTAAGTATTTTTTTTTGTTTTCTTGTGTGTGAGGGGTCTAAGTCTATGTGGGGGGAGGATTCTAAGTCATTTTCTTGTGTGTGTGTGTGTGGGGGGGGGGGTTCTAAGTAATTTTATTTTCCAAGTAATTTTCTTGTGTGTGTGTGTGTGTGGGTGGGGGAATTCTAAGTAATTTTATTGTGTGTGTGTGTGTGGGGGGGGTTCTAATTAATTGTGTGTGTGTGCGTGGGGTTCGAAGTATTTTTATTGTGTGTGTGTGGGGGGGGGGGGGTTCTAAGTAATTTTATTGTGTGTGGGGGGTTATAAGTCATTTTCTTGTGTGTGGGTGGGGGGTTCTAAGTAATTTTATTGTGTGTGTGTGTGGGGGTTCTAATAAATTTTGTATGTGTGTTGGGGGGGGTTCTAAATAATTTTATTGTGTGTGGGGGGTGTTCCAAGTAATTTTCTTGTGTGTGTGTGGGGGGGGGGGTTCTAAGTAATTTTATTGTGTGTGTGTGTGTGTGGGGGGGGGTTCTAAGTAATTTTATTGTGTGTGGGGGGGTTCTAAGTAATTTTATTGTGTGTGCGTGTGTGTGTTGGAGGGGTGGTTCTAAGTAATTTTATTGTGTGTGGGGTTTCTAAGTCATTTTCTTGTGTGTGTGTGTGGGGGGGGGGTCTAAGTAATTTTATTGTGTGTGTCGGGGGGGGAGGGGTTCTAAGTAATTTTATTGTGTTTGTGGGTGTGTGGGGGGTTCTAAGTAATTTTCTTGTGTATGTGGGGGGGAGGTTCTAAGTCATTTTCTTGTGTATGTGTGTGTGTGGGGGGGGGGGGGTTCTAAGTCATTTTATTGTGTGTGTGTGGGTGGGGGGGTTCTAAGTAATTTTATTGAGTGTGGGGGGTGTTCCAAGTAATTTTCTTGTGTGTGGGTGGGGGTTCTAAGTAATTTTATTGTGTGTGGGTGAGTGTTCTAATTAATTGTGTGTGTGTTGTGGGAGGGTTCTAAGTCATTTTCTTGTGTGTGTGTGTGGGGGGGGGGGGGTTCTAAGTAATTTTATTGTGTGTGTGGGTGGGGGGTTCTAAGTAATTTTATTGTGTGTGGGGGGTGTTCCAAGTAATTTTCTTGTGTGTGGGTGGGGGTTCTAAGTAATTTTATTGTGTGTGTGTGTGTGTGGGTGAGTGTTCTAATTAATTGTGTGTGTGTTGCGGGGGGGTTCTAAGTAATTTTATTGTGTGTGTGGGGAGGGTCGAAGTAATTTTCTTTTGTGTGTGTGTGGGGGTGGGGGGTTCTAAGTAATTTTGTGTTTGTGGGGGGAGGGTGGTTCAAAGTAATTTTCTTGCATCTGTGAGTGTGTGGGTGGGGGGTTCTAAGTAAATTTATTGTGTGTGTGTGTGTGTGTGTGTGGGGGGGGGGGGGGTGTTCTAAGTAATTTTCTTGTGTGTGTGGGAAGGGTTCTAAGTAATTTTCTTGTGTGTGTGGGGAGGGTTCTAAGTAATTTTATTGTGTGTGTGTGGGGGGGGGGGGGTCTAAGTAATTGTATTGTGTGTGTGGGTGGGGCGGTTCTAAATAACTTAGTGTGTGTGTGTTTGGGGGGTGTGGGGGTTCTAAGTAATTTTGTATGTGTGGGGGGAGGGGGGTTCAAAGTAATTTTCATGTATGTGTGTGTGGGGGGTTCTAAGTAATTTAATTTTATTGTGTGTGTGGGTGGTTCTAATTAGTTTTGTGTGTGTGTGTGTGTGTGTGTTGGGGGGGTTCTAAGTAATTTTCTTGTGTGTGTGTGGGGGGGGGGGTTGTAAGTAATTTTGTATGTGTGGGGGGAGGGGGGTTCAAAGTAATTTTCGTATGTGTGTGTGTGTGTGTGTGTGTGTGTGTGTGTGTGGGGAGGGGGGTTCAAAGTAATTTTCGTATGTGTGTGTGTGTGTGTGTGTGTGTGTGGGGGGGGGGGGGGTTCTAAGTAATTTTATTGTGTGTGTGGGTGGGCGGTTCTAATTAATTTTGTGTGTGTGTTAGGGGGGTTCTAAATAATTTTATTGTGTGTGTGTGTGGGGCGGGGTTCTAAGTAATTTTATTGTGTGTGTGTGTGTGGGGGGGGTTCTAAGTCATTTTATTGTGTGTGTGGGGGTTCTAAGTAATTTTATTGTGTTTGTAGGTGTGGGGTTCTAAGTAATTGTGTGTGTGTGGGGGTTCTAAGTAATTTTCTTGTGTGTGTGGGGGGTTCTAAGTAATTTTATTGTGTATGGGTGGGGTCTAAGTCATTTTCTTGTGTGTGTGGGGGGGGGGGGTCTATGTAATTTTATTCTGTGTGGGGGGTGTTCCAAGTAATTTTCTTGTGTGTGTGCATGTGGGTGGGGGGTTCTAAGTAATTTTGTGTGTGTGTTGGGGGGGTTCTAAGTAATTTTATTGTGTGTGTGGGGGGGTGTTCCAAGTAATTTTCTTGTGTATGTGCGTGGGCGGTTCTAATTAATTTGTGTGTGTGTGTTGGGGGGGTTCTAAGTAATTTTATTGTGTGTGTGTGTGAGGGGGGGGGTTCTAAGTAATTTTATTGTGTGTGTGTGTGTGGGGGGGGGGGGGGTTTCTAAGTAATTTTATTGTGTGTGGGGGGGTTCTAAGTAATTTTGTGTGTGTGTTGGGGGGTTCTAAGTAACTTTATTGTGTGTGTGTGTGTGGGGGGGGGTCGGAGTAATTTTCGTGTGTGTGTGTGTGGGGGGTTGTAAGTAATTTTGTATGTGTGGGGGGAGGGGGGTTCAAAGTAATTTTCGTATGTGTGTGGGGGGGGGGGGTTCTAAGTAAGTTTATTGTGTGTGTGTGGGTGGGCGGTTCTAAGTAATTTTGTGTGTGTGTGTTGATGGGGTTCTAAGTAATTTTATTGTGTGTGTGTGGGGGGGGGGGTTCTAAGTAATTGTATTGTGTGTGTGTGGGGGGGGGGGGTTCTAAGTAATTTTATTGTGTGTGGGGGGGTTCTAAGTAATGTTATTGTGTTTGTAGGTGTGGGGTTCTAAGTAATTGTGTGTGCGTGGGGGTTCTAAGTAATTTTCTTGTGTGTGGGGGGGTTCTAAGTAATTTTATTGTGTATGTGGGGGGGGTCTAAGTCATTTTCTTGTGTGTGTGGGGGGTTCTATGTAATTTTATTGTGTGTGGGGGGTGTACTAAGTAATTTTATTGTGTGGGTGGGGGGTTCTAAGTAAATTTGTGTGTGTTGGGGGGGTTCTAAGTAATTTGATTGTGTTTGTAGGTAATTATGTGTGTGTGGGGGTTCTAAGTAATTTTCTTGTGTGGGGGGTTCTAAGTAATTTTGTGTATGTGGGGGGGGGGGTCTATGTCATTTTCTTGTGTGTGGGGGGAGGTTCTATGTAATTTTATTGTGTGTGGGGGTGTTCCAAGTAATTTTCTTGTGTGTGCGTGTGGGTGGGGGGTTCTATGTAATTTTATGTGTGTGAGGGGGGGGGTCGGAGTAATTTTCGTGTGTGTGTGTGGGGGGGTTCTAAGTAATTTTGTATGTGTGGGGGGAGGGGGGTTCAAAGTAATTTTCATGTATGTGTGTGTGGGGGGTTCTAAGTAATTTAATTTTATTGTGTGTGTGGATGGGTGGTTCTAATTAATTTTGTGTGTGTGTGCGGGGAGGGGGGTTCAAAGTAATTTTCGTATGTGTGTGTGTGTGGGGGGTTCTAAGTAATTTTATTGTGTGTGTGTGTGGGGGGGGGGGGGTCTAAGTAATTGTATTGTGTATGTGGGTGGGGCGGTTCTAAATAACTTAGTGTGTGTGTGTTTGGGGGGGTTCTAAGTAATTTCCTTGTGTGTGTGTGGGGGGTTGTGTAATTTTATTGTGTGTGTGTGTGGGGGGGGGGAATTCTAAGTAATTTTGTGTGTGTGTGGGTTCTAAGTAATTTTCTTGTGTGTGGGGGGGTTATAAGTCATTTTCTTGTGTGTGGGTGGGGGGTTCTAAGTAATTTTATTGTGTGTGTGGGTGGGGGTTCTAATAAATTTTGTATGTGTGTTGGGGGGGTTCTAAATAATTTTATTGTGTGTGGGTGGGGGGTTCTAAATAATTTTGTATGTGTGTTGGGGGGTTCTAAATAATTTTATTGTGTGTGTGTGTGGGGGGGGGTTCTAAGTAATATCGTGTGTGGGGGGATTCTAAGTAATTTTATTGTGTGTGTGTGTGTGTGTGGGGGGGGGGGGGGGTTCTAAGTAATTTTATTGTGTGTGTGGGGGGTTCTAAGTAATTTTATTGTGTTTGTAGGTGTGGGGGTTCTAAGTAATTTTGTGTGTGTGTGGGGTTCTAATTAATTTTATTGTGTATGTGGGGGGTCTAAGTCATTTTCTTGTGTGTGGGGGGGGTTCTATGTATTTTTATTGTGTGTGGGGGGTGTTCCAAGTAATTTTCTTGTGTGTGTGTGTGTGGGGGGGGGGGGGTTCTAAGTAATTTTGTGTGTGTGTTGGGGGGGTTCTAAGTAATTTTATTGTGTGTGTGTGTGGGGGGGTCGGAGTAATTTGTGTGTGTGTGTGTGTGTGTGTGTGTGAGTGGGGGTGGGGGGGTTCTAAATAATTTTGCATGTGTGGGGGGAGGAGAGTTCAAAGTAATTTTTGTGTGTGTGTGTGTGTGTGTGTGTGGGGGGGGGGGGGGGTTCTAAGTAATTTTATTGTGTGTGTGGGTGGGCGGTTCTAATTAATTGTGTGTGTGTGTTGGGGGGGTTCTAAGTAATTTTCTTTTGTGTGTGTGTGTGTGTGTGTGGGGGGGGGGGGTTCTAAGTAATTTTATTGTGTGGGGGGGTTCTAAGTAATTTTATTGTGTGTGGGGGGGTTCTAAGTAATTTTATTGTGTTTGTAGGTGTGGGGTTATAAGTAATTGTGTGTGTGGGGGGGGGGGTTCTAAGTAATTTTCTTGTGTGTGGGGGGTTCTAAGTAATTTTATTGTGTATGTGGGGGGGTCTAAGTCATTTTCTTGTGTGTGTGTGTGGTGGGTTCTATGCAATTTTATTGTGTGTGGGGGGTGTTCCAAGTAATTTTCTTGTGTGTGTGCGTGTGGGTGGGGGGGTTCTAAGTAATTTTGTGTGTGTGTGTGTTTGGGGGGGGGGGTTCTAAGTAATTTGATTGTGTGTGTGGGGGGGTTCTAAGTAATTGTATTATGTTTGTAGGTGTGGGGGTTCGAAGTAATTTTGTGTGTGTGGGGATTCTAAGTAATTTTCTTGTGTGTGGGGTTCTAAGTAAATTTATTGTGTATGTGGGGGGGTCTAAGTCATTTTCTTTTGTGGGTGGGGGGGTTCTAAGTAATTTTATTGTGTGTGTGGGGGGGGTGTTCCAAGTAATTTTCTTGTGTGTGTGCGTGTGAGTGGGCGGTTCTAATAAATTTTGTGTGTGTGTGTTGGGGGGGTTCTAAGTAATTTTATTGTGTGTGTGTGTGTGGGGGGGGGGGGTTCTAAGTAATTTTATTGTGTGTGGGGGGGGGGTTCTAAGTAATTTTGTGTGTGTGTTGGGGGGGTTGTAAGTAATTTTATTGTGTGTGTGGGGGGGGGGGTCGGAGTAATTTTCGTGTGTGTGGGGGGGGGGGTTGTAAGTAATTTTGTATGTGTGGGGGGAGGGGGGTTCAAAGTAATTTTCGTATGTGTGTGTGTGTGGGGGGGGTTCTAAGTAATTTTATTGTGTGTGTGTGGGTGGGCGGTTCTAATTAATTTTGTGTGTGTGTGTTGGGGGGTTCTAAGTAATTTTATTGTGTGTGTGTGTGTGTGTGTGTGGGGGGGGGGGTTCTAAGTAATTTTATTGTGTGTGTGTGTGTGTGGGGGGGGGGGGTTCTAAGTAATTGTATTGTGTGTGTGTGTGTGTGGGGGGGTTCTAAGTAATTTTATTGTGCGTGGGGGGGGGTTCTAAGTAATGTTATTGTGTTTGTAGGTGTGGGGTTCTAAGTAATTGTGTGTGTGTGTGGGGGTTCTAAGTCATTTTCTTGTGTGTGTGGGGGGTTATATGTAATTTTATTGTGTGTGGGGGGTGTACCAAGTAATTTTATTGTGTATGTGTGGGTGGGGGGTTCTTAGTAAATGTGTGTGTGTGTTGGGGGGGTTCTAAGTAATTTTATTGTGTGTGGGGGGGGTTCTAAGTAATTTTATTGTGTTTGTAGGTGTGGGGGTTCTAAGTAATTATGTGTGTGTGGGGGATCTAAGTAATTTTCTTGTGTGGGGGGGTTCTAAGTAATTTTGTGTATGTGGGGGGGGGGGGTCTATGTCATTTTCTTGTGTGTGGGGGGAGGTTCTATGTAATTTTATTGTGTGTGGGGGTGTTCCAAGTAATTTTCTTGTGTGTGCGTGTGGGTGGGGGGTTCTAAGTAATTTTATGTGTGTGTTGGGGGGGGGTTCTAAGTAATTTTATTGTGTGTGTGTGTGAGGGGGGGGTCGGAGTAATTTTCGTGTGTGTGTGTGGGGGGGTTCTAAGTAATTTTGTATGTGTGGGGGGAGGGGGGTTCAAAGTAATTTTCATGTATGTGTGTGTGGGGGGTTCTAAGTAATTTAATTTTATTGTGTGTGTGGATGGGTGGTTCTAATTAATTTTGTGTGTGTGTGTTGGGGGGGTTCTAAGTAATTTTCGTGTGTGTGTGTGTGTGGGGGGGGGGGGGTTCTAAGTAATTTTATTCTGTGTGTGTGTGGGGGGGGGTCTAAGTAATTGTATTGTGTATGTGGGTGGGGCGGTTCTAAATAACTTAGTGTGTGTGTGTTTGGGGGGTTCTAAGTAATTTCCTTGTGTGTGTGTGGGGGGTTGTGTAATTTTATTGTGTGTGTGTGGGGGGGGGGGGGGGAATTCTAAGTAATTTTGTGTGTGTGTGGGTTCTAAGTAATTTTCTTGTGTGTGGGGGGGTTATAAGTCATTTTCTTGTGTGTGGGTGGGGGGTTCTAAGTAATTTTATTGTGTGTGTGGGTGGGGGTTCTAATAAATTTTGTATGTGTGTTGGGGGGGTTCTAAATAATTTTATTGTGTGTGGGTGGGGGTTCTAAATAATTTTGTATGTGTGTTGGGGGGTTCTAAATAATTTTATTGTGTGTGTGAGTGGGGGGGGGGGGGTTCTAAGTAATTTTCGTGTGTGGGGGGATTCTAAGTAATTTTATTGTGTGTGTGTGTGTGTGGGGGGGGGGGGGTTCTAAGTAATTTTATTGTGTGTGGGGGGGGTTCTAAGTAATTTTATTGTGTTTGTAGGTGTGGGGGTTCTAAGTAATTTTGTGTGTGTGTGGGGTTCTAATTAATTTTATTGTGTATGTGGGGGGTTGTGTAATTTTATTGTGTGTGTGTGGGGGGGGGAATTCTAAGTAATTTTGTGTGTGTGTGGGTTCTAAGTAATTTTCTTGTGTGTGGGGGGGTTATAAGTCATTTTCTTGTGTGTGGGTGGGGGGTTCTAAGTAATTTTATTGTGTGTGTGGGTGGGGGTTCTAATAAATTTTGTATGTGTGTTGGGGGGGTTCTAAATAATTTTATTGTGTGTGGGTGGGGGTTCTAAATAATTTTGTATGTGTGTTGGGGGGTTCTAAATAATTTTATTGTGTGTGTGTGTGGGGGGGGGGGGGTTCTAAGTAATTTTCGTGTGTGGGGGGATTCTAAGTAATTTTATTGTGTGTGTGTGTGTGTGTGGGGGGGGGGGTTCTAAGTAATTTTATTGTGTGTGTGGGGGGTTCTAAGTAATTTTCTTGTGTTTGTAGGTGTGGGGGTTCTAAGTAATTTTGTGTGTGTGGGGTTCTAATTAATTTTATTGTGTATGTGGGGGGTCTAAGTCATTTTCTTGTGTGTGGGGGGGGGGGTTCTATGTATTTTTATTGTGTGTGGGGGGTGTTCCAAGTAATTTTCTTGTGTGTGTGTGTGGGGGGGGGGGGGGTTCTAAGTAATTTTATTGTGTGTGTGTGTGGGGGGCTCTAAGTAATTTTATTGTGTTTGTAGGTGTGGGGGTTCTAAGTAATTTTGTGTGTGTGTGGGGTTCTAATTAATTTTATTGTGTATGTGGGGGGTCTAAGTCATTTTCTTGTGTGTGGGGGGGGGTTCTATGTATTTTTATTGTGTGTGGGGGGTGTTCCAAGTAATTTTCTTGTGTGTGTGTGTGTGTGTGGGGGGGGGGTTCTAAGTAATTTTGTGTGTGTGTTGGGGGGGTTCTAAGTAATTTTATTGTGTGTGTGTGTGTGTGTGGGGGGGGGGTCGGAGTAATTTGTGTGTGTGTGTGTGTGAGTGGGGGTGGGGGGGGTTCTAAATAATTTTGCATGTGTGGGGGGAGGAGAGTTCAAAGTATTTTTTGTGTGTGTGTGTGTGTGGGGGGGGGGGGTTCTAAGTAATTTTATTGTGTGTGTGGGTGGGCGGTTCTAATTAATTTTGTGTGTGTGTGTTGGGGGGGTTCTAAGTAATTTTCGTGTGTGTGTGTGTGTGTGGGGGGGGGGGTTCTAAGTAATTTTATTGTGTGGGGGGGTTCTAAGTAATTTTATTGTGTGTGGGGGGGTTCTAAGTAATTTTATTGTGTTTGTAGGTGTGGGGTTATAAGTAATTGTGTGTGTGGGGGGGGGTTCTAAGTAATTTTCTTGTGTGTGGGGGGTTCTAAGTAATTTTATTGTGTATGTGGGGGGGTCTAAGTCATTTTCTTGTGTGTGTGTGGTGGGTTCTATGCAATTTTATTGTGTGTGGGGGGTGTTCCAAGTAATTTTCTTGTGTGTGTGCGTGTGGGTGGGGGGGTTCTAAGTAATTTTGTGTGTGTGTGTGTTTGGGGGGGGGGGTTCTAAGTAATTTGATTGTGTGTGTGGGGGGGTTCTAAGTAATTGTATTATGTTTGTAGGTGTGGGGGTTCGAAGTAATTTTGTGTGTGTGGGGATTCTAAGTAAATTTATTGTGTATGTGGGGGGGTCTAAGTCATTTTCTTTTGTGTGTGGGGGGAGTTCTATGTAATTTTATTGTGTGTGGGGGTGTTCCAAGTAATTTTCTTGTGTGTGTGGGTGGGGGGTTCTAAGTAATTTTGTGTGTGTGTTGGAGGGGTTCTAAGTAATTTTATTGTGTGTGTGGGGGGGTGTTCCAAGTAATTTTCTTGTGTGTGTGCGTGTGAGTGGGCGGTTCTAATAAATTTTGTGTGTGTGTGTTGGGGGGGTTCTAAGTAATTTTATTGTGTGTGTGTGTGTGTGGGGGGGGGGGGTTTCTAAGTAATTTTATTGTGTGTGGGGGGGGGGGGTTCTAAGTAATTTTGTGTGTGTGTTGGGGGGTTGTAAGTAATTTTATTGTGTGTGTGTGTGGGGGGGGGGGGGGGTCGGAGTAATTTTATTGTGTTTGTAGGTGTGGGGGTTCTAAGTAATTATGTGTGTGTGGGGGATCTAAGTAATTTTCTTGTGTGGGGGGGTTCTAAGTAATTTTGTGTATGTGGGGGGGGTCTATGTCATTTTCTTGTGTGTGGGGGGAGGTTCTATGTAATTTTATTGTGTGTGGGGGTGTTCCAAGTAATTTTCTTGTGTGTGCGTGTGGGTGGGGGGTTCTAAGTAATTTTATGTGTGTGTTGGGGGGGGGTTCTAAGTAATTTTATTGTGTGTGTGTGTGTGAGGGGGGGGGGGGTCGGAGTAATTTTCGTGTGTGTGTGTGGGGGTTCTAAGTAATTTTGTATGTGTGGGGGGAGGGGGGTTCAAAGTAATTTTCATGTATGTGTGTGTGTGGGGTTCTAAGTAATTTAATTTTATTGTGTGTGTGGGTGGTTCTAATTAATTTTGTGTGTGTGTGTGTGTGTGTGTGTTGGGGGGGTTCTAAGTAATTTTCTTGTGTGTGTGTGTGTGTGGGGGGGGGGGGGGGGGGTTGTAAGTAATTTTGTATGTGTGGGGGGAGGGGGGTTCAAAGTAATTTTCGTATGTGTGTGTGTGTGTGTGGGGGGGGGTTCTAAGTAATTTTATTGTATGTGTGGGTGGGCGGTTCTAAATAATTTTGTGTGTGTGTTGGGGGGGTTCTAAGTAATTTTATTGTGTGTGTGTGTGTGTGGGGGGGGGGGGGTTCTAAGTAATTTTGTTGTGTGTGTGTGTGTGGGGGGGGGGGGTTCTAATTAATTTTATTGTGTGTGTGGGGGTTCTAAGTAATTTTATTGTGTTTGTAGGTGTGGGGTTCTAAGTAATTGTGTGTGTGGGGGTTCTAAGTAATTTTCTTGTGTGTGGGGGGGGTTCTAAGTAATTTTATTGTGTATGGGTGGGGTCTAAGTCATTTTCTTGTGCGTGTGGGGGGGGTTCTATGTAATTTTATTCTATGTGGGGGGTGTTCCAAGTAATTTTCTTGTGTGTGTGCATGTGGGTGGGGGGTTCTAAGTAATTTTGTGTGTGTGTTGGGGGGGTTCTAAGTAATTTTATTGTGTGTGTGGGGGGGTGTTCCAAGTAATTTTCTTGTGTATGTGCGTGGGCGGTTCTAATGAATTTGTGTGTGTGTGTTGGGGGGGTTCTAAGTAATTTTATTGTGTGTGTGTGTGAGGGGGGGGGGTTCTAAGTAATTTTATTGTGTGTGTGTGTGGGGGGGGTTTCTAAGTAATTTTATTGTGTGTGGGGGGGGGGGTTCTAAGTAATTTAGTGTGTGTGTTGGGGGGGTTCTAAGTAATTTTATTGTGTGTGTGTGGGGGGGGGGTCGGAGTAATTTTCGTGTGTGTGGGGGGTTGTAAGTAATTTTGTATGTGTGGGGGGAGAGGGGTTCAAAGTAATTTTCGTATGTGTGTGGGGGGGGGGGGGTTCTAAGTAAGTTTATTGTGTGTGTGTGGGTGGGCGGTTCTAATTAATTTTGTGTGTGTGTGTTGGGGGGTTCTAAGTAATTTTATTGTGTGTGTGTGGGGGGGGGGGGTTCTAAGTAATTGTATTGTGTGTGTGTGTGGGGGGGGGGGGTTCTAAGTAATTTTATTGTGTGTGGGGGGGTTCTAAGTAATGTTATTGTGTTTGTAGGTGTGGGGTTCTAAGTAATTATGTGTGTGTGGGGGATCTAAGTAATTTTCTTGTGTGGGGGGTTCTAAGTAATTTTGTGTATGTGGGGGGGGGGGGTCTATGTCATTTTATTGTGTGTGTGGGGGGGTGTTCCAAGTAATTTTCTTGTGTATGTGCGTGGGCGGTTCTAATTAATTTGTGTGTGTGTGTTGGGGGGGTTCTAAGTAATTTTATTGTGTGTGTGTGTGAGGGGGGGGGGGGGTTCCAAGTAATTTTATTGTGTGTGTATGTGTGTGGGGGGGGGGGGTTCTAAGTAATTTTATTGTGTGTAGGGGGGGTTCTAAGTAATTTTGTGTGTGTGTTGGGGGGGTTCTAAGTAATTTTTTCTGTGTGTGTGTGTGTGGGGGGGGTCGGAGTAATTTTCGTGTGTGTGTGTGTGGGGGGTTGTAAGTAATTTTGTGTGTGTGTTGGGGGGGTTCTAAGTAATTTTATTGTGTGTGTGGGGGGGGTGTTCCAAGTAATTTTCTTGTGTATGTGCGTGGGCGGTTCTAATTAATTTGTGTGTGTGTGTTGGGGGGGTTCTAAGTAATTTTATTGTGTGTGTGTGTGTGTGTGTGTGAGGGGGGGGGGGTTCCAAGTAATTTTATTGTGTGTGTGTGTGTGTGGGGGGGGGGGGGTTCTAAGTAATTTTATTATGTGTAGGGGGGGTTCTAAGTAATTTTGTGTGTGTGTTGGGGGGTTCTAAGTAATTTTTTTTGTGTGTGTGTGTGGGGGGGGGGGGGTCGGAGTAATTTTCGTGTGTGTGTGTGTGGGGGGTTGTAAGTAATTTTGTGTGTGTGTTGGGGGGGTTCTAAGTAATTTTATTGTGTGTGTGGGGGGGGTGTTCCAAGTAATTTTCTTGTGTATGTGCGCGGGCGGTTCTAATTAATTTGTGTGTGTGTGTTGGGGGGGTTCTAAGTAATTTTATTGTGTGTGTGTGTGTGTGTGAGAGGGGGGGGGGGTTCCAAGTAATTTTATTGTGTGTGTGTGTGTGTGTGGGGGGGGGTTCTAAGTAATTTTATTGTGTGTGGGGGGGTTCTAAGTAATTTTGTGTGTGTGTTGGGGGGGTTCTAAGTAATTTTATTGTGTGTGTGTGTGTGTGTGTGGGGGGGGGTCGGAGTAATTTTCGTGTGTGTGTGTGTGGGGTGTTGTAAGTAATTTTGTATGTGTGGGGGGAGGGGGGTTCAAAGTAATTTTCGTATGTGTGTGTGTGGGGGGGGTTCTAAGTAAGTTTATTGTGTGTGTGTGGGTGGGCGGTTCTAATTAATTTTGTGTGTGTGTGTTGGGGGGGTTCTAATTAATTTTATTGTGTGTGTGTGGGGGGGGGGGTTCTAAGTAATTGTATTGTGTGTGTGTGTGTGGGGGGGTTCTAAGTAATTTTATTGTGTGTGGGGGGGGGGGGTTCTAAGTAATGTTATTGTGTTTGTAGGTGTGGGGTTCTAAGTAATTGTGTGTGCGTGGGGGTTCTAAGTAATTTTCTTGTGTGGGGGGGTTCTAAGTAATTTTACTGTGTATGTGGGGGGGTCTAAGTCATTTTCTTGTTTGTGTGGGGGGTTCTATGTAATTTTATTGTGTGTGGGGGGTGTACTAAGTAATTTTATTGTGTGGGTGGGGGGTTCTAAGTAAATTTGTGTGTGTGTTGGGGGGTTCTAAGTAATTTGATTGTGTTTGTAGGTAATTATGTGTGTGTGGGGGTTCTAAGTAATTTTCTTGTGTGGGGGGTTCTAAGTAATTTTGTGTATGTGGGGGGGGTCTATGTCATTTTCTTGTGTGGGGGGAGGTTCTATGTAATTTTATTGTGTGTAGGGGGTGTTCCAAGTAATTTTCTTGTGTGTGCGTGTGGGTGGGGGGTTCTAAGTAATTTTATGTGTGTGTTGGGGGGGTTCTAAGTAATTTTATTGTGTGTGTGTGTGTGTGTGAGGGGGGGGGGTCGGAGTAATTTTCGTGTGTGTGTGTGTGTGGGGGTTCTAAGTAATTTTGTATGTGTGGGGGGAGGGGGGTTCAAAGTAATTTTCATGTATGTGTGTGTGGGGGGTTCTAAGTAATTTAATTTTATTGTGTGTGTGGGTGGGTGGTTCTAATTAATTTTGTGTGTGTGTGTTGGGGGGGTTCTAAGTAATTTTCTTGTGTGTGTGTGTGTGTGTGGGGGGTTGTAAGTAATTTTGTATGTGTGGGGGGAGGGGGGTTCAAAGTAATTTTCGAATGTGTGTGTGTGTGTGTGGGGGGGGGGTTCTAAGTAATTTTATTGTGTGTGTGGGTGGGCGGTTCTAATTAATTTTGTGTGTGTACGTGTTGGGGGGGTTCTAAGTAATTTTATTGTGTGTGTGTGTGTGTGTGTGGGGGGGGGGGGGGTTCTAAGTAATTTTATTGTGTGTGTGGGGGGGGGGGGGGTTCTAAGTAATTGTGTGTGTGGGGGGTTCTAAGTAATGTTATTGTGTTTGTAGGTGTGGGGTTCTAAGTAATTGTGTGTGTGTGGGGGGGTTCTAAGTAAATTTCTTGTGTGGGGGGGGTTATAAGTAATTTTATTGTGTATGTGGGGGGGTCTAAGTCATTTTTTTGTGTGTGGGGGGGGTTCTATGTAATTTTATTGTGTGTGGGGGGTGTACCAAGTAATTTTATTGTGTGTGCGCGTGTGGGTGGGGGGTTCTAAGTAATTTGTGTGTGAGTTGGGTTGGTTCTAAGTAATTTTATTGTGTTTGTATGTGTGGGGGTTCTAAGTAATTGTGTGTGTGTGGGGGTTCTAAGTAATTTTGTGTATGTGGGGGGCGGGGGTCTAAGTCATTTTCTTGTGTGTGGGGGGAGGTTCTATGTAATTTTATTGTGTGTGGGGGGGGGTCTAAGTCATTTTTTTGTGTGTGGGGGGGGTTCTATGTAATTTTATTGTGTGTGGGGGGTGTACCAAGTAATTTTATTGTGTGTGCGCGTGTGGGTGGGGGGTTCTAAGTAATTTGTGTGTGAGTTGGGTTGGTTCTAAGTAATTTTATTGTGTTTGTATGTGTGGGGGTTCTAAGTAATTGTGTGTGTGTGGGGGTTCTAAGTAATTTTGTGTATGTGGGGGGCGGGGGTCTAAGTCATTTTCTTGTGTGTGGGGGGAGGTTCTATGTAATTTTATTGTGTGTGGGGGTGTTCCAAGTAATTTTCTTGTGTGTGCGTGTGGGTGGGGGGTTCTAAGTAATTTTGTGTGTGTGTTGGGGGGGTTCTAAATAATTTTATTGTGTGTGTGTGTGTGTGTGTGTGTGTGTGTGTGTGTGTGTGTGTGTGTGTGTGTGAGGGGGGTCGGAGTAATTTTCGTGTGTGTGGGGGGGGGGGGGTTCTAAGTAATTTTGTATGTGTGGGGGGAAGGGGGTTCAAAGTAATTCGTGTGTGTGTGTGTGTGGGGGGGGGGGGGGAGTGGTTCTAAGTAATTTTATTGTGTGTGTGGGTGGGCGGTTCTAATGGGTCTGGAAGCGGTTAACTTGTAGAGGACAGTTTTTCTTGACACTTCATTGCAGTCCCAGGACTCTGTCCATAAACTTGTAACCATGAAACAATCATTATTTTGTGACTTCCTGGCATAGGGAGGAACTTCCCAGGTGACGTACATCCTTTATGGGCGGGGCGCCGCTCTACTCATAAGAACTCCCACTTCCGGTTCCCCCCTCAGAACACATCCCGGAAAGCAGAGTCGAGTGGTGTGAGAAGCAATGATGGTGTTGGGGACCCAGGAGCCGCCGCGGTGTTGCGGTTATTTCAGTATCCGCTCGGTGGTGCTGGGGGTGGCGGTGTATTACGTGTTCCTGAGCCTGCAGTCTCTGGTATGGCAGACGGTGGCGGTGGTGAAATGCGGCGGGGTGTGTCCCGGTCCTCTCAGCTCGCCGGGCCCGGTGGCCGTGATGTACTCTCTGGCCTTCGTACTCCTCTTCCTCAGCCTGTGTCTGTTGTTCGGTGTCCTCCGCCGCCGCCCCGGCCTCCTGCTGCCCTTCCTGGCCTTCCAGATCATTGACTTCCTGGGCTCCCTGCTGCTCTTCTGCGGCCTCTTCGTGCGCTTCCCCTCCGAGCTCCGTATGGTCAGCACTAGGCCCTACCTACCCGGCCTGGACGAGCAAGACAAATCGGCGGTGGCCGGGGGCTCGGTGCTCTTCATCGCCCTGTCCCTGCTGCTCCTCCTGCTGAAGATCTACCTGATCCGCTGTGTGCTCACCTACTACCGATACCTGCTCACCAGGGTCAGCATTCCGCCAGGGGAGCCAGACGGCCTGGCTCTAATCGTAGTGCCCACCGGCCAGGAGAAGAACCCACTACTCCTTCCTTCCTACGAAGAGGCCATCAACATGCCTGCCAAGGACAGCCCACCGCCCCCCTACAGCCAGGCCCTGCCGGCCGAGCCCGAGAAGGAGCTCATAAGGGGCCCACCTGGATCCGGGTGTTAGGAGGACTCCCTTCACCCAGCAGGCACATGTCTGATTCTGATAGGACACCATGGAACTCCTGTGCCCCCCACCCTCATTACACAGGCACCCCTGATTAGGACTTGTCCTCCTTCATACCTGGAGCCCCCTCCGTCCCAACGCACAGGCACCCCTGATTAGGGTCTAGACCAGAACTTGTCCTAGTTCATACATGCAGCCCCCCTGATCGCATGGGCACCCCGGTCAGCTGTACTCCAGGACCTGTCCTACTTCATCAATGGAGATCCCTTGATCAGGACTAAGACCTGTCATCCTAATCAGCTGTGCTCTAGGACCTGTCTTGCATTATAAATGAAGCACCTTCGTCACATGGGCACCCCTGATCAGGACCTAAACCATAACTTTAGGACTTGTCATACATGGAAGCCCTCTTATTACACGGGCACCCCTGATCAGCTGTACTCTGGGACTTGTCCTACTTCATCGGTGGAGCCCCCCTGATCAGGACCTAGACCTGTCCTCCTCCTTCATACAATGGAGCGTCCTGATCAGCTGTGCTATAGAACCTGTCCTGCATCATAGGTAGAACCCCCGAATCATGATCTGCACCAGGACTTTTCTTCATATATATGCAGCCACCTGATCACAGGGGCACCCCTGATCAGCTGTCCTATTTAATACATGGAGCCCCCCTCATCTCATAGGCTCCCTTGATCAGCTGTACTGTAGGTCTGTCTTGCTTCATCCATGGAGCCCTTGATCACATAGGCTCCCCCTGGTCAGCTGTACTCAAGGATGTGGCCTCCTACTTCATACATGGCAGGAGTGCCCTGGAAAACGCCCCTTCATTTACATGGACTCTTACAGTTATGACTTCATTTCGTCCAGCAGATGTCTGATCTCCATCCATTCAGTGACTTCCGTCCTCTGAAACAACTTTGTGTAGTTGGTAGAAGGGAGAAATGGCTCCAGTTAGCATAGCCATGGTAGATCTGTTTTTACAGCTGTTCTGGTTTGTGCTGGTCTCTGTTTTCCCCACACTTTGCTCAACCGTTTTATAATAGGAGTTTTATGATGGTGACTTACAGGTGACCATTTGCTGGGACCCTGTAGTGAGCCATACTAGACACGGTGCTAATCTCTAGTGACGCTATGTACTGTGTATATTTCAGTGGTTTCCTATGGCTGTGCTGGCCTGATTTCAGTCAACAGAAGTTGTTTAATCACCTTTTGTTGAAGGAGCCTGCTGGGAAAATTCCAACTGAGCAGCAGATGCATCTAATCATGTGCAGCCCCTGCTCAGGTATTTGAAATACATATGCCGCAGCAGGAGAGGCGTTCATCCACACCTTATAGCATGGACGGAGGATTTTTTTCCCCCCTTCTGTTTAGCCCACAGGCTTAAAAGTGTATTGCCTGCTTTATAGTCAGGTGACTGTTAGAAGAGCAAATATTTCCCTGACTTTGTGCTCAGCTGAAGCAATTGGTCTGCTTTGGCAGAGATTTTCCAGAACACTATGCAATTCTTTTGAAATGTGGAAATTGACAGTCTTATACAATTGTCTTGACTGTTCTAGTTATCAGCAGAGTTTGTCCATGTGCAGATCATTCTGAACAGTGTTAAGTAACAAAAACAATTACCTGGACAGAGCATACATCAAGACTGTATCCTGCACACAAGGTAACAGCTGCTAAAATATTTCAGCCTATGTAGCCTTAAAGAATAAGTGCACATTTTAACAAGTTGCACCTAATTTTAAATGATCCCCTGTCATCTGTAATATGTTACACCCTGGATATGTCTGTAACATGTTATAGAAGGTGAACTTATCCTATAACCCCAACCCAGATAATCTCACCCTCTCGAGATTTATACATAGATTGATGGCTGTGGCCTCTGTTTACATACAGCAGTGAGAGGCTCCCTCTCTTGGCCATGCCTGAGCAGTATAAATGTCTATAGGCCTCATCTGCCCCCATCTCCTGACTGGAAGACAGCCCAATAGAATTCTATATGGTTGTATTGTGTTGCCGCTGCCTGTAGAGGGAGCCTTTCACCTCCGGATGTAAACAGTGGAGACCGCAGCTGTCAGTTTGCCATTATATATCTGTGTAGCAAGGCTATGCGATTGTTTAGGTCAGTGCACTTTGTCTTTAACCATACCAACATGTTATCGGTTGTTACCTTGGTGCAGGTTGTGTTCTAATAAAGCTTCATTGGAGCAGATGCTATGTGTCAGCAATTGCTTTTGCTAACTATGCAGTCCTGGGGAGAGGGATTTTTACATTACGCACTTCAAGGGTGGAGGGGGCAAGATTGGAGTTTGAGCTGTGTCCAGTATTTGCTCGGTGTCATGTAAGGCCCTCATACATAGATATGTATCTGTAAAGGCATGACCATTTTATATAGAACACATTTTGTGTTAGAACTGCAGATGTTGCATAATCATGACATGATGCTGAATCATGCATAGAAGTGTTGGCACCATACTTTTTTTTTTTTTTTTTTCCAGATATGAGAACATAGAAGAAAACATTGAGCTGTGAGCAGGGTCATAAGTGGTTTGCCTGAATTGTACAGAGTAATGAAATCCATGCACATGTGCACTATAAAATAAGTATTGTCATGGACAATATATGTTGTCCAGTAAGAACTAATTCTCCTTTTTTTGTGGAGCTGAGAAGGGAATCTTTTTGTCTGAGATAAGTCTCTTTACACACTTTTATAAATGAGGACCGTGACAGGTCATTGAAAGTAGTTGATGGCAAGTGGTGGTCAGGGAATATCTAATGTACAGGAATTTAATTTTTATGTTCATGGTGTCCTCTTTGTTCTTTACCTGCAATTTCCCTTTTTTTTTTTTTCACATTAGTAACTTGTGCCTTGTTTAAGCAGATTTCCCTGATCAGTGCTGTGTAGAGGGTTTAATAGAAACGTAGGTGCAGCATGTAATCCATCCATGGATATGTGACAGAAGTGGATTAAAGATCTGCATGGGAAGTCACCAGCGCCTAGTGTTTTAATATTGACACTTTATTTTTTTTAAGTCGTTTTTTTTGTTTAATGATACTGTTGAATTATCTGGCTTGCAATCAGATTGTTTTTAGTGTTTTTTTCTATAGTAATCAATGAGAACTCAATGGTGACATAGTTAATTAAATCAGTGTTGATTATAACTTGCCTTTTCCTTGTTTAAACGACAACCTTTCTCACTCTGCCTAATGCTGTGGCAGTTTCACTTGCTGCCTGAGCACACAAAGCTGTCCAAGCCTGCTTTGCACCAAAGAATGTTTCCTATAAACATGGTAGCAGTATGTACAACTTCGAAATAATAAAGCAACTTTTAACATTCCATTTGTTTGGTTTTGGAAGCATAATTTGAACTTTATTCTTGGTTTTTAGGCTCTCGTATTACTTTAAATCCCTAATACATTGCAGGTGCATCAAAAGAAAAGGTGTGCAAAGTGTTCGTTTTTCTTTCGGAAGCTGGTACAGCCTGACGCTATTGTGGAAGTAGTGGTCTCTCTGCAAGTATACAAAGCTCCCTACTGAGTCAGAACCTTTAAAGCTGTTGTATACCGCAACAATTGTTTTGTTTATTTTTTTCCTACAGGTAAAGCCTATAATAAGGCTTACCTAATAGGTAGAATGAATATCTCCTAAACCTGTACGGTTTAGCAGATATTCACTTTGCATGCAGCCACTGATGTCAGGGGGCACGTGCGCTGTGAATGCCCGGCTAAAGGTCCGGTGGACGATGCCGGGAAGAAAAACTCACGCATGTGCAGGAGTGACATCCCGGAAGACACGCAGAGGGCAAAATGTCAGCTTCCTCGGCAAGGACCTGGATCAGATACTGACACCTCGTTCTAAGTATTTCATAATGAGCAAGTATGTGCTGCATACTAGCTCATTATGCCTTTGCCTTACAGATGTTGTGTTTCCCCCCTCCTGTGGGCATACAACTGCTTTAAGCTCTGCAATCTTCTGATTGATTGCTGAGCTTTGGCTCATTAAGTGGCGTCAGACCTCAGCAAAAAGACCAATGCTTTACACACAGGGTTCCAAGCAGCAGCGGTTTGTGAGGGAGATGGGTGGCTGGCATTTCTACTAAGGCTGTTGCTGCTTTGGAAAGAAATTGGCATTGAATACCTTTTTTTGTTTTGATACACCTGACATGAATTATTTAGCACGTTTTAACATTACTATCATGTGGCTGCATGCACAGCATATTGGAAGTAACATTGCTCGAAAAGCTGCCAGCTCACATCAATGCAGGGCAGCTGCGATTCCACTGTAGGGAAGGACCCTGTGCTACTTTGGTGCAATGCAGTGCGCTTTGTGGTTTTAAAAACAATTTTTTTTTCTTAATGCGTGTTTGTGCTTGTTAGAAGTAGGCACCTGCTGGTGCCTAATCACTGCTGTCAGTGGTTAACCCCACCCCTTTGTTTACATTTGGAGGGGGGGGGGGGGTTGGTCGTGTATGTTTAATGCCCTTTTTTATTTGTCTACTGTCAGTGGGGAATCTGTGGGCGCCGGCTCCTTAACAACCAATGACTCATCCCTGGTGGCTGACAGCAATAATTGCAGTAGAAAAACACGCATTAAAAAAAAATCAAATAATCACCAAGTGGCATTGCAGCTGCCTTACAAAATCACTTTAAGCCTCCATTCACATCGAGCGGATTTGGCATGCCAAATTGGAGTGTGACAGATGTCTGTCAAATCAGTCCCGAACTTGCAATGAAATGCGGGTTTAAAATTGTGCGGGTTAAGCTCTGCCTCCAATGTGAATGTAGGCTGAAAATCGGATCAAAATTGCATTGCATTGCACTAGTGTGAATCTAGCCTTATACTTTATGGCAGACTTGCCTGCTAAAGGAACCTTTTCAGTGCTGAGATAGAACCTCTGCCACATGTTCAATGGGCCCTTTTTTATTTTATTTTTTTCCTTCCTGTGTGGCATGTGTTTTTGGTAATCTGTACATTGTGCTCAGTGTACTTTTTTTTCCTTTTCCAAAACACTGACCATATGCTCAAACACCTGGTACAGATTGGATTATGCAGTTACATTTAGACTCACTAACCAAATAATTTTACAGGAATGTGGAGGCAGTACTATGAAAATGGGGGCTAAGAGTCAAATCTTTGAATGGAGACAACTGTTTTGGTGACAGTTTTCTAAGATGGGGATTCTCCTTACTTTGGGGAGACTTATTTCTGGTTTCATCTCCAGTACAGGAAGTGGCGGTAAATCTACCCTGTACTACACAGACGGTAACCTCGCTGCTGAAATGTGGTTTTGCATGTCTACTTGTTTGCATCCCCCTTCCTCTTTTAACAACTGGCACTTTAGAGGAGGGAAGTGGTCCCTGGGTTTGACAGGTACCCTGGTGCTTGAGCGGACTTGCACCTATGGTGATTTGCGCAGCAGAGCCAACCTGCTGTGGTGACTGGTCAGCAAGAGTTTAAAATTATGCCACACCCAACTACATGGTACTGCAGTACCATGCACTTTAGCGGGCATCACCATATGTGCATTTTGCTAGATGCATGGGGGGTGTTAAGAATTTATACCTGCGTATGTCTGCAAGAGGCAGCTCTTTTTTTTTTTTCTGGTTCCCAGGGTTCTGCCGTATAGTGTCCGGCCATGAAATAGTGTCCGCCCCGTACTGCGCATGCGCAGTACGGAGCAGACGAAGCTTCGGAAAATTTCCGAAGCGGAACGGCGCCTGCGCCGTGAGTGGAGGTGGTAGCCCCACCATCCAAGCGGACATAGGGTTGTGAGTATTAAAGGGCCCCTCGCGGGCGAGCTTCGCTCGCCACGCTTCGGGCTCGGCTTTTTTATTCCTACTCTATGTCCACTTGGATAGTGGGGATAGAACCTGGACTCACGGCGCAGGCGCCGTTCATCCTCAGCAATTTTCGGAATCTGTGTTGCTGTGTACTGCGCATGTGCAGTACACAGCGGACACTATCCGATGGAGGACGTTATTAGACAAGACACCGGAAAACTTGTGATTTCGCATGCGTTACTACACTGCTACTGGTGTGAGCAAGCCCTAAAATGTAGTCTGAAGCCGTGTGCAGTAGGTTTAAATTATCTGCCCCAAAATTTCCTACTTCTAGCATGCCTTCTACTTTCAAAAACCTTGTCTCATCCCCACCGCAGTAGTGATAGGAGTAGAGAGCTGGGAGATGTGTGCTGTACTGTACTTTTCTCCCTCCTGTCTCTGTTTTAACAGCATTGCTCTCACAGATCCAACTCTACAGAGTTTGAGTACTGTGACACCACCCCACCCTGTTTCTGCTGCCAGGACCGGTGAGATATGGGGTGGTTATCCAACACTGTACAGTCAGATCTGAGAGCAGTCCTGTGTTAACACTCATATGCAGAGGTGGGAGAAAACACAGCCTGCCCCTCCTCCAAGCTGCTATTGGTGTTAAAGATGGCAACCCAGAAAGCTGTGTATGATGCCCAGCATGTCCTTGGCGATCAATGACATCATCAGTTGGTAGTAAACAGGAAGGGGCACCTGCACAGGGTTCTGGATTGCTGACTTGAGTGCAAATAGCAGCTGGAAGGAGATGCAGGTTGTGTTCTCTACCTTAGCTCTGTATACAGAAGTTAACACAGGGTCGCTCCCAGATCTGGAATAGATTTACTCAGTGCAACATCATCTTTTGTATTTGCATTTTGTTTGCATGCACTTAATCATTTAAAAAATATATATACAAGTTCCCTTTGAAATAAAATACTTTTTTTTTGTTGCAAGAGGAAAAAAAAAAGCCTCTTTTGGAGCCGGTAAAGCATTGTACCAGTGATCAGCAGATCGTGGATGGCATACAGGTCTCCTGCTGACTGGGTGTAAGCAGTTTGCCCATACATCATTTGACCAGGCAGTTCCACACTGACAGGAAGCAGCTGTGGACCAGAGTGCTCAACAGCGCTGTGGTTGTTCATTGAGAACTACAACCTGACAGCCGCAAAGTATGTGTGTACTTGTAGTTCATTTATTCATAGAACTCTGATATGGCCGTAGCCCCGCACAGCCACACTTTTCAACTTCTCCCCTAAAAATACCCTAAAAAAGGTGGAACGTGTTCCCAAGAGGTGAATTTGTTTGCTGCAGAAATATGAGCTAAACTGCATCAGTCACCATTTTATTTTCATGGGCCTTTTGCCTTCAGAAATGGTATAATTGGGAGTTCCATGTAATTTTCTAGCAAACCTGTATCTGAACATTTGCAAAAGTGTGTCCCAGGCAGCAAGGGGTTAAAGCAAAAATTAAAAGGCTCCAGTTGGCAGCCAGCATTTTCAAAAGGTTGTCCACATTGGCAGCAACACTTTCTCTCATGCCTATTGTAACTGCACAAAGTTCTAAGCTGCTAAAATATGCAAATCACTGAATTTGTGGTATGTTTACATCTGCAGAGCTTAAACCAGCAAAGTCTAACAAATGTTCTGTAGATCAAAAAACAAATGGCACATACGTTTGTGCCATCATTTGTTTCTAAAAAAAGAAAACAAAACGGAATGATGGATTAGGCACTTTTGATTGTGGCACGGAACTCACATGTCACAGCTGGTACAATCATGAGGAAAAACAAGCACATTTTTGTTTTTCACTTGTTTATGGTCTGCTATAGTTTTGTAAGAGCTACCTCAGAGCATAAGTGCTTGAAGCAGGCCTTTGATATCTGGCCAGAATGTGATATGGATTTGAAGCCAGTCATTTAATGGCAGACGATTACATTTCTTTTAATCCATAGTTAAATCCTTTTAAATCGGCTGCAGTGCTTCAGGAATGGGGAAAATAATGACATGATTATGAAATTCTGCCTAGTAAAAACTAGTTTATGAAATGTAATGCATGCTGAAGAAAACACATTGCTCATTACTATTCTGAAAGGGGAGAAGTAAGATCATCTATGTTTCATTTTGGCTACAGGTAGGTAATCAAATCAGATCACGATAACCATCTCATGCTGTTCTGCCACGATGAAGATGAGCCAAGAGCCGGGTGAATGTTGTAATCACCTGACCACAGTTCCTGATGTGACTCTGAGAACTTATTTAACCACTTTCAGACCGGACCATTTTGCTGGTAAATGACCAGAGGTCTTTTTACAATTTGGCACTGCGCTGCTTTAACTGGTAATTGCGCGGTCATGCAATGTTGTACCCAAACAAAATTTGCGTCCTTTTCTTCCCACAAATAGAGCTTTCTTTTGATGGTATTTGATTGCCTCTGCGATTTTTATTTTTTGCGATATAAATGGAAAGACCGCAAATTTTGAAAAAAAAAAGATATTTTCTACTTTTTGTTATTAGAAAAATCCAATAAACTCAATTTTAGTCATACATTTAGGCCAAAATGTATTCAGCCACATGTCTTTGGTAAAAAAAAAAGTCAATAATTGTATATTTATTGGTTTGCGCAAAAGTTGTCACATCTACAAACTAAGGTACGTTTTCTGGAATTTACGCAGCTTTTAGTTTACGACTGCCTATCTCATTTCTTGAGGTGCTAAAATGGCAGGGCAGTACAAAACCCCCGCAAATGACCCCATTTTGGAAAGTAGACACCCTAAGGAAATTGATAAGAGGCATGTTGAGCCCATTGAATATTTTATTTTTTTGCCTCAAGCGATTGAATAATGACAAAAAAAATTTTTTTTTTTTTTTTTATATACACAAAGTTGTCACTAAATGATATATTGCTCACACATGCTATGGGCATATGTGAAATGACACCCCAAAATAAATTCTGCTGCTTCTCCTGAGTACGGGGATACCACATATGTGGGATTTTTTGGGAGCCTAGCCGCGTACGGGGCCCCGAAAGCCAAGAACCGCCTTCAGGTTTTCTAAGGGCGTAAATATTTGACTTCACTCCTCACTACCTATTACAGTTTTGAAGGCCATAAAATGCCAAGATGGCACAAAACCCCCACAAATGACCCCATTTTAGAAAGTAGACACCCCAAGCTATTTGAGAGGCATGTTGAGTCCATGGAATATTTTATATTTTGCCACAAGTTGCGGGAAAATTACAAACTTTTTATTTTATTTTATTTTTTTCACAAAGTTGTCACTAAATGATATTGCTCACGCATACCATGGGCATATGTGAAATGACACCCCAAAATAAATTCTGCTGCTTCTCCTGAGTACGGGGATACCACATATGTGGGACTTTTTGGGAGCCTAGCCGCATACGGGGCCCCGAAAACCAAGCACCGCCTTCAGGCTTTCTAAGGGCGTTACAGTTTTGAAGGCCATAAAATGCCAAGATGGCACAAACGCCCCCCAAATGACCCCATTTTGGAAAGTAGACACCCCTAAATTTAGGGCTACACTAGTGAGACTAGGTAATAAATGGCGGGTGCCCTGAAACTATAAAAAAATAACTAACCAACCAGCGTCACCTGTAACCGTTATATGGTGATCACTGGTGAAAGGGTTAACTAGGGGGCAATCAGGGGGCTTTATGCGGTAGTATATGGGGGTCCCTGGCGCTATAAAAAGCTGCGGCGAACCTAAATACCTGCCTAACTAGCGTCACCTGTGACACTAATACAGCGATCAGAAAAACGATCGCTTATTAGGCTGGGTTCACACTGGAGCGATGCGGGAACGCCACGAATCCGCGGCGGGTTCCCGCATCACATGCCTCCCGGCGGCAGTTCACACTGCCCTATGCGAACTGCTGGGAGTGTCAGTGAAATGTTAATGACACCCCCAGATCAGTTCGCATATCACAGTGCGATCTGCAAACTCGGATCGCATGGTGTGAACACCCATGCGATCCGATTCTGCTGCGGACCAAAAAAAGGGTCCCGTGCGAATTTGCGGCGGGTGCGGCGCGAATTCAGCCATACTATCTGTATGGCTGAACTCGAATCGCACAGAGATCGGATGTGATTTGCACTGCAGTGCGGTGCGAATCACATTCGTTCTCATAAACCGCTGCAATGTGAACCCAGCCTTAGTGACACTGGCGACGGGGGGTGATCACGGGGTTAAACATTTATTGGGGGGTTAGGGGGGCACATTAGAACTAAAGGGGGCTAACCCTAACTGCCCTAACAGTTATTACAGTCACAAATGACACCAATGCAAAAAAAATAAAAAATGCAATTGGTGTCACTGACTGGGGGGGGGCAGGGGTAATTGGGGGGTGATCGGGGGGTAAAGGGGTGGGTGTGAGTGTGCCTGGCATGTTCTACTGTACGTGTGGTGTGTTGGTGCAACTCACCGATCCTCTCTCCTCGGTGCCGGAACGAAAAATACCGACACGGAGGAGAGATTACATCACTTCCTCTCCTGTGTTTACATTACAGGAGAGGAAGTGATGTCACGGAGCATTTCTATTCGTCGGGAGCGATCGCGAGGGGGTGGCCATGAATGAATGGCCGCCCCCTCATCCCGGATCGCTCCCGAACGAATACCGACCGCCGCAGGCACCGGGGGGGGCCTGATCGGGCCCCCCACCCGCAGGAAGGCAGGGACTTGTATATACGCCCATATGCCTGCCCGTGCCATTCTGCCGACGTATATCGTCGTGCGGCGGTCGGCAAGTGGTTAATCACTTCAATACAGGGTACTTATACACTTTCCAGCGCTGTCCCACTTTGAATGACAAATTGTGTGGTCATTCTACACTGTACCCAAACTAAGCTTGTTCCCACAAATAGAGCTTTCTTTTGGTGGTATTTGATCACCTCATGGGATTTTTATTTTTTGCTAAACAAAAAAAAATAAAACATTTTGAAATACAATATTTTTTTTCCTGTTACAAAAAAAGTTTGTAAACAAGCAAGTTTTCTCCTTCACTGATGGGCACTGATATACACTAATAGAGGGTAATGATGGGCATCGCTGGTGGTCCAGTGTCTCTCTCTTCCCCCCCCCCCATCAGGAGTAGCCGATCGCCTCTCCTTTACTTGCATCTGAAAGACGTGAGTGAGGAAAGCCAATCAATGGCTCCTCCAGTTTTCACTGTGATAGGACGTGGCTGAGCACGTGGTAAAGAGTCTCCGTCAGACTCTCTACCTAGATCGGTGGTGCAGTGTGTAAGCCCTTGTACACACGGTCGGAGAATCCGTCGGAATGTGTCCTATCGGACCGCGCCGATTGTGTGTGGTATGCATCGGATTGATTCCGTCGGCGTGTGTACAGGGGCTTAGACTGGCACACCGCATCACCGATCGCCATGGGGCGGGCCCAGCAGCAGCTACTTTATAACAGGCTGTATTATATGATCATATTACACACCAATCAAAGACAGACCACATTAACAATTACAATAATTTTATTCATTATTTAAATAAACACACAGTCATTTAAAAACAAGCCGTTTGGTCAAAGTTTAGTACTAAACACCTCAGTAATGCTAAAGTCTGAACAATACCTTTAAAAACCATACCTAAAGTCTATACTGGACCCTGGGGGGGGGGGGGGGGGGGGGGAAAGCACAATGAGCTTTAAAAAGGACATGCTGGTGATATTTAAACCTTTTACTGATGTGATGTAGGAAAAACAAAAAATAATGCCTGGGTAAGTGAAGGTGTGGCCTGTAGTAACCAAATTCTAACAGCTTTCATCATAGTTTTGAAAACCAACATTTGGTTATGATGGATAACATTACATTTTGTGTAGCCATGCGTTATATCCTTATTGTTGCTTTTTATGTGTATCGATAGATTTTTATCCAGGCAGAAAATATTTAATTAAAAAAGAAGGGAAATGCACAATATATTTTTTTCTCCACTTGAAGCTTTTTTTTCTATTGCAAAATCCACCCCTAGTTATAGACTGGGATAATAGACATAAGGCAGAAGAATTTCTAGTACTCTTAGTCACCTTCCACCACCAACTAATGGAGTAAAGAGAGTAGAGGTTTTGACACCTTTAGGCTGGGTTCACACCGCTGCAGCTGGGAGACCCGGATGTGATTCACACTGCACTGCAAATCACATCCGATCTCTGTGCGATGCGAGTTCAGCCATACAGATAGTATGGCTGAATTCGCATCACACCCGCTCCAAACTCGCACAGGACCCTTTTTTGGTCCGCAGCAGAATCGGATCGCATGGGTGTTCACACCATGCGATCCGATTCCTGTCCGAGTTTGCAGATCGCACTGCGATATGCCAACTGATCTGGGGGTGTCATTAAGATTTCACTGACACTCCCAGCAGTCCGCATAGGGCAGTGTGAACTGCCGGCGGGAGGCATGCGATGCGGGAACCCGCCGTGGATTTGGGGCGTTCCCGCATCGCTTCAGTGTGAACCCAGCCTTAAAGCAAACCCAAGGGCATGAAATCAAATGTTTTAGATGTGTAGCAAACACCTCTAGGTGCCGATTTGTCAGCTCCAACCTCCTATGGAGTGCCCGGGGAGCCCATAAACAATAGGGCGTCTCTTCGGTCTTACTATTGGTTCGTGAGGCACCCTATGACACTGATGCATCAATACTAAGGCTGAGGGGGCTGTAAGGCAGAGTGGATGATCACAAAAGTTGATCCCCATATGTATATGTTGCCCTGGATTTCTAGGTTGCTCAGAGCACTCTCTAAGAGATAAAATCCAGTGCACAGACCCCCAATTTTTTTATTTTATTAACAGGTACACTTTAAAAGGGCCCAGTAAGGCAAAACATAAGTGTACAGAGCTTCCAACAGCCAAACATATGCATTAACACCCATATGTGTATGTGTTCTGGGGATGAACTCATTTGGCAACCCCGGAACTGTGACTGAGCAGGCATAACCAGTCAGATGGGCTTACAATGATGTCATCAGTGTCCAGAAGCCCCGCCTAATAGCCTTGGCCATCCCAGCTCACATAAAGCAGAAGTTCCATTTTTGGGTGGAACGCTGCCTTAAGGGAAGGTGACCCCCTGCCATGCCACATTTGTAATTTTTTTTTTGGGGGGGGGGGGGCAGAAACCCTCCTTTTAGAGGGTTCTAGCTCTCACTTCCTCCCCGGGCTCCGCAGCGCCAGAAGAAAGTTCACCTCTGCCCCCCCCCCTCCCTCTTGGCAATCATCTGGGACAAATCACAGGTCCCAGATGATTGCCCGGCCAGTCACAGCGTGGGTCGCGCATGCACAGCCGAGCACCGCTGAACCCTAGGTCAGGTAAGTGTCCAATTATTAAAAGTCAGCAGCTGCAGTATTTGTAGCTACTAACTTAATTTTTTTCTTTTCGGTGGAACTCTGCTTTAAAAGGGCTGGCATCTACTGTCAAAGGTGATAACTATAGGTCATCTTATATGTATGAGCTTATTCAATAAAAAATAAAAAAACAGTGCAAGGAACAAACGATCAGTACCTCATAGCAACCTATCCAAATTTCGTGAACTCAGCAGCGCCACATAGTGTAATCTGATTGGTTGCTAGGAGGTACAGAATTTACCAATTTGCCACTTTGTTTCATTAAAGAATATTCTCCTACTTCTGTCACTGATAGAACTATTCACTGGAATACAGGAAAACATGATCATTTGCTATCCTTTTCTAAAGAAACTAAGGCATACAAGTGATACATTACTACCCAATTTAAGGAAAAAGGCACTATGGTTACACTATTCAAAAATCTGATTTCCTCATCCACACATTCGTTGTGGATGATGGAATCCATCCCGCTGTGATATTGTATTCCAACAGCAGGACGCCTTTCTCCTCTCGCCACCTAAATAAAATTATCAGTGCTGGCTGGTTGTACACAAGTTGATCAATAGATTGACTTTTGTATAGCCAGCCTGCCCATACGTGGATCAAAATTTGTCCGCTCTCTGCTTAACTTAAGCCAGCCATACATGTATTGAAGTTTTCAGGTAATGTATTTTACATACTGCATGATAACACTGAACAATATAAATAACAGAACAAAAAATCGTAATGCATTATTACGACTTGATTAATGAACAGCAAAGAAAAAATATTTTCTGCGATTCCCTAGCCACAAACTGTAAAAACGATAGGTTGGAAACTCCAGTTTTGTGAAAAGTTGTTGCGTAATTAACACATGACAAGCCTTCCTGGTTCAGTGGGAAGCTCGTCATTGCTTCCTGTAACTGCCAAAACACTGCAGAAGTCTTTCCCTTGTGACAGTATTCAATTTACAGGACAGAAATGGCAACTGTGTCCAAGCTGGGACTAATAATGTGAGATTAGCAAATATAAGTAAGAGCCTTCCCATTAGAGACCAGCAACAATACTAAAATTGTCTCTCTCAATATCTACAAAATAGAATCCAAGTAAAGATCTGAAATAAAATTTGCTAAAACTCTTGCAATGTACATAACTGACCTGCAGGGGATTATTTTTATTTTTTTCCCCTTCAGCAAAACTGGAGTTTAACTTTAAATATTATTAAAATTTCAGAAAAAAAATGATGTCCCGAGACAAGCTGGGACTGTATATCTGTATATAGACTGGTGCAGCAAGTATTTGCTCATAGCAACCAGATTTAAAGTGGAACAAGAGCAAAAATAAAATAAAAAATCAAGAGCAGGCCGGTTTTGTTATTTCAGAAAAGATGGAATAAGTTTCTTCTGAAATAAAACAAAATATGTGCAGCTCAGTGTACAATCTCAAGACACCTTGGTGATGGAATTAATGAACTCATCTACGCATGTGCAGTAGTTAGGTCATCTGCCACCAGCCAATCAAGGCAGCTGAAGAAGCTGGGGAGATGCCAGCAAGGCCAGTATTTGCAGAATTTGGTTCCACTTTAATAATTACTGGGATAAGGACTATTAACGCAAAGCACCTTTCTTTTGGTTCAGTTTTTTAGCTACACCTGAAGCAACATGCATGCCTAGCTATCCCTTTTATCATATGCTACATATCAAAGCAAAAAGAAAAAACTCCTAAAAAAATGGAATAACACGAGACAGTTTGTCAGAGGGAGACAGGTCTCTCTTAAGAGGCATATTTAGTGCCAAAGTGCAAGCAACCACATTGGTTTCCCTGTTGAGAGTGCCCCTGCCGAGCAACGACTGTTGTGTCAGTTCACACACATGCTGAATGCCTTGTTCACGTCAGTCAAGTTAAGGCGGTACATACAAAGGCTCCATGTAACAATTTGCACTGTTATGCTACATGTACACTGGAACTCCCCTAAACGT
Organism: Lithobates pipiens; assembly: GCF_037356315.1. Taxonomy (NCBI): domain Eukaryota; kingdom Metazoa; phylum Chordata; class Amphibia; order Anura; family Ranidae; genus Lithobates; species Lithobates pipiens. Next base: position 17,492,573 of record NW_027507790.1, read on the forward strand.
TAACTCTCCTGGCAGCAGAAAAACCTCTAAAACGTGGGAAAAAAACTCGCGTAAACGCAGTGCCGCTTGGACATTTATTCATTTCATGGCCAGAGTACTGGCCATAGAAATGAATAAATGCCCAAGCTCTAAATACAGCTAGCGCTTAGGTGCGTTTACACACAGTTTTGGTTTTTGCCAAAACGTTCCTCTCCTAAATGCAGAAGAATTGCATTCAGGAGAGGAACATTAAACTGCCCCTAAACGCTAGTAAAAGCTTAGTGTGTATGGACACATAGGCTTTTACCAAGTTGGGGTCAGGAGCTTTGGCAAAAAAAATTAAATAAAAAAAAAAAAATAGCTCCTAAACTCACGTTTAGAAGCAGCAGTGTACATGAGGCCTTACATTGTACATAAGACAGGTCTGTCCATGTGTATTGCTCTCCCAGATCTCCTGAGGATAAGTGCATTTAGCTCTGGGATTTCAACACAGGCACTGAATGGATTTGTGAAAGTGAGACATCAGCAGTGCAATGCAAACACGATCAAGCTAGGCCAGATTTGTTTAGCAGATCAAGCACTTCTCTATTAATCTGCATACAAGACCTTCAGGATATATTTTATGCCCAAGATGAGAATACACTAATAATAGACGATTCTATGGCTGTCTATGAGCGAGTATTAATGTAGACAATATATAGAATGTCAGTCATATCGGGGGGGGGGGGGGGGGGGTTCCCCCTAAAATTTATGTGAATCATCTTTATGGCCACCAGTTAACAAATCCTCCAGTAGCACAATAAAAAAAAAAAATGCAGTGTACCAAACTATAGTATGACTTTACTGTACTGCATGATTTGATGAGCCACTGCATACTTTAACCCACACCAATTAAATGGAATATCACAGACTGCTGTGGCTGCATTGTAGAATGCTATATGCACAAGCATACAGGGCCAAGTTAACAATTAGACCGGTATGTATTAAGAATACAGAAGTACTGGTTGAAGCTCAAAGCCTTTAACTTTTCTTCTTGATTATAGCTTTATACCTGTACAGAACGGCTAATTAGAGCAGGCAAATGGGCCATCTCTGAAATTCACTGGTGAGGATCATGGCAAACGTTCAATTACGATCGATTGTATTACTGAATCAGTTGGTAAGTTAACACTCATGTTAAAACATTTCTGTCCTTTAGAATTACAATTCTGTTGTGGGGATAATTAAGCCATGTTAAAGTATTAAACACTCATTAGAAAGAAAATGAAAGCCTAACTCCAGGTTTGCTTTCACATTAAATAGTTCATAAGGGCCAGGCTGGCCCAAACTAATTATTCCCTTTACAAACTGCAGTGTACAGCGCTGAGTTTTGGCAGCAGTACAAGGACTTTCCATCTGCTGCCAGAACAAAACTGAGCCAGGCTCAACCATTTCCATTTTACTTTATTAAAAAACACAAGGCTTCCTCCGATTGGTGGAGAGGCGGGCAGATAATGCCACAATCTCTTCCTCAGTGAATTGAAGGAAGCCTTGTAATTATTAGTAAAATACAAAGCTTCCTGGGATTGGCTGAGCAGCGCTCAGCCAATTTCAATTTCATTCAGCCAGCAGACAGAATATTCCTATACTTGCTGCCGCAACACCGCCCTGTTTACTGTATGCAGCTGATGATACCTGCTGTTTATACAGTACTGACAGCACCCGCAGCAATTGGTAAAGGAAAATGATTTGTTTGTACCAGCTTGACCCAATGAATGATTTAAAGTGAAAGTAAACCTGGAGTTGGGCTTTAAAGTGGATGTAAAACCTCACATATACTCAGTGAAGTGAACAGCCTCAGATGGATACACAGAGCTGAAACAAATCACCCTACATAAGTTTTACATGTATAGGTGTCGTCTTCGGCTTTATATATTCTTTAGAAAGTCCCAGGCAGAGGAAGGATTGTGCAGAGCTGTGCTGTGAATTTATCTCGGTTGTCGGAGAACTTGTCGGAAGTTATCATGCTGATAACAGAAGAACGGAGCAGAAGAAAGACAAGGGACTCAGGGCATTGGAGAGAGATATGTAAACACTACAGATATATGTGCCTAGGTCAAATTTCATGAATCAGGTTTACATTCACTTTAAAGCCCACATAAACTGAGTTAAAAGTAGTTAAATACATTCCGAGTTGCACAAAGTCTTAAATTTAATCTACATTAAAAAAAAAAAAAAAAAAAAAAAAAAAAAACAGCCATGGCCTTAGGACTGTCCCCTGCCTGCATGCTGCACAGTAGGACCCTTGCATTCTGTGGGGAAGCCGGGGTCTTTCTACAGAGATTTGACACACCCTCCTGAGTAACTACTAGAGCTCTCCAGTCATCATAGCTCAAGCTTTCTGCCAGTTAGAATTTTGATACAGTGTAAAGAGAGGGAGGGGGCGGGGGCACATCAGACCTCTGCAGAGAGACCATTACTTATGCACAGAGAGCAAATGTCCTTCTCTATAGCATGCTGGCAAAGTACAGGCTGCCTTCTTAAAAAACAAATAAAAAAACATACAACTAAGATTTTGAATACCCTTAGTTTTCATGTACCTGGATTGTTTTTAGTCAATTTAAACTAAAAGTTTAATTGGGCTGTAATAGGTTTTCAAGTAGAAATTTTCTTTAATAAGGTTTGTGCAGTTTTCTGTTGAGATAACACTTCGAGTATATTTGTAGCATATGGAGGAGATAGTGTAAGTTAGTGTTCTAAAATGATCTTAAAACCATAGATGAAAGGGTTTGGAGGAGAAGTATGTCTGCAGACTCCTGTGTACCGGTTATAATAAAATGTTACATATGGAAAATAGTGCACCAACTCCCTGCATATACTTTGTTAAACATGTTTTCATTAATTAACTTTGGTTATGGACCTTCCAAGCATCTAGTGAACGTTTCCAGGAGACATTCACAGAGAAGAGGCCATGTCCTGAGCTGTAGCTGAAACCAATAAGAGGGTAGGAGTCTTTACGCAAGCCAGCTAGACTTTGTAATCCAACTCTGCACCCATCTTGTTGTACATGATATAGATTGCGTCAATAGTGGGGGTGAAATTGACCAGGAACTGACGGATCTTCTCTATACATTCTTCCTCTCTTACGTTTTGTCCTTTTGAGAGGGCTTTGAGGAAATCATCTTTATATGGAGCAGCGAGGAGTGCAGTCTGAAAGAGAGCAAGGCAAAACCTATTATCAGTATATATATCTTAAAAAAAAAAAAATTGCATGGGAGGGAAGTCTGTATATAGATTAGCAATTCATGCACAAGATAAGTAGGGTACCTAAAAGTAAGATAGAGAAACTATAAAAAATAAATAAAAAACATCAGTAACCAACAGGGATGTAATAATACATAAGAAATCCAGTTTGTTCAATTAGCACCAAACTCCAAGAAACCTCATACAAGATTCTCACTCAGTGGTATGCCACACCCGATCAGCCACATTCTTGGTATCCTCAAACCACAGACTCCTGCTGGAGATGCAATAATGACATTGGATCTATGCTACTCCTTTGGTGGCATTGCCCTTTTATCTCTGAATTCTGGAAAAAGGTTTGGGAATTGACAAAGAAGATCACAGGGACAGATATTGAGCTTGACTCAGCTTTCTGTCTTCTTAAATATCTCTACACAACCTATACATTGCTACAAAAGCTCTCTGACTAGACACCTGCTGAATGCAGCAAAAGTTCTAATCCCCCAGAGCGTGGACAACTACATATACCCCTTCTCTTAAAGAATGGTTATCTGAGATCAATAATTTTCAACTATGGCCATTTCATATGATCGTTTAGATGGGTTTCGTATAGATTCTCTGATGATTATAACCACATTATGGGAACTGTGAAAGAAAAACCTCTGCTCCCATCCATCTTATATATTCCCAAATACTTTTATTATTATTATACACGATTTATATAGCGCCAACAGTTTACGCAGCACTTTACAATGTATAGGGGGGGACAACACAATTACAGTACAATACAAAAGGTACAGGAGGGACCTGCCTTTACGACTTTATATCTACCTATTTACCCGCCCAGCGCACCCGCGATGTTGGCACCCAAAGCCGATCTCTCGATCGTCTCTCGGGTGCTGCCGCCGCCATCTTGGGTATGGAAATCAGGAAGTGGAGCCTTGCGGCTTCATTTCCCGGTTCCCTACTGCGCATGCGTGAGTCGCGCTACGCAATAAGGATGGTCCCCGCTGTCTCTGGGATCCGTGTGTTTCCCAGCAGGCAGCGGGGGACCTTCAAAAAAGGGGTGTCGATTCTGCGGAAAGGGGCGTACCTTCTGCAGAATCTACGCTGGAAGTGGGTGCAGATACCTGTACTGTACAGGTATCTGCACCCCCCTCCCCCCTGAAAGGTGCCAATTGTGGCGCCGGAGGGGGGGAGGGTTCCAATGAGCGGAAGCTCCACTTTAGGGTGGACCTCCGCTTTAAAAATGGAACTCTTATTGTATCTCCAAGTTCTCTTACATAATGTATACCTTGTTTACTTCTTTCAAAACCTTTCAACAAAACATTGTGGAAAAAAAAAAAAGAAATATAGTTCTTTCTAAACCACTTTTATCATTCATCTTAAATGCCTTACCTGGAATAGTTTTTGCACCAACCAGCCATGATATTTCTTAAGTGCAATCTCATAGGCTTTTGTCACGTTAACTTTCATGAGATTTGGGTTTTGCTCATCTCTCTCCCCATCAGAGATGCTTTGTAATAAAACCTGAATGTACTTTAGACCTCTGTGATGCAAGAAGAGCAGAAACAGTGTAAAGAAAGATGCATACGAATTTATTTTATTTTTTTAATAATAAAAAAGGAAAAAGCGATTTTCATCTGCCATTTTGCAGGTTATAAAAGGAAAATCGTATTGTTTCAGAGAAGCCAAACAACTCAGTATAGGAATAAAGTTGTACATTTCATTTTTTAACACCTACCAATGATTAGAGGCTTCAGATTTTATGGCCCATGGAGAAAAAACAGGATTTTTGACTTACTGTAAAATGATTTTCTTGGAGTTCAATAAAGGACACAGAGTTAAGTAGCCTAGAAACACTGGGTTGTGCTACTGCTTGAGTTTGGACATTGGCAAACAAATCTGTAAAGGTCCAGATAACCCCTTCCACTTTCATCATTCTCCAGTTGGCGGAAAAGCAAGAGTAAAAGTGGGTCATAGAAATTAAGGGGAGTGCACTTACCGTGTGTGTCCCTTAATCGCTTCAATACAGGGTACTTTTCCCCCCTTCCTGCCCAGGACAATTTTCAGCTTTCAGCGCTGTCACACTTTGAATGACAATTGCGCTGTCATACAACACTGTACCCAAACTACATTTTTTATCATTTTCTTCCCACAAATAGAGCTTTCTTTTGATGGTATTTGATCACCACTGGGTTTTTCATTTTTTGCTAAACTAAAAAAATAATGAAATCATAAAATAAAAAAAAATAAAAAGGTTTTCTTACTTTGTCAAAAAATATTTGGTTTCTCCTTCACTGATGGGCACCGATATGTAGAGTTGATGGGCACCACTGATGAGGTACTGACAGGCAGTACAGATGGGCATCTGTGAAGGGCACCGACAGGCATTACTGATGGGCACTGATTAGAGATTTGGGTGGGCACTGACTGGCATTGTGGTGGGCACCTCTGATAAACAATGTGCCGATTATCAGTGCACACCACTCTGACAGGAGAGCCGCCAAGGCACAAACTGAGGAAAGCCGATTACCGGCACTTCCTGGTTCACGCTGTGATTGGCCCCACTTGATCACGTGGTAAAGGGCCTCCGTCAGAGGCTCTTTACCACAATTGGAGATGCGGTGTGTCACACCACCAATCCCTGTTCTGGGTGCCCCCGCAAGTGCACGCTGGCTTGTTATCCTGCTGGACGTCATGATGCCCAGTCAAGATAACTGAACCACTTCCTGGCCGTTATTCTGCTATAGGCTGGGTGGGAAGTGGTTCATGAACTCCATGAAAATGAATTGAAGAGTTCAATAATGGAAGGGTGAGGCAATTTGGGTACACTGGGATTGATTTAATAAAACTGGAGTGCACAAAATCTAGTGCAGCTGTGCATTGTAGCCCAATCAGCTTCTTTGTTAAATTCTTTATTTAAAAGTGGAGATCCACCCAAAAGGGGAAAGCTCCACTTATCTGCCTCCAACCCCCCTTTGGTGCCACATTTGGTACCTGGTTTTGGCAGATCATCCTGAAGTTCGGTCCCCGCTTCTCCTTCCCCTGCCGTCGGGCCATTCACATAGCACAGTGTGCTTCGCGTATGGGCAGTAGGGAACAGGCGGTGAAGCCGCAAGGCTTCACTGCCGGTTTCCCTTACAAGCAATGGTGACGGCAGCACCTGAGAGCCAAAGGGAAAAATTGCCTGGGGTGAAGGAAAATTGGCTGGGCTGAGGGATCCTGAACCTCCTCTTTAAAAAAGGTATGCGGTTGAATATAACGGTATGCCATGACATACCATCAATGAAATCCGTCAATAGACGAGAATACAACCGAATCAATGGATACCAACAAAATAACAGACAGGGTTCTAGTACAGCAATATAAAGTATCTGTAAACTGTGGGCAGTAGCCTCTACAACAAATATATCCTGTATCATAACCTGTAGTGTGGTGGAAGACCAAGAAAGAAATGCATTTGTCATGAACATACCAGGAAAAACACTAAACTAGCAGGTACTGAACCACTAAGGTAGGGAGGAAACCGTGGACGCTGCACAAAATATGGCTCTCAGCCCCATCCTCTCAGTAACAGCGCATACCGAGATATTTTTTATGTGTAGTAGAGAAAAAGGATGACACCCTAGGTGTCTAAGAAGTAAGAAGAGGTAAAAGTAGGAAAAGTAGTAAGAAGAGGTAAAAGTAGGAAAAGGAGTAAGGGAGGAGGAAGGGTGGAGAGCTTCAGATGGGTCGACAGGCGAGAGGCGTCAAAATCCCATGAAGGGATCCACTTAAGCACATGTCAAATATTCATCCAAGGACCGAAATATGTCCCAGTATAGCCAGTGCGTGTTGTGTCCCTCCGTCCTGTCCCTAAGGGCAGCTGTCAGGTATCTGTTAAATATTGTTCACCTTGGCAAACCACTGTGTCCCCATAGGTGGAGATTGCCATTTCCACATGTTGGAGATGCATGCCCTAGCTGCATTCAGATGTTTCAGCAGGGATTTACGGTATTTTTTTACGGGACATTGGGGTTAAGTTTAGGAGCACTGCTGCCAGATTGTCATGAAGAGAAACGTCAGACTGTAAACAATCTGCAGGACTTGTTGTCATAATGAGGCTAGCTTCAGACAATCCCAGATGATGTGGAGTAGTATGCCAGCCCGAGTACTACATCCCCAGCATAACAGGCTATGTCTTGGGAATACTGACACTAGTACCTAGTCCTGTACCAGCGCATCAAAATTTTAAACATGATCTCCCGATACTTGCTGCACAGGGAAGACTAATAAGCAAAGAAAATAATATGGTTCTTTTAATCCTCTGAATAATGTAACGTTGAGGCCTCATTCACATTTACTCAAATATGGGGGATCTTGTTGAGATGTGCCTGCAAGTAAAAAATACTATAAGAATAGGATAGAGATTTCTATAGGGCTCATCTTCCAGGCAGAGGTCTTCAAACCAAGTGGGTTGTCTACGGAAACAAGCATTTTCTGAGAGGGACCTAAAAAAGTCTGGACAATTAAAAAAAACTTCCACTTGCCTGAAATAGAGAAATTGAGGTCGGGACATAAGACTGATGGCTTGATGCACTTGGAGGGGCCAAGAAAGGTAGAAGCACTTAACCAGGTTCAGGTCTGGCTGGAGATGAAAAGCTATGTCAGAGAACTCTGGCACAAAGTCTGAGTGGCCGATAATAGGCATCAATGGAGAGGGAAAGCTGGACATCTCAGCTATCCTGTAGTACCTGTGACATTCCAGGAATGTGTGTTCAATAAAAGGGTGAGGAGACGCATATCCCAGTCCATGGAAGGCCGGGTAAGAAGACCGGTACTGATTCCTGTTCCAGGAAGACCCATATTTTGAAGTTGAATGTCTACACCAGTTGATCACTCTTGTTCATGTGGACCTCCGTGCAATATAGGGTCGGGTCAGGTCAGGGAGACCAACCCCTCCTCTAAGCTTTGGTCATGGTAGAAGTGATCTCGAGGCACGAAGGTTTGCCTTGCCAAACATAATTAAAAGGGGTTGTAAACGCTCGTGTTTTTTTCACCTTAATCGATCAAGGTGAAAAAAACACCTGGCAGTGACCGAGCATCCCGTTTTACTTACCTGAGCCCTGGAATTTGCCACAGAGGAGACGTGCTCTCTCTGCCCGAGGTTCTTGGCTCTTGATTGGATAGATGGATAGCAGTCCAGCATTCGACATCTGAGCCCTGGAATTTCCCATGGAGGAGACGTGCTCTCTCTGCCTGGGGTTTTTTGGCTCTTGATTGGATAGATTGATAGCAGCACAGCCATCGGCTCCCACTGCTGTCAATCAAATCCAATGATGCAGCACCTGAAGGCGGGGCCGAGTCCAGCATTTGGCATCCATGTACGCCAAATGCTAGACTCAGGAGTGCGCCCGCAAGGTACCCCCCCACCCCCCCGGGAGAACTCTTCTCCTAGGGGGTTATACAATGTGGGGAGGAGCTGCCAGCGCTGCCAGGGGACCCCAGAAGAGGATGATCAGGGTCACTCTGTGAAAAAGGAACTGCACAGTGGAGGTAAGTATGACATGTTTAAAAAAAAAAAAAAAACCCTCAAAAGCTTTACAATAATCACTTTAACCACTTGCCAACCAGCCGCCGTCATTATACGGTGGCAGGTCGGCTCGTTCCCACGAATTGCCATAACTGTACATCGGCCCTTTAAACAGCTATTGCAGGGGCACTGATGCTCATGACCGGCGGCCACCCGTGATCGCTCCACATAGAGGCAAACTGGGATCTGTCAATGTAAACAAGATCCCTGTTCTGACAGGGGAGTAGAGAGTGATCGTCTGTTCCTAGTAATTAGGAACAGCGATTTCTCTACTCCCCATCAGTCCCTTCCCCCCCCCCAGTTAGGAACACCTCCCAGGGAACACATTTAACCCATTGATCACCCCTAGTGTTAATCCCTTCCCTGCCAGTGACATTTATACAACGATCAGTGCTATAAAAATGCAATGATTACTGTATAAATGTCAATGGTCCCAAAAAAGTGTCAAGTGTTCCGATCAGTCCACCTCAATGTTGCAGTCCCGCGCAAAAGAAAAAGAAAGTAAAAGATAAATAATAATAATTAATAATAAATAAATATTAAAAATAAATAAAAATGCCATAAATCCAATTAATATACTACGTATACATATTATACGTATACATATACGAATACATATTGGCCTAAACTGATGAGAAATGTTTTTTTATATATATAATATTGTTTTTTTTTGTTTCGTTTTTCAAAATTGTTGTTTTTTGTTTATAGAGCAAAATAAATAAAAACTCAGAGGCGATCAAATACCACCAAAAGAAAGCTTTATTTGTGGGGGGGTAATTTTGTTTGGGTACATTGACCGAACAATTGTCAGTTAAAGCGACGCAGTGCTGTATCTTCTAGTCCTTAAGTGGTTAAAGTCCATTAGGAGCTTATGAAAAAACCAAGGAGTCTCTACTGGCAGTCAGGGGCGGACTGACAACTTATGGGGCCCCCAGGCAATAAGAGATTATGGGGCCCCCAGGCTTACAGATGGCCGCCACGTGGCAGCCATTTTTTTTTTTTTTTTTTTTTTTAGAGGAGGGGCACCAAGCTCGGCAACATGCAGGGTGGCAGGAGACCTAGAGCTGGTGACCCAGTAAAGGCACCACGAGCCTCTCATGGGCAGTGCCACCTTAACATCATGGTCCCCTGGGAAAAATACTGCACTGGGACCCCTACCAGGGAGATGATGATCTGTGGCATGCATAGTGAACCATGGCGAACAATGGGCATGGTCAATGGGAGAGTCTTAACCACTTCAGCCCCGGAAGTATTTACCCCCTCCCTGACCAGAGCACTTTTTGCGATTCGGCACTGTGTCGCTTTAGCTGACAATTGCGCAGTCGTGCGAGGTATGTCCCCTAACAAAAGTGATGTCCTTTAGTTCCCACAAATAGAGCTTTCTTTTGTGGGATTTTTAGTTTTTGCGCTATAAACGAAAAAAGGCAGACACTTTTTTTTAAAAAGCAATATTTTTTACTTTATACTATAAAAAAAGTAAGATAGATAGAGAGATGGATAGATATAAACACATTTTTTTCCAGAGTTTAGGCCAATATGTATTCTTCTACATATTTTTGTTAAAAAATAAAAATCACGATAAACGTATATTGATTGGTTTGCGCAAAAGTTATAGCGTCTACAAAATAGAGGATAGATTTATGGTATTTTTATTATATATTTTTTTCTTTTACTAGTAATGGCGGCGGGACTGCGACATTATGGCAGACAGATTGGACACTTTTGACAGGCCCTACGGCAGAGCCCCGAGAGTGCCACCTTCCATGAATATCCCCCCCCACACACACACACACACACACACACACACACACACACACCCACCTTTGCACCTTGGTGCTTGGTGAGGTAGGCAGCTGGTGGGCAAGGCCTTTAAAAAAAAAAAAATAAAGCCACATGTTGCAGGCTCTGAACTGCACATGTGCGGTCGTAGAGTCAGCGGAATAGTGAACTGCAGTGGTTGGCCTCAGATCGGGCAGTGGGGCATATGAATAAAAGCTGTGCACCATGTTATCACTGCACAGGTGTGCACCCAGACCTGCCTTGCTGCCTGATCTGAGGTTGAGCTCAGCAGTGCACCAATCAGATGGCTCCGAATGGCAACAAGGGCATTTTTCACAGGCACAGGATTGTTGGATCAAATTCTGTTGAGCGGCAGTGAGCACACATGGATCATACAGTATACACACACGCATGCACAGTACACACAGATGCACAGTATATACACAAACACATGCACAGTAACACAGACACAGTATACTTACAGACACACACACACACACTAGTGCACAGTATATACACACACACGCACACAGTATAGACACAGACACATGCCTGCACAGTATATATACACACAGTATATACACACACTATAAAAAGTCTGATGGAACACACTGCTGCCTCCATCTCCTGGCATGCTGGGACTTGTAGTACCCCCAGCAGCTCACAGACACAGGAATGCATGTGAGGGGACTGTGCCTGTGTACTGGTAAGCAGGTAATGAGTAGGGAGGTGTAGCACAGATGGGGGGGGGGGGGGGGGGAGACATTCAGCACATCCTCCAGAAGCAGTTCACTTCTCCTCAGACAAACGATCTAACTGCTTCAGAGACAGGAAGAGCTCTGCTTGAGCAAACACAGCCTCCCCTCTCCCCCTTGCTGACAAGGGTAAACCACTCATAATAATATATTCAGCTCAGTTGCTTACCTTCTATCAGGCTGCAGGCTGTGCCCTCCCCCTCCTTCTTCTTCTCTCCTCCAGCTGTCGGCATCTCCTGCTCATATCTCGAATAAGCCGCGCTGAAGAAGGGGGCGGGTACACTGTTTTCCCATTGGCTGAGGAGGCAGTGGAGAGGCGGGGCAACTACAATCTCGGGATTTTTACATTAAAAGTATGTCGGTAAGGGACATTTCAGGGACAGAAGTAAAAAAAACAGATTTTTTACATACTGTCCCTGGTTTTTATTATGGCTGACAACCCTGATGGGGCCCCCTAGTGGCTGGGCCCTCGGTCCGTGACCGAGTGACCGAATGGTCAGTCCGCCCCTGCTGGCAGTGCTTGTAAAAGATACAGAAGCCACAGCATGATTTTCATCTTTAAAACGTTGCACCTACCGAACCAAGAAAAAGCCAGAGTCTTCCATTTGATTGGAAGTTGTATTGGAAAATGAAGTGAAGATCAAGGAATCTTGGTGCCAAGGTATTGAATGGCTTGAGGGGCCCAGTAGAAAAGGGAAGTTGCTACTAAGGCGAGCAAGGAATAAGACTTTTTTTATGCAGGTTGACCTTAAAGTCCTCTGTTGTCGGGACTGAATGTAAATGTTGAAAAAGTGGTAAAGAAAGTATGAAGAGGAGCGGGGAAAGCAGGCAACCCTGTCTTGTTCCATTATTTATAGTAAAAGAATTGGAGGCAACTCCATTCACCTTGACTGTAGCAGTAGAGGTTTGAGTAAATAGCAGAAATACAAGATAAGAGAGAAGCTGGCATCCCAATATGTCACAAGGTTGCCGTGAAGTCCAATTCACCGTCGAATGCTTTTTCAGCATATGTTGATAAAAAGATGCTAGGACATCAATATTCCTTATGTTGTTATGTCCAGCTTCTCTGTGCCAATGAGCTTCCAACTTGTTCAATTAAGCATAAAAAAAAAAAAAACTGGAAACTGATTGGTTTCTTTGCAGAGCTGCACCAGATTTTGCACGGCCGTGTTTTTTGCAGGTTGCAACAGCTAGCGGGAGGGAGAAAATCCCCTGCTAGCTGTCAGACCTGGGGTTCCGGGACGGGTGCATCTGTAACATGTTACACGCCGAATATCAAGTCAAGTCTGTTTAAAGTGGAAGCTATAGCTGGGAGATGAACTCGAACAGTAAAAACTACATCCAGACAGAGGGAAAGCTCATTGAGATGTCTTGGAGCAGGGCATATATAGAAAGACAACTTTTTTTTTTTCCTTCTTCAACCAAGGACACCTTGGGAAGATTATTGGTTTAATGCCTCAATTCTTTGTGTAGCCCATGAAAGGGTTCTTTACAGGTTCAGTTCACCAACTCAAAAAATTGCCACACAGGGGTGTTTCTATGGAGGAAGGCAAAGTTGAACCATGCAAGCATAGTTACAATATCCCTGATCGGTTTCTGAATAATCAATGCTGTCACTGGGGAACGTGCAGGGGAAGCAATGAGACAAGCCCTGCACAAAGACTTTCAGGAGCGATGGGCAGTGTTTGAAAGACTGAAGGAGAATTGTTAGGGCCAAAATTTTACTCTTGGTGGTACTTGGGACCAAATGCTGATCAAGGCCTGACTGAAGAAAAGACAGAATGCATCCTATAGGGCGTTTCCTGTGATCGAATTTCCTTGCCTCGCACAATAAGAAATACGCTCTCAGTGTGATGGTAGACTTTGCAAGATGTCAATTTCCCAGCAACAAAATTGTAGCGATAGAATCAGCTAAACCCCTAGCCTAAAGTCAGTGACTGAGAAGCAGGGTGGTAAACGGGTACTTGAGACAGAAAGTCCAGGTGATCTGGAAGAACCCACAAAGTCCACCAGAAGCTTGACAAGGTCCAAGAACCATGTTTGCCTGGGTCATTTAGGTGCAATTACAATCACTGGTATGGCCTCCTTCTGGATTCTATGAAGCAGGTGAGAAAGGAACAGGAGCAGAAAGAAGCTGCAGAGGAGAGGTGTAGATTAGGTTAGACTGATCCCATGGAGTCACCAGTGCATCCACTACAGTAGCTAGAAGATTCCTTGACCTAGATACAAACTTGGTCAGTTTGTTAATAACCTGGAAGCCAAGAGGCCCACAACCAGCATTCCCCACCAGGTTGTTGACTCAATAGTTCTCCCACCAATTTTCCATGCCTAGAATGTGTATAGCAGACAGGGCTGGAACATGAAGTTTCACCCAAGCCAGACTGATTGGCTTCTCTTTCAGCTGTGGGACTCCTAGTTCCTTCCAAAAGGTTGGCTTAAGTAATAGCGATGGTATTGTCCAACTGAATCCTGGTCCAATGACCATGCAGATCAGGGATTTCAAACTATTTCAGTGTAGGCCACATCAGCAGTATGATTGTCCTTAGGTTGCATCTCTGGTGCATTGTGTACAGAGTGCAGGCTTAAGGGGTGCGCCATGCACAGTGTGCAACCCCCTCCCATTTCTCTCTCCTACCTGCCTCTAGTACCTCCCTGTGTAGCCAGCTCATCTTCTGGGGTCACCCACAAGCACTCTTGGCTCCTCCTCTTCTGTGTGCCACCATAGGAAGCCCCTTTCTATGGTGGCACACCTGTTGGCTTGTTCCCAAGCTGAGCTGTGTGTGTCCATTGACACACACCATGCAGACTGACCCCACCCCAATGGCTCCCACTGCTGTCTCAGAGCCTGTGAGGAGAGGGAGAGAGAGACTGTAGATGGGCACAGCGTTGGATCAAGATAGTACTCAGGAAAGTAAAAAGGAGCGATACAAGTAGTGGGACATTTTTTATCTTAATGCAGGGAATGCATAAAGGTAAGAAATATCCAGCTTTCAGAACCAAACCCACATTTGTTTGCCTTTTTTATTTTTTATTTTTTATTATGTCAGACTCGTGGACAAATGATTTATTGCAATGAAGACATGTCATCAGATTCTAAATTGTCATCCAAGTTTTGTTTTTTTATAGGTTTTTCCTTGACTGCTTGACTGAGAACTATTTAAAAGACCTCTCAATGAAAATTGTGTGTTCAATTACATTTATAAAACATTTGTTTCGTAAAAACCATGCGGATGAAAATTGTGTGTTTTGCAAAAAAAAAACAAAAAAACTCAGAGGTCCTAATCAAACAAATGCATCAGCAAACACAATTGATGTCGGATTATCTCACCTCTTTAGCCACATAAGGGATAGGGTTGCCCCAACCTTCGGCCATTGTGGCCCATGCATCTCCTTTTCCCCTTCCAAAATCTGCTGTAGTGTTTTGAACTTGGTAGGGTTGGTTTCATATACTTCACGTATTTTCTAGCATAAAGCAAAAAAAATAAAAAAAAATTATTTTACATTTGGACAATGCATCTTAGAACCAATTTAATGATATCTGCCATCTAATTCATATTATGTCTTACAGGGATCAAACATTGGCATGGAGCCACAAAAGCAAACCTGTCTGAATGAATATGGTAGGAAAGGAATATGAAATATAAAAAGGGAGATAGAACAGGAACAGTAAGGACATGGGAAAAAAAAAAAAAATAAGGAACTAAAGAGAAGGCAAGGAAAAAAAATAAAAAGCAACCGCCGGATAACTTGTCTCTCCTGGACTCCAACATCAGCAAGGGGAAGCAGAATCCAGATGCTGCAAGACAATACCCTTTCTAAAAGGGACACTGTAGAACTCGTAAAAAAATGTACTTGATCAAGCATAGTTTTTAGTGTTTTTACCTCTTTTGCTCATTAGTTAAAGCAGAACTACACTGCCTCTGAGCACCACAAGCTAAACCTGCATTTTCATTTTCAACATTCAAAGCAAACTCCCCCCATCCATCCATGTCTCCATGCTTTATTTTGCTAATAAATCACTTGGAAAAACATCCCCTAGCACTTCTGGCTGTGGTCATCTTGAGTAAGGGCAGAGGATTCATGTAGCATTTAATTCCCGGAATCCATCTGCCCTTAAACAGGCATGCAGGCAGGAGGGGGAGAAGGGGTTTTCTCAGCTAAACACGCCCTCCTGAGGGCTCCTGGGATGTATGACATCTATTGCCTAGGCCTGGAAATTAGGAAGTAACTGAAGAAGAAATAAAAAAAAAAAAATACAGATAGGAAAGTATATAACATGTACTTGTTTTATCTATTTTCTAATGCTAGCAGTACAAGAATTAGAAATAGTCAACGTTGACTGGGAGAAGTTCCACTTTAACAAGGAGTAAGGATAGGTTTACATCTATTTCGCATTTTTGTGGGTGTTTTTATGCGCATTTGAGGCATTTTTAGTTTTGGCCGATGTTGATGTTGCCAGGAGGTGGTCTCTGTTGTCATGCAGGAAAAACGCAGCAAAAAAAAAAAATGTATGCACGTTTGACGAGACTATTGAAGTCTATGAAGCAAAAACGCACTGTGCGGTGTGTAAAAAAAGTGTTGGTCTCTTTCCCAAAAAAAAATGAATTGCAGGAAACTGCATAGCTGTGAACAGAACTCATAGGAAAGAAGGAATAATGGATTGTAGTACATTTATGCAGATCTGCAATTGCACAAACGTGAACCTAGCCTTAAAGTGGTTGTAAGTCTAGTTGCACCACTTGTATGGTGTAACGATGCATACTAGCCCATTAATGCAGGGAACAAAAAAAAAAAAAGGTAAAACCAATAAGGACCATAGGGCAAGTACATGGATTGAAAACTGGCTACAGGGGCAAGTTCAGAGGGTGGTGATAAATGGGGAATACTCTCAATGGTCAGGGGTGGTAAGTGGGGTCCCCCAGGGTTTGTGCTGGGTCCAATCCTATTTATTTTGTTCATAAACGACCTGGAGGATGGGGTTCAATCTCTGTATTTGCTGATGACACCAAGCTAAGCAGGGCAATAACTTCTCTGCAGGATGTGGAAACCTTGCAAAAGATCTGAACAAATGAATGGGGTGAGCAACTACATGGCAAATGAGGTTTAATGTAAAAATAATGCATTTGTGTGGCAAAAATGTGAAGGCAATCTATACACTGGGGGGAGAACCTCTGGGGGAATCTAGGATGGAAAAGGACCTGGGGGACCTAGTAGATGATAGGCTCAGCAATGGCATGCAATGCCAAGCTGCTGCTAACAAAGAAAACAGAATATTGTCATGCATTAACTACTTTCGGACCGCCCACTGTCGTTATACGTCGGTAGTTTGAAGAGGAATATCGTAATGGCAGCAGCTAGCTGCCATAACCCCAGTATCTTCCTCTTCAGCAGGCGTTCCGCTTTCAGATAAAAGGGGTCTCTGGCGAATTTTCCGCAAGATCACTTTTATTGATGGTGGGAAAGGGGGGCCCCCCCCTCCGGCACCCTCCACTGCTTTCCGGAGATGTCGGCAGCGGCGGAGGCGATCGGATGTTTTCCCTAGTCTCTCCATATCATTGCAGGACTTCTGCCCATAGCTCTTAAAAAGGGGCCATTTTTTTTTTTTATCTTTTTATTTATTTATTTTTTTTGCATTTTAGTGTAAATATGAGATCTGAGGTCTTTTTGACCCCAGATCTCCTATTTAAGAGGTCCTGTCAGGCTTTTTTTTCTATTACAAGGGATGTTTACATTCCTTGTAATAGGAATAAGTGTGACATTTTTTTTTTTTTTTAAATAGTGTAAAAAAAAAAAGTATGCATGTCCCGTCCCGACGAGCTTGCATGCACAAGCGACCGCATACGTGAGTAGCGCCCGCATATGAAAACAGCGTTCAAACCACATGAGTGAGGCATCGCCGCGATCGGTAGAACAAGAGCAATCATTTTAGCCCTAGACCTCCTTGATAACAAAAAATGCAACCCGTAGAATTTTTTAAATATCGCCTATGGGGATTTTTAAGGGTAAAAGTTTGTTGCAATTCCACGAGCGGACACAATTTTATAGTATGACATGCTGGGTATCAATTTACTCAGCGTAACATTATCTTTGATCTGCTGGTACTGAATAGAAACCACTCCTAATATCTGTACCACCACTGCGCCAATGAATAATTAAATAAAATGTGAATACGCTGCCACTTTAGTGAATATGAATTAACAAAAAAAAATAAAAAATCACACCCACCCTTCAATATTTAAACTCACTTTTTAAACTCACATGTTAAAAGAAAAGTACCAACATCAAAATAAAATGTCAAAGCACACTGCAAACAATGGCTCAGCGGTGCACTGCAGTCACGGAGGACTCAAAGTGTGCACTTTAGCTCTCACCCACTCCAAGGCCCCTGCTCTTGGCGTCCGTGTATTAGTCACAGCAAGCAGCGTCTCACGTCAATGGAGTTGATTTCCGTGTAGCCACGCCCCTGCCAGAATCCCAGGAAGAAGTCAGTGACAAAACATGTTGGGGCCATGGCTACACGGAAATCAACTCCATTGACGTGAGATGCTGCTTGTTCTAATACACTGACGCTGAGAGCAGGGGCCTTTGAGGGGGCAAGAGCTAGAGCGCACACTTCGAGTCCACCGTGACCGCAATGCACCAATCCAAGGTCTCAAGGCCTTTCATCAATCCAATCTTACTCCAGTTAAAATGAAAAAAAAAAAAAAAAAAAAAAAAAATGGGCATAATGACCGAATGCTTTTTCGAAAAATGTGAACACATAGCCGACTTCCTCCACTGCTTCTGGACTTGTCCTATAGTACAGAACTTCTGGGTGAACATGGGTGCATTTCTCTAATAGCAATCACTGGTGCTAAACAACTTGAGGATATGCCACTGTTTCCAAGATGTACAGTTCTCATATTAAATAATCTTGAATGGCAGCATGCTGTCCCAGTTGACCATTAGCCAGGTTCCTTGACTACCAGCCCAACAGAATGTCACCGATGGGGAGGTCCTCACTGCTTTGTTACATAGATGCTCAATTTTTATAAAGTTCATTTCAAAAGGGACTGGATGAAGCATGTACACTTTCTTGCATTTGATTTGGATGACCTAAAATCACAAGTATAACATACTCCAGGGACTAGTTAAAAGTAAAAAATATAAATTTTGCAGTTATAAATCAAAAATCCCATATAAAATATTCCTATTAATTGTATGCAGGTATTTAAAAAAATAAAAATGCAATTTACGGTAATGAATGTATATATCCCACAGCATACTTCATAATAGGTACTCCACATCAAGAGGCACTTGGTAAACTATGGGGGAGATTTACTAAAACTGGTGGACACAGAATCTGGTGCAGCTGTGCATACTAACCAAAACAGCTTCGGGGTTTTATTGTCATAGCTTAACTGAACAAGCTGAAGTTAGAAGCTGATCGTTGCTATGCACAGCTGCACTGGATTCTGTGTTTTCCCGTTTTAGTAAGTCACCCCCATTGTGTTTTTATTTTTTTAGGCTCCTGAGCGCGCCGCAGTTAATGGCGATATACCGCAAGTGGCTGCTCCCGTGCGCATGCACGGGAGTGACATCATCGCGGCTCAGACGAATGATAGCGCTGGAGCAGCGAGACCCACCAAGAAGATGGATGCTCCGTACTATAGGGGACAGCGGTGACTTCGCTGGCTCCTGTGTCAGGTAAGTGACACATAATGGACTACTATGCAATGCATAGTAGTCCATTATGCTTTACCTTTGCAGGGAATCAAAGAGGAAGTAAACTCATCAGGGTTTACTTCCTCTTTAACAAAGCTCTGAGGCAAACTTCAGAACATATCACTAAAAGCCTCATAAAAGAGATGAGAGGTGGGTAGTCGCACTGAAGTGCTGGAAAACAGAGTGGATGAAATAGAAATTTCAGCACAGGAATACATGTCTGAACTGGATAATCATAAGGAGGAAAATCTAGCTTTGCAATCAAAATGAGAAGATTTTGAGAATAGGGCTAGACGCTCCAATATTAGAATCAGAGGTATCCCAGAGTCAGTGACAGACCTGCCAACTACCATTACTGCCTTATTTCAGGAACTTCTGCCTACATTGTCAGCAGAACGTTTTGAAATGGATAGAATCCATCGTACTCTTTCACCTAAAAAAGTAGACGGTCCCCCACACGATATAATCGCAAAGTTTCATTTTTATCGCACTAAGGAGAATCTGCTAGCAGCAGCAAGAGAAAGAAATGAACTATCTTTTCAAGGACAGAAGTACCAACTATTTGCTGATCTCTCTCAACTCACTATAAAACAAACGCCGAGCAATGAAAACGCCTACTACTAATATTACAAAATCATCACATAAACCATCAATGGGGATTCTCCTTTTCTTTAGGATTTGCATGCAAAGGCTCAAAATTCATCTGCAGATCAGAGGCAGAACTACAGCAAACTCTACAAAATCTGCATTTAATGGATACCATGTCTGATCTTGATTCCCCACACAGACGATCAGCGTCAGCATCTTCACAAAAAACCTCCAAACTTTCTGGAAACAACGGAAATCATTCCCACTCTCACAAAAGAAGTCGTTTGGATTCCCCTCCTCAGCAAACTGAAGAAAACACAGACTGAACAATTTAAGCTGTTCCCCTGACCCGCTATTATATTTGAATCATAATTTACCTACCCATTATTCACCTATTCACATGCCCATTCATTTTGAAACCCGGATGAAAACTCATTTGACTTCCTAAATTCAAAACATAATATTGCAACTCCTAATCTGAGTCTACGTGTTATGATATAGAACATAATTATATATATATATATATATATATATATATATATATATATATATATATATATATATATATATATATATATATACATACACACACACACACACACACACACACACACACACACACATTCATATTCTTATGTATTGAACACATGTAGTTCAACATATAAGTTGGCTCAAATACAAACATGATCGGCTAAATGAACGTTTGTTTGTTTAATGCTACATTTAATTCCCCTTTCCCCATATTATATTAATATATATATATATTTTTTTTTTGGGGGGACCAATCCCTTCAAGACTAAATTGGAAGGTCTTATTTGATTTTATTCTATTTTATTTTATCTTTGGGGGGAGAATGAAAAAAAATGAATGTTCAGGGAATCAACATACCACAAAAAAAGAACAAAAGCATTTTGTTCTTTTCAAGTTAAGGCTCATATAATATGCCTACAAGAAACTCACTTTACAGAAAATTCTACGCCTAAATATACGAGTCCTTTTTACCCTCAAGTCTTTACAGCCTCGGCCAGCATCAAAAAAAGGGGTACCCTTATAGCCTTCCACAGATCTACCCCGTTCTTAATCAAATCAGAAATGAAAGACCCTGAGGGGCATTATCTCATTATTACTGGTCACATTATGGATAATGCGGCAACAATAGTATCATACTACGCTCCTAATAGACAACCAACCCCATTTTTTTCACACTTTTTACAAAGTAGTAAATACTCATAAAATGGGTACGGTCATCATATGCGGTGACTAACCAGGTCCTCCTCCCATTTCTAGACAAAAATCGCCTTATATGCCCTCTCGCAACTCAAGCAATCAGATTAGATTAGAGCCAACAGTCACTGGAATAGAACTAGGTGGAATTCATCATAAACTTAGCTTATTTGCTGACAATATTTTATTGTTCCCGTCATCTCCTCAGGTTTCAGGCCCAAATCTAATACCTATTCTCAACATATTTGCTGCCATATCAGGGCTACAGATAAACTCCAAAAAATGTATAGCATTAAATATATCACTTTTCAACAATAGAACTAACCTCAGCAAAAGTAGCACTCCCTTTCACATGGGCAGCGAGATCAATTCAGTTTTTAGGCATTCACCTTACAGCCTCTTTATCAGACTTATACTCTGCTAATTACCCTAACATTTTAAAACACATTACAAACCTAATGAACAGTTGGTCCCACCTTCCCATCTCATGGTTGGGGAAAATAAATGTTGCTAAAATGTTGATTTTACCCAAATTACTATATTTAGAGTATTACCGATTGCAGTCCCCGCTCACTACTTACGTATTATCTAGAAAAGAGTATCTAAGTTTATTTGGGGATCTTCAAAGCCACGTATCCCTCTCAAAATATTATACTTGCCTAAAAATTTAGGTGGTCTGGGAGTACCAAATTATGCTACTTACTATAGAGCAGCTCACATAGCTAGTTTAACTAAATATCACGCCACTCAGGAAATTCCTTTATGAGTATTGATAGAGGCTTGTGATTGTGACCCTTTATAGATCTCCAATATATTATGGTTACATTCCAAAAATCGTATTGGCTTAAGTAATCCTATTACTAAACATTACTTATCCCTCTGGGAAAGGCTTAAATTTAAATATAAATTGCAATCTCCGCACAAACCCTCCTCTCCTTCAAAACTCCAACATTTTACCCAGCATGGATTTATCCTCTCTCTTTTAAAGCATGGTCTTCTTTAGGTATACGGAACTTCCACAACTTTGTTAACTCGTCATCTTATCTCTTTTCCATCTCTCTGCAAAGTAAACGGTATTCCTCAATCGGAATTGTTCCGATACTAATAATTAAAAAATTTCTTCACACCTAATACCATTTCTGATGTACCTTTGACCCACTTAACCAGTTTTGACTACACATGCAAGAACGAACCACTTGCTAGAGAACGAATTTCCTCCCTCTACTCTCAATTACTAATAAACTCTTATAAAGATATACCTACTTATGTGCAAAAATGGGAGGAGGACTTGGAATACACACTAGACGAGGCAGAGTGGATTAAAATTTGGTACTACTCGGTGGTAGTTAGTACCTGCCAAAATCGCTAAATTTACCCCTGGATACTCAGATCACTGTTTTCGGGGCTGTTTGGAAAAACGTACATATAAAACACATTTGGTGGTCCTGTCCAATAGTACAGACATTTTGGAAAGAAATATTTACATATGCCTCCAAAATGTTCAATATTATCCTTCATCCTAACTCTACGACGACACTACTATGCCTAAAACCAGAGTGTCTAACTCATGCCCAATTTAAAAAACGATTTGTATTTTTGCTCACAGCAGCAAAACAAACTGTGGCGAAAGCTTGGAAAACCCCCTCTTTACAGTTGGCCGAGACCAAACAAAGAATGAATAATTTTATGATACACACTAAAATGGCTGCTATTTAACAAAACCAAATACCTACATTTCTTAAACTATGGCAGCCTTGGTTAGAACATTTCTTACCATTATCATTCAATGATATTGTTTTACAGCCATGGTAGAGGATTTAAACTTATGCCAACAATACTGGTTAGACTGACTTCTGGATCGACCCGGTGGACCCCTCTTTTCATTTATTTTACCTTTTTTACTCTTCCTCTTATTCTTCCTCTCTCTACTCTGTCTCTCTTTACACCTTATGATTTAGCTATACCTTCGGTTACAAAGAAATCATTAGTAATGTAACACATTTCATTATATCAAGATTATTCAGGAAATCTTTAGTTTTTTCATACTATAATTAAAATATAAATATTAAATAATATTTGAATGTCTTCATCAATATTGGTTTAGTTCATAATTGTTAGCTAATTAGTTCAATTTTTCACAATGCTTTACCCCACGATCAATTCTATAATTGTAAGCACATATGATTACTACATAAGTATTCTGAATTGTACAATGCTCAATATTAATTTATTGTACTCAATTTCATTGAACTTAATAAAGTATTTTTGACAAGGAAAAAGTACCGTTATATTTTTTGAAATATCAGCTTTGATTGGAGAAAAGACGGCAGATCCAAGGCAGTCTGAAAAACAGAAAAGAAACAAATGTTAATCAATTAACAGGCTTGTTCTTTTTGGTACCTAAATTTCTGAAGCATGGGTTATTGGTTCTTCAAAAATGAGGGACAGCCTGCAATATAATTAGTGAGATTCTGAGTGAAATGGACGTATCCCAGCATAGGTACTCTTTCCGAATCATAAACCGAGTAAAGTACAGTGGACAAAATAATTCTACTAGCAAGAGAAAATTGAATTCTGAAGAAGAGAGAAGAAAGAAGAAAATCTAGATCTACAAAATCTGTGATGAGGTGTGACTTTTCGTTTCCATTTTATATTTGCAGGTTTAAAAATAAAAATAAAATTATAAAAAAAATTTCTGAAATAGCTAGCATAGCCAGTGTCTCTTTACTTTTAACTTTATGCTACCAGAAGGCATAGTATTGTCGCCTACACATGATTGGACTTTCTGGCAGACTAGGTCCGACGGTCTTCACAACAGACTTTCGGCTGAGTTCCGTCGGACTTTCCGAACGAACTTGGCCAAACACGAACGTACTAAGTCTGCTTAAAAGTCCGTTCGTTTTGAATGCGATGACGTAAACAGGACTAAACAAGGAAGTTCAATAGCCAGTAGCTTCCCTTGCGTCGTATTTGGTCCGTCGGACCCAGCACACAGACTAATGGTTTCCTGATTTTAGTCCGTTGGATAGATTTGAAACATGTTCCATTTCTAGGTCCGTCAGATTTTGCTTTTCTAAAAACAATCGGACTAGCCCACACACGATCGGATTTTCCGATGGACTAATCCCTTCAGACCTAGTCTGCCAGAAATTCCGGTCGTGTGCACACGGCATTAACACTATATTGACCCCACAGGGTGACCACGCTATAGTGGCAGTTTTAACACATTTCAGAAAATCAACATCGAGGATGAGCCATTTCGTTTTCCTAAAAATGTCTCACCATATCCAAATTTTCTCGGTTTGGTCTCAAAAGTAACCAGCGTAACTTTTAAAAGGGGTCAAGACAATACCTGTAACCATTTATACCAAAAAAACTTTTAGTAAGCCGAAGCTCAAGAGCACAAAGGTAACCCAGGAGATCTCACACACACACACACACACACACACACACACACACACACACACACACACACACACACACACACACACTTTAGCAATTTCTCATCTTCTGCTCATGCCTCAGTTTCCATCACTTGGCTGCATTCACACCCCTGGTCTCTGCTCAGATATTCAAGCCTGAATGCATCGATGTCCCACAACAGTGGAAAATTACCTAGTGAGCCCTGTCTTTTGAATGCAGCCATCGGCATCCACACTGTGAATAAATAATGAGTTAAATCCTAATTTCTGTGGCTGCGGGTCAGAGTGGAATGGCCTACTGTATCAAATTTATTTCATTATTTTTTTTGGCGTCTGTAACAAAAGGAATGATACCTGATCAGGCAACGCTACAGAGAAGGGCCGGCAGGTATCAAGTAACCTTCTAACATGGCTTGCCTATTGTGAGGCTGCTAATCAACACCTAGTACACACCTGATGGAGGTAAAATCACACAAGAACACCCATAAACTTTGCTAGTTGTAGTGAATTATAATAATAGATATAGAGCTATCTATCTACACATTATATATATATATATATATATACATACATATACACATATATATATATATATATATTTTTTTTTTTTTTTTATTACAACTCAGGGATGTACCATGCCACCCTGTAAAGCAAAAAGAACAACAGTAATACAAGACACACTGCCTCCCAGTGCATTAGTAACCCAGCCTCGGTCCCACCTGGCAAACTAGAAGTGGTCTGTCAGATAAGTACGAGTGGTCTGCCAGATAGGAGGCAGGATGGGTTGCTAATGCAATGGGAGGCAGTGGGTCTTCTATCACTGTTGTATGTATGATGTAGGATCTAAAACGTTCTTGGACCATTGTCCTTGTTATTATGAAGTGTATGTTATCTGGGACTTTTTGCTTTATAAGGTGGCATGATCCATACCAGAGTTTAAGAATGGGATGTCCCATTCCATTTTTTGCAAGCTACAATGAAGAAATCTGTAGCAATGTTACATGCAATGGTTTTGGGTATACCAACCAGTATATATGTGAACTATTTCCTGCTTTGCCAAAACCATGAATGTGGTTATTTTAACATGTTTTTAAGGATTGTGGAATTAAAAGAAGTAAAATGTTTTTATATTAAGGGGTTTATGGACTTTTTTGATTGCCTTTAAAATACCAATAATGGATTTACACATTGAATATATAGTGCTGAGGGATGATGGCAACCCATTTTTCCCTAGCAGAGTCAACTATATTACTTGTTTATAACGTTTTTTTTTACCTCTCATTTTACTAGGACGTTAGCTAAATGGAGAATGGCAAGCCAAGCAATAAAGCCATCAGTGACCTGCCCATGGATTGGTACTGGAACTTTTAGGTCAGTCCTCGGAGCGCTATAGGATGCCCCAGCCTGTACTGGAGAATCAGAGCATAAAAACAGAAGGGTTGAATGGCTCATCTCACTCGCAGGTTCATTAGTTAAAGTCACAAGGGAAAGTGTCCTCTAGGTGAAGGCACATGCTTTATACATGAGGATCCCCAGACATCTGAGCACTCAAATAACACAATGAGACTTCTCAGTGTAAGTGAGACAGATGTACAGCAATCAGATCATCAATTGTAGATCAGACTTGACAGATCAGATGGTGACAGGCACAGGTTGACTTTCTAACACATTTATTTTCAAAGGCCTTGGAAACCTACACCCAATACAGCTTCAAAACAGAGCTCCCCAACCCATTTCCCAACTGAATTTAATCAGTGGTGGTGATCTAGTTGTAGTATGAAATAGCAGGGCATGGAAAAACCTTTCTAAACAGGGGAAGTTCATAGGAACTGGATAGCAATTGGTTGGCTCAATGGCAAGATGTTTAAATAGAACAGAACAGGTTTTCACATTAAATAAAAATAAATAAATAAATTTAAAAAAAAGGGGGGGGGGGGGTAGGAAGGGCACAAACTTGAGTGTTGAGGTTTTGCTAACTGCCAGCACAACAAGGATCTTTAATCATCGTCCAAAGGTTTTCATCACATCAAAGACAAGTGCAATGTTTCACAGCCACGCAGGGCCCCTTCGCCAGGCATGCGATGACGAAGAGGTCCTGCGTGGCTGTGAAACTTTGCACTAGTCTTTGTGATGTAATGAATGCCTTTGGACGACGATTGAAGATCCCTTGTGTGCTGGCGAATATGTACACTTTATTGAGGTTTCCAGTATCCAGCTGGTAATGGTTACAGCACCCTGTAGTCCAACACCGTTGGACTACAGAACACCTCCCCATTAGGTTAGTGAGAACAGGCGATGGGAAGGTGTTCTGCAGCAGAGAACCAATGTTGAGCCCATAACAGTATGGGATTACACAGAGCAGTGTGTTGTCAGATAAAACATGGGGAAATTGTCTATGTATTGATGTCCATGTTTTCTCTAATATACATTTTTACTTCAAGCCAACAAATTCTTCTAGGTACAGGAGGTACACAGTTTTTGAAGGAATTCGGCAGGTAGATTGTTCCAAACATTGTGGAGAATGAACCACAGAGCTTCCGTGAATGTAGGCTGCCTCAGGATCTTCGGTCTCTATGTAATCTCAGACAGGCTCGATGTTGACGCTTAATCAGCGGCAGGAGAGGGCCCACCCCTCCCGCCACGTTCCGGTGCCCTACGCTGCTTACCGGAGCTGTCAGCAGAGGCAATGGGATCTTCTCCCTTGCTGGGTATTGAGACGAGTGAGGGGAAGATGTCCCCCACCTGTCTCCATACAACTGCAGGGCAGAAAAGCGACATCAAAAAGGTCACCTCCACCCATAGCTCTTAAAAGGCCCATTTTTTTAATTGTATTTTAGTGTAAATATGAGATCTGAGGTCTTTTTGACCCCAGGTCTCATATTTAAGAGGTTCTGCCATGCTTTTTTTCATATTACAAGGGGTTTACATTTCTTGTAATAGGAATAAAAGTGATTACTTTTGTTTTTTTTGTTTTTTTAAAGAACAGTGTAAAAAAAAAAAAAAAGGTAAAATAAAAAAAAATTAAAAAAAAGTTT
Source organism: Lithobates pipiens (assembly GCF_037356315.1). Lineage (NCBI taxonomy): Eukaryota > Metazoa > Chordata > Amphibia > Anura > Ranidae > Lithobates > Lithobates pipiens. The sequence goes on from NW_027507790.1 coordinate 17,519,856, forward strand.
CTCTCTTAATTTAAACATGCCCCATCCCCCCGAGCTCGCTTGCAGAAGCGAACGCATACATGAGTAGCGCCCACATATGAAAAGAGTCTTCAAACCACACGTGAGGTATCGCGGTGATTGGTAGAGCAAGAGCAATAATTCTAGCCCTAGACCTCCTCCGTAACTCAAAACATGTAACCTGTAGAATTTTTTAAAGTCGCCTATGGAGATTTTTAAGGGTAAAAGTTTGTCGCCATTCCACGAGCAGGCACATTTTGAAGCGCAACATTTTGGGTATCAATTTACCCGGCGCAACATTATCTCTCACGATATAAAAAAAATAATTGGGATAACTTTACTGTTGCCTTATTATTTAAATTAAAAAAAAAGTGTATTTTTTCCAAAAAAAAAAGTGCACTTGTGTGACAAAGTATTGCAACGACCGCCATTTTATTCTCTAGGGCATTAGAACCCCCAAGCATTATACATTTTTGTTTCTATGTAATTTTATAGCAAAAAAAAACCTGTATGTAAACAAATCTAAAAAAGAGGCTCAGTCCTCAAGTGGTTAAAATGAAAATAGTTCTTAACCACTTCCCGACCAGCGCACGACGATGTACGTCGACAGAATGGCACGGGCAGGCATATTGGCGTACATATACGTCCAATATTCGTTGCCGCCGTGCCATCGGGAGCGCGCCGCCGGCGGCGCGCTCCCGCGCTGGTCGGGACCCCCGTGAGTCCGGTCGCGGGACTCGCGGACTCGATCGCCGCGGGCATCCCCGCGATCGTCTCACGGAGCGGCCGAATGGAGGAAATGCTGTATAAACAACATTTTTCCATTCTGTCTAGCAACTAGTGACGCTGATCTCTGCTCCATGTGATTGGAGCAGAGATCAGTGTACACTAAATGAAAGCCCAACCCCCCACAGTTAGTAACACACCCCTAGGAACACTTAACCCCTACACTGCCACCCACTGGTTAACCCTTTCACTGCCAGTGTCATTTACACAGGAATCACTGCATTTATATAGCAGTGATTACTGTATAAATGACAATGGTCCCAAAAATGTGTCAAAAATGTCCGATGGGTCCCCCACAATGTCGCAGTCACAATAAAAATCGCAGATCGCCGCCATTACTAGTAAAAAAAAAAAAAAAAAATTATTAATAAAAATGCTATAAAACTATCCCTATTTTGTAAACGCTATAACTTTTGCGCAAACCAATCAATCGCTTATTGCGATTTTTTTTACCAAAAATATGTAGAAGAATACGTATCAGCCTAAACTGAGGGAAAAAAATGTTTTTTTTATATATTTTTGGGGGATATTTATTATTACAAAAAGTAAAAAATAATGCGTTTTTTTCAAAATTATCGCTCTATTTTTGTTTATAGCGCAAAAAATAAAAACCACAGGGGTGATCAAATACCACCAAAAGAAAGCTCTATTTGTGGGAAAAAGGACGTTAATTTTGTTTGGGAGCCACGTCGCACGACCGCGCAATTGTCAGTTAAAGCGACGCAGTGCCGAATCGCAAAAAGTGGTCTGGTCTTTGACCAGCAAATTGGTCCGGTCTGAAAGTGGTTAATGACATTGGCTGTATGTTTGGGGTCGTTCTGCTGAAAATTTAATTTGGGGCCATAATAAATATTCTCAGTATTGGAGGACACCATTGATCCTGACCAAATCTCCAACTCCATTTGCCGGAATGCAGTCCCAAACTTGCAAAAAAAGCTCCCCAATGCATCACTGTTGCCTGCAGACACTCATTACTGTACAGCTCTCCAGCCCTTTGTGAACAAACTGTCTCCTGCTATAGACAAAGATTTCAGATTTTGACTCATCAGTCCAGAGCACCTTCTGCCATTGTCTGCACCCCAGTTCCTATGTTTTAGTGCATTCTCGAGTCGCTTATTCTTGTTTCCACTTCAGAGGTATGGCTTTTTGGCTGTAATTCTTCCATGAAGACCACTTTTGGACAGACTTCTCCAGACAGTTGATGGGTGTACCCACTAGTTTCTGCCAGTTTTGTGCCGATTGCACTGCTGGACATCTGAGAAGGTTGTCAAAAGGGTGCAAGCATGATGTCTCTGTATCTGCTACAATAAGTTTGCTTGGCAAACCACTGCATCTACAGTCTTTAACACTGCCTGATCAATGGTGTCCTCACTACTTAGCAATACAAGCATATACCGTATATACTCGAGTATAAGCCGAGATTTTCAGCCTCTTTTTTGAGGCTGAAAGTGCCCCCTCGGCTTATACTCGAGTCACCGCTGTCTGACTGCTCGATCAGCGTATCGAGCAGACAGACGGCGGACATTAAAATTCAAAAGCCGCGCCTCCTTCTCCGCCTCCGCCTGTGATAGGCGGAACACTGAATTTCCCAGCAGTCAGTGTTCCGCCTATCACGGACATCCGTTCATTCTCATACTACGGACGAGTATGAGAGGATGTCCGTGATAGGCGGAACACAGGCTGCTGGGAAATTGAGTGTTCCGCCTATCACAGGCGGAGGACGGAGGCGCAGCTTTTGAATCGTAGAATGGCCGCCGAGAAGAGCGGCGATCCATCGGCACGACACGGGACGGAGGAGGCACGGGACGGAGGAGGCACGGGACACCGGAAGGCACGGGACACCGGAGGCACGGGACAGAGGAGGCTCGGGACGACGGCGGCTCGGGACGGAGGCTTGGGACACAGGTAGGCTGGACACACACACAAGGCTGCACGGACACACACACACACACACACACACACACACACACACACACACACACACAGGGATGGATGGATGGATGGATGGATACACACACACACACACACACACACACACACACAGGGATGGATGGATGGATGAATACACACACACACACACACACACACACACACACACACACACAGGGATGGATGGATACACACACAGGGATGGATGGACGGACACACAGGGATGGATGGATGGATGGATGGATGGACACACACACAGGGATGGATGGACGGACACACACACAGGGATGGACGGACACACAGGGATGGACAGCCATGTCTCACCCTCGGCTTATACACGAGTCAATAAGTTTTCCAGTTTTTTGGGGGTAAATTGGGGGCCTCGGCTTATATTCGGGTCGGCCTATACTCGAGTATATACGGTACTTATGCATCATGCCATACCATCAGGGTGGGGTGCGACTGGACTCAAATTTATTCTGTAGCAGAACAAGGATTCCAAGAAGAGATGGTTTGGCCTCCACAGAGACATGATCTAAATATCACTGAGTGTCTGGGATTACATGAAGAGACAGAGGGATCTGAGGCAGCTTACATCCACAGAAAATCTGTGGTTAGTTTTCCAAGATGTTTGGAACAACCTACCTGTCAAGTTCCTTCAAAAACTGTGCACTGTGAGTACCTAGAACATATGCTGGCTTGACCCCAAAAGGATAGTCACACCAAATATTGATTTGATTTATATTTTTCATATCTGTTCTTACTTTGCATTTTGTAAATTGATGAAAAAAATAAAAATATATATTTTTACTTTTATTTTAAGGCGGTGATCTGGCCAGAAACCCACTTCCCATTGTACAGTGTCCCCACTCTGGATTGAGGAGCAACGGTGACATCTTTGGGCAGCAGCATTGTTAGTCTGGGGAGAGGGTAGTGTTAGTCAAGTCCATCTAAATCTGCTAGTGCATCTAACAAATTTAAGTCAAACCCAAACTAACACTTTATAAGCAGTTACAGGAACTTTTTTTCCCCCTTTCTTTTTAAAAGGTGTTAAATAAAAGCTGACCATTGTAAAATGGCTTGCCTCAAGCCTCTAACTGCCACTGTTGCTGGACAGCTTAGTCTGTTAAAGGAAGTTGAAAAATAAAATATACTGGCTAGATCGCCTATTGAAAAAAGGCAAAAAAAGTGGAGCAGCTGCTACTAAGATAAGTTGAAGCCGAGGGAGGTCGCACTGCACATTCACAAAGTTTGAACTGCCTGAAGCAGCTGCATTTTTGGTATATTCAGCCCATCCTGAATACGGCAGGCAAGGGGGAATGAGGCACCGACAGCTGCAGCTGTAATGGGAGGACTTTCATCATTTACAACAGGAGAAGCTCTAGTTTGTAATATTCAGTAGATACAGAATTGCATGCATAGAGGATTTTCTGAAAATCTTCCCCATACGAGAAGCAGCATTGTCAGCCTAGGACGGGAAGTGTTAGCACTACAGAACACACTTTTTGCAATTAAAACTTTCAACAAATTTTTTTTAGATCAAAAAGTAACCAAATAAAAGACGTTTCAATAAGGAGAGAAATAAGAGAAGTTTATGGTTAGGGTTTATTTGCCCTTTAATATCAGAATTTTCCTTTTGGTAGGGCTACAGGTCAAATGAAACTGTAACCCACAAAGCCCAAGTAGGAAGCGGTCACATATATTACAGCTTCACAGTGCATACATGCCCCCACCCGCCCTCTGAGCACTGGCATCTCTCTGTATGCCAACTTAGACTTGGTCTTAATTACTGCTGGAATGCTTATCTGCAAACTGGCAGGAATTCTTTTTGAATTTGCTGCAGCCATAAAACACACTCCTAAAGTGGTGCGAATGAGGAGTACCTGAATCTGGTACAAGTTTTGGAACTCCAAAAAAAAAAAAAAAAAAAAAAAAAAGGGAGCTGTTGCAAGTGGACATACAAGTGGATTACGTTAAAGAATCAATTACAGTTCCAGTATTAGGAAAAAAAAAAATATAACTGCCACCAAGTTTTCCTGACTCCCCTTACACCCACTTTGTGACTAGCCTCTTGTACTGCCTGTTGCGAGAGCGCTGAGGGGATACTGCTGCATAAGTTACCTTCCTGGCCCTGGTAATGCAGGCTATGCTCCTGTTCTCAGAAGAGCCAAACTTCTATACCTGGCGGACTCGAGAGTTCGGTAGATAAACTAACTGTGGGAATCATCCATTTACACTAGTGAGGGGCATTGCGCCCTAATGATTTCTGTCCCCGTCTCATGAACTATACAACTGTTCTGATCTACATGGGGACTCAGGCATATACTCTCACCCTATACATGTTTGTTTCAATTCCATAACTTGAGAATGGCTCTGTAGTCGAAGTGAACCGCTATTGGCTCTGCCATCTGGGTACTCCGATGCCCTCTGGATTAATTCAGACAACTATGTGCATTATTTACAGAACTGCCTTTTATTTTATTTCCCTGCTTCCACTGCCATATTGCTTCTTCACCTGCCGCAGGGTTTTCATCTGTGTGAGTTTTTAACGGTTACTAGTGTGTGCACCATGTAAACTCTTTATAGCTGTCATATCTTTCTATTATATGAAGGACCAAGTGCCTTAAATGTTTGTTTTTTTTCTTTCAAATGGGTTTTACACTATGCTTATCCATGGGTCTCCATTTTAGCTTTAAAGGTTCGACTTACACCCAGAGTTCAGTTTGCTCCACCCTGGCCCCTCGTGGGAAGGTTCATTATCTCCCCAGATTGTGGAGATGGCCTTGAGTTGCCCTGGACATGCGTTGGCCGGGTCACACTGTGGCTGGTTTCGAGGAATGCCCATTTATATACTGGGTGCAAAACCATATGAGCTGCAGAGACCACCCTTCCTGCCTCTTCGTGGGGTGTGAAGATGGGCCCCATTTAGCTCCCTACATAGCATCACCCTGCCTTACATGTGACCAGATAGGTCCCTTGACTGACATTTTTAGACACAATAGGCTGACTGACGATAACCACAGTAGGATCACCGATCCATATTTTGTTGCTAAACAACTGCATACCCTTCTTAGGCTAGGACCTGTTCAGCCTATACTAACAGCAAGGGTTTCACATGTATAAGGACTTACAAGCATACCAAAACTTATGGGGGACTCATGAGCTGTTGCAATTATGACACATGGGACCTACACCGTCTCAAAGCGGACAATAACTTTTTTCCAAGAAACCCACTTTAGAGATTGCAGACTACCTGTACTCAGTAACAAGTTCTTCCCTATGACATATCATTCTACCTACCTGGTAGCCAAGTCACAGGGTGTCTCTATTCTAATATCAGGAAAGGTACCATGGACATGTCTAGATACTGTTGCTGATCCAAATGGTCGTTTCTTGTTCGGAGGGGCACGATTGGTGGTGTCAAGGTGACATTGGCAAATTTTTATGTCCCTAATAGTCAACAAAACCTCTTCATCTGCCAGACTCTTGAAAAGCTCCTCGAGTTTACTGAAGGCCAACTAATTCTGGGTGGTGACCAATGTCCCACTAATCCCCTCAGAGGATACCTTTATTGGGGTCTTGCTCAGTCTCTCCTGGCTCTCGCAAACGTATTGCAAAATCCCTCCACAAAGCGCCATTAGTAGAGGTTTAGCATTTTCTTCACTCCCGCGAAAGATTACACATTTTATTCTTTGCCTCGCAAATTACTCGTACATAGATTTCCTAATCCTTCATACTCAACTACATGCGATATGAGACTCCTCATTAGGTTTCATTATATGGTCAGATCATGCCCCGGTAATCTGGTCATACGCCCTTCACAGATGCCTACAAGTCAAAAAGTGGAATGTGGAAACTGAATGAGAGCCTTTTACAAGATCAGCAAGTGCTGACGGATATCACTAAGGAACTGGGTTACAACTTCCAACTTAACAACACCTATGAGTGTGATCCTGGAATAGTATGGGAAGCCCACAAAGCGGTGATACGCAGGGCATTCATCAAACATGGCTCCCGGCTTAAAAAAAAAAAAAAACGTTATGACGACATCACTCCTATGTAAATTGCAGGCCTTAGAATCCCGACACAAAACATGTCCCATCACAACTTCTGGAAAGAGAACTTGTAACTCTGGGTAAAACAAAATTACTGGTTATGTTACACATTAAAAGCTAAGGCGGCATTACAAACCTGTCGTAAACTGTCTTACGAATCAGGAGAAAAAACAAACAAACAAAAGTGATGGACTGGTGGCCTAATCCATAAGAGCACAGAAATTAGCATCTTCTATACTGCACATCACATCATCTACCGTTCACAAAGCTGCTCTTCCTAAACATATTGCTCGAGAATTTTGAATATTCTATGACTCTACAATCTACAAATAGTAACTCCCTCTCAGGAACACATAGTAGACTACTTATCTTCCTCCAAGATGCCTCCATTACCTGAGACTGTAGGAGAGATTCTAGAAGACCCCATCACCTTCAAGCAGCGGTAAGAGCCACCAAACTAGGGAAAGAACCAGGGCCTGATGGCTTAAGGCTACAGTATTAAAACCCTACTGCCCTCTCTAGGTCATTATATGGTTAATCCATTTAATGCATTGGGGTCGGAAACAGCTTTACCAAAGGAAACCCTCAAAGCCCACATCTCGGTAGTCCCAAAGGAAGGCAAGGATCCTACATCTTGTGGGAGCTATAGGCCAATATTCCTACTGAATATCAACCTCAAACTATTCACCAAAATCATAGCAACTAGACTACAGCAACATCTACCACATTTGGTTCACTTGGACAAGATAGGCTTTGTACCAACTAGAGAGGCCAGGGGCAATACAGTCAAGGTAAACTTGCTACATGTAGCCACCACCACCAGTACTCTGCATCTTTCTGGGAACGAATCCTGAAAAGGCCTTTGATCGGTTTGATTGGGCCTTCCTGTTCTCTGTCCTAAGGTATGTAGGACTTGGCCGCACAATGCTTAATTGGATTTCTTCCATCTACTCTGACCCCACTGCTCGGGTTCGAGCTAATGGTGTTCTGCCTGACCCCTTTAGGATTTCTACGGGACAAGACAGGGATCCCCCCCATCACCTCTTCTTTTTGCCCCATTTCTGGAACCTCTCATGTACAGTCTGCCTAAACCCCGATATCTCCGGTGTGATCGTTGGAGGCACTCCACAAAATGTTTCAGCATATGCAGAGGACATGCTGTTCTCTTAAGAATCCCCTAATTTCACTACCAAAGCTCTTACACAAATTTGAGACTTACGGTGCATTATCGAACCTGAAAGTTATTTTGCCAAGTCTGAAGCCAAGAAGGTGGGTGTATGGCAGCCACTTTCACACCTTCAAGAGAGCTTTAAACTAAAATGGACAAAATCCACATTGAAACATCTAGGCACGTTCATCCCGCCTAAATTTCACAACCATACGATTTGAACATTCCCCCGCTTCTGAAAACTGTCAGGTTTGGCTGCTATAGTATACTACAATGAGCATTCTTCCCAAATTTATTATACCCTTTTCCAGGATCTACCAAACTGGATCCCTTCCAGTTGCTTTAAACAGACACAGTCGCTGTTCATCGACTTCATTTGGGCCCACAAAAAACCCAGTCTATGTAGAAGCCAACTTTCCTTGCCCAAACATGTGGGGCTTGGTAGCATCAGACATTCAAACTTATTACCACGCAACACATCTGGGTAGACTCATTGACAGCTTCCCGGTTTGACTAGTTGGGAACGAGACCTAGACCACGATGCAAACCAATGACACCACATTCTTAGGTTTACATACAAATCTTCCATCTGCACAAAAATACAAAAGACTAACTTTAAAATCCTGTCACGGTGGTTTTTTACACCTTTGCAATTACACGAAATCTTTTCCTCCATGTCAGACCGCAGCACACTCTTACACGTCTTATGGACATGTCCCAAATTCGAGCAATTTTGGAAAGAAATACGTCAAATACAAAAATTCATGGAGCATCCAATCCCGACAACCCAGCTTTCTTACTCCTTCAAGCCTCCGCTATACTGGAGAAAATTTACAAAAAGTCAGTTACCTGCCACCTTCTTGACACTACCAAGGCAGTTATCCCTCTTAAAGCACAACTCCAACTCCTCTTTTGTTGGGGGGGGGGGGGGGGACACACTATCCCCTTTGGGAGATCTGTGTACATTGCAAGGATTATAACAACCTTTGTTGCAGATTTGTTATTCTGAAGAAATCCATGTGAGTGTGTTTGTCTGTGCCTCTGTACTGAATGGGTCTAATAGGAGTGGTTTTTTAATTGACTGTCAAGTGTGCAGCTGCAGGGCACTAAATGAGGAAATCTGCTGGGCATGCATCTTTTTAGGCGTGCTCCTATTGAAAGTATCTCTCCAAAAATGACATTTTTGTTGCAGTGGATGCCTGAAATCCTAGGCAGACTTCTGGAAACATTAGTGAGCCAATCACACGAGCAGGAAAGGTTTCTGGGGAGTGATCAGTACACACTGTATACAGAGCAACTCCAGGTGGCCACATTTCAATGCATTCTTGGAAAATTACAGTGGCTGCAGATTGAAAAGGAAAGGTCATTTTTAATAACATTGAATTACAATTTGATTAGTGCCACAATTATATGTGCTATAGAGCTGCACAATTAATCGTTAAAAAAAGTCGTCATCTCAATTCAACCCCTCTGACTATCTATTGCAGAGTTTGTGGATTCTTTCATATAACAAGTGGAGAGACTTATCTGATCACTCAGCTGTCAAAAGAAAACATCTGGCCAGTCTGCCAAGTTTTTAAAATGAAATATTTTAACTAACTCTTTCTTCTTGGATCAAAGGTAAACTTATGTGTGTAAAGAAAAAAAATCCAGGCAGTCTGCCAATTTTTAAACAACTGTAAATGCAGGAAGTTTAACCAAATCTTTTTCTGACACTTGTTTAAGTTAAAATCAATATTTGCTAGAAAATTACTTGGAACCTACATACATACATACATATTAGCAGGTAGCCTAGGGAATAAAATGTCAGTTGCAGCAATATATTATGTCACACTGTATTTGCAAAAAAGAAAGAAAAAATAGTAAAGTTAGCAAAAATGTGAAAAATGTTACTCCACAAGAATCGTGATCTATCTTCGAAGCAAAAAAAAAATTGTGATTCTCATTTTAGCCAGAATCGGGCAGCTCTAATGTGTTATTTTTTTTTCTTTATTTGCTATTTTTCCCCCCACAAAAGTGGAGTTACCCTTTAAGTGGAAATCCTCACACCCCCTCCTTCCCCTCCCATTTTTTTTTTAATCTAACCTAAAATTTACTGACCCTTGAACCCCCCCAAGCTTTGGCCCCAACTCTGGCACTGAGCTAGATCAAATTCCAATCTAGCAAATCTTTGTTTACTTTCTTCTATTGCAAGGAGAAAAGAATACATTACATCATCCATTCAAGAGAGGGGAGAGGGAAGAGCAACAATCAGATGCAGGTTGTGCATTCCCATATTAGTCTTTAGGAATGCAAACCTTAATGCAGGTCAGGAGATCAACTACAGGACAAATGTACCCATCAAGGAGTTATGCATGATCTCAGAATAGTATTTATTTTTTATTTTTTATTTTTTTAAAGGGGAAAATAATTTTTTTTTAAAACAAAACAAACAAACATTGTACACCACACACAAGGTGGGCAGAAGGCTGCAGCTTAACAGACATGGTGTGAACAAGCCCTCAAATAAGGAAATAAATCAACAGCACTATCAAATCCCTGTTGTGTTCTGGATGTAGGTTAACCACTTGCTTACTGGGCACTTAAACACCCTTCCTGCCCAGACCAATTTTCAGCTTTTGGTGCTCTCACACTTTGAATGACAATTACTCAGTCATGCAACACTGTACCCAAATTAATTTTGTGTCCTTTTTTTCCCACAAATAGAGCTTTCTTTTGGTGGTATTTGATCACCTCTGGGGTTTTTATTTTTTGCGCTATAAATGAAAAAAGACCGAAAATTAAAAAAAAAAAAAACGCATATTTCTTCGTTTCTGTGATAAAATTTTGCAAATTATAATTTTTTTTCATAAATTTTGGCCACAATTTATACTGCTACATATCTTTGGTAAAAATAACCCAAATTAGTGGATATTATTTGGTCTTTGTGAAAGTTAGAGAGTCTACAAGCTGTGGTGCGAATCGCACAAAATTGATCACGCCTGATGTACTGGTGGCCTATCTCATTTCTTGCGACCCGAACAAGCCAGGAAAGTACAAATACCCCCCAAATGACCCCTTTTTTGAAAGTAGACATTCCAAGGTATTTACTAAGATGCATGGTGAGGTTTTTGATGTTGTCATCTTTTTCCCACAATTCTTTGCAAAATGAAGATTTTTTTTTTTTTTCCTCACAAAATTTTCAATGTAATAGGTTATTTCTCTCACATGGCATGTGTATACCACAAATGACACCCCAAAATACGTTCTGCTACTCCTTCTGAGTATTACGATACCAAATGTGTGAGACTTTTACAAAGCCTGGCCACATACAGAGGCCCATAATTGAAATAGCACCATCAGGCGTTCTAGGAGCATAAATTACACATTTCATTTCTCAACCACCTATTACATTTTTGAAGGCCCTGGAGCACCAGAACAATGGAAATGCCCACAAAGTGACCCCATTTTGGAAAGCTAACACCCCAACGTATAATCTATGAGGCATAATGAGTCGTTTGAATGGTTCATTTTTTCCCCAAAAGTTTTGGGAAAATGTGGAAAAAAATGAAAACGCATTTTTTTTTTTTACGCAAAGTTGTCCATTTATAAGATATTTCCAACACATAGCATGTACATAGCAAAAATGACACCCCAAAATACGTTCTACTACTGCTCCTGAGTATAACGATACCAAATGTGTGAGACTTTTACACAGCCTGGCCACATACAGAGGCCCAATATTGAAATAGCACCATCAGGCGTTCTAGGAGCATAAATTACACATCTTATTTCTCAACCAACTATTACAGTTTTGAAGGCCCTGGAGCACCAGGACAATGGAAATGCCCACAAAGTGACCCCACGTGGCACTGGAGGCAGGTGGGGCTGACAGATGGGGCTGGCAGATGGGGCTGGCAGATGGGGCTGGCTATTTGCTCTGGCTAATTGCTCTGGCAAATGGGGCTGGCAGATGGCACTGGCGCTGGCAGGTGGCACTGGCGCTGACGGCACTGGGGCTGACGGATGGCACTGGCAGGTGGCACTGGCACTGGCGGATGGCACTGGCGCTGGCACTGGTGCTGGCAGGTGGCACTGGCACTGACGGCACTGGGGCTGGCGGCACTGGGGCTGACGGATGGCACTGACGCTGGCAGGTGGCACTGACGGATGGCACTGGCGCTGGCAGGTGGCACTGGCAGAACTGGGGCTGACGGATGGCACTGGCGCTGGCAGGTGGCACTGGCGCTGGCACTGGCGGCACTGGGGCTGACGGCACTGGGGCTGACGGATGGCGCTGGCACTGGCGGCACTGGGGCTGACGGCAGGCACTGGCGCTGGCAGGTGGCACTGGCGGGCTGACTTACAGATCGCTCTCCCTCCTCACACGCTGTCTCTGTGTGAGGAGGGAGAGACACGGCAATGGGAGATGATCTCATATGTTTACATATGAGATCATCTCCCATTGGCAGCTGCGATCGCGCTGTGAACGGCCGCTTTGATTGGCGTTCACGGCGATCTGTATTTGCCTGTCTCCGGGAGACACGGCGAATAAAAAAAAAACTTCCGCGATGCGCGCCCCCGGCGGCGCGCATTGCGGAAGTAAACACAAGGCCGTCCAGGGACGGCCAGGCGAAGGTACCCGCCTGCTCTACGGCCGTCATTCGGCTATAGGGCGGGCGGGAGGTGGTTAAAGTAGACGCCAGAAGTCGCAATGATTCTACAAAACACTTTGGAGATAGAAAACAGCAATATACAGATTATAAGACCTGGTGATTTTGCTTGCAGTTTATGCAAGAAGTTATTTTGCATGTTAGTCACTTTTGCTTTGCATTGTTTAACCACTTCAATACCAGACACTTTTCCCCCCCTTCCTATCCAGGCCAATTTTCATCTTTCAGAGCTGTCGCACTTTGAATGACAGCTGCGGTCATGCTACACTGTACCCAAATTGAATTTTGTTCCCACACAGAGTTTTGGTGGTATTTGATCACTCCAGGGTTTATTTATTTTTTATTTTTTGCACAACAAATAAAAAAGATAGATATATGAGATATAGATTAGAGATATATATATAAAAAAAGGTTTGTTTTCGGTTATTACATTTTGAAAATAAGCACGTTTTCTCCTTCACCGATGGTCACTGATGAGGGGCACTTATATGCAGCACTGATGAGCGCTAGTATGCAGCACTGATGGGCAATTATAGGCGGCACTGATAACTGGCAGGCATTAGTGATGGACACTGACTGGCACCATTTGTGGGCACCGATTGGCATCCCTGGTGGCCATGGGTGGCATGCCTGGTTGTCTGAAGTGGGCATCCTGGGGGGGGGGGGGGGGGGCTGCGCCGATAATCAGTGCAGACTACCCTGAAAGGAGAGCAGCCGATCGGCTCTCCTCTACTCGCATCTGTCAGACGTGAGTGAGAAAAAGCCGATACATGGCTTTTCCTGTTAACACTGATCAGCCATGATTGAACACGGCTGATCATGTGGTAAAGAACCTCTATCAGAGGCTCTTTACCGAGATCGGTGTTGCAGTCCGTCAGACTGACAACACCGCACCACCGATCGCCGCGTACCGGCTGTTATCCTGACTGGATGTCATATGACGTCTTTCAGGATAACAACCACTGCCCAGCCATCATTCTGCTATAGACTGGACAGAAAGTGGTTAAGGATGGGCGTGTTCGTAATCCCATGTGCCCGAGCCCACCTGGAAGCTGACACTACGCAGCGCAAGATTTCTCGATCTGTGCAGCCGCTGACCAGGAAATGTCCCACAGCCTGCGATTAGCAATGTGCAGTGTCAGCTTCCTGGCGGGCTCAGGCAGATGGAGCATCGTTAGTAATGTTCTTCTGAATAAAGGGAGATAGAACATACATACAGTGGTGAACACTAGGGGGTTTATTCCCTAGAGAGAACAAAATTAGTCACAATTCTGCAGAGAAACCAGAAATCAGCTTCTAACCTCAGCTTGTTTAACCACTGAAGGACTGGGCCTAGTTTTCAGACTGTGTTCATAAGTTAAAATTAGCTAGGAAAATTACTTAGAAGAAAATATATAATATTTGGGGGTTCTAAGCATGGCGGGAGGAAGGGGGCCCTCCCCCACCCCCAATAAAAGTGCCACCGCTGAGACCACTTTTATCTGAAAGCAGACCGCCGGACGTTTTTAAAAATGATGGGGTTATGGCAGCTATCTGCTGCCATAACAATGGTATTTAACGTCAAAGTAGCGACATATAACATTGGCAGCTGGTCCATCCTTAAGTAGTTAATTAAGCTTCAGCAATAAAACCTGGAAGCCAATTGGTCTTTGCAGAATTGTGACTAACTTTAGTAAATAAACCCCTAACTGACACCACCACAAGTTTACGTGAAAAACTTGATGAAACCAGGCAGACACACAAATTAAAAAAAAATAATAAATATATACACAAACCCTCGAAGGAGCTGCTGGTTATTTTTGGGCTTACCATTACCTTCCGCTTCTCCTTGCTGCACGTCTAGGGGATGTCTTATGGTAAGTGACCCAGTAACTTGAGACTGTCAATAGATCCAATTGAATGGATTTTATTTGCAAACTTCAACCATTGAACAGTCTTAACTTGGGATCAGAGGGTTGGAAAGGAATTCAGGTACTCTCAATGTCAAAGTCTATAAATGTTAAGGAACTTGCTTACGTTGACTGCATCCAGAGAAAAGCCATTCACAGCTGGATGAGCACTCGGGTTTGACAGTCCCTTTCTCACAAGGCCTAGCAACCAACAAGGTGCTTACTCAGGAACAAAGTCTTTATCACCGACGTTGTTGCAGAACACATAGGAAACTAAGCTGTAGAACACTTGTAGGATACCTGGATCTTTCAGCCTACTTGGCGATATCCACAAGACCTGATTTTCTCGGTTACTTCAGCCCTGCCAGGCTCTTGTTAAGAAAACCAAACTCACCCGTGGTATTCTTCTATAGAGTCCTCCCCTGGAATGCTCGAAGTTCAATGGGTCTCTCTTGGACAAGAGACGGCACCCATCCACCTCAGAATCCATCTCTAGCTTCCAGCCTTGGGCTAGCCAGCCCCGAGGCATTAAAGTTGAGTGGAACTGCACCTCAGGCCATAGCCTTAATGGGGGCTGGTCAGGAGCACTTCATACTGGACCGGAACCCCAAACCATGTGATGTCCGTATCTTAAATACCCTCTCCCAGAGGGCACAGCAAGAGGGCCACTCCCACTGACCTGACTCCGAGAAAGAGTAACTTAAGCACCTGACCAGACCATAGTTCCACGCCTGCCACCAGAGACAGTGCCCCCTGCGGCCAGGCTGAACATCTCACGGTACCAGTCAGACTGACACAGAAGTCAAATTTAGACAAATAGACCCAAACCAAACTGTATTTTGGGTAAAGTTTTAACTTTGAAAAACTGCGTGCTCTTCAGGAGACCGGCGCCATATATATTTATTTATTTTATTTTTTATGGGCCCCCAAGAGGATTATGTCATAATATGTTATGAAGCCCTCCTTCCATCTTCTCCTTCCTTCTAGGTTTGCTCTGTTCGGCTGCCTAAATGGTAGGGTCACGATGACATCACTCCTGCAGATGGGACTTACTTCATCACAGCACAGATCAGTGCCATAAATGTACGCACTGGGCATGCACGGGGGGGGGAGGAGCACATATGACAGAAAAGGCCTACAAAAAGGTCCAATAAGGCCTCTTCTGTCATAAAAACCACACCCGTCAGCAGTTTCAACCTCAATTTATATAGTTTTACTGCAACTTTTCAATAGTAGTAGAACAGGGTGCCAAGCACTGGGGTTAGAACCAGTGCTCCCATTAACCAGAACAATGTAAGGCTTCATTCACACCAGCACTCCTGCGTTGGTTTTTCTAAACACAGAAGTCATCTGGGGATTAACAACTTTCGTGCCTCCAAGATAATTGTCCTACATTTAGAGCTTGCTGCTTCAAAACCTATTTAGCTGTGATTAGACATATTTGGTCATGTTCATGTCATGTATTTAGAGCGTCTATTCGGATCGTGGATGCACAGAATACGGTTTTCTTTAAATGCAGCCAAATCGGACAAGATCTAAAATGCAGGGGAAAAAAAACAAAAACAAACACACACACACACACACACACACACACACACACACACAGACTAGGCACCACTGAAAAAAAAAATTAGCATGCATTTATAGTCATTTAGAAATGTCCTAAAAAAAATAAAATAAAAAAAATGAATTGAAAACACAAGTTTGACCCTTCCAGTGTGAATGGGCCTCAATAGAACTTGTCTGATTCATAATTTTATTGCAAAGGAAAAGAAGGTTGTAAGAACACGTGTGATGAGGGGTGTAACTGCTACTCAGCGCTGCCAGCACAGAGCACTGTAGTGTCAGAGCAGAAAGCAGTATTTCACAGGAATTTCCAATCAGAAAATCACAATGTGGGGGTACAGGGCTATCAAGAGATATAAGAAACATAGGCAAGTTGAATTATTATGAATGATTGCTGAATCAAACTATACTGCTCTCTACACCGCTAATAGGTCCCCTTCTGCAGGATTACCCATCTGTATTCCCTTTGCAATAGACTTCCAAGAATAAACCTCGAACCAGCAACCATTCTGCTACTAATTAGCCAATTAACAGCCATAAAAAGAGCAGTAAATTACAAAATGCAGGCACAGAGCCAAGGCATGATGAAACAGTGTTTTAGTACGGTGTATATTTTACACTGATCATGTATTTGGTTAAAAGGTGACAGCACTACACCACCTACAAGACAGGTAGACATTCCTTTGTCTTAATCAGACTCACATTTCAAAAGAACTGACCTTAGAGAAGTGCTTGAGTTATTAACTAATACATGGGTGCTCAACCTGTGGCCCTCGAACTGTTGTTGAACTACAAATCCCATCATGCCTGGGAGTCATGCTTGTAACTGTCAGAAGCTTGCAATGCCTCTTGGGACTTTTAGTTCTGCAGTAGCTAGAGGGCCACAGATTGGTGCACCCTAGTGCAAGGTTTATCCAGAGATTGCTGGATGTTCCCATAGCAAGGAGACACTTTTCCCACCGACACCATTGATCCTTTGAGCCATCTGTAAGGTGGAATATAATATAATATAATATAATATAATATAATATATATATATATATATTTTTTTTTTTTTAGCAGATACCCTAGGGAATAAAATGTCAATTGCTGCAATATTTTATGTCACACTGTATTTGTGACTTCGTGACTTAAGCTCTGGTGAACTCCATGCCCAAGAGGGTTCACAGGTTGCCACTGGAGTCCTCTTCCACTCCTCCATAACATCACGGAGCTTCTCCACCTTCCGTTTGAGGATGCCCCACAGATGCTCAATAGGGTTTAGGCCTGGAGACATGCTTGGCAAGGCCATAACCTTTACCCTCAGCTTCTTTAGCAAGGCATTGGTCATCTTGGAGGTGTGTTTGGGGTCATTATGCTGGAATACTGCTGTGGGGCCCAGTCTCTGAAGGGAGGGGGGTCATGCTCTGCTTCAGTATGTCACAGTACATGTTGACATTCATGGTTCCCTCAATGAACCAAATAAGTTTATTATTGGTCTCATCAGACCACAGGACATAATTCTAGTAACCCATGTTCTTAATCTGCTTGTCTTCAGCAAACTTTGTGCGGGCATGCTTGTGCATCACCTATAGAAGAGGCTTCCCTCTGGGACAACAGCCATGCAGATCAATTTGATGCAGCGTGCGGCATATGGACTAAGCACTGACAGGCTGACCCCCCCCCCCCCCCCACCAACCTCTGCAGTAATGCTGGCAGCACTCAGACATCTATTTCCCAAAGACAACTTCTGGATATGACGCTGAGCATGTGCACTCAATTTCTTTGGTCGACCATGGCATGGCCTGTTCTGAGTGGAACCTGTCCTGTTAAACCCGCTGTATGTTCTTGGCCACCGTACTACAGCTCAGTTTCAGGGTCTTGGCAATCTTCTTATAACCTAGGCCAGTGATGGCGAACCCATGGCACGCGTGCCGCTGCCGGCACGCTGAGCCGTCTCTGTGGGCACGCCGTGACAATTACACTGTCATCGTTAGTCCGCTCCCGTGAACTACATTTCCCACAGTCCTCTTGGGATAGCGGTGACGTGTCCGAGTGGGCATGGTGCATGCTCCGAACGCTGAAGCCACGCCCCCCATTCTCAAACATGTGACGCACCTGTTGACATGCCTGCGTGGGAAATCTGACATACGGACACCACCGGAGCGACTGGAGCCTGACCCCGCACTGATTTCAACAACTCAAATGTGAGTGTTATAACCAATTGCCGACCGGGCCATAGGCAAAAGATGGCTTATTCTGGTAGAGCGTCCATGGACGCCCTCCCAGAATCGTTCTCCCGCGCGCCCTACAGTGCGAGGGGAGAGGGGAAGAGGGAGTGAGATGCAATGCTATGCCCATACTCTGCAGTACCCTGCCAATACTATGCAATACTCTGCAGTACCCTGCTCATACTCTGCCAATACTATGCAATACTCTGCAGTACCCTGCCAATACTCTGCAGTACCCTGCCAATACTATGCAGTACCCTGCCAATACTATGCAGTACCCTGCCAATACTATGCAGTACTCTGCCAATACTATGCAGTACTCTGCCAATACTATGCAGTACCCTGCCAATACTATGCAGTACCCTGCCAATACTATGCAGTACTCTGCCAATACTATGCAGTACCCTGCCAATACTATGCAGTACTCTGCCAATACTATGCAGTACTCTGCCAATACTATGCAGTACTCTGCCAATACTATGCAGTACTCTGCCAATACTATGCAGTACTCTGCCAATACTATGCAGTACTCTGCCAATACTATGCAGTACTCTGCCAATACTATGCAGTACTCTGCCAATACTATGCAGTACTCTGCCAATACTATGCAGTACTCTGCCAATACTATGCAGTACTCTGCAGTACCCTGCCCATACTCTGCTAATACTATGCAATACTCTGCAGTACCCTGCCCATACTATGTAATACTCTGCAGTACCCTGCCCATACTATGCAATACTCTACAGTACTCTGCCCATACTATGCAATACTCTACAGTACTCTGCCCATACTATGCAATACTCTACAGTACTCTGCCCATACTATGCAATACTCTACAGTACTCTGCCCATAAACTGAATAAAGCCTTTTTTAACTAACTTACTACTCTTAGAGCGGCACTGCTCTATCTAAAAAAAATAAAAATAAAAAAAAATAAAAAAAAAAAGGGGGGGGGGGGGGGGATCATTATTAGTGTCATTGTGAAACGACTGTACGAATAGTTTTTTCTAAACTAAAACCTCGTTGGGTTTAATTGCAGTGTTGGCACTTTGAAAAAAATAAGTTGTTTTGGTTTGCAGTTTGGGCACTCGGGCTCAAAAAGGTTCGCCATCACTGACCTAGGCCATCTTTCTGTAGAGTAACAATTATTTTTTTCAGATCCTCAGGAGTTCTTTGCCAGGAGGTGCCATGTTGACCTTCAAGTGACCAGTATAAGAGAGCTATAACACCAAATTGAACACACCTGCTCCCCATTCACACCTGAGACCTTGTAACACTAGCGAGTCATATGATACCATGAAGGGAAAATGGCCAATTGGGCCCAATTTGGACATTTTCACTTAGGGATGTACTCCCTTTTGTTGCCAGTGGTTTAGAAATTAATGTCTGGGTGTTGTGATATTTTGAGGGGACAGCAAATTTACACTCAGGAAATATTGGCCTACAAAATCTGTAGATACTATAGATGCAGGTGTTTAAATGCTAGGTGTGTGGCCACCCAGACCAAAAAATGTATTGGGAGCTTAATATGTACGTTCTATGAGGGAGCGTGCGAAAACCTCACCACTATCACATAATAGTGTTTGGGATGTATATTGAAGTGATATAAAAAAAAAAAAAAAAAAAAATATAGTGGTAAAAAACTAAATAATTTCTGATGTGATTTTTTAGGGTGAGCATAGGACTCTAAAATAGCAATGCTAAGCAGTAAATAGGTCCGTTCTTACAGCATCCCATAGGTAAAATCAATATATAAGAATTGTGATAAAAAATATATTGCGATTTGTTGCGACTAATCCAATCGCATAAAAAGTGCTGGTGCTAAGTGATACAATAAACGTGTTGCAATGTCTACTACACCGTGAACAACAATGTATAAATACACAATTATTAACTAAAAAACAGTTTAGTGCAAAAAGAAAAAAAGGAGATAGCTACTTGTGATTAGCAAAGAAATCGCATAACGTGCCAGTGTTAGACAAATTGAGTTGGATGCGTATGGGTGTCTCTTCACCCTATACTAGGTAATAACTGCAGTGAAGTGAGATAAATTCATGCAAAATTGGCACAGAAAAAAATTGAAAAATGCAGCATTAAAAACGCATAAAAAATAAATGTTACAGGTGAAAAAAACTATCTAACAATAATGCAAGTGAAATAGTGCTCAATGGTCAGAAACTATATGACATATACATTCCACAATAACGTGTGTAAAAATTGTGTCCATATACAACATGTGCGACAACCAATAGCGATTATATCCAAAATCGCATCAGGTAAAAAATGCATGCAGTACTGGTGTTAAGTGCTATATGAACTATAGCGATCTGGTCGGTGGTGATAGTAGTGAAAAATATCCCACGTGGTCCTGTGTACTCAGGATATGGGTGTCCCCTTACCTTACAGCTGTAAGGTAACAGCATGTAACATATATATCCTCAGGGTTCCTGGTGGTCTTTATCCCACGAGGTCTTGTTACTGTGTCCCCGTCTCTTGCCTATTCCGCTGTGTGGTCACTTTAAATTGGTTGTTCAGCGATGCCCAGTATAGGGGAGGGGATGGTTACCTCAGCAGGTTATGTAGGGGATTTAAGCAAATAAGGAGGAAGGGAGCCCCATAGTGTAGTATTTATGAACAAAGTTTCAATTTATTCAAGAAACAAAGAGATACTCACAAACAAACACAGTTCAAGCATAGAGTATAAACGAGCTGCGAGCTCGATTGCGTCACTTCCGGTAGCGTCCCGACGCGTGTTCGTCACGGTCACGTGACTTCATCAGGGGATCTCATCCCCTGATGAAGTCACGTGACCGTGACGAACACGCGTCGGGACGCTACCGGAAGTGACGCAATCGAGCTCGCAGCTCGTTTATACTCTATGCTTGAACTGTGTTTGTTTGTGAGTATCTCTTTGTTTCTTGAATAAATTGAAACTTTGTTCATAAATACTACACTATGGGGCTCCCTTCCTCCTTATTTGCTTAAATCCCCTACATAACCTGCTGAGGTAACCATCCCCTCCCCTATACTGGGCATCGCTGAACAACCAATTTAAAGTGACCACACAGCGGAATAGGCAAGAGACGGGGACACAGTAACAAGACCTCGTGGGATAAAGACCACCAGGAACCCTGAGGATATATATGTTACATGCTGTTACCTTACAGCTGTAAGGTAAGGGGACACCCATATCCTGAGTACACAGGACCACGTGGGATATTTTTCACTACTATCACCACCGACCAGATCGCTATAGTTCATATAGCACTTAACACCAGTACTGCATGCATTTTTTACCTGATGCGATTTTGGATATAATCGCTATTGGTTGTCGCACATGTTGTATATGGACACAATTTTTACACACGTTATTGTGGAATGTATATGTCATATAGTTTCTGACCATTGAGCACTATTTCACTTGCATTATTGTTAGATAGTTTTTTTCACCTGTAACATTTATTTTTTATGCGTTTTTAATGCTGCATTTTTCAATTTTTTTCTGTGCCAATTTTGCATGAATTTATCTCACTTCACTGCAGTTATTACCTAGTATAGGGTGAAGAGACACCCATACGCATCCAACTCAATTTGTCTAACACTGGCACGTTATGCGATTTCTTTGCTAATCACAAGTAGCTATCTCCTTTTTTTCTTTTTGCACTAAACTGTTTTTTAGTTAATAATTGTGTATTTATACATTGTTGTTCACGGTGTAGTAGACATTGCAACACGTTTATTGTATCACTTAGCACCAGCACTTTTTATGCGATTGGATTAGTCGCAACAAATCGCAATATATTTTTTATCACAATTCTTATATATTGATTTTACCTATGGGATGCTGTAAGAACGGACCTATTTACTGCTTAGCATTGCTATTTTAGAGTCCTATGCTCACCCTAAAAAATCACATCAGAAATTATTTAGTTTTTTACCACTATATTTTTTTTTTTTTTTTTTTTTATATCACTTCAATATACATCCCAAACACTATTATGTGATAGTGGTGAGGTTTTCGCACGCTCCCTCATAGAACGTACATATTAAGCTCCCAATACATTTTTTGGTCTGGGTGGCCACACACCTAGCATTTAAACACCTGCATCTATAGTATCTACAGATTTTGTAGGCCAATATTTCCTGAGTTAGTACTGCGCACCACTACTCTCTTACCTTTCTTGATTCTTTGGGGTTCAGGTACCCCGTATTCAGTGTGTGCAGCGGCACTAAAAAACTATTCCCCTTCCTGATTAGGCGCAGGAATAACTCCTATACTTAGCAAATTTACACTGTTATACAAGCTGTACACTCAACATTTTACATTGTAGCAAAGTGTAATTTCTTCAGTGATATCACGTGAAAAAGATAATAAAATATAGTTACAAAAAAATGGGAGGGGTGTACTCACTTTTGTAAGATTATGTGTGCAATAGATATTTATCACACACACCTCATTATATATATATATATATATATATATATATATATATATATATATATATATATATATATATATATATATATATATATATACATATACATATACACACACACATATACATACACATACACACACACACACATATATATATATATATATATATATATATATATATATATATATATATATATACCGTATTTTCCGGCGTATAAGACGACCTTTTACACTTAAAAAAACTGGGCAAAAAGGAGGGGTCGTCTTATACGCCGGGTCAGCTGCTGGGATGCCTTCTGGATGTCCGGTAATACTGTATGTAGCTTCGGCTACATACAGTATATACCACTGAGCCAATCCCAGTGAGCGATGTATTCAAATGAATACAGAGCCTGCTCGGATTGGAGTAGCAATCTCTGCCAATCCGAGCAGGCTACACACAGTAGCCTGCTCCGATTGGCTTTGAGAGTGAGAGAGGCGCGTGCTGATGATGTTACAGCCTCCACCAATCCCAGCAGGCTTTGTATTCATTAATAGAATACATTGCTCGCCGTGATTGGGTCCAGCACCAGCAAGAAGGAAGAAGGAAATGGCTCCAGCAAGAACAAAGAAGAGGGATATGAAGCGTCGGAAGCCTCGGAATGGGGGGGGGGGGTCATCTTAAACGGTGAGTACGGGCAAAACATTTTAAAAACCTGTACAGTTAGGGGGTCGTCTTATATGCCGGGTCGTCTTATACACCGGCAAATACGGTACATACATACATACATACATGCATACACACACACACACTTATCTTATATATAAATCACATTCGTACAGCCAGCTTTTTCATCTTACAAGTTCACCATAGCATGGAGGAAAAAAAAAAAAAAAAAAAAGAAACAAAACATACACGGAGTGGGGTGCCCCCAAATTTCATACCAGGCTGCATGCCATGTTAAATTAATGCTCTGCTGAGCCACCACCAGGCATGTACTGGCCATCGGGACTACCGGGAGTTTCCCGGTGGGCCGATGGCTCAGTGGGCCACTCTGATGTAAGAGGGCTGGTGATGGTTCACTCTGATGTAAGGAGGTGCTGATGGGACACTCTGATGTAAAGGGGCTGGTGATGGGACACTCTGATGTAAGGAGGTGCTGATGGGACACTCAGATGTAAGGGGGCTGGTGATGGGACACTCTGATGTAAGGGGGCTGGTGATGGGACACTCTGATGTAAGGGGGCTGGTGATGGGACACTCTGATGTAAGGGGGCTGGTGATGGGACACTCAGATGTAAGGGGGCTGGTGATGGGACACTCAGATGTAAGGGGGCTGGTGATGGGACACTCAGATGTAAGGGGGCTGGTGATGGGACACTCTGATGTAAGGGGGCTGGTGATGGGACACTCTGATGTAAGGAGGTGCTGATGGGACACTCTGGTGTAAGGAGGTGCTGATGGGACACTCAAAATGTAAGTGGGCCGGTCTGGATGAAGTCCAGGGCCAAATTTCTGTCCCAGTCCAGCCCTGGCCACCACTCAGTGACCTCAGCTCTGCTGATCACCCACTCAGTTGTAACCCCCAGCTCTGCTGATCCTCCTCTCCAAACCCCACTTACTTCCCACTATATTGCTCCCGCATTGCGCACCACATGTAACATTTTCTAGTTTCTCCGGCTCAGGTCCCCAAGCTCTGCTGATCCTCTGCTGCTCAGTCCCTTCTCTTAGGTCCTGGCTCACCTTAAGCTATAGCATTCTCATGTTGCACACCACATATGCCATCTGCTAGTCTGGACCCTGCTCACCTTCCGGTGTGATGTCTACGCCAGACACTCCCAGAATATATACACATGAACCAAAAGTGACTGCTGATGACATCTCCCAATTGCTTGCTGTTTCCTAGTGGTATCTCATACCTGCAATATCTACAAAAAGTGCAACTCTGAAAGAACGCAGAAAAAAACAAAACCATCTAAAAAGCTGCAGGTGCCGTTAGTGAGTGTGGTCACAGACTGACTTCTATTGAGGCTTTGGAGACGCTTTGAAGCACCAAAAAAAAATAAAAATAAAAAAGGGACATGAGGTATAATTTTTGAAGCAAAGGAAGCAACCAACAAACAGCAAACACAAGAGAATAAACAGGACTGTAAGGTAACCATTTTTTATAGTGAAAGGTGCTTTGATTGGTACATTTTGAAGCAAGGGTAAATGAGCCCTTTGGGTTTAGATATGCTTTAAACAAATAATGTGCAACTACCAGAGCCGTGTACATTTTAAATGATTTTTTTATTGTTCTTGTGCATTTCTGCATGATTTGTACAGTAATCCAGCATGAATTACCTACTGCACTTTATTACAGGAATTAAATTCTGTACAATGCCCAAGACCAGTCACTGCTGCTCCCTCCCCTTGTGCAGGGTGACTGGTCTTGTGTCTGCCCCCTCCTGTAGTTTTCTGCAGGCAGCTTGTAGGAGGAGGACCTGCTACAACTTTCCCAAAGCTCTGTTCTGTTCTCTGCACAACCGGCAGTGATGATGTCCCACTGTCTCAGCTAGAATTATATAGAAAACTAGCCTTGCAGTGTAAGGTAAGGTGACCAGATTTTTTAAATGAAATCCGGTGAAAAATTTTTTATTTTTTTTTTACTAGCAATGGTGGCAATTAGCAACTCTCTGCCCTTCGCCGCCACTGCCTGCCTCACAGCCTGTCAAGTCTTACGCCCCGGCTACTACTGGGTGAAGAGCGGAGGAAGATCACTCTGCCAGGGAAGTCAAGGAGATGGGCAGGTGGCTGGCCAGGACTTGAGCCAAGGCAGAAGAACATGCGAGCAGGAACTGAATGGGCATGCACCCGAAATGGAAGAAATATTCTCTCTGCTCTGACCAGCACATGATCATCAGAAAGGACACAGATAATGAAAAAAAAAAAAAAAAATACACCCCCACCCCCCTGTAATTCAGATTTTATTTTTAATTCTGCAGTCGTTAAAATTGCCCCAGCCCCTGTTCAAATCCAATCCGGGGACAGACTTGGTTCGGGGACAGTGTCCTCAATCTGGGGACTGTCCCCGGAAACCCAGGATGTCTGGTCACCCTACTGTAAGGGTTACATGCTAGTTTTTGTCTAGGGTACCAGTAAGAAGCACTTATTTATCTTGCCTCTTTCTTATCCGGAAACCAGAGTTCACATCCAGGTTTCCTGTTTGTGGGCAGGACCTCGGCATTCTCAATACAGGACTGAAGGTCCTCTATTGTACACAACATCATCTGCAAGTGGCAGGGTAGAAAAGAGGCAGCATGGTACATATCACACAGCAGGAGCAAGGGATAAGGTAAGAAAATTAGCTTTTTACAACCTTAGGCAAAACAAGCATTTAACCCATGTAATATAGGTGAAGCCCCTCTGCAAGGGTATTTATTTGATTTTCCCTTGTGCAGCTTTAAAAGTCAGATGTTGAATAGTATACAGTCTTTTTAGTTTTCATGTGCTTTGTAGGTCCTAGGTTGGGCTTTCACCCTGGTTAGTACAGAAAATGCACAGGTAATTGATCACCTGCAAATCCTTCAAGCATGTTATGTGGGTGAGGCTGACAAAAGACTTGAGAACTGGAACAGTGAGGGCACATCTTAAATAATGAGCAGCAAATGTCAGATTAGCCTTGCTTGTTATTTTTTTCTGTAGAACAGAGCACTGTCAGCTTAAAAACCAGGCAATGACCTATCGATGTAATGGGGGAAAAAAAAAAAAAAAGAGAAGAAGAAGAGCACACAGTCTGCCGCAGCTGAGCTCACCGAAAAATGCAGATTTTTGTTTTAAATTGATATAAAAAAAAAAAAATGGGGCTTGGTCACTGGGTGATGTCACCCAGTGCCCCTGCCCCTTATGACGTCACAGTCCTGGGGCATTCCAAAGTATCCAACCCAACTTTAGATAAAGGCAACCTACGACCAGACAGTTTTTAATGGTTTCCCAATTTCATCCAAAAAACTGTTAGGTTTTAAGTGCTGTAGAAGTGATCAGAAGGCTTTACAGTCACCCAAGTCACTTCTACTTAAAAGCCTTGAGCGTGCTTATAAAATTGTAAAATAAGCCAATGGCTCCTGCAGCCAGTTAAGAAGCAGAGACATCACAGGATCGGAATCTGGCTTGGGAAAATGTTAGGGGTGTTGAACTGGGGCTGGGGACTGCATACTGAAAGCATTTTGCAGCCTTTAGATTGAAAGGTTTAAACAATTACATGATGTTATTTAAACATCATTTGCAACAAACATCTTGAATAATAATTATAAGATGTAAACAAGCAGGAGAGGTAAATTTTTTTTTAAAAAAAACCTTTCATAAAGGGAAGCATGTAAATCAGGGGTAGGCTAGTAAAGAACACTGCTATGGGGGTGGCCCTGCCCATAATAGTGTCCTCTTCCCCCTTCACATCATCCCCTCCCACACACACAGTGGTGTCTTCTGCCCCCCACCCTCCCATAGTAGTGCCCTACCTATTTTTACAGCAGAGACCAGGGAGGCAGCACAGCTCTGGACAGAGGGTGGGAGCTGGCAGTGACTTTTCGTATTAGCAAGCTGGTGACTGGCTGCTTAGGACCACTTTGTGTTCTAGCAACCAATCACCAGCGGTTTAACATAAAAAAAAAAAAAAGTAAATTTAGTTGGCTCCTCCTCCTGCCCTCAGATCTGAGCGGTGCTTCCTCCCAGTCTCCGCTGTTCAAGAATCACAGCGGCGGAGGAGGATGGAGGAGGGAGGGAGCGAGAGAGACCGGGGACATAGATGACGTAGTGGAGACGCAGAGGAGGCTGGGAGGGGAGACAAGGACCGGCACGTAGAAGACAGGGGTCGGCGGTGCAGGAACTTGTTTGCGGTCCACCTGCCTGCGGGTGGACCACGATTGACGGGTTGCTTCCCCCGGATGTAAATGCCAAGAGGAACGGGTAATCATATTTATTGAACCAGTATGTAAACTGTGCCCATGATCTGCCACGTGTCCAAGAGACGGCATGGCAGTTTTATTAATTATACAGATTTTTTTTTTTTTTTTTTTTTTTTAACCCAACCAACTTAACCAGTTCTCGACCGGCGCACGCTGATGTACGTCGGCAGAATGGCACGGGCAGGCGTATTGGCATACAGGTACGTCCATTTTTAAATGCTGCCCTGCCAGTGGCGCGCTCGCGTGCCGGTCGGGATACCCGCGATCATCTCACAGGGCGGCTGAACGGGGAGATGCCGTTGTAAACAGCATCTCCCCATTCTGATCTCTGCTCCATGTGATTGAAGCAGAGATCTGTGTTCACTAACACAAAGCCCAGCCCCCCCACAGTTAGTAGCACACCCCTAGGAACACTTAACCCCTACACTGCCACCCCCTGGTTAACCCCTTCACTGCCAGTGTCATTTACACAGGAATCAATGCATTTGTATAGCATTGATTGCTGTATAAATGACAATGGTCCCAAAAATGTCCAATGTGTCCGCCATAATGTCGCAGTCACAAAAAAAAAAAAAAATAATAAATTCGCTGATCGCCGCCATTACTAGTAAAAAAAAAAAAATTATTAATAAAAATGACATAAAACTAGCCCCTATTTTGTAAACACTATAACTTTTGCGCAAACCAATCGCTTATTGCGATTTTTTTTTACCAAAAATATGTAGAAGAACAATACGTATTGGCCTAAACTGGAGGGAAAAAAAATGCTTTTTTATATATTTTTTGAGGGATATTTATTATAACAAAAAGTAAAAAATTTGTTTTTTTTCAAAATTGTCGCTCTATTTTTGTTTATAACGCAAAAAATAAAAACCGCAGGGGTGATCAAATACCACCAAAAGAAATCTCTATTTGTGGGGGAAGAAAAAAAAAAAAAAAAGGACGTTAATTCTGTTTGGGAGCCACATCGCATGACTGTGCAATTGTCAGTTAAAGCGTTGCAGTGCCGAATCGCAAAAAGTGGTCTGGTCTTAAGCCAGAAAAATGGTCCGGTCTGAAAGTGGTTAAGGTCCCCTTTACACTCACGCATTGCGGTAAAAACCACAACTCTTAAATGCCTAGTATCAATGCACAGCAACACAAAATATGTGATCAACCGGTCTCTGCTGTGTCATGGAGAAGCAACAACTTCTGTTTAGCCCCATTTCATACTGCAGCAATTTGGCATGTGATTTGACATGTCAAATTGCACGCTAAATCGGCGGCTATTGCCGGCAATGGCACGGTCCAAATCGGTGAGATGCTGCAGATTCCCAAAAGTAGTTTCTGTACTACTTTTGGCAACTTTGCAATGCAGTTTCAATAGACAACTGTGCAGAAACCCGCACAGATGTCTCTGAAATCACCCCCAAAGTCGGGACTAAGATGTAGGTATTTCATTCCTGCTGTCAATGTGAACCTAGACTTAAACTGGTTGAAAGATAGCGATGAAGAAGATGGCCGCTCCTGCCAGATGAAAGGTTCTTCCCTCTTCACGCCAGGGAGTAGTTTTTCTACTGGGAAAAACTGATCGCAGAACCCTGGGGTCAGCCTAAAGAAACTCCAGGAAGAGCCATCGGGCAAATAATCTTCCTAAGTTTTCAAAACCCTGTCCTCCTTATTGCCCACCTGGCAGTTTCTCTGTGTCTCTTGGCTTTGTCGCATAGCAACAGGCAAAATTACCTTATTGCCAAAAAATCTTGTATCTTTTTAGAGTCCTCCCAATAGCAATCACATCTTGTTTTTCTTGGGCTCTACAGAGCTGTGTATTTAAGTACATATGGGGCTTCATTAAACCTAGGGTCCCTAGAACAGTATTATTGTGGAGAAAGCTACACAGTGGTTTAGGGGTCCCCAATTTCCTTAGATACTATCATGCCGGTCAATTAGCCAAGATTGCGCTCTACCATGCAACTACTGAGACGGCGTTATGGGTAGGTCTTGAGGCGATTGATCTATATCCCGTGTCACTTACTAACTTGTTGTGGATGACTCATTCCAACCATGAGCTTATAGCTAAGCTGAGCATTTACTCGTATTGTGGGATAAACTCAAAGGTTCCTTCAAACTAGCATCTCCTCTTGCTCTATAACTTTCCTTCCTGAGCCATCCAGCTTTCTATCCAGCCTGCTCTAATCCCGCTTCATTTCAAACCTTGGCAATCCCTAGGTTTAACTTGTATAAAAGTGTGACTCATACCGACATTGAAAAATGTTTCCCGCCTTACCAGAACAGGTTCAAATTCTATCTCGGGAATACTTTCATCTCCAGATCACCCATTTCTTTATGGCAACCATACGCATATACTCTTCCCTTACCAGCCTGTCCCTCTTTGAAGGTATATGCAACTCCGACATGCTCAGGACATTATATCGCATCTATATACCCATCTTATGTCCCTATAGGCCAGCATGCAATCTTATACTTCACAATGGTCTAGAGACATTGAGGTTAATCTGGAGGCGGAAGATTGGGATGATATTTGGGTGACCATTAAATCTTCCTCTCAAACCATTTTAAACATAGGAAACAAATTATAAAGTCCTCATTTTTGGTACCGGTAAGGATCTCTAGGTTTTTACTTAGTTATCCCCATGTGCTTCCATGCTTGTGGTTAAGAGGGCACGCACACACATCTGGTGGACTTGTCCTATCTCCCAGAGGTAAGGTGCCATTATTGGGGTCATACTAGGATGTAGTGCCCAATGCAAGAGATGCCCATGCAACGTGGGGCTCTCCGCAGGTTCACGCTCTCTCTCTTTGCACAAGAAGCCTGTACTGCATCAAGTTTTGAGAGGGCAGAACTAAAGAAAATACATGGTGGTCACCAACCAGGTCCCAGTCACTGTTCTCCTGAACTTGCAGAGTATGGGGACCCTGGTACACAGAACATCCTGGTTGGTGAGGTTAGGCCTGTGACCAAGACACTTTGGGGGAGATTTACTAAAGCTGGTGCACACAGAATCTGGTACAGCTGTGCATATTAACCAATCAGCTTATAAACTACAGCTTGTTTACTTAAGCTTCGACAATAAAATCTGGAAGCTGATTGGTTATTATGCACAACTGCACTAGATTCCATGTGCACCAGTTTTAGTAAATCCCCCTCATTGGGTTATCTACACCCATAGAGATACAAGGACCAACAACTTTTGTCCACGCCCATTACCACCATCTGTGAAGCTGTCGAACACAAGGTCGGAATGGTAAGTAATTTGGCAGACTCGGATAGTGGATTGTGAGACTTTCCCAGATTCTGGGAACCGTGGTAAACTATGGGGAAGATGGGGGACTGACTAGATGGGTAGAACAGACCTCCAACATTTAGAGGACATTATCATAAATGGAGGATTAAGGCAATATGGAGTTTGATAAATAGTCTGCATACCTAGCCCAAAATGGGAAGGTTGCCAGTACTGGCATGCCTTCCACTCGCAGTACAAGCTTCACCCTTCAGCATGTCATCTCCTCCCATGTTGACAGACATTGCTCTCTGGCTTCCTCAATACCTTGCCAACACCACATCTCTTCCAAACCATCTAAGCTCCCTCCCCACATACTATCTGCCATCATAACCTCCACATATAGCTGGTGGTCATTGTACCTTTTACACTCCTCTCCTGCACATGCTGGTTGTCCCTGTACCTTCTGCACATACTACCAAAAAGGTCATACCTTCTGCACTCCTCACCTGTACATTTTACCTATTATAAAACAATTATTAGTTATATATCCAACCACACCCATTCTTGAAATAGCACAGTTATATTATATTCATACATACACACACACATTATTATTATATAAATATATTATATTCTAACAACAACAACAACAACAAAATATACCACAGGCTAGGCTTCAGAGAGAAGGCTAATAACCCCCCACCCCTCCAAACACCTACAAGTACACAAGATCTGTCAGTCCATTAACTGTAACAGGATCTTTCCAAGGAAGCCACCTTCAGTCCCGCTTTACTTATTTGTACCTTGTGAAATATTAACGTTCCCAATGAATTACACGACATCAGCCATTGGTGTCACTCTAACAAATATAAAGTCATTCTGAACACTTTACTAGAGGCTCAGAAGAATGACAAACACTTGTATCAAAGTTACTAAATAATGTAGTAAACAACAAATTCATTCTGCAAGTCATTGTGTCCGTGGAATAATGAGAGCGTAAAGGCCCGTACACACGGTCAAAAAACCCGAAGATAGATTTCGTCTGAAGAACGATCTGCCGATTTTCTGTTAGTTAGTATGCTGCTTTTGACAGCCAATTACGAATTTTTGGCAGACAAAAACTGGCTGTGCAGGCTTGAAAATTTTTGTCTAATGTGACTACAACGTCCGATTTTCTATTCATTAGTACGGTTTTCTGACAAAAAAGAAAAAAAAAAAAAACGAAGAGCAAGACTACGCATGCTCAGAAACGAAAGAACACATACAAAACAAATCAACACATTACATCACTTCTGACGTTGAATTCTGTTGTCAGAAAATTTTGATGATGGAGAGTACCCTCTTCATTTTCGATTTGAGACTGGCAGCAAACAAAAAACTGACAAAAATTCTCCAATAATCTGACCGTGTGTACAAGGCTTTAGACCCCAGACACACCATTAGATTTTCTGCAGATTTTGTCTTCAGATTTACCAAAACCATATGAGGTCAAACCTTAAGAGTTTCCATTTGTATGCAATCAGGCAGGCCCTTGCTCTACATGGTTTTGGTAAACCTGAAGACAAAAATCTTCAGAAAATCTAATAATGTGTATGGGGCACATGCAAAGGAGCCTGTCTGGCTACTGCTAGTACATAACTAGTGTACTCTTATACACCTATAATTTAATATTTAAAAACAATATACTACAATTCCTTGCTACAACAATAATCAACAACGCCTTACAATTAATTACAATTCTGCCATACATAATTGTAACTGCATGGGTTCTATATAACAATCAAACATCAATAAATTTTATGACAGGTGGGAGGAAAGGCAGTTTGACGAAAAGTTCACGCATTATTGGGCAACAGCGTTTTGTACAGACGTTTCTTAAAAGCCGCACAGTCCTGTTTAGTGTCAATTGCAGCATTCATACCTCTTGAAATTTTCCACATTTTCTCATGTTACAACCAAATACGTAAATTTATTTTATTGGGATTTTATGTGATAGACCAACACAAAGTGACACATATTTGTGAAGTGGAAGGAAAACGATAAATGGTTTTCACATTTTTTTTTACAAATAAATATCTGAAAAGTGTGCCATGCATTTGTATTCAACTCCCTTTTCCGATGCCCTTAACTAAAATCTAGTGAAACCAATTACCTCCAAAAGTCACCCAATTAGTAAATAGAGCCCCCCTGTGTGTAATTTCATCTCAGTATAAATATGGATGTTCTGTGAATCCCTCGTGGGTTTGTTAGAGAACCTTAGACTGGCCATACGCCTATAGATTATCTGCAGATTTTCTATGGTCAGATGGAAAAAGTGGAACAGATTCTTCCATCTACGCCGAACGGTGTGGATGGAAGAATCTCCCACTGGCCCAAGCTTCCATATCTTGCTAGTCAGCCCAGCTGGCTCTCACAATACCTGAACATTCTGATTGGGTGTAGGCATGGTTTAGGTTGAGAGCCAGTGGGGCTGACTAGCAAGATACTGAAGCTTGGCCCAGTGGGAGATTCCTCTGTCCACACAGTTTAGCATACATGGAGAAATCTGTTGCACTTTTTCCATCTAACCATAGAAAATCTGCAGATTTTCTATAGGTGTATGGCCACCTTCAGTGAACAAACGGCATCATGAAGGCCAAGAAACACACCAGACAGGTCAGGGATAAAGCTGTGGAGAAGCTTACATGCAGGGATAGGTTATAAAAAATATATCTATATCCAAAGCTTTGAACACCTTACAGAGCAAATCCATCATCCGAAAATGGAATAGCACAAGCGCAAACCTACCAAAATAATTGTCGTCCACCTAAACAGACAGGCTGGGCGAGGACAGCATTAATCAGAGAAGCAGCCAAGAGGTAAGGCTGGAGGAGCTGCAGAGATCCACAGCTCAGATAGGAGAATATGTTCACAGGACAACTAAGGCTCCATGCACACAAGCTCATAAACGGCCGTTTTTGGGAGTTGGGGCATTTTTTTTAATTTTATTTTTATTTTTTTAACAGCCCATGAACTCCCCTCTGTGTTATGCTATGTGTCCATGCACACGTGGACTTTTTTGGATGTTTATCAGCAGTAGAGTTTATGGGCTGTTTTCTAAACGCCATAAAAAAATCGCTTTTAAGAGTAATCTTTCTGAGCACAAAAAATGTCAAACGCTCATAAACGTCAATAAAAACGCTAAAAAACATTTTTGATCCAAGAAAAAAAATGCCAACATGGAAAAACACTAGAAAAAGCTATTGCAAAAGCTTAACAAAAATATTAAAAAAAAAAAAAAAAACACACACACACACAACACAAACACACACCTCACTGCAAAGCCACTGTCGTTTTTATCGTGTCATTTTAACATCCAGAGTGCATGGAGCCTTAGTTGTGCACTCCACAAATCTGGCCTTTATGGAAGAGTGGCAAAAAAAGTCATTGCTGAAAAAAAAAAAAAAAAAAGCCATAAGAAGTCCTGTTTGCAATTTGCGAGAAGCCATTTAGGGATACAACAAACATGTGGAAGAAGGTGCTTTGGTCAGATGAGACAAAAAAATTAAACTTTTTGGCCTAAAAGCAAAATGCTATGTGTGGCAGAAAACTAACACTGCACATCACTCTGCAAGCACCATCCCAACCATGAAACATGGTGGTGGTAGCATCATGTTGTGAGGATGCTTTTCTTCAGCAGGGATGAGAAGCTGGTCAGAGTTGATGGGAAGATGGATGGAGACAAATACAGGACAATCTTAGAAGAAAACCGGAGTTAGACTTACCGGTAACTCTTTTTCTAGGAGTCTTCCAGGACAGCCTTTGAGATATAGGGCTCCTCCCTCCGGGACAGGAAACACGTCAAGCCAATTAAATAAAAGGTGTGGTCCTCCAGGCCCTCCTCAGTTTTACTCCAAGAACCGCCGGGAGGCTCTGAAAGACATAACACACTAACAATCACGTTAATACACATCCTCACCACTTAGTCCAATTTAAACAACTTTGGGTGGGAAGCCAGGCTGTCCTGGAAGACTCCTAGAAAAAGAGTTACCGGTAAGTCTAACTCCGGTTTTCTCATATCGTCTTCCAGGACAGCCTTTGAGATGATAAGCAAGGAGCTCACCTTGTCAGGGCGGGACCACTGCCTGGAGGACCTTACGTCCAAAAGTCTGCTCTTTATCAGACCATAAATCCAGACGGTAATGTCTTGCGAACGTTGAGTAGCTGGACCACGTTGCTGCTTTGCAGATCTCCTCCGGAGAGGCTCCAGCCCTCTCTGCCCATGATGCGGAAACCGCCCTTGTAGAGTGTGCCTTAACTAAGGGTGCCTGCTTCCCCTCTAACTCATAGGCTTTAACTATCGCCATTCGTATCCACCTGGCGATAGACGCTTTGGACGCCTTGCAGCCCTTGCGGGCGCCCGAAAAATTAACAAAAAGTGAGTCTGACTTCCTGAAGACCTTAGTGGCTTCTAAAAAAATCAATAGACTTCTCCTGACGTCTAACAAACTTAAAGATCTCGCCTCATCCTTGTCTGAGGTTGAGAAAAAAGTTGGCAAAATAATATCCTGTGTCCTATGAAAAGTGGACACCACTTTAGGAAGAAAACTAGGATCAGTCTTAAGTACTACCCTGTCCTCTAAGATTAACAGAAATGGCTCTCTGACCGAGAGCGCTTGTAGATCACTGACCCTTCTAGCTGACGTGATCGCTATCAAAAATACAGTCTTTAGTACAATCCACTTAAGTGAAGCTCCCTCTAATGGTTCAAATGGATCTTGGGTCAGAGCTCTAAGAACCAAGGCCAAATCCCAAGTAGGACAGGACTTCATTCTCACAGGCCTGGATCTAGATAGAGCCTTAAAGAAGTTCCTGACAAATGGATTCTGCTGAAGGGAGGACTGAAGGAAAACACTTAAGGCCGCCACCTGTACCTTTAGAGTGCTGATAGATAGGCCCAGTTCTACCCCTGCTTGTAGAAAATCTAGGACTGCCGGGACCCCGGGACTTGCAATCCCCTGTTCTCGCAACCAGGAATTAAACCTCTTTCCTACCTTGGCGTAAATTGCCCTAGTAACAGGTTTACGGCATTCTAACAAGGTCTTAATCACTCTCTCTGAGAAACCCTGTGACCTTAAGATTTGTTCCTCAGATACCAGGCCGCAAGCTTGAGCCTCTCTATCTGAGGGCACAGGATCGGCCCCTGGGAAAGTAAGTCCTCCCTGACTGGTAGAAACAGCGGAGGATGTACGGCCAATCTCTTTATGCTGGCAAACCAGGGTCTCCTTGGCCAAAAAGGAGCTACTAAAATGAGGTCCGTAGTTTCCGAACGGAACTTCTGCAGAACCTCCGCCACCATCCTTACGGGAGGAAAGGCGTAACACAGGCCAAACAGCCATGGATTGGCAAGGGCGTCTATCCCCCTGGCCCGATCCTGTGGGTGAACCGAAAAAAATTGTGTCACCTTCCTGTTGCCTTCTGTTGCAAATAGGTCTATTTCTGGCCTTCCCCAGCATGACACGATCTCCTCGAACACTTCCTTGTTGAGGGCCCACTCGTCCTGACCTATCTTCTGGCGACTGAGAAAGTCGGCCAGGAAATTCTGAGTTCCCTTTAGGTGAATGGCTGATATTGAGGACAAATTCTTCTCTGCCCAGCAGAAGATTTTGTCCGCAATTACCTGTAGTGCAGGGCTTCTGGTTCCCCCTTGCTTGTTCAGGTAGGCTACTGCTGTCACATTGTCTGAGCGAACTTGCAGATCCCTGCCATGTAACCGGGACTGGAAGGTTTCTATAGCTTTCCAGACTGCCAGAAGTTCCTTCTGGTTTGAGGAACGACCTGTCTCTAGGTTCGACCAGGAACCCTGGGCTAAGGTTCCCTCTAGGTGGGCACCCCAACCCAGCGCACTGGCATCGGTCGTGACCACCACCGTAGCTTGTGGGGACCAGGGAAGACCCCTGTCTAGGTTGACCTGGGCCCGCCACCACCAAAGAGACCTCCTGACTGCCGAGGATAGGGGCATAACCTGATCCAGGCTCTCCTGCCTGCCATCCCAATAACGGAGCATGAGTCTTTGTAAAGGACGCTGATGATGTCTTGCCCAGGCCACCGCTGGAAAGCATGATGTCATCAACCCTAGGACTCTCATCACCTCCCTGATCTGGGCTTCCCGACCAGATTGAAGCTGGGCTACCGCCTGTTCTAGCTTGCCGATCTTCTCCTCCGGAAGAAATACCCTCATTTCCACTGAAGAAATCCTGTATCCTAAATACAGGACCTCCTGTGAGGGGGTCAGCTGGGATTTTTCCTGGTTTATCAGCCACCCCAGTGAGCGCAGAAAAACCAAAGCCTCCTGTATGTCCCTCTGCAGCTGTTGGGCCGACTGGGCTATGAACAGTAGATCGTCCAGATATGGGATCACTGTTATAGCCTTGAGCCTTAATGGGGCCAGTGCCTCTGCCAGAACTTTTGTAAAGACTCTTGGTGAGGCTGAAAGCCCGAAGGGGAGAGCTCGAAACTGGAGGTGTAACACACCCGTGTTCAACCTCACCGCCAACCTGAGAAATCTCTGAGATTCCGGATGAATCGGGATATGCAAATATGCATCCCTGAGATCCACTGTGGCCATGTGACAGCCCTGAAACAGGAATTTGGTTACCGAGAAGATTGACTCCATCCGGAACCGCTTGTATTTTATAAATCTGTTCAGGGGACGGAGATTCAGTATTAACCTGAACTTCCCCGAAGGTTTCTTTACCACGAATACGTGGGAGTAAACCCCCAAGCCTCGCTCCTCCTGAGGTACCTGCACCATTACTTCTTGGTCCACCAGATCCCCCAGAAGAAGAGCCAAAGCCTCTGCTTTCTCTTGGTCCCTTGGTAACCTTGTTACTTGAAAGTTTGGGAGGGGAACTGAACCAAACTCCAACCTGTAGCCGTTCCTTACAAGATCTCGAATGAACGGACTTTCGGTTGAAGCTTCCCACTGTGGGAGGAACTTCCCCAGTCTTCCTCCCACCGGGACGCAGGAGTCACTGGGTTTTAGGGGAGGGTTGAGGAGGATTGAATAAGATACCTCCTCTGCCTCTTCCCTTGTGACCCGTCCAATGCTTTTTGGGGCGAACCTCCCTTTCCTGCAGGTTTTGCTGCCTGGGGCTTCGAAAAAGGCGTTTCCCTTCAGGTCTCTTTTTCCTTTCTGGGAAAGCTTTCTTCCTATCCTGCGTGCGCTCTAACGCCTCTTGCAGGCCGGGCCCAAACAAATGGTCCCCTGAAAAGGGTAATCCACACAACTTTAGTTTTGAAGCTGTGTCTCCTGACCAGGTTTTAAGCCAAACGGCCCTTCTGGCAGCGTTCACTAGTGCTGCTGATCTAGCAGCCAGTTTGACTGATTCTGCAGAGGCATCCGCTAAAAAGCCCACAGCCTTAAACAGTAGCGGAAAGGACTTCAACAGCTGTTGCCTAGAAGTACCTGCAGAAATATGTGATTGTAACTGTGTAAGCCAACACTCCAAGTTTCTGGCCACACAGGTAGCTGCTAGGGCCGGTTTAAGCCCAATGGAAGAGGCATCCCAGGCTCTCTTGAGCAGCAGATCTCCCCTCTTATCCATAGGGTCCCTGAGTGAACCCATATCATCAAAGGCCAAATCTGTCTTCTTAGAGACCTTAGCCAAGGGAGCGTCTAATTTGGGAACCTTGTTCCAGGGATGCACCGCATCCGATTCAAAAGGGAACCTCCTTCTAAGGCTACCTGAAAAAAATGGCCTTTTTTCCGGTTGTTCCCACTCCAGCAGAATCGCCTCCACTAGCGACTTATGGACGGGGAATACCCTGTCTTTCATTACACTCGACCCTTGATACATCATGTCGTGTTTTGAAAGCTGGACCTGTTCTTCTCTGATCTCCAAGGTGTCATATATAGCCTTGAGGAGGTCACCCACATCATCCAAAGACAGCTTGTATCTGGCTGATCTAATGGCCTCTTCCTCCCCCTCAGATTCTGAAGAAGACTCTGTCCTAGAGGAGGCTAATGACCTGGATAACCTCTCCCTATCCACCTCCTCCTCCTGACTTGGTTCGGATAAGGAAGGCATACTCACGGCTCTGGGTAAAGAGACAGAAGGACCCTGCATCCTATCCATCATGTTTTTAAAAGATTGGAAGGTGGATGCAATCTCATCCTTTACGGATGTTAAAACATTGTGACAAGCTGCCACCGAGTCCTCTTTTACCAGGCTACTGACACAATCTGGGCAAAGCGGCTTCTCCCAACCGGTGCCTAACTTAGCCCCACACACGGCACATTTCCTTCTGGGTAAAGGTATCTGGGCTCTGTCCTGTTTAACCTAAAAACAAAGAAAAACAGGGTCCCATTAAAATACCACCCCTGACCACACCACTGTGCTTCTAGGGTCTGTTTAGGAAGTGCCCCCCTTCACCAGCAGGTTCTCCACCCCGGGAAGGTACTACGGGTCAGAGTGACCCCCCACCCCCCAGTGTAAGTCCTGGTCTGCCCTCACCAAGCTTACCTGAGAGGTACTGGAGCCTGTTGAACCGGAGTCCACCTGCACAACCGCACTCTCCATGGTTCCTGTGTATCACTCAGTCTCTGAGCCTTCACACTGCTCCAGGCAACCCTGTAGTCACACCGCCGCGCCCAAAGGACTGGAACGGGTCCTGCGGCGCCCCCTGATGACGCGAATCCGGCGGAAGTGCGTCTCTCCCACTTCCGTACGCCAGAGCGCAAAAACTCCGCCCCGACGCCGTGCGTTCCTTACGAACGCACCGCTCACAGTACCCGAACGCCGGTCGGTAGAGCGAACGTCTCCCGCCGCCTCCGACCGACAGGTACGAGCGGTTAGCGCTCCGGGGGGGAGATTGCCGCGTATCGGGGTCCCGTTCTCTCCGAACGTTTAAATGGCAGCGGGGACTGAAAGCTACCCTCTCCTCCCTTCGTTCGGACCGAGGGGTGCTAAGGGCCAGGTCCATCAAGGCGCTCTCCCCAGGCAAAACCCCTGAGAAGGAGCTCCCCTTACCAGTTCCAGACGTGCTCCTTCCCGTCCGGCAGGAAACACAAAAACTGAGGAGGTCCTGGAGGACCACACCTTTTATTTAATTGGCTTGACGTGTTTCCTGTCCCGGAGGGAGGAGCCCTATATCTCAAAGGCTGTCCTGGAAGACGATATGAGAAAACCTGTTAGAGTCTGCAAAAGACTTGAGATTGGAGTGGAGGCTCACCTTCCAGCAGGACAACGACCCTAAACATACAGCCAGAGCTACAATGGAATGTTTTAGATCAAAGCATATTCATGTGTTAGAATGGCCCAGACAAAGTCCAGACCTAAATCCAATTGAGAATGTATGGCAAGACTTGAAAATGGAGCTGCTTTTTTACTGTCCCCCACCTCATCTGCAAAGTTACTATAAAGGCGGTATACACAAAAACTGTTCCCCCTGGTTGATGGCCAGTACCACCCACTGACCATGACTTATTCCAGGGATCGTGGCAGAGTCACAACTTTGTGTAATGCACACGGTGTGAGCTTGTAGGGGTTAACACATGTGGTGAGGAACATACCTAGTATTTCCTTGAATGCATGCGTTTATATTATGGAAGTACCTCAGTTGCATCTGAGTTGTTGCATTTCTTGTATGCCTTTCACATGCTCACCTGCACATTGTGTACTAATGGCCATTACTGCCGTGCATTAAAAATGTCAGATCTCTCAAAAATATAGAAATGGCTTAAAATTTCATTTTTGCTTATGTTATTCAATTATATAAAATTCAGACTGCATTACTATAAAATTCATCTTCCAAACCTTTAACTAGTCACACTGATGTATTCTATTTGTTTATACCATATTGCACAGTCAATTCATACGATATTTTTTTTACTGTAGTTTTTGCAATGTATTAAGGCATAAGTATCATCCTTTGTCTCTCAAAAAAAAAAAAAAAAGTATATAAAATAATAATAATAAAAATACACACCAGATTTCTCACTTTTGTAATTTCTGGTGTCGCTATAATGTACTTTCATCACCAAGACTGATGCTTCTACATAGTTTCCTTTAAAGCCAGTGTGCCATATCACAAGTGATTGGCATCACTGGGATACCTGCATACTATCCCCGCACTGTCCTGAACTTCATAACAGACTTATTCTAATCCAGGCTACGACAAGATATAGAACACTGTGGACTTTATAAAAGAAATAACAAATGCTACAGTCATTTTACCACTATGTGAAATGCATTCAAATATAGAAACCAAGTAGGCCCTTGTTGAAGGAGGACCATCAAATGAAGGACACGACAGATCTCAGAGCAGCCCCCGGGTCAGTTTTTGTTTAGCGGCTTTTAAAAAGCCTTTCTCTACCCAAATCACACCCGGGGTTCATGAATAAACCTCATAAATTTTTCATCATACTAGCCATGTTTTTATTCAACTTGAAGTTGCTTCTCCAGATGTTCATGGTTCAGGCATTAGGAAAATAGGGGGAAACTCAATACAGGCAGTCCCTGAGTTACATACAGCCGACTTACATACAACTCATACTTAAAAACGGAGGGAGACAACAAAAATTGAGGGGCAATGTACCCCATAGGTTGGAAAATTCACTCCTGTAAGAGTTATCATGGGAAAAATTCACTTGTCACAGGGACAGAACGTAAGATGAAATCTTCTGAACAGAGGCACAGACAGCAAAAATAAAATGTTACAGGGGTGTTAACTCTTTCCTATGCTATCCAAAAAAAAACTAATAAAAAATAAAAATAAAAAATAAAAATAAATAAAAACTTGGACTGGAGCTACACTTAAAGTTTTATTTTTGTTGCCATCATTAACCATTTCCCACCCCCCATATAGCAATATGACATTTGTAGCACAAAAAATAAAAACCCCTGTAGTGATCAAATACCACCGAAAGAAAGCTCTATTTGTGGAGGAAAATAAATAAATAATAATAAAAAAAAAAAAATTAAAATTTTGTTTGGGTACAACATCACATGCAATTGCCATTCAAAATGTGATCGTGCCAAAAATTGGTCTGGGCAGGAAGGTTTATAAGTGCTCTGTATTGAAGTGGTTAAAAAGATGGACAAGCTTGGTGTTTAGTGTAATTAAGCACCTGCTAGTGCTTAAAGACAGAGAAGTAAACACACACACACACACACACACACTATATTATCTGCACCTCATAACCAACCAGTCCAAAACAATGTTATCTTCCATTGTGGGAAAAACGCCTTCAGCCTTTCTCCCACCAGAAGGCTGGCATCACTGCAGCGTTGGGTTCTGACTGGGAAGGTTAAAGAGAATACCTAGCTTCCCTCCCATCCAATGCTCCTTTGGTCTGAACTCTATCTGCTTTTGGGGGTTCTCTTTGGAGGACGAAAAAAACTTTTGGAAAATTCCTTTTTTCGCAGGTCTTCTTTTTAGGCACATCTTGGAAGCAGTGTCTCCTCCCCATGTCTTCATCCAGTCTGACCTTCTGGCTGCTACTGAGTGCGCAGCGGTCTTAGCTGCAAACTTGACGGATTCCGTTGAGGTGTCGGTTATAAATCCTTTTGGATTGAACAGCATAGGAAATGATTTTAGCAGTTCTCCTCTTGGGAGGTACCCACGACCAGATGCTCTTGCAGCTGTGTCAGACAAAATTCCAGGTTCCTAGCCACACATGTTGTGGCTAATGCTGGCTTTAGATTGGCCATTGCCGCATCCCAGGCCCCTTTTAAGACTGTCCATCGGGTCCTTTAAATGCCCCATGTCCTCAAAAGCTAAATCAGACTGCTTTGAGACCTCACACAGTTTGTATCTAGTTTTGGATTTTTTTTCCATATGGCCTCTGGGTTCTCGTCAAAAGGAAACTTTTAGACAATTAGAGCAAAAGGCTTTTTTTTTTCTTTTTTTTTTTATCTGGCTCTGCCCATTCTTTCCTAATAAGGTCAGAGAGTATGTTATGTACCGGAAAGACTTTTGCTTTCTTTCCAGAGTACCATATACTGCGCTTAACAAATCGTCCACCTCTTCAAGGGACATTTTGTACTTTGCAGTCTCGCTAGCTACGGCCTGATCTTCGTCCTGCTCTGAATCAGAGGAGCAATGGGATACAGGCCTAACTATTGCCAGGCTCTGCACCCTGACTCTTCAGGGCTC
The DNA here is from genome assembly GCF_037356315.1 of Lithobates pipiens. Lineage (NCBI taxonomy): Eukaryota > Metazoa > Chordata > Amphibia > Anura > Ranidae > Lithobates > Lithobates pipiens. The sequence continues at coordinate 17,562,831 of NW_027507790.1, forward strand.
CCTTGAGCTAGACATTGTAGGGCCTGGAGAAGAGGGTATTGCAGCTGCGTTACCAGTTGAGGCCGATGTGTTTACATCTGAAATTAGCTCTCTGAGGGTTTTAAATGTTGAGGCTACCTCATCCTAAAATGAGTTGAAAAGTTTAGCCATGGGGGAGTTAACTTCTGATTTGAGGAGGTTTGCGTTGCACCATTTGCACAAAGCGGCATTAGAGCCTGAAGAAAGCTTATTGGCACAATTAAGGCACTTCTTGTGTTTTGACTTGTCCTCCCTGGATGCCTCTTGCCTGCAACACAGAAATGGGTAGGGGGTGTTTGGATACCAAGCATTCCCCCATTTAAACACCTGTGCTGCATATCAGCCCACTGCTGTACCCCCCCCCCCCCGGGACAATGAGGTGAGGAATCCACCACCAAGGGGTTCCCTAGTCCAGCCATAGCCATCCACCACTATACATGGTACAAGAGAAAAAAAAAAAAAAAATAAGTAAAAATAGTCTGCCCAGCAGCCTACCTGTGCTTGGCTGGTGCCTACCTCACCTGGAGTGTCCTGGGGAATCGCCTCCCGATCCCGCCGCTAGTCCGGTTGCGCTGGACACTGGTTGGGAGTATGTATAAAAGTTTCCAAAGAACACCCATTGGGATGACACACATACAAAGGGCGAATATAAAGCAGGGAGGAGTTTACCCTTCTCTTCCCTCTGACTCAGATGAAAGTGACGAAGTAGTAATAACTTCTAAACAAAGGGAGACAGGAAGAGCATTACCAGTGAGAGAGCAGAGAGATAACAATGGTGACAGCAAATTAACAGGAATTATAGTTTACCGTGTGCCCTTGACTCCTGGGGAGATGAATACGTTCTTAAAATTTGATCCCCAAGCCCAGGCATAGTCCTCATCTGTTTGCTAAGCAGCTGTGCAACATCGCTACAAGCTACAAAGCCAATTGGTAGGACATTTTACGAATTATAAAAGGGGGTTTCGGTAATAAGTGATGCTGATCTTAGGATACGGGAGGCAGAGTTAGTGAAACTGGAGGAGTTGGGGACCACCAAACTGGACACACCGGAGATGGCAGAGTGTGAAAAATGTATGGAAAAAAATAGGGTAGATTTTTCCGGCGGCCTCCCGGAAAAAGGCGAGTTCAATGGCACAGGAGAGTAAGGAGGAAGTGCTCCAATACACTGATCGGTTTAGAAATGCAGTCATTGATATTGGGCAGGAGCCAGATAGTCCAGCCTTGGCCTCAATGATTTTCACCATGTGGGATACAGGTTTGAAAATAATCTGCTCATAAAAAGTTAACCACCTGTTATCCTGAGTGGAAGACCATGGGCCTGCAAGCTCTGAACCAGTGGCATCCCATATCCAAAAGAATATGGATGACATGGAGGCCAGAAAGCCACAAAGGTGATGCTCTCCTACCTCCTAACCAAAGAAGCCCCACAGGGCAGAAAGGGGAGGGACAGAGGGAGATTAAGAGCTATGGGTATGTGCTTTAAATTGCCAAAAACCTGGCCACGTAGCTAGATTTTGCAGTGCACCCAGGAGGTTTGGCAAGGATGCATGGGGAAAGAGGGATTGAGGCAGAGGCCCCAGTATGGTCAGTGATATCTGAAACCAATGTTAATGATGCTTTTGTAAAAAAAAGACTTTGGCAGAAATGCCCTATTAGAATGAGCTCACAATCCTAACAGATACTGGGGTGTCAAAATCAATCCTCTCTTCCCATTGTACCCCACCTCTCCCCCACTCAAATAATAGGACAGTGATTGGTTTGGATGGTTCTGTAACAACTCTAAAAGAAACTGCCCCTCAATGTGAGGATCGGAGATGTTACAGTGCAATCTACCTTTTTGCGGTCTGATATCCGTGCCTTGTAACTTGCTGGGAAGAGACATCTTGTCAAAAATTACAGTGCACCATAAGTTACACTCCTGAGGGGGTCTTTGTTACCTCTCCGCTGACTGAAATAGAGCAAGATGTGTGTGTGAAAGTCTTCATGTTTTGGTGGGTGCCCTGGAAAACTAATTCATCACCAGCCTTGCTGGAGTTACCAGAGTCACTTTGGGCAGAGCCCAAGGAGGACATAGTTCTCTTAAAACGTGGCTCCAGTCAGCGTAAAAGGTTAAATCGGGATCCACCTTACCGAAATTACCTCAGTATCCTCTCTATCAGCAACGGAAGGGTATCAGGGATCAAACAAAGATATACTTAGAGAAGTGGGTGTTGCAGGAAGTGAGCTTCCCTTGCACTCCTCTATATCCAGCGAGAAAGAAACCTACAGATAAGAAAGCTCCAGTTATGTACCAGATGGTACATGACTTGCGTGCTATAAATAAAATAATAAAAAAAAAAACGGACGTACCCATTGTTCCAAATCCGTATACTCTTTCAGGTATTCCCAGTAATGCCAGCTGTTTCACTGTGATTGACCTGACAAAAGCTTATTTTAGCTTAAATCTGGACAAATCATGCGTCTACCTGTTTAGTTTCAACTTTGATCAAAAACAATACACCTGGCTCCGCCTTCCTCAAGGCTCTCCAAGCTGTTTTAATCAAGCATTAAAGCAAGTGTTGGACCAATGGCAGGCAGCACCAGGGGTAACACTGCTCCAGTATGTAGATTACTTGTGCTTGGCGGCAGTGAGCTGGGAAATGTGTGAAATTACTTCACTACATTTTTTGGCAGATCAAAATTGTAAGGTGGCAAAAGATAAGCTACAGTGGTGCCAGGAAAAAGTTGGTTTTCCTGGGGCACTGTATTTTTAAAGGGGAGTAAACACTTAAACTCAGAAAGGAAAGAGGCGATACGCTCATACCCCCTTCTTAAAAATCAAAAAGTCTCCAAGAGCATTTTTGGGTTTGGTTGGGTATTGCAGACAATGGATACCTAATATATCTCAAATCGCTAAACCATTGTATGCTTTGACCTCAGATAAGGCCGTGCATTTTGAGTGTTCTATGATTTCCCCCCCCCCCCAAATCTGAGACATAAAACGATAGTAGCTTTAGCAGTTACAGATCCCAATTTATTTTATGCATTGTTGATGAAAGACAATCAATAGTACCCTGGCTGAGAAGCCTTGGAAACTGGTGGGAGAAAAAGGGGTGTTGGTGCAGGGAATATCGGGGAAAGGAATAAGACTAATCCTTAACCATAGTACTGACCCAGAGATGGTTGAAATGGGGATTACTGAGTCTTATCAGGACCCTGGGAATGTTCAGGTTGTGGTGAATGGTTGTTTTAACGTAGAAAACTAATGTGCCAGTGCCTTAAGGATTGCTCTAAGGCTGCTTTCACACTGGGGCGGTATTCAGGCGTTACAGCGCTAAAAATAGCGCCTGTGTAGCGCCTGAAAAAAACCGGCCCCTTTCACTCCAGTGTGAAAGCCGAAGGGCTTTCACACTGGGGTGGTGCGCTGGCAGGACAGTGAAAAAAGTCCTGCTAGCCGCATCTTTGGAGCGGTGAAGGAGCGGTGTATTCACCGCTCTTACCCATTGAAATTAATGGGACAGCGCGGCAATACCGCCGGCAAAGCGCCGCTGCAGCGCCGCTTTGCGGGCGGGTTTAACCCTTTTTCGGTCGCTAGCGGGGGTTAAAACCACCCCGCTAGCGCCCGCAGACCGCCAATAAAAATAGCGGCGCTTTACCGCCGACGCCCGCACCGCCCCAGTGTGAAAGCAGCCTAACTGTTTTGATGAGACCTTGAAAAAGTAATTGAAGCAGTTGAATGTAACTAATGAATGTGAAAGGGATGCGTTCACTGATTTAAATATGTACAATCATTCTTTGAAGGAAATAGACTCCCAACTAAAATTCACCATATAAGCATTGAAGCTAGAGTCCTGCTAGCCTCATATTATTATGTGTGATGTGTGTGGCCGAAAGGTCTATAAGTGGCTACCAGTAAAGGCAAATGGTACTTGTGTGCTTGTTAGGCTGATTTACACCACTAGAGTTGTTAATACTATGGAAATACGAGAGGCCCATAAATCTTTTCTGTTTAAGAGAACTACGGGAGATAAAAGGTGTACTCTATCACATCAGTACAAAATAAAAATGAAATGAATTGGGGGGGGGGGGGGGCGGAGTACCCATTTGCCAGTGCCCCCTCCAAGAGCAAACCAGGCCCTTCGGTCTGGTATGGATTTTAAGGGGAACCCCCACGCCGATAAGACAGCATGGGGGTTCCGCCAACATCCATGTCAGACCCTTATCTGAGCACGCAGCCCGGCAGTTTAGGAGGGGGGGGGGGGTCGAGCCAACGCCCCCCCTGAACCATACCAGGCTGCATGCCCTCAACATGGGGGGGTGCTTTGGGGCAGGAGGGCCCAGCCCCCCCACCCCAAAGCACCTTGTGACAACCCTGGCCTTTGATTGCCGGGGTCTGCGGGCAGGGAGCTTATCGGAATCTGGAAGCCCTATTTAACAAGGGGGCCCCCACCCTATGTGAATGAGTATGGGGCACATTGTACCCCTACCCAGTCACAAAAAAAAAAAAAAAAAAAAAGAAGTGTCAAAAATTTAACACATTACAATGTTTTTAAAGGAATTATGGCAGCTCCGTCGTCTCTTCCGATCTCTTCTCCCCTCTCTGGCTCTTCTGTGTCCTCCGCTCATGTCTTCTGCCTTTGTTGGTGCCTCTCCCTTTGTCCGCTGTCTTCTGCTCGGTCTCCCCCGCTGTCTTCTCGCTCTTTTGCCCAGTCTTCTCCCTCTCCATTACCGGGTGCCCGGTGTGCCACTACTTATATTGGCATGGGGTGGGGCCACTGGAGGCACGCCTCTTATGACGTCACTGTCCAGGGCATGATGGGTGGTGACATAAGAGGCGTGTCTCCAGTTACCCCGCAGAAGACAGCGGACAGAGGGAGAGGCACCAACAAAGGCAGAAGACATCAGCGGAGGACACAGAAGAGCCAGAGAGGGGAGAAGAGACGACAGAGATACCATAATTCCTTTAAAAACATTGTAATTTGTTCTATTTTTTACACTTTTTTTGTGACTGGGTAGGGGTACAAAGTGTCAAAAATAGAACACATTACACACATTACACACAGATTATGAATATATAAAAAATTTATTTTTATTTTTTTAAACAATTTAATTTGGAGCCAGTCTTGCTTTCAGGTATTTCCCTTTACACAACCAAGATGGAGCAAGTACGGGGCTGGTGACCAACCACCAACAGGGGGACCCGATCAACTCGGGTGGATGTTGAATATACCACCAGCCGCCACCAAGTACCTTTTTCCTCATTGATATACAGTTGTAACATGAACCTGTTCATTCCCAGTCTGTCTGCAGGGAAACAAACATACAAATTGAAAGTGCTCAGGTTTGACCATGTATGGTTTTAAAAAAAATCTAAAAAGTAATACATTCAACGTATGGCCAGGTTAAGAGTTTCATTGAACTCACATTATAGATTTGCATGTTTCTTTGACCTTCCAATACGATGCTCATTATCCAGAATAGCAGGGATAAGGGCTTTCTAGAGTTGAAGTTTGTATTGTAGTATCCATAGCTCCCACGTCCCCGATTTTGACAGACTGACCCTGATTTGGAACAACGTCCCTCTGTCCCTCATTTTGGTCTGATCTATATAGATGTATATAAAATGCACCTAATATCAAAAAGTGTTTTCCAGCGTTAAACCTTTCATCTGATTTCTAAATAGCTGCATTTGTACATTTCAAAAGCAAATATAAAAAGTTATACTAGTGGAGGAAAAACACTCGTGGGTTTAACCAACCTCGTTTTTTGTTTAATTCTCCCTTAAGGAGGCGTGGCAAGGGGTGTGTCCTATGCCTAGATACTTTTGCTGATAGGTGTCCCTCAGTCCCATCTCAAAAAGTTCGGGAGGTATGAGTATCTAGTAAAAGTATCAAGTGGGGGTGACCAGAAGCCGACCTGCATGAATGCGAGAGCCTCTAGCTCCCTCTCAGCCCACAGCTACATAGCCTGCTTTGGGGTCTTTCCTTCACCTACATATGGGTGGTTCTAGGAAAACCCGCTCCACGAGACCCCGGGGATCATCCCAATCACCGCTTGGCTCCTCCACAACCATCAGGGGATACCTTACATCCCCCACCATGCCGGCCGGCGGGAGAGACAAAAATGGCACCGGCGTCCTCCTCCACTACTTCTATAAAGGCCTCGCTGCTGGGAATCCAGGCTCAGCCACACCCACAGAGCTCCCCCGCACTGGAGTGGAAGTCGCCTGGCCTATGGACTGCTCCGAACGATATGGCGAGTCTCCCTCACCACCCTGCCTCCCGGGAGACGCCGCCTCAGGGAACTCACTGGAGCGTACTGCACAAAATGCACGGACGCCTTCCCACGGCTGCTGCGCACAGCCTCAGATCCAGGGATCTCCGCAGAGGCCCCCAGCTCTCCATCCCTGTCGGAGGGCTCAGAGGACGCCCCCCCCCCCGCCAGCCCCACAGCACCCACACAGGACCCTGAGCTTACTCCGGATCATCAGGGGCACCACAAATCCCAGCAAGCCCACTGCCAAGCCCCAGCCCTTCCAAAAGCCCAAAGGAAATCCCGCTCTAAAGTCTGGGCATCCGCGGGGGGGGGGGGGGGTGACATGGATCAAGAGCCACAACATATGCCCAGGCTGTCAGCTTCCCCACCTGCACAGAAGTGGGGGACACACTAAGGCGGTCAGTACCACAGCCACAGCGGGAAAGGGATTCATGGAGCCCCCAGCCGCAGCACAGGCCCACAGTGGGGCACCCCTCCATCAGGCAGGCAGCACGAGACCTCCATGATCAGCTGCTCCCCTTATGGCAAACCTACCTCCAAGCCATCCCAACCAAGGAGGGCTTTAAACAATTAATTGAAGGTGTTAAATCTACTTGCTGGGCTGAAATCCAAGCACTCCAAACTAAACTTTAAGCACCTGGCAGATAGGGTAGAGATGGCGGAAGAAGAGATACAAGAAACGAAACTGACAGTACATCGCACCCAATTGCAGGGAACAGACCATCGCATACTCTTGAGGGACATGCAATGCCATGTAGAGGACCTGAACAACAGGGGGTGCAGGAACAACATTCGCATCAGGGGCCCCCTGGATACTGAAGGTCCAGAGAACTTACACGATACCCTGCAGATATTAAATTACCTCCTGGGAGACCCCCCCCCCCCCCCGGACACACTCAGAATGGATAGAGCTCATCATGCCCTGCGCTCTAAGGATATGACCTCTAAACCGCATGATGTAGTCTGCTGAGTTAACTCTTACCCGCTGAAAGAAGAGGTTATGCGCAAAGCGCGAATCACCCGAAAAGTGGTCTTTGACAACATGCAAATCCAGCTGTACCCGGACCTCTCCTGGATCACATTGCAGAAACACAGGCTTCTACAACCCCTCCTCCTCTTACAACAGGAAAGGGATAGTATACCGCGGGGGCTTCCCTTTTAGCCCGACAGCACGAAAAGAGGGTCAGTCAGCTGTACTCCGCTACCCTGAAGACCTGGCGGCTTTTTGTGACACTTTGGAACTCCCCGTTCTCCCGATCCAGGAGAGGGACTTAGTGGGTACTCCACCCACCCTCAACCTGGCAGAAGGTTCCTCTGACCAAGTGCTCTGGGGCTCCAGGTACCCCCCATAAAGCTGCCAAGCCAAAAAAAAAGGCTGAGGAGGGCAGGTTCCTTGTACTTGCCTCTTCCAGTTGAGAAAAACAGTCTCCTGATGGACTTTTTAAGGCCCGAAATATGAAGCCTACTACATATCCCCCTAGGCCCCCCATAGTTATTTCCCTGTACAGAATACTGGGCACTTCTGGTTGAAGATCTGAGAGTGGTTGATCTTCCGCTCACTGGACCCCTCGTAGTTTACCCCTAGAGTTCCTTTGAAACTTTTTTTGTTATTTCTTACAAGTTACTAAACTACTGCTGCAACACTTCCTTATGTCCTCCCGGCCCGTTTTAAATTCTAGCCGGACGGACTTATTGGAACTTACTTACTCCTGCGTTTTGCAGGCCATGCAGAATATATATACACACAAATGTTTGCAATTTTTATTATGCATTACACTAACCTGTCTCTTTTCTCTCTACCCCCACCCTCCCTTCTCCTACCCTCCCTCCGGCTCCACCTGAACCTCTGGCAACCAACCTAACCTTCTCTCGGCTCATGGAAATCTCCACGATCCGGAGTCGTGGCTCCCCGACAGCTGGACCAGATAAGTACCTTTGTTCTTGCACATATCCATCATCATGGCTAAGGTAATGTCATTAAATGTACATGGGCTGAACTCTAATAGGAAGAGACATCTGGCCCTAACCAAATTCAGGCACTCCAGAGCTGATATAATCAATTATGATCCAGCAGACTAATTTTAAACAAGGGAGACTCCTTTGCGTTCACCTCTAGACACTACCCCTAAATTTATCAGGCGTTCAATCCCCGTAAACGAGCAGGAATAGCCATCCTCTTCAGGCATGGCTCACCTTTCCAATGCTCGGAGTCCTACAGAGACCCGAAAGGACACTATATTATACTCCACGGTCGATGGCAGACTCGAACACTCACCAGATTAACTTCCTCACTAAAGTATTCGCACGGTTGTTCCGAATACCCAGCGAATGCCTGATAGTTGGTGGTGACTTTAATCTGTCCCACTCCTCAGTGTATGACCGTCACACAGTGGACCCCAAAACATACCCAAACTAGAACCTCTAGAAACTCAAAACGCTTTAGACAGATCACTAGGTGAGGAAGAACTTACCTCCGCTATCAAAACTATGCCTACACGCAAATCCCCAGGACCAGATTGGCCTCCCCTACGAGTATTACAAGACCTTTCTCCCCATCTTACTACCGCACATGTGTAAACTCTTTAATGCCTTCCTCCAACAAATGGCCATACCCTCAGACATGCAGAGATCATTCCTCACACTAATCCCAAAACCTGACAAAGACCTCTCTCTATGCTCGAACTACAGGCCCATTGCACTCCTGAACTCGGACCTTAAAATTATTTACGCAACACTTATCAATGCGTCTAAACGAGATATTGCCGTCGGTGGGCTTTGTCCCCCTCCACCAAGCGGGGGATAACACCAGACGGGTCATTGACCTGATAGAAGTGGCGAACAGGGAAGGTCAGGCATCCTTGGTCCTGAATGCGGAAAAGGCCTTTGACCGCCTTGGGTGGCCTTTCCCGCTTGCCACGCTAAAATACATGGGATTCCAGGGACCCTTTCTGCGGCAATACAAAACCTATAACCTACCTCCCAAGATAAGATGCCCTTTGCTCTCTCTCCCACCTTCCCGATAGCGAACGGGACCTGCCAGGGATGACCGCTTTCCCCTCTACTATTCGCACTGTGCGTTGAGCGGCAACCATTAGTGAAAACCTAAACATCTGGGGTATATCGGTTAGAGCAGGGTAATGCAATTAGTGGACCTCCAGCTGCTGCAAAACTACAAATCCCATCATGCCTCTGCCTCTGGGTGTCATGCTTGCGGCTGTCAGAGTCTTGCTATGCTTCATGGGAATTGTAGTTCTGCAACAGCTGGAGGTCCCCTAATTGCATATCCCTGGGTTAGAGGAAGGGAATTCAAACTAGCATTATTCGCGGACGACATTATACTCACTCTCACCCAGTCTAGGATATCTCTGCCCAATCAGCATGCCGAGCTGCATATGTACAAGACCCTCTCTGGCTACAAAATTAACAACCGAATCAGAGGCACTCCCAATTAACATACCGAACACGGAAGCGCAACATCTACAGCAATTCTTCCCATACCATTGGAAAACGACAGCCCTGAAATACGTAGGAGTCCAACTTAAACCATCCTTATATCAAGCAAACTCCACCCCCCCCGCTCTTCTGATATATACACGAGACCTCCTACAGAAATGGAAAACCCACCACATTTCTCTCTTGGGTAGAGTGGCATCGATAAAGATGACTATCCTCCCCAAACTCCTGTATCTGTTCCAGACAATTCCCATCCCAGTCCCTTATGGACAACTGAGGACACTCCAAGCAGATTTGATATGCTTTGTCTGGAACTACAGGAAACACAGGATACCCCGCTCAGTACTGGTGGCCTCCAGACTAGACAGGGGTCTGGTGTTCTCTGACCTGGCAAATTATTACCAGGCAACTCAATTACAAGCAATCACTTCCTGGTTCCCCCAAAGGGTGTATAACAAATGGATGGAAATAGAGAAGATCTGGCTAGCGCCCACACACCCAAATAGTTTACTCTGGAGTGCGAAGATGGACACGGAGAGACTCCTGGGGTCGATGGCCTTACTTAGGTCGCTCTGGCGAAAACTCTCCTGCATTCACGGGCTCAGCTCAGAGAAATTTCTGCATACCTCCTTTTTATATACAACCCTGAAATGCCTGACGGCCTTATATGTCAGAGGTCTCTTCCTTGGCGTAGAATCTTTTTCACATCGGTCACCTGGTGGATCCTAGATCACGCTAATTGTTATCTTTCACCCAACTTGAAATAAAATATGACTTAGCTCACCAGGTATTCTATGGTTATCTGCAAATAAGGCACTACACCCAATCCATTGCACAGAGCCTTCAATTCTCAGCGCTGTCACCCTTTGAGAGCATCATTTTAAAAGGAACAGCACGCCGAGGCCCGATATCTATCGGCTGCTCAACTCCTATTCTATTGCCAATCAGGGCAAGCACGCGTACATGCTCCGATGGGAGAAGGTGCTGGGAAGAGGAAATTCCGGAAGCAACATGGCAGACGATCTGGTCCCAGGCAGCAAAAAGCTCTTACTGTACTCTATACAAGGAGAGCGCATACAAGACCTTATACTTTTGGTATCTGACGGCAGCTATACTTCATGCCATCTATCCCTCCTCCTCAGATAGATGCTGGCACTTCCAGGGAGACGGGGCTCCCTCTTCCATATATACTGGAACTGTCCCAAGATCATACCATTTTGGGCAGAAACACAGCTCCTGCTATCCCGCCTTCTGGGAGTGCAGGTTCCCCTGTCCCCAAAATTATTCCTACTGGGGGTCTCACCTCTACGGATCTCCAAACCATCCAAATAATTATTAAAACATGTCCTCACAGCTGCCCGATTGTTCTCCATTGGAAGCGTCAGACTCCCCCCTCCCAGGAGGACCTATATGCTAGAAAAAAAAAAGATGAAGAAATCATGGAGAAGAGGACAGCTAGACTACAAGATAGGCTGGAAATGCATAATATGGTCTCGGAGGAATGGCATCGCCATGAGGCCCCGACCTTGAGCCGAGAGATGGACCCTTACCTTCCACCCCCCTCCTTTTATCTCTAATCTGTATGTCTTGCTCTCTGCTGCTTTTATTTTTTTCTGATCTTCTTCTATCCGGAGACCGACGATGGCAGATCACACTTAACCACTTGCCTACTGGGCACTTAAACACCCCTCCTGCCCAGACCAATTTTCGGTGCTCTTACACTTTGAATGACAATTACTGTCATGCAACACTGTACCCAAATGAATTTTTTGTCCTTTTTTTCCCCCACAAATAGAGCTTTCTTTTGGTGGTATTTGATCACCTCTGGGGTTTTTATTTTTTGCACTATAAATGAAAAGAAATAAGGAACATTTTGAAAAAAAAAACATTTAATAGATAAACAATTTTGCAAAATTTTAGCCACAATTTATACTGCTACACATCTTTGGTAAAAATAACCCAAATTAGTGGATATTATTTGGTCTTTGTGAAAGTTAGAGAGTCTACAAGCTGTGGTGCAAATCAAAAAAAAAAAAAAAAAAAAAAAAAAAAAAAAAGGGGGGGGGGGGGGAAAAATCACATCCGATGTACTGGTGGCCGATCTCATTTCTTGCCAGGAAAGTACAAATACCCCCCAAATGACCCCTTTTTTGAAAGTAGACATTCCAAGGTATTTAGTAAGAGGCATGGTGAGCTTTTTGATGTCATTTTTTCCCACAAGTCTTTGCAAAATGAAGATTTTTTATTTTATTTAAATTTTTTCCACACAATTGTCATTGTAATAGGTTATTTCTTTCACGTGGCATGTGTATACCACAAATAATGCCCCAAAATAAATTCTGCTACTCCTCCTGGGTATTACAATACCACGTGTGGGACTTTTCCACAGCCTGACCACATAGAGAGGCCCAACATGCAGGGAGCGCCATCACGTGTTTTAGGAGCATAAAATACACTTTTGAAGGCCCTGAAGCACCAGGACAATGACACGTGACACCGACGTGGCACTGATGACAGATGCCACTAATACCTGGCACTGATACCTGCCATTGATGGACGTGACATGCTACTATGTGGCACTGGGGACACATGGCACTGACAGGTGGCAGTGGGGGCAGATGGGCACTTTATTTTCTATTTTTTTTTTTTTTTTTTTTTTTTTTACACTAACCGCTGCATCTCTGCAGCGGTTCATATCTCCCTCCTCACACACTGTCTGTGTGAGGAGGGAAAGCCGGCGATGAGAGATGATCTGATATGTTTACATATCAGATCATCTATCATTGGGCACACCGATCATGCTGTAAACGGCCGCTGTGATTGGCCGTTTACATCGATCTGTGTCTGGCTGTGTCACGGCCAGCACAGAACTTCCCCAATGCGTGCCCGCAGCGGCGTGCAGAGTGGAAGTTAAAAGGAGGACGTCCAGGGACGGCCTCCCGGCAGATAGAATCCGTGCTGCAGCCATCTTTTGGCTATAGTGCGGGCGCGCAGTGGTTAAAAACTGAAACTATATGCCAGTGATGGTGAACCTCGGCACCCCAGATGTTTTGGAACTAGATTTACCATGATGCTCAGCTACACTGCAGAGAGCATGAGCATCATGGGAAAAGTAGTTCCAAAACATCTGGGGTGCCGAGGTTCATCATCACTGCTATATGCAATGTGCAGAACAGAGTCCTTACTACATAGAATGCTCTTTGCTGACACCAAGTATAAACTGGTTAAACTTTTGCCCTGACATTGCTTGCGTGTCACAATACTTAGGCTGTGTTCAGTTGTTGTATGATAATCTCAATAAAACGTTATTTGAAAAAAAAAAATAATAATAATAAAAAGTATCAAGTGTATTATAAACTCCTTGCTCTGCAATAAATCATGTGTAATCTGTGATAACTTTCCTACCCCTCCTTCATGCACAGGTAAGTGTACATTCTTCGCATACCCTTATGTTGAGCTGATCTGGACGGTAGGGTGAGTATAGGCAGTTTTAGTTCTGCTTTAACTTCCAGGCTGTGTACTCCAAAGAGCCCGTTTATTATCATGCCACCCTTTGTTTATCAGTTCAGTGGTTCTTAATATTTTTTTGAGTCACAGGCCCTTTAAAGAATCTGATGAAAGCTATGGACCTCCTCCCCTGAAATATTCACCTAAACACAAACTTTCCATGCAGTGAATTTATGTTATTTATTTTATGGAGATTGTGGAGGTTATTTACTAAAGGCAAATCCACTTTGCACTACACGTGCAAACTACAAGTGCAAAGTGCACTTGAAATTGCACTTGGAAGTGCAGTCGCTGTAGATCCGAGAGGGACATGCAAGGAAAGGAAAAAAGGAAGTCTTCCTCTTTAATTGTACCTACAGGCAAGCCTATAGTAGAAGGAATATAGGAGATATTTACTATATTACGCTGCTGCCGATGCCATCGCTACATGCGCACCAGAGGAACAGCCCGCTCGTGCCGTTTCTTCAGGATCCTTGCCGTGACCGGCAGCACCCGCGTACATGTGTGGGAGTGACATCATCGCAGCTCCTGCCAATCACAGCAAGGAATGCCCACAAGTAACACCGGGAAAGATGCCAGCCATGGGACTGGAGTGCGCTGGAGTGCACTGCAGGGCATCATTCTAAAGGGAAGTATTTCATAATTAGCTAGTAATGCGATGCATACTAGCTCACTATGCCTTTGTCTTGAAGATTTATATTTTGTGAATTTTTTTGTGGAGGTTTACAACCTCTTAACGCACATGGTGGCGGGAAGATACAGTGATCACGTGACCACTGATTGGCTGTCATAATGGTCACGTGATCGGAAGCCAGTGCTGCTGGCTACCAATGTTTTCTCAGGGAGGAGAATCATTTTTGGCAGCTTGGTCTTTGTGCTGCTGTCCCTGGCATCCCCTTTAAAAAAGTTAACGTCCAGGGAGGTGGAAAGGATTGACAATCATGTGACCAATGTGATTGGCTGTCACATGATCAGAAGCCAGCGTTTTGGACACCGTTCTCCACACAAACAATGCCAGCCCAGCTTTTTGCCACTGCACATGTGGGTTACTGAGGGGTAAAAGGCGTTAAGGGTCCAAGAACCCCTGTACTATGTAATCAAAGCACACGGGAATACCTAAACAAGTTTTAATTAACTCAAGGCTGAAAACATGCATAGTGCCAAGTTGTTCCTTCTCCCCAGCTTCATGTGACAGTGTTCCGACCTGGTGATTCATAACTCTCCCCCCCCCCCCCCATTACAGATACTTATTTAGCGCCGTCAATTTACGCAACACTTTCCTGTATATTGTATATACACATCAGTCCCTGCCCTCAATCAAACAGGTCCCAAACTCACATTTATACATACACTTACTAGGGCCAATTCACCTACCAGCATGTCTTTGGAGGGTGGGAGGAAACCGGAGTACCCGGTTGTTGTGGTTGCGATTCGAAAAAGACAAACCTAGTCCTGCCAGGTGGAAGTGCTAACCACTTAGCCACTGTGCTGCCCACCATGGAACACATTTCTTACCAGGGCTCTGGCACAGCAGATCAGGCAACAGAGAATCATTCCTTAGGTAAAAGGAATAAGCAGGGAACAGCTTCAGTAGACCATATTAAAAAAAAAAAAAAAAAAAAAAGTGGGATCCTGGAACTAAGCTTAAAAAATGGTTAAAGTTGACGGTACATAACCAATCCTGATGCATCAGAGCTGCAATTGTAGCAATCGCTACTCAAATATACTGCTGCTGTGCCAGAATATCATCTAAGAACTCATGAACTTTACACAGCGGATATTACCTTGCATAGGCCAGAGAGTACAAAGGTCACAGGTATAGAAAGCTACCACAGATTGCATTCAAAAAACTGTCACAGAACTAGAAATTTTGAAACATCCCCCCCCACAAAAAAAAAAAAAAAAAAAAGAAGAAGGAGAGAGAGAAGATAAAAATACATGTAGACTAGCAGTTGCCAAGTAGGTCTTCCTGATGTCTGATAGAGACAATAAAAGGACCATTTACCGATGTCCACTCTCCATTGTACAATGTAACCTGCAAATTCTGTTTAGCATTACAGGAAAGGGAAAAAAAAAAAAAAAAAAATCATTGATTGGACATGACTAAACAGGTGATAACTAGGCTATCCCCTGGCCTCCCCCCCCTTCATTAAGACAGCATGATGCACCATACATAGATGTACTTTTGTCAATGCCTGCTGTTTGATACGGTTTAACAAGATAAAAAAAAAAAAATAATTATAATATATATATATATATATTAAAATGTTCTGTTCCTAAAGCATTCTTGTGTGGCTTAGGCCCCTTTCACACTGCCGTGACTTTAAAAGTTGGGTGGATTTCAGGGAATGCCTGTGTAAACTTGAGGTCTATGGCCTCAACTCTCTTTAGTCGCACAGATACGAACCGCTATCATGGGGTATGACTTGTCATGCAACTCTGATGTCCAAAGTCGAACAAGTGCGAAAGGGGCCTAACAAGGCATTGTGTATATTTTCTGTGGCATTGGGGTTATTATACTCATGTGGCAGATGCTTTTCCAATGCGTTGCACCAGTCAAAACTGCATTTACCCTGTGCGATGTGGGAACAAACGCAATTCCTGTGCGGGTTCCTGCATCGCACACAAATCACCGGCGGTTCACACTGACATCTGCGAAGTAAAAGGTAATGACACCCCCAGATTGGTCCGCAGATCGCAGTGCTAACTGTGAAATAGTACATCCATTTGAATGAAAAAGTCGGATGGATGTAGGACTGAAGTGGTATTGTTTCATAGGAACTGAGGGTCGTGTCCATACAGTGAGCATGAACCTTCTGGTCATCTTTTAAAGCTTGTTTGACTCAACAGGTGTAATACCTGCACAAGTCCAATATTTCCGGTAAGCGACCGGTGCTTCTTCTATGGAGAGGGACTGCACTGGCAATCAAATCCCTAAAAGTTGAAAAACAGTCTTTCCCCCATATAATGAGGAAGATGTCCATGTAGTTGCCATTAAAGTGGATCTAAACCCAAATTTTTTTTTTGTTTTTGTGTCATAATGTAGAGTATACGATTTCCTATCATTTGAGCCCAGTCTTGCCACAAAGAGTTAACCCATCTCTGAACAATCCTCTTTTATTGTTCAGTGAGATAAATCTTGACAAACAGAAAAACGTTGTCAAATGCTCCCCCTTGATGTGAGTGACAGGTGATTTACTTATCTCGTGCACTAGCCTAAGAGACATGCTTTGTTTTTTAATTCCCCCCACTCCTTTCTTCTGCTGTTCTGCAAGGATTGGCTGTTCCCCACCTCAGCATGACTGGGCATGCTGTAGTCATGTGGGGACTTTTCTGGGTTTTGACTGGATGTAGAGATCATAGCAGAAGTTCAGTGTAAGAAATACACAGGAGAAAATGCATATTGATAAGGGGAGTGTAGAGGTAGGCGGGGAGTCTACTGACATCACATCCCCACCCACCGAATCTGAAGTTTTTCAGGTCTCATAACAGACAGAGGGGAGACATTTGACAGGTAAGAATACATGCAGGAGGCATCTATATCCTTCTAGATAACCAATATTGCAGTAGTTTAGAAAAGGATGACATTGGGTTTACATCCACTTTAATTACCTATGCAGTAAAACATTACACAGCTTATCAGTTTCTAAAGAGAATCTTCTTCCAAACACGGACATACCATTGTCCTCTGTATAGTAATGGATGACTAGTTCCCCTCCTGCTGGATTGTACTTTTTTTTTTCTCTAATCCAGTAAATACAATGGAATTCTGTGTAGCGTCCTTTAGCCTTAGCGAAGAATGTCTATAGGCATGGGTAGCACATTGCTCACATTCACATGGCACCCACTGTCACCGGACGTCATTTAGGCTTTGGATCGACTATATTCCTTTACATTATTTTTTTTATATATTATTATATATGCCTTTACATTATTAATGTGCCAGTTATACAGGTTGTGGGAGTTGTGCCTACAAAAGGAAGTTGTGCAATAAATTTGGATAGTAATAAAAAGGGATGACCCAGCCATTATAGGCATAGTGACTAAGGCAGTAAATAGTTGAGAATCAAAGTACTGTATTACTGTGAATCTGTCAGGGTGGATTTGACTTAAATCACTAGTAAATAGGCTTGATTTAAATCATAATTTTTTTAAAGAGCAACTGTCATCTGTCCCACAGCTCCTCCTCCTCCTCCGATCCGCTATTGACTCCCCGACAGTCCCATTCACTTTAATGAAAGTGGCACAACAAGGTGAGGGATGTGGTGGCAGCAGTTGAGTGGATGCCCGCTAACAGGTGCTGCCATAATGGATCTGAAATGACAGGTGCTCTTTAAAATGTAAGGACTTATTCTTGCTGGTAGTTCAAATCTTTATTTGCAAACAAAATGAAGTTTTCCCATTAATAAGCTGTCAGGTTAGTAAAAACAGCAATATCAGACCAGATTTTAGGTTAATCACACATAGTTGGAGGACTACCCATATAAATTTAATAAAAAAAATAAAAAAATAAAAAATAAATAAAAAACACACAAAAATTGCATGTCATCTTATCGAGCTTCGATTTACTGAATGAGTTTACCAAAAATGAAAATATTCCAGAATATACAGCCTTGTGCTACATAACTAAGCTTATAATGCTTTTGCTGAATAAATTAAATTATTAATGCATCTTAAAGCGGGAGTCCACCGGGACTCCGCGTTTTTTTTTTTTTTTTTTTTTTTTTTTTTAAAGCCAGCAGCTACAAATACTGCAGCTGCTGACTTTTAAAATAGTGACACTTAACTGTCCAGCGCGCCCGCGATGTCGGCACCCGAAGCCGATCTCTAGGTCGCCCGTCGGGTCCTGCCGCCGCCATCTTGGGTATGGGAATCAGGAAATGGAGCCTTTCGGCTTCATTTCCCGGTTCCCTACTGCGCATGCGTGAATCGCGCTGCGCAATAAGGACGCTCCCCGCTGCCTCTGGGATCTGTGTGTTTCCCAGCAGGCAGCGGGGCACTTGCGGGAAGGGGCGGGCACTTGCGGAAAGGGGCGTACGTTACGCCCCTTTCCGCAGATAGCTATCCCGGAAGTGGGTGCAGTTACCTGGATTATCCAGGTAACTGCACCCCCCTCCCCCCTGAAAGGTGCCGATTGTGGCACCGGAGGGGGGGAGGGTTCCGATGAGCGGAAGGTCCACTTTAGGGTGGACCTCCGCTTTAAATAGAAAACTATTAGATAGACTTTTGGAGTAAAAATAAAAATCTATTAAAATAAAGCTTCATGAAAGATTATTAATGAGTAATGCTGGTGTACCCATTGTAGCCCTCATTCTTGAGTGCTGGGTGAGTACAGGCTGCCATGCATTAGCGGATATCTGCTTCTGTGCTGACCAGCAGTTAATACCCAACAGTGTGCGATCACCAAACAGGGACATATTATGCAAAAGAAAAATTTCCAACATTCAGATTGTCTGTTTTATTGGGCCATTATGCAGGTCAGCAGTTTCCTTCACTAATATGCCATTTATGTTCCAACATTAGGCAATCTTTGAAAAGATATCTGCTTGGGACTAGCTTAAAGTGGTTGTTCATCCACTTCTACGAAATGGTCTGTCCCATCATAAGTGTCCCTGTGTCATGGGAAAAAAAATAATAATTATATAATATATATATATACCGTATATATATATCTCTGCGGATCATTACCTATATAAAGCTCCTCTCCGGGCGCTCTCTCTCAGCTCACAGCTCTAGTGGGTGGGGCCCAAGCACGCCCAATGACGTCAGTAAATTGATACTCAACATGTCATGCTTCAAAATTGCACCTGCTCATGGAATGGCAACAAATGTAAAAATATTCATAGGCGACGTTGAAAAATTTCTACAGGTTACCAGTTTTGAGTTACAGAGGAGGTCTTGTGCTAGAATTATTGCTCTCGCTCTAACAATCGCGGTGATGTGTGATTTACGTATGTGTTCGCTTCTGTGCGCGAACTCGGCGGGAAGTTGTTTTGAGATACTATTATTCCTATTAAAAGGAATGTAAACATCCCTTGTAATAGAAAAGAATGAGAAAGTAGCATGACAGGACCTCTTAAAATGTGAGATCAGGGTGTCAAAAAGATCTCACATTTACACTAAAATGCAATAAAAACATTTTTTCCATTTCAAGACTATTGGGCGGAAGTGAAGTTTGACGTTGCTTATGGCCGAGCGGGGGGCTCTTTCCCTCACTCAGCTCCATGTCTCAGAGAGGAGAGAGGCCCTCAGAGGGAGTGACGCTCAATGCCCGAGTGGCCTTATCTCACCCCTGATAAAAGTGATCTCGTGGTAAAACCACTGCGGAGGCCACTTTCATCTTAAAGCACACAACACCCACCGTTGTTGAAAATACCGAGGTTATTGCAGCTAAAAAGATATCTAAATCGATACACAAACACACACACATTATCTCACAAAAAAATGAGTACACCCCTCACATTTTTGTAAATATTTTATTCTATCTTTTCATGGGACAACACTGAAGTTACACTTTGCTACAACATGAAGTAGTGAGTGTAAAGCTTGGCTAACAGTGTGCATTTGCTGACCCCTCAAAATAACTCAACACACAGCCATTATTGTCAAAACCTTGAATATAAGTGAAAATGTCCAAATTGAGCCCTAAGTGTCAATATTTGTCAGCGTCAATATTTTGTGTGGCCACCATTATTTTACAGCACTGCCTTATCCCTCTTGGGCATGGAGTTTACCAGAGCTTCACAGGAGTCCTCTTCCACTCCTCCATGACGATATCACTGAGCTGGTGGATGTTAGAGACCTTGCGCTCTTCCACCTTCCGTTTGAGGATGCACCATAGGGTGTAGGTCTGGAGACATGCTTGGCCAAATCCATCACCTTTACCCTCAGCTTCTTTAGCAAGGCAGTGGTCATCTTGGAGGTGTGTTTAGGGTTGTTATACTGCCCTGCAGCCCAGTCTCCGAAGGGAGGGGAACTCATGCTCAGCTTCAGTATGTCACAGTACATGTTGGCATTCATGGTTCCCTCAATGAACTGCAGCTCCCCAGTTCCGGCAGCACTCATGCAGCCCTAGACCATGACGCACCCACCACCAGGCAAGACACTTTTCTTTGTACTCATCATCTGGTTGCTGCCACACACACTTCACACCATCTAAACCAAATAAGTTTATCTTGGTCTCATCAGACCACAGGACATGGTTCCAGTAATCCATGTCCTTGGTCTGCTTGTCTTCAGCAAACTGTTTGCGGGCTTTCTTGTGCATCATCTTTAGAAGAGGCTTCCTTCTGGGACAACAGCCATGTAGACCATGATGCAGTGTATGATCCGAGCACCGACAGGCTGACCCCCCCACCCCTTCAACCTCTGCAGTAATGATGGCAGCCCTCATATGTCTGTTTCCCAAAGACAACCTCTGGACATGACGCTGAGCATGTACACTCAACTTCTTTGGTCGACCATAGTGTGTTGCTATGGCCATTTGTATAGTGACTTTATTGCAATAATATACAGTTAGGTTTAGTAACAGCATATGTTTACAGAGGCCCTTCCCCCTCCATTGATATTTAAATAACTGAGACAGGATGTTCTTTGCAGGAAGTTGGTGTATGCAGGAAATGGGTGGGAAGGACTTGGGGAGAATTTGTAAGAAACATGTGTTTGGGAGAACAGATGGTTTTTGGGAGGACAAAAATGGAAGACATGGATGCAAGGAGCTGGAGAACATCTTGACCCCTTAGTTGAGTAATTGTTTGGTTTACTTAATGTGTACAAATTGTACATGCTTATATGTGTAGGCATATTTTTGGAAGCTATAACTTTTGTTGTATTGTGCAGCCTACAGTTTGTATGTGCAGATTTTTCCCTGTTTAGTAAAGCAATGATACACTTCAGAAGTCTAAGCTTCCTTGGTTTTACCACAAGAACTTAATAGACGCAAAGCATTACACATGGTGAGGCCTGTTCTGAGTGGAACCTGTCCTGTTAAATCGCTGTATGGTCTTGGCCACCATGCTGCAGCTCAGTTTCAGGGTCTTGGCAATCTTCTTAGAGCCTAGGCCCTTTTTATGTAGAGAATATTTTTTTTCCCAGATCCTCAGATAGTTGCCATGAGGTGCCACGTTGAACTTCCAGTGACCAGTATGAGAGAGTGAGATTTATAACACCAAATTTAACACACCTGCTCCATACCCGAAACCTTGTAACACTAATGCCACGTACATACGACCAGACTTTCCGGCTGACTAGGTCAGACGGAATAAGTCCGGACAATCCGATCATGTGTGAGCTAATCCGACGATCGCTTTTCATATACACATACATATATATATATATATATATATATATATATATATATATATATATATATATATATATATATACACACACACACACACACACACACACATACATATACATATATATATATATATACATATATATATATATATATATATATATATATATATATATATATATATATATATATATATATATATATATATATATATATATATATATATATATATATATATATATATATATATTTTTTTTTTTTTTTTTTATTATTTTTTTTTTTTATTATCATCATCAGACTGACCTAGAAATAGAACATGTTTAAATTAATTCCTATTGGGAAAACCATTAGTCTGTACTTTTTTTTTTTTTGTCCCGTCTTACATCATCACGTTCAAAAGGAACGGACTTAGTCCGTTCATGTGTGGCCAAGTCCGTTCGGAAAGTCGGTCAGAACTCCGTTGGACCTAGTCTGACGGAAAGACCAGTTGTGTGTACGCGACATAAGTCTCATGACACCGGGGATGGAAAATGGCTAATTGGGGCCAATTTAGACATTTTTCCCTTAGGGGTGTACTCACTTTTGTTGCCAGTGGTTTGGACATTAACACAGCTTCCTTACCAGACCAATTTTTAGCTTTCAGCGCTCTCACACTTTGAATGCCAGTTACTCAGTCATGCAACACTGTACCCAAACAAAATTTTTATCATTTTTTCCATACAAACAGAGCTTTCTTTGGGTGGTATTTAATCACCACAGGGTTTTTTTTTTTTTTTGTGGCATAAGTGAAAAAAAGAGCGAAAATTTTGAAAAACAAAAACCACACTTTTTTTTAGTTTCTATGATAAAATTTTGCAAATAAGTAATTTTTGTTCATAAATTTGGGCCAAAAATGTATATGGCTACATCTCTTTGGTAAAAATAAACCAAAATTAGTGGATATTATTTAGTCTCTTTGAAAGTTATAGAGTCTACAAGCTATGGTGTAAATCATTGAAAATTGATCACATCTGATGCACTGACGGCCTATCTCATTTCTTGAGGCCCTGAAATGTCAGGAAAGTACAAATACCCCCCAAATGACCCAATTTTTGAAAAGTAGACAGTCCAAGGTATTTAGTAAGAGGCATGGTGAGTTTTTTGAAGTTGTAATTTTTCCCACAATTCTTGGGAAAAAGAAAAAAATTATGACAATTTTGTAAAAAAACAAACAAGTTATTTCTCATACACAGCATATGCATACTTCCAATTACACCCCAAAATACATTCTGCAACTCTTCCCGAGTATGGCGATACCACATGTGTGGGACTTTTACACAGGCTGGCCACACAGAGAAGTCCAAAATGAAGGGAGCACCGTAAGGGGTTCTAGGAGCATAAATGACACCTCTAATTTCCTAACGACCTATTAAATTTGTGAAGGCCCTGGAGCACCAGGACAATGGAATTACCCACAAAATGACCCCATTTTGGAAAACAAACACCCCAAAGTATATTCTATGAAGCATTATAAGTCTTTTGAGCGGTTAATTTTTTTTTTTTACACAAGTCTTCAGAAAACAAAGTTGTCCATTTATAAGATATTTCTAACACATAGCATGTATATAGCAAAAATTACACCCCAAAACACATTCTGCTACTCCTCCTGAGTATTGTGATACCACATGTGTGAGACTTTTACACAGCCTGGCCATATACAGAGGTCCAACATGGAAGTGGTACCTTTAGGCATTCTAGGAGCATAAAATAAATTACACATCTCATTTCGTTCCTACCTATCACACTTTTGAAGGTCCTGGAGCACCAGGACAATAGAATTACCCACAAAATGACCCCATTTTGGAAAGCAAACACCCCAATGTGTATTCTATGAGGCATGGGCTGCAAATAGGTACTCGGATACTCCGACGGGCTGGTGACAGGTACTCAGGCGGGCTGGGATGGGTGATGACAGGTCCTCTTTATGGGGGGGTAATCAGTGTGTGTTGGTGTACACTGAGCGGTAACGAGATGTTACAGCAATCTCCTCCTCACACACGATCAGTGTGTGAGGAGAAGAACCTGGTAACATCTCGTTACCGCGGTTTGTTTACATTCTGTGACCGGCTGTGATTGGACACAGCCGGTCACGTGGTAAAGAGCCAATTTCATTGGCTCTTTACTGCGATCGGGGTTGGGCTGTGTCAGGGTGACAAGCCGCATCCCCGATCAGCGCTCTGCACGCGCCCTATAACGGCACAGTACATGTTACCGGCTGTGGTTGGACACTGCCAGTCGATGGGGAGGAAAATCCCACAGATCGGGGATGGGCTGTGTCCGAGGGACACAGCTCATCCACGATTGCCACGCCGCGGGCCCCCTATACAAGCTGTACACTCAACACTCTACATTGTAGCAAAGTGTAAATATTTTCCAAGTTATTTACTAGCAAAAAAAATAAAATAAACAGATTTTTAACTTGTAAGCAACAAGTGTATTAAAAAAAAAAAAAAAGGGGGGAAGGAGGATCCTCCATTCACTCCCATCGAGCAGCAGATGTCAGCGGTGACATGTTCACTGACACCTACTGCTATCTGATCCCGTCTGAAATCCTGACAGATGGTGACCCCATTTTCCATCCATCTGATGGATCGGATAAAAATGTACGGGAGGTCCATTTTCATCGGATCTCATCGCACCATAGAGCAGAGCAGAACTCTGACAGGTCTGTCTCTGCACAGTGAGCTGGAAGGGGAGAAACAGCAGTACACTGGTCTTCCCAATCAAAGACTGGGCGGGGGATGCATGTCAGCACAAGCCTGACCACTGGAGGAGAGTAGGCAGAGTTCTCAGCACAACTACAAAACTGATCATGCTGTGCTCTCATGCCTAGTGTGGTCGGTTTTTGATTAGGAGAGCAGAGGTACTGGCAGGAACACCAGGGATTTCACATAAAGGAAGGAAAACAAAGAGAACAGGATACTTTCTCATAGGAGTACATGGTACAGCAGGCACATATCAGAAAACTGAACATTCTGGGTTTACATATTCTTTAACAACAGCTACTTTTGTACTAGAATGCAATCTGTTCATCCAGCGAAAGACTCCCCAGCAGATTGCTTTCGGCATATACGAGTCTCTTCCTGCTGAGTAGTATGCACTAATAAGCTTCATACTATTCATTAGCTTAGATACCTCGGGACTACATGTCCCATCACTCGTGTGCTTAACTTTGAGAATTGAACTGCTAATGTGAGGACGGAAAGCCCCGGTAATCCTCCCCAGAAGTGTGCAAGCAAGGTAGACTTCCAGCAGGGCTCCATAGGAACCTGCAAGAATAAGGAGCCACCCTGAAAATGGAACATGAGGCCAGCTATTGGAAACTAGCATAAACTGGAGCAAAGTAAAACAGAAAAAGCATACATTGTAATTCTCATGGTCTGAAGTAGACATCGCAATACACAAAAAAAAAAAAATGGCTTTAATATACGCAACTTTAACATAGTGAGCCTCAAGGCACAAAAGTGTGTGTGGATGCAAAGCATAGTGCAAAGGTTCTTAAAAATCTGTCAGTCAGCTTGATATCAACAAGTTTTGTAGATTACATAGGTTGTAAAAAAAAAAAAAAAGGCATAAGTTTATCTAGTTCAAACAAAAACCACACCATACAATCCCATATACACAATCCTATACCCAGTTGATCCAGAGGAAGTCAAAAAAAAACCCAGCAGAGCATGATCCAATTTGTTCCAGCAGGGGAAAAAAAAAAAAAAAAAAAATCCTTCTTCACCCCCCCCGAGGGGCAATCGGATTTTCCCAGGATCAACTTTACCTATAAATGTTAGTACCCAGTTATATTATGTACATTTTGGAAAGAATCCAGGCCTTTTTTGAAGCAATCTACTGAGCTGGACAGAACCACCTCTGCAGGGAGTCTATTCCACATTTTCACAGCTCTTACTGTGAAGAAACCTTTCTGCATTTGGAGATGAAATCTTTTTCCCCTCTAGGCGTAAAGATTTCCTCCTTGTCCTCTGTGATGACCTTAAAGTGAATAACTCAACACCAAGATCACTATATGGACGACTTATGTATTTGTACATGTTGATCATATCCCCCCTTAATCTCCTCTTCTCAAGAGTGAATAAATTCAGTTCCTCTAATCTTTCCTCATAGCTGAGTTCCTCCATGCCTCTTATTAGTTTGGTTGCCCTTCTCTGCACTTTCTCTAGTTCCCCGATATCCTTTTTGAGAACCGGTGCCCAAAACTGAACTGCATATTCCAGATGAGGTCTTACTAATGATTTGAACAGGGCCAAAATGATATCTCTCTCTCTCTGGAGTCCTTACCCCTCTTAATACAGGAAAGGACTTTGCTCACTTTGGAAACCGCAGCTTGGCATTACATGCTATTATTGAGCTTATGATCTACCAAAACCCCCAGTTCCTTCTCCACTATGGATTCCCCCAGTTGTACTCCCCCTAAAATGTATGATGCATATTCTTAGCCCCCAAGTGCATAACTTTACATTTCTCAACTTTAAACCTCATCTGCCACATAGTCGCCCAATTACACAGTGCATTGAGTTTGACTTATAAATTGGAGACATCCTGTAAGGACGTTATTCCACTGCATATCTTGGCGTCATCTGCAAAGATTTTTTTTTTTTTAACGTACGCGCCGTTGCTTCAGCTGGTGTGCCGCTACCGGCGGCTCCTGGCGAAAAACAGGCTCTGGACTGCCGCACTCTTCAGAAAACCACTTTCTTTTATTGGAAAATCACATCACAGCAAACAAAGAAAATTGTTTTTCCTTGTTTGCCATTTTTGTTGAGCTGTGATGTGACTTTCCAATAAAAGAAAGTGGTCTTCTGAAGAGTGCGGCAGTCCAGAGCCTGTTTTTCGTCTGTTGCTAGTGGTAATAGCCAGCACCTGTGGCTTCCCAGCCGAAGAGAACAGTTTACAGCCTGCATGTGCGCTCCTGGAGCGGTAAGATCCCTTCTCCTTCATATTACAATTTCTGTACCGGCGGCTCCTGCGTGCATGTGACATCATCACGGCTCCGGAGTCCGAGATACCCGGAAATAACTCTGGGAAATTGGTAGGCCAGAGCAGTGTGCTGGCACCACTACGGGTGCATTGA
Source organism: Lithobates pipiens (assembly GCF_037356315.1). Lineage (NCBI taxonomy): Eukaryota > Metazoa > Chordata > Amphibia > Anura > Ranidae > Lithobates > Lithobates pipiens. The sequence continues at coordinate 17,589,485 of NW_027507790.1, forward strand.
TCTAAGGTAAGTATTTCATATGCATACTAGCCCATTATGCCTTTGCCTTGCAGGGGTTGTTTTTTTTGTGTTTACCATGTGATTTTAGGATGCTGCATCTGCTACTAAAAAGTGGAACATCCCCAGAATTGAGCATCTGTGCAGAAAAAAAAAAATAAATAAATAAAACACGCAAGCACAAAGTTTCACATTAAAGCAGAACTTCACCCAAAAAGGGAAGATCTATTTTCATGCTTCCCCTCCTCTTCTACTTTTGGAGGTTTTCTTTTTTTTGGGGGGTGCCTGTTTTTGACAGGTACCCGCTCCCACTTCTGCCCAATCATCTAATCAATCGACCCAGGTGGAAATCTGCTGCCCCCCACGGGTCCCAGAAGGCTGTGGGGCCATTCACGGAATCTCAAACTTTTTTTCCAAGGGTTCTTCCTAGGTAAAAAGGATTGAGAAAGGCTGCTTTAAGCTAATCATCATCATCATCATCCCTAACTGTTCCAGTCCATGTGATCACTCAGTATAGCAGCTAAAATGATACACCTTAACCGTTTATTGTAATTATTCCAGAATGACACAAATAATTGCCAATGGAGTAATCTGTGACCAAACTGGTTTCCAGCTCTACAAGTAAATATGCTGACGGTAAAATATTTAACGCATACATATTGTCTGTGACATTTCTACTTTAATGTACTAGAAGGCAAAAGAGTCTGAATCGTATGGGCCCTCCCAGGTTACTAGAAATAAAAGAATGGACTGGAATGACATTGATTTCTATAGAACAAATCAAACCAAATAGTTGTGCTCAGCACGGTTTTTAGTATTTTTTAATGTTCTTCTATGTGTGCCCAATAGGCTTTGTTTTGTACTTTATATTAAAACGCAAAAAAAAAAAAAAAAAAGGGGGGGGGGGGGTCATCAGACCAGAAGAAAGGACTGTCACATTGTGGAGATTTCCAGACACAACAGTGCAGTCAATACAGCGGTACCATTCACTCCAACACACCAATAACACATTGTTCCACATCTGACACAATGAAAGTCTTGTGATCGGGTGATGCGCCAACTTCTATCACCATCACATTGGATGAAATCAGACAAAAGACAAAAGGTAAGATCTAGAAGAGAAGTCTAACATTAAAACAACTTTTAGGTCTCAATTACACTTGTGTCACCTTCTGCAAGCGATAGGTTTTCAGAGGGCATTTGACAGGCAGCTGGGAGACACATCACCTCCTGCTCTAACCCCATACCACAACCCCCGGCATTGCAGCTTGGTAATGGCGCGGCTCCATTCACTTCAATGGTCGCATTCGGTGGGGGTACTACCAGCAAAAACACCAACGGGGGGGGGGGGGGCGTTATTTTTGTCGCAGCATGTATACAATCCCCTCCAGCCATTGTTAGATTTAGCAGCTCAACCACTTTTATTTACTGCCCTGCGGCTACATATGTCAAATAGCTCTAGGGCCCATTCACACCAGCCCCATTATGAACAGAGAAAGCAATTTACCTTATGTCTAACACACTGCACTGGCGTTTGTCGAAAGTGTTAGGACAGGTTGCATTTAAATGTGACACAGTACACCACAGTGCAATGTACTGCGATGGATAAAAGTTGAACGAGATGTAAGGATTGTAATATTTCAATAAAAAGGTAAAAAAAAAAAAAAAAAAAAATAGCGCAACAGTGCGATCTGTAGAAGCAACCTGATGCAATGTTGCAACACAACACACACCAGTGAGTGCAAGTTATACAAAGCATAGAACACACACACCTACTGATGTAAAAAATAAGGTAATTTTATGATGACATTACCAGGAAGTCTTTATCTTCATTCACATGGCTGATTAGGGCTCTACACCATAAATAAAAAGGTGTAGACTAGCAGCAGGGATCACAAGTGTTGCAATCCATCATGGACAGAAAGGTTTGTGTTACATTAACATACATCTTCATGCATTGTTAGCGACAAGGGCTATCATTGCACACCTCTGAATCTGTTCATTTCCTGGCTGCTGGCCCATTGGCTTCAAAACTTCTGACCCACAACGATTACACATATCAGGAAGGTCAAGAGCATTTTTCCTCATCCTTTTATTGGGTCCATCTAAAAGTATCAGAGGGTCACTGTGACAGCCAGGTAACTAGCATTATCAGAAAGAAGTCCACAATGGCCTCCATGTTCCTCTAATGACAGTTTGCTTTAAATCTCCCAATGGCGACACGTGAAGATTGCACCCACCTCTTTGCACCCAACTTCCCGTGTCTGCCCTTCAGCCATCTCGGTAGGAGAAACTTTAAAGTTGACCAGACATGCTTCAAAAAAAAAAAGTTATATTTTTTTTCCTCCAATCGACCTCTACCAAAAGAAATAATGGATTTTAAATTACAACCCAATTGATCAATATGCCACATGTGGGGGGGGGTGGGGGAGGAGGAGTGGATTTTGATCAATATCTGGAAGATCTGATTGCACGTCTCATAACCCAATTGAAATACAATTCATGACCAAAAGCATCCCAGTGCTGCCAATCGATGCAAAATGTTGCATAATTTTCCACCCTTGCCGATAAGACTCAGCTTGATCAATTTTAATCAAAAACGGTTCCAAATCAATTGGAATGGAAGTTATGGCTACCTGAGTGTTTGCAGATGTGCTCACTTTGATCAAATCACACAGCAATCAGGTAATAAAGAGTGTATAGCTACCATAAGGTTGGCCACAGATTTTTCTCATTCAGCCATGCTAAACAGTGTGAATGGAGGAATCTCCACTGAAGCTATTGCATTCCGACAGCTGGCAAAGACAGCAATCAGGACACCTAAACAGCGACTGCACCAAATCAGATGCAAGCACTGTTTGGCCAACAAATTTCAGATTAAAAGGATGTCAGGAGGACCGGTGCCAACAAGGCCACCCATGGCTCAAAGTTCAACTGGTCCATAAAGATGTGGAAAGAACATCTGTACAGGATTTTTTCCACTAAGAATGCAGAAGAATGTGTGAGACTCCAAAAAGGTAGAGATGGGGAGATCTCACCCTTGAAGTCCTTGCACGATAAAAAGATCCTGGATGCCTATTCAGCTCACCAGCCCCAACCTAATTCCGGATTGTCATCATCATGTGGAATGACCCTTTAAAGTGGAAGTCTGGATGGATCTAACTAAAGCTGGCCATAGACCAGTGATGGCGAACCTTGGCACCCCAGATGTTTTGGAACTACATTTCCCATGATGCTCAACTACACTACAGAGTGCATGGGCATCATGGGAAATGTAGTTCCAAAACATCTGGGGTGCCAAGGTTCGCCATCACTGCCATAGACAAATCAAAATCCAGCAAGTTCAGCAGGATCCATCAATCGACTTCAGTAGAATCAGCCTGTTTTTTTTTTTTTTAATCACGACTTGCGGCGGTCGTATTCTGACATATAAGAAACCTCTCGCTATCAGAATACAAAAAGGCACAGCAAGAGGGATTCCCCCATCTACACGGACTGCGTTGATGGGGGAAAAAAATAAAAAACGCATGATTCCCTCCCCCCCCCAACAATTGTATGATGGATGACTTGCTTAAGCCTAAAACTGCTCCCACCCCCTTTTAACTTCCCTGTAGAAGGAAGCTACTTATACTTCCCTATTTTGGGGGCATTCAAGTCAGATCACCCGATTGGCTCTCACGGCCAGCTTCAGGGGAGAGGGGGGACAACCAACAATGAATGGCCTATGGGCGACATCACTTCTTGGGTATTCCAACCATTGACAGCACTCTTTCCTCCTCCCTGAAGCCGACTGCTGGGGAGATCATGTGACCAGACTGGAGCATTCTGGGAATAGGCAAGTATATGCAGCCTCATATTACAGGGTAATTAGAACAGTGGTTGGAGCTGTTAAGAATAATTAGTTCTGGACTATAAGTGGTTCAAAAGGTAAGCGTTTTTTGTTTTTTTACCTTAATGAGTTTTCTGTGGCGAGTAGAGGCGATTCCGTTTGCATTGTGCGCTATACAAGTATTTCATTCATTCATTCATTCATTCTGTAGCACTGGCGTGTCAATGGACACACAACGCGGCTCAAGAGTGAGCCTGAATGAATGCCCTTATAGCAACTGGCTCACTATGGGGGGGGGGGGGGGGGGGGGAGGAGCCAGGAGCACTGACGGGGGACCCAAGAAGTGGAGGATCGGGGCTCTGTGCAAAACCATTACACAGAGAAGGCAAGTATAACATGTTATTTAAAAAAAAACTCCCCCTTTTCAACAATCATTACAGGATTTGAATAAAATAATCAAATCCGCAAGCAAATAGCCACTTGATTGGCCAGAATAGAAAATGATTGTTTTGCATTGATTGTCAGCGGTGACTTACTTTGTTCATTAATACAATCGTATTTTGATATTACATAGTGACAGAGAGGCAATCAATAGCTGGCAATCATAAATTATGATTCTATTCAAACTATCAACTGAAATCCCCTTCATATAGTAACAGACTGATCAGAAAGTAATCGATAATTAATCAAACCATGTACTGTATGGTCACCGTTGGGCTGATTTTATACTATACAATCTGATTGTACAAGAACTACCATTAACTGTAATGTAGTGCAGGAGTCTACAGCTCTAAAGAAGCCTGGTAACTGCAAATCGTACAATCAGATTGTATAGTGTATGGCCAGCCTGGGGTTCCTTATGTCAAGAGCAGCAATGATGGCCATCCGATGCCTAGCAGTGTCATCCCTCCAATATAGTATACAAAGCCCCGGCTGGGTTCGGTGAAGCCTCTCCTATGGAAAGTATCGCGATGACTTTCTGACACCGATCAGACTACAACTTACCGAAGAAGGAAGGCAGATGGGACACGGTGTCCAGGAAACTACACGTATCGATCTGCTTGTCGGCAGGTAAAGCCTTGAACTGGTGCTGGAGGAGTAAAGCCATTCTGGAGCCCCTGTACACTGATCGCCGGTAAGTTCCCCTCTTCCCCTCCAAACACGGAACTGTACAACTCAACTCTCTCCCCGTGCAGCTGACTGCCGGGGGCGGAGCGTTCCACACGCGTCCTGTCCAATCTGCAAAGGCCGTCTCGGTCTATAGAATCCGTGTGCTGCGGGAACGCCAATCATCTCGGCCACGCCAGGAAGATGGAACGCTTTCTGGCCAATCACGAGAGGGCGACAGCAGCCTGGCCAATAGGCGTGCCGGTCTACAGTACAGCAGTGACAGCTATCAAGAAAGTGAATTAATAATAAAGTCTAAGATGAGAGAGAGGTTCGCTTATCAATTATTTACCATGACTTTCCACAGACTTTACAAGCTACAGGGTCAGGCATTGAACTTTAAAGCTGAACTCCACACAGGACCTTTCATGTATAGCTAAACTCCAGGCAAAGGACCTTTCCTCTAAAGCTGAACAGCAGGCACAGGACCTTTCCTTTAAAGCTGAACTCCACACAGGACCTTTCATTTATAGCTAAACGCCAGGCAAAGGGCCTTTCATTTAAACATGAACCCCAGGCACAGGACCTTTCCTTTAAAGCTGAACTCCAAGCACATGACCTTTCCTTTAAAGCTCAACCCCAGGCACAGGACCTTTCCTTTAAAGCTGAATGCCAGGCACAGGACCTTTTCTTTTAAAGCTGAACTCCAAGCACAGGACCTTTCCTTTAAAGCCCCCATCCAAGGCACAGGACCTTTCCTTTAAAGCTGAACTCCAGGCACAGGACCTTTCCTTTAAAGCTGAATGCCAGGCACAGGACCTTTCTTTTAAAGCTGAACTCCAAGCACAGGATCTTTCCTTTAAAGCCCCCATCCAAGGCACAGGACCTTTCCTTTAAAGCTGAACTCCAGGCATGGGACCTTTCCTTTAAAGCTCAACCCCAGGCACAGGACTTATCCTTTAAAGCTGAACTCCAGGCACAGGACCTTTCATTTACAGCTGAACCCCAGTCACAGGACCTTTCCTTTAAAGCTGAACTCCGGGTACAGGACCTTTCCTTTAAAGCTCAACCCCAGGCACAGGACCTTACCTTTTTTTTTTTTTTTAATCAACCAGGTTTATTGCGATTTACAGTGCATACATGTTACAGATTACAGTTACAAAAATGCTACAGATCGTACAGCTCCTCAAATAACAATTGTATAACCATCTCAAATCTTCAATGTCCCATCACGTTTTATGCATGAAATAAATAAAGCAAAAGGGTACCTTGTGTCAGTGTTTTGGGTTACTTCACTACCCAGGGGCCGGAGGATCTGCTTGTTATTTACATTACTATGGATTGTGCATAAACCGGCTATGAACAAGTGCTAGACTCCTGCAGCCACCTGTCCCAGATTTTGTAGTATTTCTCAGGACATCCCCTATTGGTGTATATACATTTTTTGTAGGGGAGGGTGTTGTTTATTTCTGCTTTCCATTCTGCAACGCTCGGGGGATAAGTCCTCATCCATTTCCGAGGTATTGTCTTTCGTGCTGTGAATAACGTCTCGTGTAGAAATGTCTTCATGTACCTGTCGGTCGAGTCTGGCAAGAGTCCTAAAAGGCACATTTTTGGGTCCAGCGTGGCTGGAGAGCCCATGTTGTCATGGAGGAATCTTACAATCTGCGTCCATAGTCCCTGTACTTTGGGGCATGACCACAGTAAGTGAATGAATGTTCCTGTCTCCCTTCCACACATTTGGCACAAGGTGGACTGGGAGCCTCTGTACCTGGCAACCCTGAGGGGGGTAAGGTACGCTTGATGGAGTATGTAAATTTGAGTCAGCCTGTCCGACAGTTTTGGGGAAACTGTCTTACAGAATTCCAGAGCTTCCTCCCATTCCCCGTCCTCGATAGGTCCCACCGCCCTTTCCCAGCGAGGTTTAAGTCCATAAGCTATTTTAGTTGCTACTGGGGTGGAAAGTAGATTGTAGAAGGCTGAAATTAGTTTTTGAGGATCAGTGTTTTTGATGATTGCCATAGCGACATTTGAAGCGGGCTTAGGGGGGGACAATGGGAATTGAGTGCGGATTGCATGCTTGACTTGCAGATATCTAAAGAACATATGGTTGGGAAGATTGTACTCCTCTTGGAGTGTGTGGAAGGTTTTTAGAGTCCCATTGGTAAGTAAATGATGGAGATAGAAGATTCCATAGGTGGACCAGCAATCTACATCAGGAATTTGCAAGAATTCAGGTAGAACCTTGTTGTGCCATAATGGGGTGAAGTCGTTATATTGGGGAATCTCTAGTTTAGCGGAGGCAATGTCCCATATGCGTCTGTATTGACACAGTAGGGCCAGCTCACCAGTCCTCAAATCAGTATTTCCGGTGTTTATTGTTATCGCATAAAGAGGGTCTTTAGTGCATCTGGCCCACTTGGGGCACATCAGCTGGAGGAACCACTCCCTGTCAGTCTTGTCAATGTGGTATAGTTGTGATAATTGGGACGAAATATAGTATAGGTTGAAATCTGGTAGTGCCATACCTCCCAGGTCAGGTGGGTTTTTTAGCGTCTGCCATGCCAGTTTGTGTCTGTTAGGACCCCATACAAAAGATTTGAGGAGGGCTTCTAGAGTCTTGAAGTATTTCAAAGGTAAGTATGTTGGGGAGTGCCACATAACATATAATACTTTGGGGAGTAGAACCATTTTAATTAAGTTTATTCTGCCCCATACCCCCAGTGGCAAGCGAGTCCAGGTCCGCAGCTTAGTTTTTACATAGGACGTGAGGGGTTCAATATTGAGATGTACAAAGTCTGTCGACATTCTGGATACATGGATCCCAAGATATTTGATGGTACTAACTCTCTGAAGTGGCAGACTGGCCTGTGACTCGGTTGGTGGAAAACTGTCTATTGGTAATATTTGCGATTTTTCCCAGTTAATTTTTAAACCAGAGAAGGTCCCAAATTGTTCGATTGTATGTAGTGCCACCCGCAAGGAGGAACCCGGATCTGCCAGGTATAAAAGGGTGTCATCTGCGTACATACTAATTTTTTCAATCAGATTACCTGAGCATAGTCCCTTGATTTCTGTATTATTTCGGATGGATATGGCTAGCGGCTCAGCAGCCAGGGCGTATAACTGGACCTTACCTTTTAAAGCTGAATTCCAGACACAGGACCTTTCCTTTAAAGCTGAACTCCAAGCACAGGACATTTCCTTTAAAGCTCAACCCCAGGCACAGGACCTTACCTCTAAAGCTGAAATCCAGGCACAGGACCTTTCCCCTAAAGCTGAACTCCAGGCACAGGACCTTTCCCCTAAAGCTGAACTCCAGGCACAGGACCTTTCCTCTAAAGCTGAACTCCAGGCACAGGACCTTTCCTCTAAAGCTGAACTCCAGGCACAGGACCTTTCCTCTAAAGCTGAACTCCAGGCACAGGACCTTTCCTCTAAAGCTGAACTCCAGGCACAGGACCTTTCCTCTAAAGCTGAACTCCAGGCACAGGACCTTTCCTCTAAAGCTGAACTCAAGGCACAGGACCTTTCCTCTAAAGCTGAACTCCGGGCACAGCACCTTTCCTCTAAAGCTGAATTCCAGGCACAGGACCTTTAATTTAAAGCTGAATTCCAGGCACAGGACCTTTAATTTTAAACCTGAATTTCAGGTACAGGACCCTTCTTTAAAGCTGCCCCCCAGATAGAGGACCTTTCCTTTAAAGCTGAACTCCAGGCACAGGACCTTCCCTTTAAAGCTGAACTCCAGACATAGAACCTTTCCTCTAAAGCTGAACTCCAGGCACAGGACCTTTCCTTTAAAGCTGAACACCAGGCACTGGACCTTTCCTTTAAAGCTGATCACCAGGCACTGGACCTTTCCTTTAAAGCTGAACACCAGGCACGGACCTTTCCTTCAAAGCTGAACTCCAGGCACAGGACCTTTCCTTTAAAGCTGAATGCCTTTCATTTGAATATATTCCTTAAAAACCACAAAGGATATAAATCCACTTTGCAAACCCCGATATTGCTTTGTAAAAGAAGCAGTCGTATCATAACTGTCATGTACACAGACTATACAGAGAGCATAGCAGTGGGAGGGGGCCACCAGGCCCCACCCACTAAAGGCTGCCATCAGAAAACTACAGGAAGGGGCGGAGACAATACCAGTCACCCTACACAAGGACAGAGAGAAGCAGAGACTGGTCTGTAAAACAGGAAGCTCCTGCACAAAGGCGACATTTAATTCTGGGTCACTGCACAGATCTGGAAGAAATACACAAAGCACGCCAAGATTTAAATAAGAATACACATGATGAATGTATTTAGAAAATGTTTGTTTAACCTGGAGTTCAGCTTTAAATAATTTATAAATATTATACAGTATATTCCACAATAGGCACCGAGGATATATTAAGCCTTATTTTATTTTTGTGTGTTTAATCATTACAGGAAATAACCGAGTCATGAAGAACAACTGGCACACAGATTGGAGTCAATAACACTATGTAAGCGCCAAATGCCATTGTAAACCTAGATGATGCCTTATAAAAGTAGTAGTGATATCATCACTGTGCTGTACATGTATACCTGGGAACTTTAGCAATCTCTAATTCCAGAGAATGTGGGCAGAGTAGAGAGTGGAGCAGTGTGATAAATTGCATCGAATGGTAGGTGTGTCCATATGCTGTTTAAAAGAGGGAGGGACTTAAATTATAGGTTTAAAATATACAGTAAAGTACCATGTTTTTAATAGGCTACAAAATCCCTCTGCTACTAAGAAGAAAATGCATATATGAACCAAAAGTCACTAGTATCTTTTATATCCATATCCAGAGTGTCTACAGATTGGGAGTAGGATGGAGATCACTGAATCCCTGTATATCCATGGATATGGAGTAGGATGGAGATCACTGTACCCCTGTATATCCATGAACAGGGAGTAGGATGGAGGTCACTGTAGCCCTGTGGATCCATGGATGGGGAATAAGATGGAGTTCATTGTACAACTGTCTATCCATGGATGGGTAATAAGATGGTGATCACTGTACCCCTGTGTATCCATGGATAGGGAGTAGGATGGAGATCACTGTACCCCTGTGCATCCATGGATAGGGAGTAGGACCAAGATCACTGTACCCCTGTGTATCCATGGATAGGGAGTTGGATAATTATCACTGTACCCCATATATCCACAGATGGGGAGTAGGGCAGAGATCACTGTACCCCTGTGTATAAATGGATAGAGAGTAGGATGGAGATCACTTTACCTCTGTGTATCCATGGATGGGGAGTAGGTTGATTGAACATCCTCAAAGCTAGGCAGCCTCGAAGTCCTGCAGAGATTCCACATCCCAAAAAGACTTAATCAGTGACATCGGCATCAGGGGCTTCATAGCTGGTAATCCAGGACTGATTCATTTTTATAAAAGTCAAACGGTCCACAGAGTCTGTGGACAGACGCATTCTACGATCAGTAACAAAACCTCCTGCAGCACTGAATGCCATTCGGAAAGCACGCTGGATGCAGGGCAGCCCAACAACTCAATAGCATACTAGGCAAGTTCTGGCCAGTGGTCTATTCTCATGACCCAGTAAGTCAGTGGATCGTCAGCTGGAAAGCTCTCCGTCTCTGTTTTGGCCCCGAGGTAATCGTCCACCATGTGATGCAGACGCTGCTGATGGGATGTGAAAGCTGACAGTCCTGGGCGGCGAAGACTAAAAAAATTCGGAAATGCCTCACTTAGGCGGATGCCTTGTCCAACGCTCCTCTCTTGACCAACAGAAGACTCAAAACTACGTTTTCCACGACACTGTAAACCACTGGAGTCAGGAAAAATGTTCAATAAAATCCTCTTTAACATGTGCTCAAGAGATCTTCTGCACTCTCTGTGGGGACGGGATGAGTTCTGAGATCTTCCCCTTATAACGGTGGTCAAGGCGGGTTGCCAACCAGTAATCATCCTCCTTTATGCCACGTATTCTTGGGTCCTTTCGCAGGCTTTGAAGCATGAGGTTGCCCGCATGCCTCAAATTTGCCCAGGCTTGAGAAACAGACTCCTCGGGGTCACTCAGGATGACAGCATCTGGAACTTCCTCCTCCCAGCCACATACTACTCCCAAGGTTCCTGGGGTTGGAAAGCCATCACTTACAGATTGACACATGTCTTCCTCTTCTTTGAAGCTTATGAAAGTGCCAGAATCCTCCTCCTAATCCTCCTCTCTCATCCTGTGTGTTCTGTGACATAGGAATGATGGTGTCTGAATAAAGTGGGCCTTGAGAGGAAAGGAAGTCCTCTTCCTTCTGCTGCTCTGCCTCCAGTGCCCTGTCCATAATGCCATGCAGAGTCTGCTCCAGCAGGAACACAGCAGGGATTGTGTCACTGATGCATGCACTGTCATTGCTCACCATCCTTGTGGCCTCTTCAAATGGTGACAATACAGTGCATGCATATTTAATGATCAGCCGTTGGTGTGGGGAAAAAAAAGCTGAAGTGGTCTTAGCCTGTCGTCATGCCGTATTCGCACAGGTACTCATTGATGGCCCTCTGTTGCATGTATAGCCACTTGGTGGCCATGTCACAAATCAGGCTGTTTATGGGCAGGTGGATTTCCCACTAAATTTCAGCCAACCAAGTACTGGCTGTGTATGACTGCCTGAAATGGCTACAGACTCTTCTGACCAGCTTTAACACATCTTGCAACCTTGGGTATGTATTTAGGAAACGCTGCACCACCAAATTGAGGACATGTGCCAGGCATGGCACATGTGTCAACTTTCCCTGTCTAAGGGCGGACAAGAGGTTTGAGCCATCATCACACACCGCCTTTGCTGGCTCCAGCTGGTGTGGTGTGAACCACCTCTGGGCCTGTCCCTGCAGAGCTGCAAGAATCTCCCCTGAACACACCAGCTGAAGCATGGCACCTTTTAGCCTGACTCTGGGAATAGGTCTTTGAATGGAAGGGGGGTGCCTGATGTTCATAGGACAATTCTACAGAGGAGGGCATGGAGGTGGCGGAGGAGGAGGAGGGGTTGAGCTCACATGTCTGACATCATCACCACAAGCTGCAGCACCTAGCCCTGTCCTGTATCCTTTTGAGTTGCAAGCAGCGTTACCCAGTGTGCTATGAACAAAATATATCGTCCCTGCCCATGCTTGCTGGACCACGTGTCAGCAGTAAGGTGGACTTTACGGCTGACTGCCTTATCCAACGATGCCAGGACATTCCCTTCAACGTGATTGTAGAGAGATGGAACGGCCTTATGTGAAAAGAAGTAGCAGCTGGGAACCTGCCATTGTGGTACAGCACATTGTGGGAATTTACGAAAGGGGGCAGAATCCACCAGGCTAAAAGGCAGAAGTTGGAGTGCCAACAGCTTTGACAAGCTTGCATTTAGACCAGGGATCTCAAACTGGTGGCCCTCCAGCTGTTGCGAAACTACAAGTCCCATCATGCCTCTGCCTGTAGAAGTCATGCTTGTAACTGTCAACCTTGCAATGCCTCATGGGACTTGTAGTTTTGTAACAGCTGGAGGGCCGCCAGTTTGAGACCCCTGATTTAGACACTGGGCATGTGGGTGGCAGGGGGACTGTATTGTTTTTCCCGCTGCAGCAGATGGGGCAGAGAAATTTGCCGGCTACAGTCTACAGCTTGTGGTGTGGTGCTGGCAGATGTGCTGCTTGGACCTGGGACACCCTGTGCTATACCATCATCCCTGTCAGTGGAGGCTGCTGAGAGGTAATGACTTGGTATAGCAGAGGCAAACTGAAGTGGGTAAGGAGGAGGAGGGACAGATTTGTGCACTTTTTGTGTGGCTTTTAGGTGCTCTTGCCAACAGGCTGAGTGGTTGGATGTTAAATGCCTTGTTAAGCATGTGGTACCCAAATGGTTGGTGTTTTTGCCACTTTGGTGTGCCTGAGACACACTTTGTAGATAGCAACAGTGCGATCTGCTGCAGATGTACTAAAAAAGTCCCAGACAGCTGAGCTTTGGGGAGTGGGCCGGAGAGATAACAGCTGCAGAATGTGATGGAATAGGGTGGCTGCTATCTACTCTTTCTTGATGTCGGCCTCACCTTCAGTTTCCTCCTCTGCACTATCTGGCACCCAAGTTGCATCAGTGACCTCATCATCATGATCTCCATCTCCTCCATCTTCATCATTACCACTGGAGACAACTTGGCAATACTACGCTGCGGCTTGGGGAACATGAATGCCAATTTGTCTACCAGTGTTCCTCCCTCTCTCTAGGCTCATGTTCCTGTCATCCTCAACCTCAGAACCAACATCTGAATCCAGTAATGGCTGGGCATCATCCAGGAGCAAGTGCTGAGGTCAAATAACTCAGCTGACTCCACAATGGCTGGTGTTGGGGCTATGGTAGGAATAGATGTGGACAAGGAGGCAGGTTTATCCACTCTGGCAACTGCAGGGGACTGCACACACACGTCTCTGATTGCGTGACAGAGGATGAGGGAGGTTTAGTAAGCCAGTCCACCACCTCCTCTGCATGCTATGGCTGGATAGCATGGGCAAACTCACTAAACAGAGGAAATGATGACCTGCCTGAGGACTGACCACCACGCCACCTTTGCCTGTGGACACATTTGTTTCTGGCCTCCTTACAGTGCCATGGGAACGTCTGACTCTCCTTGTTGATCTCCCAGACATTATTGGGAGGGAGGGGCGGTGCCTATAAACAAATGTAAAGAAGAAGTTGAAGTCTGTATGTAGATGCACTTTAATCAATGTAAAGAGGTGTTTGGTGCACTTTAATTTGAGTACTCACACTACACAGACGCGCTACATGGATACACTATAATATACTGCAATATAATGCGCTAAACGTACAGTGACGGACAGAACTATATGGCGTGAAACTGGCAGTAATGCAAACAGAACTATATGCCATTAAACTGGCAGTAATGCACACAGAGGTATATGGCGTCAAACTGGCAGTAACACACACAGAACTATATGGCGTTAAACTGGAAGTAACGCACACAGAAATAAATGGCGTTAAACCGGCAGTAACACACACAGAAGTAAATGGCGTTTAACTGCTTGTAATGCACACAAAACGATATGGCGTTAAACTTTCAGTAACGCACACAGAAGTAAATGGCATTAAACTAGCATTAATGCACAAAACTATATGGTGTTAAACTAGCAGTAACGCACATAGAACTATATGGCATTAAACTGGCAGTAACGCACACAGAAGTAAATGGTGTTAAACTGGCAGTAGTGCAATTAAATAGATGGTGTTCAACCGTCACTACACTGACGCTATCTAAACTGTCCCTACTCTAGCTATACACTAATTTAAAGATTACTTACACGTTCTCACTACACTACACTGAAACTATATGAGCTGTCCCTACTCTACACTAAAGTATGTATGAATGACAAGGTCTCACTACACTACAGTCAAACTATCTGAGCTGTCCCTATCTAAGCTGAATGATGGTCCTCCTCACTACACTCACAGTATCCCTAGAATGACACTAAACTAATATTCTACACTAACGATTGAAGCAAAATAGCACAGTATAGCGCACTAATGAAACTAATAGCACTGCATTCTGGTAGGTTCGGTGGGCGAACAAATGGTCGAACTACCTGTTTGTTCGGATGTTCGCCAAACGACCAAACAGAAAAAGTTCGGCCCGAACTGTTCACCCATCCCTAATAGGGAATGAAGAACAACTGGCACAAAGGTTGGAATCAATGACAGGCTGTGGCTGTATGCGTTTCACAGCACCTCTGAGCCTTAAAACAGGTCAGTAGCCCTGGATACAAACGGTCCATGTCCAGGCAAGCTCATCCATTCCTGTACACATGCAAATACTCACAGTGAAACACATACAGCCACAGCCTCTGTGCCTGTGTACATGAGGCCCAAAAGTATATCTTTTTTTTTTTTTTTTTAAAAAGCTCTTACTTACAATGATATAAAAATAACAATAATAAAAAAAACATACGAAATGTACAATATGGGGCCTTGCATGGCTTACATTCTTACTAGACTAGTCTAACTAAAACACAATGATAAACCCTCTCAATTCACCCACCCCCTCTCCCCAAAGCTATAAAACAGCAGAGGCCCATCCACAAGGGGCACAGGGATGCGGCCCCCCTAATCTCCATGTGCCGCCTCTTAATCCCCATGTGGGGTTTCTACGAGTTTGTCTTTTTTTAAGCACATGATTAGAGCCTGAGGCTCTAATTGGCTTCAAAAAGGTTGGGCTGGGGGGCAGTGAACCCACCCACTTGTGACATTAGCGATTTAATATTCGTTATTGACTTCCGGTATCTCCTCCCAGCCAATCAGGACAGGAGGTGGATCTTAAGACTGGATTAGCTGGGAGGAGAAGCCAAGGAATCCACGACCTGGATAGGGTAAGTGCGGACCTGGTGGGGGGGTGTTTGACCCTCCCCCCAAAAAATAAATGACCAGCTGTCACTCCTTCAAAAAAGAAGACCCCAAAACACAAAAACTGGGATGGTACATTTTCAAAGTGACCCCTTAACCTCTTGCTGCCCGCACTATACTCGAAAGACGGCTACATCGTGGGCCTAAATTGCCGTGAGGGCAACGCATCCATGTATGTCCTCCCATATATGTGATGCCTGAACCCCCTTGTGGGGTGCGCATAGCTCGCTCTGAGATTAGCAAGTCCATGAGACTGATCACAGATTGGAGTAAGGGGCTGATCCCGGCCCCTGTCTGTGCTGTGCAATGTCAGCCATACAGTTAGTATGGCTGATATTGCACCGCATTTGGTCCAAACAGGACCCTTTTTTCTGTTCAGACCAGAATCAGATCGCATGTGTGTTCACACATATGCGATCCGATTCATGTCCGAACTGTCAGTTCGCAGTGCGATGCGCGAGCTAAAATGGAGTTGTCGCCAACATATAATGACACTCCCCAGCAGTTCGCATATGGCAGTGTGAACTGCTATGCGTGTTGGGTGCAATGCAATTTGCAGGGTTCTCGCATCGCAATAGGGTGAACTGGCACTAAAATGCCTGAAAACTGTCTCAGTGTGAAAGGGCTCTAAGAGTATAACGCATTCAACAATCTTTTCGGTCTTTCAAGTGTTTTACCCATTTGACAGTAAATCTACCAATAATCCGATTGCATATAAAATAACTGAGCTGGCATAATGTGTGATTTATTTGTCAGACTATTATGGTGGCCATGCACACGTCAATTTCTGTCTAATCAATCTCTCTTGATAGGAATAATCGATCGATTGTGTACAACCCATTGGGCCGTTGTGCCACGCACAGGAAATTGGATTTTGATCAACAACTGGAAGATACTATTGCAAACTATCAATGTTTTTACCATGCAATCTCATGATCTGATCGACTTAAATATGATCAAATCCTGTCAGTGCTGCCAATCGATCCAAAAACAGTTCTAAATCTAAATTTATCAGAAGTGAAGTTATGCCTATTCACTTGGTTGCTGATCCAATTGCTTGAATTGAATTGCACATCAAGTGGACAATAAAATTGAAGTCACCATATGTTCTAAAGACGGAAACAAAAGTATAAAGTGTGCCTCTCCCAGGAAGTAATGTGGATGTGATGAATCCTTCTCTATATACACAGAACTGTCACCCTGCAAAGTCCTGGATCTCAGAACGATCGAATTACAACGTACACGACGTTCTATTCTCCAACTGTCACTCTCCAGCCCTGACCCGCCCATAACCGCGCCACAGCCGTCTCCATGGCAACCACAGACACCGGAACAGGAAGTGTTCAGCAGATGAAGGCTTTGAATCCGTTAGGAAGGCTGGGAGAAGAGCGGTAAGGAATAAAATTGGAATGTACGTTGGTCTTGTGTTCTCTTGTTCTGTCCAGATATGTGTCTTGGAGTTCATACCTACCCATAAATGTCAGACAGCACGTGTATACAGAGTGTACACCTATCCCATGGTGTGTGCATTATGGCAGCCTTGCAGTGTAATACACAACATGACAGAAATCTCTGTATTAGTCCAGGCTGATCTACAATATCCTGAACCTGACCAATCAATTCTCATCATCCCTTAACACAAAGCTTAGAAAGTGATTTTATTCCATGTATTTATTTATTAAGTGTATTAAATGCATTAAATGAATTTGTATAGTCAGTAACATCAGTTTGTCTTATTTAGGCTCTGATCACACCTATGCAGGTACAACAGAACAAGTGCCTTTAGTGTGTCACCCCTACATCTGTTCATTTATTTTAGTAGGCTGCCCTACATGGGGAAAATTGCACAAAAAAAGTGCGTTACCCTTTTTTGCATGCATGAAGGTAAAAAAAAAAACTTCCTCCGTGCAGCAGTTTTCCCCCCAGCCTGTTTAGAACCACTTTAATCTGCATGTATACACAGGCGATTGTTATTCAGAAATGCTGCTGGCTTCCCTCAGAGACACAAAGTAGCAGACTATGAAAGAACAATCACAAAGATCACATTGTAACAAAACATAACCAAAGATACATCAGCTGATGTGTGGCTGGATGCAATCTGGTCAGAAGGATACAAACGTTTCTAGTGCTAGAAATGCAGTTGGCTTCAGTGAGGAAAACACAGAGCCATACAGAATTGTTATTACTAGAAACTGGGGCTGACATAAAACTAACCGTGTTTATTTATCTTTTATAAATATATATTTTTAGTAGCAATTCTACGTCATCATCATTTTTAGGCCTCATGCACACGAGACGCAGTTAAACGTGTTCAGATGCAGTTGGACAATTTTTTCAACTGCCCCTGAACTCATTCAATGTTATCCTATGTGTCCATGCACACAGTCTCGTTTTTTGCCGTTTTTTATGCAGTTGCGTTTAACCTCGTTTTTCCAGAAGCAAAAAAAGGGTTCAGACGCAAAAATGTCCACGTTTCAGACGCAAAATGCGGCTAAACGCGGTACTAGCCGCGTTTGCGTTTATATGCGTTTTTAAAGGAACCCAATTTTTTGGACCTGAAAACTCAGAAATATGATCTGAGAATGACATTTTATGACCCGACTTTGGGGTCCCATATCTTTGGGCCACTTATTGCCAGGAACCCCAAATTTGGCATGCAGACAACATATCCAAATTTGGGGTTCCTATCACCAAGTGACCCCGAGATAGAGGGCCCAGAAAGTTGGGTCGCAAAATGTCATGCACTTTTCTGCATCAGAGAATTACATTTTGTGACCCGACTTTGGGGGCCCATATCTTGGGGCCAATTATTGCCAGGAACCCCAATGTCATGTCATGCACTTTTCTGCATCAGAGATACATGGCCTCAAAGTCAACTGTGACCATCTGCGGCAATGTAATTTGGTCATTAGGGTTGGGTGTTATGGTAAGTGGTTATCCATTAGGGTTAGTGTAAGGGATAGGGTTAGCTGTTAGGGGTAGGGTTAGTGTTAGTGGTTAGTGTTTAGTGTTAGGATGAATGGTTAGGGTTAGGATTCTGGATATTTTAATAAGGCATTAAAAAATATTATACTACCATATACAGCAGCAAAGAATTAAAATATATTAATCAATACATATTTCACGATAAAAATATAAAACATGTATGTGCAGCTGCGTACCTACCCCGACAAGTTTTTTAATTTTAGCCGGATGTCCATTGTCACATTTGATCTGCTCTTAGAAAAAGTACGACCTGGTCTGACATTCGTGGACACCAATATGAGAAACAGTGTGTCACCAGAGGAACTGCTGTTGGTAACGATCAGGTATGTGTATATATTTATAAAATATATTTATCTATAGATGTACAGTTGAATTTTTTTCTCTGTCCTTTATTTAAAAAAAAATAATGTCTATTTATAGCAAATTATCCAATTTTTTTAAATATCTAAAATTTTCTTGTGGCAATTTTTAACATGTTAAAAATATATTAAAAAATTGGCCAAATAAATTTAAAACAATTATAAAAAATCTAATTAACATAGATTTGCTTTTAAATAAAACAATTTGAAACGAGAAAAAATGAATAAAAACATATATTAAGATTAAAAAATAAATAATTAATTATTTTAATATTGTTTTATATTAGAAATAATGAAAACATGTTAAAAATTGCCACAAGAAAATTTTAGATATTTAAAAAAATTGGATAATTTGCTATAAATAGACATTATTTTTTTTTTAAATAAAGGACAGAGAAAAAAATTCAACTGTACATCTATAGATAAATATATTTTATAAATATATACACATACCTGATCGTTACCAACAGACGTTCCTCTGGTGACACACTGTTTCTCATATTGGTGTCCACGAATGTCAGACCAGGTCGTACTTTTTCTAAGAGCAGATCAAATGTGACAATGGACATCCGGCTAAAATTAAAAAACTTGTCGGGGTAGGTACGCAGCTGCACATACATGTTTGTGAAATATCCAACGGACATTCGCTGTCCCATCAACGGATGGGTCCATTATCGATGAGCTCTGACTCTGGACTTCTCACGAAATTTGCGACGACGGTCTCATCAAGAGCAACATCAGGAGCATTTCCTGACATATATTCAATATGGGATCCATTACAAAATATATACCACAGAAAGAGAGGAAAATGCAAGTGTACAACTGCTCTCTATGCTGCTGCTGCTCACTCTGATCAAAATAGCAGAAATAGTTAAAAAAAAACATGCTTTGAGAGCTTGGGGAGGGTCTACATGATGTTATCTTTATAAACGCTTATAAACGAAAACGCGGCAAAACGCGCGTTTCAGCTTTTTTTGAGCAGAGTTTTCACCTGCGTCTCGTGTGCATGAGGCCTTATGTGTGTTGTTTTTAATGTGTCTTAGTAAAACTTGGATATACCTTCATGAAGAAGATTTTTCAAATAGGCCTGATACCACTGAGAGTTGGACAGCATACCGGGTATAAACCAGAGATATACAAACTTTCTGAACAAAGGGCCAGTCAAATTTTAGGGGGGGGGGGGGGGGGCAGACTGTCGCCAGCAGAAGTAGAAAATGCCCCAGGGTCTTTGGAATTAAATTTCTTGATGGTTAGTGGGAATATAAAAATTACTTAGCACCTGTTTTCATGTGAGGGAGAATAGTACCTCATCATTAGTATTATTGGGAGGAGTGCTGCCTCATCATTGGTATTAGTGGGAGGGATAGTACCCCATCGTTCATGTCAGAGGATGGAATAATGTCCCATTAGTGTCAGTGGGAGGAATAGTACTGCATTATTGGTAATAATGGGAGGAATGGTGCCCTATAGTTGGTGTCATTGGGAGAAATGGTGTCCCATTATTGGTGTCAGTGGGGGGGGAATGGTGCCCCCGCCGTCGGTGTCAGTGGGGGGGGAATGGTGCCCCCGCCGTCGGTGTCAGTAAGGGGGGGGGAATGGTGCCCCCGCCGTCGGTGTCAGTGGGGGGGGGATTAGTGCCCCCGTCATCGGTGTCAGTGGGGGGGGGTTTGGTGCCCCCGTCATCGGTGTCAGTGGGGGGGGGGGATTGGTGCCCCTGTCATCGGTGTCAGTGGGGGGGGGGGGATTGGTGCCCCCGTCGTCGGTGTCAGTGGGGGGGGGGGATTGGTGCCCCCGTCGTCGGTGTCAGTGGGGGGGGGGGATTGGTGCCCCCGTCGTCGCTGTCAGTGGGGGGGGATTGGTGCCCCCGTCGTCGCTGTCAGTGGGGGGGGGGGGATTGGTGCCCCTGTCGTCAGTGGGGGGGGGTTGGTGCCCCCGTCGTCGGTGTCAGTGGGGGGGGGGTTGGTGCCCCCGTCGTCTGTGTCAGTGGGGGTCATCTGACTTGGGAACCATAGTTCGGAGGCCGTTGGTATACACCATTTGAACAGAGAGCCCTCAAATATTTGGCTATTGAGAAAGAAAAGTTTGATTCATTGGGCTTGATCGTCTATTGTTCTCTGTTGAGAAATTAAAGATAGGTGATGCTACAAAACAGCCTGGAATGGTCAGGTGAAATTGATTTCTGAAGTCACAAATTAAAGATCAAATACTCTTCCACAGGAAGATATGTCTGTAAGTGGCTCATTACAGGCTTCACTGGAAATCTCTGTTGCTGGTTTGGCTCGTTGTACCCTGGTAAATTATTCAGAAAAACAAATTAATCGCTGCACTCCAGGCTACGAGGTGAAATCTGTCAGTTGTGACCCCCTGCTGTCATCTAATGAATAAGAAAATTTGGTGTAATGCAGAGTGCAGTGAATCTTTTCTTTTTCTGACTCTTGCTCATGGTTGTCTAACTTATATTGGCCAGTAAAATAATTGATGTTTTTTTTTTTCTTTTAAATGATCAGATGGCGTTGCCGACACTACCTTCAAACATCTACAGTCGCAGCAGGGTTCTGGAAAAACAGATTGTACGCCACAGAGAACAAGAAGCTCGCTTTCGTAATGAGTGGGACATGGCCAATCGGTATTTTAAACAGTCAGATGTGTGTAGCAGCAAACAGGCTCAGTGGAGTTCACGTATTTCCTATGAACAGAGGTAATGCATTTCACTTTTACCCATTTTTATTAAATTCCATAGCATACATTATACAAGATGTTACTCCCAAGGCCTATTGCACATTGGACTTTTAGCCCCTGTGTTTTCAGTCCTGGCATTTTAGTGCACTTGTGAGACAGACGTAGCGTCCTTCCTGTCAAAGTTTATGGCAGGATGTAACATGCTGCGGCTGGATGGGGCTGAATCCTGTACCGAGTGATATTCATGTTGGTGCCCTATGCATTCAGGGACATATTTCCAGAACACATATATTCTATTTTCTGGGCATAAATCCTTACACATAAAAGGCCTTGAACGTGAGTATCACTAGATATGACTCACCCCAAGGAGAATGGAGCATGCATCCAATGTCTGCGCACACACACCACTGTTCACTGAGGGCTTCAGGGCGAGACTGAGGGGGCCCCCTCTGTTGTGGATGCCTACATTTGTACCCTTGGGACTAGTGAGAGGGCTATCAACAAAGTGGCATCGAGTTCTGCAGTGTTCAGCATTGCCTTAGAAAGGGGGGGGGGGGTGCACCAGCAAAAAAACAACAACACTATTTATAAGAGTGTACGTGTCTGTGTGTATATATGCACACGCATATGTTTGAGCTTTAAGGTGCACACCTATGCCCTGTCCCTTTGGTCAATAAGGACAAGGTATGCGAATGAATACATGGACATAGGGGAATCGATCCGCCATGACATTACAAACTACAGCAGCAACATGTAGGACATCATTACAAGGTAAGCCAAACAAAACAGGGAAAATAACTACACTAATACCTAGTTAGAATAAGAAAAGCGTTTGAAAGTGTACTATGCATTTAAGTTGAATTCTAGGCAAATCCTAACTACTCTTAAATATGTTCCCTTCCCCTCCTAACACCCATTCTGACTAACCTGTGAAAGAGAGATCTGTATACTTGCTTATTTTCAGGCTGTTCCAGTCTGGTCACACGATCCAGCCCCCTGTGTCAGCCACTGGCGGCTGCGGGGGAGAGGAGGGAGTGCAGAAAACAGATGGGTCATAGTAAGCCTATGGGTGAAATCACCACTCCCAGGCTTTACCAGTCATTGTTGAGTGCTCTCTGCTGCAGCCAGCGCTGGCAGACACAGGAAGATCACGTGATTGGACTGAAGCAAATTACTGCTTTCCTTTTTGCATGCTGAAAAATCCTACCTAGCTTTCCTCATCTATGCAATGTTAAAGCTGAATTCAACCTATGCAAAAAAAAAAAAAGTAAAATGGGCCCTAGGAGTTTTTAGCCATAATGTGGTGTAGTATGCATGGCAGACTTACTAACAGGCCATCCCCTCCAGCCCAAGGCTGTCATTGCTGTTTTCACTGCTCAAATAAAGACTGTACTACAATGTTCTTGAATAATGGGCTAGTTTTCTTTTTTCCTAGTATGAATGCTTACCATCGGGAGAAACAGAGAGAAGAGAAAAGGAAGAACCTGGAACGCCGGAGAGATGAGCTTCGTAAAATGTTACAGGAAGAGAGAAACGTGTTGGAAGCAGAATTGAAGGAGCTTTCTCAGAATAGGCAGCCTGACCTCGACAGCATGAGGGAACGTGCAGAGGGGCTAAGGTCTGCACGGGAGGAGCGTAGGAAAAAGGTTTGCTAAAAATAGGATTGAGATAATAAAAGGGCTACAATTACTGACCTTTAGAAGATGCTACTTGCCTGGCTGTTATTCTGCTCCATTTTATACCATTTTGGTCACTGACCCAGAATTAGCATGAAGATTTTAAAAGTCAGGCAGATGTTTCACTCAGTATAAGTCCTTATCGACCTATATATTCCAGGCCACTGACTCAAAGAGTTAATGGCCATACCTCTACTGTGGGTCACGGTAGTGCACTTAGTTCTGCACTCCAGTGACACAGATTCAGCCAATCCAGGCTCTGCAGGGATCTTGACAATGTCGGTATACACCCAGATTCCTGCCCGGAAGCTGGCTCAGCCTCTCAGTGACCCACTGAGAGCCTGAGTCATCTGGTTCAAGCCCACTTCACAGTCCGAAGTTCCAGTGAGTGCTGTAGGGGAAAAGCACACTGACAGTCACCGCTCTGTGCTTAGAGCGGTGCCGAGAACCGAGCGATCATCAGTCTTTGATCGCTCAGTTCTTGGTGCAGAGCCGGCGGTGAACAGATACAGCATCAAACCAATGCTGTAGCCATCTAGATGTGTATGAATGTTTATTTTTTAACCTTGCGCTTTTCTTTTAAAATGACAGGATTAACCTAGGTCCGCATTGGAAGCCTCCATGTTTCTCTCATAATCTGTTTCCTTTAAAAATTTGTTGGTACACTCCTAACATAACTTTCTTTGTTTCTAATTGTTGTTTGTTTTAATCATGTGTCATTTTTTTACCACAAGCTTGCTGAGGAGATGCAGTATGAGCAATGGAAGACTAACAATCCGAAACTACGCGAGGTAAACCTTATCAGCTTCTTGGTTATCTATAAACGACAATAATACTCCAGATTAATTTTATCTCTTTTGCCAATGATAGAGAATTGACAGCTTGCAATAATTTAAACAAAAACCTCTATGATAACATTTAGGGGTCTATTTATAAAATAAATTGCTGGACTAAAGTCCCAAGCATTCACCCTGCCATCACAAATAATCGCTTCCATTTGCCTAATATGTTTGTCTGCGATCGACGGCTAGTAGATGGAATTGATGAACCTAACAAATAAACAGCAAAATTAGGCAAATTAAAGGGGTTGTAAAGGTTTGTTTTTTATTTTCTACATAGGTTCCTCTAAGCTAGTGCATTGTTGGTTCACTTACCTTTTTCCTTCGATTTCCCTTCTAAATGTTTTTTTTCTTTGTCTGAATTTCTCACTTCCTGTTTCTCCTCAGTAAACTTCTCACCATCATCCGAGCTGGTGGTTAGTCAGCCAGAACAGCTTACTGAACAGCTTACTGAGGAGGAACAGGAAGTGAGAAATTCAGATAAAGAAAACAAAGAAAAAAAAAACATTTATAAGGGAAATCGAAGGAAAAGATAAGTGAACCAACAATGCACTAGCTTAAAGGAACCTATTTAGAAAATAAAAAACAAACCTTTACAAACCCTTTTAAGGTAATTATTCATGATAGCTGGGCAAATGCGTGTCACGTGTGTCCAAATATTTTTTTTCTAAATATACTCAAATTATTTATGTGACCGGCAGCTGCAAAATATGTAGAGTGAGGGTAACATGTCAGTAAATTTTATTTTTGACATGCCAGATATTGAAGCACATGGGGTTTCGGCACCAATATCTTGATGGTGGTATTTTTATTGCTTTCGGCCGCAAGAGCAAATGTAAATCCTGCAGCCATCAGTAATTGTCACTAAAATTTAAGGTGTTCATAGCACATTACTCTCCTTTTGCCTTAACACTTAAAGTGGTTGTAAACCTCAGACACATAATATAAACAAAACGTATCCCTCTATAGTGTGTCCTTGTCTTAATCCAGAGCACTAAGTGTCATCTCTGTCTGCTGTTTCATTCCTCTGCTATCAGCATGAATGCCTTCTGACAAGTTTTCCTGACACCAAAAGAAAAATGGTGACAGGATAGGAACCTTCAGCAGATTGACAGCCTCAGCTCTGTTCCTGTGTGCTCTGTGGAGGGAGTGTGTCCCTACCTTCCAATCAGCTCTCAGAGCTCTCCTCACTGAACTCTGCAGAGTGCAGTTTCAGCTCTCCGCCCCCTTTTTCAGAACTCTTAGACAAGCTTTACATTTTCTGACTTTGAACGGATGTAGAGAAGAGAAGACTATAGATAGAAAGGTACAACTTATGTAGGAGGATTTGTTTCAACTCTGTGTATCACCTGAGACCAGTCACTTCACTGGGTATTAGGAAAGCGGCTTGGGTGTGTTTTGAGATCCCACCTGCCTGATCCCACCAGGAAGCTGATACTTCACATGGCTAATCACAAGCAGTGAGACATTTCCCGATTTGTGCAGCTGCGGACAGATACGCCTCACTGCCTGTGATTAGCGGTATGCAGTGTCGGCTTCCTAGTGGGAATCGGGCAGGTGGGATCCCGAACATGCCCAAGCCCATTCTTACTGGGTATATGTAAGGGTTTACAAACACTTAACTTGATTAAAATCAAAATCTGGTTCCACTGACAACTGCCCATCCCATTTGGAAATATTTACCTTCTCTTTGTTACCCAAAGCTTCATTAAGCTTAATGTTAGTAACTAAGAGAAGTACTGTCTAAGCTCCGAGCTGTGACTTGGAGCCTACGTAGGGTTGAGTTATTTTTCTCTCTCCTTGTGACATCATTGGATGCCTGAACAGCCAATCATCATGCTGTCATGTGGGAGAAATACAAGTGAATCGCATTCTCAAGTACTGGGTATATCTGGTCAATATTCACTGCCGGTGAAGTAGTAAAGAGAAGGTATGTGCAGCTGCAGAGGGTTGCAGTTAATTGAACTTTGGCTGCATTCAAACCTGAGTGTTTTGAAGCATGAAGACACTCAACAAGCAAAATCCCATTCACTTCAATGGCCCCTGTTTGCATTTTGAGTGTGAACAAGGGCCAATGAAATTAATGGGATTTTGCTTGTTGAGCATCTTCAACCATCGAGCTACAAAATGCCCAGGTTTGAATGCAGCCTTATTGCTTTGCCCTACATTTGCTGTGAATTTATAATAACGATAAACCCATAATCACAGATTTTTGAAATCGCATTTTTCATTATTTTATGTTTATTATTCGGGTAAGGATATCATTTTGGAAAATAGTAATATGCATTTTATAGAAATTATCTTGCTTTTATAGATTGTGTAAGTATTTTTGATGTGTTATAGAGCACGGTCCATACATTTTATTTGTAAAGAATTCAGAACATTATGATGAAGATCTTTGATGTGATGGTTGAATGAATATTGTTTTCTCTAAAGGTGGAATCCAGTATGCATAAGAAGTATGTCGTCGATGCTTGGGGAGAACAGATCACAGAGAGAAATCAGGTAATTCTCAGTCCTAACTGAAAGATTCTTAGACAGATATGTGAAAAAAAAAAAGATTGAGTTCCAGGCGCTGATCACAGAAAAAAAAACACATAATACAACATGTGCCCAGCTGAACTGTGCTGCTGTATAAAGCCAGGGATCAGATGCAGAAATGCTGAAGACAAATAGGGCTGACAGTGCTCAGGAACTGAGCTGAAATTAATGGGTGTTGGCTGCAATAAACCAAATGTGTACAGAAGAGTTGCTGGTGATTTATTTCAAAGGTTAAAACAGTACAGGCGTAGAATACCAACGTTACCACACTGTCTATAAGGCTGGTTCAGGCACTACTGGATCACTAGGACTGACTGGGACAACCAACCGAGGAACGCCGACAATGAAAGCCGCAATGACATGCAAGCTGCAGTGTGTAGTGTGTTGAGCCAGTCCCGCCGGCATAGAAAGATGGTATCACCAACACTGGCATTATAGGTGGAGCCAAGCTGCTGACCTTGTCCAAAGGAGAAGCTCTGTGGTAAGCGGCGAGGAGGGAGGCATCACCGAAGACAAGTCGGAACTGAAGCGGGAACCAGCCTCGGCCAGCATGGATCAAAGCGAACAGTCACGGCAACAGGGACGCTCTGCTCCATGCTGGCAGCGGCTGGTTCCTTCCCAGATACCTCAGTTCCAGCTTGTCTTCGGTGATGCCCCCCTCCTCACCGCTTACCATGGAGCTTCTCCTTTGGACATAGTCGGTTGCTTGGCTCCATCCATTAGGCCAGCGTTAGTGATACCATCTTTCTATGATGGTGGGATGGGCTCAACACACTACACACTGCAGCTTGCATGCCATTGCAACTTTCATGGTCGGTGTCCCTCGGTTTGTTGTCCCGGTCAGTCTTAAGCCGCGTACACACCTAGCCGTCTGTCCGACGTACTTAGTCTGGCGAGCTTCCCGCCAGACTGTCCGTCGGACTTTCCGAACGGGCTACTTGCCCACACACGGCATTTTTTCAGCGGACTAATACGGAGTACTAAGTCCGCCGTACTATCCGCCCTACTTTTGAAATGAACGGACTCGCCCACACACGCGGAGGAAAGTCCGCTCATTTCGAGCGCGTCTCCAGGTAGGCGGGGCCCGCGAAGGATACGTCGCTGGCCCCGCCGCCTGGTATGAACTTAAAGGGGAACCCCAACGCCGAAAAAAATCAGCGTGGGGGGTCCTCCCAAAGTCCACAACAGACCCTTGTCCGAGCACGCTACCCGGCCGGCCAGGAAAGGAGGGGCGAGCGAGCGCCCCCCCCCCCCCCTCCTGAACCGTACCAGGCCGCGTGCCCTCAACATGGGGGGGTGCCTCCCCAAAGCACCTTGTCCCCATGTTGATGAGGACAAGGGCCTCTTCCCGACAACCCTGGCCGTTGGTTGTCAGAGTCTGCAGGCGGGGGGCTTATCGGAATCCGGGAGCCCCCTTTAATAAGGGGGCCGGATACCGGCCCCCCACCCTATGTGTCCCTGGCATTGCGGCCGGAGAGAAGGTCGAGTCAACATCTCCAGGAGAAGAAGAAGAAGAACGGAAGGCGGCGGCGGCGACAGAAGACCAGGCCACCGCCTGTAAAAGAGCTATAAGAAGGCGAGGTGGCCCGGCAGAAGAACCGAAGAGGGGGACAAGACCCCCGAAGTCGGAAGAAGAGGCCGCGGCGACGAAGAAGAATGCTGGGCTCCTCCGCTAGTAAAAGAGCTACAAGAAGATAGCGGAGGAGTCCGGCGAGAAGACCCCCGGAGCTGTGCAATAAATTATTTTATCTTGTGTGTTGTGTTTTTTTTTTGTACTTTATTTTACAGGTGAATGGGTAGGGGTACATTGTACCCCATACTCATTCACATAGGGTGGGGGGCCGGTATCCGGGGGCCCCCTTATTAAAGGGGGCTCCCGGATTCCGATAAGCCCCCCGCCCGCAGACCCCGACAACCCTGGCCGTTGTCCTCATCAACATGGGGACAAGCTGCTTTGGGGTGGGGGGGCCGCGTGGCCCCCCCTTCCCCAAGGCACCCCCCATGTTGAGGGCACGCGGCCTGGTATGGCTCAGGAGGGGGGGGGGGGGGGCGCTCGCTCGCCCCTCCTTTCCTGACCGGCCGGGTAGCGTGCTCGGACAAGGGTCTGTTGTGGACTTTGGGGGGACCCCCACGCCGATTTTTTTCGGCGTTGGGGTTCCCCTTTAAGTCCATACCAGGCGGCGGGGCCAGCGACGTCTCCTTCGCGGGCCCCGCCTACCTGGAGACCCGCTCGAAATGAGCGGACTTTTCTCCGGGCGGGAAAAGTCCGTTCATTTCAAAAGTACGGCGGGAAGATTGGAGTGTAAAACTACATTCTAAGTCCGCCGTACTTTCGGGTCAAAAAAGTATGCCGGAGGCTACACACGGGGGGATTGTCCGGCGGACTTGAGTTTGCCGGACTTTTCCACCCGCTTGTTTGATCGTGTGTACGCGGCATAAGTGATCCATCAGTGCCTGAACCAGCCTCACATCTAGTGTGGTAACGTTGTCATTCCAAGCCTCTACTGTTTTAATCTTTGAAATAAATCACCAGCAACTCTTCTGAGTATACATTTGGTTTATTGCAGCCCTCACCCATTCATTTCAGCTCAGTTCCTGAGCGCTGTCAGCCCTATGTACAGATATGTGCTGCGTATAAGTAGGTTTTAATGCTATTTTCATTGTAATGATATGAAAGAGGAATATGTGTATTAAAGTTAGAACCTTTTTAGCTTTGAGGGAGGTTTATGACCCCAGTCTGTGTCTCATTGGAGATATTTTCTTTCACTTCCTGTTCCAGAAATACAACTGGAAGTGAGGTTAAACCTCATCCCATGCTCTGCTGGGGTATTACCGCTTAGCTCTATTCTAGTGATGACTGTCCAATTCAGGATCCTTCCTCTTTTCCTCCACCAGTACTGAAACTGAGAGTGAATCACTCCAATGAGGACACAGACAACAATACAAATCTGACAGCAATTTTAACACTCTTCCACTCTCCACTTCATCAAAAACAAATAAAAAAGTTTTGTTTGGAGTTCCACTTTAAGGCTGATGTACAGTAGCTTCAAACCGGGATATATATTAAAGCTGTAATCCATTTTGTTTAAATAAGCATTTTATTTGCTAGGAAAAACTAGAAGAGAAAGAAGAGAAGAAGAGATTTGAGAACCAATATGAACTTGCCCGGCGTGAAGCTCTAGAGAATATGAAACGAGAGGAGGAGAGACGGCGCCAGGCAGAGAGGGAGCAAGCTGAAGTCCTGCGGCAGCAAATGGAGGAGCTCAAACTGAGGGAACTAGAGGTAAGGAGCATCCTAGTAAAGAGTATGTTTTGTCAAAATGGATAAAAAAAAACAAACATATTTAGCATGTGTTGGAAATACATGCACTTATTTTATCTATTTAAACACAGAGCAAGTCCAGAAAAATAACTGATGTGCTAGTAATGAAGTGTGTTCCTACCTTTCTCTTCGATATGACAACATTTGTATTTTTGTCTCTGAATGCTTAACCACCGGTTGTCATTCCTGCCTAATTAATTTCTGATGGATTACAAAGAACACAGACTTCTCATCTCCTCCTCTCCACACCTCTAAAACCCCTACTTATACACTGGCAGTGAGCACAGGAAGTTATTAGCTCACAAGGTTTCTGGCAAAATCAACTAGTTTTTTTTTATAAAAACAAACTATGAGGATCTTGCAAGATACCTACTATTACAATATGAATAAAAAATTACTATGCTGCGCTATCTCCTGATATTCTTCCCAACACTGAATTTAAATAAAAAAATAATAAATAAATAAATAAATATATATATAATCAAAAAAGAGAATGTATATAAAGTCCGTCGTTGCTGTGATAATATAATCAGTGATGTGTTTCACACTCCACAGGCAAAAAAAAAAATCTAAAACAAACTCTTAAAGAATATAAATATATATAAGTGCCACAAACATGAATCATAAAGGGCTATAGTGCATAAAACGGTGACCTCTTGCTCAAACAAGGGTCAATCCAACATAATAGATATATAGTCATTGTTAGAATTATAATGGTGACATCATAAAAACATGAAAACAACGTGCTTTGGTGTCCAAACTCAGGTGCTCCCCAGCCTCTGTCAATAGCCGCTCACCTCGGAGCGTGTGACATCGCAATTAAGTACGGTCAACCATGCATGTGAATCACCTTAGGGATTCTAAGTTAGCTGTGTGGTCCCAAATCGCTCCCTGGTGCTGCAGTCTCTCGCTCGCCAGCTGCCACATCTCCGCACTGCTCGCTCTCCTCACACCATCCGCGGAATGTGCACCTCAAGGCCACAGCCTTTATTTATATTTTTATTTATATTGTCTTCACACAGTATTTTATTTTACACTTCTCAAACCGATATAGCAAAGCTTTTTCAATGGGATATTAATAGACCAAATTCGAGCATATAGGAAAAGTTTGTTTGGGTTTACATAAATATTAAAAAATGTGATGTGCGTCTCAGCATTCTTACAAAAGTAACAAATAATATCTGTAATTCCTGTTTCTAAGGCTACTTTCAAACTGGGACGTTGGGGGTGTCAGCGGTAAAGCGGCGATTTTTTTTTTTAGCTGTGTTTTACTGTCATTTTTGCAGAGGTTTTCGTCCGATAGCGGGGCACTTTTAACCCCCGCTAGTGGCCGAAAAACGGTTGTCTGTAAAGCACTGCCGCAGCAGCGTGTTGCCGGTGGTTCGGCAGCACTGCCCATTGATTTCAATGGGCAGGGGCGCTTTAGTAGCGGTGTATACCGCTCCAATGTCAAAGCCCTCGAGGAGAGGCTCTTTCAAGGTGCTATTTTTAGCATTATAGGCTACTTTCACACTGAGGCTCTTTAAGGGCACTATCTGTTGCGTTTGCACTTTGATACATGCTCATTGGACCAGAAAAGTTCAAAAACAATAGGGAAAATAGCCTAATGCTATAGGCTAAGAACATTCAACTAGAAGAAAAAGTAATAAGGAAAACCTCTGCACTGTAAGCTAAGTGTATGGAGTTCCCTGTGCTCACCACTGACAGAGGAATGAATCTGTTACTGCAGGAGGAACTGCTATACAGAATTGTACAATACAAAGATATAACTCAACTGGTGAACTGTAATGGATTTCAGTTCCATAAAGCTGTCAGACAATAGAGTTCCTTCATCTGTTGACCAAATATGTTTTTTGCTTTAGGCTGAGTTCACACCGATGTGGTCTGCTGCATCGCTTGTCATTTCTAAAGGAATAGCACTGGATTCCTGTACAATTGACATGGAAATTCAGTGCAGTGTGAATTGAGCCATACATTATGTCCGCACCAAAAACGTGGAGGATCCTTTTTCTTTTTTTTTTTTAGCCGCACTGGAATCGGCCTGAACACCCATGTGATCCGATTCCACAGCTCACACTTCGTTCTGCGAACTGATTCATTAACTTTATATTGACACCTGCAGCGGTTTGCAGAGCACAGTGAGAACTACCTGCTATTCTGATGAGGTGTGGGAACCGCACAGGAATCCCCACTGTTCCCGCATAACATCAGTGTGAACCGAGCCATAAATCAATAATTGACATTTGAATAGCACATAATATAACCTACAGTATATACATTCATTTTTTTTGTCCCATTTGCACAAAACAAATGCACATGCACTTTTCACTGGGTAAATTCTTCAATTAATTAGTTTATAGTGCAGATCAGTATTTCCAACCTACCAGATTGAAATTTACTGACACGACACCCAAAATTTACTGGCACAGCCAAGTTTTTACTAGCAGTTCCAAAAGTTCCAAAATTACAATTTTAAGTGCAAATTCCAGTATTTAGGCTACAAATAAGTACAATATGCATTTAACAATGTGATTTAGGGTAGATATTAAGGCAAAAAGCATATTTCTTATTTTATTTTTAATATAGTAAGTAGCTCAGGGACAGGACTCAGGAGGGCAATACATTAGAATCGGTGATGCACACATGAAATTGATTCTCACAGTGATAGTGACAGCAGTGTGCAACACCACAGATCACCGGCACAACATGCCCCCTCCTGGGTCACAGTGACATTCTCTCTCCATGCCAGGTGGTCCCTTCAATCCACTTCAGTCCAAACAGCACTGACAGTCCCGCTCCCGGCTTGCCTTAATCCTGTCCTGCAAACCCGCACACGAGACTCTGGCCATTCTGCTCGGCTCGCTTGCACCATGAAATCACATGACATGCTCCGACACCGCCTCCACCTGACCAGCCTCCCCGCTGGCACCACCCGAACACACTGTAGCAGGCACTTGAATAGTCTCGGTTGCCTCCAGTTTGAGTCTCCGGTTGGCTCCAGGCGCAAACTGCGCAGTTCCGAACCAAGCATAACAGCCATATTTTTTACTGGCAACCTTTTCCTCTTACTGGCATTTACTGGCAGGAGAAAAGTTCCAGTTTTTTACTGGTTGCCAGTAAAAATACTGACGGTTGGCAACACTGGTGCAGAGGTCTCCCTTTATATTATTTGCTCTTTAAATTTGTTTAGCCTATAGTGTTAAGCAATTTTCTCTATTGTTTGAATGTTCTTAAATTTTTCTGGTCGAATGCCCCTAAAGGCTATTTTCTCTTTGGTCAAATCACAGTTAACATTACATTTGCCCTAAAAGATGACAAATAGAATCTGATATATTTTTTATTTATTTTTTTTACAAACATTTTGGTTATTATTCCTGACAAATAATGAGATGCTCGCACAGCAATAGTTAATAGTAAAATTGCACGTGTTTAATCTACAAAACAGCTGCTGCTTCACAGGTTTACTGTCATTGTGTGTAGGTAGCATTCAGTTGTGTTATGTTAATGGAAAGTGTGCATGGGGCTTCTAGTAACAACTTGTAAACATGTAACTAGAAATAATTAGTGCTGGGTAAGCTATGTGTGACTGGGCTTTATTTTTATTTTTTTTGGGGGGGGGGGGGGGGGGTTAATTTCTCTGGAGCTTTGTGTACAGTTTTCACTGGTGTCTATGTGACACTATTCTTTGTGGTAATGAATTCTTTGAATACAATTGCTAACATATTGAAAATACAGGCAGAGTTCACATGAACAACATTATTATCAATCGATTTTTTACCTAATATGACAATAATTGAACACTCATGGGCAATGCATGAATTTTCCGTCCTGATCATTATCTGGTTGGATATGAAAAAATGTTAATTATATTCAGCCCCTATTCTGATCCAAATACCCCTGCCACACAGTATACAAGGGCCTGAGCCTTTACTTTTCTCTATAGCAGTAAAAGAAATACAGACTGTGAGTGGATAGTAAGAAAATATCAGCTCACCGGTGAGGTCTTCTCTGTGTTAACTTCCCTAATCAGCAAGCTCCATTTGATAGATTCACAGGGGGAACTTTACAGCAGTTAGCATGTGACTGATAATGAGACTGCATCATTTACATGCAACAACTATACAGCATATATACTATAGGTTCATGCACACTACATCTCAAAGAAGCTTCTCTTAGGCTCCATGCACACTGGGCTTAAAAAAAATGTCTGTTCTCTTTGGAGTAAAAAACGTCCATATAGAGCATTTTCTGTACAAAGTTTAGGAGAGTTTTATGGGGGGTTTTTTCTGCCAGTGACCTCCAATCAGAAACGCGAATGAGAAGGGTTTATTTTCCAGCCTCTAATTGTTCTCAAAATATGCCTGTAAACGTCCTAATGTGCGTGGACACATAGGATAACATTCAGTTGCTTTTACAGGTAGAACACAACTCCTGCAGAAGCAATGTTTTTTACAGGCTTTTGAGTTTTGTGAGCTCTTTTTTTATTTTTGCTTGGGAACTCCCCTCCCATGTTAGCCAATGTGTCCATGAATGCTATGGCTTTTTTCAGGAGTTTACAGGCATTGCTCTTACAGGCAGAACCCCCCCCTACAAAACTCATGTTTTCGAGAGGCGCTTTCTAGGAAAAGATGCCTAAGTGCCCAAAAACGCACAAAAAATTAGATGAGGGGAGTGTCTGTGAAACAAAAAATAACGCTTATGCTCAAGAAAGCTCAAATAAGCTCAATAAAAGCGTGCAAAAAAGCACAAGCTTCTTCAAGCTTTTAGACAGACAGAGAAATAAAAGCTCAAATACCTGTTAAAGTTGTTTTTTGGAGCTACAGTGTGCATGAGCCCTAAATGTCAGCTTCCTAAGGTATGAAGACTAAAGCTAAACTTCAGTCTACATTGAACAGTCTTTGGAATTCGTTTAGCTCTGGATATCGCTGCATATTATCTTGGTATTATTTTTGTGCAGCTGCCTGGCCTGCTAGCTATACCTGTCAGTACTCTTATCCTCTGAACCTCTGAAGTAGGTAAATGTGTTCTTCCTCATTCCAAGTTTGCCACACACTTCCTTACACACACTCAAAGCAGGAGAGGGAGGTTGCACAGAATCCTATCCCAAGAGGATACAATCCTTGCAATATTGCAGAATAAAATAAGATTATATCTGTAAAAAAGTGGCAGTGTTTTCTTCAGTTTTAGAGTTAGCTTATAAGCTTATATCATTAGTTTGTTTATTTTATTTTTTTACTTTGAATCTTCAGCTCAGCAAAAAAAAAAATGTTGGAAAATCTTATTGCAAGTGAGCCCAATCCATTACTCTGTGTTGGAGACAGATGGGAAAAAAAGCAGCGTTTTGCCACCATCGAGTTTGCTGGTAGTTCACCAACATCCTCGAGGACAAGCAGATACCTCTCTGCCTCCCTTTCTCAGGAAGATATCTGCCCTTTCTTGTCCACCTTGAGTTATGTGTAACTATGGCCAGGCACACTCAGATTTTTTCATTCAGCCTGCGAGCTAGCAGATCTCTCCATCCATGCTTATACAGTGTGAATGGATACATCTCTTGCTATTCTATTCTGATAGTCGGTGTCACCGATTGTCAAAATATCCAAATAGTGCATCTAATTGAATGCAGTTGCTGTTTGATTCTTTAATGTGTTCTCCAGCTTTAGCATCTTCCTCATTCCAAGCTTGCCACACACTTCCTCACACACAAGAAAGCGGGAGAGGGAGGTTGCACAGAATCCAATCCCAAGAGGATACAATCCTTGCAATATTGCACAATACAAGAGTTTACTGGTAGTTCACCAACTTCCTGGGGAACAGGCAGTCACCGATTGTCAGAATATCCAAATAGTGCATCTAATTTAATGCAGTTGCTGTTTGATTCTTTAGTGTGTGGCAGGTGCCGAAAGGGCCACCCACAGAGGCAATTTTGGTCAGTTCCTGAGGAACCAGATGGAATTTGAACAGCGTTTTACCCAGCATAAAATCTTGTCTTGGAGTTTATCTGTGTCTACATTATGCTGGAGCTTTTTGTGCAGTTCTGGTTTGTATATTTGTAATAGGATTTTTCACCTCATGGCGAAGAACTCTCGCCATGGTCTAGCAAAGAAGTTGAGTGCATATGCTCAGCGTTATATCCAGAGGTTGACTTTAGCCGCGTACACACGTAGCCGTCTGTCCGACGGACTTAGTATGGCGGACTTCCCGCCAGACTGTCCGTCGGACTTTCCAAACGGGCTACTTGCCCACACACGGCACTTTTTCAGCGGACTAATACGGCGTACTAAGTCCGCCGTACTATCCGCCCTACTTTTGAAATGAACGGACTCGCCCACACACGCGGAGGAAAGTCCGCTCATTTCGAGCGCGTCTCCAGGTAGGCGGGGCCCGCGAAGGATATGTCGCTGGCCCCGCCGCCTGGTATGGACTTAAAGGGGAACCCCAACGCCGAAAAAAAATCGGCGTGGGGGTCCCCCCAGGTCCACATCAGACCCTTGTCCGAGCACGCTACCCGGCCGGCCAGGAAAGGAGGATACGAGCGAGCGCCCCCCCTCCTGAGCCGTACCAGGCCGCGTGCCCTCAACATGGGGGGTGCCTTGGGGAAGGGGGGCCGCGCGGCCTCCCCACCCCAAAGCACCTTGTCCCCATGTTGATGAGGACAAGGGCCTCTTCCCGACAACCCTGGCCGTTGGTTGTCGGGGTCTGCGGGCAGGGGGCTTATCGGAATCCGGGAGCCTCCTTTAATAAGGGGGCCCCTGGATACCGGCCCCCCACCCTATGTGAATGAGTATGGGGTACAATGTACCCCTACCCATTCACCTGTAAAATAAAGTACAAAAAAAAACACAACACACAAGATAAAATAGTTTATTGCACAGCTCCGGGGGTCTTCCGTCTTCGGGGGTCTTCTCGCCGGACTCCTCCGCTATCTTCTTGTAGCTCTTTTGGTCTTCTGTCGCCGCCGCCGCCTTCTGTTCTTCTGTTTTTTTCTTCTTTAGATGTTGCCTCGCCGAGTCCTCCGCTCACAATGACGGGGACCGGGCACGCGGCGACTTGTATAGGGACAAGGGGCGGGGTCTTCGGTTGATGTCACATGGGTTGATGTCACATGGCGACAGTCCCAGCATCCTCCGGGACTGTGACATCATAAGGGGGCGGGGTCACCACGTGACATCAACCCATGTGACATCAACCGAAAACCCCGCCCCTTGTGCCTATATAAGTCGCCGCGTGCCCGGTCCCCGTCATTGTGAGCGGAGGACTCGGCGAGGCAACATCTAAAGAAGAAATAAACAGAAGAACAGAAGGCGGCGGCGGCGACAGAAGACCGGGCCACCGCCTGTAAAAGAGCTAGAAGAAGGCGCGGTGGCCCGGCAGAAGAACCGAAGAGGGGGACAAGACCCCCGAAGTCGGAAGAAGAGGCCGGCGGCGAGGAAGAAAGCCGGGCTCCTCCGCTAACAAAAGAGCTACAAGAAGATAGCGGAGGAGTCCGGCGAGAAGACCCCCCGAAGACGGAAGACCCCCGGAGCTGTGCAATAAACTATTTTATCTTGTGTGTTGTGTTTTTTTTTTGTACTTTATTTTACAGGTGAATGGGTAGGGGTACATTGTACCCCATACTCATTCACATAGGGTGGGGGGCCGGTATCCGGGGGCCCCCTTATTAAAGGAGGCTCCCGGATTCCGATAAGCCCCCCGCCCGCAGACCCCAACAACCAACGGCCAGGGTTGTCGGGAAGAGGCCCTTGTCCTCAATAACATGGGGACAAGGTGCTTTGGGGTGGGGGGGCCGCGCGGCCCCCCTTCCCCAAGGCACCCCCCATGTTGAGGGCACGTGGCCTGGTACGGCTCAGGAGGGGGGGGGCGCTCGCTCGTCCCCCCCTTTCCTGGCCGGCCGGGTAGCGTGCTCGGACAAGGGTCTGATGTGGACCTGGGGGGACCCCCACGCCGATTTTTTTCGGCGTTGGGGTTCCCCTTTAAGTCCATATCAGGCGGCGGGGCCAGCGAC
This sequence comes from Lithobates pipiens, assembly GCF_037356315.1. Classification (NCBI taxonomy): domain Eukaryota; kingdom Metazoa; phylum Chordata; class Amphibia; order Anura; family Ranidae; genus Lithobates; species Lithobates pipiens. The sequence continues at coordinate 17,627,240 of NW_027507790.1, forward strand.
GTCTGTTTCGCGGGCCCCACCTACCTGGAGACCCACTCGAAATGAGCGGACTTTTCTCTGGGCGGGAAAAGTCTGTTCATTTCAAAAGTACGGCGGACTGGCACACACACGGCCAGATTGTCCGCCGAAATGCGAGTCCAGCGGGAAGATTGGAGTGTAAAACTACTTTCTAAGTCCGCCGTACTTTCGGGTCAAAAAAGTATGCCGAAGGCTACATACGGGGGGATTGTCTGGCGGACTTGAGTTTGCCGGACTTTTCCACCCGCTTGTTTGATCGTGTGTATGCGGCATAAGAAAAACGTATGTATGAGAGCTGCCAGCATTGCTGCAGAGGTTAAAGGGGTGGGGGGGGTCAGCCTGTCAAGGCTCAGGCCATACACTGTATCAAATTTGGTCTGCATGGTCGTCATCCCAGAAGGAAGCCTCTACTAAAGATGATGCACAATAGAGCCCACACACAGTTTGCTGAAGACAGGCAGACTAAGGACATGGATTACTGGAACCATGTCCTGTGGTTTAAGACCAAGATAAATGTATTTGGTTCAGATGGTGTCAAGCGTGTGTGGCGGCAACCAGGTGAGGCCTACAAAGACAAGTGTGTCTTTCCTTTAGTCAAGCATGGTGGTGGGAGTGTCATGGTCTGGGGCTGCATGAGTGCTGCCGGCACTGGGGAGCTGCAGTTCATTGAGGGAACCATGAATGCCAACATGTACTGTGACATACTGAAGCAGAGCATGATCCCCTCCCTTTGGAGACTGGACAGTAGGGCAGTATTCCAACATAATGACCCGAAACGCACCTCCAAGTCGACCACTGCCTTGCTAAAGAAACTGAGGGTAAAGGTGATGGACTGGCCAAGCATGTCTCCAGACCCAAACCCTATTGAGCATCTGTGGGGCATCCTGAAATGCAATGTGGAGGAGTGCAAGGTCTTTAACATCCATCAGCTCCATGATGTTGTCAGGAGGAGGTGGAGGAGTAGAAGAGGACTCTAGTGGCAACATGTGAAGCTCTGAACTCCATGCCCAAGAGGGTTAAGGCAGTGCTGGAAAACAATGGTGGCCACACAAAATATTGACACTTTGAGCCCAATTTAGATATTTTCAGTTAGGGGTGTACTCACTTTTGTTGCTAGCGATTTAGATATTTAATGGCTGTGTGTAAACAGTGTATTGCCTCAAAAAAAAAAAAAAAATACTAGGAAGGGATAGGGGTGGGTGTCATCATCCTGATTATAATAATGGAGAAAGAGAGCGTGTTAACATGGACTACTCCACAAAATATTGCCATGTAACATCAGTGATGATTAAAGGGCTATCTCGATTCCCAGTAGTTGAACATGATTCCAAATGATTAAAATTCTATGTTTTTATTTAAAAAAGTATATAAAAAGTACACAAATAACAAAACAGACAGAGACTTGCTATGACATGATTGCATACAGAAAAAACATTGCACTGGGCTACCCCTCATCTAATGAGGGGGAAAAAGAAAGGTCCATGCAGATACAGACGATATCCTCAACTAGTTTCGTGACCAAGACGCTTCTTCAGGAGGTGTCATAGCATCTAAAATGATAATAATAAATACAGTCTCAAAGTTGCAAACACAATATATAAATTCATACATTACCATATACGTAAGTTAGTGGACAGCGTGACTCACCAATGCAAAACCAAAGCAGTACCCGGCAGATGTGTTAGAGACATACAGGAGTGGATGTCTCACCCGGGGCGGACATGCCTCCCATGTACACTCACTACATTGTAGCAAAGTGTCATTTCTTCAGTGTTGTCACATGAAAAGATATATTAAAATATTTACAAAAATGTGAGGGGTGTACTCACTTTTGTGAGATATTGTACGGTGCTGTGTAAAAATTGTCAGCGAATGTGTTCTCGCCGACAGTGTACTGTACATATCGCGCTGGCTGCAATAGGAAAAACATTTTCCCCAGATCATGGCCCCCCACACTACGTGAATGAGTATGGGGTACATTGTACCCCTACTCATTCACCTGGGGAAAAATGTGTCAATAAAAAAAACACACCTAGACAGGTTTTTAAAGTAATTTATTAGGCAGCTTCGGGGGTCTCTTCCAACTTCAGGGGTCTCTTCCAACTCCCCCGCTCTCTCCGGCCTTTTCTCCCGCTCTCCGGTTCTTCTGCCAGGCTCCTCCGTTATCTTCTACTCTTTTGCTGCTATTTTGCTAGCATTGGCCCGGTCTTTTCCCTCCTTTTCTTCTGATGTTGACACGATGCTCTCTACCGCTGTAATGCCGTTTGCGAGGTGCGCAACGACTTATATAGGCATGGGGTGTCACCCGGTGACCCAGCCCCTTATGACTTCACAGTGCCAGGGCATGCTGGGACTGTGACATCGGAAGAAGAGAACAGGGAAGAAGATGATGGAAAAGACCGGGCCAACGCTAGCAAAAGAGCAGCAGAAGATAGTGGAGGAGCCCGGCAGAAGAACCGGAGAGCGGCAGAAGAGGCCAGAGAGAGAGGAGTCGTCAGCAGAGACCCCCAGAGCTGCCTAATTACTTTAAAAACCTGTCTAGTGTGTTTTTTTTTTTTTATTACACTTCCCCCCCCCCCCCCCCAGGTGAATGGGTAGGGGTACGATACCCCATACTCATTCACGTAGGGTGGGGGGCCGGGATCCGACTGACTATAAGAATACAATAGCGGGAGATTTATCCATTCACACTGTATAGCATGGATGGAGAGATCTGCTTGCTCGCAGGCTGAATGAAAAAGTCTGAGTGTGCCTAGCAATAGTTAAACATAACTCAGGGTGGACAAGGAAGGGCAGATATCTTCCTGAGAAAGGGAGGCAAAGAGGTATCTGCCTGTTCCCCAGGAAGTTGGTGAACTACCAGTAAACTCTTGTATTCTGCAATATTGCAAGGATTGTATCCTCTTGGGATTGGATTCTGTGCAACCTCCCTCTCCTGCTTTCTTGTGTGTGAGGAAGTGTGTGGCAAGCTTGGAATGAGGAAGATGCTAAAGCTGGAGAACACATTTATCCTCAACCTCTGATAAAGTAGATCAGAGTACTGACAGGCAGCTGCACAAAAATAATACCTGGATGAAATGCAGCGATATCCAGAAGCTAAACAAATTGCAAAGAATGTTCACTACAGACTGAAGTTTAGCTTCTAAGGTCCCTAACTCACATTCATACATATGCATACTAGGGCTAATTAACCGACCGGTGTGTCTTTTCAGTGTGGGAGTACCTGGAGGAAAAACACACAGGCATAGGTGGTCTGGAGCAAACTCCAGGCAAATGGCTGAGATTCAAACCGATGATCCTAGGCGGAAGTGCAAACCACTTAGCCGCTGTGCTGCCCAGACTGTCAGATTAGTAAGGTTATTTTAGATCTAGTTTGCCCTACTGTCTGGGAAATATCTGAATCATTTTTACTTCTAACCGTCTTTTGAACACAGAATTTTTTCTTTCTTTTTTTTCCCAGAAGACTTTCTACAATATCTGTTTTCACTTGTGCCAGGTTTTAACATGCTTCTATTTTATTTACATAGGCTCAGAATCTAAAGAAGGAACAGGAGGATTTACTAAGACAGCAGTGGGAAGTAGAGAAGCTGCAGGAGGAAAGGAGGAAGACTGAAGAAAGGCAGAAAAAAACAGAGCTTGGGTATGGAAAAATAAATATAAATTTATACGATTTTCAGTGCAGGAAAAAATTTGAATGGCTGATTGACCCGAGTATTCAGAGTAAGGTAATATTGTGGTACTAACTATTACAGTCAAGGATCAGTATAGGCTTTCTAGGTGTCCTTTGGTCATGTGTGAACAGTTGCTGCTTGTTGTTTTTTAAAATATTTTTAAGATTTACATATTTCAATATATTTTATAGAGTTGACAGGCTGGTTCAGTTTACTCGATAGCGTGTTTAAAGTTAGGAATAAGAAATACAGTACTATTTATTTTATTGGTACTTATATACTGACCATAATATTTTAAAGTGGTTGTAAAGACACAAGGTTTTAACCTTCATGCATTCTATACATGAAGGTAAAAAAACCTGTGTGCAGCAGCCCTCTCGATCCAGCGACGTCCACGAGAACTTTGGCTCTCCGGCGCTCGCACTCCTGATTGGCTTTTGGCAGCAGCGGGAGCAATGGGCTCAGTCATAGCCAGTGAGTGCCCCCAGAGCAAGCTGCTTGCTATGGGGCACCCGGCAGGAAGGAGTGGATAAGTATAACATGTTTTATTATTTTAATGTAAAAAAACAAGGGCTTACTAACACACTTTAGGTGATGTGTGAGACTGATTGAAACTAAAATCCAGACACAGTGTGGATGTGTGCTACCTTGAACTTGGGAGTCCCTGGCCCCTTCCCCCTCCCTTTCCTTCTTTCTCATTTTCACCAGTTTTCTATACATTAGCCCACACTCTGGAGTTGATTTACTAAAGGCAAATCCACTCTGCACTACAATTACACTTGCTGTAAATCCGAGGGGAACATCTGAAATCAGTGGAACCTCTGCTGATTATATCAACCCATCAAGTACAAGCAAAAATGCTGTTTTTTATTTTGTTTGCATGTACCCCTCAGGTCTACAGCAACTGCACTACTAAGTGTACTTGCAGTGCTCTTGTAGTGCAAAGTGGATTTGCCTTTGGTAATAAAAAAAAAACCCTATGTGTTGTAGTTCACAGTTCACAGTTATCCCTGTGATGCGAGGCTACCTTCTATGAGCTTTATTGTTACATTATATGTTGCTCCAAGTGTTAAAGATCATGTTGCTAACTACTTCAATACTCACATTTGTTAACGCGTAAAGTCATAGTAAAGGCTTTAATAAAAAAATAAAAAAAACCCTGGAAGGTAAAGGCAGAATGTGCTAGTATGCATTGCACAGGTGACGTCACCGACTGCTGCTCCCTAAAATATCTCTTAAACGGTACACATTTAGGAGATACTCATTTAACCTACTGGTAAGTTTTATTATAAGCTTACCTGTAGATAAAAATAGAAATAATACCTTTACTACCACTTTAACTTGTTATGAGAGTGTATAGCAATGGGCTATTGAATTGTCTTTTAGGATGACCATATACTGTTTAATCTTCCAATAAAAATCATGAAGAAGAATACTAAAGGCCAGAATAACTCTTCATTATATGATATTTATTTCCTAGCCATTTCTTGAGTCGTCAGTATACAGCTCAGATGAAGAGAAGAGCCCAGATGGTACAAGAAGAACTGGTAAGACATATACTTTAAGAAAAGAAACAAGCTCAACCTTTAAGCTTTGTATCTTGCCTGCACAGTCAAAGGCTGTATAACAGCCTGGACCCAGCTTTTTAGCAAGCTGAACTGATAGGATTAGCCAAGGAAAGGCCTGCATTATAGAGCTCACTAAGTATATATGGTGCAGCATAACCATTGTAAAGCAGTTGAGGTGTTATATGGCATGAAGTAACTATAGACAGCATTTTGTAAAAAAAAAATAAAAATCTTTATTAAAGGAGAACTTCATAAATGATCTGTTTTTTTTTTTTTAAACTTGCATTGGGCCTGCTTGGTTACATGTAATTATCTATGTGTCCCATCCGGAGGGCCATTGGGGATGCTGAAATTGTAACTTTAACTACTGTAGTAACCTATGATACATTTCAGTCAGAGCTGTCCTGATGTCCCTGTTTAAAAAAACAGATCATTTCTGGAGTTCAACTTTAAATTATATATTGATAAAAAGCCTCTCAATAGCTTCAAAATCTTTACAAAGGCTCAAAGAAAAATGGTGTTCATTCTTATATCCTTAACATGTATTAACATAAGTACTTCATATGTAGATGCTTTTGTTCATTCGGCATGTTTCTTGGAACAAAGTCGAACTGCTCGAGCATGCCTATGCAGATTAGAAAAACCTTTTTTATAAAGGAAAAAAAGACAAATAAATATTTAAGTTCATCTTTTGAACAAACATTCTGTGAAACTTAATTGCCTGCAGTAAGACATATAGACCTCGTCGTATGGACCACATCAATGTATGAGTATTGAGTACCATAAAACATATGTAGTCATTTAGTCGCCTGTTCTGTAGGCATGGTTTCAGGTTGAGAAGCAATTGCGGAAAGGAGGTAAGGATACGATGGTGGAATATCAACCATGGAGGCTGTTACCCTCGTTTATCAAGGGGAACCAGAGTTGCCACTACAGTTGGGATTCTTGTGATTTTTTTTTTTTTTTTTTTTATACTGTGTGTTTTTTGAGCCAGGGAATGGCCAAAGGATATGTTTTGTATTTTTCTAAAATAAAAACAGTTTTGAAAAAAAAAATATATATCAATCATGGAGAACTTTTAGTTCTAATGACCCCCCCCCCATCTCCAGGTGACAAATATAACCTTATTAACAGCTGCCAAATATGTCCCTTGCAGTTGGGTAGAAAGTGCCATTTAATCATATGCGTTTTGTACCGTGACCATATCTTTGATTGTAGAATTTGTTCTGTCATTGCAGGAAATGGACATGAAAATCCTCTCTGCTTTGATAAGTAAGGAGGATGAAGAACAACGTCTGCAGTCGGCTAGAAGGGAGCAAGCTGCAGCTGATGCAGCATGGATGAAACGTGTTATTGAGGAGCAGCTTCGTCTGGAGAGACAGCGGGAGGCAGAGATAGATACTATGTTTAGGTGAATCTGAAACCAATTGCAAATACTTGCTTTATTTTTGCAAAATTATTATTCTTGGCAGTAAAATTAAGAATGATAGATTCATTTTTAGCATGAAAAAATAATGCTCTGATCCCAAACTTTAACCAAATACTTAGTGACCACAACAACCCCCCAACTGAAGCCCACCTCCAGGCAAATATTATTTAGAATACATATGCAGATAAAAGCTCCTGACTTTCTTTACTGATCTGCATTCCCTTTTCCAGGTCAGTGACCTAAAATATTAAGGCCATAAGGTCAGCATAACAGCCAGTCATTTAGGATTTTTAGAAGGTGATCAGAAGTGGCAGCCTTTGCCTGACATGACTTTGTCCCACATACTTTAAAGGTGTCTGCTGACTTCTAATTTCTCTAATGCTTGTTAAAAACATTCCAATCTTATTTGAATTTACAAACCACTTTATAGTTCAAGGTTATAAAATAAAATGATTATATAGGCAGGCCTCACACTGCATAGTTGTTGGTAAAGGAGATTGTCCAGTCAGATTGGAATGTGTGTAGTCAACATAATAATTAATGAGCTCCTAGTTAGCTGTACTTGAAACTATAGCCTGGCTCTGATCATTATCATTCCAATGCAAAGACAAGGTGAATATCCTTGTGTCCTAAGGCATCAGGTCACACCAACATGCTGCATTGCTGTGCGCTGAAAAAAAATAGGAAGTCCGCTTTTGCTCTGCACACTGTGCTCTGATGCTGTATGAGTCGTAGTGCGCGTTAAGAATGCATTTCACGGCGTGGTTTCGGCATGCAGCAGTGAGGACGCGTTGTCCCTGAGCTCCGGCGCTGACCCCGGTATTTTAGCACTTATTTACCGCAGGATCCACTCCACTCGTCCGGGAAGGATGGGGAGGAGAACTGGCAAGCCCCTACCGAGGAAGAGCGGACCGGAGGGATCGATCAAACGGTTCCTGGCTGAGCCTGACGAGGTGGGAGACATGGATGGCCTAGGCCGCTCTCCGCTCTCCGCTCGCCACGAGCACGGCCGCGGGCCCCGCCCCCCGCTCCAGGCCTATACACAGGTCTCAGTCCCCGGCCTCGTCAGTGGGCTCTGACGGAGATGAAGGTGAATCGAACCGGTCGGATGTGGCGGCGCTCGTGAGCGGACTCCCTACTTAATCGGAGCTGGCATTGATGCTCCAGGGGCTGGAGAAGTCCATTAAAAAGGAAGTGTCTGCAGTACGCTCGGATCTCGCGCAGGTGTTGGATCGTGTGGAGGAGTCCGAACAGCGGCTAGACCGACACGCTCTTGCCATTAGGTCACTGCAAGCTACCACACGTTCTCTTGCTGTGGCCCATCGATCTGCCCTCTATAAGATTGAGGACCAGGAGAACCGTAACCGGCGGAACAACATTCGGATTCGAGGGCTCCCGGAGGCCACCGGAGACGAAGATCTTCTACCGTCCGTAAGGGGTATCTTTAACGGCCTACTGGCGAACGCAGCGGACTACCCTTTGAAAATTGATCGGGTGCACAGAGCCCTCCGCCCTCGTAACCTAACGGCGGACATTCCGCGTGATGTGATCTGCAGAGTGCATTACTATGAGGAGAAGGAACGCATCATGAAAAAGCTCAAGGCGACTCCGGTTTTGGATTTTGATGGTGTATCGCTCTCTTTTTTTCCTGACCTAGCCAGGGAAACACTGGAAAGGCGCAGGGCCTTGCGTCCCCTTACGGAAAAGCTTTGCCTATCTTCCATCAGCTACCGGTGGGGTTTCCCCGCTGCCCTGATTGCACATAGAGATGGGAAGACGGCGGTTCTACGGTTCCCAGAAGATCTGGAGAAATTTTGCATGGACGTGAACATTAACCCGCCGGAATTACCTGGATGGCAAGAGGGCATACCGCCCGTGCCGAACAATCCTGAGGAGCAATGGCAGCGTGTGTCCCGCAAGCAGCGTGTTTCTTCTGCTGGCCTGGCTAATTCGCACGCTTAGATGGCGCTCTGGTTGTTATTCTGCGACCTAGCAATCCACACTGTTGATAAGGCCCCCCGGATCCCGCAAGTATGCCGCGCTGTTTTGGTCGCCTTTTGTTTGCATTTTTTTGTTTTTTTTGTTTTGGCGGCCACCGTTATGCTTCCCTGTCTGCTCCTAAGGGACATGCCTTTTTGGAACCATCTTGAGGGTGTGTCGGCGTGTGGATATCTACTGGGGCGCTTGAGTTGAGTTCGGTGTTTTGCCTTCGCCTGCCTCAGCTTCATACCGGTGGGGTTTTATGTGGAGTGCAAAGGCGATCAATGCTATTAATTCTGTTTGTGCTAGCTATTTTTCCTTAATGGTTGATATGTGTTTTGTAATTTGGGGTTGGAGCCGGAGCTGCGACCTGTGACTTCTGTTCTGAACGGTCGCGGGTCGCTGCTGCCTGGCCACATGTGTTTTTCCCCTGGGGGGCGTCGGTTGGGTCCTGGCCCTCGGGCCCCGGCTGTTTTGATGGCTGGGGGTGCGGGGGTGGGGGCCTGGTCGATTGCCTCCTTGTCACCGCCCACCCTGTTGTTTGCGTGTGCTCCATTAGGCCCCATGGGGCCTGGGGCGCGTGTGTTGCAGGGTTTGCGGGCCATGATTGGTACATACTATCTTCTCTCTGCTTTCCTCTTATTTCCTTCTCTTTTCCCACTCTCTCTGCCTCCCTTCTGCCCTCTATCTCCTCTACCTCAGGTCCTGTTCCACAATAGTGTGTTGTATTTTGAGTTTTCTGCCGGACCCCAATGGCTGCGTTGGAATTGTTATCATTGAATGTGCGGGGCCTACATGCCCCGGGCAAACGACATAACCTTTATAGAGAGCTGGGTCGCTTGCGGGGGGATGTTGTCTTCCTGCAGGAGACCCACCTTACCCACACCACTTCGGTGAAGTTATACTCCCCCCATTACCCAACCTGGTACTATAGTCTCTCTGATGTGCACAAGGCTAAGGGCGTGGCCATTGGTTTCCGAAGAGGTACTCCGTTTAATATGGTTGAGATGTTGTGTGACCCTCTCGGGCGCTTTCTGTTTCTCAAGGGCAGCCTGGGTGGAATGCAATGCACGTTGGCGACCCTTTATGCTCCTAATAGAGATCAGGCCTCTTTTATTGCTGCCACGCTTGAGAGGTTGCGTGACTTTGCTACCGGATGTGTTGTCCTGGCGGGAGACTTTAATGTCCCTTTGGAACCGGCGCTGGATACCTCTCTGGGCCGGTCTTCGGTCTCCTGCAGGCGTCTTGCTTACATTCGCAAGCGCCTGCACGATGCCCAATTGATGGACGTATGGAGGATAATGCATCCGAGAGCGAGGGACTTTACGCACTATTCAAGCGTTCACCACTCCTACTCCAGGATTGATTTTTTTTTTCTAGACCACCATCACCTCTCCCTAGTATCACGCTCCGAAATTGCTTCATCTCCTATCTCGGACCATGCCCCTATATTGCTCACCATTAATATCTCTTTGTTGCCCCGTAAATCAGCCTCCTGGAAGTTAAATGAGAACCTGATATGCGAGGAGGCAGACAAAACTTACCTGCAAGGGGAACTAAATCAATATTTTTTGGATAACGCCCACCCGGATATCTCCCCGGGAGTGCTATGGGAGGCCCATAAAGCCCACATGAGAGGTAAATTTATAGAATTGGGGTCCAGAAGGAAAAAGGAATTGGCGCACCAACATTCTAACTTATTGGCAGAAATTAGTTCCCTTGAATCGCAACACAAGGCCAGCCTCGCCCACACAACATTCCATACTCTGACACTTAAGAGGGAGGAGTTGAAAGCTATGTACCATACACAATGGAAACGGGAGGCTCGTAGGGTGTCACAAAAGTACCACGAATGGGGTAATAAGCCGGGTAAGCTTCTAGCTCGTTCCTTGCAGCAGGCAAAGACCAGGGCTTTCATTGAGAAAATTAAGACAAATTTGGACACACTTACGCATGAAACCTCGTCTATTGCCAGGGAATTTCACGCCTTTTACCAACGCTTGTACCATGTTACCCCTGCGGTCCCTGACCCCGGGGCTAGACGTGCACTGATTCAGGAGTACCTGACGCAGGCAAATCTGCCCGCGCTGGACTCGGAGATCCTTGCCTCACTGGACGGGGAGTTCTCGGTCCAGGAGTTCAAGGTAGCATTGAAGGCTATGGCTGGTGGCAAGGCTCCGGGACCGGATGGCCTGACGGCACTTTATTATAAGTCCTTCGCGGAGACCTTGCTTCCGCGCCTCGCTGCTTATGCCAATGCGATCTCTCGGGGGGGAACATTTCGCCCGGAGACGTTGCATGCTCACATTTCGGTGCTGCCCAAGCCGGGGAAGGACCCCAGTCTTTGCGGGAGTTACTGACCTATATCCCTCCTGAATTTAGACGCCAAATTATACGCCAAGGTTTTAGCGAATAGGCTACTTCCCCTACTCCCCCAATGGGTTTCTAGCGACCAGACAGGGTTTATCCCGGGTCGGGAGGCGCGCGACAATGCTCTCAGAACTCTGTCCTTGATGGCTTGCGCTAGGGGGACTGCCCAACCCACCCTGTTACTCTCTACGGATGCAGAAAAAGCGTTTGACAGGGTGGGTTGGGAATATCTTATGGCGACCCTGGCACATTTGGGCATCAGTAGGACCTTTCTGTCCCGCATCTCAGCGCTATACCATTCCCCGACAGCTCAGATCCGTGTGAACGGCACTCTAAGTGACTCCTTCACACTCTATAATGGTACTCGCCAGGGTTGCCCCCTTTCACCTATTTTATTTGCCCCCTTTCACCTATTTTATTTGCCCTCTCTCTAGAACCCTTCCTTTCTACAATTAGACACAATCCAAACATTCATGGGATCACAGTTGGCACTCGAGAACATAAATACGCTGCCTACGCAGATGATATTCTGTTCTATGTACAGCAGCCCCGGATCACACTCCCCAACTTGATGTCTGCCTTCTCGCAATTTGGTCGTATTTCGAATTTTAAAATTAACATGTCTAAATCGGAGATCCTTAATGTTTCGATCCCCCGGGCAACCGTAGCTCATCTTAAAGAATCCTTCCCTTTCAGTTGGCAACCGCACAAGATGAAATATTTAGGCATATTTCTCACATCAAACCCACTGAAGTTATTTCGGGCTAATTATATGCCCCTCCTTAACACTATTCGAGCCGATTTACAGAAATGGTCCCAAGCTGCGCATTCCTGGCTAGGGAAAATCAGCGTGATCAAAATGAATATTTTACCGCGCATCTTGTTTCTATTCCAGATTATCCCTGTGGGTATCCCAGCTAGTTTTTTTAGGCTCATAGATTCAATGATCTGCAAATACGTATGGAACAGAAGGCGCCCGAGATTGTCCCGAGCACTCCTGTCCAGACCTAAGCGGATGGGTGGCTTGGCTTTACCTAATGTGAAATTGTATTTTTTTTTTTTTTTAAAGGAAATTTTATTAAAGTTTATTTCAATACATGTGAAAAATGATAAGTACAAACAGATCTCTTCTGCGTTAATCCAAATATCAAGCATTATTAATACAGCGAAGCCAAAAATTCCAGTAAGGAGACTAAAAGAAAATATAGAGACCTCATACATGTAGATGATTTTATCCCAATTGGCCTAAGCAAGTGTGGATTGTACCTAGCGGACCCGATGTAAGTAGGTTGACTGGGGAATCGAGCTCTGATCCAAAGGCTATGTCCCCTAGGAATAATAAACTTTGTGTACATATCAACATATATATAATGTGGATTCAAGGGGTATATATCCATACATAATCTCAGAGACCAATAGAAAAACCCTTGAATCATGTGTCTAATAGATTATGGGAAAAGCGTTATCTGTATCTTACGTAGAGATAATAGATTAAAGTCGCCCGATTTGGGGTGAGCCGGGTCTTACACTGCAATGGAAACCATCCAGGAGTGTGGGGTCTTACAAAGGATGATGGCTGGTGAAGAGCATGAACGTGTATAAAAAGGGGGATCATAAGTTCAGAAGAGAGGGATCAGTAGGGGGGGAGTGGGGAAGAAGGGAAAGGGTAGTCAGAGGATATAGAGATAATGAGAGAGAAAAAGCATATATAGAAGAAAGAAAGGCAAGGTAAGTGAGTTTGCCTCCCGGGATTGTTTCGAGTAGTCAATTGTTCCTAAGAGGGGAGTTGTGTTTTTAACTGTTACAGGAGAAGGTAGAACGATCTTTGTGTCTATTGCATTTGCAGTGTTCAGGAACGACTATTCATGAGATTAGTGTAGGATGGAGTGGTTTTGAAGTGGGTCCAGCAGGCCCATTTCGAACTAAATTTTGAAGGAGTATCACGAGCAATGTGGATCAGCTCTTCCATCGTTGCCGAGTGATTGATTCTGCAAAACCATTCTTTAATGGTGGGTACCTGGGTGGATTTCCATTTGGTCGGAATACATTGTTTTGCTGCGTTTATCATGAACATAGCTAGTGATTTATGGTAAGTGTTGTGAGATTCGGGAAAGATATGCAGTAAACACTGAGCTGGGGAAGGTTCAATGTTGTATGTAGTGACCTGGGTAGTTATGTTGCAGAAATTGTATTTTTTAGCTGTTGTGTTAAACAGGATATCAGACTGGAAATATCATAGACACTCTAAATTATGGGTTGCGCTTGAACTGGCTCTCAGTGGCACGGACCTTTACACCCAGGTATGGGTCCCCAGAAAATTTAGGCCACTGGCTCCCAGTTCCTCGCAACTTACCTACTCTACTTTGCGGATATGGGACTCGATCTGCAAACAATATAGAGAGTTGTCTCTCTCGCCCATTATGCCCCTAACGGGACACAATTACTTTCTGCCAGGCAATATGGACCCCAGGATTTACTCATGGAATTTAGGTGTAACTCCTTTGCTGCACCACGTTACTAACCAGGATGGCATTGTGCCGTTACCCCAACTGATTCCTCCCGCTCAGACAACACCTATGGACCACTGGACTTATCGCCAATTGTCTGCATTTGTTAGCTCTTTGCAGAAGCCCTTGCGCTCAATGGCTGAGTTGACGCTGGTTGAATCGGCTTTTGTTGAGGATCAGCCAGTTGAAAGACCATTATCCTTTTTTTTACCATGCCCTACAACTTATGCTGATTAAGAACTTCCCCTCTTTCTTGTCCAACTGGGAGATAGACTTACGCAGCAAGATCTCAGAGGCACAGAAGTTAACTGTCCTGTCGATGGCTCATCTATCATCCACAGCATCCCAAGCGGCTGAAGTGAACTATAAATTACTTACACGTTGGCACTACACCCCAGCCGTTCTACATAGGCTGTTCCCGCAGGCCTCGGATCTTTGTTGGAGAGGCTGTGGGGAACGTGCCACTCATGCTCATGTATGGTGGTTCTGTCCTCTCATACGGCCATATTGGCTAACTATTTTATATTGGATAAAGGTTATTTTGGGACACGAGTTACCTAATGACCCGTGGGTCGTGCTCTTTCATGGTGCAGGCTCTCCGGCAGGGCCTTACAGGAAGTCCTTGACTCCGCATCTGCTCAATGCGGCAAAGGCTCTCATTCCCCGTAATTGGAAGCAAGCTGCGGCTCCCTCTTTGCGACAGTGGTTGATGGAGGTGGACCGTGTGTACTATTTAGAGGATCTCACCTATTCTTTACAAAATAAATCAGATTTGGGGAAAAGGATTTGGTCCTGCTGGTTAGCCTTCAAATGTACAAAGGAGTACGCGGACATTGTGTCACAGGTGGATAAAGTAAATGTACCTTCATAGGTTACCTTTTTTGCTGATGGATGCAGGACCAAGGTAGACCCTTCCCTTCTCCTCTCTTTCCCCCTCTTTCTGTTTTTTCTGGTTTCTGCTCTTTCTTCTCCTGCTGTGCTTTCCACTTTTTTCTCCCCACGCTTTCCTGTCAGTTAATTGGTACAGCAGCGTCTGGCTGTTGCATTTGGGGACCTTGCAGTCTAACAGCCGCAACCCCACACGTGGGGAGGTAGAGTCTGCTTGTGTTACGCTAGTAGGCATAGAATATACTCGGTTATTTTGTTTATTATTTATCTACTTAAAAATATTTCTTTTTTTCTTTCTATTTGTGAGTTGTGGAGAGCTTATATGTCATTGACCGTGTTACTTAAACTCTGCAATCCCTGTTCTATTTTGCACTTGATGATAATTGTGCCAAGTTTTCTGTTACTGTTTCTGTGCTACCTGTCTTTTCTTTCCATTCAATAAACACATATTAAACAAAAAAAAAAAAAAAAAGAATGCATTTCACCACATAGCAAGTTCAAACTTCATTCCAGGGCATGAATGCTATGTGAATGAGTCCTGAATTTATACCCCCCCCCCCCCCCCCCGGGAAATATAGTAACTTTAAACTCTCCCACTTTGGGGGAGTTGATTCAAAAGATGGCTAGAGTCTACAACTGTAGTCTCTAGTTAAGTGACAGATCCTCCGGCATACATTATTTCATGTATAACAATCACAGTATTAAAACTATCCCCTAACACTTAATGCAGTGCAAGGCATTCTCAAGCAGCTGTGACCTCCTCAATCCATGTAAAAGCTCTGATGACAGCGCAACATAATTATAAAGTAATCCTCTCACGTTGTCTGTTCTGTACTCACTGATACTTAAATGTCATTAGAGCTATATTTATCAGTGATTCATGTCTGTTGGCTGTCTTGGTTACTGTAGTAACACACCTTAAGCCTTTTATTATATGAATTCTTCATTCCATAACATTTAACAAAAAGGTTAGTATTGAAACATGCAATATACTTTAAAAAATAGTTTCTATTTCAAATCTGCACCAGAAGGTTACATTTAGTGAACAGAAGCTTCAATTTGATTGGATGCTGTGGGTTCTAACCTAGAGCTGAGGAGCAGATATCTTCACAAGGAAGACAAGTGTAGAGATATTGTCATGTGTACAGGTAATAAAATGTTCACATGAACTGCACATCTCTGCAAACCCCAGGTAAGAAAGTGTAAAAGCCTCAGCCTAGGCTCCAGCCAAGCCACACCCTCAGTGTGAATGAAACGCATTGGGGATATGGCCTGGCTGAGGCTGTTACACTTTCTTTCCTGGGGTTTGCAGAGATGTGTGGCTCATGTGTACATTGCTCACTGAAGCTGGGACGAGCTTCATCCTAGCTTGCACTCCTGGTGGTCAGCTTTATTGATTAGGATTCCTATAGCCTGAGTGGCATCTACAATTTTGGTTTGGGATATTTCCATGTGCTCATGCAACTTTAGTGAATGCTGAGCTCTGCTGTGTTACTTGTCTGACTTTGACAGAGGCACAGTACTTTGAAACATGAAGGCTACATTCAGATGACCAATATGTCAGCCAGGGGCAGCCAATTCTTGAAGACGGTTGTAAATGCTACTTGCAACCAGCAGGTGCTGTCAGTGGTGGCTAACAGATTTGTACTCTGAAGGTGCTGCTTATGTTTGCATGCAATTATGTTACTACCCCTGGACAGTGTCAGTTTGTGCCCAGGGTTGGAGTTATTGCCGCACACAAACTGGCTACAGATGATCTCTGTGTCCAGAAAATGTTCATATGAACTGCACATCTTTGCAAACCCCAGGTAAGAAAGTGTAAAAGCCTCAGCCTGAGCTCCAGCCAAGCCACACCCTCAGTGTGAATGAAATGCATTGGTGATATGGCCTGGCCTGGCTTCTATAAATAGAAATGAGGAAATCTCTGCTTCTAATATAAATTGTCAGTCGTCCTTAGAGTTCTCCATAATGTAAAATAAATTAAAAATACTGTACATAACCGAGAAAACCTCTAAAATGGCATGTGTGCGTGCATAGAAATGCAAGCTTGAAGACCTCACTAGTGGAAATGCATGCATACATGATATTAGAAACTGCTAGGTGGTGTCACTGCCCAGGTCTACCAGATCTGAAATATCAGTTCAGGGTGGGCTGACTTCAGAATGGAAAACCCCTCCAACTTGGACAGAGACTCTAAAAAAACAAAACAAAAAAAAAGGGCTGTCAGTAGCTTTAACTCTTTACCATTCACTCTAAAATAAGAGTTTTTAGCTGAAGTTGGGCTTTAAAGGCCTGATGTTGTCTGCTTTGTTGTTGGAAACCAATGAAATTGTAATAAGTATGTTTTCTGTGCCTGCTAATGCTCCAATTACTCTGCAGAGAAGAAGCCAGACAAGTGTGGGAGAAAAGAGAGGCTGAATGGGAGAGGGAGCGGAACGCAAGAAATCGACTCATGAAAGAGGTAGCTGAAGCCATAGTCTGTTGCTTGCAAAAGGATAGTATACTACTAGCTACACTTCACTAATTCTGCCACAGGAGCTATTCTACAGACATTTTAGAGAGTTTAAATTGGAACTTCAGTCATTTTTTCAACTTTCCATTTATTTATTTCCATTTACTAAATCTTCTGCCCTTGTTGTTTTAACTTTGGACAGTAAAACCTTTTTCTTTTCTTACATCAGGGGACACAGTCGTAGTAATTACTACATGGGGTTATTTCGGACTGACAGGTGCTGGACACTGGCACGCCCCTTAAGGCGTGTACTTCCCCCATATAATCCGTCCCATTACTTAGGTGTTGGCCACGAGTAAAGTAAATCTGCTGTGCTGAGCTCCATGGGCAGTAATCCTTTGATGAGAGCCAGCCATGCTGACCGGATCCATTCTGATGTCTTATAATGGGCTAAATGAATGGTACCCGGGCCTCGTAATCCAAAGAAACTAGGTTTTCTTGCAAATGCTTCCCTTTGAGAGCTGGGCCCTTGGATCCAGTATTTTTTGGTAGTAAGGTCATCAAGTTTTACTGCCAGGGTCCTGTCGCAGTTCCAGGATTGTGGGTTAACCTGAGAGTTCCCCCTGTTCCTGAAGGTTTCCTTTAAGGTCTCGGAGCCTACCGTGAAGGGTGAAGATTGGGTTTTTTATCTCTGATAAAACCTGCTGCGAGGATAAGGTAAGGGAGATTTTCTCAGGAATTTCTCCTTCTATGTATTGTGTTGTCATGTTTATGTGTCACCACTGGTGGCTGTATTGAGCACTCACCAGCTGGCTCAGACCCTCTGGTGAGAAAGAGGGGGGTCTGATCTTTTCCTGAAAGAAAAAAAAATGTTTTTGGAGAGCAGACCGTGGCCACGCAAAAGAGCGGAAGATTTACCCCCCGCCATGCTGCAGGACGCCGCTCGTGCGGGAATATCAGCTCCTTTTGAAAAAGGAAGGGGGCATGGCTAACAGTCAGACGCCAGCCACAAGTCCAGAAAGTGTTTAAGCACTGTGAAGGAAGCTGCTGCCTGGCTGTGGAGGGACAGAGCAGAGAGGTTGGCTGGTCAGGTTTGGTGACACAGGCATTTCCGTTTCACAACATTGTACTTTAAAAGCTAGGATTAATAGCAGTTATAGTACTGTACTATAGCCTAGCAAGTTTACGTTCTTTTGCTGGTAGTGCCTCTGCTTTGTGCTGTAAGCTATGAGTGGCAAAGGGACCAGGAACTCCTCTAAGGGTCCTAATGGGTCACAACAAACAAAAACCCCTTCTAAAAGAATGTCATCCTCCTCTGAGAGTGTTGCGGCCTGTCAGATTGAGCCGTCAGGGGAAACTGTACTTGCAGTCACACAAGACGCTTCATTCCTTGAGTATGTTACATGAGAGGTGTTGTCCTCTACCATTGCTGGTTTGGAAAAGAAACTTGATGCTATTTTATCCCTCCAGAGCGGGGTTAAACCTAGCAGATCCCCATCGAGTTGCCAAGATCCTCCTTTGAAGGTTCAGGACGCTGGGGATCAGGCAGATCTTCCTAAGGATTTGGAAGATACTGGTTTATCCTCTTCTGAGGATCCTAATACGGAAGGAGTATCACCACAAGAGAGCTTGCTTGTGCACGCCCTTACTAAGTTGGTTCGTTCAACTTTTTTGCTACCTGCAGCGCAGGCTCTTGATGATCACATCTCTAAGTTAGGATCATTAAAACCTCCTCCGTCTGGGGATGCCTTTCCTATTCATGCAGAGCTAAGAGCTTATGTATGCGGAATGGGAACATCCGGATAAACAATTTTATCCGCCTAGGAGATTCTCCAAACTGTAGCCTATGGAAGAGGATTTCTATAAGAAATGGGGGGGTTCCAGCGATTGATGCTGCGATTACCTCGATGAATAAGAACCTCAAATGTCTGGTTGGTAATGTGTTCATGTTAAAGGATCCAGCTGATAAAAGGTTGGAGCACCTTTCTAAAAACCAGATGGCTTTAGCAGGTTCAGCAGCGCAGCCGGTTCTTGCCGCAATGGGTGTATCCCAGGCCATTAAGGAACAGTTTGAGGAGATGCTTATATTTCTGCCTGATGAACATGCCCAACATTGCGCTGATTTATCAGACGCGCTGTGTTTCACAGTAGACGATATGAGAGATGCGTCCATTCAGATCTCATGCCTTATGCTTGGACTAGTGCATTCTCGCAGAATTCTTTGGCTGAAGAGTTGGTCAGCGGAAGCGCCGTGTAAGAAGCTCCTAGCCAGTTTCCCTTTTCATGGTGAACAGCTATTTGGAGAAGATTTGTATAAATACCTACAAAGGATTTCTAATGGCAAAAGCTCTCTTTTACCATTAAAGAAGAAATTCAGACATTTCTCATTTAAGCGGGTCTCTTCTCCTGTACCAGGGACATCAACCTATAGGCAGTCTCGATGGCCTCAGCCATCAGGTTCAAGGGGAAAACCCCAAGGGCAGTACCAAGGTCAGAAGAGATCTTGGGGAAAGAAGTCCACAAAGCAGAGTGCTAAAGCCTCCTTATGAAGGGGCGCCCCCGCTCACTCGGGTGGGGGGGAAGGCTTCTGCAATTTTCAAAGATCTGGCAGGAGCAATGTCAAGACAAATGGGTGGTTTCTGCTGTTTCTCTAAGTTACAAACTAGAGTTCTGAGTTTTTCCGGCTCCCTGGTTTCTAAGACCAAGTATTCCCAAGGATCCAGAGAAAAAGCAGGCTCTCCTAGCACTGGATCATCTATCCAAAGCAGTCATATCAGAAGTTCCCTTAGAGGAACAGAGCACAGGTTTTTATTCAAACCTCTTCACGGTTCTGAAACCAAACGGTTTCAGAGATCTCAATCGGCACTTGAACATCCGATCCTTTCGCATGGAGTCAATTTGGTTGATTGTAGCCATCCTCCAAGGAGGGGAATTGTTGGCTTCAATCGATATCAAGAATGCCTATCTTCATGTGCCAATATTTCCCGCTCACCAGAAGTTTCTGCGCTTCGAAGTAGAAAATCATAATTTTCAGTTTGTGGCTCTGCCATTTCTAGCCACAGCTCCACGGGTGTTCTCAAAGATTCTGGCTCCTTCTTTAGCCAGATTAAGGGCTCGGGGCATAACAGTCCTAGCCTACTTAGACAATCTACTTTTACTGGATCATTCAGTTTCAGGGCTAGACCACAGTCTGGTTAAAACAGTAAGCTACCTAATCTCTAGGCTGGGTTCTCAACCTAGAAAAATACTCCTTAAAACCATCAAGCAGGGGCGTGGCCTAGGCATGGCAGCGTGAGGACGCGTTCTTGCAGGGCTCCCGGCCGGCGGCTCTCCCGCAGCAACTACGGGACATAATACCGAGCACTCACCGCACCGTCTGGCCTCCGGAGACACCAGGGGGACCCGACGGCCTTCCACCTGCTTCCAAGACCGGCATGGATCGCTATTTACGGCCACTTCAGCCGGCCATCTCTACCCCAGCAGCCGCCAAGATGGCGCCGGCCCCACATGCAGACGCAGGGGAGGCCCCCAGCGTGCCTCTCCTTCCTCCTCGGGCGACGGAAGATCACACAATGCCGCCCTTCTCACCCTCCAGTGACCTCTCTCCTTGCCTCCCCAGATCGCTGGCAGCCTCCCCAGAACTAGAAGATGCTTTGTTCAGCCCAGTGCTCACAGCCTCTCCCTCAGCTCCCATCCCATCCAGCGCTCTGTGTTTCAGCATGACAGACATGGAGGGGCAGAGGATGACACCTGCACATCAGACCGCAGTGAGTACACTCAGTAACCCACACCACACACAGGGACTCCCTCTCAGTGCCTCCTCTGAACAGAGGCTTTGGGCTTTTTTGCAGCAGCTACCCACAAGATCTGATATGGAGTCCCTTGTTCAGAGGATGGAAACAGCTATGACAAGTGAGATACTCACTATCAGGCAGGAAGTGTCTGTGCTGGACTCCCAGGTCACTGCAATAGCGCAGGAACAGGGCATAGTATCCCAATCTGTTCAAACCCTGCAAACTTCCCACTCTGAGCTCACTGACCAAATTTTACAGCTGCACCTACTTCAGGATGACCTGGAGAATCGCAGTCGCAGGCAGAACATTCGCTTGAGGGGCGTACCTGAAACTGTCCCACACTCAGAATTACGCCAAACAGTAGTTAATATCTTTAACCGCTACCTTGACCGCCCGCCGGACACTGAGATTGTTATTGACAGAGTCCACAGAACCCTGGGCCCACAATCAAACCCATCTGACAGACCCAGAGATGTCCTCTGCTGTTTACATTCATTCACCCTCAAGGAGGATATTTTGCAGCGGGCTTGGCGGGTGGGGGTTTTGGAGTTTGACGGCGCGGCTGTCCACCTCCTACCGGATGTTTCCAGGAAGACCCTCCTAATGCGACGATCGCTCAAGCCTCTCCTAGATGACCTTGGAGAGAAAGGCCTCACGTACAAGTGGGGTCACCCCTTCCACCTCATTGTCCGCAAGGGCCCGGATACCTTCCCTTTGCGTCACCCTTCGGAGCTCCCAGACCTGTTCGCCTTTGCTGACGTGGATCCAATCTCGGTACCTAATTGGTTGACGACAGTTGTCGCCAAGGACCCGCAACGCCAAGTCCCCACGGGTAGACCACAAAGGGCCCGTTATAGCAACCGTGGCCGTGGGAGCTACTCACGTGCGAGGCAGGCGGGTAATCCTCGTCAACAACCGCCGAATGAAGAGGGGGCTGGCTGATCCCTTACGCACAATTTGCTAACATGCCCAGCCCAGCGTTTCGATTTTCTTGTTTTGTTATATGGAACGTAGAGTCAAATTGCCTTTATTGTCAGCCACAGATGACATGCCAGGAACAACGTTTGAAGGACCTGAAATCTGAGGAACCTCTGGCTTAGCTACCGGTTTACATTTATTCACCCAGGTCCTACGGCCTCCCTTATGTTACAAATGTTCCGCACGAGTGTTGGTGTTTTTCCCTTTTTTTTAAATGTTTTTTTTTATTTTTATTTTTTTTTGTTGTTGTTTTGTTTGTTTGTGTTCTCCTCCAGACTCTGTGTTATGCCTACCGTCCTCATTTTCAGTATGACATCTTCACACTGGTATACTCCGAACGTCCTGTTGGAGCTATGGCTACCAGGCTATGCCTAAGGGCGGTAGCCCTTTCTGGGGTTGGGCTCAGATGCCTTATACCCCCATATCCATGGTATTTTGCTGACGTTCTCCCCCCCCCCCCCCCCCCAGGCTCGGAGTATTTCACCAAGGAGGGAATAGCGGTAGCTTGCTCTTATAACCACGACCTGCCAGTATACTATCGGCTACACTCACTTAAAGTTCTTGTTATAATGTTTGTACTGTTCATACGAGTGGGTAGGTCTGGGAGCAAATATATATGTGTGGGTATTTGTGTATAACTGGACATGATCTTTTAACCAATGTTTTACCTTAAAGTTGAAACTGAAGGGGGCATTGGGGTGTTCGGTTTTTCAGGTGGAACCGGATTGTCCTGCCCCGGGGGGGGGCCCGGCGCCATGCGGCATCCTGATTTTGGGCGTCGTGGTGCCGGGCCGTCTCGGGACGGGTGCATTGGATCAGTGCTAATCCCAGGTATGCCCATGGGGATCCCCAGTTTGCTGCTGATGCAACTGCTGTGTGGTGGTGGCTTCTGTAGTAGATCTGTTTTCACCTTGTCGATATTATTCTTCCCCTTTATTTCTTTTTTGTTTTATATATGTGTTTTTGTTTTTTTTTCTTCCCCTCCCGGGTTACTTTAGTGCCTACTAGGTACGGTTATGATGGCTGCGGGGGACCCGTTGGCCGGGGCCCAGAACTTAGCTGTGCCTTACCGCTCCCCACACTAGGTGCGCTCTGCCCTGGTGGCAGTAGTTTCTCTCTGCGGAGCCTACCTTCCTGACTAGATCTCTTCTTATCTTTTAACCTTTACTCTTCCTCACTTCTCTTCTTCACCCCCTTTTTTTTTTTTTTTTTTTCTTCTCTTTTCTTTTCCCTCTCTCCCCCTCTCTCTATTACACCCCGGGAGTCAGGGCGAGTAGACATAAAGGGGGGCAACATGACTGTCAAGTTCCTCTCATGGAACATTAAGGGATTGAACTCCCCGGAGAAGCGTACCAGTTGTCTAGCCGAGCTATGGAGACAGAGGGTGCACATTGCATTTCTCCAAGAGACTCATTTTAGGGCAGATAAGATCCCCAAACTAACAAACAAACACTTCCCGACGGCTTATCATAGCCCATCCTCATCCTCTAAGTCTAAAGGGACGAGCATACTTATTTCTAAGTCCCTCCATTGGCAATATATTGACGAGTACCGCGACCAAGAGGGCAGATTCCTGCTGCTAAAGGGGAAAATTTATTCCCAGACCTTCACTCTTGCGAACATATACCTCCCGAACTCTCACCCACTTCCCACCCTTGAGGCTTTTTTGTCCACCCTCGACTCCTTTCTTGAGGGAACCCTTGTCCTAGGAGGGGACTTTAACTTGACTTTGGACCCACACAAAGACTCCTCCTCGAACTTGTCTTCCCTTCCACGGGGAACTCGACTTCTCCTCAAAGATCTTCTACACTCACATCAGCTAGTCGACATCTGGAGAATAGTCCATCCACAAGAACGGGACTACACCTTTTACTCTCCCGTCCATGGGTCTTACTCCAGAATTGACCTTTTTCTCATCAAACACTCAGCAATTCCCCTGGTCCGCAAGACAGATATAGGTCACATTGCACTCTCCGATCATGCCCCAATCTTGCTGGAACTGGCTATTTCGCAAGCGTCCTCCAGGACCTCTACGTGGCGCCTTAATGAGGCGCTCTTGAAAGATCCTGAAATTGCCGCAGACATCCTTAGAGAACTTAAGTCTTACTTCGCTATCAACGTTGACTCTGTGACTAACCCAGCCTCAGTGTGGTCAGCGCACAAGTGCGTTATCAGAGGCATTCTAATCAAACACGGTCACGCGGCCAAACAACGCCGCGCTAAAACCCTGTCTGACCTCCTGGCACAACTTCACACATTGGAACGTCAGCACAAGACTCAACCAGATAATGCCACGGAAGCGGAACTGGCCCGGCTCCGGGAGGCTATTCGAGATCATTCCATGTACGAGGCGAAACATGTACTATTGAAAGCCTGCCGTTCTTTCTATGAATATGGTGACAAATGTGGCCGTCTTCTGGCCAATGCTTTACGGGCCAAGCGCTCTCAGACGTACGTTCCCGCTCTTCTTTCGTCGTCGGGCTCCAAAATCCATTCTTCCCCAGAATTAGCGGAGACTTTTCGCGCCTTTTACTTCAATTTATATAATTTGGACCCACTGTCCACCTCCCGACCGAGGCCCCAAAACGCTTCAGATATCCGCAATTACCTTCAAGAAACTGACCTCCCTACATTGACAATAGAGGAGCGAGTAGAACTGTCTAAGCCCATCACTACGGAAGCGTTCGCATCCGCCATAGCAGACACCCAGGCCGGTAAGGCCCCCGGACCTGACGGATTCACCCTTCCTTACTACAAAATGTACCAGGACTCTCTGGCGCCTTTCTTTCTTGCGGCCTTTAATACGGTGAACGAAGGTCACAGCCTCCCTACGGACATGCTACGCGCCTCTATATCTGTGATCCCTAAACCAGACAAGGACCCACTGCTATGCGCCAGCTATAGGCCTATTTCACTTCTGAACTGTGATGTGAAACTATTCACTAAAATCCTTGCCTCTAGGATGAATGCCTTATTACCGCGCCTCATTGCACCAGACCAAGTCGGTTTTATCCAGACTAGAGAGGCTAGAGATAACACCATTCGGACACTAAATATTATAGAAAAAGCAAAACAATCCCAGGTGCCCCTGCTGCTTCTATCCACAGACGCTGAGAAGGCCTTTGACAGGGTGGACTGGTCTTTTCTCCAGGAGACACTTAAATTCATAGGAATGCCAGATCCCATTTTGTCATGGATATCGGCCATCTATGATAATCCTACGGCGACAGTCAGAGTAAATGGATATGATTCCGGCCCTTTTCCTATCTCGAATGGCACCAGACAGGGCTGCCCCCTGTCCCCAATGCTATTCATCCTTTCCCTGGAACCTTTTTTACACCATATCCGAAGCAATCAGTCCATTAGAGGTATTCAATCAGGGAAATCTCAACACAAAGTAGCTGCATATGCAGATGACCTTCTATTTTACATTTCTGAGCCCCTTACCTCCCTACCCTCCCTGTTACAAGAGATAAGGTGCTACGGCACCCTCTCTAATTTTAAAGTTAATCTACAAAAATCAGAAGCCCTGAATGTTTCCATAGCAGACTCTACCATCTCCAATCTACGCCCCTTTTTCCCATTCAAATGGGCTACTCACTCAATTAAATACCTGGGTACAAAAATTCCTGCAAATTTACATGAGGTTTTTACCCTCAACTACAAGCCCCTCTTGTCTACGCTCACTGCTGACCTTAAAAAGTGGGACTCGCTGGCCCTTTCCTGGTTCGGCCGTTGCAATGTACTGAAAATGAATACAATGCCCAGACTTCTGTACTTATTGCAGGCTCTGCCCATCAAGATACCTCAGAAGTTCTTTCACGCTGTGCGCTCAATATTTATCAGATTCATCTGGCGCGGTAAACGCCCACGTCTTGGCAGAGCATTGCTACTACGACCAAAGACCAAGGGCGGACTCGGATTTCCGGATCCTGCTCTATATTACACGGCAGCACATATGACCAAGGTGGTGGACTGGTGTCGGCACAGCAACTCGAAACTCTGGGTGTCGCTGGAACGAGAGGCGGCCCGTGCCCCACTCGAAGGTCTACCTTGGACAGGGAAAACTTCTGCCACCCACTTGACTACTCATCCACTGATTGGACCAACTCTTATAGAACTGGAAAGGTTCTTCCGTCTATCTTCACTAAGAGATTTTCCATCCCCAATGACGCCACTTATCGGGCACCCGGACTTTATACCTGGCCTCACTGACCCATTTTTTCTCTCGCGGGCCCCGCAGGGACTCATGAGAGCATCTTCGCTAGTGGGTTCTTCCGGATGGCTCACTGTGGAGAATCTGCTCGGTGGGCTCACCCCTTCCTCATTAGATCATTGGAAGATTAACCAACTATCTCACTTCCTCGGCTCTCTGCCTAAACCAACCCATTTCAGCAGAAAGCTCCACCCTTTTGAGGAATCCTGTTTAGGTGAGGGACCGATTCGGAGGTCCTTGTCAACCTCCTACAAATCCTTACTAGACCTTCACGCTACTGAAGACCCCCCATTCTTAGCAAAATGGGAGAGGGACCTGCAAGTCACCTTTACAGAACCCCAAAAGGATCGTATTCTCTTTTTCGCACAAAAATCTTCCCTGTGCAGCAAATATCAAGAGACTACGTATAAAATAGTGACGCGTTGGTACAGAACCCCTTCTGTGCTGGCTAAAATATTCCCTCTGCAAACTGACCGTTGCTGGCGGTGTGGCCTACACTCCGGCACCCTCTTACATATTTTCTGGGATTGCCCTGTGCTTCAAACTTTCTGGCAGCCAGTGCTCAAGCTCATACAGAAACTCACAGACATCTCCCTACATGATAACCCAGCTGCGGTCCTCCTCAACCTTACCCCCCTATCAAGGAAACGTTATCATAAATCCCTTCTCAAACATCTCCTTAATGCTGCACGGGCAAGCATCCCGCCCCTATGGAAACAACAGTCTGCGCCAACGTTGGCCCAATGGTTCGCGAGAGTGAAGGATATTGAGTGAATGGAAGACATGACCTCTGCCTTGCGGGATAAGTCAGAGGAACATAAGTCCAGATGGTTCCACTGGGATCTCTTTCGCTTCTCTGACGAGTTCCGCCAATACGCTCTGGGACCCGTTACCTAGAATCCCCACCGCCTGTCCAGTACTATTGATCTTGACTCCCCAGGGGTGACCCCCCAACCTGTCTGTCTCCCTCCCCCCCCCCCCCACCTCCTTTTTTTTTTCTTTTCTCTTTTTTCCCTCTCTCTCTTTCTTTCTTATCTTTCTCTTTCGTCTCCATCTCTCCTTTTTTCAATGAAACCACAAAAAGTGATGGGCACAGAAGCTGCTATCCACCCTGTATTAGACTTCAACTAGTGATATGGGCCAGTCTACGTGGCCTCATTCGTTTACCTGCTCTTATTTTGTATAGTTGATTTACTGGAGAAGCTTACCATAGCCTATGTGCAGTGTTTATATGTAATGTGAAGTTGTCTTATTGCTGGTATCTGTGTCACATCTTTAAAATAAAGAATTTAAAAAAAAAAAAAACATCAAGCAGAGTACAGTACCTGGGTCTAATCATAGATACCAGGCAGAAAAAGGTATTTTTACCTCAGAAAATAATCAGTTCCATTGTAGAACTAATCCATCTTATCAGGGCAAAGAAAAAGCCTTCCATTCGGTTGTGCATGAGACTATTGGGAAAGATGGTGGCCTCCTTTGAGGCTGTCCCTTACGCAGTTTCATTCAAGATTGCTACAAAGCGCAATCCTGTCAGCCTGGAACAAGAAGGTTCAGGTCTTAGATTTTCCAATTCATCTGGCTCCCGACGTATGTCAGAGCCTAAATTAGTGGTCAATATCCAGCAACCTTCAAAAAGGAAGGTTGTTTATACCATTCATCTGGAAAGTAGTGACTACGGATGCCAGTCTTCTAGGCTGGAGAGCAGTCCTGGAAGAGGATTCTGTCCAGGGGAAGTGGTCCAGGTTTGAAAGGACCTTGCCTATCAACATTTTGGAAATTCGGGCAATTCATCTGGCTCTGGACTGTCAGACTGAGGGGCTGTCCTGTCAGGATTCAGTCTGACAACGCCACGGCTGTGGCTTACATCAATCAGCAGGGGGGCACGAGGAGTCGTGCAGCCCAGAGAGAGGTGAATCACATATTGTCTTGGCAGAACACAACATCCCTTGCCTTTCGACTTGAGCCATCAACAATTATTTCTCGGAGAATGGTCTTTTCACCCCGGCATCTTCATTGCGATATGTCAGAGATGGGGTGCTTCGGACATGGACCTGTTCGCGTCCAGATTCAACAACAAGGTCGACAACTTTGTGTCGAGAACAAAGGATCCACTAGCTTGCGGAACAGATGCATTAGTCTTCCCATGGGATCTTCGCATTTCCTACAGCTCTGCTTCTTCTACGTCGTCTTCGCAGGAACAAAAGGAGGTGATTCTAGTAGCCCCAGCGTGGCCCAGAAGGTCTTGGTTCGCCAAGATCATAAAGATGGCAGTAGGATTTCCTTGGCTTCTGCCGTTACGGCCGGACCTTCTCGCACAAGGTCCGGTATTCCATCCTACTTTTACAGACGCTAAATTTAACGGTCTGGCTATTGAGACCCGCATTCTAAAGGATTGTGGGTTGTCTCCTTCAGTTATATCTACCTTGATTAATGCCAGGAAGCCGGCTTCCAGGATCATTTACTATAGAGTCTGGAAGGCATATGTTTCCTGGTGTGGATCCAGGGGTTGGCACCCCAGGAAATATGTCATAGGTAGGATCCTTGATTTCCTGCAGGTGGGATTACAAATGAATCTGGCCTTGAATACTATCAAGGGCCAGATCTCGGCCTTGTCAGTATTTTTTCAATGGCCTTTAGCATCTCACTCCTTAGTGCGTAGCTTTGTTCAGGGGGTAACACGGATCAATCCTCCTATCAAGGCACCTCTAAATCCTTGGGATTTGAATTTGGTCTTGTCGGCTTTGCTCAAACAGCCTTTTGCACCTTTACGTAAAATTCCCTTGGTTCTTTTTGACTAGAAAGATAATCTTTCTGATTGCCATTTCTTCTGCTAGAAGAGTATCTGAACTGGCGGCTCTATCTTGTAAGGAGCCATATCTGATCATGCATATGGATAAGGTGGTGTTACGCCCTCATCCTGAATTCCTGCCAAAGATGGTGACAGGTTTTCACTTAAACCAAGATATTATTCTTCCTTCCCAGAGCTTTGATCTAGGGAAGAGAAGACACTACATTCCCTTGATGTAGTAAGAGCGGTCAGAGTGTACTTGAAGACGATGTTCAGGTTCGTAAGACACATATTTTATTTATACTGCCGGTTGGTCCAAAGAGAGGACAGGCCGCGTCAAGATCCACTATTTCCAGGTAGATTCGTCAGGTCAGTATTCAGGCTTATCGATCGATCGGCCTCGGCTGCCAACATCACTGGACCATGGGACAGGTGAGTGTCCATTTATTAAAAGTAGTATTAATAAGCAGCTGTAGTATTTATAGCTGCTGGCTTTTAATAATTTTTTTTCAGTGAAATCCCTTTTTTAAATGTCATTTTTTTTTTATCAAAACTGTGTTTAAGTACCTGTATTTGACTTAGTATCAGCCTGTGCAGTCCCTGTACAGTAGAACCTCAGACTGGGTGAGGGAGAAGCAAGCACACAGAGCAAATCAGTTGTAGTCTATGGAGCATGCTGATAGGAGTAGAGAGCAAAGTGACTAAACTGAGGGATAAGCAGACCAGGCTGCTGCTGCTGCTGCTGGTGTGTGTGTGTGTGTGTGTGTGTGTGTGTGTGTGTGTGTGTGTGTGTGTGTGTGTGTTAAAGTAGAACAATAGCAAAATGTTTTTTTGTTTTTTATTTTGGATACAGTAAGGGAAGGTTATAACCCCTGCAAGTTTGTTTTTTACCATATGTGTCCCATTGGGGAGATTTCCCTTCACTTCCTGGCCCATAGCCAAACAGGAAGTGAGAGGAAATCCCTGCAAATTGAGGGAATCCCTTGGGGACCCCCAAGTCACCAAAACTAGTGTCCCTATTTTACGATTTTCCCTCTATTACTTTTCTGGGGACAACTCTGAATTTTCTTTTACTTTCAATGATAATGGTAAACAGGACAAATAGAGAGGGTGAATCTCCTTAATGGGGGCACAGACAGTAAAAAAAAAACTGACTCCTTCTCCACTCCATCCAAAACTAAACTTTTAGTTATACTTTAAGTGTTACTGAACTGCAGCAGAGAAAATAGAAGGTCCTCTCCCCTGTCAGACAGGGCTGTGGTGTGGCAGAGCTGTGTAAATCTCATGGCCGGCATGGGGACCGTTCAGATTCATCTGTCAGTTTTTTCAGGCGGATCCGAACAGTCGCTCCATACAGCTCTATGGTGCATTGGATGTTCGCTGACATCTGATCCGCTCTGCAAAATCCATATGGATGGATGGATGTCCTATTTTCCATCTGTCTGGCAGATCGGATTGGATGAAAGCAGACAGGCGTTCCGCAATCATCTGATCCCCCATAGAGAAGAGTGGTCTCTCTGACAGGTCCATCCCTGCACAGAGTGCAGAGACGGACTTGTCACCTGCTGGCTCATCGGGGATCAACAGAGCAATCCCCACTGAGCAAATACGGACAGCCCCATGTGAAAGGGGCCTAACACTTTAAAACAGTGTCACTGTTTTAAACAAGGTTAGGACTATATGATATGTTAAATACAGTTCTGTAAGCAACACCTTATTTTCTGGCAGTGCCCCTCCCAAGACTAGACTCTGGTTCCACCCCTGCTGTATATATGTATTTTATTTGTGTATTTTTGGTGTTTGCCTGGAGCTTATCTTTAAAATATGATCCCACCATGGCAGCTCTGCTCTAAAAGAGTAACTGACCACAGCATACATACTAACTGCAATGGCAGGGAAAAAATATATATCTAAAGTGATTTAGTAAATGCTTTTAGCTGGCAATCTAAATCACTAAGTATTCTGGAATGCACTGGCCCACTTCTGCTGCTGGGTACAATACCAGTCAAAGGATTCACTATGGCTATACTTAAACCCTTGGGATTGATTTATAGTAGAAATTATTCTCCATTTTTCTTTTACCAGGTTTTACATGGAAGACAGCTGCAGATTAAGGAGCAGATAGAGCAGAATAGACAAGCTCAGAGGGAATCCTTACAGTCTCGTGAAGAACTTATCAGAGAATTGGAAGAAGTTAGACAGCTGACCTCTAGAGCGAAGAAAGAGGATGAGGAGCAGAAGACTGCACGTAGGCTGGAACTGGAGACACAGGTAACTTAAAGTGGAACTTCACTCTGGAAATTTAGGACCGTGCCTCCTCCCAGCTCCTTTTTATTGGGGGGGGGGGGTATTTCTGTTTTTCCTTTCCACAGCAGCAATCCCCCTTCCCCCGACATCATTGTTGCCTAGGCTCATGCAACCCCCTGGGAGACCTCCATCACACATTCAGAGGCCATGGGTGCCCATTAACAGCAGCCAGGGGACAGAGGGGCAGAGCTGTATAGCATCATCGGGGGCCAGGCTGCCTGAACCTGGAAGAGGCAGTCAGCTGAGGTCTAAGAGGGTGGAACACAATGCTGGATCCACTCAACAGGTGATTATACATTTTAAAGAGAACCCAGCATAACAGGTAAGGGGGTGGCACAGGAGAAAAAGTGTGTGTGTGTGTGTGTGTGTGTGTGTGTGTGTGTGGGGGGGGGGGTGTCTCCTGTGCCGTCCCCCTGTCCCCCCTACCTGTTGCTGGGTTCTCTTTAAAAGTGTACGTTTAAAAACATGGTGCAGAAAAATGGCTGTTGATCTGCCAAAAAGTGACAGCATAATGTGTCTGCTGCACTGAAACCCCACACAGCATTGTTAGCCTTGCCTGTTGGGTTACAAAACACCACCTATCCTTAGCCCTCTCTGTCCCACTCTACATATATATTTTAAAATCTTTCCCAGCAAAACAATTAGCACATTTTTCACAGATTATGGCTAGTTGAAAGATTTGGCTGTCCTTCAAACTTGAGGCACTGATCTGCTGCGATCTTTGGACAGCCTTCCAATGTAATAAATGGATTGTGAAAATAATTATTTCTTTCCTGTAGAGCTGGGGTCTCCAAAATTTCTAAACAAATGGTCAGTTTACTGTCCTTCAATCCTTATACACACGGTCGGAGAATCCGTCGGAATGCGTCTTATCGGACCGCGTCGTCAGGTAATCCGACTGTGTGTGGTATGCATCGGACTGATTCCGTCCGAATCTCCGTCGGACCCAATTTTCCAACATGTTGGAAATATTTCCCGACCAACTGGGCCGGTCGGACCTAATCCGATCATGTGTAGCGAATTTTGATCGGACCAAGTGCCACGCATGCTCAGATCAAATTCCTACATCAAAGCTATTGGCTACTAGCCTGAATGTAGTCCCATCGTAACGAAATTACGTCACCGCGTTCTTGGCAACTGCTAAATCAGACAACTTGGCCCGACCGTGTGTATGCAACAGTTTCGGACACAATCCATCGGACTAAATCCGACAGACAAAATCCGACGGATTTGGTTGGCAAAATCTCCGACCGTGTGTACGTGGGCTTAGAGGGG
Organism: Lithobates pipiens; assembly: GCF_037356315.1. NCBI lineage: Eukaryota > Metazoa > Chordata > Amphibia > Anura > Ranidae > Lithobates > Lithobates pipiens. Next base: position 17,659,481 of record NW_027507790.1, read on the forward strand.
GCAGACCGTGGCCAGTGTGAGTAGAAAAGTTGCTGACGTCTGTGATAAAAAAAAAAAAAAAAAAAAAAAAGCCCCATTGTTGGTGTTAGTGGGAGGAAATGTGTCCCATCATTGGTGTCATTGGGAGAAAATGTGTCCCATCATTGGTGTCATTGGGAGAAAATGTGTCCCATCATTGGTGTCATTGGGAGAAAATGTGTCCCATCATTGGTGTCATTGGGAGAAAATGTGTCCCATCATTGGTGTCATTGGGAGAAAATGTGTCCCATCATTGGTGTCAGTGGGAGGAATTTTGCCCCATCATTAGTGTCAGTGGGAGAAAATGTGCCCCATCATTGGTGTTATTGGGAGGAATTATGCCGAATCAGTGAGAGTGGAAATTATGTATCGTTGGTGTCGGTGAAATAGTGTCTCAAGGGCCAGATACAAGAAAGCAAGGGGCCGCATGTGGCCCCCGGCCTCAGTTTGGAGACCACTGCTGTAGAGAAAAGGGAATCTTAGGTTATTGAGCTGGTGTTTGACATACCAGAAGGCTCTAAATATGGTGAATGAGGCACTTGAAAAGAAAAGTTGTTCTGAGTAGTTTGTTTTGCTCTGTGCCCACTACCTGTTAAATTACCCTTTGTAGATTTCTGAACGGCGTTTGAAAGAAATGGAAGAGATGCTGCGTTTGGAAGAGGAAAAACAAGAAGAGAAGTTGGCAGAAGAAAAAGATGATGATTTAGTAGAACAGGAGGCAGAAATCATGACACAAAGAGGTTATCAGAAAAAGGTAAAAAAAATCACCTTTCTGCTTTGTACTCAGTATAAATGGAAGCAAGTTTCTTTACCAGTATGTGGCGATGGTAACACAGATATGAAATTCAGATCTTTAAAAGGTTTGGAATTTACATATGATCACTTATGATCTTTGCAAGTGTTATATGAAAAAGATTTTAGAGTTGTGCGGGGTTTAAGGCTTGAAGAATTTATCGGGAAACCTGCTCTGAGAGAAGTATGGAGGCTGCCATTGCTGACTTGATTCTCTAAAAATTAGTTATCCGACTGCTCCAGAAAGTAATATAACATTTGGATCAACATAACAGCTAGGAGGATAGAATCAAAAAATAATCAGAAATGGCAGCTTGCATATTTTCTCAGTACACATTTGCATTATGTTTGCTGTAGCTGAATGCTTTGGCCTGTCTTCTTCTGGATTTATAGTCCTGTACACATAGCTTTAGTGTTATTGGTTTTAGGGATAATATAACAAATAGAGCCCAGCGGGGTTCTAGCCATTTTTCTTACCTAGCTGGTCGGAAAATCAAAGTGAACCTTTAATAGATTCTCCACTCCACATTTCTGAATGTGTCCATGTGTGTAAGGTGTATAGATGGGTGAGGGATGTAATGTATTTCACCTCATCTTTTCTTCTCCAGGTGTTCGGGCGCCCCAGACCTGCCTGGTCTTGACAGCGGGAAACTCGGAGCTTGACATACCACCCAACAACCATCACAGTTGTCTGAGCTCAGGAAAAAACACATGGCTATATTTTTGTTATAGGAACTCTTTGTAAATAGGTTTTTACTCGACTGTAAATAGGTTTGTGAACGATTATAAAACATCTTATATGAGGGATACTTTTCATTACCAAACAATTCAAAATTTGAGCTCTGGCTAGGGACACCCAGGTAATATATTAGTAGATTAACCCTTCCATGACAGGCATATGCATACATGGAGACCCACAGAAGTGCGCCATTGTAAGTGTGCGGCACAACATGCTCCCAGCACAGAGATCAAGCTCTCACCGAGTTCTGGGTCTCTTACTAATGATAGGAACTAGGAGGTCCAGTTCACAATCACCTGATCACCTGATCAGCAGATCACCAGAAAAAGATGCATTGTATCAATGTCTCCTTGAAGCTCCATTCACACCTGAGCATTGCGATTTACTGGCATGGGCTTTTTACGAGCATTTTTAAGGGTATTACAAGCATTTTATAGCTTCAACCGTTTTTGTTTAGCCAGTAGAAAGTACTAGGCGGAGGAGAGGCAGAGGAAATTGGAGGTGGAAAGCTTCTATTTGAGCAGAAAACTTTCGTAAAACGCTCAAGTCAGGTGTTTATATTGACGTCTATAGGGCCAAAAACGCTTGTAATCTGTCAAAAAGAAGCTCATGTACTTTTTTTTTTTTTTTTTTTAAGGGCTTCAGGCAACAGAATGTGAATGCTCAGATGTGAACAGGGGCTATTAAAATGAATGGGATTTGGCTTGTTGAACATTTTAGAGCTACAAGCAGAAAATCGCTCAGGTTTGAACGGGGCCTAAGTGGAGACAAATGTAAACAAAGAAAAGTGTGTGTCTAAAACAAATAAATTAAAAATAAAGAAGCTGGCTAGATCAGGCTAGGAAGGATAAAACACAATGCACACTAATGTTTCCGAGCCCTACCATGGGTACAAACAACAATTAACATACACAAGGGGTATCACTGCAATCATCAGGAGCAAGACAGTTTATGTTGTTCTTTGGTAGGTTATGGTAAAATTACTACATTTCAAAAAGTTTCTTTGATTAAAAAAAAAATCACAGTAGATATCTGACCATTTACCACCAAATGAAAGCTCAATATGTCCTGCAAAAAACTGGGTATAATCCACCTGATTACACTAAATCATTGCAATGATATGTACAGTTTTAAATGTCAAAGTTGCAAAACTGTGTTTAGGTTTGTTTTACCTTATGTCATGAAGGGATTCATAATGTTACTAAAAAGGTATAAACAAAATCATTACTGGAACCCAGTCCAAAGAATAAGTTTCTTGCTTGCGTAATCACTTAAAGGGTAATTCCACTTTCGTGGGGAAAAAAAATATAGTGTAAACAATTGCGACACACGTCATATTGTAATTGAATGTTATTAAAAATGATGTCATTTTCTATAAATGCAATATGGAGTTGTTCTGTACACACAGTAATAACTGGTACTGATCACTCCCCAGAAACAATTTCCTGCTTGTGCGATTGGCTCACCAATTTTCCCAGAAGTCTGCCTAAGATACAAGTCAGATTTTAGGCATCCCCCTGCAACAAAAATGTCATTTTTGGTGAGATACTTTCAATAGGAACACATCTAAAGGGATGCAGGCCCAGCAGATTTCCTCATTAGTGCTGTGCAGGTGCACAGCTGATAGATAATTATAAAAGCACTCCCATTAGACCTACTCAGCACAGAGGAACAAACGGAGATTTCTTCAGAATAACAAAAGGTAGGAATCTGCAACAAAGGTTGTTATAATCCCTGCAATGTACATAGATCACCCAGAGGGGAATGGTATTTTCTCAAGAAAAGTGGAGTTACGCTTTAAGCAAGGAAAACGCAGACTGGTGTCTGCAGGGCCACATTTTGTGCATATTGGCGCAGTAATGTCTTTAGGCTGGAGTTGAGATATAATGGTAAATGAATAGGTGAAATAATGAATTATATTAGTTGTTCTATGAGAATAAAGTCATTAGAATTGCCCTGTTTACGTGCACCTTTACTTATATGTTTGTGAAATGCAGGCACATGATTTGTTTTTGCACATTACTTGAATTTACTTTTTTATTCTGTATACTGTAATGATTTGTATAAATGTACATGTATAAACCTAAATTTGCTTGTTAAACAAGATATTTATTTTAATGTGTTGGGAAATGCAAATGGAAACAGCTTTGTTGGTTGGTGCCTATGGCTAATGCTAAACACCAGCAGGTGCCTCTTAAAAACAGGCATGAACTAAAAATTTTGATCTGCATTAAACAATTAGGGAGGTATGAAAAAAAACCTCTTATTAACTCATTCCAGGTACTAAAATCCATAAAAAACACATTTCAAAAAAGTTATACCGTATATACTCGAGTATAAGCCGAGATTTTCAGCCCCTTTTTTTAGGCTGAAAGTGCCCCCCTCGGCTTATACTCAAGTCACCGCCGTCTGCCTACCCGATCAGCGTGTCGAGCAGACAGACGGCGGCCATTCCACTGTTCAAAAGCCGCGCCTCCGTCTGTGATAGGCGGACCACTCAATTTCCCAGCAGTCAGTGGTCCGCCTATCACGGACATCCGCTCATCCTCATACTACGGACGAGGATGAGAGGATGTCCGCGATAGGCGGACCACTGACTGCTGGGAAATTGAGTGTTCCGCCTATCACAGACGGAGGCGCGGCTTTTGAACAGTGGAATGGCCGCCGTCTGTCACAGACGAGGAGGAGAGGTGCTGCTTTTGAATGGCATGGCCGCCGTATGTTTTTTATTCATGCAGATCGGTGCAAAATGGCACACAGAGGCTGCAGATGGGAACACGGAGGCATGCACAGGGATGGTCACAGGGATGGACACAGGGTATACAGCTGCAGATGGGCATTGTTGACCCTCTTTTCCACTCTTTTAAGCTGTAACAGTAGCTGCTGCATGTCTCACCCTCGGCTTATACACGAGTCAATAAGTTTTCCCAGTTTTTTTGTGGTAAATTAGGGGCCTCGGCTTATATTCGAGTCGACCTATACTCGAGTATATACGGTAAGTTGATTTGAATTTCAATAAAACATGACTTAGTACTTGGTGGCAAAACCCTTGCTGGCAATCAGAGGTCAGACATTTCTTGTAGTTGGCCACCAGGTTTGCACATCTCAGGAGGGATTTTGTTCCACTCCTCTTTGCAGATCCTCTCCAAGTCATTAAGGTTTCAAGGCTGATGTATGGTAACTCTAATCTTCAGCTCCTTCCACATATTTTCTATGGGATTAAGGTCTGGAGGCTAGCTAGGCCAGTGATAGCAAACCTTGGCACCCCAGATGTTTTGGAACTGCATTTCCCATGATACTCAACTACACCGCAGAGTGCCAGAGCATCATGGGAAATGTAGTTCCAAAACATCTGGGGTGCCAAGGTTAACCATGACTGAGCTAGGCCACTCCAGGACCTTATTGTGCTTCTTCTTGAGCCACTCCTTGGTGTTTCCTCGGCCATGTGTTTTGGGTCATTATCATGCTGAAACACCCATCCACGACCCATTTTCAATGCCCTTGCTGAGGGAAGAAGCTTTTCACCCAAGATTTGATAGTACATGGCCCCGTTTATTGTCCCTTTGATCCATGAAGTTGTCCTGTCCACTTATCAGAAAAACACCCCCAAAGCATGTTTCCACCTCTTGGGGTCATAGGCAGCATTCCTCCTCTTCCAAACACGGCGAGTTGAGTCGATGCCAAAGACCTCAATTTTGGTCTCACCTGACCACAACACTTTCACCCAGTTCTCCTCTGAATCATGCAGATGTTCAGTAGCAAACTTCAGACGGGCCTATACATGTGCTTTCTTGAGCAGGGGGACCTTGCATGATTTCAGTCCTTCACGGCGTGGTGTGTTACCAATTGTATTCTTGGTAACTATGGTCCCAGCTGCCTTGAGATCATTGACCAGATTCTCCTGTGTAGTTCTGGGCCTCACCGTTCTCATGATCATTGAAAATCCACGAGGTGAGTTCTTGCATGGAGCCCCAGACCAAGGGAAATTGACAGTTATTTAGTGTTTCTTACATTTTAGAATAATCGCACCGTTTGTAACCCTCTTGCCAAGCTGCTTGTTGATGGTCTTGTAGCTCATTTCAGCCTTGTGCAGGTCTACAATCTTGTTCCTGACATCCTTGGACAGCTCTTTGGTCTTGGCGATGATGGAAAGATTGGAATCTGATTGATTGCTTCTGTGGGCAGGTGTCTTTTATACAGGTAAAAAGCTGAGATTAGGAGCGATCCCTTTAGGAGAGTGCTTCTAATCTCAGCTTGTTACCTGTTATAGAAGACCCCTGGGAGCCAGAAATCTTGCTGATTGTTAGGGGATCAAATACTTATTTCACTCATTAAAGTGCAAATCAATTTTAAAACTTTTTGAAATGCGTTTTTTTTGGATATTTTTGTTGTTTATCTCTTGCTCAATGTTAAAATAAACCTAACATTAAAATTATAGTCTGATCATTTCTTTTGGCAAATGTACAAATTCAGCAGGGGATCAAATACTTTTTTCCCTCACTGTAGAATAAACACTAACTGTCCAGGCCAATTCTTTCTGACATTTTTCACATACATGTCAAAATTAGCATTGATAGAAAAGTGCTTAGAACCCCTAAAACATTATATATTTTCTGAAAACAGAGGCCCCTGGAGAAAGAGAAAATTCTGGCTGTTGTAAAAAAAAAATTTTTTAATCTCGCGTGATATTTGCGCAGCTGTTTCTGAAATGCAAATTTTCAGGAAAAAATACGCAAATGCAATTTAGTGCACTCATGCCAAATTTTTCCGGCAAAATAGAAAAGATGATGTTGCGCCGTGTAAATAGATACCAAGCATCAAAATTTTAAATTGCACGTGGCCATTAAATGGTGACAAACTATGGTACGTAAAAAAAAAAAAAAACTCCATAGGTGACACTTTTAAAGCTGTTACAGGCTAGTAGTATTGCTGCCACTCTGATTTAAAATGGATGTGAGGGCACACAAAATACTCACAGTTGAAATACAAATGTGTAAACATGTTGTACCCGCTCTCCTGTAGTCAAATCAATACAGCCAGGTCAAGGGCTATCTAAGTCTGTTTGAAAATGAGCAGCAACCCCCTAATGGGGTTAACCTTATACCTTTTCCTCGTCAGCCAGCACCCTATGATGTAATTGGTCTGACTAGCATAATTTACAAAGCTGCCCCTTACTGATCAAGTCTGAATAACACTGTCTAAGGCCGGTGTTCTGCCGTATAGTGTCCGGCCATGAAATAGTGTCTGCTCCGTACTGCGCATGCGCAGTACGGAGCAGACGAAGCTTCGGAAAATCTCCGAAGCTGAACGGCGCCTGCGCCGTGAGTGGAGGTGGTAGCCCCACCATCCAAGCGGACATAGGGTTGTGAATTTTAGAGGGCCCCTCGCGGGCGAGCTTCGCTGGCCACGCTTCGGGCTCGGCCTCGCTGCGCTCGGGTCTTTTTTATTCCTACTCTATGTCCACTTGGATAGTGGGGATAGAACCTGGACTCACGGCGCAGGCGCCGTTCATCCTCTGCAATTTTCGGAATCTGTGTTGCTGTGTACTGTGCATGTGCAGTACGCAGCGGACACTATCCGATGGAGGACATTATTTGACAAGACACCGGCAATACATGGAGCGAATTCCTTTCCTGCAACCACAGTTAGTGTTGACGAGGAAATCCCTCCTGCCGAGCCATTGTCTTCTCGCAGGGAGGGAAGCCATCCCCACCAGGAGAAGACAATAATTATTGCTAGCAATAATTGCAGGTTAACTCCAGCAGGCTGGTTGTACCCACGTTGATTGATCGATCAACTTAGTACATTCAGCCTGCCCAAACACGGTTCAAATCTCAGCCGGTTTCTGCTGAACCGGCCGAGATTCTTCCTGTGTATGGCCTGCCTAAGAAACTGCAGGGGTCCAATATAAAGACATAGACACAGTACATAAAAACCTGAGTTAGACTTGCAGATAACTAATTTTATAAAAGTGTTCCAGGACAGCCTCTGAGACCTAGAGCTCCTCCCTTTGGGACAGGAAACACATAATCCAACATAAAAGGCAGTCCTCCAGGCCCCACACCCCAGTATCACCAAGGACCGTAGGAAGGCACTAGAAGACAAAAAATAATCATCTCTGCATGATAATATAGCGCCACAAATAACTTCAGGGGGGAATCCCAGCTGTCCTGGAAGAATCTTAGAAAATTATTTAGCAGTCTAACTCCGGTTTTCTCAAATTATCTTTGAGGACAGCCTCTGAGACCATGAGCAAGAACTTACCCCTTAGGGCGGGACCACCGCCTGGAGGACCTTACATCCATACACCTGATCTTTGCTTGTAAGCAGATCCAGATGATAGTTCTAGAGTAGCTGGACCATGTGGCAGCTTTGCAAATTTGCTCTGGTGAGGAACCAACTCTCTTTACCCATGATGCCGACAAGGCTCTGGTTGAGTGTGCATTGATGTATGGAGGTGGACATTCTTGCTGGCTATAACATTCAGCAATAGCTAATCTGATCCACCTAGCTATGGTGGACTTAGATGCTCCCCTGACCCCTGCATGCACCCAAAAAAAACTATAAATAGGAATGTGACTTTCTACATTTTTTAGAATTTCTAATATAAAACAAAAGGCTTCTTCTAACATCTAACCAACTGAACATTTTCTCTTCCTTGTTAGCAGGAGAGGAATAAAAGGTGGGACCTATAAATGGCTTAGGATACCTATGGGAGAAATGCAGGATCTGTTTTGAGAATTATATTATCCTCAAGTATGGCTCCCTACTAGAGAGAACCTGCAACTCACTGATCCTTCGGGCTGGCGATTGTCAGCAAGAAAACAGTTTTTAGGGTTAGGCGCTTTATTGATGATTCCTCCATGGGCTCAAAAGGATTTAACAATAATGCTTTAGGGACCAATAAAAAAAATCCCAGGCTGGACGGGACTTTATTGCCACTGGCTAGAATCTGGATAAAATCTTAAAGAAATCTGACACAAAAGGATCTTTCTGCAGAGAGGTCTAGAGGAAAACGCTAAAGGCGGAGGCCTGCACCCATCCTGAAAAAACTCTAATTGTTGGATTGTGTGACTGGAGTTGAGAAAGCCAGCATTACAGATTTCTAGCAACACAATTTGCTGCTAAGGCTGGTTTTAGACTCACAGAGGTAGAGTCTCTAGCTCTGTGGAGCAGAATATCTACTCTTTTGTCCATTGGATACCTCAGGGCCCCCATATCATGGAAGGCCAAGTCAGACCTCTTTGAGATTTTAGAGAGAGGTGCTTCCAGCTTCTTTATTTTATTCCATGGTTGGGACGTATTCCCCTCAAAGGGAAACCTTCTCTTCAGGCCTCCTGAAATGAAGGGCCTTCTTTACAATTTCTCCAATTGTAGCTGAACCTCTTCCCACCCACGCTATAGCCGAAAGACTGCTACAGTGCGGTCCTAAATTGCCAGGAGGGCTTCCATGTACGTCCTCCCATGCTTGTGCTGCCTGCGCAAACTCCACTCTGTGAGCAGTGAGTCCATGATCCCTGCCCTTTACCACGTGATCAGCTGTCAGCCAAAGAGAGCTGATCACGTGATGTAAACAGAAGCCAGTAATCAGCTTTTTTTTTTTTCCCCCCTCACACTGGCAGCATGATAATACTCAATAACACTGAATCATGGGCCTGGAAGACCACCTTTTATGTTTGATTGTGTCTGGGTTTCCTGTGCCCAAGGGAGGAGCTCTTTCATGTGACAACACTAAAGAAAAGACACTTTGCTACAACGTAGTGAGTGTACAGCTTGTATAACAGTGTACATTTTCTGTCCCCTCAAAATAACTAAACATACAGCTATTAATGTCTAAACCGCTGGCAACAAAAGTGAATACACTCCTAAGTGAAAATGTCCAAATTGGACCCGAAGTGTCAATATTTTGTGTGGCCACCATTATTTTCCAGCACTGCCTTAACCCTTTTGGGCATGGAGTTCCCCAGAGCTTCACAGGTTTCCACTGCAGTCCTCTTCCACTCCTCCACGACGATATAAAAGAGTTGGTGGATGTTAGAGACCTTGCACTCCTCCACCTTCCATTTGAGGATGCCCCACAGATGCTCAATAGGGTTTAGGTCTTTAGACATGCTTGGCCAGTCCATCACCTTTAACCTCAGCTTCTTTAGCAAGGCAGTGTTCATCTTGGAGGTGTGTTTATCATGTTGGAATACTGCCCTGGGGGACAGTCTCTGAAGGGAGGGGATCATGCTCCGTTTCAGTATGTCACAGTACATGTTGGCATTCATGGTTCATCAATGAACTGTAGCTCCCAAGTGCCGGCATCACTCATGCAGCCCCAGACCATGACACTCCCACCACCATGCTTGACTGTAGGCAAGACACACTTGTCTTTGTACTCCTCACCTGGTTGCCACCACACACACACACACACACACACACACACACACACACACACTTAACACCATCTGAACCAAATAAGTTTATTTTGGTCTCATCAGACCACAGGACATGGTTCCAGTAATCCATGTCCTTAGTCTGCTTATCTTCAGTAAACTGTTTGCGGCCTTCTTGTGCATCTTCTTTAGAAAGGCTTTCTTCTGTGACGACAGCCATGCAGACCAATGTGATGCAGGGTGCGGTGTATGGTCTAAGCACTGACAGGCTGACCCCCCACCCTTTCAACCTCTGCAGCAATGCTGGCAGCACTCATATGTCTATTACCCAAAGACAACCTCTGGATATGACGCTGAGCAAATGCACTCAATTTCTTTGGTTGACCGTGGCAAGGCCTGTTCTGAGTGGAACCTGTACTGTTAAACCGCTGTATGGTCTTGGCCACCATGCTGCAGCTGTTTCAGGGTCTTGGTAATCTTCTTATAGCCTATGCCATCTTTATGTAGAGCAACAATTCTTTTTTAGTTAGTTTAAAGTTGGGAATTGGAGGTTGTTTAAAAACCCATAACCTTGGGGTTACTTCACAAAGGGTGTAGGGTGGCCATTGCTTGAACTGAAATAATGGTTTTCTAATGTGGCTCCAGCTCATCACATGTGCTTTGCGCAGTTGGATGCAGGTAGATGTGCATTTCAAATTCCCAAATTAGTTTGTTGCCTGGTGGTCTCTATCATTCGTGGGAATGCTTCAGCAGTCCCACTATTGTTATTCATTTTTTTTTATTTATTAATATTTTCTAAGAAGGCACTGCGACAGTTCCATACATTAATTGGTGCATCGGAACAGTCATTAATTGAACGTGCGAACCGCCGCACATTGAAGCGCAAACAATAATAAATACCCGCATAATAGGATTTTTTTTAATAACAGCTTACCTGTAAAATGCTTTTCTTTGAAGCACATCACAGGACACAGAGCCACAGTGGTTACTATGTGGGTTATAGGCCACCTTCAGGTGATGGAAACAGGAAGTCCACTCCCTATATAACCCCTCCCACTAATGAGAGTACCTTTGTTTTTGTAGCAAAGCAATACATGTGTATAACAGAAAGAAGGGAAGGACCTCTGTGCCCCGTGATGTACTTCAAAGAAAAGGATTTTAAAGCTAAGCTGTTATCCTATTTTCTTATCGTACATCACGGGACACAGAGCCATTGTAGTTACGATGTGAGATGTCCGATAGCAATGCCAACTAAAGGGAGGCAGACACAACGACTTATACTGCTGCCTGCAGTACATTGCACCCAAAGGCGATATCCTCATGACCTTTTACATTTACTTGATAGAACCTGGTGAATGTATGGACTGAAGAGCAAGTTGTGCCTTGCATATTTGAGCGATGGAGGCTTGGTGATGCACTGCCTAGGAAGTACTAACAGCCCTGGTGGAGCGCGCTTTAACCACTTCCGGACCGATATACGTCAGTACTTTGAAGGAGGACATCCTTGTTATGGCAGCTAGCTACCATAACCCTGGTATCCTCGTCTTCAGTGAGTGGTCCGGTTTACGATAAGAGTGGTCTCTGCAGCAAATTAGCAGAAAGATCACTTTTATCGGTAGAGGGGGGGGGGATCCTCCCACCGCCAATCGGTACCATCCGCGGCTTACCGGAGCCATCAGCAGTGGTGATCGCGTCTGTCCCCTGCCTGGGGGTGGAGACGAGCGAGGGGAAGATGGCACCCTTCCATCGCCATATTGCTGCAGGGGCCATATCACTTAAAAGGGCCATTTTTCTTTTTATTGCATTTTAATGTAAATATGAGATCTGAGGTCTTTTTGACCCCAGATCTCATATTTAAGAGGTCCTGTCATGCTTTTTTTTTTTTTTTTTTCCTATTACAAGGGATGTTTACATTCCTTGTAATAGGAATAAAAGTAATGCAATTTAATTTTTTGTAAAAATGGTAAAATAAAGAAGAATAACTTTTTTTTTTTAACGCGCCCTGTCCGGCTGAGCTCGCGTGCAGAAGCGAACGCATATGTGAACAGCGCCCACATATGAAAACCACACATATGAGGTATGACTGCGATTGGTAGAGCGAGAGCAATAATTCTAGCCGTAGACCTCTTCTGTAACTTAAAACATGCAACCTGTAGAATTTTTTTAATTGACGCCTATGGGGATTTTAAGGGTAAATTCCACGAGCGGGCACAGTTTTGAAGCGTGACATGTTGGATATCAATTTACTCTGCATAACATTATCTTTCACAATATAAAAAAAATTTGGCTAGCAAAAAAGGTGCGCTTCTAAGACCACTGCACAAATACGGTGTGACAGAAAGTATTGCAACGACCGATATCTAGGGTGTTGGGGGGAAAAAAAATGTATAATGTTTGGGGTTCCAAGTAATTTTCTAGCAAAAAATAACTGTTTTTAACTTGTAAACAACAAATCTCAGAAAGCGGCTCAATCCTTAGGTGATTAATATGAAAAGGTGGAACTTTCCTCTTTAAAGCATAAGCTTGAACAATCACGACGAATCCATTTAGAAATAGTAGATTTCGATGCTGCCTGTCCTCTCTTAGGACCTTCAGACAACACAAACAAAACATCAGTTTTACAAATCTGAGCAGTCGCCTTCAAGTAGACTTTAACTGCCCTCACCACATCAAGAGATTGTGGTGACCCTGCTTCTGCAGAACAGGGTTCTGGTAGAAAAAAAAAAAAAAGGTAGAAAAATATCCTGGTTTAAATGAAAACCTGACACTACCTCTTCGGTAGAAAATTAGGATGAGGACGTAATACAACCTTATCCTTGTGGATAATCAAATATGGCTCTTTACAAGAAAGAGCAGCCAACTCGGATACCCTTCTTGCAGAAGATATGGCTACCAGAAAAATAATTTCCTTGTCAAAAAGACTAAGGGAATATGTTGCATCACCTCAAAAGGCTGTTTCTGTAATGCCAACAGGACTAAATTCAAGTCCCAAGGGTTCAGGGATGACCTAACCGGAGGATTAAGCCACGTTACCCCCTGAATAAAGCCACGAACCAGAGAGTGCGAAGCAAGTGGTCGTTGAAAAAATACTGATAAGGTCGAAACCTGGCCTTTGATAGTACTCAAGGCCAGTTTAATTTCTAATCCCATCTGTAGAAAGTCAAGGATCCTACCTATGACATATTTTCCTGGGGTGCCAACCCCTGGATTCAGACCAGGAAACATATGCCTTCCAGACTCTATAATATATGACTCTGAAGGCCTGCTTCATTCGATTAACCAGAGTAGATACTACTGAACCTGATAACCCACGCTTCTTCAGAATGTGGGTCTCAATAGCCAAACCATTACATTTAGCGTTTGTAAGGTAGGATGGAATATCGGCCCTTGCGAGAGAAGGTCAGGCCGTGGCAGTAGGATCCATGGGTCTCCTACCGCCATCTTTACAATCTCTGCATACCAAGATCTCCTGGGCCACAGGAGTCACTGCCTTCCCTTCCTGCTTGATCCTGCGTAGAAGCCGCGGAAGCAACAGAACAGGTGGGAATGCATAAATCGGTGAAAACTGAATCCACGGGAAAACCAAGGCATCTGTTCCGCATGCCAGTGGATCCTTTGTCCTTGACACAAAGTTGTCGATCTTCTTGTTGAACCTGGATGCAAACAGATCCACGTCCAGAATTCCCCATCTTTGACATATTGACAGAAAGATGGGGTGAAGAGATTCATTCTCCCGGGAGCAACTGCTGGGGACTCAAGTAGTCCGCCTGCCAATTCTCTATTCCTGGAATGAAGACTGCCAATAGGCAAGGTATGTTGTTTTCTGCCCAAGTTAGGATATGATTCACCTCTCTCTGGGCTGCACAACTTCTCGTGCCCCCTTGGTGATTGATATAGGCCACTGCTGTGGCATTTTGGGATTGGATCCTGGCAGAACAATTCCATAATCTGAGTATCCAGGCCTCCAGGGCCAGGCGTGCTGCCCGAATCTCTAGAATATTGATGGGCAAGGTAATTTCTGATTTTGACCATTTTCCTTGGACAGACACTTCTTCCAAGACTGCTCCCCAGCCCAGAAGGCTGGCATCTGTTGTTACCACCTTCCAGGTAACTAGTAGGAAGGATTTTCCTTTCTGGAGATTCTTGGCCATCAACCACCAACTGAGGCTTTGGTGCACCTTTGGGGATAAATGCATTTGGAAGTCTAGAGCTTGGACCTTCTTTTTCCAAGTCGATAGGACACTGTTGTGCAGTAGTCTTGAATGAAATTGAGCATAAGGAACAGCCTCGAATGAAGCCACCATCTTTCCCAACAATCTCATGCAAAGTCGAATAGAGGGATTCTTCTTTGCTTTGACCACCTGAATCAGTTCCCTTATGGAACTGATCTTTGCGTGGGGTAAGAACGCCCTCTTCTGAGCTGTATCTATGATTAGACCCAAGTATTCCAATCTCTTTGATGGTTTTAAAGAAGATTTCTCTAGGTTGAGATTCCAACCTAGGTATTACAGGTAGCTGACCAAACTTTGGTCTAAGCAGGCTACCGACTGGTCTATCAAGAGTAGATCATCTACGTAAGCTAGAATCGTTATACCTTGAGCACTTAACCTAGCTAAATGGGGAGCCAGGACCTTTGTAAACAGACTAGGTGCTGTAGCTAGACCGAAAGGCAGAGCTACAAACAGAAAATGAAGATATTCTATCTCAAATAATAATTCTGGTGAGCGGGAAAAAAATAGGTACATGGAAGGTAAGCATACTTGAGGTCGATTGACATCACTGATCGGATTAATTCCATGCGAAAAGAGTGGATATCCAAAAATCAGTTTAGATCTTTGATATCTAAAATGGGTCTGATATCCCAGTTTGGTTTTGGTACCATGAAAAGGTTTGAATAAAACCCTAACCCCTGCTTTTCCATGGGGACCACCGATATCACCTTTTGAGACAAATGATGGTCCAAAGCTTGAAAAAGGGCCTTATTTTTCTTTGGATACATGGGAACGTTTGATCTGAGAAAACAAGGAGACAGGTACTCTCGGAACTCTAGCTTGTATCCTAGAGATATTGAGGAATCCACCCATTTGTCTCGACACTCTTCCTGCCAGACCCTTGAGAACTGAAGAAGTCTTCCCCCCTACTCAAGCGAGCGGGGACGTCCCTTCATAAGGAGGTCTTATTATTTTGTTTTGTAGGTTTCCTTCCCCAGAGCCTCTTTTGTCCCTGGGGTTGACCCTGAAGTTTATCTCTTGAACTTGACAGTGGAGGCCGTTGTGACTGCCTGGAGGCCAATGCTCTTGGCACTGGAGAAGAAGCGGGCTTAAAAGAAAAATGCTTAATCCTCTTAACTGGCAAAAGGGAACTTTTCCCATTAGAAATTCTTTGGATGTATTTATCCAGATTGTCCTCCCCAAAGAGCCGTTCACCGAAAAATGTAAAACTAGCCAGGTGCTTTTTACATGGTGCTTCAGCTGACCAATTTTTCAACCATAGAACGCTATGCATATGCGCCAGCCCGAGCGCAAGTCCTGAGGCCTGGAGAATAGAATCTCTCATAGCGTTTATTGCAAAACATAATGCCCCTGGTATCCCAGCCAAATCTTGGGCCTGCTGATCAGGAATAATCTTGAGCACCTGTTTAAACTGGTCTCTTAGGGCTTGACATACACCGATTGTCCACTGAACCTGCCAGAGAAAAATAGTTTTTAAATAGGAATTCCAACTTCTTATCCATTGGATCCTTCAGCATTTTAGCATTTTCTACAGGACAAGTCAAATTTTTATTCACAGTGGATAGAGCAGCATCAATTGCTGGCATCCCCCATTTCTTATTAAATTCTTCCTCCATAGGATGAAGTGTTGAAAACCTTTTATGAGAAAAAAAAAACTGTTTATCTGGGTGATCCCACTCAGAATAAATATGTTTTTTTTCAGTAATGAATGGATAGGAAAAGCACGAGTAGCTTGGGGAGGCTTTAGCAAACCCAAACAAGAAGTGGGCTCATCAACTGACTCAGCTAACGGCAACATGAATGCGGAGCAATTCAGTAAGGGATTGTACCATCAATCTTTCAGATTGTGAACCTGATCCTTCCACATTTGACCCCTCAAAAGAGGAGTCATCAGCCTCACCCCTGGTTCCTCAGTTTGAGGGTCCTGGGTAATGGAAGGGGATCTATAACGTTTAGTCCCACTCTGGGATGCGATTAAAGCATCAATCTTCTGCTCCAACCCGAAGATGGTTGAGAGAAAAAAACCTCTTCAGTAATATAGACAGGGGCTGAAATGTTGAAAGCAGTGGCAACAGCTGATGGCCCTGATAGCTGTTACTGACCAGCCACCTCAGAACTTTCATGGGAGGATGCCATCTTTTTTGATGGTTTTGGAGGGGTTTTTTACCAGCCCTTCCGACCATAGCTTGATGCACAAAATCAGGGGTACTACCAGAAGGAACTCATCCACTGCTTGAGCAATAGTTCAGCCACTGCCGCTGCTATTAATGCTCAGCCTGATGCTAATAGTAAATGCCTGTGTCGCCAAACCTCTTTCATGCCCCTCTTTGCTCTAGTCCTCCGACAGCACAAATGGAGTTTTTAAAACACACTCCCGCACTGGACGTTGGAGGACGCCAACGCCGCACTAAGCCCCACCCCCTCCATCGCATTGCACTCCCTTCTCTCTTTCAAAAGAGAGTTTTCCCGCACGAGCCTCCGATCCACCGGGATCAGCTTGTGAGGGAGCGATAGCGAGGAGGAGACCTGAGAGCCGCCGCCGTACAGAGGCAGTGAAAGAAAACAGCATCGCTGATCATTTTAGCTCTCTCCTTCCCCGTGAAGAGGGGGAGAGTTTATCCCAGGTGGGGGGTGTCTGGTGGAAGCAAACCCCCCCACCCCAACTCACCAGAGGTCTAACCTGCTAGCCCGGGGAAAAAGCCTGCTGCTTCCTGACACAGCGTGATCTGAGGAAAGCATGAGAAGGTACGTGCTCAATACAGCCCCCAGTGGTGACACTTAGGCATGACAAATAACATTTACTTTTTAATAATTGAAAAATTTCTTAGAAAAACTCCTTTCCCGCCGCAGGGTTTTCTGTGGTAAAACGAACAGACCCAATCTTCACCCTTCACGGTGGGTTCCGTTAAACCTTCAGGAACCAGGGATCCTCGGATAACCCACACTCCTGGACCTGTAATAGCACCCGCCAGTAAAACTTTATGGCTTTAAAATACCAAAGTACTGGATACCAGGGTCCAGCTCTCCCAAAAGAGAAGAGTTACAGGCAAAACCTAGTTTCTTCAGACACGAGGCCCAGGTACCATTCAATTTGGCCTAAAAGATACTTTGAATGGATCAGGCTGCATAGCTAGCCCCAGCAAGGATTGCTCCAGTGGAGCTCAGCACAGTACATCTTTACTCAAGATCAACACCTTAGACACTGGCGAAAAAATGGAGGCACTCCCAGTAGTGGGAGGGGTTATATAGGGAGTGGATTTCCTGTCTTAGGGTGTGCCAGTGTCCATCACCTGAAGGCAGCCTATAACCCACATAGTAACTACTATGGCTCTGTGTCCTGTGATGTAGGATAAGAAATGTAAACGGCAACTGGCGCTAGGTTAACTGCGGTTTTCTCATTGATAATAGTGCACGCCCAATACAAATGGTTAATTTCATCTCATTGGACATATCTTGTTAGGCAATTAGTAGGTGTTCCCAGTTAACCACTTCCCACCCGCTGGCCATCATATGACATCCTTGACTTTGTGCGGCTATATCTGAATGAATCCTGCAGCTACAGGCATCATTATTTTTTCGTCTTTTTTCAACCGGCGAATCCCTACACCACAAGAATGATCATAGCGGCTGTTCCGCTGCTTAATCGTTCTTACGGGCGGCGAGAGGGGATGCCTCCCCTGCTTCTACCGACTCACCGCTTCCATAGGCGAGTCGGACACAGGATCCGCCAGCCCTGCATGTTTACCATAGAGATTTCCGGCAGACCAGATGGTCTCCAGAGTCTCTATGATCGTTGTGAGGCCTGGAGCGATGTTATGATGTCACGCCTGGCCTCTGCATTCAAACAAAGGGCGCTGTTGTGGCTGGGAAGCCGAGATTTTCTTTTTTTTTTTTTTTATTTCAGGCTTTCCAGCCTAGAAGTGATATGTGGGGTCTTATTGACCCCATATCTCACTGTAAAGAGGACCAATTATGCCATATTCCTATTACAAGGGATGTTTACATTCCTTGTAATAAGAATAGAAGTGATCACATTTTTTTTTTTTAAAGTGTCAAACTTAAAAAAAAAAGTAAAATTAATTAAAAAAAATAAAAATAATTAACGTTAAAGCGCCCCTGTGTGCTCGCATGCAGAAGCGAATGCATATGCAAGTCCCACCAACATATGAAAACTGTGTTCAAACCACACGTGAGGTATCGCCACAATCATTAGAGTGAGAGCAATAATTCTAGCCCTAGACCTCCTCTGTAACTCAAAACATGTAACACGTAAAAAAATTTAAAGCATCGCCTATGGATACCGAAGTTTGGCACCATTCCACGAGCGTGCAATGAAAAAGGAGGGGTGAATGCTTGGGGGCAGGAGGTTCTCGGGCACCCCAAATGTCAGCCACCTTGTTCCCATATTCAGGGGGACAAGGGCCTCTGCCACACATCCCTAAGCTGGGGTTGTGGGGGGCTGCAGACAGGGGGCTTTACAGAATGTGGAAAACCCCTTTAAACTAGTGGGTACAAGGTGCTTTGGGGCATGTTAGGCTCAGCCCAATACCAACCACAAAGGCAGCCAAGCGAGGTTGAGTGCATGTGGCCTTGTATGGTTCAGGAGGGGGTTGGGCGATCGCTCTTCTCATCCCTTTCCTAGCTGGCCCTGTTGTATGCTATGAAAAAGGATGTGGTTTGGATTGGTGAGGGCAGCTCACAGCCTTTTGAGAATGGAGTGGAGTGTGGCGTTCCCCTTTAAAAGCAAAAGCTACCGCATGGGAATACAAGGGATTAGAGGGGGGAGAGAAGAGCATTGGAGAATGGAGTGTGGAGTTCCCCTTTAACCCCTTGGATTTCCATAGGCCAACATTTGCTTTTAAAGGGGAACTCCACACTCCAATGCTCTACTCCCCCCTCTAACCCCTTGGATTTCCATGGGCTAACTTTTTCTTGCTTTTAGAGGGGGAAGACAAAAGCATTGGAGAATGGAGTGTAAAGTTCCCTTTTAAAAGCAAAAGTTAGCCCAAGGAAATCATATGCATTAGAGGGGGAAGGTTAAATGCCCTTTTAGGAGGAGCGAGAGTCTTTTTACATAATTTTAACAAGGTGCATGTCACATGTTGGCAAAATAACATGACCTGTGTGCAAATCTCCTAAATACATAAAGGGTAAACCAGCGTAAAAAAAAATAAAAAAAATTGGGCCAAGTTTAGCGACACGCCCGTTCAACCCATGCAATTGCATGTACGTTGCTTAACATTTAATAAGATTTTGGCCGCGTAGTGAACAAATGCATGTGAATGAGTGCAAGAGTCGCTTGCGTATCGCCGCAAAACGCGGAATGTGCTTGCAATCCCATAAATCTATGGCACCCCAATAGCCGTGCAATTTTGTGGCCGGATGTGCTCAGAATGACAATGTTTTTCCTTGCGCCAGAGCAGGGCCCTATTTTACCACCATAAGTTAAAGTGGTTGTTATTAAAAAAAAAAATATATAAATAAATTACCCTTACAAACATACTTACCTCCACTGCGCAGCTCGTTTTGCACAGAGTGGTCCAGAACCTGCTCTTCTAGGGTCCCCCCAGGTCTAGCATTCAGCATCTATAGAGGCCGAATGCTGGACTTGGCCCCGTCCCTCGCATCACTGGATTTGATTGACAGCAGCGGAAGCCAATGGCTAAGCTGCTATCGATCCAATCATGAGCCGGAAGCCAGTGGAGAGAGACAGTCAGTGCGTCCCCGCAGACTACAGGGGGTCAGGTAAGTAAAAGGGGGGGGGTAGGGAGCTGCTGACTTCATAGGATGCATTAAGGTGGAAATACACAAACCTTTACACCCTCTTTAATGCATATATCACCAGAACACCATTGACCTTTAGGATAATATCCAAACACTTATTTAGGCTCCATTTACACTAGTGTTATTTTATAAGCTCAAAAAATACTGGAGGAAAAATGCTAATAGTGTTTTTGTGCTGGCTTGTAGTAGTGTTTTATTAGCATTTAGGAGCATTTGCATTTTAAATTAGTGTTTTTACAGTACATGAAGGAAGAAAGAAAGAAAAAAAAAAAACACTTTAAAAAAGCTGTTAGTGTTTCAGTAGCGTTTAGGAGTATTACAATTAGTACACAATTTTGTTTTCTGCTCCTAAACGCTGAAGCTTAAAAAAAATGCTTCTAGCATAAAATAGTGTGTATGGACAGATAGGATAACACTATTAGCTTCTAGGAGCAAAATAAAGCACTAGTGTGCATGGAGCCTTACATTTCACCTGGTAAAGTGCAACTTATGTTACCAGTCTCCAGCACCCAACTACCTAGTGCAGGAATGCGTGTGATTGAAACATTGCTTGATATTTCAACACTGGTCTCTGCATCCAATTCTAGCTCAATCTCAGGCATGCAGCAAGTGGCCTATACGATCAAGGCAGATTTCTCTGCAACTATGCCTCAGACAATTACGTGGTTGAAAAGGCTCAAGGATTTTTTACCTTCATGCATTAACCAGTTGCCGACCGCCGCACGACAATGTACGTCGACAGAATGGCACGGGCAGGCATATGGGCGTACATGTACGTCCCTGCCTTCCCGTGGGTGGGGGGGCCCGATCGGGCCCCCCCCCCCCCCGGTGCCAGCGGCGGTCGGAATCCGTTCAGGAGCGATCCGGGATGAGGGGGCGGCCATTCGTTCATGGCCACCCCCTCGCGATCGCTCCTGACGAATGGAAGTGCAGCGTGACATCACTTCCTCTCCTGTAATGTAAACACAGGCAGAGGAAGTGATGTAATCTCTCCTCCATGTCGGTATTTTTCGTTCCGGCACCGAGGAGAGAGGATTGGTGAGTTGCACCAACATGACACTACACAGTAGAACATGCCAGGCACACTTTCACCCCCCCAATCACCCCTGCACCCCCAGTCACAGTGACACCAATTGCATTATTTTTTTTTGCATTGGTGTCATTTGTGGCTGTAATAACTGTTAGGGCAGTTAGGGTTAGCCCCCTTTAGTTCTAATGTACCCCCCTAACCCCCCCAATAAAGGTTTAACCCTGTGATCACCCCCCGTCGCCAGTGTCACTAAGGCTGGGTTCACATTGCAGCGGTTTATGAGAACGGATGTGATTCGCACCGCACTGCAGTGCAAATCACATCCGATCTCTGTGCGATTCGAGTTCAGCCATACAGATAGTATGGCTGAATTCGCATCGCACCCGCCGCAAACTCGCACGGGACCCTTTTTTTGGTCCGCAGCAGAATCGGATCGCATGGATGTTCACACTATGCGTTCCGATTCCTGTCCGAGTTTGCAGATCGCGCTGCGATATGCGAACTGATCTGGGGGTGTCATTAACATTTCACTGACACTCCCAGCAGTTCGCATAGGGCAGTGTGATGCGGGAACCCGCCGCGGATTCGTGGCGTTCCCGCATCGCTCCAGTGTGAACCCAGCCTAATAAGCGATCGTTCTTCTGATCGCTGTATTAGTGTCACAGGTGACGCTAGTTAGGCAGGTAGGTATTTAGGTTCGCCGCAGCTTTTTATAGCGCCAGGGACCCCCATATACTACCGCATAAAGCCCCCTGATTGGCCCCTAGTTAACCCTTTCACCAGTGCTCACCATATAACTGTTACAGGTGACACTGGTTGGTTATTTTTTTTTATAGTTTCAGGGCACCCGCCATTTATTACCTAATAAAGGTTTAACCCCCTGATCACCCGGCGGGTGATATAAGTTTGAGGGTCAGATAAGGTCTGCGTCGCCCCAGGCAGCGTCAGGTTAGTGCCAGTAGGGCTAACACCCACGCACAAAGCATACACCTCCCTTAGGCCGCGTACACACGGGCAGACTGTTCGCCCAACTTTGTTCGTCAAACAGTACGACAAACAGTCCGCTCAAAATTAGCATGAGCGGACTTGACCACACACGATGAACGAACAGTCCGCTGAAACCGTGCGCGATGACGTGAACGGCACGTACGACGGGACGAAAAATACGACGTCCAATACACTGCAATGCAACCTTCGCCGTGTAAATCCTTTCTGAGCATGCGCGAAACTTAGTTTGTCGAACAAGCCTACACACGAGCGGACTGTCCGCTCAAACCAAGTTTCAGCGGACAGTCTTACGCAAATTCCGAAAAACTTTGTTCGTCAGACTGTCCGCTGAAACTGTCCGCTGAAGCCCACACACGAGCGGACTGTCCGCTGAAACACTGTTCAGCGGACAAAGTTGGGCGAACAGTCCGCCCGTGTGTACGCGGCCTTAGTAATATAGTATCTGATCAGATCTATATTAGCGTCGCCAGCAGTTTAGGTTTCCCAAAACGCATTGTTAGCGGGATCAGCCCAGATACCTGCTAGCACCTGCGTTTAGCCCCTCCGCCAAGCCCAGCCCAGCCCACCCAAGTGCAGTATCGATCGATCACTGTCACTTACAAAACACAACACACATAACTGCAGCGTTCGCAGAGTCAGGCCTGATCCCTGTGATCGCTAACAGTTTTTTTTGTAGCGTTTTGATACAGTCACTGACAGCCTAGGTGCTTTTTTACCTGCGAGTCTCACTAGTGTACCCCTAAATTTAGGGGTGTCTACTTTCCAAAATGGGGTCATTTGGGGGGGGGGGGGGGGGTTGTGCCATCTTGGCATTTTATGGCCTTCAAAACTGCGATAGGTAGTGAGGAGTAAAATCAAAAATTTACACCCTTAGAAATCCTGAAGGCAGTGCTTGGTTTTCGGGGCCCCGTACGCGGCTAGGCTCCCAAAAAATCCCACACATGTGGTATCCCCGTACTCAGGAGAAGCAGCAGAATTTATTTTGGGGTGTCATTTCACATATGCCCATGGCATGTGTGAGCAATATATCATTTAGTGACAACTTTGTGAAAAAAAAAAAAAAAAAAAAGTTTGTAATATTCCCGCAACTTGTGGCAAAATATAAAATATTCCATGGACTCAACATGCCTCTCAGCAAATAGCTTGGGGTGTCTACTTTCTAAAATGCGGTCATTTGTGGGGGTTTTGTGCCATCTTGGCATTTTATGGCCTTCAAAACTGTAATAGGTAGTGAGGAGTGAAGTCAAAAATTTACGCCCTTAGAAAGCCTGAAGGCGGTGCTTGGTTTTCGGGGCCCCGTACGCGGCGAGGCTCCCAAAAAGTCCCACATATGTGGTATCCCCGTACTCAGGAGAAGCAGCAGAATTTATTTTGGGGTGTCATTTCACATATGCCCATAGCATGTGTGAGCAATATATCATTTAGTGACAACTTTGTGAAAAAAATAAAAATAAAAGTTTGTAATTTTCCTGCAACTTGTGGCAAAATATAAAATATTCCATGGACTCAACATGCCTCTCAGCAAATAGCTTGGGGTGTCTACTTTCTAAAATGGGGTCATTTGTGGGTGTTTTGTGCCATCTTGGCATTTTATGGCCTTCAAAACTGTGATAGGTAGTGAGGAGTGAAATTACAAATGTATGCCCTTAGAAATCCTGAAGGCGGTGCTTGGTTTTCGGGGCCCCGTACGCGGCTAGGCTTCCAAAAAGTCGACCACATGTGGTATCCCCGTACTCAGGAGAAGCAGCAGAATGTATTTTGGGGTACAATTCCACATATAACCATGGCATGTGTGAGCAATATATCATTTAGTGACAACTTTGTGTAAAAAAAAAAGAAAAAAATTTTTTTTGTCATTATTCAATCGCTTGAGGCAAAAAAATTAAATATTCAATGGGCTCAACATGCCTCTTAGCAATTTCCTTAGGGTGTCTACTTTCCAAAATGGGGTCATTTGGGGGGATTTGGTACTGCCCTGCCATTTTAGCACCTCAAGAAAGGAGATAGGCAGTCAAACGAAAAGCTGCGTAAATTCCAGAAAACGTACCTTAGTTTGTAGATGTGACAACTTTTGCGCAAACCAATAAATATACAGTTATTGACTTTTTTTTTTTTTACCAAAGACATGTGGCTGAATACATTTTGGCCTAAATGTATGACTAAAATTGAGTTTATTGGATTTTTCTAATAACATAAAGTAGAAAATATCATTTTTTTTCAAAATTTGCGGTCTTTTTACGTTTATATCGCAAAAAATAAAAATCGCAGAGTCAGTCAAATACCTTTAAAAGAAAGCTCTATTTGTGGGAAAAAAAGGACGCAAATTTTGTTTGGGTACAACATTGCATGACCGCGCAATTACCAGTTAAAGCAGCGCAGTGCCAAATTGTAAAAAGACCTCTGGTCATTGACCAGCAAAATGGTCCGGTCTGAAAGTGGTAAAGAAAAAAAAAAAAAAAAAAAAGCCCTGGTAAGTTCTAGGTGGGCATTTTTTTGCATGTGCTTTACGAGAGGATTGCTTCGTGATTGACAACCATGCACGCCATTCCTCTGTACGCCATATTGTGTCACGGGAAACAATCACATCAATTTGGCTTTCTACTAGCTAACTGCAGTGAACTTGCTTGGCGATTTTCTTAGATCCCTTCTCATCAAAAGACACTTCTGTGGAGGTGTTAACTGCCGTGGAAGGCCTGGACGTCTCTGGGATGGTTTCAGTTCCATCTTTGTATCACTTTTGCTACAGTATTCTTATTGATAAGTAAACCTTTACTGATCTTCTTGTAGCCTTCACATTTCTTGTGTAAAGATATTGCTAAACCCTTGTGACATTTCTCTTCCATGTGGTGCCATTGCTGACAGCATGAAATGGGAATGGGTTTTCTTTGTTAAAGTGGATGTAAACCCTCACATATACACAGTGAAATGAACAGCCTCAAATGATACACAGGGATAAAACAAGTCTCCCTACATAATTTTACAGCTGCTGTCTTCAGCTTGCTATATTCTTTATTGTATTAAAGATTTTCTCTTCCTGTTCAGCACTGGGAGTGGATCCTTGGCATGCAGCCAAGACAGCTGATTGGAGGAAAGGCATACACCCCCACACCACATAGGCAAAGGAAGGAAGGAATGTGCAAAGCTGTGCTGTGACAAGGCAAGCTCTCGGCTAATCTATTTCAGGCTGGTTTTATCTTGGTCAACAAAGAACTTGTCAGAAGTTATAATGCTGATAACAGAGCAATGAAACGGCAGAAAGACAGTGTACTCAGGGCTTTGGAGAGAGATAAGAAAACACGACAGATATACTGTATGTGCTTAGGTCAAATTTCATGAATCAAGTTTACATCCACTTTAAGTTCATGGAAATGAATTAAAAACTTTGTAAAAAAACAAAATACAAAAAAAAAAACCCACATCCGTGATTTGCATTTTTGGTGCATTTTTGAGTCATATCCAATTTTCACAGGTGCAAGCAGCCCAAAAACGTACCAGAAATGCACAGGAAACACAGCAAAATGGCAGTAAAAAAAAAAGCATGCGTTTTTACTACAATTTTACTACAAAGCAGTGTGAAGGGAGTCTAAGACTTTCATTGGGGTGTATTCATTTTTGCAACATGGTCTTGAATTTGTTTTTTTTGGGAAAAATACTGTGTGCAAATGAGCAAATCTTGGTTGCAATTAATGACCTTGATTTGTGGGAGTATTTTGTAGTATAGTGTCCTATAGATGTTGATCTTGAAAGGAAAGGAAAGGTTTTCTGACAAATCTGTTGGGGTGTACTCATTAATGCCGAGCACTGTATCTCCCATTGTTGCCTCTATATTACCACCCCCCTCAAGCAATTAAATTATTATAGAAACCGCATAATCTATGCGTAAACTGTTGGTGCTAAATAAATCCTGTATAATAATAATATCCCATAGCATCAGCAAAATACAGGAGTGCAATTTCTTCACACCATATCATTTATATTGTCAGGGAAATTAATGGGTGGTCTGAAGTCCAGTCTATATTATTGTTTTATGTAATAATTTTATTGCATAATTTTAACAGGTCAAAGTTAATGGTTTAGTAATAGGAGGTGCTTTAGCCCTTGTTCACACCAGTGCGATTTGTCATGTGATTTGAAGTTCCAAATTGCATGACAAGTAGGGGTGCTGAAATTAATCGCTGCATCGTGACCCCGATGTGGCATTGATGCATACAACTGGAAAAATCAATTGCCGGGTGACGTCATCCCGACTTGCCCTGCCCCTCCCGGGAAAGCGATCTGAGCATATAGTTGTTAAAGTTAGCTTAATTAAGTAATTTTAACAACAGTAGAGTACAAATGTGTTTGTACTCTACTTACAGCTCATACACTCTCTGCGCTGACAGTTCCCTGGCTTCCTCTTTGCACATTCCACTGTGTTTACTCCTAGTGTGCTGGAAGGTGTAAACAGGGAAGCCCAGGGGAACTGTCAGCACAGAGACAGTAGGGAACTTCACAGGGCCGTTTGTCAGCTGTGGATTGTAATCCCTCCTGACCTCCCAGCAGCAGTGTGTGTGAAGGCTTGTACCCTGTAGTGCACCAGATTAGTGCACTTTTTAAGGGAGTGAGGTTATAATTCAAAGGGGAGTTCCATTCAATTTTTTGCTTATTAAAAGTCAGCAGCTACAAAAATTGTGCATCTTCTGACTTAATAGACACTCACCTATGCCACAATTCAGTGACGTGGCCACCTAAACCCTCCCTTCTCTCCCCCGCCTGTTGACAGCACTGGCAATACTACTGTGGGCATCGGGCTGACAGCTTCACAGCCGGGTGCGCATGTCTCACTGTGCTGTCCTGCATAGCCGGGCCCAAGCGGAAGCTCTTCGGGAATCGTGATGCATCGTGGAATCCAATCAAATCGTGAGACCAATGAGGATGCGCACCTCTAATGACAAGTCGCACCCTCACTGTCGGCAATAGAACCGTTCATATCGCTGAAGCAATTACTTAAAAAAAAAAAAAAGTTCCTGCACTACTTTTTGCCTATTTCATTGCGAATTGCATAGACTTCTGTTAGACAAATTTTCAACCATAATAAAAATGGAGGTGCAAATCGCACTCATCTCTGGCTTTAAAATCATGCTGAAGTAGCGCAATTCCAAAGCTGCACTAGTGTGAACCAGGGCTATTTTATAGGGACATACTTCTTGCTAGCTTGTAACTGGATACAGTTTGCATAGGTTAGGTTTGTTCTGGTGAGTTGGGTGGATTTCTCTACTCCAAGCTTTAATTCTAGCATAGAGATAAAAAGAAAACATCATAACGGGCTCACATGAAGACTGTTTATTGCACAGCTATAAGTTGAAAATAAAAACCTAAAAGATAAGATAAAATTCACAATTGTACAT
Organism: Lithobates pipiens; assembly: GCF_037356315.1. Taxonomy (NCBI): domain Eukaryota; kingdom Metazoa; phylum Chordata; class Amphibia; order Anura; family Ranidae; genus Lithobates; species Lithobates pipiens. The sequence continues at coordinate 17,686,849 of NW_027507790.1, forward strand.
AAGTGTACATTAATAAACAATGTATACAATATTCAAAAGGTTTAATAATACCACATAAATACAGGTTCCAAGAGGCATTTAACTTTTCCTATGTCATAAAAACTTAATTTTATTATCCTTAAAAAGAAAATTTCTGGTTCGTATTAACTAGGCAAGCTGCTTAAATTCACCGTTCACCTCCATAGTAACCAAACCAGCCCTGACCTCTAAAAAAATAAAATTTCATATTTTGACCAGCCTGACACTTCATAGCTTTTGGCACTGAAGGTAATATTAACAACTCAAGTGGTTACAATAGAAAATGCTTTCCTATTCAAAAACACATTCTGAAGTTAAAAAGGGAAGATTGGGGGAAGGGGAATGAAAAGTGCTTTTAATACTGTTCAAATGTACAGCTCTAAATGGGAGGCATCCATAACTACTGCGCAGTGAGGTTACCTCCTATTTTCAGTGCCAGACAGATTGTAGACCAGCAATGATGACCAAGCATGTTACTAAAATAAAATGCAATAAAAATGGCATATTTTCCGGACACATTCAAACTACACATATACACCATTTACTTCTGTTTGCAAATGGATGAAAAACCTTTTAACACTTCAGTTATAAGCAGGCTGGCTTCACACTGTGTTGGGGTAGTGTATGATCTATGTTGTGTGCCATTTATTTTGAATGCTACTTTAATGTACCTTGCCAGGGCATGTGGGTCTGAGCAGACCAGAAGGCTCAGATGTGAACCAACGGTGCACTGTGTTGTGCTGCACTGAAAAACAAGTATGGTTTTGCACACAGTAATGAACATGAGCTTGTGAAATACATCACAAAATGCAAAGTGTGGTAAACAGGGTTACTTATCTGGCGCTTCAGTGTATATGAGTGTTAATTACTCTTAATAAAATTAGCAAAAATTTAGCAGCCACTATATCAATATAATACATCATGATTTATAAGCCATAAAGTTCATTTCGAAAAAAGTCCTTAAGGCAAAGCATCGCTTTGAAATTATCAATTGCACGCCATTAGGTAACAGTATAATGCAATACACCCAGTGAGACAAGTCAAATTGGAGTGTTTGAGCAATAGTTCATGGACAATTTGTCTGGTGTATGGAGAATGCACCTTTACCGCACCACATGATTCCACTCCCCTAGGAAATACGCTTATCAGAGTTGAGTTAAAACACACTTTGGATATATTATTCCCAAACAGCAATGTCAAAGGGTTATCCTCCACAGTATCTCAAATAGTTTGCTGGGACAATGGATTGGTGCCTCCAATTCGCAATATTCCCACTAATGTGACCGTAAGCAATTTCATTGGCTCTTCTAGATAACTTGCACAGCCTCCCTTCCTGATTACAATCACTTTGCAAAAAATGTGTGCAAGAAAAAAAACAAAAAAGCTGGATGATAGAGCTGCACGATTCTGTCCAAAATGAGAATCATGATTTTTTTTTTTGCTTAGAATAAAAAGATCACGATTCTCGCGACGTAAAATCTTTCACATTATACAAAAAAATGGGTTAACTATAATGAATTAAAAAAAATGAACCAGTAAAGTAATTTTTTCAAAAAAAAAAATTGCATTTGAAAGACCGCTGCGGAAATATAGTATGACATAAAATATTGCAACAACCCCCATTTTATTCTCTAGGGTGTCTACTAAAATTATATATGTTTGGGGGTTCTAAGTAATTTTCTAGCAAAATAAAAAATGATTTTAACTTGAAACCAACAAATGTCAGAATAAGGTTTAGTGTTTAAGTGGGCAGGTTTTCCTCTTCCATTTGTGGCTTCAGAAGAGCAGAGAGAATTCTTTGCATAGCAAGAATAGTGAAACACTTTAGTCAAGATCGCAATGGGGAAAAACAAATCACGATATTGACGATTAATCGTGCAGCTGTACTGGATGATTGATGTCAGCACAACTTCACCTCTAACTAAGCTAAGTGAAATTTCAAATTGCAGACAGAAAATTCACTTAGCTTAGCGACTGAAGTGCTTCCTCTGTCAGTTTGTAGGCCTATTTTAAACAAGTCTACTCCAGATATCAAAGTTCCATTATCTATTTTTTTAACTGCATTATTCATTGAGCAGGGCTCCCTTGAAGCCCAATTTGTAATACCAACTTTGCTCCATCTGTTAAGGACCCATACACTTCCATGTGTATATATAAAGTGTTGGGGTATCATTATTTATGAATGGAATGACAACACACTAAGGCTATGCACTGTAGTGCATTGCAGTGTTTTACATTACAAAAAAGGATCACATCCCATTTTTGGCAAGTTAAGGTGTGTTGCCAGCAGTTAGCGTATCACAAATAAGTAAATGGGCCCTAAAGCAAAAAAACGAGATTGACACGTGGACAGATTTGTCACATTCCAGCAGACTACCTACTTACTTGCACAGGATTCCCTGTAACTGTGAACATATAAACATTTAGTAGAGTAATGTATTCCATTGGGAGGTACAGTATTTTAAATGCTATGTAATATGACATTATATAGGTAACACCATGCAGAAAATACTACACTCAATCCAACACATTAACACTGTTAAAAAGCAGTCTATGCCCTTAAAAACACTGTAATATAACAAATGTTCTAAAATGTGCCATTAGACAAACAGTTAAAAAAAACTTTTTAAAATGTTTTATTAGGAAAAGCAAAGCGGTTGATTTAATCAAACTGCAGAGTGCAAAATCTGATCCAGCTCTGCCGAGAAACCAATTAGCTTCCAGGTTTGTTTGTCAAAGCTTAACTGAACAAGCTGAAGGTAGAAGCTGACTGGCTACCATGCACAGCTGCACCAGATTTTGCACTCTCTGGTTTTAGTAAATCAGCCCCAAGATTTTATGTTTTACCAGGTACTGTGTATTGTGAGTAATCTGTCCTCTTATATGTACCAGATATAATACTCCCACCATTTGTACATGCAATATAAGAGTTGCAGAATAGCTTTCACCACCAATGTTTCTTAGTTAAATAACTGTTGTCTGAAACATTTGGATTAGATAGCAGTCTCCTGTCTTTAGGAGGTATAACTCCTAAATTGAAAAAAAAAAAAAATGGTTCCCAGTGGAAGGCCTTGGATCATTCTTCCGCTGGGAACCATTTATTCAAAATTACTTCCTTTCTTGAGTGAAAGTCAACGTATCAAAACAATGATATTGTTAAGTAGAAAAAACCCTGGTACATATGGTGAACTTTCACAGATTAAAATGAACTGTAAAAGTATAAAACTGTATTTTAAAATCAAGTCACAAATTGGTAACACATGACTTGGTCACATGACTCTAGGAGATTTGCTTTGCCAAAGACTCAAAAAAGGTATGACACAAGGGTACTAAGCTGTCTACCAACTTCTATGGGTGAAGAATAAGAGGCATTGAACGCATGGTTGTGTCAAGATCCTAATAGGCTAAAGGAGCCAGTCCTTCTAAAGACACAAGATCTAAATCTCCTCATAAACCATTTTACCCCAGCCATAAACATTAACCCATGTATTATTAATATAATAAATATGCACCATTAATATATTGCACCAAGCTAAAATGTACAGTAAGTCTCCCATGGGGAACAAACTCAAAAACAAACCAAGTAGCTTGCCAAGATCACCTCTCCATGCCCTCTAGTGCTTTAATTATGTAATTACACATGCGTTAACTCTACCCATCAAAGTCCTATTATCATAACATTACAAAAGTCATTTAGCCCCTTGAGATTTATGAACAATTCTGGTGGCACTGGAAGTGTCCAAATCACCATTCTATTTGAATGCCACCACAGTCAATAGAGATTTAGTGCTCACTATATGAAAAATACTGGTTGCATGACAATGTAAATGGTAAGGCACCCTAATAGGGGGGTATGGGCTACAGCCTATAGCCTAAATTTCACTTTGAAGGATTCCAAGTTCCAAAAAATAGGGAAAAATATTTTAGGGTGTACACAGACTACTTGCTACTACTAAACTGTATTTGGTTACCCCATTAAGAGCCAGTAGGCATTTTAAAGAAATGTAGAAACCCCTGCCCACACTTGCGGAGATCCAAGCAGAAATAAAAGCACCAATTAATGCAGTTATGTATTAATTCAAAAAGATTACTACAATTACACCCAAGTCTAATATTGGTCTGATTTATATAAATATGATTTATCATAGGACATATAAACCCCAGTCCTAAAACTTGTAGTAAGGGGTCTAAAAACAATATACAACCATTTTGTATGGAAAAAGGATTCCTTTTTCTTTGATCGACAGGTCAAGTTAGAGTTTGTTAATTGTTTGAATGTAACTCGCAATCTATATGAACAATACAACTCTGAATGGTTTCCACTTCCGTACTTAATACTGTGCAATATATGTAAGAAAAATACTTGGTCTAAGTTTGGTCTGGTCTGTACCTAAGAAAATGCTGAACAAAAATGGAGATGTATGTATAGTCAGTTGTTAAAAATATATATATATTAAAAGTCAAGTTCACCTTTGTGAAAAAAAAAAAATAGTATAAGTTTGACCTCATATCAGCCACTAGAAGCTCCCTGCTTAGTAGAATTGAGGAGACTAGAGAAGGAGGGGCAGTACTAGGAACCAATCGGGTGGGCTGCATGCAAAGTTATTGACAAGCAATAAGCTCCTGGGAGGAGAGAGCAGTCCCCCAAGAGAGGTAATCCGGCTGTATTGCATAACTGCCACAGAGAAGTGTAATAAGCTAATCTGGTTGGCTGTGTTCATTGGAAGGGCTATGTAAATCTTGGGACTGAAAGGAAATAAACAAATACTTTATCAAACAGAACATGCACACATCTTCACCCACTTGTGGATTTAGGTATTTGCCTGGAGCCCAACTTTTATAAGTGGCTAGATACAAAACCTGGTGCTTGGATACCGACTAGTCATTTATTGCAATTCCCTTTTCTCCATATATTGCTAAATCAAAGCTTCTCTGCGGTTGATTGTGTATTACATTTGCCCTGTTTTTTTATATGCCTCTAGAGGTCAGTTTTAAGTGCACTGCTTAGAGAAACTGTAGGCGTTCCATAAGAGATATTTCAAAAAGTTATGCAGAATCTGGCTTTCATTCATTATCAATACATTTACCAATCACCTGTACAAAACTAATTCAACAGTTACCATGATTCTACATTCTCTTACACCAGTGTGGTCCATTTTTTTTTTTACCCAGTTACTGTTGGATAAATATTTTAGAAAAAGTAGATGAATCGCATGAAAGGTTTTGTGGCTTTGCTTACATATGGCAGCAATGAGAGAATCTGTTTCCATACTGGCTACACAAAGGTGATAATAGGAAAGGGCTGGAGAACATGTACTTCACCATATTCTTACCTTCTCCTTTCTAACATATATTTGCATGCTTAGAAGGGGGTCTAGTAATTACATTTCCTCTTGTGTGTTTTTTAATATTGTAAAAATGAAGAGGAATGATGACCATGTTTACAATTAGCCCAGACAACACAGCTATATACGAGGAGGAAACTTTGCAGCACTGCTGCAACTTGTGACACAAATTTATTATACTCTCCATTTTCCCACCAATAAATGTACTACGCTAAAAATTCCAAACGTTTTCTTTCACTGAACAAAATCTGGCAAAAACATTTAACACATTACACCTCCAGTTGTCAAAAAATAACTTTGTTTCTAACACTTTCTGTGCTCCTAGGCAAACAAATGTTAGAGCTCAAACACTTCCCTTGTATGCTCTAGTTCAGTAGTCCCAAAATGTGGGTCGTGGGCCAAATGTGGCCCTTGAGGATCTATTCTTCCCACCAACACAGAGTGGGGCATAATTTCTGCCACTGACACCAAGAATGGGACACTATTCCTGCAACATATCAATGACTGGGCACTATTCCTTCTACTGACCAAAGGTGCTATGTAAATTCTATACTGCCACTGACCACAAAGCCCGAGGAAGTGTTTATTCTCACTGAATCCAGGATGTTTTCTAGCCCTACTGGTCACAAGCAGGTCCTCTTAAAGTCTCAAGGACAGTAAACTGGACCTTCAGTTAGAAAGTTTGGCTCTAGTGCAATCCAGACTCACCTGCAGCTAATACAGAAGCAACCAATTTTAGATTGTAAATTTAAGAAGGGTTGGGCTGGGTCTCAAGGAGCCAATTATTTATTATCTATAGTGCACAACTGCGATTAAGAGCTGTCCAAATGAACAGCTGTTTTCTGGACAGCTGGAGGTATGTGAAGGCATCTTTTGGTGCTTGCTAGTAGGCCATTATATTAGATTTAGACATGCTTTTTTCCTTACCAGGTTCACTTTAAGGGAATGATTTGTGGAAGCTGGAAGGTAAAAAGTAAGGGCAATGACCACATCTGAACTTTGAGAGATTGTTTCAAAACACAGTGACAGATAGATGTAAGGGCCGGTTCACACAGCGAGGCGATGCGAGGCGACACGGCTCGCCTCGCCTCGCTCCCGCAAGTCGCCCCCGTTCTGTACAATGGAACCGTTCTGAGAGGAGCGACTCGAGTCGCTCCGACTCAGAAAAAAGGTTCCTGTACTACTTCGGGGGCGACTTGCATTGACTTCTATACAGAAGTCCTCTGCAAGTCGCCGCTGAGGTCCCCGCAGGTCGCGGCGAGGCAAGTCGGAGACGCCTCGCCGCGCCTCGCTGTGTGAACCGGCCCTAACAGTCTTTTCTATTAACTCCACTCTAATTCCCACTGTGTATCCAATAAACATATTCACTTTCAAAGCTAGACTCATCCAGTACTGGAATCAATGCAATTGAAAAAATCTGCCGGCAATATTCTGGTACTACTTTAAATATTGGTGAGGGAGACCGTTATCACTTTAAATATAGTTAAGGGAACAGTATATTATAAAATGGGTGGCAGTTCAGTGTGTATTCACATGGGCTATAAATGTCCATACCTATTAGTGCACTTGATCTCAACATATCAGTGCACACAACATAAGTATATTGGAGTATAGTATTACTATGTACATAAACAGGCACTTCTCAGAAATTGAAAAATGTCTTTTAAAAGTGTAATAAAGTATCCTAAATGGTAAGAAATGTTAGAAATCAATTCATTTTGACAATTTTCATGTAGGACTGCAAACAGCTTGGGTTGTACTTTTTGTCAATTTGAAATCAGCATGCATGATTCATAAAACCTAGTTATGCGTAAATTCAGTGACCACCTTCCAAAGGCAGCGAATATGATCAGAATTTTAATGCAGCTGACCTAGTATGGTTTAAAGGGCGTATCACATGTCACCCCTCCTCAGGCACCAGCATGGCCCTGCACATGTAAACACTGGTGAAGGGAGTTCGGTGTTTCAGGGTTCGGTGTTTCAGGGTTATGTACTCTTTCCTCCAAATACTACATAAGAAAAGGATGACTTTCAAGTGGAGGAGCAGACTGCCTTATGATGAACCTCATTTCATGCCACACTTCAAAAGACCCATGCTCCCACGGAGACTGTTAAGTCTATAAATCCAAACTCAGATTGAAGGTGTAAACACAACAGTCTGTCCAAAGATGTTTAAACTTGCTGCACAACTCCTGTGACTAGGCAAGAAACATTTAATATCACTTCTACACTATCAGGCTTATTTAATAAGGCAGTGTAAATAGCCAATGATAAATGTGCAAAATGCAGACTGTAACCAGCGTTTAGGCAGTCAGTTACTGCATGTTGCAAACATGTACTGCATAATGTATGGTTGACCTCAGAAGCTACTGTGTCACACAAGGTTCCCATGGATTTCAAAATAAGAATCCCCCAGCTTTGGATAAAAACATTACTATAATATTTTGTGATTAGCAGAGGGTGGGGTGACCCAGCACAGAACAATACTTTCAGTAATACAGAATGTGAAAAAAAATATCATGAAAGCATTTTTCTATAACTTCTCACAGTGATTTAAGTGAAAAAAAAAAAAATTAGAGCAATGATAAAACCTATAGGACGCAATGCTGCTGAATTAAATAACACACTATTGTTTGAACTGGCAGTATTATATATAAGGCAGTGTGTTAAATAGTCCAAAACAAATACTTTAGAATAAAACATGCAAATAGTAATACTGATATTGAGGAACCTGCCATTTTATATATAAAAAAAAGTCTTGGAAGCCTCCTCTCAATAAAACAAAAGAGAACTGTCATTTAGTTTGTGTTTTCTTTGGTTGTGATGGTGACCAGTTGCTTGGCTGCCTTAGCAATATCATAGGCGCACTGGATCACTTGCTGTGTCACCAACTGGACATCCGTGCTTGGACTAGATTCCACCTGAAGAGTCTTTTTGCATTCTGTTTGCAGTCGATAAGCACTGGATGTAAGGAGTCGTAGAGAGGTCTTTACCAAATCGGACTTGGGTTTCTAATGAGACAAAATGCAGGATACATTAAAAATATCAAAGAACAGGGGCAAAGGAAAACATGCACGGTCAAGGTTTTGCAATTGCTGTAGATGTTATTAGAACACTGACGTCCCGACCCTTAAGCTGGGTACACACGGAGTTTGTTTTTCTATTCAACCAGCGGGCTGAACAAGAAACATTCCCAGATTCTCACATCCACACAAGCATTGTGAAGGCAGAGATCTACCCTGCTGTGCTTTTATATTCTGATAGTTGGGACTCCCCCTGTCAGAATACACTGATCAGTGCTGTGGCAGCTGGCTGAATCCTGGTTTTCCAGCAGGACAACAACATAATGATCAGCTTCTGTTCAACAAAGAAGGCTAGACATGGATCGAAATTCGTCCGTTTCCTGCTGAACCAGCTACATTTCGAAACATGTGTCTCCAACTTTATAGCCCAGCTGAAACTTCTATAGTGATTTTACACAATTATTAACAAATGCAAGACAACTCCCGCTGAACCATGCCAAAATATACAAAACGATGGGAAGAGAAACTGAACATAAACGTATCCCCATCAAACTAGCAAAACATGTTTTAACCCAATACATGAGCTATACTGTACTAGCAAAGAAATTTTTTTTACGTGTGCTGTATTACTGTCCCACAGAACTATACCATTACTTCCTAGTATGGATGACCTTTGGATTCAGGGCAAATGCAAACTTCATCACAACCAAGTCTGTTTGCAATTTGGCGAGCCACCTAACAAACTGCCCATATGCCACATCCCAAGCTCTCTTACATCACCTGGAACTGCAACAGATGGCGTTAGGATGGCAAGTGGGAGGACGGGAAGAGATCAAGAATCATACATTTCCTGATCTCCTCTTTGCAGTCTGAACTTGGAAGTGCCTAGCCCTCATTACATTAGATACACAATAGATCAAGCAATGAAGTTGTGTGTGTATGTATATTATGTATATATATATATATATATATATATATATATATATACATACATATATATATATACATATATATATACATACATATATACATATATATATATATACATATATATACATATACATATATATACACACACACACACACTCACACACACGTTAAAAAAGGTTAATAAAACAAAACCCTTTTAAAGCACACTCACTGCAAGCAATTGCACCACATGTGATATTACCATGTATGCCAAAGTGAAAACAATAATTCCTAGGTTCTAATTTAACTCTTAGTTGAAGTGGTTGTAAAGGTGTAAAGGCAGAAGGTTTTTATCTTAATGCCTTAAGATAAAAAACCTTCTGTGTGCAGCAGCCCACCTCAGCCCCATCTCTAACCAGCGAAGTGCACGACTGCCTCGACCGTCCAGGACTCTGCCTTCTTATTGGCTGAGACACAGCAGCGGTGCCATCGGCAACCAAGAGAGAGGGGGGGGGGGAAGAATCGAAACGCGACTCAGTGTCTGAACGGGACCTGCGGCTTGGCTCGGGTGTGCCCACAGCAAGCCGATTGCTGTGGGGGCACTCGGCAGGAGGGAGAAGCACCGAAGAGGGACTTGAAAAGAGTAGGATCTGGGCTGCTCTGTGCAAAACCATTTCACAGAGCAGGCAAGTATAACATGTTTGTTATTTTCAAACAAACACAAGACTTTACAATATCACTTTAACTCTAAGCTGATGAGCTTTAAGGACTTGCAATTTTGGGGACCGAAACATTTGAGATCTATTTACTCAACATCACCTTTTATTTTGTACAACAAAAAATGGGGATTCACTTGTGTTTGTGTACACTAAAATTAATTTTAGTGAATTTTTCGTGAAAATATAGATTTGATAAACAGTTGAGCAAATATCATGGGACATAAAAAACAAAAAACTATCATTTATTTTACAGGGCCTCTGGGTTGCATATATATTTAGCCACTTCTGCACCGCCACATACCGATATACATCCCAAATTTTAAGAGGAATATTGTTGTAATGGCAGCAGCTAGCTGCCATAACCCCGTTATCCTCTTCTTCGGCCGGCGGTCCACTTTCAGATAAAAGTGGTCTCTGTTAGATTTGCCGCAAAATCACTTTTATCAGTGATGGGAGAGGGTCCCCCCCCTCCCGCCGGGCTCCGGTACCCTCTGCTGCTTACCTGAGCCGTCGGCAGTGGCGATCAGATCCTATCACATGCTGGGTATAGACAAGTGAGGGGGAAGATGGCCCACACCCATACCATTGCAGGGCGGAAGCGACATCAAAACGTCCCTTCCACCCATAGCTCTTAAAGCTTTTTTTTTTTAAATTGTACTTGTAGTGTAAATATAAGATGTGAGGTCTTTTTGACCCCATATTTCTCATATTTAAGAGCTCCTGTCAAGCTTTTTTTTCTATTACAATGGATGTTTACATTCCTTGTAATAGGAATAGAAGCGAAAGAACAGTGTAAAAATAAAACAAAGGGTAAAATAATTAAGAAGCTCACGTGCAGAAGCAAACGCATACGTGAGTAGTGCCCGCATATGAAAACGGTGCAAACCACACATGTGAGGTATCGACATGGTCGGTAGAGCGAGAACAATAAATTCTAGCCCTAGACTTCCTCTAACTGAAAACATGCAACTTGTAGAATTTTTTAAACGTGGCCTATGGCAATATTTAAAGGTATATTTAAAGGTAAAAGTCTGTTGCCATTCTACGAGCGGGCGTAATTTTGAAACGTGACATGTTGGGTATTACTCAGCGTAAAATTATCTTTCACAATATAAAAATAAATTGGGCTAACTTTACTTTTTTTTTTTTTTATTAAAAAAATAAGACAAAAGTGTATTTTTTTCCCCAAAAAAGTGCTCTTGTAAGACCGCTGTGCAAATACGGTGTGACAAAGTATTACAGCGATCACCATTTTATTCTATAGGATGTTAGGGGGTTCTAAGTAATTTTCTAGCAAAAAAAAACTGTTTAACTTGTAAACAACAAATCTCAAAAAGAGGCTCGATCCTTAAGTGGTTAATGTTCAGAAAATAGGATTTTTGTACTCACCGTAAAATACTTTTCTCTGTAATTCACCGACCGACACAGCTCCTCTCTGTAACTAAATGGGTTTGTTAGCCTGCCACTAGGAGAACTACGCAAAATTCTAACAATACACAGAATTGTCAGTACCGCCCAGGGGGTGGACCCTGTGCTAACAACCCTCCCTGCTGCCCCAGCAGACTCAGTATGTCAACGAGCAGTATAACGTAGAGAAAGGAGGTGTGGGTGCTGTGTTGGTCGGTGAATTACAGAGAAAAGTATTTTAAAGGCGAGTACAAAAATCCTATTTTCTCTTATATTCACCGACCAACACAGCTCCTCTCTGTAATTAAATGGGACATACCCAAGCAGTGCCAAATGAGGGGTGTGAAAAAACAGCATTAAAAAACTTCATCCACCATGGCAAGTGGGAACTAGTGAAACTAAACCCACAAAAAAAAGCAGTGTATGAAAAAACACACCGCCATATAACCGGGTATTCTCAACAGGAGAGATCCCCAACCCCGCAAACTTTATGCGGAAGTAATGCAACAGTTCATTAACAAACAGTACTGCGTTTTTATCGAAAAACCAGGAAAAAAAATCTCAATTGCAACTACACGGCCGCCTGCAAAACTTTGTGGCCAAAACAGGCATCAGCTGATGCACTGACGTCTACCTTGTAGAACTTGGTAAACGTATGGACAGACGACCAGGTCGCCAACTTACACACCTGAGCGACCGACGCTTGGTGTCGGAAGGCCCAAGACGTTCCGATTGCCCTTGTAGAGTGGGCCGTGACCGGAAAGGGGGGCACCTGCCCCTTCAAGGCGTAGACTTGTACTACAATCTATCTGATCCACCTGGAAATAGTGGCAGACGAAACCGCCATACCCTTCTTTGGACCAGCCATCGAAACAAACAGCGAGTCCGACTTCCGAAAGGGAGCCGTTGCAGACAAATACACTTTCAGAGCTCCAACCACGTCGAGAGCGTGAAGGGCCACCTCTTTGGGGTGCTTTGGCCTAAGACACAGTGATGGTAAAACAATGTCCTCATTAATATGAAAAGCCGAGACCACCTTCGGTAGAAAGGACGGTTGCGGACAACACCACCTTATCCCCGTGGATGACCAGATAAGGCGACTTGCAGGACAAGGCCGCCAATTCTGAAACCCTCCTGGCCGATGTGATGGCCACTAGAAAGACCACTTTCTGTGAAAGGGTCAACAGGGGAATCTCCCTGATATTCTCAAACAGCGGCTTCTGAAACGCCAACACCAGGTTCAAATCCCACGGAGGTAACGGTGGACGCACCGGAGGGACTACATGTCGTACCCCCTGAACAAAGGTACTCACTAATGAATGAGATGCCAGGGGTCGCTGAAAAAAGACAGCCAGAGCTGAAATTTGCCCTTAATGGTGCTCAACGCCAACTTCTGGTCTACACCTTGCTGAAGAAACAGCAGGATCCTGGATATAGAAAAGGAGCGCGGATGCCACCCTTTCTCCTCACACATGAAGATATAGGCCTTCCGGGTACGAGGGTATATCTTCCGTGAAGATTTCCACGCCCTCAACATAGTTGAAATCACAGAGTCCGACAGACCCTGGTTCCTCAGCACCTGGCTCTCAATAGCCATGTCGTTAAAGCCAGCGATGGTAAAGCAGGGTGAAAGATTGGACCTTGAGACAGGAGGTCCTCCCGCAGCGGCAGTCGCCAGGGAGCGTCTGCCACCAGACGCACCAGGTCCGAGTACCAGGGTCGTTGAGGCCAATCTGGGGCCACCAGGATTACTGGATTCCCCTCGGCTTCCACTCTGTGCAGCAGGCATGGTAACAGTTTTAGCGGAGGAAAGGCGTAGATCAGCTGGTACTGATCCCACGGAGCCACCATCGCGTCTGTCCACGTATCTCTTGTCCTGGACACAAATCTCGGCACCTTCCGATTGAGACGGGAGGCCAATAGATCCACATCTGGTGTGCCCCATTTCAGGCATAGCAGCCTAAATATCTCCGGATGCGATGCCCATTCTCCTGGGTCCAGCATCTGTCAACTCACGTAGTCCGCCTGCCAATTTTCCACCCCTGGGATGTAAATGGCCGACAGGGCTGGAACGTGTCGCTCTGCCCACCGAAGTATGTGAGCGACCTCCCGAGCAGCGGCTGAGCTTCTTGTTACCCCTTGGTGATTTATGTACGCCACAGCCATGGCGTTGTCCGACTGTATCCTGATCGGACGCCCTTGAAGACGCATCGACCATGTGTGGAGGCACAGCCTGATCGCTCTCAATTCCAGCAGATTGATCGGCAACTCAGATTCTTCCGTCGACCATAGGCCCTGCGCCGACTGAATCCCCATCACTCCACCCCAGCTGGATAGACTGGTGTCTGTAGTGATCACTGTCTATTTCAGAGGAAGGAACGATTTTCTGGACTGAATCACCGGGGACCTCAACCACCAGATCAGAGAGTCCCTGACTGGCTGGCTCACCTGGATCTGCCGATCCAGGGACAATGGAGATTAGTCCCATTTTGTAAAAATCTCCTTCTGCAGGACTCTGGTGTGGAACTGGGCATAAGGTACTGCCTCGAAGGAGGCTACCATGAGCCCCAGTACTTGCGGTTCATCAGTAGTTTGACCGCAGATCTGAGAGTCGGCAATTTGTCTGAAGGGAGAAAGACTCTCCCTTCCCTGGAGTCCAATAGCAAACCTAGGTACTCCAGACGCTGGGTCGGTACAATCACCGACTTCTTTAGGTGCAACAGCCACCCAAATTCTTGCAGGGTATGCGTGGTGATCGCCACATCCTCCTCTAATTCTGAGATGGAGGATGCTCTCAGGAGGAGATTGTCTAGGTAACCCACGATCACGATCCCGCGTTGTCGCAGCAACGCCAATACTGGAGCCAGGACTTTGGTAAAGACTCGGGGGGCTGATGCCAGGCCAAAAGGAAGAGCCACAAATTGGTAGTGGGCTTCCCCGACTGCCAAACGCAGACATTTTTGATGCCGAAGGCATATGGGTATGTGCAGGTACGCATCCTGGATGTCCAAGGATGCCAGGAAGTCCCCTTGATGGAGTGCAGCGACTACTGAGCGAACTGATTCCATTCTGAACCTCTGCACTTTTACAAAGTGATTGAGGGCTTTTAAGTCCAAGATCGGACTTAGCCCTTCCTTCTTGGGAACCACAAACAGATTTGAGTAGAACCCCTGGAAGCGTTCAGATTCCGAAACTGGTACAATCACTCCCTGATTCAGCAAGTCCCTCACCGCCCCTAACAGGGCCTTCCGGCGAACTGGGGATGCAGGTATGCTGGAGGGGAAGAATCTGTTTGGCGGCCAAGAGAGAAACGCTATCTTGTAGCCTGTGGAAATCAGGTCGAGATGTGGGTGGGGGCAAACCTTCATGCGGTAGCACTTTTGTTCGCAGGCTTGCAGTTCTAGGGGCACTTTTGACCGTCCGTGGGCATCCTGTCGGGCTGGGGATGTTTTGTCGAAGCAACAGGCGGACGAAAAAGCCGTTTGTGAGTGGAAAAAGAGGGCCCTTGCCTGCGGCGTGGCTCCTTAGCCTTCCTGGCCTGTGGGAGTAGTGTACTCTTACCACCCGTAGCATTTATAATAAGGTCATCCAACGAGGCTCCAAAGAGCTGCTCGCCAAGGAAGGGAAGATCCGTCAGGGCTTTCTTGGATGCCTGGTCAGCAGACCAGCATTTTAGCCAAATCAGGCGCCTCAGCACCACAGCTGACACTGAAGCCCTGGATAACAGAGGGAGAGTATCCAGGGCTGCGTCACAAACGTACTTAAGGCCTCGCACTAGTTGGTCTGCTAGTTCCACGCAGACAGGGGAGGCCTGTTGCTCTCCCAATTCGCGGTGGAAAAGCAAAAATACCTCCAGACACCTTTTTGGGACCCACCACACCGGGACCAGGACCATCGCTAGCCGCACAGACCCCCTACCGGTGAGAGAGCCAGCGATCCCCATACACACACCGCCAGCAGCACATGCAGCCGCCCCCTCCGGGGGGGGGGGGGGAGATAGGGACGTGGGAGAGAAGAGGAGGTGAGGTGGCACCCGAATCGACCTCCCAGGGAATTCCCAGCTGCTCAACCCCCCGAAGGAGGGAGAGCCATACTTACCAGTCCTAAGAGCTGGGAGACATTTCGTCACAGACCCACTCCTGTGCTGGCCTCAGTATACTGTGATCCAGACATCAGTAGCCCGGTCATATGTATACCCCGGAGCATTGAAGCTCACCGACCACCTCTGGAGCTGAGGTATGTCGTGGCCTGCCGAGCCTTAGCTGCGACCTGCACATGCTCGATGGCCGGACTGGGGGGACTACAAGGATAACTCAATCAGCCTGTCAACAGCCGGCAGTTGATAGAAGATCACAGGATCTTTCATCATGCGCAAAAGTATAAATCCTGCATTAAAAAAATGGACCAAAGGGCCCGCAGGGTTCCTAGGTCATTCTCCTTCACTAGGCAAAATAAAACCGAGGCTGCTGGGACAGCAGGGAGGGTTGTTAGCACAGGGTCCGCCCCCTGGGTGGTACTGACAATTCTGTGTATTGTGTTACAATTTTGCCTAGTTCTCCTAGTGGCAGGCTAACAAACCCATTTAGTTACAGAGAGGAGCTGTGTCGGTCGGTGAATTACAGAGAAAAGGGGCTTTACAGCCCTTTCTTGCCAAGTTTATCCTCCCAATGATAAAAGAAAACATGTGGTCTAGTATAGTTCAGCAGAGGAAGAGCCGGGCCACTCAGGCTGCATGCCTGGATAAGAATCTGGCAGGATTTTAAAGAGGAATGCCATGTCATTTTTATTTTCGGTAACTATCACTTTTTTAAAATACATCAGACTGTTCTGCAACTGCACATGCAGCTTTAATTAAAGGTATGCCCTAAGGATGCCATTTATTTATATCCAATGTTGCTGCATGAAAAGACCCTTTCCCTGCTGATGGCATTTTTTGTTATTGTAGTTTGCATTGGTACAGGTCCCACAAAATGATGTATAGCTACCCATGCCTACTTTTTAAAAATGGCTTGCAAATTATTTTTGAAAAAGGCCAGGGAAAAAATAAATATACGCCTCCTACAGACTTTAAACACGTCACTTCCAGAGCCAACAGTTTCTGTTGTTGCATGTGTTAAAATACACATTTTAGGCCTGATAAATAGTGGGCAGACATGACTCCCCGCCCCCCAAGCAGTATATATTTTCTAAACGCAACACCACTGGAGAATAAAATGGTGGTAGTTGCATTTTTATATTACATTACGTGATATTAGCGCACATGTTAAACACAAATGATGAGGTTGCAACAAAAACAGATGATACCCAACATGTCAGGTCTTAAAATTGTACATGTCCAGAAAATAAACTTTGATACCCAAAACTGTCCATAGGTGTGGCTTTAAAAGCCTTTAGGTTATTAGTTTAGCATTCACCATGAACGATGCCCCTAGTATTGTTCCTCTCACGCTGACGTTCACAGCAATATGTAACGTGTGCAGCACAATCATCGTTTTCACACTTGGGTGCACCTGTTCTTATGTACATGTACGTGGGGGAATGGGATGTTAAACATCTTTATGTGATAGCATAATGTAATGACAGGTTCTGTTTACACAGGACCTATTAGAACCCTGACGTCTCTCCTGCCTTCCACTGAAGCTAACAGAGCACAGATGCTCCATTAGCCATTTCCCTAGCCACATTAGTTGACAGCCAAACCTAAGTGTGACACAATACACATCCCTGTCCATGTTCATGTTCATTCACTGATGGGGAGATCAAAATGGTGTGGGTAAGTTCAGAAGATTGTGGAAGTGATAACTGTACTATATGAGGCGAATGCAACTGCTTGGGGCATTGAATGATTTGATCATATCTGGTCATCCTGGATGATTTTCAAAATGCAGACCTTCCAATTTTGATTCACTAGAACTATACTTCCCTGGTGGGCCATGAGAGGTTATCTATTCTTCCTCGCCCACAGTCCATTGCTCGCCACCCTTCCTTCCATACCCATCAACTCTGATCCTCCCTACTGTACACCCTCTTACCTTTCACCTCCTTTTCCTCTAGTTTAAATGCTGTCCTTACTCAAGTGGAGCATTTCATGATCTCCCCTCCACCCAGGAAACATATTCCTCATACACTATCCCAGTAGACGCCAAACATCCATAAAAAAAAAAGATTCATAATTTAATGGCTGAACGATGAATAACTACACAAAAGAGTAAAAATACAAAATTTTGCAGCCATGTTATAATATTTATATAAAATCTCTATTTTAAATATAAAACTTTAATACAAGATGCTTCTGTGTTTTCAGCGCTTGCTGGGTTGTCTATGAGGTCCATTACTAACTCTGCATTGTGGTGCTCCTGCAGATGGAAAATCTGTGTCTCTATAGATCTTAGCAATGAAGACATAAAATCAAACAAATATGTGGAGTAGACGCTTTTGTTCTCGGTTTTGTTGCAGTTATAGTACAGACACATTTAGTCTAAATGTGAACATTATAGTTATCCTTTAAATCACTAGCAGTACATAGTTATAGTTATATATTAGTTAAATAGTAGGCGAGGTTGAAAAAAGACACAAGTCCATCAAGTTCAACCTATTTGTGTGATTTTATGTCAGTATTAGATTGTATATCCCTGTATGTTGTGATTGTCCAGGTGCTTAGCCATCTATTTTTTTTTAATTATCGTTGCCCCCCACTGAAACCACTGCCTGTGGAAGAGAATTTCACATCCAAACCTCTCTTACAGTAAAGAACCCCCTACGCAGTTTATAGTTACCGTATATACTCGAGTATAAGCCGAGATTTTCAGCCTCTTTTTTGAGGCTGAAAGTACCCCCTCGGCTTATACTCGAGTCACCGCTGTCTGACTGCTCGATCAGCGTATCGAGCAGACAGACGGCGGACATTAAAATTCAAAAGCCGCGCCTCCTTCTCCGCCTCCGCCTGTGATAGGCGGAACACTGAATTTCCCAGCAGTCAGTGTTCCGCCTATCACGGACATCCGTTCATTCTCATACTACGGACGAGTATGAGAGGATGTCCGTGATAGGCGGAACACAGGCTGCTGGGAAATTGAGTGTTCCGCCTATCACAGGCGGAGGCGGAGAAGGAGGCGCGGCTTTTGAATTGTAGAATGGCCGCCGAGAAGAGCGGCGATCCTGGAGCGGCGATCCATCGGCACGACACGGGACGGAGGAGGCACGGGACGGAGGAGGCACGGGACAGAGGAGGCACGGGACAGAGGAGGCACGGGACAGAGGAGGCACGGGACAGAGGAGGCACGGGACAGAGGAGGCACGGGACAGAGGAGGCACGGGACAGAGGAGGCACGGGACAGAGGAGGCACGGGACAGAGGAGGCACGGGACAGAGGAGGCACGGGACAGAGGAGGCTCGGGACGACGGCGGCTCGGGACGACGGCGGCTCGGGACGGAGGCTTGGGACACAGGTAGGCTGGACACACACACAAGGCTGCACGGACACACACACACACACACACACACACACACACAGGGATGGATGGATGGATGGATGGATACACACACACACACACACACACACACAGGGATGGATGGATGGATGGATACACACACACACACACACACACACACAGGGATGGATGGATGGATGAATACACACACACACACACACAGGGATGGATGGATGGATGGATACACACACAGGGATGGATGGACGGACACACACACAGGGATGGATGGATGGATGGACACACACACAGGGATGGATGGACGGACACACACACAGGGATGGACGGACACACAGGGATGGACGGACACACAGGGATGGACAGCCATGTCTCACCCTCGGCTTATACACGAGTCAATAAGTTTTCCAGTTTTTTGGGGGTAAATTGGGGGCCTCGGCTTATATTCGGGTCGGCCTATACTCGAGTATATACGGTAAACCACTTTTCTTCTAATTTTAGAGAATGGCCGCGTGTCTTATTAAATTCCCTTTTTGTGGAAAAGTTTTATCCCTATTGTGGGGTCACCAGTACAGTATTTGCACATTGAAATCATATCCCCTCTCAAGCGTCTCCTCACCAGAGAGAACAAGTTCAGTGCTCGTAACCTTGCCTCATACCCAAGGTCCTTCAGTCCCTTTATTCATTTTGTTGCCCTTCTCTGGACTCTCTCCAGTTCCAGCACATCCTTCTTGAGGACTGGTGCCCAAAACTGGACAACATACTCCAGGTGTGGCCGGACCAGAGTCTTGTAGAGTGGGAGAATTATCGTTTTATCTCTGGAGATGATCCCCTTTTTAATTCAAGCCAATATTCTGTTTGCTTTGCTTACCGCAGCTGGGCATTGCATGCCATTGCTGAGCCTGTCATCTACTGAGAGCCCTAGGTCCTTTTCCATTCTAGATTCCCCAGAGGTTCTCCCCCTAGTGAGTATATTGCATTTATATTTTTGCCACCCAATGCATTATTCTACATTAAACCTCATTTGCCATGTAGTTGCCCACCCCATTAATTTGTTCAGATCTTCTTGCAAGGTTCCCACTCCCTGCGGAGAAGTTATTGCCCTGCTTAGCTTAGTATCGTCCACAAATACAGAGATTGAACTGTTTATCCCCTCCAGGTCCTTTATAAATAAATTAAATAGGATTGGTCCCATGACAGAAACTCGGGGGACCCCTTTTTCCACCCCGGACCATTCTGAGTACTCCCCATTTATAACTACTCTCTGAACTCGCCCCTGTAGCCAGTTTTATATCCATGTACTCACCCTGCGGTCCATTGGACCTTACTTTGTACAGTAAACGTTTATGGGGAACTGTAGCAAATGCCTTTGAAAAATACAGATAAACCACGTCTACAGGCCATCCTTTATATATATGGCAGCTCACTTCTTCATAGAAGGTTATTAGCTTGGTTTAGCAAGAACGATTCTTCATGGATTACTGCTAACGATACCATTGCCATTACTAAAATCTTGTATATAGTCCCTTATCATCCCCTCCAAGAGCTTGTATACAATCGATGTTAGGCTAACGGGTCTGTAATTCCCAGGGATGTATCTTGGCCTTTTTTAAATATTGGTCCTACATTGGCTTTTTTCCAATCAGCTGGTACCATTCCAATTAGTAGACTGTATAAATTAGGAACAATGGTCTGGCAATTACTTGACTGAGTTCCTTAAGGACCTTCGGGTGCAAGCCATCTGCTCCCGATGACTTATTATTGTTGAGTTTTTCAAGTCTATTTCTAATGCTGTCCTCTGTTAGCCATGAGGGTGCTGCCTGGGACATGTCATAAGGATAAACATTGTAGTCTTGGTTACTGAAGGCCCCCCTTCGTGAAGAATGAGGAAGAATAAATGCAATAATTTCCATCCTTAGTAACCAGATTCCCTTCATCATTCTTTATGGGACCAATATTATCTGACCTCCCTTCCTTACTATTTATGTACTTAAAGAATTTCTTGGGATTTCCTTTTACTCTCCTCCACTATATGCCTTTTGTGTTCTATCTTAGCAGCCCCGATTGCACCCTTACATTTGTTGCATTCTTTATAAAGTTGGGATGCTAATGATTACCCTTTGTATGTAACATACTTATTCATATGGTACACCACTTAAACATCACATATATTGAGAAACTTACCTTTGGAAATAGGGCTGCCATTTCTGTCACTGCAACGTGTATTCTTTCTGAACATGGTATATAGCTGCAAGAAGGAAAACAAAAATATGAAACCTAGAACCCTCCACAGTGACAACTGCCACTAGAATACTCAAATAATATTAAGAAAATTCTCTCAACTCTTAACAAGTCTAAGTGCTAGGCTCCTTTGGCATTGTTTCATTTCAAAGGTCATAACAAATATTCTGGCCAAAGGAATAAACAACCAAACACCCGACATGCCTAAATTACAAAAATGCGACATATGCTCGTTTTTTTATTAAATGGAGGGGGGATGCTGCGTTTGATCTGGAGTAGGGTTAACCCACATTCCAAAAGTTTCTGTATATAGGGAATTGATTCCTCTTAAGGGAATTTAAAGGGAAAATGACTACTCTTGTATTATGCTAAAGTAAACAATGTTTATTGTAGATTGTTATGATTTGTGTTTTTATGTAGGTAAACAAGACCTACATAGCAAAGAAGAAAAGGGAAGATAGGTACATATAAAATATACAGGATGCAATGATCACAAACATGGAATACAAAATCAGAGCTACACAGTTATATATTCCGACGCGTTTCGAGTACTGCCTCTTCTTCAGGGAATAGAGATCAGCATATTAACATAAATCTATAATTTGAAAAGAAAAACTATTTAAGAAAAAACATTTTCAGAGAAAACTAAAAACAGCATAATAAAACAATAATACCATTTTGATAGTAAGTTTAGACATATACTGACCATGTAATGCATCTTGAAACCATCATGTATAGTTGCATCCAAAATTAAAAAGGATGCAACTATACATGATGATTTCAAGATACATTACATGGTCAATATATGTCTCAACTTACTATCAAAATATATATGAGATGATCCTGTCTCATTGTTCTATTATGCTGTTTTTTGTTTTCTCTGAAAATATTTTTTCTTACATTTTTTTCTTTTCAAATTATAGATATATGTTAATATGTTGATCTCTATTCCCTGAAGAAAAGTCAATACCGTCGGAATATATAACTGTATCTCTGATTTTGTATTCCATGTTTGTGATCATTGCATTCTGTACATTTTATATGTACCTATCTTCCCTTTTCTTCTTTGCTATATAGGTCTTGTTTATCTACATAAAAACACAAATAAAACAACAATTTACACAAAACATTGTTTACTTTAGCATAATACAAGAGTAGTCGTTTTCCCTTTAAGATCCCCTAAGAGGAATTAATTCCCTATATAGAGGCTCATTTTTTAAGCTGCTTTTCTCCTGCCCCTGTGTGTATGAAGCCTAATACAGTCACACAATTTTATTATAAAAAGGCACCAATAGGTTCTCACATGAGTAAAAACACAATACAGCATGCATCAGCTGAACATAAAAAAGTCAGATGCTTAGACTGCGTCCAACATGTTTTGTCTCTAAAGAATGACTTTAGGGGCCAGTTTATCAGACCTTTATGTTAGAGATCTGACACCTCTAGTAAGAGGCTGTGTTGAGTATTGGAGCACAGGAGTGTTCACATGCGACTTCCAATAAGCACTTCTTTACCTGTGGATGGACTTTGTTTCTATGGTGTTTTTTTTTATTTCTATTAATATATTTTATGATTGTGGGACATTATTTTATAGGAATGCATTTTTATTCACGATTTGTTCACCAGTATATATTTATTGTGACATTATGCAGTATATTAAGTTATGCTATATTTTAGCTGTTTTTGGCACTTTTGTTGGCTCAACAGGTTTTATGTAAATACACTCTGTTGAGCTTTTGTATTTGGACAATCACTGAGTGCTGCTTCTGTATAATGTTGTCTATTTTAGTTATGATCACCTAGCCCAGATTGATATTGTTTTTTTCCAAACCTTCACTAGCAAGAAAAATGTTGCATATCTCTGCCTAATGAAGGGCTGGACCATGGACCACAACACAGAAAAATGTAGGCCCTGCTACATTGACAGTGCAGCACACAGCATTTAAAATAAATGTCAACACTAGGCATGCGTTACCTCAACGTGGGTTGTGTGAATATCCCCTTTTGAGTAAGAGCACTCTCACTGGACAAGAATGGCAATTGCTGAAACTTAACCACACCGATTACAATTTGATGTATAATGTACAATCTCTGTTAGATCTTCTAGCAATTATGTAGCACAAGGGCCTACCTGATTGGATACAGACCGATACAACCTCATATTACATAGTTTTAGTAAATCTAAAGTTGATTGTACATAAATTGTGCTGTCAAATTGTAAAGTGTATGGTTACCCTTAGTCCTGAAGCTAGGGCTCTAATAAACCCCAAGGTTAAACTACTAATGAACGTGCCCAAGGTTTGCAGAGTACAAACATGGAGACTACCTAACAAAAAAAAAGGCAAAAATAGGAAGCCCACATCAGGTGTCTAGTCCAAGGCAGGTATTTACAATGACTGCCAGGTGTGTTTTATGGCATATGTGTACCTATAAAACAGGCATATGTACACGTATACATTGGTGACCAATTTTGATTTTACAGCTGTAAAGCCCACAGGTGATTTTCCTACACTTAAAATGGTGTATGTGTTAACTGTGGTAGTAGGATAACCAAAAATCTGGAATTCAGGGCTTCACAATTACATCATTATAATGCATAACAAATACATATTTACCCTATTCCATGCAATTATCTGAAAGGTGCAAGAGCTTGAACACAGCACTTAAAACAATTAGAAATACATGATTATATTCTACAAGTTATATACAAGCTAAAGAAGAATAAGTATGCAAAAGGTATTTTATTAAACTTCAAACACTGCACACAGATGTTAATCACACATAGCCCAAGAGCCTTATAACCTGTAGCACTCCAGAATGTTTGTAGCTTATAACACAGTGAACTGCTCCTTGCTTTTCTAAAACCTGCTGTCCCAGAAGAAAAGCTACCCGAATAATGGCCATATAGTTTGAGGTTTTTCATTAGTTTGTTGAGTTTGATATTTGTGTGATAAAAATCTAAAGAAAATTTTGCCTGCATCAATTTGATCACTTTCACTGACAAAAGCTGACCAGTAGCCATTGAAAAGGATCGTGTTGGTTGTTGGCTTATTTGAATGGAAATGACACAAATAACACCATCTTTGCTTTCAAAATCATCCCAGAACAAATGATCTGAAGAAACATTTCTTGAATTGTTTTTATATTTGATACTATGAAATTGGCTGAAAAGGATCAAAATAATGGGCAAAATTATATTTGCTAGATGATGGTTTGATTGGCAAATCTATGCCCCCAGCATAAAGGCAGACTGGGTCTCATTCATAGATATGTGTATATCCAGCATTAGACAGACTAGGTCTCATGCATCAGATTGTCTCGCAGATACCACAACCAAGTTGTAGCTTTTGTTAAACTCTCAGACTGTTCTTCCCACAATGAAGAAAGGCTGTGATACAGATTCATTCATTTACCTTGGTAAGTGCAAGTTCCAGTGCTCCTTGACCTATTACAAGCACAGAATGAACTGAATTTTTACACAGTAGTACTTTGAAAAAAATCTGTACACAGGTCTACACAGCATAAAAATGCCCCTAACTAAAAAAAATGAGTCAACTTAATCCATGGATCTCTTCAATCTCTCCCTCTCTTCTGCCATCTTCCCCAACTCTCTAAAACATGCACTTGTCAAACCCATACTTAAAAAGCCCTCACTGGACCCATCCAATACTAACAACCTACGCCCCATCTCCTTGCTCCCCTTCTTATCCAAACTACTCAAACATCTGGTCTACAACCGACTGAGTGTCCACCTCGCTGATAATAGCCTTCTTGATCCCCTTCAGTCTGGATTTCGTCCTCAACAATCCACAGAAACTGCTCTCCTAAAACTAACAAACGATCTACTAACGGCCAAAACCAATCGACATTATTCTGTACTCCTCCTCCTGGACCTCTCTGCTGCCTTTGATACGGTTGACCACCCCCTCCTCCTCAAAAAACTCCACACCTTTGGTCTCCGTGACTGTACTCTACGATGGTTCTCTTCCTAATTATCCAACCGCACCTTTAGCATTTCTTACAACTCTAATTCCTCCTCTCCTCTTCCTTTCTCTGTTGGAGTCCCCCAAGGTTCTGTTCTTGGACCACTTCTATTTTCAATCTATACCTCCTCCCTGGGTCAACTGATAGCCTCCCACGGCTTCCAATACCACCTCTATGCTGACGACACCCAAATCTATTTCTCTACCCCTCAGCTCACTCACGCATCACTAATTTACTATCATATATATCAGTCTGGATGTCACATCACTTCCTCAAACTCAATCTATCCAAAACCGAACTTATAATTTTTCCTCCCCCATATGCCCCTTCCCCTGATCTCACTGTCAAAATCTATGGCACAACCATAAGCCCATCCCCTCACGCCAAGGTTCTAGGTGTATTCCTGGACTCTGAACTCTCCTTCAAGCAACACATCCAATCACTTTCCAAATCCTGCCGCCTCAACCTCTGCAACATCTCCAAAATACGCCCCTTTCTAACCAATGACACAACAAAGCTCTTAATTCACTCGCTGGTCATCTCCCACCTCAACTACTGCAACTCCCTTCTCATTGGCTTACCTCTACATAGTCTATCACCTCTTCAATCCATCATAAATGCTGCTGCCAGACTCATCCACCTTACCAATCGCTCTGTGTCTGCTACTCCTCTCTGTCAATCCCTCCACTGGCTTCCGCTCAGACAAAGAATTAAATTCAAAATACTAACAACTACATACAAAGCCATCCACAACTCTGCCCCCAGCTACATCACTAGCTTAGTCTCTAAATACCAACCTACTCGTTCTCTTCGTTCCTCTCAAGACCTCCTGCTCTCTAGCTCCCTCATCACCTCCTCCCATACTCGCCTCCAGGACTTTCCAAAAGCCTCTCCAATCCTATCGAATGCCCTACCCCAATCTGTCCGCCTATTTCTTACTTTATTAGCTTTTAGACGATCCCTGAAAACACTTCTCTTCAGAGAAGCCTACCCCACCAACATCTAACTGTATTTTCATTTTCTCCATCAGCTCATCCCCCCACAGTTATTACCTTTTGTTTCAATTTGACCCTCCCTTCTAGATTGTAAGCTCTAATGAGCAAGGCCCTCTGATCCCTCCTGTATTGATTTGTATTGTAAGTGTACTGTCTGCCCTCATATTGTAAAGCACTGCACAAACTGTTGGCGCTATATAAATCCTGAATAATAATAAACTAAAAGTACCTCTGCTACCAAAGTTAATAAAAGCAAATAAAGGATCTTTACATTCGCAAAGCCATCACATGTCAACTTTAAGGGGACCCCGTCATCACCCTAAAAAAACTGCAGACAAATGCACAGAAAAATCAAGTATTTTAAAGGCTAACTTGAAACAATTTTCCTTTTCATAAATAATTATTAATGACTTGAAATTGCTTCTGAACTTGCCAGAAAATTGGACTATTTAGAGCGGACCGCCACCCTGAAGTGGAAGTTCCACTCATCTGATCCCTCCCCCCCTCCGGTGCTACAATTGGCACCTTTCAGGGGGGAGGGGGGGTGCAGATACCTGGTAAAGGTGCAGCTCCTCTTTAAAATTAGTCCATTGCCTGGGCAAAGTCCCCTTCCTCCCTTGCATGTCATAGCCCTGTCCTCTTCTGGGATTGTCTGAATACTGCCTGTGCAGGCCAAACTCCCACGTAAACTGGCAGAAGGGGGAACGAAGAGCAATACTATAGAGCACATATCTCAAACACAAGACTCGCGGGCTGAATCTGGCCTGCCAGGCTTTTTAATGCAGCCCTTGCACCATTTTTGCAATCATAACTCCTGGATTAGTAGGGCACCCCTGAACTCTGCATGTGCTGTACTCCTAAACGCTGCACTCTGTAGCGCACTTCAGATTAGGGTGACCACATGTTCAGGATTGCCCGGGAAAGTCCTGCATCTTGGAGGTCTGTCCCGGGTACCTTCATTCCGGGACAATACAGTGTCCTAGAATGAAATTGACACATTCGATGCAGCCGTTCACGATTCTGTGGCCATGTCTGTCTGTCTCCTCTTCTGACTCCCCCGCCCCACCAACGATTTCATCATATCAGCACAGAGCAAGGGGGCAGGAGGAGATGGAGATCTGCAAAGACAGTGGGATTGGTGGAATCTTTTCATAACAGCTCCTCCCGCCCCCTGCTCTGCTGATAGTCATGGTCGTCTTTGCCCTCAAGGTAGTAGAGGGTGATTGGTTGGATGAGTGGGGCTGGCAGTGGGGTAGTAGTAAGGTGGATGGAGGTGTAGGTCAGGCATCCTGTCAGATGTGCAGTGTACGGCTGATCCCGGTGATCAGTGCTCTGGCACTGCTTGTCTCTCGGGACTGAAATGGGGATAGGGTGCTACCTGTGTCCCAGAGTCCCTCCTGCGCTTCCCAGTCCTCAGGTCCCCCCTCCTCGGTGCTGGCTCATCCCCAGCTGCTCCTTCCCCGATTGCCTCCCTCAGCTCTGATCTAGGTCCCTTCGATTGTTCCAGCCTGTCAATAACCATGGTCCCCTCTGACACTATCCTCTGCTCTCTACTCCTCAATTGAACCCTGTGTGGGAGCCCTCTCTTCTTCCTGTACCTCCCATCTACCCTGCATCCCTCACCCCTCTACAGAACCCTGCCCCAAGCCCATAGTACCCTGCATCCCTCTACAGAACCCTGCCCCTAACCCATAGTACCATGCACCCCTCTACAGAATCCTGCCCCCAACCCATAGTACCCTGCACCCCTCCACAGAACCCTGCCTAAACCCATAGTACCCTGCACCCCTCTACAGAACCCTTCAGCCCTCACTATACACCCACCCTGACCCAAACCCATAGTACCCTGCACCCTTCACTATACACCCTCACTATTGGCTGGCAAGTGACACTGTAGCTGGTGGCAGGCTGCGGGTGGCAAGTGGCACACTGAATCTGGTGCCAGGCTATGGGTGGCAAGTGGCACACTGCATCTGGTGGCAAGAGACAAACTGCATCGGATGGCAAGTGACACGCTGCATCTGGCAGCAGATGGTGGCAAGTGACCAGCTGCATCTGGGGGCAGGTGACAGTGGCATGCTGTATCTGGTGGCAAGTGACAAGCTTAGGGTTCCCACTGATTCTGCATTATAATGAGTTGAACTATTTCATTATATATTACAATGTAGTAATAGAAACAATGTGATTTGATCATCCCGACACCATATCAAGCATGGTGTCGGGATGATTTAAGTGTTAGCATTAGCCATTTGCCCAACAAATCACCCGCTGCCGAATTCCCTGGTAACCCTACATCCACCCCCCCCCCTCCCCTCTTCAACAAAACCAGTCCCCCATGCAAAAAAGGTCGGGGACCGCTGTTCTAAAGTGACATCACTTCCTCCTAGTGTTCTATGATGGAGATAGCCATGCAGGAGGGAAACGAGTGACAGATTCTATCGTTGGCGAGGGTTTTGAAATCAATTTTTTTGGGGGGGGGGGGGGGGGGGGGCACCTGAATGGATGTTTGGAAAATGTGGTCATCTGACTTCAGATATAATCAGCCCTTTGAAGGCAACCATACTGCTGATGCAGCCCACAGTGACACCCCTGCTATAGCTTGTCACTTGAGTGATGGCTGCCTATATCGCATCTAAGATAGCAGAACCCAGCAGCAGCCTCAGGGCTTTTAGATGTCTACTCACGGGAGGCCTTTACAAATAAATTACATGGCCACATAATGTTAAATGTATATATAATCTTACAGGATGATTGCTTTTAAAAATGAATAGTCTGGCAACTGGGTATCTTTAAAGCAAACACATCACCAGAAAACATAGTAAGTATGGCCATGTGTAGATTTTGGGGGGGGGGGCGGCACCATTCCTCTTTAAAGGGGAAGGAACTGTTAGGAGAGCCAACACTACAGCCAATTTTGGAATGTACAAGTTTCCATTTTCTTCTTTTGCTCCGTGAGCTTGACATGAACCAAGCATGCAGGTAGTCAAGTGCTCTGACACATGACACGCACATGCTCTCACCAAGTGGCAAATGAAAGGATGATGGGCTTGGAGCATGGCACCTCTCAAGTAACTTTCACATAACACAGTTGGTTCCAAAAATATATAGGATCGTTTGTTACAATTAAACGTGAGATGTGGCTTATATGCCTCAATAACAGATTTAATTTTCTTTCCAGTAAACTTTTGACATTGAAACAATCAAAGTGATACAGGCAAGATTATCATCACTTGTTTTGAATCAAGGGATCAATTTAAACATCTGATCGAAAAGTCAATTACAGGGAAAAAAAAAAAAAATGCATGTTGCATAAATCAATAAATGTTGCTAAATGTGGCTCAGTTCCCATTTATGGCTAAACCTAAAAGTGATCATAAAGTACAGGGTCACCTTACAAAGCAAGCAAAACGGAAGAGTACAAATGCTGTCCCAAGTGATATATACATCATTGAAACAATTTGTCTATGTTAAAGGCTTTCAAAAGAAAACTTATGACTATATAACTACATGAACACTGCAGGGAAAAAAAATTTAAATGACATTAAGCTAGGCTTTCAATACGTTTTAAAACCTACGACTAAAAAGACAGATAGAAGTTGATTGCCTGCAATATTGTGAGGCAACAACACTTTCCTTTAGAACGCTTCTTGTAAATTACCCCTACTATTTTGGTATAAGTAAAAGAAAGAAAAAATAAAAACACTAGTGTGATAACTAATAAATACGTTTTTCTAAGTAGTTTGCATAGTTTGGCAATCATCTAAATAAAATCAGTAGGCCTTCTGCCACAAAATCTTAAAAAAAAAAATGATCTACATATACTGAATGACTAGGTATTGCTATAGTGGCAGGCTATTTTGTCATATTAGTTACTTCACAACCCAAACTTCTATATCATTGAGAATTATTACTGATGCATAAATCCTTGTGTATAGAAGAAAGGCAGTGCACCAAACAATGGGCATGAAGGAAACTTTTCATTAGTAAGTAGAAAGTATATTATAAGCTAGTGATAATGTTATCCACATGCACTACTTATTGAAAAGAGCATTGCCAGAGGTAGAAGAAAATGATTCCAATACAATCTTTAGCTTTCTCATTGCTATTGTGGTAAGTGTTGCAATGCTACTTTTATCAGTTGCTATGATCAGCTGCTACCACATTAGGCAAGATGGGCCACATTGTATTGCTATCATCTGAAAAATCTATTTATGCTTTATAAGACTACAGGTGCATCTCAGGAACTTTGAATATCATCAAAAAGTTTACTAATTTCAGTAATTTAATTCAAAAAGTGAAACTCATATAGATTCATTACACACACACAGTGATATTTCAAGAATTTCTTTCTTTGAAATTTTAAGGGGTTATGGCTTACAGCTAGTGAAAATCCAAAATTCAGTATTTCAGATAATTTGAATATTGTGAAAAAGTTCAATATTGTAGACTCATGGTGTCACACTCTGATCGGCTAACACAAAAACACCTTTAAAAGGTTTCCTGAGCCTTTAATGGGTCTCTCAGTCTGGTTCAGTAGGTTACACAATCATGGGGAAGACTGCTGACTTGACAGTTGTCGACAAGACAGTCATTGACACCCTCCACAAGTAGGGTAAGTCACAAAAGGTCATTGCTAAAGAAGCTGGCTTTTCACAGAGTGCTGTATCCAAGTATATTAATGTAAAGTTGAGTGGAAGGAAAAATTGTGGTAGAAAAAGTTGCACAAGCAACAGGGATAACTGCAGCCTAGCGCACACAGGATGTATCCAGTACATGGGATACAACAGTCGCATTCCTTGTGTCAAGTCACTCCAGAACCATAGACAATGTCAGACGCGTCTTATCTGGAATGAGGAGAAAAAGGACTGGACTGTTGCTCATTGGTCCAAAGTCCTCTTTTCAGATGAAAGTAAATTTTGTATTTCATTTGGAAATAAAGGTCCCAGAGCTTAGCGGAAGAGTTGAGAGGCACAGAGTCCAAGTTATGAGGTCCACTGTGAAGTTTCCACAGTCGGTGATGATTTGAGTAGCCATGTCATCTGCTGGTGTTGGTCCACTGTGTTTTATTATGTTCAAAGTCAGCGCAGCACTCTACCAGGAAATTATAGAGCCCTTCATGCTTTCCTCTGTTGACCAGCTTTATGGAGATGCTGCTTTCATTTTACATCAGGACTTGGCACCTGCCCACACTGCCAAAAGCACCAATGCATGGTTTAATGGATCATGGCATCACTGTGCTTCATTGGCCAGCAAACTCGTCTGACCTAAACCCCATGGAGAATCTGTGGGGTATAGTCAAGCGGAAGATGAGATACCAGACCCAACAATGCAGATGAGCTGAAAACTGCTATCAAAGCAACCTGGGCTTCTATAACACCTCAGCAGTGCCACAGGCTGATTGCCTCCATGCCACGCTGCTTTGATGCAGTAATTCATGCAAAAGGAGCCCCAATCAAGTACTGAGTGCATACTATACTGTACATACTTTTCAGTAAGCCAACATTTCTGTATTAAAACATCCTTTTTATTGTTCTTACAGTACCTAACAAAAGGGAGTACACCCCTCATAAATATATCTTTTCATGTGACAACACTGAAGAAATTACACTATTACAATGTAAAGTAGTGAGTGTACAGCTTGTATAACAGTGTCAATTTGTTGTCCCCTCAAAAAAGCTCAACACACAGCCATTAATGTCTAAACCGCTGGCAACAAAAGTGAGTACACCCCTAAGTGAAAATGTTCAAATTGAGCCCAATTAGCCATTTCCCCTCTCCGATGTCATGTGACTCAGTGTTACAATGTCTCAGGTGTGAATGGGGAGCAGGTGTGTTAAATTTGGTGGTATCACTCTCACTCTCTCATACTGGTCGCTCGAAGTTCAACATAGCACTTCATGGCAAAGAACTCTCTGATGGTCTGAAAAAAAAAAAATACATTCAGTGGTTTAACAGGACAGGTTCCACTCAGAACAGGCCTCGCCATGGTCAACCAAAGAGGTTGAGTGCATATGCTCAGCGTCATATCCAGAGATTGTCTTTGGGAAATAGACGTATGAGTGCTGCCAGCATTGCTGCAGAGGTTGAAGGGGTGGGGTGGGGGGGGGGGGGGGGGTGGGGTCAGCCTGTCAATGCTCAGGCCATACACCGCACACTGCATCAAATTGGTTTGCATGGCTGTCACCCCAGAAAGAAGCCTCTCCTAAAGATGATGCACAAGAAAGCCTGCAAACAGTTTGCTAAAGACAAAGCAGACTAAGGACATGGATTACTGGAACCATGCCCTGTGGTCTGATGAAACCAAGATACATTTATTTGGTTCAGATGGGGTCAAGTGTGTGTGGCACCAACCAGGTGAGGAGTAAAAAGACAAGTGTGTCTTGCCTACAGTCAAGCATGGTGGTGGGAGTGTCATGGTCTGGGGTTGCACGAGTGCTGCCGGCACTAGGGAGCTACAGTTCATTGAGGGAACCATGAATGCCAACATGTACTGTGACATACTGAAGCAGAGCATGATCCCCCTCCCTTCAGAGACTGGGCTGCAGGGCAATATTCCAACATAAGGACCCCAAACACACCTCCGAAAAGACCACTCCCTTGCTAAAGAAACTAAGGGTAAAAGGTGATGGACTGGCTAAGCAGATCTCCATACCTAAACCCTATTGAGCATCTGTAGGGCATCCTCAAAACGGAAGGTGGAGGAGCGCAAGGTCTCCAACATCCACCAGCTCCGCAATGTCGTCATGGAGTGGAAGGGGAATCCAGTGGCAACCTGTGAAGCTCTGGTGAATGCCATGCCCAAGAGGGTTAAGGCAGTGCTGGAAAATAATGGTGGCAACACAAAATATCGACACTTTCACTTAGGAGTGTACTAACTTTTGTTGTCAGCGGTTTATACAGTTATTTTGAAGGAACAGCAAATTTACACTGTTATACAAGCTGTACACTCACTACTTCACATTGTAGCAAATTGTCATTTCTTCAGTGTTGTCACATGAAAAAATAAATATTCTCAAAAATGGGAGGGGTGTACTCACTTTTGTGAGATACTGTATGTAATATTCAAATTTTCTAGGCGATACTGAATTTTGGGCTTTCACTAGCTGTAAGCCATAATCATCAAAATTAGAAGAAACAAATGCTGGAAAAAGATCACTCTGTGTGTAATGAATCTATATAATATACGGATCTTAATTTTTTTTCAATTAATCACTTTTTTACTTGAATTACTGAAATTAACTTTGATGATATTCTAATTTGTTGAGATGTAAGTGTATATGGAAATAGGATGCTTCCACCAATGGACACATTAGCTAGCAGCAAAGAGCAAACAAGCAAAAACAAAGAAAGAAGAGAGGTCACTGTGCCTGGAAAACAGGGACAGAGGCCAGAGTACCAGGAGGTAGAGTCAGTCTGCTGGAGGCTCAGTGGCTGGAGTGGGGCTTTCTCTGCCCAAGGAACCAGTGTACTGAAACAGCCAAGGCTATGCCTCAGCCTACGCACACCTTCACGTTCAAAGGGCCTGAGTCACAGTGAGGGATGGATAGGAAACAAAACGTTAATACATAAAATGTTTCGAGAAATTTAGAGGGAAAAAAATTACAATATTTAGACATAAAATTGATCATTCAAGAAAAATGATAATGTGTAAATAAAAGAAAAAACAAAAAAAAACAGCTATAACATTTTAAATAAATTCAATTTTCAGGGATATACCATGAGCCATCTTATTTTAATTAATTGTCTAATTCTTTAATGTAACATTTCAATGTTTAATAACAAATGCACGCTTTATGAAATTGTCAGTGCTTACAGGGGTGGCAGCTAGCAACTGAACAGGTTAACACACAAACCCTGGTACAAATAATAAAACAAAATGAGCAATGCGACAAAGTAATGTGACAAAAAAATACAATTAAATGACAAATTCTAAATAAAAGTCCATAAATGTATATTATCACATGCTGAAAAGTTAATAAAATAAATCTGTATAATCTCCACCACTGTTTTCTCTGACGCCACATACACACGACCGGACTTTCCAGCAGAAAAGGTCAGACGGTCTTTTGAACGAACGGACTTGCACACACACACGAAAGGACTAAAGTCCATTCAAAAGTCCATTCATTTTGAACATGATGAAGTATGACTGGACTAGAAAAGGAAGTTCAATAGCCAGTAGCTGCCCTTGTGTCGTATTTGGTCAGTCGGACCAGCATACAGACGAAGGGTATTCCCGATAGGAATTGAGTCCGTTGGAATTTTTTTTAAGAAAAACGATTGGACTATCCCACACACGATCGGACTATCCGACGGAATGATTCCGTCGGACCTATTCTGCCGGAAAGTCCGGTCATATGTACGTGGCATTAGTCATGAAATCTTCCAGTGAAAATCATCACCACAGCTTTGAGTGTAAAAAAAAAAAAAAAAAAAAAAAAAAAACACCACACCAAAAAAAAGTCTCAAACCATTGCAGCGCAACCTGCAGCCCAGGACATTAAAGGCCCGTACACACCATACGAAATTCTGAAGTTAAATTTAGTCCCACGCACGATCTGCCGATTTTCAGATCATTAATATGGTGCTTTCGACAGGCGATTCCGATTTTTCCTACGACAAATGCTGGATGTGCAGACTATAAAATTTTTGCCAGATGTGAACACAATATCCGATTTTTGTTTAATTAGTACGGTGCGCATTTTTGTTTAATTATTAGACTGCGCATGCTCAGAAATGAAAGAATACAAGCATTTTTGTATGACAAGTAACCTCATCAGTTTCGACACAAGACTAGCATGCAACAAAAAACGGAGGAACGAGGCTCAATTCCGGTCATCACCAGCTCCCTGCAATGGCACTATCTCTAAGCAGCAACTCAAAACTTGGCAAGTTGCACAGTACTAGATCAAAAGAGGCTCACCACAAAAGTAGATGAAGTGCCACATAGTGTAGTATTAATTGATAAAGCGCAGGAATAAATACAAAAGAATCGTCCAAAAAAAAGTCAGTACTATGATTTTTACCCTATGCGTTTCACCTAAAAGGACATCATCAGGGATTAAACATTTAGGGCTGAGTCATAGCACTGACATCACGACTGTTCGTTTTTGGATGATCTTTTATTCTGTGTATATGCCTGTGCTTTGTTTTTCACTCATGTGGTGGTCGCTTTATTATGAACTTTTCAACAATGATAATATGCATGTTTTAACTTTTATTCATAATCAATGTGCTGAGAATTTTTTTAGGAAAGTTCTGAGACACACTTCCAGTAAATAAAAAGAAAAATATGCTCCAATAAGCACTTCTTGTGTCAGTGGGAGTTTTACATACACAGCTGTGAATGTGTGCAAACCTGACAAGTCGACTGTCGGGTGGAATCTAGGTTAAACTCGCACCACATGCAGTCCAGGTCATGGCATAGTTCCCACCAGTGCAGTTAGTTTCAGGGCATTCCAGTTCCAAAAAAAAAAAAAAAAATAGAAAATGCTACATTTTTCCTGCACTAGACTGTACTGGAACACGATAAAATGAATGCATTAAAAACAGAACAGAATGCACTAGAACGCATAGAAAAATGCACCAGACCCCATTATAGTAGGAAAAACAGGAAACAAGAAAAAAGCATCTGTAATGCATCCAGAAATGCATCAAAAAAACACATTGGAACATGCCAAAAACGTGTTAAAATTGTGAATGCAGAAATGCATCCGGAACAGATCTGGAGTCCGTTTTTGTGCTGTGAACCAGCACGCAGGAGTTTAGGACTGTCTCCTGTGTGATTAAAAAAGAAAGTAAAAATAAATAAAGTTACACCCAAGCATTTAAACACCCAACACTGATTGCACTAAATGTTACATTTTGTCACGCACGCAGAAATGAGCGCAATAATTCTAGGGTCATTATTCACAGTGAAAACTAAAACTAGGAGCTTTTAAGGCTGTGCCTATAGAAAGTTTAGGGTACCAAAGTTTGTTGCCGTTTAACGAGGGCAAGCAATTTTAGTGATTGACATAAAAAAGCTCTTTTATTTACCTGATCCTCCACTTCCCCACACTTGATTATGGCAGGACCTTAGACTGCTGGCACATAGAGTGGAAGAGGATCCAGTATGTAAATGTATTTATTTATTTTTTTTTTAAAACCTTACAAACCAACCGCAAGAAAAATGTCAAGGTTAAATTGTGCTATTCTCTTACCTAGAAGCATAAGTAATAAACATTAGCAAGGTTGGGAGTCCAGAGTCTACATATCTTTATGTATAAAGTACCTATACCAAAGTAATCTAATTACCCACTGAGGCGTGGGACATACACCACCGTAAATATAAACAAGAAAACCCTACACAAGGAACTGAAGATCAGGGGAACCTCCCTAAAGGTTTTGGTCTCGTATCTGAATGGTTATGGAAGCTTTCTAAACACTCAAGGGAGCCTAGAGTTTGTGAAATCTAGTCAACTTGCCTTCCTTAAGAGCCATGATCTGCTCTAAAGCATATGCGTCCGCTACGTGTCTTTTGACCTCACCTGCATTCGGGGACGTATTTTGTCTACCATTTATAAAGTACAATAAGTCGTGCTGCGAACCAAATATGCTGTTATAGGCCATAAATCTCACAGAAAAGACTCTAGGTCTATACCAAGAATGGCCTGTAGAAAATTATTTTTAGCGATAATCCCAGTTATCATTGCAAAGGCGGTCAAGCCCACAACATATGTTTTAGTGTTCCTACCGGGCAGCACCCTTTTCAGCATAAAACCTGGTACACACTAGCAGGTTGAACGAAAAAACAAAACAAAACAAAAAAAAAACAAAACAAAAAAAACACGTCAGCTACAGTCAGAGAAGTTAGTATAGCAATCTCCCCTGCTGAGCTGTTGTGTTCTGACAGGGGGACACCATTGGCTGAGAGCGCTGATCAGAAGTCGGTTGGCTGCTGTTTTTCCAGCATGCTCTTCCGACAGAAGCCAGCCAAAATGACAGGGTGGCATACAAACAGGCCGTATGTCAGCTGTTTTTTTTTTTTTTTTTTAACCGGCTGATATCTCCCAACATTCGACCAGTGTGTACGGAGCTTAGAGTGGATGTAAACCAGATTCATGAAATTTGAGCTGGGCATAGCTATCTGCAGTGTTTTGTTATCTCTCTTCAAAGCCCTATGTCCCATAGCCTTGTCTTGCTCAGTTTGTCTGTTATCAGCCTGATAACTTTTGAAAAGCTCTCCAAAACAGGAGCCTGAAGTGTGCGTCGGGGGAGGTTGCTATAAATAGATTAGCACAAAGCTAAACTACTCACAGGCACACTCTGCGTGTGTGTGTGTGTGTGTGTGTGTGTGTGGCAAGAATCCACACCTACAGGGGAACCAGGAAGAGAATATTCTAACAGGTCTGCACTTTCTAAACAGTATATAAAGCTGAAGACAGAAGATATACATGTAAAACTTATGTAGGGAGATTGCTTTCATCTCTGTGTATCCTAAAGCTGCTCACTTCACTGTGTATATGTGAGGGTTTACATCTCTTTTAAGTTAAGAGGTAGATTATATTTAGATGAAAGGGGTGTGATACCATCTTAGATCGAGTTTCTGTGCCATTTCCCAATATGTTGTAGAACGTGATGCCGATAGGTTAATTTCAATGGCAGATTCCCATTTTTGATTAGAGATATTGTGTTGTATATTTCTGTGTCCCACTTATTTTGAATGGACTGGATTTAGTAAAGAGTGATTTAGCATGGAGGGAGTTTTAAAAAAGAGAAACTCCCTTACATTTGGGAGTGGGTGAGGATCAGTTTTGCCAAGCTAGTCTGGAGATACTGGGTGATGGTGAAGGTAGGAAGCTATATGTGCGTATGTGAGGAAGTCCTTTTCTGGTAATGCATATAGATTGCAGCTTCTGAAAAAAATGGGGCCATCATCTTGGACTAGTACTGACAGCCTACGTATCTCCCCTTGGCCTCCCAGGTTGTAGTAGATTTGTTCCGCATAAGGAATTGAAGCACCCCAATTGAGTTTTGAATCTTTAAGGATTGTTTGCAGGTATTACCATGGTTTAGAAAATAGAGAAGCCACAACTGTAGTGTGTGTATAGTACAAATCAGGGTTTTGTGAAGGGGCACGTGTTATTAAAAGGTCACGCAAGTTGCCTTTGCCAACCCTTTCCTCTACTAGTGAATGCCAATGAATTGAATCTGGAGTCTGGAACCAGAATAGAATTTGGTCTAGCAAAGTGGCCAAGCATAAGTCAGAGGTCAGGCAGAACCATGGCCCCAGCCTTCCTATGGTTCACAAGTATAGAATGGGTACATCGAGTCCTGCCTTTAGCCCAAATAAATGTCCCGAGTGTACTCTAACTTCTCGAAAAAAGTAAATAACAATTTAATGAGGCGTACCCTAAATATGTAAAGGATTTTGGGGAGGGTCAGCAATTTAAAAGCCAAGGGTTTGCCATCCCACAACAGGTAATGTTTGCTCATTCTGGTAAAATATTGTTGCATGGAGGTTAATAAGGGCAGGTAGCTTTGTTTATACAGATTGGAAGTATGGGGTTGTCTACTGGCTTGTCTGGGTACGTTGCAGGAAATCTAAGCCAAATTTATGCAACACTTGTTAGCGATAGCCCCAATGGACTCTAACAAAGGCCTTCTCTGCATCAAATGTAAGTAGTGGATAAGGCCTCTTAGTGGCCTCAGCTTTGTGCATTAAGAGTCCTATGCCTCTTGGGAATGGCTTTTAATTTAAGCAAGTGACCTCTCAAGACAGCCTTATGCGAGTTCCAGTGTGTGAAGGGGTCATTGATGTAGAAAAGCTATCGCAGAGCTTTCTGAATTTATTTATTAAGTTGTGACATCATTAGTACATTGTTTTTCGCCATCTATTAGCCCTGGTCTCCCTCTGGGACCCACCCCCTATAATGGATACAGGTGTGTGGACAGACCTTGTAATGTTGCCAATGTGTGATTGGTTTACGTTTTGAAGTAAAAATGTATTACCAAATCAAAGAAAGAGTATGTGTGGTGTGCATGTGAGAAAAAAAAAGTTATTTTCGGTTGAATGTTGGCAGCGCCACATATCGAACTGGGAAGAACTAAGAAAATGCATCAAGGTTGCTCGATTAGAACGGTTGTGGGCAGAGTCCGATGTGTCCATTAACTTACAAGAAGCAGCATTAAAGTCCCCACACAGAATGATATGTCCTTCAGGTTGTATTTCATTCTATATCTTTCTGTGGGAAGAAAGTGGTTTGGTGTCAAGGAGATAACATTTATAATCAAATTAATGGTGGCATTAATCAAGCATATCAAAGACAAATAGCGACCTTGAGGAATCGGACATAGATGCATGAAGTTGGAAGGCCATGTGTCCTTAAAGAGGAAGTAAACTCTGCCACTCTGATGCTTCTTTTCATTTAGTCCATTATAAGAAATAATTATCAAACTATAGCCACTGTAACCCAGCCCAAATTGCATATTACTTACTGTTTAAAGAAACTTTAAACTTGTTTTCAGGGGTAAGGCAGCACCATCTTAAATATTGTTTTCTGAGTCCACAGTAGAGTGCATTTCCGCCCTTACATTGAGCACTTCCTGTACTGTTGACCAAGCCTCCTCCTCAATCCGTTTCTATGGCAACCCTGCTTCCCTGTTCATGGCTGACTTGTATTATGTCATAGAATTTACTTGTGCTGATTATCTAGTGTTTGCCTTTGTGAGTCCTATCAGCTTCAGCTGATAAGACTGCAGTAATGCTGTCTCTTGCCCTGCTTTACACTGCATGTGATGTCACATGGTCACATGGGGTGTAGGAGGAAGCTCTGAGTGATTATGAAGTCTCCTGGGATTTCAGTAGTGTGCTGTAGGAAGTCCTGATAACAGATAGATAAGCACATAGAGTGTGCCATAAATCATGGGAGACCTGGGCATGCTAAGGGACATCATTCTAAAGAACAAAAAAGGATTACAACAATACTAAGTAAGGAGACATCTACAAGCAGTGTTCAGGGTTTTT
Organism: Lithobates pipiens; assembly: GCF_037356315.1. Classification (NCBI taxonomy): domain Eukaryota; kingdom Metazoa; phylum Chordata; class Amphibia; order Anura; family Ranidae; genus Lithobates; species Lithobates pipiens. The sequence goes on from NW_027507790.1 coordinate 17,726,943, forward strand.
TATGCCGATTTACATAGGACAAAATTGTGGGGGAGGGTTTAAAACCACTTTAAATTGTGTCCTTAAATACTATTTTTTTTTCTTAAAAGGGGGGTTTGCATCAGCATAAATGTCCTCTGTTGGAGCTTTGGAGGAGTACTCACTCTCTTGTATGCATAAGATATCACAATCAGTGGCGGCTCGTGAAGTTTTAGGATGGGGGGGGTTGGGGAGTCAGACCCCACCCTTCCTTTTTGACCCATCCCACTTGGCAAAAATGGGTGTGGCTTAAATTGTGTGGCTCTAAGGGGGTGTGGTTAGTGTCTGAGATGAACGAGGGATGGAGGGAGAGGGAAAGAGAGAGCTGGAGGAACAGCAGGCCCAGATCATACACAATAGAGATGTGTATGCCACAAAGTTTAACAATCAGCAGATACAGATACTGATGCTAGTGCTTCAATCATCCTGGCACCATGGTTGTTATGGCGTCAGGATGATTGAAGCACATTATTTTTATTATTACATTGTAATATAAAATGAAATCATTCAACTCACCATAGTGCAGAATCAGTGGGAGCCCCGAGCATGTCATCTGCCATATCGCCTGCCACCAGATGCCATCAGGTGCCCCCAGCAGAGTCTGTCCTTGCATCAGGTGCCCCCAGGAGAGTCCCTCCTTAAATAAAGTGCCCCCAGCAGAAGAGTCCTCCTTACATCTGTGTCCCCATCAGCGGAGTCCCTCCTTACATCTGTGTCCCCATCAGCAGAGTCCCTCCTTACATCTGTGTCCCCATCAGCAGAGTCCCTCCTTACATCTGTGTCCCCATCAGCAGAGTCCCTCCTTACATCTGTGTCCCCATCAGCAGAGTCCCTCCTTACATCTGTGTCCCCATCAGCAGAGTCCCTCCTTACATCTGTGTCCCCATCAGCAGAGTCCCTCCTTACATCTGTGTCCCCATCAGCAGAGTCCCTCCTTACATCTGTGTCCCCATCAGCAGAGTCCCTCCTTACATCTTTGTCCCCATCAGCAGAGTCCCTCCTTACATCTGTGTCCCCATCAGCAGAGTCCCTCCTTACATCTGTGTCCCCATCAGCAGAGTCCCTCCTTACATCTGTGTCCCCATCAGCAGAGTCCCTCCTTACATCTGTGTCCCCATCAGCAGAGTCCCTCCTTACATCTGTGTCCCCATCAGCAGAGTCACTCCTTACATCTGTGTTCCCATAAGCAGCAGATTCCTCCTCACGTGTCCCCATCAGCAGCAGATTCCTCCTCACGTGTCCCCATCAGCAAAGTCCTACTCACATGTCCCCTCCTTCATGCTGCGTCTGTCTGTCCCCTTCAGCGGCAGCTAGTTCCCAGGTTTCTCCATCTGTTCAGTGGAGAGGGGAGGGGGCCACTGATCACAATTGAGCTTAAGTGCCTCCTTCCATATCATATGGCATTTGGCTGGGCTGTTACGGCCTTTGACATTTAAAGACGACAGTTTAAGCTGCATCTTGTGGCCCTGCTGGAACTTTAATCCAGCAGTGGTAGTCCTGGCGGATGTGTGCACTGGAAGGCATTAGATCAAAGTTCAACGACACAGAGATGGGCTCCAACAAAGCATGACCCGAGAGGCTGCGAACTGGATGCAGTAGAGATGGCGATGAAAGTCAGAAAATGTACTCTTAAAAAACAGTTGATATGAAAGTTGTGATGCTTTGCTAAATTGACTCCAATATGTCACAGCCTTATGTAGGAAACATACAAAAGGTTGAAACAAAAAAAAAAAACAAACACATAGAAGATGTTTGTCTCAGCTAAAACGTGTAAAAACAACAATCCTTTATAGGAATCTGAGCAGAACAACCACCGCTAAATATGGGGGTGCAAGAGGGGCATGGCCAGTGGAAAACATGTAAGCAGCGAGGTACCCAAGCTTCTCCGGAACCGAGAGATCCTGACAGTCATCAAAACATTATCATGCCTCACCTTCTACATCACAGGATCAGGTACACCTCCAGAGTTGTCCTGAGCTCAAAACAATGGTCAAAATCAGCCTCTGCAATCCAAAGATGGCGTCGGCTCCTCTTCAGAGTAAGAAGCCGCCCAGGGACAGGCCGAAAATCACTGCCATCCGGTGAGTCCCATGTTCGGGCTCTTAAACACAAGCCAAATGTTGCTAAAAAGACTGCTTAGTACTATAAAACAACATTTTGCTGACTCCCCATCTAGCCCACGCTTGTCAGCCCCGGCTGTGTCCCCAGAGGTAGTGGAGTCAGATCCATGGGAAGATGCAGGCAAATAAGGAATGAGGACACTGAGCATGGAGGCCACTCACAACCGGATGTGGCCACTGAGGGAGCTGGGGAGGAAGACAATGAGGGTGAGGAATTCACTTTAAAACATATAATTGAAGCCATTCATAATCGTCAGATCACGCTGACAACTCAGATTGAATCAGTCCGGCTGGACCTTTCCATTGTTAAGCATGATGTGCAAAAAATCAGCTCCAGGATTGCTAATGCACAACAATGCATTAGTGATATTGAACGGTCACAACAGCAAGATTTCAAGGAACATTTTGCAAAACTGGGAGATTTGAAGGACTGTCTCAGTAGAAACAATCAGAGCTTTATTGGCTGAAATCTTTAGTGGCGTTCGATAATTTATCCTTCTTGTTTGCAATTGAAAGGACACAGAGTCCCTATGCGACCTCCACCACCAGGGGCTCCTCCACGACCCTTGCTGACGAAGCTACTTCACTTCAGAGATAAGGAAACTATACTCCGCACAGCACGTAATCTCCCATAAGTCAAATTTAAAGGTAATCTGATTTCCCTGAAGTTTGTATTTTGTTTTTCCTTGTTATTTTTGCACTGCACAACTGTACTCTAGAAAGGTACCAATTACGCATTATTGTTGCTACGGACCCTTCAGGGGAAAAGTTAACTCATGCTGTAATAGTATGCTTAAGATGCTTGCTCATTTTCAAATTTATAGTGTCATTCTTTTTGAGTTATTGCCCTTTACTGCCCATCATCAGGCCTAAATTGCAAGATTAAAAAGGTCACTGGTCTTTGACTACCTAAAATGTACATATTCTACTTCAGGAGAATCCTTTAGTGGAAACTTGGGTCATGGCTTTAAAAAGGCCACAGATCGCTCATGCCTTCCACGCAACGTACTCTACTGATTTAATGAGCCATTTGCAGTTTCATTGTACTGGCACTGTATACCTACACGTACATGGCTTAATCTTTGAGACTAGCATATGCTTACGTGTTGTGCTCCAGGGGAGCGTCTATAAAAATTCTTAAATCTCTTCCGATTCAGGTTGTGGAAGTCAGGACTGATTCGTAGGAATGTTATGTTGCTCTGGTCTTGAAATATATGGAAACATTATATACTATAGTGAATGTTTATATCCCGCAACCTTTTGACTTGCAAAGACTATTTGATTGTATGGCTAAGGTGCTCCCTAGAATATAGGGATATCTTATCATAGGGGGAGATTTTAATGTGGTCATGGACCCAGAGATGGATAGAATTCAATGTTCTAGATCCCAGTCTCTCTCATTAAGAGAATAGGCTGCTGCCTATGATCTGGTTAACGCATGGTGATGGAAATGCTCTTATAGGAGGGAACTCTCATGCTCATCTGAGTTCTATAAATCTCTATCCCGACTTGATATGATCTTCCAGTCTCAAGAGGTTTTACACAAAGTGGAAGAGGTGTCATATTTACCAAGAGCACTCCCTGATCACTCTCCAAACGAGCTTGCAATCTGAGTATTTAGACCTAATGGTGGCCAGGTTTGGCGGATGAGTCCTTATTGGATGGTAGAGCCGTTGGTTCTATACACCCGTACAGATGCTACTTCCAAGTATTGGTTGGAGAACACATTTAAGACAGTACTAAGGGGGGCTTATATGAAAGAAGTTTCAGACCTTACGAAAGCCAATACGGAACGGGAATCTACTTTGTCTACAGAGTTGAAAAGGGCTGAGGATCACTATGTAGACTAGAGCAAGGGTGTCAAACTGTGGCCCTCCAGCTGTTGCAGAACTACAAGTCCATCATGCCTCTGCCTGTGGGAGTCATGCTTGTAACTGTCAGCCTTGCAATGCCTCATGGGATTTGCAGTTCTGCTGGAGGGCCGCTAGTTTGACAGCTGTGATGTAGAGGATCCTTCCCCCTTACCAGTTATTAGAGGATGCACGAAGAGCTTATGGAGGTGGCTCTAGTGGCGAAGAATCAAACGTCTACTGTATCAACACCAGAGTGTTTTTGACCCCGGGGACAAATATGGAAAACCACTTGCCTTCTTAGCTAGACCTGTACCTGACCCCAACCCTATATCTAGCATCCATGATGGTTCAGCCACTCTCCATTCCTCACACAATAAGATTATGGATGTCTTTTTACAGTTTTACTCAGGCCTTTATAAATCCAAAGCCCATTATACTCCCCCAGAGCTTTACAAATACGTAGACTCTATAACCTTCCCTACATTATCAAACGAACAACAATTATCCCTGAAACCCATCTTCATAGAGAGGATAGAACATGCCCTTAAAACCTTTGCTAAACACAAAACTCCAGGATGAGATAGGTTCTCCATTGAATGGTATCTGACACATTGAGATATCTTGGTCCCAAGATTACACACACTTTACTCCATTATCTTTAAACAGAAAAGCCTCCCTTTCATCTACGCGCAAGGCCTTAATTTTATTGGATTCCCAAATATAAAAACCCCCTTAACTGTGAATCCTATAGACCAGTTTCAAGGATCAACACTGATCTCCAGATTATTTCCAAAATCCTAGCCTCTCGCATAAATTTGGTAATTACAAAACTAATAAACCCAGATCAAACTGGATCTATTCCTGGGTGATCTATGTATATCAATATACACAGATTTACTAACCTTCAGTCTCCTAATACTTTATCTGTGCCCAGGGCTGTTGTAAACCTTGATGCACATAAAGCCTTTGACTCTGTTGAATGGCCTTACCTCCTAAATATTTTGGATTTGGAACTAATCTGCTTACTTGGATCTGCATACTGTATGACCAACCCCTAGCCCGCATTAGGATTAACGGTATAGTTTCTAAGCCCTGCACTATCCATTGGGGCACCAGACAAGGTTGCCCACTTTCCCCATTATTATTTGCACTTGCTATAGAACCCCTAGCCCCACTTATCCCAGCTTCTCTAGATTTGCAAGGAATGTGGTTTGGTTCATTAGAAGAGCAAGTATTGTATTCAGATATGTTGTTTTACCTTTCCAACCCCCATGTTACGATCCCTGTGGTGCTTCAACTAATTACTAGCTTTGGGAATTTTTCTGTATTTAAGGTGAATGGGACCAAGTCCAGTGTGTTCTCTGTGGATCCCGCCCTCCCATTTGATCTCCCCTTGGACTGCCCGCTACAAGTTAATTCCTTGTTTAACCACTTCAATACCGGGCGCTTATACACCTTCCTGCCCAGACCAATTTTGAGCTTTCAGCGCTGTCACACTTTGAATGACAATTGCGCGGTCATGCTACACTGTACCCAAACTAAATTTTTATCATTTTGTTCCCAAAAATAGAGCTTTCTTTTGGGGGTATTTGATCGCCTCTGGGATTTTTATTTTCTGCTAAACAAATAAAAAAAGACCGAAAATCTTGTTTCAGTTTCAAAACTTTGTAAATACGTTTTCTCCTTCACTGATGGGCACTGATGGGGCTGCAGTGATGGGCACTGATAAGGCAGCACTGATGGGCACCGATGAGGTGGCACCAATGAAGTGGCACTGATATGCGACACAGAGACACTGCTAGGCGGCACGGATGGGCATGGATAGGCGGCACGGATGGGCATGGATAGGCGGCACGGATGGGCATGGATAGGCGGCACGGATAGGAGGCACGGATGGGCATGGATAGGAGGCACGGATGGGCATGGATAGGAGGCACGGATGGGCATGGATAGGCACTGACAGGTGGCTAGGATGGGCACTGATAGGCAGCATTGTAATTTAAAGTTTTGTAGGGATGGATGCCAGTGCCAAACAATAATGCATGCCAATCAGTGATGCCCATTGTGGGCACTGATTGGCATCCATTATGGGCACTGATTGCCATTCATTATGGGCACTGGCTGGCATCCCTGGTGGTCTAGGGGGCATACTGGTGCTGGGCATCTCCTGGTGGTCTGGTGGCATCCCTGGTGGTCCAGTGTGGGCATGCTGGGGGGGGGGGGCTGTGCTGATAATCGATCAGCACAGACCCCCCCTGTCAGAGGAGCAGCTGATCGGCTCTCCTCACGTCTGACAGACGTGAGTGAGGAAAAGCCGATCACCGGCTATTCCTATTTACACTGTGATCAGCCGTGATTGGACACGGCTGATCACGTGGTAAAGAGTCTCTGTCGGAGACTCTTTACCGAGATCGTAGTTGCAGGGTGTCAGACTGACACCCCGCAACAACGATCGCCGCAATGCGCGCTCCCGGGGGCACGCAGCGGCTTAATATCCCGATCACGTCCGGTCAGGATATTACAACCACTTTGCCACCGTCATTTTGCTATATGGCGGGCGGCAAGTGGTTAAATATCTGGGAGTTATGCCCCATACATGCAATCATAAATTTTGCCAGCAAAAGACGGATGTGAGCTTTGTATGCTCCATCGGACTTCTGCTGGTAGAATTCCAGCCAGCAAAAGAATGAGAGGTTGGAAAAAGTTCCTATCCGAAAATGCGTCTGTATGCAATTGGGCCGCACAAAAAAAAAATCACGCATGCTCGGAAGCATTGAACTTAAATTTTCTCGGCTCGTTGTAGTGTTGTACGTCCCCACGTTCTTGGCGGTTGAAATTTCAAAGAACTTTTGCATGACCGCGTGTATGCAAGGCAAGCTTGAGCGGAATTCCGTTGGGAAAAAACATCCAAGTTTTTTCTGACGGAATTTCTGATCGTGTGTATGGGGCATTACAGTGCAATTACAAATCTCTACCTATATTACTAACAACTTACCCTGCATAGCAAGCATCCTTTAAAAGTAAAAATGGTCAGTTGGGCTAATTTACCACTGATGTTAATGGGTAGAGTTAACTTATTTAAAATGGTGTTTTTTTGCCCGAGTTCCTATATATTTTGGCAAATAGTCCAGTGAACATACCCAAGAAAATTTTTCAGGAAATTAATTCTCTTGACGACATTTTTGTGGTTCCCCAAGAATCCCAGAATAGCCCTTGTGACATTGCAATTGCCTACGTCTCAGGGCGGATTAGCTCTACCAAATTTAAGGCTATATCACTATGCATCACAACTAGTCTATACATATACACTGGTGTTTTTTCCACAATTGAATGCTGCTGCTACAGCGACTGAAGCTCTGACTAATTTAATCTACAGAAAAACTGTTCAGGTTGTAGAGGGTACAGAGATGTTAAAAGTCTGTCTTAAAATATATGGACACGGTCTATCGTTGGTTCTTGATGATTCAGACCCCATCTCCCCTAATCACCCCATATGGTTTAATCCTACATTTCCCCATTCTCATGGTCTCCCTGATACTTGCCTTTGGGCATAAAAGGGGTTAAAATATATACACCAACTATATGATCAAGGCCAATTTAAGACTTTTCCAGTATTTTAGCAGGAATGTATGGTTCCTAATACATGGATTTTTAAAGCAGAACTCCAGGCAAAAACTATTTTTATATTTTCTTGTTGATTTTACAGAAAAACCGTAACTACCCAACGATTTCCTGTTTGTAAGACCGCTGGCTACTACTCCTCCTGTACTCTCAGCCAGTGGTCGTGTCACTTCCCGCTAGTAGTCCTCTCTACAGCAAACAGGGCTGTAGGGGGTCTCGGGGCCCCCGGTCTATACCGCCCATAGAGGTGGTATCATCGTCCTTCTTCCAACTCTGCTCCCTGCCAGTAACCACCCCCAACACCCCTGCTGCCAGCCAACCTTCCACTTCACCGGTCAGGCTGCACGGGATTGTTAGGAGAGCTGCCCGATGACAGAGTGGAGACCTCACGGTCTGACAGATCGTGTATGTAAAACTCCAGTCGTTGTGAAGTCCCGCCTCCTGGACCGGCATTTGACCAGTGTGCTGTCTATCACAATGCTTGTCAAGGAGGCGGAACCTTACATCCCCCGGAGTTTCACATACACGATCTGTCACACTGGGAGATCGCCGTTCTATGTCATCGGGCAGCTCTAACAATCCATGCTGCACAGATGGGCACAAATAGACGGAACTTATGGGCACAGAGGAACACTCTGATGGGCACCAAAACGGCACTCATGGGCACTGAGGCAGCACTTATGGGCACCGATAAGCTGCACTGGTGATACAGCACTGATGAGCATTGAGGCAGTGCTGATGAGGGTGCACTTATGGGCACTGAGGCAGCTCTTAAAGGCAATGATGAGGAAGCACTGAAACTGCACTAATGGGCACTAATAAACTGCATTGAGGCGAAAATTATGGGCACCGATAAGCTGCACTGATGGACACTGAGGCGGCCCTGATGAGGCTACACTTATGGGCACTGAAACTGCACTCATAAGACAGCACTTATAAATTACACTGAAAAGCAGTGGACACCGTCCACTGCCAAATATCTGTAGGAGGGGTTAACACCATCCCTGAAAAGGTTGCAGTAATTTTTTATGTCTTATTTTCAGTTTGATGTGCTCTATGTGTGATATCACAGAGATCGGTATTGTGGCAATATTGAAGTCTACTGAATTTTCCATACATTAGAGGTAAGTTAGCGCTGCACTGTTTTTTTTTTTTTCTCATGACGACATTTACTTGTGCCACATGCTGGTGTAAAGCAGAATATCCTGGCTCTTTCTGTGGTGCGGCTGGAAATGTTCTCACATACACCATACAAGCACTGATTGCTTTTAGAAAGATCTCAAAGCTACAGCAGGAAAAGGACTGTCTAATACAGCAGAGTACAGTGTGTATAATATACAATTATGGGCATGTATCTACAGTTCAGTAATGATTACATAAAGCAAGTAAGGGCAATATGTTTATCTCCTGTTGTGGCTGTAGGGGGAAAGCACAAACATGCTTTGCATTTATAAGGCTGAGACCTACCTATTGTGCCGTTTGTTACTGAGTAGTGTGGCTGGCTGCAGAAAGAGGGGCATTGCAATTTACAAAGCATGATGGGAAATGTAGTTTGATTATGGTGTAGAGCAGTGATTCTCAACTAGCGTTCCTCCAGCACTGGGCCATTTCTGCCTCTCAGATAAGTTCCCACTGACACCACTGGCCTTTTTAGCTATCTGTAAGGAGGTAATTCTTCAAGTTGTAGATCTCTCTGCTTCCCCGCTTGCCGACCGCGCTATAGCCAAATGATGGCTACAGCACGGCTTCATAACGCTGGGAGAGCGTACATGGACGTCCTCCCAGAATTGCGCACCCAAGAATATCTGCGACTATGGACCAGGTGCATCACGGATCATGGGAAATGGCCACTGATCGCACCGTCAATCACTAAACGAACCGGCGTCATGGCTGGTTCGTCTCCCCTCTCTGTACCGATCAGTACAGAGAGGGGAGAGATCAGATGCAGCAGCACTGTGGGTTGGATGTGTAGTACCCACAGCGCTGATATGTGACTCATCCAGCCAGCCATCCATCCATGCTCAGCCATCCCAGCCACACTTCGACATCCCCACCCATTCATGCTCATCCATGCCACTACAGTGCCTCACAAAAGTGTAATAGGTAGTCAAATTAGATTTGACATTTATGCCCCTAGAACACCTGATGGTGCTCCCTATATGCTGGGCCTCTCTATGTGGCCAGGCTGTGTAAAAGTCTCACATGTGGCATCGCTGTACTCAGGAGGAGTAGGAGAATCTATTTTAGGGTGTCATTTTTGGGTATGTACATGTTAGAAATATTGTATAAATGGACAACTTGTACAAAAAAAAAAAAAAAAAGTGTTCATTTGCTTTACACATTTTCCAAAAACGTGTAGAAAATAAATGACATGTTCAAAAGACTCATTAAGCCTCAGATTATACATTGGTTTGTTTTCTTTCCAAAATGGGGTAATTTTTGGGGCGTTTATTGTCCTGGAGCTCCAGGGCCTTCAAAAGTGTAAGAGGCAAGCAAGAAATTTATATATATATATATATATATATATATATATATATATATATATATATATATATATATATATATATATATATATATATATATATATATACACACATATATATATAATTTATGCTCCAAGAACGCCTGATGGTGCTCCCTCTGCATGTTGGGCCTCTGTATGTGGCCACGCTGTGTAAAAGTCTCACACATATGGTATTGCTGTACTCAGGAGTAGCAGCAGAATGTGTTTTGGGGTGTAATTTGTGCTATGCATATACTGTGTGTGAGAAATAACATGCTAATATAACAATTTTGTGAAAAGAAAAAAAATCTTGATTTTGCAAAGAATTGTGGGAAAAAAAAATTACAAAAAAACTCACCATGCCTCTTACTGAATACCTTGAAGTGTCTACTTTCCAAAAATGGGTAATTTGGGGGGTATTTGTACTTTCCTGGCTTGTTAGGGTCTCAAGAAATTAAATAGGGCGTCAGTATATCAGGTGTGATCAATTTTTTTTTTTTACAGAATTTTCTTTTTTTTCTTTTCTTTTATAGCACAAAAAATAAACCCAGCGGTGATTAAATACCACCAATAGAAAGCTCTATTTGTGTGAAAAAAAGGACAACAATTTCATATAGGTACAGTGTTGCATGACTGAATAATTGTCATTCAAAACGTGATAGCACCGAAAACTGAAAATTGGTCTGGTTATTAAGGGGGTTTAAGTGCCCATTGGGTAAGTGGTTAAAGCTCTTCAGAATGTATAAAAGGGACAGTCCAACATGTCGCAATGACACAGGCGAGTTACTAAACATGCTCTGGAAATGCGAAACAATATGACCATTTTGGTCACATGTAACCCACTTTATTGCTACTAATTTTAATTTACCCAATGTGTGCAGTCCGAAGTGGTGTATATTAGCAGTGCTCAAGGAAGTAGATTTAGCTCATATCAAAAACAATTCCAACGCTTATTATTTTATGCCAGGAAAACATTAGTGTTGTAATGGATACATTCCACACCAATATCCCTCAATCAATGGAAGACCTTAATTAAGCGCTTAGCTGTTTACGTTTTTTGTTTAGTGTAAATATTAAATATTTAAACTAAACAAAATATTAAATATTTTGTTTAAATCTTTAGCTAATTCCTGAATTGTCGGGAATATTTAATCTATTACAATAATTAGCTAAATAGAATTTACTTTTTATACTGTCATAAATTATGTTGATGAGTCATTCGTACTTATTGAATATTATCTGTACTAGGTTTTTAATGTATTCCTTGTGTTGCAAATATCAATAAAACTGTTTAAAACCAAAAACAGGCATCATTCAACGAGTGCATCGTCTGGGCCTGCCGGAGCCCAAGTATCTTGAAATGTTATGGAAAGGTTACTGGGTCTTACTCAGGTGGAGAATCATAATAAGGAGGGTCCAGGGTTGGTGGAGGCAATGCGTCAGAAGTGGAGCTTTCATTGCCCAGGATTTGCCACTTTTTCAGAAGAGCAATGCCTTCAGACAATGATGTAATTGTTGCTGCATTGTATAAGCGGATAGATCTACAAAGATGGAAAGACCCTGAAGACATTCTGGTTGTGGAAGTAACGAATGCGGGCAATTGTGCCCTGGGCAGGTTGAGCAGGAATACGGTTCGGCTTGGGTAGCCTATGAATGCGAACGATTGTTAGCTCCTCTAATGATGCGTCTGGTACAGTTTGCTGTAGGAGATTATCTAAGTATGCTCTCAACTTAGGGGGTCTGACCAACTCTGGAATGCCTTTTATTTTGATGTTATTTCTTCTGGATCTATCTTCAAGATCTGCTAGCTTTGATTTGATCAAGGCAAAATCACCTGCCTCTCATTGTGAGCATCTACCAATTCATTAAAAGGTTGCTGCAAATTCCCCCATTTGTTTCTTCAATATGAGTGAATCTGTCTCCCACACCTCTCAGATTAGACTTGAATTGCTGAGCTAGTGACATGTCTGAGTGTATGATGCTCCTTAAAGGACATCAACGTGTCATTTTAGGTTGTGTCCAGGACAGGTTGGTTATTTGTGGGGAATTCCAGTATGTAATCATGGAGTTCCCTGGTGTTATTTAGGCCTGTGTCCTTTTCACTTAACTCTAGAGCAGGCTGAGAAGATGACTGCTCCCTCATCTTATTTTTCCCCAGGTGGTAGAGTAGGCCCTGGGAGGACAAGCCCTTATGTTGGTATTTAGGGCTGGGATCCCCTAAGTGGTGCCATGGGTTCCCCTTGCGATCATTGGGTGGCTAGGCATTGAGTGAGTAGATCCAGAAGAGCCACTGGCACAATCTTAGGAAGTGTGTCTGCGAGGATGGGTGAAAAAAAAATCCACCATCTTCTAGGGCTGGGATCTGCGTTTCCTCTTGGAGGCTCATGTGGCTCAGGTATGCCTGACTCTCTGGGTTTGAGAACCGCCAGTCTCTGATGCTTGGTGCCGCTGCTACAGGCTCAGACAAGTTTCAGGTGCAGAGAGCTGTAGTCTCAAGCTGCCATCTACTCGGCCAGCCAGCCACGCCCCCACAAATTTAAGCTTTAACATTTATGGATTTGTTTTCTAAAAATATATTTTCCCTGACATAAGTTGATTTAGGGATGTATAAAGTTTGCTTCGTGTGTAAAAACTGTAACTGTATCAGAACTAATGGATACAACAGGTCTTTTTAGATTGGACCCTTGGAGAGCCCTACAATTAATTTTTTCCGCTCATTACCTCCGCTGGACAGTTTTAGTCAGAATCTTACTAGGTATGAGACATATTTCACAGAGGAGGGTTCCTTACCTCATGCTCTATCAACGACCAATCAGTTACTAAACACGCCAGCGGAGGATTATCAGCTCCCATGCCTTAGCGCATGGGAGACGGATTTTGGATATAAGTTTACAGCTCATCAACAGCAAAACATTCTTAAGGCCCGTACACACGGTCGGACTTTTTGACAACAAACATGCAAATTAGCTGTTTTGGAGCAACATCCGACTGTGTGTACGCACCATCGGACAAACTTTCTGTTTTCATCGGACTTTTGTTGGCTGTGCGAACGGACAAACTTTCTGGCAACAAAAGTCCGATGGAGCAAAGTCCGACCGTGTGTACGCAAAAGCATCGGACTTTTGTACAAGGTACAAACACGCATGCTCAGAACCAATGCAAAAGATCAGACTACAATACAGAAGTTCACCAAAGGTGGCGCTGGAGTCATTGAACGTCCTCTTTTGAAGCGGCGTCAGTACGTTGTGACGTCATTACGTTCGTGTTTGTTGTCAAAAAGTCCGACCGTGTGTATGCAATACAAAATTGTGGACACCGCCCTTTGTACAAAAGTCCACGGAAAAGTTTGTACAAAGTCCGACCGTGTGTATGAGGCTTTAGCCTTACACAGGGATCTTCTATGTGTACTAAGATAAAAGACAAAACTACAAAACCCTTACGAGATGGTATCAGATCCCGGTAAAACTGCAAATGATATACCCCTCTCTATTGGATCGATGCTGGCGATGCCAGGAAGATAGAGGAACAATTATTCAGGTCTTCTGGCTATGCCAAAAATTAGACGAGTATAGACGATCCAACAAATAATTCAAAAATTTACCAAAAGAATTCCTAATGAGCCAGCTTTTTTCTTGCTTCATGTATCTAATATCCCTAATAAAAAGTATAAAAAGTCAGTCCTTTGCCATCTTCTTGATGCAGCAAAGGCATGCAATCCCCTAGGCTGGAAATCTACCAAAAGTGCCAACGGTAGGCATGTGGTTTAAAAAGGTGGAGGAAATTAAGAAAATGGAAGATTTCATTCTTACTAAACGTCACCAAAAAGAAAGGTATAATAAGACATGGACTTCTTGGAACAGGTATATTTTTTCGGATGAGGGACGAGCCCCGTTTGAAAGTGATATGGTAAACTAAATTAAGGTAAAATTATTGAACTAATTAGTAAACTGTCCAGGACTTAAATAGATCTTTCAAGATTGAGTAATAAGAGGAGGGCTCGTTCACCCCTCCACTGCACTTGTATTTTCCCTTTTCCATGGTCTTAATTGTAGGGTTAATATTATACCAAAAAAAAAAAATGAATTAAAAAATCTTAAGTTAGAGAAAATCTGAGGCACAGGAACACAGGCCAATAGGCTACAATATGACAGAAAAGACATCAAGGTATGGAGAAATAATGTGGGGAGTCTAGATGTCTGCCAGGAATTGTAGAAATGGCTATTATGTCATATAATTTTAATACTTTGCATTGGCAAGTTCCAGTTGAACGATGTTAGTTGGTAATATTTGAATTGTTATTATTTTTACTTTTTTTCTTGTTGGACATACCTGGAGAAAACGTGTTTGGCTGGTTCTTGAAATAAATAAAATAATTGGAAAAACAAAACAAAAAAAAAACAAACAAAAAAAAACACCTTTATTATGGAGTAAGTATGCACCTTGTTCTTGTGCATCATCTAAGCCCCAAAGGTAACAAATTCAAATTGCAGTTAAATGAGTGAGCAATAATAAAATAAATGACAATAAAAAAATGTAAATGTTTGTACACTAATGCAAGAAGTCTGACAAGTAAAATGGAAGCGCTAAAACCTACGTTAGTAAAAGAATATTTTGATTGGGTAAGAACATCAGAAACCTGATTGGTCAACCCACAAGGCTGGGCCTGTTACAATCGAGTGGTAGAGGAACAGAATTAGAAGAGGTGGTGGTGTATACTTGTTTGTCAAGAGTGATTTGAAAGTGAGAAGGAGAGTGAACAGTACTAACGAGAGCTGTGATGGTGCAATCACTATGGCTGAAACTTCTGATCAGTGCATTAAATGGCAAATTATTGTGGGAGTATCTTACAAGCCCCCCCCCCCCAGTGCAAAGATGAAGAAAAATAAATAAAATATAAACGGCTTATAACCCTACACCATGATTCACTGCCAGCCCCACTCTTAAGCTGCCATCCTGCACCGTGTACTTGTTAGAAACAAAGCCTCTAAATACCTTTCTGACATGTAGCTTCAGGCCTGTCACGCGATTCCCAGCTGCTCCAATATTTCAATCCAGGGCTACAGCGGGAGGGACCAAGATCTCCTGCTAGTGTCAGCCTGGATGCCACGTGACTGCTGTGCTGGCTGTCGGCCATTCCCGCTGCAGCCCTTGATCGGAGTATTAGAGTGGCCGGGAGTCACGTGAACGGCCTGAAGCTACATGACAAAAAGGTATTTAGAGGCTTTGTTTCTAACTACACAGTGCAGGATGGCAGCTTAAAAGAGGGGCTGGCAGTGATTTTTTTTAGACTTCTTGTTTACTTCTAACAGCAGCAGGGGGGCAGAGACAGCTTACACAGACTCCCAAGCTGATAGGCAGGGAGGGGAGACAGGATGAGGGAGAGCAAAGAGGAGAGCTGCAGATGACAGCAGCACATAAACGGACCACGGTGTCAGGGCTCACACAAAGCTCATTAACCACTTAAGGACCACCTCACGCCGATGTACGATGGCAGAATGGCACGGCTGGGCACAAACACATACCTGTACATTGCTTTTTAAGTGCCCAGCCGTGGGCCGGGAGCACGCAGCCGCGCTCCCGACCCAGTTCTGTGCTCCGTGACCACGGGACCAGCGGACCCGATCGCCGCTGGTGTCCCACGATTGGGTCACAGGGCTGCAGAACAAGGAGAGGTCTGTGTAAACAAACCCCATGCTTCCCTGTGTGGCTGTCACCGATCGTCTCTTCCCTTTTATAGGGAAGGACAATCAGTGACGTCACATGCCAGGCCATGCCCCCTACAAAAAATAAAAATAAAAAAAATTAAAAAAACACATAACGTCATACATAACACCTCCTACACTGCCCCCTGGTAGTTAACTTCTTCCCCTGACGTACGTCAAAGAAAGGAATTTTACAGGTAAGCCATTTTAAAAATCCTGTTTTCTTTTCATACATCAGGGTATACAGGAGACATAGTAGTTACTATGTGGAATATCCCATAGCAATGGCAACTGAAGGAAGGGAGACACAACAAAAAAGTAGGGCAAAAAAGAGGCTAGAGGACTCGTACTGCAGCCTACAGTACACTGCGCCCAAAGGCAATATCCTCATGACCTTTAACATCAATTTGATAAAATCTGGTAAATGTATGAACTGAAGACCAAGTTGTGGCCTTACAGATCTGAGCCATAGAGGCCTGATGATGCACCGCCCAAGAGGCACTGATCGCCCTGGTTGAGTGTGCTTTAACATGAAAAGGAGGAATTTTCTTCTTTTAGCCATACGCTTGAACAATCACTTGACAAATCCATTTGGAAATAGTAGATTTTGATGCTGCCTGTCTCCTGTTTTTGGACCTTCTGGCAGTACAAACACCGCATCTGTTTTGCGAACCTGAGCGGTCACCTTTGAATAGGCTCTGTTCGCTCTTACTACATCAAGGGAATGTAGTGCATTCTCTTCCCTATATTGAGGCTCTGGGAAGAAAGGAAGAAGAATAATATCCTGGTTTAAATGAAAACCTGTCACCACTTTTGGTAGGAATTCAGGATGAGGACGCAAAACCACCTTATCCTTATGCATGATCAAATATGGCTCTTTACAAGACAGAGCCGCTAGTTCCGATACTCTTCTAGAAGAAGAAATGGCAACCAAAAAGACAATTTTTCTTGTCAAAAGAATCCAGGGAATTTCCCGTAAAGGCTCAAAAGGCTGATTCTGTAAAGCCGACAAGACCCAATTTAAATCCCAAGGATTTAGAGGTGCCTTGATAGGGGGATTAATCCGTGTTACCCCCTGAATAAAACTATGCATCAGAGAGTAAGGAGCAAGAGGCCATTGAAAAAACACAGACAAGGCCGAGATCTGGCCCTTGATAGTACTCAAGGCCAGCTTAATTTCTAATCCCATTTGCAGGAAATCAAGAATCCTACCCATGACATACTTCCTGGGGTGCCAACCCCTGGATCCCCACCAAGAAACATATGCCTTCCAGACGCCATCGTAAGTGATTCTGGAAGCCGGCTTCCTGGCATTAATCAAAGTAGACACTAGCAAAGGAGATCACCCACAATCTTTTATAGAGTGGAATTCAACAGTCAGACCTGTTAAGTTTTTCGTCCGTAAGGTAGGATGAAATACCAGACCTTGTGCAAGAAGGTCTGGCTATAATGGGAGAGTCTGAAGGACTCCTACTGCCATCTTTATGATCTCAGTAAATCTTCTGGGACCCACTGGGGCAACCAGAATCGCCTCCTTTCATTTCTGCTTAATCCTGCAGAGAAGATGCTGAAGTAGCAGAACTGGAGGAAATGCATAGATCAGTGAAAAATGATCCCATGGGAAAATTAATGCATCTGTTCCGCCTGCTTGTGGACCCCTTGTTCTCGACATAAAAGTTGTCGACTTTGTTAATGAATCTGGACGCAAATAGGTCCATGTCTGGAATACCCCATCTTCTGACATATTGCAAGGAAGAGGTCAGGGTGAAGAGATCATTCTTCCGGAAATAATTGTTGGCGACTCAAGTAGTACGCCTGAAAAATGAGAACTGCCGATAGGCAAGGAGTGTTGTGTTCTTCCCAAGCTAGGACATTATTCACCTCTTTTTGGGCTGCACAACCTCTCGTGCCCCCCGGTGATTGATGTAGCCACCGCCGTGGCCTTTTCAGACTGAATCCTGTCAGGACAGTCCTGTAGTCTGACCGACAAGATTCTATGGCCAGACGTACTGCCTGAAACTTGCAAAAAAGTTGTTAGGCAAGGTCCTCTAACCTGGACCATCTCCCCACATATTTTCCCTTTTGCTGGATAACCACCAATTTAGGCTCTGACTATGTTGGGAGCCAAGCGTATTGGAAACAAACAAGGCCTGAATTTTTTTCCCAGACCAAAAGGATGGCGTCTTGAAGCAGTCTGAGTAAAACTGCGTGTAAGGGACGGCCTTGAAGGAGGCCACCATTTCCCCTAACAATCTCACGCACAGCCGAATGGAAGGATCTTTCTTTGTTTTGATAAGTTGAATTAGTCCTGCAATGGAACTGATTCTTGTTTGGGGTAAGAATACCTTCTTCTGTATGGTATCTATAACCAGCCCCCAAGTACTGTAATCTCCTTGATGGTTTTAAGGAGAATCTTCCTAGGTTGAGACTCCAACCTAGAGATTTCAGATATTTACGGCTGAGATCAGACTCTGGTTTTAGACCTGAGACTGAATGATCTATTAAAAAGTAGGATTTTTCTAGGTTGAGTATCCAACCCAGAGATTACAGGTAGTTTACTGCTGTGACTAGACTTTGGTTTAGACCTGAGACTGAATGATCTATTAAAAGTAGATCTTCTAATAGGCTAGGACCGCTATGTCTTGAGCCCTTAACCTGGCTAAAGAAGGTGCCAGAATCTTTCAGAACACTCGTGGTGCTGTGGCTAAGCCAAATAGCAGGGCCACAACTGAAAAAATTATTTTATATTTCAAACCGCAGAAATTTCTGGTAAGCGGGAAACTTTGACACATGGTGATATGCAACTCCCCTCCTTGCAGGATGGACACAGCCAATCGAATTATGAAAGGATCGGATGTTTAAGTGCCGATTCAGATCCTCAAGATCTAGAATGGGTCTTACCTCTGTTTGGTTCTGGAACCTTAAAAGGTTTAAGCCAAAAAAAACCTGTTCCACTAAGGGAACCTCTGATATCACCGACTGGGATAACAGCTAATCCAGAGGCCAGAAAGAGAGACTTATTTTTTCTCTGGATCCTTAGGAACAGTCTCAGAGGAGACGGAAACTCTTGCATAAAGACAGCCCCATCAGCAGTCCAAGGACCCCACAGGCAGCACCCAAACAGAGACCCAAACCCTAGACCCTCAGATCAAAAGCCAATGAGCCATCCGGGCTCTCGGACCTCTAGTCGTAACCTAGAGAAAAAATTGCAGAAATGCCTCTGCTCTTGACATTGTTCCTGCCAGTTCCCCTCACCCAAACAAGTGGGGGTGCTCCTTCATGAGAAGGCTTTAGCATTCTGCTTTGTGGACTTTCTGCCCCCAAGATCCTGGTGCTGCCCCTGGGGAACTTCCCTTTGAACCTGACGACTGAGACCGTCGAGACAGCCTAGAGGCAGATCCCCCAGGCATAGGAGAGGCAGCACGATAAAAAGGAGAAATGTTTGAACCTCCTTTTACTGGTAAAGAGAGCTTTACCCTTTTGGATGTACTTATCCACTCTAAATACCCGTACCCCAGGAAGGGAAACAAACTGGCCAAGAGCTTTTACAGGTACTTCGGCTGATTGATATTTCAGCCACAGAACTCTGCGAGAATGCACTAGTCCAAATTTCAATGAGTTAGCGCGACTCAAAATGTGCTCCACCAAAATGGTGGAGCAGACGTCAAAGGGTTAAAGGACTGAGATACACCATTTGCAGCAAGAACTGCAAAAGACATCTGGTCTTTAAAAGGAAGTTCCAACTTTAAGTTGCTGGATTCTTTAACAGTGCATTATCCATTTGACATGTGAGACTCTGCTCACTAAGGTGATTGCAGCATCAATTGCTGGAACCCCCCCATTTCTTTATAGAAATGTTCCCTTCAGAATACATAAGCTATGCATGAATATGAAAAAACATCCCCAGGTGGGGGAGGTTCAAATGAACCTAATTAGAGGTAAATACCTCAATAGCCTGTGCTGCAGGCAACAAAAGGGTTAAGGGAGTAGACAAGCACCTGACTTGTGAGGCTACTCCCTCCCCGTTAGGATCCTCCGAAGAGGAAAAATAAGTATCTTCCAATATTTGGGAAGAGCTACCCGATTCCCAGCCTCCTGCACCTCAACATAAGGGCCCTGAGGACTAGATGGGAATCTGCTATGTTTAGTCCTACTATGGAGAGACATTATAGCATTAATCTTTCACATTTTTAAATGGTAGAAGAAAAAAACCTGTTTGTATGATATATACAGGGACTGAAGTGTTCTATCCTTGATGGCTCAATCTGACTAGCCGCATCCCTCTCAGAGGAGGATGACATTATTTGGAAATGCATTTAGTTTACAGCGCAAAACAAATGACCTTTTGGAGAAGTTCCTGGCCCCATTACCATTCATAGCCTGAAGCATAAAGCAGAGGCACACTATGTCAAAGAATGTACATTGCTAGGCTATAGTTCAGCACCATTATCTGCAATTAACCCTAACTACAGCAAAGTATAAGGTGCCAAAGGAGCAAGCCATCCACCTGCTCTGTCCCTCCACAGCCAGCAGCAGTTTTAACACATACAGTGCTGAGACCAGCTTCCTCCATGTGTAGGCCGGCGTCTGACAGTTAGCCATGCTCCCCCCCAAATTATGCGCCCCCCCTTTCCTTTCAAGGAAGGCGTTTTCCCACGCTAGCAGCGTCCTGTGGACCTGTAAGCCTGGCAGGGGTAAATCCTCCTCTGATGCGGCCACGGTCTGCCCTTTATATTTTTTTCCTTTTTTTTTTCTCAAAAGAGAGGCAACTGTCCGAAGGGGAATAAAGCCAATCTGGGGGCACAGGAAGAGACCAGACCCCCCCTTTCTTACCAGAGGGTCTGTTCCGGCTGAAGGAGAGGAGAGGAGAGTGAAGGCTTCTGCTGTTTCTAGTGTCAGGATGGTGAGTGCTCAATACAACCACCAGTGGTGACACATAGGCATGACAACACTATACAAAGAAGAAGAAATTCCTGAGAAAATCTCCCTTACCTTATCCTTGCAGCAGGGTTTTATCAGAGATAAAGACCCAATCTTGACGATGGGCTCCGAGACCTTATAAGAAACCTTCTGGAACCGGGGAACCTCGGGTTACCCACAATCCTGGACCTGCGATGGCACCCTGCCAGTAAAAACTTTATGGCCTCACTACCAAAAAATGCTGGATCCCAGGGCCCAGCTTTCTAAAGAGAAGCGTTCACAAGCAAAACCTAGTTTCTTCGGATACGAGGCCCGGGTACCATTCATTTAGCCCTTGAAAAGACATCAGAACGAATCTGGTCAGCATGGCTAGCCCTCATCAAGGATTACTACCCATGGAGCTCAGCACAGCACATCTTTACTTGCGACCAACACCTTAGACACTAGCAAAAAAAACGGAGGACTCCCAGTAATGGGAGGGGTTATATAGGGGAGTACATGCCTTTAGGGGCATGCCAGTGTCCAGCACCTGTCGGTCCGATATAACCCACATAGTAATTATTATGGCACTATGTCTCCTGATGTAAGAAAAGAAAACAGAGTTACTCCCGGTAATGGGGGGGATTATATAGGGAGTGCACTTCTGGTCTTAGGGCGTGCCAGTGTCCAACACCTCTATTGGTGGCCTATTAACCCACATAGTAAACTACTACGGCTCTGTGTCCCCTGATGTATGAAATGAAAAAGGGTGGGTTAAATATGTACCTATTTTTGAATAATATGACCTACATCGAGGGATTTATGGTCAAATGTATTGGAATAATTTCCATGCTGGTCATTAAAATTCGTGTTGAACTAGTGACTTACAGACAGCAGGCCCATGTTTTCTTCTCATCGCACTTTACACAATATGCAATACTTCAGTTTAAGGCCTCATGCACACTGGACATTCTAGAAATGCCAGTGACATTAGCTATAGAATGAGTTTTGTAGTGTTTTTCCACTAGTGTTTCTTTTTAGATTTTTATTTAGCACAACTATACTCCCATATTGACCACTTATGGGGTTTTTACAGCTGGAAACCTCCTCTTAAAGCCACACCCCTGCCAAAAAAGCTGATAACTGCCTATGTGTGCGTGGACACATAGGATAACATGCTGAGGAGTTTACTGGTTGCAGAAAAAAATGTCTGAAGCCAAAAACAGCAGCTGTAAAAAATGTCCAGTGTGCATGAGGCCTAAACCTTCGGGCTAAATTTGCTAAAGAGATTCAAGGTACAACAAAACAAAAGGTGTTTAATGCCTCACAGTTTTACTTTTTAAAGAAGCCTCAGTAGGGAAGCTTGTCCCATTAGAATGCTGCAGAGTGGGACTCTTGCTCCCTGTGGAGAAATGGCAATCTCATTGCAGATGTCTGACACAATGTTTGTGCTTCCTGTGTGAGTGGTCTGGTTGTGACTCGGCAGAAGGCATATCCAACCACTGAAAACAGAGAACCGCTTCCCACAGAGAGTAAGGGCCCCACTCTGTAGCATGCTGGCTTAGGGAATAGGTTTTTGTAATCAAAATTGGTTTGATTTTTAAAGAAAATAAAATGGAAGATTTTCCACACAGTATTAAGCACCTGGAATGTATATAGCCAAATTAAATTGAAATTTCAATCGGGCTTAAACAGTGACAGCAATAATTTAACTAGTGCTTGTTCCATAATATCAACCGCTGTATATAGTAAATAAATAGATAACATTATCCTTAAATATTGGAAAGAAGGGGAAGTGCCTGGGGCTGCTCCAAACATGCCCCTAAGCACTGAAAAGTCAAGGACTATCTTGGTACCCAAGGATTAAACCAATTTAAAATATATTTTTTTACAGTTTAATAAAGAACAGACAGACATTGTTAAAAACAGTTGGCACATAAGTACATACAGTGTGCATTAAAAACCATGCGCAGTAATGAAAACATATGATAAGGGGCGTGGCTTGGCGCGCGGCGGAGATGGCAGCCTGAACGAGGAGCTCCGTCAAGCCCGAGGCCCTTAGCACCTCTCTGCCGAAAGCCTAGCGAGGATGAACAAGCAGTTCCGCGGGTCTCAGCACACACGATCCCGCAGATCCACGGCGGTGTCTGCGGGAGGATCCATTTCGGAGATCTTCCAGAAACAAACAGCAGCTCAGCGGGCCCAGGAGGGTGGCAAGATGGCGCCGTCGCACGAGGACGGGGATCTTAGTGAGGACTCTCAGTCGGCCTCAGAGGACCACGGTAGGAGACCTGCTCGTCCCGATCACCCCCTCACATATGCAGACATGTCCGGCTTCGCTGCCGACATCAAGGCATCCTTTTCTGCGGCCATAACGGACCTAAAAACCAATCTGCTGGTTCTAACAGAAAAGATGGCCGCGGCGGACACTGCGGGGAAGCTCCGAGATAGAGCAATACTCAGACTGGATACAGTTACCTCTTCACACGCTCAACACTTTATTGACCTAAATAGACACATGGAGGACCTTGATAATAGGGGGAGACGGAACAATATTAGGGTCCGTGGAGTGCCGGAAACGGTGACTGCTGACCAGATTATGCCTGCCCTCCAGAGGGTCTTTAACAGCGTGCTAGAACGACCCGAGGATTCAGCCATCGAATTCGTCAGGGCTCACAGAGCCCTCCGAGCTAGAGGACCCGATGCTCTACCACCTCGCGATATTATATGCTGCTTGCAGAACTTTTCGTTAAAGGAAGAGATTATGTTTAAGGCGCGCAGGAATGACCACATCGTGTTTAACGGTGAGAACATTAAACTGTTCCAGGATCTCTCGCAGATAACTTTGAAAAACCGCAGAGCCTTGCGCCCTTTACTAGATGCACTCAGAGCGAGAGATCTCCGCTATACCT
The DNA here is from genome assembly GCF_037356315.1 of Lithobates pipiens. Classification (NCBI taxonomy): domain Eukaryota; kingdom Metazoa; phylum Chordata; class Amphibia; order Anura; family Ranidae; genus Lithobates; species Lithobates pipiens. The sequence continues at coordinate 17,750,571 of NW_027507790.1, forward strand.
GGCGTTTCCCTTTTGCTCTCTCAGTGACACACAATGGCAAGCAATACCTGCTCCGCACTCCGAGCGACCTCCCAGAGTTTTGCAATGCTCTACACCTTGACCCTGTGGATCTCCCGGACTGGTATCAGGAGTTCTCCCTACCGCCTAGAGAGAGGAGCCCACCCCACTCTCCTCTAACTACACCTGACAAGCGCCTCGCCAAAAAGCAGCGTCCAGCCTGGCAGGATGGTCCGGGCGCAGGGACACCACGCAGCAGAGCACATTCTTCTAGACCACCACCAGATGATTAACGGTTGGCACTACGGTCCCCTGTGATCGTGTCCCCCCCTTGTTGTGGTCCGCCCTCACCATATATTTCCTGGGCACATTTGTTTTTGTTTTAAGCGATTCCCCTGAGACCTTTTGATCCCGACTACAGATTTCACCGGAGCTTGGTACCACTAAGGCACTATGACTTTTCTGATTTTGGGAACTTACCCAGGGGCTTTTTTCCCCCATGCTCTAGGTTTGTATTCAAGGCTCTCTGGGTCGGGCTTCCCTAGCTATCCAACCCCGCTGCTATGGAAGGAAGGCTGAGAATCCCACATGAACTAAGGGAGTTCTAGATAGGTGGTTGGTGGGATTTGCTCTTGAACAATGGGGATCTTAAGTCAGCTGACACATTGTTGCAGTCTGGCCATGGACGTACACTTACTACTCGCACGTGGGTGAGGCTTTTAGGACTTGGGGGATGGAGGGGGGTTCGCCCCTGAGGCACATGCTTGGGGATGCTACACGGGGGGGGCGGTTTGGGGGGGGGAACGAGCTGGCTTCCCCTCCCTGTCCGGCTGCACCTCTTGGCATCCGACTTTCATTTTTATCGGGTCACTGCTTTGTGCTGAGTTTCTCTTTATGCTTGTTTGTTTGTTCTACTCGTTCAATTTATATATATTTTTATCTCCTTTTTTTTTACGGCAGAGATGTTTATACGCTTGATATACCAGCTACAGGGGGCCAAGGCTTGGCTTCCTTCTACATGTTATTAGTATACCACACCGTTACTGTTTATTTGCATCTGACAACGGTTGCCATTGAGGCTACGTGTCTCCCTTGTTCCCACACGTGGCCCGGTGGCTGGGCGGGGATTCTTCTCCCCTCCCGGGTACCGGATTTTTGACCTACCTGGCCGACTTACCGGCCGACGGGGGTCGTTACCTCTAACTCTTCACCTCACTTTGACTTTTCTATTTCTGTCCTTATTTCCCTCTCTGTAGCTCTCTCTTGCCTCTCTTGGCCGCTGTAAAATAGATATAGTAGGAGTGTTTCAACATAATCTTTGAGTCTTGCAGGTGGTGACTGTGGGCAAAGCCTACCATTTCTCTCTGTCCCTACAGATGGCTTACTCAGCTCTTGGCACGTCGCCGACGCTAGTGTCTCACAACGTGAAAGGCTTGAATATACCGGAGAGGCGTTCTACCCTGCTCCGGGAACTGAAAAAAGGTAAACCGCAAATTGTCTTCCTGCAGGAGACACATTTCAAAACTGGTCAGGTCCCTAGGCTCACCGACTCCTACTTCACAGATGCACACCACGCAACTAATGATACCTCCAAATCCAGGGGGGTCTCCATTTTACTAAGTAGAGGAGCCTCCTTTGAACTCACAGACAAAAAGGTGGATCCAGAGGGGAGGTTTATTTTCCTTAAGGGTACCCTCGGAGGGGTTCCTACGACGCTTGCCAATGTATATTTCCCCAACACCTCGCACTTGACGTTCTGCAGAACGCTGGTGCGACAGCTTGAAGAGTTTGGGGCGGGCTGCTTGCTTTTAGGGGGTGACTTCAATATCCCGCTGGAACCTCTCTTAGATACGTCCACAGGGAAGACAGCGGTTTCCTTCCATACCTTGAGGCCCATTAAACTTCTTCTCCACTCCCTGGACTTAGTGGACACCTGGCGTTATTTACATCCATCCGACAAAGACTTTACGTTTTACTCGATTCCTCACGACCGTCACTCTAGGATTGACTATTTATTTATTACCCAAAGAGACCTACACACGGTGCAACAATCACATATAGGAATTCAATCTCTTTCCGATCACGCTCCAATTTCTATTAGCCTCAATTATTCTGATACTCCTAAAAAGACACCTATGTGGAGGCTGAATTCCTCCCTATTGACTGACCCATCTTTGTTTCCCAAAATTGAATCGTCCCTGAAGGAATTTTTTGAGCACAATGTGACCCCAGGTATGGACCCCTTTTCGATCTGGGAGGCCCACAAATGTACGGTCAGGGGGTTACTGATGTCATTAGGGGCACAAAGGAAAAGAGATAGGGAGAAAGATATAAGCAGACTTACCCACACGATTCGACGTTTAGAATCTCTTCACAAACAATCTCTGTCGGAGAGGTCAGCGAAGGAGCTTCTTGAGGCCCGGGTTGGCCCTCCGACAGACGTTGGACTTGCAGACCAGGAGACTTATTTCTGCGGAAGAAGATGTATTATGGACAGGGGGATAAAGCGGGCCGCCTACTTGCCAGGGCATTGAGAGACCTCACCACCAAGACAGACATCCCGGGAATTCGGAATCAGGAGGGACGTTTAGACAGAACGACTGATGCTATAGCCCAACATTTTCATGAGTTCTATACGAAACTCTATAACCTCCCGCCACAACATAGGCCCCCTGACATGGGTAATGGGAGACTTCAAAACATACGGGACTACTTGGAGGGATCGGGTCTACCTTCACTTGCAAAGGAGGATTCGGAGATACTGGATGCCCCTATAGACCAGGAAGAAATCAGATTAGCTATTAAAGGACTTAAAACGGGTAAAAGCCCTGGGCCTGATGGCTACACAGCCATTTATTATAAGACATTTATAGACACCCTGACCCCACATTTACATTCGGCGCTAAACTCCTTGACGAAAGGTGGGAGGGTCCCTCCTGAATTTTTGTCTGCGCACATTGCAGTCATCCCAAGACCGGACAAGGACCCTACACACTGCGCGAGTTATAGACCAATCTCATTGTTGAACTTAGATGTTAAGATATTGGCGAAAATAATTGCAACGAGATTGTCCCCCTTCCTCTGTAAACTGATTGGACCGAGCCAGGTTGGCTTTATGCCAGGTAGAGAAGCTAGGGACAATGTCACCAAGGCCTTGGATTTGATACACGCTGCCCATGTGCGAAACATCGAGGGCCTTCTCCTGTCTACCGACGCGGAGAAGGCCTTCGATAGAGTAGCCTGGGACTACATGTTTGAGTCATGTAGACACATAGGGCTGGGACCTGGTTTGATGAGCTGGATAACAGCCCTGTATCAGAATCCTTCAGCTAAACTTAAAATCAATGGTGCTTTATCGGACAGGGTAGACATGAGGAATGGCACGAGACAGGGTTGCCCCCTGTCTCCTCTGTTGTTTATTATCTCCCTGGAACCCTTTATTAGGAGAGTCTTGGCTAACAGCTCAGTGCGGGGCTTCAGGGTGGAAGGAAGGGAGTTCAAAGTGGGGGCTTATGCCGATGATCTCCTGTTTTTCATTACTGATCCGCACATGTCTATACCATCACTTGTGAAGGAATTTTCGGTCTACGGGTACATCTCTAATCTCAAGATTAATTACTCTAAGTCGGAGGCGATGAACATTACTCTGCCAGCCCCAATATTGCACAGTTCGATGGAGAATAGCTCTCTTTCAAGTGGGTGTCACATGCCATTAAATATTTAGGAGTGTGGCTAACACCCAAGATAGACTCCGTTTTCGCCCGTAACTTCACACCTCTACTTAAGACCATTGACAGAGATTTACAACACTGGCATACTAAGCCTATTTCCTGGTTTGGAAGAACGGCCACATGCAAAATGAATGTCCTGCCTAGGGTATTATACCTAATTCGAGCCTTACCCATTAGGATCCCGCAAAGTTTTTTTAGATCTCTCCAGGCCATATTGCTGAGATTTATATGGGCCCATAAAACGCCCCGTATTAAATTCTCTTTACTAATGAAACCCAAGAGTTTGGGGGGACTGGGAATACCTAATTTTCGGAACTACTACCGAGCTTCCCATATTGCGAGAATTGTGGACTGGCATTGTCATGCTGCAATAAAGGACTGGGTGACGCTAGAGAGGGACTCACTCCCGGTACCCCTGCCTTTCTCCCCGTGGATTCCGAAAGCCACATACCCTCCGGCACTGACGAAACACCCTTTAATAGGGACCACCCTTGAAATTTTTCATCAGCTGTCCAAGCAAAACATGCTCTCCTCCCCTAGAGGCCCGCTTACTCCGTTACAACATAACCCTGACTTTGCTCCAGGACTGGGGAATCAAACACTAAGGCCTACCGACAAACGACTTCCACTTTTAGCTACGCACTGCTTTGAAAAGGGGGTGATGAAGGACTTCGCGAGGTTGAAGTCGAATAATGACATCCCCTCTCTGCCCCTATGGGCGTATTTTCAAATACGATCCTTCGTTAACAAACCACCACGCAGGGAACATTTTATTAGAGAACTTACAGAGTTGGAGTCGGTGTGCCTTAAAGGGGAACAGGTATCAAAAACTACATCTACAGCATACGATTGGTTGCAAAACCTGGCGACGGGGACGAGAGATAGGTTTAGAGAGAGATGGTCGGCAGATTTAGAAATAGATTTTTCAGACGCTCAATGGGAGAAGGCCTGTATATTAGCCCACAAATGCTCTATCAGTACAAGACTGCAGGAAACTGCGTATAAAGTACTTACCCGTTGGTATGTCACACCTGACAAGACTCATAAATGGTACCCCCAATCCAGTGATATGTGTTGGCGTTGTCTGCAGGAAAGGGGTACTATGCTTCATGTATGGTGGAGTTGTGACAAAATAAGTACATTTTGGGATGATGTTAAGAGGCTGGTGCATCGAATCACGGAGACCGTCATTACCTTAGACGCTGCTTGTTGTCTTCTTAACATTTCTGATTTTTCTCTGAAAAAGCACGCGAATTCCTTATCAAGGCATCTATTAAATGCGGCTAGGTCGCTTATACCTCTATATTGGAAAACCACGCACACCCCTTCTCTGAAGGAGTGGTTGTTAAAGGTGTCCCATATATGTGAACTGGAAGATACTAAGGCACAATCAGAGGAAACTGTAGCACGATACCACAAAACCTGGTCTCCCTGGTTCGAGTACCGGTACTCTCAAGAATATAGGTTTCTGGTTGGGTGACTTGTTCGCCAGAGGAATGCATATGAATTGCCAAAACTGACTGGTCGAGGGAATCGACCTACATGCCACCTTTCATAGGTTACTAGATGATGCTCCTATGCAATGAACAATCTTACACTATGCATATGGTTCTCTTCTTTCCACTCTCTCTTTCTACCATTTATTTCTTTCTTCTTTACCCTCTGCATTTCCACTTTCCCAGGAAGTACAGTTGTTGCCCGCAGCTTGGTAGTATCACTTTTCAAGTGCTGTTTGGCGTTGTTTTCTGTAACCAATCTGCGCATAGATATGGCTCCGGGCCAAAAGATGGGGGCAGTTTTACACTTTACTGTTGGTATTTTATGCGAATGTTTGGTCTCCAATGTCTATGTCCAACTTTTTCTTTTTGTGCATTTTCTGTGTTACACGCCTGTACTTTCTCCTGTATTGACTACATTTTTGAATAAAAACCTTTTCAAATGTGAAAAAAAAGAAAACATATGATAAACAAATAAACCCCAATAATGGGGGCTGAGATGTGTATCCTGACGAGATCCTCTACATGTTTTGCGATTACCACCGCTTCTGCAGGAGTAGGGAGTCAAAAATATCTAAATATGCAATCTCATAGTTATAAATAAGTTTTGGTGGTTGATAGAATTAAATATATCACACACTTAGAATAGAGTACATAGTAGATTTATATTGGACAATCTATAGAATCGTATATTGCTTACCAATGATGGCCCTGGAAGCACCACGCAGTACCAAAAGAGGCACCCAAAGAGGGTAATCCCCATGGGGCAGACACTATAAGTGCAAAAGCTATAATGGAAAAGTACAATAAGGTAACAATGGGTCCATGTTGTTATCTGTGGACACAACACAAAAACAAGAAGGGATTGTAGAAAAGAGGGGGGGAGGGGAGAGAGGGGAGGAGAGGGAAGAGAGGGAAGAGAGGGAAGAGAGGGAAGAGAGGGAAGAGAGGGAAGAGAGGGAAGAGAGGGAAGAGAGGGAAGAGAGGGAAGAGAGGGAGGAGAGGGGAGGAGAGGGGAGGAGAGGGGAGGAGAGGGGAGGAGAGGGGAGGAGAGGGGAGGAGAGGGGAGGAGAGGGGAGGAGAGGGGAGGGGAGGAGAGGGGAGGAGAGGGGAAGGGAGAAGAGAGGGGAGGAGAGGGAAAGGAAGGGGAGGGAAAGGAAAGGAAGGGGAGGGAAAAACAGGGGGGAGGGGGGGAGGAAAGGGAGACAACATGAATGAAAGGGGAAGGGACTGGAGAATGGAAAAAAGTAAACAAAAAAAAGAAAAAATACAACAAAGAAAGTAACCATACACCAAGGACGTCGCATTCCCAAATAGAAGAACACCGACCATCTGGATTATTCCCAGTATTGCCGTCGATACGCTGCCAAAGCCTGTATCATATCTTTGAGACATACTGCCTTCTTCTACCTGCATATTACCCCCCGGTATTTACAAAGGGTACACGTGATTGACCAGGTGGGTCAGTGTTCTCCGTTTTGGACACGTGTGTTGTGACCTTCTTGGTGTATGGTTATTTTCTTTGTTGGATTTTCTCTTTTTGGTTTAATTTTTTCCATTCTCGGCTCCCTTCCCCTTCATGTTGCCTCCCCCCCCCCCCTTCTCCCCCAAATCCCTCCTTTTTCCCCCCTTCCCCTTTTCTCCCCCTCCTTGTACAATCCCTTCTCGTTTGTGTCCACAGATAACATGGGCCCATTGTTCCCTTTTTGTACTTTTCAATTATAGCTTTTGCACTTATAGTGTCTTCCGTGACCGCCTCAGGGTGGGGATTACCCTTTTTAGTACCCTTAGTACTGCGTGGTGCTTTCAGGGCCGTCATTGGTAAGCAATATAGGATTCTATAGATTGTCCAATATTAATCTACTATGTACTGTATCCTAAGTGTGTGATATAGTCAAATCTATCAACCATCATAACTTGTTTATAACCTTATAACTATGAGAATGCATTTACTCTTGTAGATGTTTTTGACCGACTCCCCCTGAAGAAGCAGTGGTAACCGCAAAACATGTAGAGGATCTCGTCAGAATACACATCTCAGCTCCCCTTCATTGGGGTTTATTTATCATCCGTTTTCATTATTTTAACCATGTCTGTTCTTTAATAAACTGTAAAAAAACAAAAAATTTAATTGGTTTAATACTTGGGTACCAAGATAGTCCTTGACTTTTCAGTGCTGAGGGTCATGTTTGGAGCAGCCTCAGGCATTTTCCCTTCTTTCCAATAACTGCTGTATATAAATACCCGGAGGACAGTATTGTGTAACCTCAAATGAACACTGCATAGCTTTGTCACAGCATTGTGGACACGGCCATCTTGGATTCTACTAAGAGTTTTATATGCCGAGTCATGGCAGTCCTGTAAACGCATAGCCTCAATGGAGCTAATCAACACAATCTTGTGACAGCCCCTATTTACCGACTGTCATAACAATTGCCTAAGCGAGGCTGGAAGGGCAGCATGGGAAAGACTTCAATCTAAGTCTGTTCGTCTTAGAGGTTTCATACAGAATTTATTTACAGTGCTTGAAGTCAGGGACAGCTGGTTTTGAAGGCGCTACAATGCTTAGTTTACATATGTAATCAGTTAAGAGTCTGACTGCATATTTATTTTAAAATTACAAGTCCATTCCCGTTTCCTGAACAAATATTCCTTTTCTAAGACAAATATCCTAGTTGATTACCTGTCATGCTTGTTTTCTTGTGCTGCTCTCAGAAGTTCTTGAATGTTCTTTGTGATCTGCTCAGTTTTCCTTATGACATCTTCAGTGCTGGGGAGAGTTGCACTAGCATCAACATCAGGATCTTCCATTTCAGGAATTGAACCTTCTCCATGCCATGGTATACTTCGCTGCCTTCCTTTTCTACTTGAACTGTACAGAAAGCAAAAATTTGTGTTAGTATACACCAATACAGTTTATGTCAGTATTTCCATATCCCTGCAGAGTGCAGATGAATGCATGGCACCAAGTTCGACTTCTGTCTGCACTCGGGTTGTCCAGAAATGAGTGTTGCAACTTGACGGCCATGTAGCAGCAACACTATGCAACGCATGGTTTCCTCTGTACCTTGATGCTGACAAAGACATGATGCAAATTTGATGCCAACAATTTTAAATACCGGTTGCTTGACAACTAGAGCATGGACAGATGTCAAATATGGTGCTATGCTTTTATCAAAGCACATTTGTTATATTGTATTTGAATGTACATACAGTAAAACTCTAGGGTGAACGTAAACTTTAAAGCGGTAGTAAACCACCACTAAAGTAAAAATAAAATGGGCCCCCTGCAGGATTAAGTCATAATCTACTAGTATGCACCGCATACTAGCAAATTATGACAGACTTGCCTGTAAAGCGGATCCCTCCTGCGCATCACTGTCACGCATCCCCAGTGTTGCCATCTTCACCCAGTCTTCCTTCCAGGTTCACGGGCTCTGGCTGTATGAACGGCTGGGCCTGCAGTGAGCTCACGACCTGGGAACGGGGATGCCATCCCTTCAGAGTGCATGCGCTGGTGAGGACACCGGCAGCATCGCTTGTAAGTATATCCTAAATATTGCAAGTTTAGCAAATATTCACTGTACCTACAGGTATGCCTTATTATAAGCGTAACTACAGATATGCCTTATTATAGGCCTACCTGCAGGTACAAGTTTAAAAGAGGAATTTACCTCAGTTTTAAAGCAACCATTTCAGACAAGCAAAACTACTGGCACTATTAACTTTCCGCAAGTAAAACAGTTTATCTAGGCATTTTGACTGTCTTGTCAAAAGGTTGTATTTACATTCTCAAAAGTGCTGCAGTGGATAGCGCCTGATGAAAAGGGTACTATAAACAATATCAGCAGCTGAGAGTCTTATGTGTGGTTCACAATGTACGGATGTACATGAACATGAAAATAGAAAGCAACCAACTATAATTTTTAGAACTTACCTCGTTTCCTCAAGCTCTGTATCATGGATGGTATTATCATAGTCACTTTCTGGCACACTTGTCTGTTTTTCTACTTTTGATCCCTAAAGCGAGTAGACATTTATCTTTACATTTGCACAAATTGTTATTGTATGCGAGTTACAACATAATAGAATCACAAAAAACAAAAACAAACACACACCACTGTAAAAAACAATAGTAAAACTGTCAAAGACAGCAAATTTATGGCATTACTCTTGTCTAAACAATTATTATTAATATGGCAGGCTAAATATTAGACTCAATGTTTTATAAGTATAAGAGATTATGCAGATACCGTATATACTCGAGTATAGGCCGACCCGAATATAAGCCGAGGCCCCCAATTTACCCCCAAAAAAACTGGCAAACTTATTGACTCGTGTATAAGCCGAGGGTAAGACATGCCTGTCCATCCCTGTGTGTGTGTCCGTCCATCCCTGTGTGTCCGTCCATCCCTGTGTGTCCGTCCATCCCTGTGTGTCCGTCCATCCCTGTGTGTCCGTCCATCCCTGTGTGTCCGTCCATCCATCCCTGTGTGTGTGTGTGTGTCCATCCATCCATCCATCCCTGTGTGTGTGTGTCTCCATCCATCCATCCATCCATCCCTGTGTGTGTGTGTCTCCATCCATCCATCCATCCCTGTGTGTGTGTGTGTATCCATCCGTGTGTGTGTGTGTGTGTGTGTGTGTGTGTGTGTGTGTGTGTGTGTGTGTGTGTCCAGCCTACCTGTGTCCCGAGCCTTTGTCCAGAGCCTCCGTCCCGTGCCTTGCCTCCTTGCCTCCGTGCCTCGCCGCCGTGCCTTGCCTCCTTCCCGTCCCGTCCCGTGCCGTGCCTTGCCTTGCCTCCGTCCCGTGCCCTCTTCGTCGGCGCCTCGGCGGCCATTGTAAAATTCAAAAGCTGCGCCGCCGCCTTCGCCTGTGATAGGCGGAACACTGAATTTCCCAGCAGCCTGTGTTCCGCCTATCACGTACATCGTATCATCCTCGTCCGTAGTACGAGGATGATACGATGTCCGTGATAGGCGGAACACAGGCTGCTGGGAAATTCAGTGTTCCGCCTATCACAGGCGAAGGCGGAGCCGGAGGCGCGGCTTTTGAATGATAGAATGGCCGCTGTCTGTCTGCTCGACACGCTGATCGAGCGGGCAGACAGCGATGACTCGAGTATAAGCCGAGGGGGGCACTTTCAGCCTCAAAAAAGAGGCTGAAAATCTCGGCTTATACTCGAGTATATACGGTAATTGAACTGAATGTTACTGAGGTAATACAGCCAATAATAAAGGCTGAGGTCCTTTCTTAAGCTAATAAGCAGAAAAGAAGGGACCATTATTTTTAAATAGCTAAATGACCATTTTAGTCAAAACAGCCACACCCTTACTTTATTCATCTTCCATTCAGGAACAAATAAAAAGTATATTGTACTGCCAAAACATATCTGCTCTAGAACACAGACAAGCCTTATGTAAAATACACTTACCTTAAAAAAAAGATTGTTTTTTTTGTTCTTCTTCTGACTGTTCCTCTATCAATAGTGGCAGCAGGCCAGTGACACATTCAGCCCTCCATTGTAAGAGTCGGCAGCTTGCATATTAATAGCTGCTAACTTTCACTAGAGAATGAGCTGACATCACAGTTGCTAATGCCACCGACCAGATCAGAATCCACCTCTAGATTTCAAAGGTTCAACTAAGTTTGACTTTGTTCTCACAGTGCTGTACAGATGTACAGGCAAATGTTAAAAAAAATGAATACACTACACCAGCCAAAAAGGGAAATGCTATTAGGCAGGCTTTTAAAACTGAATATTAAACCATTCATAAAGATAGCTTTGGGATTAGCTACCCACAATTTCCACAAAAAAAAAAAAAAAACAGTGAGAAGGAAGCTGGGGCAGAGCAAGGCTGCACCCGTGTCTCTTATGGATACACAGAGGTGGCTCAGAAGTGATCACGCACAAGTGCCCCCACAGCAAGCAGCTTGCACTGGGGGCATCCAGCAAGGGGGAGGGGCCAGGAGCTATACGAAAGAAGGATCCTTATATATGCTATCGAAGGGTGGGGATCCGGGGGAAAGGGCCTGCAAGGGTTTGCAGACTATTTGAGTGCTGGAGCGGTGTGTGGACTTTTGTTGGATTGGCCGGGAGCACCAGTGGGGGATCTAAGAAAAGGAGGATCGGGGCTGCTCTGTGCAAAACCATTGCACAAAGAAGTTAAGTAGAACATGTTTTTTTTTTTTTTTTTTTTTTTTTTTTAAAGCATGAGCCATTATCACTTTAAATGTACATAACTGGACATGGAGCATCTTCATATCTATGACAATAGGATTGTGCTGCCAGCTTAAAGTGATTGGACACTGAAAACATAAATAAATAAACCAAAGTCCCTTTCTATGCATAACCCCTCTGTGAAATGCAGGACATGAATCAAAGAGCAATAGGGACAGGATCATTGTGTCCCATGATGTACTCCAAGAAAAGTATTTTACAGGTAAACCAAAAATCTATTTTCTTTATTGTACATCACAGGACAGAGAGCATCTTTATATCCATGACAATAGGGATGTCCAAAAGCACTGAATGTGGGTGGGTGGTACAGCAACAAGACAAGACAAAGGGGCACAAAGAACCAAAATCAGAAAATATTAGAATCTCACATAGCAGCCTGTAACACACAATGACTAAAGGTTGTGTCCTCAGCAGCTCCAACATTCACTTGTTAAGACATTGTATAACTATGCACCGAAGATCAGGTAGAAGCTTTACAAACTTGTACTGATGACGAATAGTCCAGGAAGCACCCACGCTCCAGTCACTGAAAAAAGGTGTAACTTTGCCCTTTAGAACATAAGATTAAGAAATAAGCTGACAGATCCATTGAGAAATAATAGACCTGGAAACAGCACAACACGTTTCCTTGGGCCTTCAGGAAGCACAAAGGGGGAATTTAACTGATGAATTGCAGCATGTCTTCAGGTAAAACGTGATAGCAGGAACCACATCCAAAGTGTGAAGACCCTGTCCCAACATCTGCAGCAGCGTAGGACAAGAGGGCAAAAGAGGGCAACGCAATGTCCTGGCTGGAATGGAACAAACGGCTGAAGCCATAGAACTACCTTGTCATGGTAGAGAACCAGGAATGGTTCTTTTCGTGAAAGAGCAGCAGATTCTGACACTATGTGAGCCAAAGTAATTGCAATCAGAAAAAATAACCTTCCGAGTCAGAAAGTCTAAAGGAATATTTTGGATGATTCGAGCACAGATTTCTGCAATAGTACCAAGCTGAGGTCACACAGAGCCCTGATTAGTGCAAGACTATGTTATGCCTTACACAAGGGCATACACTAATGGATTGTGGGAAAAAAATAAAACAGTCTCTTAAGGACTGCCAAAGCCAAAATCTGATGACAGATTGCACTCAAGGCCAGGCCCAGATCAACTAAGTTGGAGAAACACAAAGGATGAAATTCCCTAGCCTCACACCAAGCAATATAAAAAGTCCAACTCCTGCTAAAAATCTTCCTCAAGTCACCTTCTTAGCCTTCAGTAGGGCAAGAATGGCCTAAACAGACACTCACTTGCCTTTCAAAACCTTGGCTTTAACAGCCATGCCGTTTAGGCAAGCAAACGTGAAGAAGGATGGAAGATTGGACTTTGCAACAGAGGGTTGGGTCGATTCGGAAGGCTCAAAAGGGTCCTCTGCCGACATGTTAAATGTCAAGTGTACAAAGTTCTCCTGGGCCAGGCCAGAGCAATCAGAATCACCAAAATACCTTCCATTCGAATCCTACAAAGCAGACAAGGTATAAGCCTTAAAAAGTGGAAAGGCATAAATTAGGGAGAACTGGTCCACAATGTCACCAGAGCTCCACTGCAAGCACTTGAGAATCCCTGATCCTGGAGCTGAACCTCTCCAGCTTTGCACTGCACCTGGACACCAGAAGATGCACATCTGGGGTGCCGTACCATCAAGTTCCGTAAACACCCCTGGGTGAAGAGCCCACACCCAGAGACCGTTGTTGACAGCTGAGAAAATCTGCCTGCCAGTTTTACACACCTGGAATGTGGACAGCAGACAGATTAGGAACATGAAGTTCCACCCAACACAGTATGAAATACACTTCCTTCTGCACAGCCCGACTTCTAATGGCTACTTGATGATTTATGTACACCACAGCAGTGGCATCATCGGACTGGACAATTACAGAAAGGCAAGGTGAACTGCACTTAAATCCAGGATGTTGAAGAAGGGCAATGATGCGGTGACCAAGTTCACTGGGCCAAGAGATTGTTCAGAACTCAACCCTAGCTCATAAAGCTGGCATCTGCATGACCAAGTGGGAAGCCCCTTCATTGTGAAGAGAATGCAAACCCAGCCTTGGATTTCAAGAATTCTTGTGAAACTGAGGTTTGGGCTCAGAGCTCAAGGCCTGAGATTGGCAAAAATAATGTTTTTTTGAAACAGACGGAATGGCAGGTTTTTGAACCGTAGGCTTAGCCTTCTTTTTCAAGCGGTAACGGAGTACTCTTGCCCACAGTCGCCTTCTGTATGTAATCATCCAAAGCAGGACCAAAATGTACATTCCTCTCAAAACGGTAAACGTTCCACATGTTTTATGCAGGGCAATTCCACTGACCAACGCTGTAGAAGATCCTGTGCATGTTTATGGATAAGACTACTAGACGAGAAAGTTGTTGTATGCAGTCCTTCAAGGCATCTACTGGAAACCCTTCCAGGTTTCTCTTGTATTTGGTATCTCTACTAGTAGGATCTTGCTCTGTGGACAAGCGACAAGCCCAGATTTCAAAGCTTTAACATATGCCTACAGTGGCAATAAACCAGTTGTGAAGCTACTCCCACCAGAGCAAGAGAGACTTTGAGTAAAGCCTTCAAACATTTGTCTGAGGCATCCTTATAAATCGGGACCTTGTCCATGAGGATCTAGTTAAGAAAAGAAAGCTGCTGAATCCACCAAAGGCATACTCAATTTCTTAGTGAATTCTCCAGGGGTATTGCTGAGCAAATCTATTTGGGAAAAGGAAAATTCTGCCAGGGTGAGACCAGTCAACATACAAAGCAACCCTTTAAATGTGGATGTACAGAAAAGGATTAGGGCTTTTGTGGCAGATGCCATAATCCTAATCCTGCAACATCAGGAAGTGGCAACTTTAAATTTGTTTGAACAACTTCTGCAGCAAAGCTCAAAAAGGCCTTTTAGGTCCGAGATAAACTCGGACCCAGAGTTCTTCAGCAGTAGATTCCTCACCTGAGATTCGTCTGTGTCCCCTTTTACCGAAACATTCTAGTATTCTACTACCTCCCTCACTAATGGTTCCTTCTTTGTTTAACAAGAAGAGGTGGAAAACTTTAATTTGCGACCAAGGAGGTCCAAGCCAGCAAGTGTTCCGGAAAGCTGATGCCGTAAACTTGCAATAGCATATGAGAATTCCTGGAATGACACAAAAAGGTCCCGGAGGAAGGGGCCCTAGAGGTAGTGGAGATACCAGATAATAGAAGGGTGTCAGCACTGCATGGAATGCACTGACCTCCAGGGGATACCTAGCACGGGGGACTGCATCCAAGTTTCTCCCTACCTGGAGAAAGTATTTGGGATTCCTCTTTGGCATCTGCGAGAAATGGCCTGTTGAATGTTTAGAGACCTTTGCTGAATCAGCAGTTGCCATCAGCTGAGAGGGCATCAGATTACTAAACTTATGCTTAGGGGACTGTGTCTTTATGGTCAGTGTCCAATCACCTGAAAGAGGCAGCATAACCCTATTGTCATGGCTATAAAGATGCGCCGTGTCTCGTATTGTACAATAAACAAATTAAGCAGGCATCTTCTGCTACAGTAATAGATCTATCTCAGACCTCTGCAAACCTCTCACAGTTCGCTGCCCAGAATTACAGGTGTATGGGTGGCAAAGAAAAACTGTTCCACGGCCTTAGCTAAGTGAGGGGCAGTCTGATTTGCACATAACGGTTTTGCCAATTTGCTTGATAAATGTGCCCCAATGTGAAGCAATTCATCCTCGAGAATCACTAGTAATACATCAAGTATGCAAATTGGATCTCAAAAACTCTGCTTCCCCCTTTCAGACCACCTGCTGTATGTTAACATTAAAGATAAAAGGCTGGCAATGGTCTACTGGGGTGTGGGAAGCAGCAGAAAGTGAATGCACTTCTGCTGTTAAGTTTAAAGAGGAAATTACCTCATAGTGCCTGAGGCTACAGAAGTTAGTGAGGGCTTGCGCCAAAGCTCATTTACCATTTGCTAAAATTATAAATATTTTAATGTCCGTAGCCTGGCCACAGTCTAGTTTTTTTTCTTTTGGGGGGGGTGGGGTGGGATTAGGTATCTCCACTTGATAATCATACCTCTTATGCGGGAGCAGAAAAAGTAGGGTGTGCTGTTAAAGGAGAAGTCCAGTCAAAGCTGGCTGTACAAAGTTTGGCTGTACTTCTGTGGATAACAGGAACACAGTTCGTTTTGCATGCATGTGACCCATTTTCAGCTGAGAGCGGGCTGAAGTCCACTCTCTTCTGACATCATTGCTGTCAGTCCAGGCACCACGTCGTCATGACCGCGGAGTCGGAATCTGCCAGGTGCCTGGACTGACTCCTGGCTCAGTCTCTCAGCTAGCCACTGAGAGCCTGAGCCGGCTGCCCCACCACAGCCCAGCACACCAATAAGTGAGGAGGGAGCCTAGCAGAGAGCTGTGACTGAGTCTACAACTCTCTGCTCGGGGGAGCTCTGAAAACTGAGCTATCGGCAGTGTTTGATCGCTTGGTTCTCAGTGCAGAGGCACCGGGGGACAGATGCAGCATCAGACGGATGCTGCATCCACAGAGGTAAGAAGGATTCCTAAAAAAAAAAGACAAACCTTTACTTCTCTTAACTGGTAGATCGAAGGTCTTTTTTTATGGTTCAATAACTTTGGCTTAGGATCTAGGTAAACGTGATTTTTCACAATATGCTAGCCAAACCTAGGAAGCATCTACTAAGTTGAGTATTTTTTTTATCAAAACAAAGCAAAAACGAGCTTAGTGGGCAATACCATTTGGCTGAGAGTGGATCATGTAATTTAATGCCATTGTCTCCCAACAATTTAAGTGATTGAAAAGTAGAGGTACACGATTCTGGCCAAAATAAGAATCGCAATTTTTTTGTTTAGATTAAAAAGATGACGATTCTCTCACGAGTCTCGCAACGTAAAATCTTTCACATTATACAAAACAAATTGGGCTAACTTTAGTGGTTAGTTTTTTTTTTATTACAGTAATTTCTTACCAAAAAATTGCTTTTGAAAGACTGCTGAGCAAATACAGTGTGACATAAAATATTGCAACACCAACAATTTTATTCTCCAATGTCTCGACTAAAAAAATATATATGTTTCTGGCAAAAAAAAAAAAATGATTTCAACTTGAAACCAACAAATGTCAGGAAAAGGTTTAGAGCAGGTTCACACTGAGGCAGCACAACTTGCAGCGCGACTGCCTCAGGCAACCTGCACACAACAGCAGTGGCGACTTGCAAAACGACTTTTGTACAGAAGTCAATGCAAGTCGCCCCCAAAGTTGTACAGGAACCTTTTTTTTAAGTCAGAGCAACTTGAGTCACTGCTATTAAAACGGTTCCATTGTACATAACGGAGCGCGGCTTGTCAGGCGGCTAAGTTGCCAGACAAGTCGCCACAGTGTGAACCGCATCTAAGTGTTTAAACTTTCCTCACACACGAAGTCTAGTACTTTGACAAATCGTTACAATGTTTATACTCAAGTTCCACTGCGAATGTTGTGATTCTTGGCAGACTGCCCGTTATTTTTCTTCCTTTGTTTTGAAGGCTGTGGCTTCAGAAGAGCAGAGAGAATTCTTTATATAGCAAGAATCGTGAAACACTTTTGTCAAGATCGTAACAGGGGGTGGGGAGGTGAAATCACGATCACTATTCTTGACGATTAATCGTGCAGCTCTATTGTAAAGTCTATTTTTTTTCCTACAAAAACAAACATGTCATAATTACTTGCTCTGTGCAAGGGTTTTGCACAGAGCAGCCCAGACCCTCCTTCTTGGGTCCCTGGCCCCTCTGTCCTGTCAAGTGCCCCCACAGTAAGCAGCTTGCTATGGGGGCACCGTCTATCCATTCAGACTCGGTGCTGTGGTTCAGCCCCAACCCTCTCTCCCCTGATTGGCTAACAGATTGAATGATGGCAGCAGGAGCCAATGGCACCACTGCTGTGTCTCAGGCAATCAGGAGGGAGAGTCCTAAATGTCTGAGTCACTTGTGGACATCGCTGGATAGAGATGTGGCTCAGGTAAGTATTAGGGAGGCTGCTGCACACAGAAGGCTTATCAATGCATAGAATGCATTAAGATAAAATCCTTCTGACTTTACAATCACTTGTAAATGTCTAAAAAGCCAACATCCACATAATTAAAGTGGTTGTAAACCCTTACAAACCACTTTGACCTACAGGTAAGCCTAGATTAAGGCTTACCTGTAGGTCCAAGCAATATCTCCTAAACCTATATGGTTTAGGAGATATTTGCCCGAAAACGGGCACCGCTGTCTACGGCGCATGCGCCGTAGACAGCGGCACGCAGGCGCACTGAACGCGGCAGTTCCAAAAATGGAGCTGCCGCATTTGTCGACTCCCGTGCGCATGCGCGGGAGTGACGTCATCGCGGCTTCGCCGAATGACAGCGGCGGAGCTGCGAGACGCCACCAGCAAGATGGATGCGGCGGACTACAGGGGACAGCGCGACTTCGCTGGCTCCTGTGTCAGGTAAGTGACACATAATGGGCTACTATGCCATGCATAGTAGTCCATTATGCTTTACCTTTGCAGGGAAAAAAAGAGGAAGTAAACTCATCAGGGTTTACTTCCTCTTTAAGCAACAAAACATGTAAAACCTTTACACATATCCATACCTTGCTCTTTTCTGTGGCATAGAGAAATTGACTAAAAACAGATTAAGAATGCGTGTACAGTGGATTACTTATGGACTTTGGACACATGGGCCTCTCATGACCACTCGGTCACATTTTTATGGGCAGGGGGCAGTGGGGCCAAAACATTGAGACAAAAACAGCACATTAACCAACAGTTCTTGATTTAATTGCAAGGTTAGTGTTAAAACTGCTGTCAGAAAGAATAATAAGGGCCGTTCAATGCATCAGCTGTGGAACAATGCAGCATCTGGTGTGTGGTATGATCACAGTGCTGCCAATGCACGGATCCCATAACACACCGTTTAGTGTTTTATTTTTTTTTAAGCAAACTTTATAGAAATGTCAGAACTGTGTCACAGCATGGAGCAATGGGGTCAATTGCATTGCACCAAGATATGTTGAAAAAGTTTTGCCTTCCATACTTTTTCCGCACACCAACTGCAACAGGGTGTTGTGAACTGGCCTGATTTTGATTAGTCTTACTATGGGTTTGCAGTGGCGGAAGCTGACCTGCTTATTCCAATCACTTCTGGTATGAACAACTCCTATTGGGTGAAAACATTTACACATTCATTGTTCTCCATGATGTTTGGCGCCACAAAACATCTTTGACTTAGCTTTCACTTGAACAAAAATAGGTTTGATGAGATCAAAAGATATGCGTATACATTTGACCTTATGTCAAAAAGGAGAACATTATACAACTAAGGCCGGCCATAGATGGCGCAAGTTTATTTCCTACTCCATGTTCTCCTGGTAGGGAGCGGTCCCGGGCAAGGAGAACACAGCGATTATTACTTTCTGCTATAACAGCCGCTAAGAAAAAATCTCACATAAAATCCGTCAGGCTGGTTGTACCCAAGTTGATTTATCAACTTGGGTACATTCAGCCTGTCCATGCATTCTTCAAATTTCGGCTGGTTTCTGCTGAACTAAGATTCAAATAGTCTATGGCCGGCTTAAGAGATTATTATGGTTCAGATTCTTCAACCTAGGTGGCTTCATTCCATAGGTCGCTACATGTTTTCAGCTGTTGCCTACAATGAGAAACCAATTTCCAACTCACTTTGCGTCATTTATAAGTTCATAGTATTCACACAATAGATCAGCAGTGTTTGAATGCATAAATTAAGTTGTCCATTGCAAGTGAATGAGTGGAGCCAAGACTCTCATGTGAGGTTTAGTTATACAAAACATTGTGCTGCTAGCATTACATGGCTGTGGAGTGTGGATGGGTAGCAGTGAATGAAAGTTAAAATGATGCATTGTTGCTTCATGCAGAGAAAAAAAAGAGGTCGGTTAGCAAAAATGGCAAAAAAGGATAGATGTAGAGCTCTCGTGGAGAAAGTCAAGGTCTCCAAGGAGCAGAGCTAACTTAGAAGGTACTTAACCCTTCGTGTGCTTTCATCTCTTGACCAGGAAAGCGTGGAGGGGAAGGATGGCAGGGATGAAGAGGAGGTCACAAAAGCACTCCTCCCAATCTGAAGGGAAAAAGAAAAACACTCGAGACACCCAAAAACAAAACTTCAGTCAAAACACTTTGAGAATATGGACCAGATACTTCCACAGTTATGAATGCAGGTAAAATATTGAGTGGAATACTTTATTATGTTTCTTTCTCCTCATTTGAATTTATTAACAATCACATGTATAAGAATACACCATTTATTTAGGGCACTTATAATTATATATAAAAGCTTAAAGCGGACCTTTATTCTTTTTTTCATCTTTCCAGCTATTAAATCTTCAGCCCTTGTTCATTTAACTTTGGATAGTAAAACATTTTTTTCTGCCAGTAAATACCTTATACAGTCCACTTCCTGTTTCTGGTAAAAAGCCTTGGCCTAGGCTCAAAACATCATGCACAGCTCTCTCTCTCACACTCGTCAGAGCTTGCCAGGAAGGGAGGAGGGATGAGTCATAAGAGGGCCAATGAGAGCTGCAGGTGTGCCTCTGTGTAAATCCAGGAAGTGAACAGGCATCAGCTTCAGCTGCCCACAGTTAAAATGATTGCAGCCAGACTCAGTGGGGGGAAGATTTCTGCAGCATATTTGGCAAGTGCAGAATCACAGTATATATAAATTATTATGCAAAGTGGTTGGAGGAAAGCTTCAGAATAGCAAAGATGGTTTTATTATAAATTATGTGAGCAGACTGCAGTTCCTCTTTAACCTTGCTTGGAAACACTGAATATTAAAACACTCAACAGCCAAGGCACAGATGAAAGCAAGGAACTGACGATCGTGCTCCAGTCTCCTGATGTCGTTTTTGCATTTTATGATTTAGTGTCTGGGGCAAAAAGAAAAAGCTACACTTAAAACTGTTTGGGTGGATTAATACAGTTGCACTGTAACTGTTGTAATTATTTCTAGTGTTTCAGTAAAGCAGAGTTCCAAATTTCAACTTTGCATACAGCAAGATATCTCAAGCTGCTAAGGAAAAACAATATATACATTATATCCTGATTTGTGGCATTTAGCAACCCTTTCACACGAGAAATCTTATCAGCCGGTCCCGTTACATCTGGCTACCCATAAAGCAGAGCAGGCTGGGTTCCTTATCTACTCTGCATACGCGCAGCGGGCATGGACCTGTCCATCTACCAGCTCAGCAAGGAATCAGTGGATGAATCCCCCTGCTGAGCAAAAGCGGATACGGCTCATATAAATGGGGCCTTAGGGTAGCAGTATGAAAAAGATGTAGGTGTTACAAATATAGCGGTGTAGGTTTATTACACTGTATTGGCAGAAAATATCAAATTAACCGCTTGCCCACCAGCCAACATCATTATACAGCGCCAGGTCAGCACGATCCCGCGAGCGAAATAGCAGGTGCGCTCAAACGCCTGCTGCACTCGGGGGGGGGGGGTGGGGGGTGCTGATGGTTGTGACCGGTGGTCACGACGACTGCCGGCCACAAGCGATCACAAGCACGAGATTCAGAACAGGGATGTGCGTGTGTGTAAACATGCATATCCCTGTTCTGAGAGGGGATACAGATCGTGAGTTCCTAATAGCTAAGAACCACGATCTGTCATCTCCTATAGTCAGTCCCCTCCCCCTACAGTTGGAACACAGTTAACCCCTTCCCTGCCAGTCACATTTATACAGTGAGGACGTCATTTTTGTTTGGGTACAGTGTCGCACGACCACGCAATTGTCAGTTAAAGCGACGCAGTGCCGTATCGCTAAAAGTGCTCTGGTCATTGAGTAGCCAAACCTTCCGGGGCTGAAGTGGTTACATTTTATTTTCTAATGCAAGGGGGGAAAATATGAATATCCTTATGAATGTGGCTGTTTGATATATTTCCTTTTGATTTCCAGGAATATAATCTATAATGAAATCCGTTCTTCTAAAAATAAGGGCTTTATGTGCAGAACATCGCAACCATTGGCAAACATGTAGGCCTGCTACCTTTTCAAACCTACACCCCTAATTTGGTAATGTAATAAACCTAAAAGTCCAATCTGGACCAAGAAAAGTCACAATAACAGTTGTTGACAAAAATAATGCTTTATACCCGATTTGAATGAGTACTCGTGCGGTAATTTTACAAAAAAAGTTTGTAAATATGGACTTCTCTTGAAAGTCTTTTAGTATGCATGTTAAAAAAGATTGTAAAACATCCTGTAACTGGAAGAAAAAAAATGTGTGCACCATACTTGGATGCACAACTGTTAGTGAATTGATCATAGCTGGTTTTATTAAAATAACAGGTTTAAAAAAAAACGTAAAGGCAAAAATGGGGTAGCACAAATGCTAATTGGAACAGCAAAGCATGCAAAAAGTGGGAGAAGCACTCTGTTTACTTACATGTGGTGGGAAAGGCTGCAGTCTTTTAATGCCCTCTTCTGGATATGAAACTTCCCCCAATGGGAGGTAGGGTTTCTGAGCTGATCCAGTCTCATACATAGACATGGGTCTACTACCTCGTGCTGAAGGCCGTCTCTTTAATGAAGGTGGGTTGGCGAGGTCTGCAAATTCTGACCCAGCAGGGACCTGATATAGATTTGCTGTGGCCTGTCTCCTGAGGTTGGTGTTTTCACATTGCAGTGTTTGGAGCTGAAAAACATGTTCACCAGTGGGACTTTGCAATTTGCTTTATAATAGATGTAGGGTGAATAGGTGGACAAACAGCTCTTCTAAAGTAATCAAGAACGTAAACACAAAATTCTGTACATGCTGAAATTAACTGGAGCTAGTACATGCCATTAAAAAAAGACCACATTCCAGTATAAATGGGATAAGCAGATGATCAACCTTTTTCATGAAATATGTAACTTTCACGTAAAGTTATACACCTGTAGAGCCGTTAATAAGATGTGAAAACTTCTTTCCGGTTGGTTGCTTTTTTATCTTTTCTATGGATAAGCCAAGAAAATAAACATATTCTATGATAATTCCTGTGTCATGCCAAATATTCCTTGTCCTTGAAGTGAAAACAGTTCAGCTAGAACTCACTGTTTTACCACCAGACGTCAGCAATGATGCCAAGAAAGAAAAAAATTAAGCAGCAAAGCAAAGCAATAGGAGCATTGCATTGAACAAATAATCATCCAAACAAATCCAGAAAAATATGTTTAAATAGATTTTATTATCATCAATTGCTTACAAAATTGTACATAAATGACAGGCAATATCAAATGTCTATCCCAATTTACAGAAAATCTCAAAAGAAGTGGACTGTCTGGTGGTACTGCAGTGTTATGAAATAACACCATTTTCCCACTATATTGCTATTCAGATTCCCAGCTGACAGTGCTCAAGACTTATACTTTAAAGTACTATGGCTAACATAAACTTTACATTAAAGCAGCATATAAATAATGTACAACAACAGAGATTGATGTAGGCCAAGGTAATTAAATGTAATATCCAATGCCTTGCAAAAGTATATAGAATTTAAAAACCCTATTTACTGAACATAAAAACCTACCCTGAACCGATGTTGGCTTACTTTGTTGAACAGGCCCATGTCTCATCTCATACAAAATTGTAATAAATAAAAATTCTATATAAATTTCGGCCAATATGTATTTTGCTACATGTTTTTTTTTTTTTGGGGGGGGGGGGAATATACCAATAAGCATATACTGATTGGGTTACGCGAACGTTATAGCATCTACAAACTATGGTATATATTTATGGAAATTTAATCTTTTTTTTATACTAGTGATCAGTGCTAAAAATATGCACCGTCACTTTACTATTGACACTGGCTGGGAAAGGGTTAAACATCTAGGGTGATCAAAGGGTTAATGGTGTGCCTAGTCAGTGTTTATGTGTACAGTGTGTGGTGCTTTTACTAAGAAATTAGAGAGACAGAAAATCCACCCCCCCCCCCCCCCATCAGAACGGTGATCTGCCTTGTTTACATAGGCAGATCTCTGTTCCGTGTGTTTTACCAATGTTGGGCAGGCGACGGTGGACATCCAATGTCCGGCACCCGCAGATCAACATCTGCTGCGATTAATCACAGCAGAAGCAGCTTGCTGGCGGCACGTGCGCACGCCCCCTGCACGGGAGGGTCACTCTGTAGCAGTAAATCTCCTATAGGGCGGCCTGGAAGTGGTTATCTGTAAGGGGGGGGGGCTGAAATATTTTGCATTGGTAATTTACCCCAAACATTACTATTCTGCAGAGCAGTCTTTTAGGACTGTATAACACAGCTTAGTACACTATTTGGGTGTGATCTTGGTTCAGTTTTTTATATTCTGTATAGTGCCAGGTTCTCAAACATGAACAAATTGGAGCAAATCTGCCTTAAAAAATAGGCTATAGTCATTCCGACACTTCGAAATGACAAAAAAAAGCACATGCAAAAACATCTCAATAGCATGATTGAAAAATAGAAATCTAAGGACAGTGGGGGAGGAATTAAAAGAAAAGTATGGGTTTGGGGGGGGTCTTCCTCCATCATACTTACCTAGGTGGATGCAGCATCGGTTCGATGCTACATCTGTCCCCCACTGCCTCTACACTGAGAACTGAGCGATCGAACATCACCGATGGCTCGGTGCGCACAGCTTACCGAGCAGAGAGCTGCTGACTGTCCTCTCTGCTCCTCCAGGTTCACTGGAGCGCTGAGCTGTGGAGGGGTGGGGAACGGCCATCTCAGGCTCTCAGAGACTCGCTGACAGGCTGAGATGGGTGTCAGTCCAGGTACCTGGCGGATCCAGACTGTGTCGCAATGACGTGCTGCCTGGACCGATTACTGTGACGTCAGCAGAGAGCGGACTTTAGTCCGCTTTCTGCTGAAAACGGATCACATGAGTGCAAAACTATTTGCACTTTTGTGACCCATAGGAGAAGCCCAACCAAACAAGCTTAGGCTGGACGTCTCCTTTAATAAGGGCCAGATTATCCACTTTCTTTAATAAACCGCTATGTAAAAAAACATGGTAGATACACCAACTAGATGCTTAGAAAGTTGTAGCTAGCTACAACATACAACATTTTTAAGCTGTCAAACTGACATCAGTTCCAGGCAGCTACAAGCATGGACTCAGAGTAGGATTTTCTGTTCAGTAAAATTAAAAAAAAATTAGTTCAGGGACCGCAACTTTTGCAAGAAAGTATACATACATACTGTACACACGCACGCACGCACACACCTATTGCTGAATCCTTTAGAAGAATGAATAAAAAAAACTCTAAAACAAAATAAATAGCATACAGGCCATCTTAATGAACCAGCAAACTTAAAATACTACTTGACCTAGACAAACAAGCAATAACATTGACAAACATTTCGCCCCAGATGAAGAAAATATTGGTGATGTTAAAGAATTACTGGAATGGCTTCATTTCCACCAGGCACACTGTTTGATGAGAGGGAAAGAGCATTCAGCCTTATGCTCTGTTGATCAATATTTTTACAGTTGAAAGTTTAACTAAAGGCAGTGGATGAAGCATTTAGGGATTAGAATACCCATTAGGTTTTTATTGCTGTCTATGCCCCTGTCAGGGAGATTCACCCTATTTGCCCTGTTTACCATAATCAATGAAAGTGAAAGTAAAAGAAAACCACACATTTTAGATTGTCCCAGGACAGAAATAGGAGGGGACTCTTCCAACGGGGAGACTAGATCTGGAGACAGCAAGGGATTCCCTCAGTTGATGGAATTTCTCTCACTTCCTGTTTTGGGTATGGGGCAGGAAGTGAGAGAGGTTCCCTTATTAGGACACATAAGGCAAAAATAAACCTTACAGGGGTTATAACCCTACCTTACTCTATCCAAAAAGAAAAAAAGTTTTACCTTTAGCTCTACTTTAAGTCAAAAACAGCATTGCAAAGGCACAAACATACCTTAAAGGATAACTCAAACCCAAGAACACAATTTTAACATGTTGTACATTACCAGTCCTTCACTATGGTGGCTGCATTAGTTTACTGTTTTCAGGCCAAGAATATTTTGAACAAGTACAACAAAAATCTTGATCTTGCCAGAAATGCAGTGTTCTTTTATAGTGCAAACTACCAATACCATTACGATCTATATAGAGACAAGCTGATATACAGTAAGTAAAGTCCAAGCCTGGGTGGCAAACCATGGCTACCTTCACATATGGAGTAGGGCCATCCAGGAACAGAGAAAGTGTTTATTTCATAGAATTACCTATTAACATTTTAGGGGGGAAAAAGGCTGAAAAATAAAAGAATGCAGCCATGTTATCAAAGGACTGGTAAACAGCATTATATTAAAGTGTGCTTTTAGCTTTGGACTGAATAGTTTGGAGTTAGAACCTCTGTCAGGTTTTATTGCTGTCCTGCATTTTACATAATTAAATCTGTTATTTGACACCAGAAACAAAATATAATCGAAACAAATATCTAAGATGGCTTCTCTCACACTAGGGGGGAAGAGATTTCCTTCTATTTCCTGTTGGGTCTACAGGACAGAAAGTGATGAGACACAATGACAAAAGAAAACCTGACAAGGGTTTAAAACATCCAAAATGGGAAAAAAAAACAAGTTTGACTTTATATATACACTTAGTAGTAACTTTTTCAATAATGTTTTAGGCTTACTGGTTCTTTTAGTAATAAATTGAGCCTTTCACTGTAAAAGTATCTGATCTATTTTTTTTTTTTTTTTACTCAAATAGAGAAAGTCCATACATTTTTAAAGGTAAAAAAATAAGGTTGCTCATGAAAAGAATGACCATAGCTATGAAATCATGCAGCACTGAAGCTGAAAGTTAAAAAAAAAAAATCCCTAAATATTCTTGTAGTTTTCTAGTGGTTTTGTTTTTTCTTGGTTCTCCTCTTCAATCCATAGAAAAAGATATATGATAACCTTTCCCACTATCATAGTCAGTCTGAATTGTACTAAACTCAAACACCACTTTATGGAAAAAAAAATGACCCATCCAAGAAGGAAACATATTGACAGCAGGAGTAGCTCCTCGTCTTCTTTAATTAGTCTTTTTCCAGTAACTGTGAAAGATCAGATATTGATCATACGACCAGCGCCACGTTTCTAATTATATACATTATAAGAATATGCTTAAGGAACTGTCCTTGCTAAAAAGTTAAAATTTGGCTGCTACTCTGATTGAAATAAAATCCTATCAATGAAAAGCAGCAGTCAAACCCTTAACTCCCTTATATTTTATCAGTAAGTTACAGTCTAACTTACAAATATAAAATATACAATGTCAAAACCATCAAGCTGCAATACCAGGATTAAAGTATACCTTGACAGCCCTAATATAAACCAAGCCTTGGGTTGCATAGCAGGAACAATCGGTGCCACATCATACCTCTTCTCTATTAAAGCCCGAACGTTGCAATGTAAATAGTGACTTTCTGTAGAGCTTACAAGAAAATGCATACTTCCCCACAGGGCAATTCTCAGGCACCACGAACTGCATGATAGACTGGGGAAAGGGAACAAAGTTCCAGTTTTCAGGGGGAATGCAGCTCTTGGGTGAGGGCAGATGGTAGACAAGCTGTCAAACTAAGGCCAGGGTAAGCTCCTGTCTATTGGGACCTTACAGTGGATTGCAAACTAGTACCCAATAGGGCAATTTGTGTTTTAGGCTGGGTTCATACTTGAGCAAACTGGATATGGGTTTCCCCACATTCAATTTGCATGACAGGAGAGTGTAACCGGCTCTCAATAGAGCAGGTTCACGCATCTCCAGGGCGGCTGCAGAGTGCACTAGAAAAGGGTCCTGTCCATTTTTGGCTCAGTTTCGGGTCTGAATTCAGGCAAAAATTCTGACCCAATTCGCACCTGAAATGGATAACAGGGACGCACAGGATCCCCTACTGTGAGTTGTGGCTGCAGCTAGTGTGAACCAAGCAGAAAATCCACAAATAAACGCAGGCATAATCTGCTGGTTGCATGCACAAAGGGAAACTTTTTTTTTTTTTTTTTTTAATCCCATCAGTTGATTCCATACCATCTTCTCTAAGCACAGGTGACCACTCAATGAGGGAGAAGAAGACTGTACATGTATTTGTCTGCCCTGCTGTCAGTGGTCTTTAATCAATATCTAGTTTTCACCTACTGAGTTGCATTAGTGACACTCAGTGTCATGCTGTTAGTGACCCTTGAACTCTCCTGCACTTTAAATTGCTAATGGCTAAATGAAATGGAAAAATAACAGAAAAGGTCTCTTTTAGGGCAGTTATATATCCTAAACACAGTAACTAAAGAAAAATGCACAATACATGCCTCCCCAGTCAATAGGAGGTCTCCATAACACTACTGAGGTAACCGCTACACAGATCTGGTTTGCTTTGCACAGGACAATACAATCTGGCCACAGAAATCAGCAGCTTCTCAATGGGTACCTGAAGCTGGTCTGAGATTTTCACAGCAGGCTGTAGCCAAGTAAAATTGCCTTACTGGACAGTAGATACCTCAGATCTTCTTGGAAGCACTGTCAACTAATTGTCAGGGTCTCAAAGTGAGTAGACCTCCGTCAACCAGCTTGTAGGGTGAAAGGATGCATGCAAACCAGTTACTTATTCTTTGTCTGAAAGATTTCTTCTAAATTATGCGATTATAGACACAGCAGTCCTTTAGAAGCACTAGGACAGTTTAAAGTGGTTGTAATACTTACCCAAGCCCAATCTCAATCCAGCATGGTGCCCAAGCCATTGGCTCCCACTGCGGTCAATCACAGGCAGTGAGGAGGAAGTTGGGGGGGGGGGTTTGGAGCAGAGCCACACTCTGTGGGGTTGATTTACTAAGACTGGAGAGTGCAAAATCTGGTGCAGATGTGCACGATAGCCAATCGGCATCTAATGTTACCTCCTTCATTTAAGCTTTGACAATAAAACCTGGAAGCCGATTGTTTTCTATGCAGAATTGCACCAGATATTGCAATTTACAGATTTAGTTAATCAACCCGTGTGTCTTATGGACAACACAGACAGCTTGGGAGCGAGCATACAAAAGTACCCCCATAGCAAGAGTCTTGCTATGGGGGTACTCAGCAAAAGGGAGGGGCCAAGAGCACCGGCGGGGGACCCAAGAGGAGGATCGGAGCTGCTCAGTGCAAAACCAATGCATAGAGCAGGTAAGTATAACATGCTTTTTTTTTTTTTGTGAGCCTGTAATATGTCACTTAAAAGTGGAAGTTCCACTCATCCCCTACTGTAACATTATTGGGGTGCTGTTTTTTTCTCTGAGGAGTAGATACTTTTTTCTGACAGGTGCCCGCCCCCACCTCCACATTTCTCACCTTAGCGAGAATTTCAACAATGTCACATGTCCCAGGAGGCTGTGGGAACAGTCTGAAGTTGCAGCGTGATCCTATGCATGCACAGTTGGGATCTGGATCAGTAACAGCAGGAAGTCACAGCCAGCATTTGTAGCTACTGACTTTAAAAAAAAAATAGCACGTTTCCTTTTAAAGTAGATCCTTCTCCTCAAGGTTGTCAACCCCAGACCTAAAAGCGTGATATTGCACCTGCGTGCGCTATCCAGTTGTCCAGAAAATATTCTTCTTTTAGACTCATATTTTACCATTATGCAAAGTTGACAGAAGCAGCTTTAGGCTTTAGCCTCTTGTGGAAAACGCTCCCCAGAACACATTTATTGGAAGTTTTGCAATAAACAGGTACAAACAATGACAGCGCCCTTAAATAATTTTAGTTGGTTACCATCAAGCCCCCATGAACTGAGCAAAAAAACAAACAAAAAAATTAAAATAAAAACAAATATACATGTTTTAAAGAAAACCTACCCTTTAACCAATTTGCCAGCAATTAATCTATATTCTGATAATTACTGTATTTAGCACAGGTAAAATCTGTGTAAATGTTTACCTTTTTCTGCATTATCCGGAGATCATCACTCAGATTACTATTAACCTTCATCAGCTGTTGAATTTTTGCTTCTGATGCAGCTAGGGCATTTTTTACATCCATAAAAACTTGTGCTGTGACAGTCCCATCAGACACATCACCTTCCAAACTCTGGGAAATAAATTATATACTTTTATAGTTAGCAAACTGTTTTAAGATTAAAGTAAACTTGTCATAAAAGAAATATGGAGGTTGATTTTCCTAGCCACCTTCTGAACATACTGCTGTCTTCAATACCTTTTCAGCCACTGACCTGGAAATGGTAGGCATATTCCTTTTGTTTGTTACATGTCAAAGAGTCAAAGTGCTGATGCAAAAAAGGTATGCAAGTATGATATCCAGGCAGCTCCAATTTTCAGAAGGAATCACTGGCCACCTTAGGAATAAATGAGTTGGCAGTGGGGAACGCTGTAGATCAGCAAAGGAGAATGCAGAGTTGTCATTGGGGAAACCTGCCAAACCCAGAGGTACATTTTAAACCCCATTCACACTTGTGCGACCTCAAAATCGTGCTTTTTCCATTGTGACTTTTATGCAACTTTGGATTGAGTGTGGTTTTGTTACAACTTTGGCTTTGACCAAAGTGATTGTTTTGTTTGTACTCTACAAAGTGTGCAGAACAGAAAAATTAGTTTGGTTTTGTTTCTTCATTTTATAACAAATTTCAAATTTTTACAACCATTTCGAATCGGTTGAAAATTGATCGATCTGAATTTTGTGTGAAGAAGTGCTGGTTAAGGAGTAGGCCAGGTGCTGGCCACTACGTCCTTAACAACTGATGACTCATCAGCTGTCCGTGGGTTTCCCCATTGACAGCTGAATGTAAAGAAAAATAATTTGCGGCAATGAAAATGAAAAGGAAAAAAAACTGCGCGGGGCTCCCCCCACACCAGGTCCTTAGGGTCTGGTATGGATTTTAAGGGGAACTCCACGTCACACAAGCACCCCCCCCCCCTCCATCCTGAATCATACCAGGCCACATGCACCAAAGCATGGGCCCCCTCCCTAAAACCCTCGCTGGTGGTTGTGGTGCCCTTTTAAACAAGGGGGACCCCAGCTCCTGCCCCGCCCCCCCCATATGAATCTGTATGGGGTAAAAATGTGTAATGTAAAAAATGACCTGTCCCCCTGGTGTAGATTCATTATCAAGCATGCCACCCTAGGGCATGATGGGTCGACGCTGTCATAAGGGCAGGGTCATCCGGCAATGTATTCGGGTGGCCCCACCCCTTAGTTATTTAACCACTTCAATGTGGGGCACTTTTACTCCCTTCCTGCCCAGGCCTATTTTCAGCTTTCAGTGCTGTCATACATTGAATGACAATTGTGTGGTCATACAGCACTGTACCCAAACTACATTTTTATAATTTTCTTCACACACTTCAAGCTCTCATTTGGTGGTATTTATGACTTTTTTTTTGGCAAAAAGTGTACTGGGTGACTGAAAATGTGGGGGAAAAAAATGTTTTTCTTAATTTCTGTTATATGATTTTGCAAATAATTGTTCTTTATAAACTCAGGCCAAAATGTATTCTGCTACATTTATTTGGTGAAAATAACCCAAACAGTGAATATTATTTAGTCGATGTGAAAGTTAGGGAGTCCACAACCTATGGTATATATCTAAAAAATGATCAATCCCGATGTACTGACAAGACTACCACCTCTTGTGTCCACCCTTAACTACAGGACCAGTTCCAGCTATCCTCCCACCAATTTCACGAGTCCCTAGAATTCCAGGTCAGCACAAATACCCACAAATGACCCTTTTTTGGAAAGCAGACAGTCCAAGGTATTTAGTAAGAGGCATGGTGGGTTTTTAGAAGTTGTCATTTTTTTGTCATAATTTTTTGGTAAATTAAGAAATAAAAAAAAAAAAATAAATAAAGTTCCTTTTTTTTTATTTTTCACGTCACCAGTGCAGTACAGCATCATCATATAACTGGTGTGGTGGTGATTAGGGGCAACACACTGACCAGAGCAATATAATGTTAACCATAGTAATACTGTACTACTCTGGGGAAGTGATCAGAATTTTTTTTTTTTTTTTTTTTTTTTTTTTTTAACACACTATGATTGCTTATAGCAGCAAATTGCATTGTTATAAGCAAGCACTTTACTGAATGAAATTGATTCATTCAGGTTTTGTTGTGATTAGCTGCGATTGGTCAAAGCTAAGGACATGGTATAGATGGGCTGTGATTGGCCCTGTCTGTACCATGCGATCACACTAACCAATCACAACAACACAATTGTACACAACAGATGGCATGTAAGGAAGCCATCCATTGTTTACAACTGTCATGCAATCTGCTGCTATTGGTCACATGGTACCGGCAGCAAGCCATTCAATGGTTAGCCATCAGCTGTCTCTGGGGGACACAGACTACGTGGCTGTGTGGCCCCACAAGCGGCACTGAGAGGACGTCATATGACGTCCACTCAGAACGGTAAGGTGCTGATTACTCCTGAGCTCAAGGTATGTGAGGCACATTTTTACTAAGCTGCACACTGATGGACATAAATTTGTTAAGGGGATATCCCGAGTCGGGGAGGCTTAAGCCGAACACTCACACGTCATGCGGCGTACGTGAGAGGGGAGGGGCCTAGCGGTGGCTTCCACGCGACGGGATGGAGGAGGATTCGCCGCACCATCAGGAGCTAAGCGCAGGGAGAGAGCGCGGCGCTCCTAAATGATTCCCGCTCCGGCCCCAGCACCCGCACTCGAACGCCCGCTTGCCCGGACCAGAGAGCACTCACAGCGTGAACCGGAGGGACACCGGTAGACGGTACGGAGGACCGCGCTGGAGCGAGCGGAGTCCTCGGCTCTACCCCCCCCCCCCCCCCATACTCTTCCACCAGATGCTGCTGAGGGAGAACAGTCCCTGTGAGCTGAAGATCCAATACACGCAGAAGACTACTAACAGGTCAGACCCTTCCAAACTGCTTTGCTTTTTTTTTTTTTTTTTTTTTTCCTGGACTGTTACATATCTTCCAGTTAAGTACTAAGCAGGAGCAACTAAGGAGCAAACTGATGGATTCAAATGCAACTCATTGAATAGCAGCACTTGGAATACACATATTAAGATTCACATGCTACTCTATGCCCTGAAAAGTACTGCCCAGGACACTGATGATATATAGCAATTTTTATACATTATTTAAGCCTTGAAAAGTTCAGTATTGATCTCTGATACAATTTTGATTGGTGGGGCATTTTTTTTTTTGTTTTTTTGCTGCTCCGGCTCGAGTTGATTTAAATTAAAGGTAGCCCAGTTTAAGGACCCACGTCTGCTTGTAAGGCAGTCACGGGCAAGACCATATGCCCCCGCTTTGAATGAGTGGAGAAACCGGGGACGACTAAGTCTGAGAGTCGCAAGAGGATTCCCCTATCGCAGGAGGGACCAAAGACCCCAAATATAGCATCTGGTAATCCCCCAGAACTAGAAAATTACACTTTCAATCTTATCTTTTTTGGGGAGAATACACCTGTGTGTAAAGGGAGAATAGGGGACCCCTTGTGGCCCGTTTTGGCATTGTTCTCCTCTTTGGTTCTCCTATTGGCCTCTACCGCTCAAAGATATGGACAGTTAAAGGAGATACCTTGGCCTATACTCTTGCCTAAGTAGGGGCGCAGTAGATCTCCCCTTTGCTTACCGTGACCCGAGAGCTCCATGGACTGATTTCCTGGGAAGAGCTCGCTGTCTTATAGACAGGCCAATAGCTAGCTCAGAGGAAAGGACTTGACTATTTTAGTTTTACTATTACCTGCACCCTGGTCTTTTGCTTGCTATTTGCAATCCCACAGCCTTTTTCTAAGGTGTCTCCAAGCGAAAGGGAACTCTGGGGAGGAGAAAGCCAAAGAGGGACAACATGAAGGGTAGAAACCCAAAAGTCAATGACTCTAAAGCCCCTAAAGAGAGCCTAAATACAAGCTCGATCCAGAAATATCTTAAAGAGACAAGCCAAAAAAGTCCAGGCCTGGATAAAAAACAAGCGGGCAAGCGAGAGAGGAGGAAGGAGGCTGGAAAAGCAACTGGGATCCAAGGCGACTCCTCTGGTGAAGAAACAGAGTCAGACCTGGATGGTAAAAATAGAAAACAGACAGATATCTCCCAAATACCTACCAAAGGTGAAATACAAGAAATGTTTTTGAAACTGGAAAATTTAATTAAGTCAGAGATCCTAACCGTTAGGGCGGATATGGGTCACCTGTTAAGGAGAATTGAAGAAACAGAGGATCTAATGGGCAAACAAGCTCAGGAATTACTAGACTTAAAAGCGCAGTCCAGAAAAATGCAAGAGGCTCACAGGGACATTTTATAAAGACTGGAGGAACAGGAAAACCAGAGCAGACGACAGAACCTGAGGATTAGAGCCTTACCTGAACAACAAGGAGAAGACCTCGGTGCAAAGATGACGAAGCTATTTAACCCTTTACTAGGAAGAGTGGAAGGTGAAGAATTAAAAATAGATTGTGTCCATAGAGTAAGGAAACCCCCAGGACTGAGGGTAGAGGTACCCCGAGACGTGATCGTAAAATTTCATCTCTACGAGGACAAAACCAAGATTTGGAGTAAACTAAGAGGATTGCCCTCATTACAATATGAAGGGACAACCCTACAAATTTTTGCAGATCTTTCCGCAGGGACCTTAGCTCGGAGAAGACAACTCAAACCCTTACTGGAACAACTGAGAAGTGCCAATATAAGATACAGCTGGGGTTTTCCGACTGCTCTGATTGTTCAGAGAGAGGGAAGGACTTTCAAGTTAAAGTTCCTAGAAGAAATCGAGGTCTTTTGTAATAACTTGGGAATTCTACCCCTTAAGCTCCCCCGAGACTCTCGTGAAATTTAACGGGCTTATTAGGAGGGGAAGAGGGGGTTTTCAGCGCTTATCGCGCGGGCCCTTTGGTTTCTCTGTCTGTTTCAGGTCGTTTTTGTTTTCTTTTCTTACTCTGAGTGGGTTTTTTTGGGGTGGGGGCGGGGGGGGTGCGGGGTTGGGTTGGAAGGGAAGAGGGATAGGTAAGGCGGATCCGGGCTCCACCACTCCCTGTCTGGAGACGGAGTATCTCTCCCCCTAGGGGTGGGGGGACAGGGGGTGTTGAAGTGGAAGCCCGCAGTTGGAGTCACACCCTGGAAGGTATTACTTGCTGAGGGGGGCAGTGCTACCCATTGTCAAGTATAGGCCAGGACAGGGCCAGGGGTGGGGGAGGGGGGTGGGTGAAGGGATGGGGGGGGGGGGAGAGGGAGGAGAATCGCCTTGTAGTGTGGGGGACCGAAAGAGTCATGAAAATTTTGGGTTGGATAAATAAATATAGATTAAGTATGCCAGTAGTCAGTACAGGATGACTGAGGTAAATTGTATATCCTACAATGTAAGAGGATTAAACGCCCCAAACAAAAGATACAAACTCTTAATGGAATTACATCAATGTAGAGCTGAAGTAGTATTCTTGCAGGAGACCCATCTCTCCCTGGATTCGAATGTTAAGTTATACTCAGACAGCTTCCCGACCTGGTTCTACGGTGACTCCCCAATTAGGAGGGCTAAGGGGGTGGCAATTGGATTCGAGAAACATACACTATTTACTCTGACCGATAGATTGACTGACCCTGAGGGCCGATACCTGTTCCTTAAGGGTGAGCTAGGAAACAGGGTGTTTACTCTTGCTAACGTATATTGCCCAAATAATAATCCCTTAGGATATATGAAACGGATCCTGCGAAGATTAGCAGAATTTAAATCTGGTGATGTAATCCTAGCAGGGGATTTTAATTTTTGTATGGATTCCGCCATGGACAGTACGTCCCACGCAAGGGGGACGAATGAGAGGACCCTGAAAATATTGAAACATCGCCTGAAACAACATCAAATGGTGGACGCTTGGCGGACACAACATGAGAAAACGAAGGATTTCTCTTTCTATTCCCCAGTGCACGGGACGTATTCCAGATTGGATTACATATTGGTGGACCACAGGCTGTTAGAGGACGTCGTAGAGACAGGGATAGGAATAGCCTCCCTCTCTGATCACTCTCCTGTGACAATGAAGTTGAGGATACCAGGGCTATACAGACAACCCTTTACTTGGCGATTAAATGAAAATCTTGTTCAGGACAACGATACTATCGAGATAATCCGGAAAGAATTAGAATTCTACTTCTCGACGAACGATACAGGGGATATCTCGGGTGCCTCCCTATGGGAGGGACATAAAGCATATATTAGGGGTATCCTCATCTCCATTGGCACAAATAAAAAAAAAGCTAAAATTCAGAGAAGGGAGTACCTGATTAAAGAAGTCCATAGATTAGAACAAGAGCACAAAAAACAAAAAGGTCCAACAGCCGGAACTTCTTCACCTTTTGATTAATAAAAGGGAGGAACTTAAAGACCTTTTGGATCAGGAAGCAAGGAGGTCACTTGAAGGGAGAATTAGAGAGAGACACTATGGGAAAAATAAAACTGGCAAATACTTAGCGAGATAACTAAAAGGGAGGAGGGAGATCAATTTTATCGATAAAATCCAGGATAAGAACGGAAAGATGGTTCATATCACTAAGGAAATCGCGGAGGTATTTAGACAATACTACAGTGCCCTATATAATGTTGGCCAAAAAGGGAGGGGTGGTAAAGGGGATAAGGAAATCACTAAAGAATTTTTGCATGATACTAACTTACCCCAATTACATGAGAGTGAAAGAAACAGTATAGACAGACCTATCACTGAGGAGGAAATCTTTAGAGCATTAAAGGAGACGGAATTGGGCAAAAGTCCCGGGCCTGACGGGTTCACGATTATTTATTATAAAAAATTTAAGGAAATCTTAGTCCCAAGACTATGTCATTATATGAACGGGCTCGGTACACAATACGACATGAACATTGAAGCTTTACGGGCCTCAATTACGGTAATTCCGAAGGAAGGGAAGGATCACTTACTTTGCTCAAGCTATAGGCCAATAGCATTATTGAATGCGGACACAAAATTATTCGCCAAAATACTGGCAGCCAGGCTGAAGAACAAGATGAGTGATCTAGTGCACCCAGATCAGGTCGGATTTATTCCCGAGAGAGAAGGAAGGGACAATGGGGTGAGGGCTTTACTCCTCCTCCAGGCCCTGAAAAATAGTGGGTCCCCAGCTCTATTCCTGTCTATAGATGCAGAAAAAGCATTTGACAGGGTAGACTGGGGACTTATGATAGAAACGTTGGAAGTTATGGGTATAGGCCCGAGAATGATCCAATGGATCCAGGTCCTCTATAACCACCCGCAGGCCTCTGTCAAAATTAATGGAGAATCCTCCTCTCAATTTCAAATGAGTAACGGCACTCAGAACGGTAAAGCCAACACCTGGCCGTCATTCTGCTATAGGCCGGGTGGGAAAGTGTCGAACAGTCACAAAGCAGAGCTGTCATGCAGCAGGAGCCTTCGTCAGGTATGGAGCACTTTTTTTTCCTCCTTGGGTCAGCGGTGGCATTCTAGGTGCTTATAAAAGGGAACTTTCAGATACTGATAAGCACCACACCAACAGACCCTTGTCCCCATCAACATGGTGCTTTGCCGACAAGGTGCTTTGGTCCATGAAGCCTGGTATAGTTCAGGAGGTAGAGGGCGCTTGTTTGGAAACCCGCATCCAATACGCAATAGTGAGAACACAGCCCGATACTTACAACTCCTAGGGTAACACTACAATACAGTTAATGCTTTAAGCCTTAAATCCAAATTGTCAGCACCACGAATAGATTCCACACTGTATCATGGATAACTAAGGGAGATGTAATGTACACTTTCCACAGAAGGTGTGACTGGCCTTGTGTGCTAAATACCATTTCCAGGTCTACAAATTATCTAAAATACATAACCTATTTAACTCTAGTAGCATAAATTTTTTCAGATATCGTTATACATTTCACAATATACAGTATTACTGCTTTTAAAGAGAGATTTGGAGATATCATTAAAGCATTTGTAAACAAAACATTTCATATTCCTGATGTGTGCCTGCCATACCATGTCCCTGTATGAAAAAGTATCCTGTTCTCTTTGTATTGCCTCCTTTGTGTGAAATCCCCAATGTTCCTGTCTGTCCTTCTGCTTTCCTATTAAAAACTGACCACACTAAGCAGAACAGCACAGCAGTACTCTAGCTATGCTGGGAACTCAGCCTACACTCCTCTAATGATCAGACTTGTCCTGACACACAACCCCCGCACAGCCTTTCACTAGGAAACTCAGTGTTCTGCAGCTTTCCCCCCCCCCCCCCAAGCTCTTATGCAGCTGAGAACTAAGGGAATGTGATCACTTACAAAAAAAAAAAAAAAGAACATGTGTATTTATGTTTTATAAATAGAGATTTTATATATATATATATATATATATATATATATATATATATATATTATATATATATACACACACACTTTGCTTTTCATTTGTATGTTAAGCTGAATGGGCTGTAGATATTAATTGAGTTAACCTCTGGTATGAATACTTAAAGTGTTACTAAACCCACAACAGAAAAATCAGTCTGTATCTGCAAAAAAGCATGCTGGTTATACTCACTGTGGAACCTAAGGCTGCATTCACACGTTTCAAAGTTGCGCATTTTTTTTTAACCACAATTTTGCTGCATTTTTGCTCAGGCCACCAATGTAAAAGGCAGGAAAATGGCTGTAATCTGCCCCAAAGAAGCTCCTGGTTTGTTTGTTTTTTGAGCTTAGGGCGTTTTTCAGGCATTTTGCTTCAGGTGACAAAACACTCAGATGTGAACAGGTGCCATTGAAATGAATGGGATTTTGCTTGTTGGGCGTTTTTCTGGCTTTTTTTCGGGCATTTTACGAGCGTTTTATGAGCTGAAAATACTCAATTGTGAATGCAGCCTAAGGGGTTAATACTCTGCCTTGTGTAAAAAGACCATTTGATCCTGTCTTCTCTGAACCTCCCCTCCTTCTACGGACTTCTTTTTTTCTATTGAACAGGTGTTTATTGAACATTATTGCAGAGATTACAACCATAGCAGAAAGCACCGAACATTCAAGAAGTGCTTCACCATAGTCATAACAGTACATAAAGGAATATTTCTTCATCGCAATAGACAATAGGTATTATAGCCGAGCAATGTAACATCTTAGACATTTCATCCATTTCAACAGTACTCCAAATTTCCTAATTATGTGTGCCAGCCTCTTGCAACCACCTATCCCAGATTTTATTGTATTTAGCCGGGCATCCCTTATTTTTATATATGAATTTTTTGTATGGGAGTGTTAGATTAACTTCCCGTTTCCAATCTGCCACCTTGGGTGGAAGGGATCTCATCCACTGTCTAGCTATCACTTTTCTAGTGGAAAAAACAAGGTTTCTTGTAAGAAAGTTTTGGTAAATTTATCCAGTACATCGGGAAATATCCCTAGGAGACAGGGTTTGAGGTCAAGGGCTAGGGGTGAGCCCATGACATCATGTAGAAAGGACACTATTTGTTTGCAAAGTTCCTGAAGTTTAGGGCAAGACCAGATAAGGTGGAAGAACGTCCCCGTCTCAAGGGTACATACAGGGCATAACACAGATTGGTTTGTATTATACTTGGCGGTCCTGAGGAGGGTAAGGTATGCCCTATGAATTATGTAGATTTGAGATAGCCCATCTTGGAGTCTGGGGGACACCATCTTGCACGTTTCCAGAGCCTCCTCCCCATTCCTCATCTGTCAGCTCTCCTACATCGCCCTCCCAACAAGACTTTAAAGCATACGCAAGCCTTGCCGAGACGGGAGCTGTGAGCATAACGTAGAAGCATGAAATAAGCTTTTTGGAATCTGTATCCTTCACTATTGCAATAATAGGGTTGGAAGCAGGCTGTGGCGGTGACTGCGGAAACTGTGCCCTAAGTGCATGCCGAACCTGAAGGTACTGGAATAGCATATTGTCGGGAACACCAAATTCCTCCTGAATTGTTTGGAACATTTTGACAGTTCCACTGCGAATCAGGTGATTCATGTAGTATATTCCCCTTGAGACCCATAGCATAACACTATGGATTTTTTGAAATTCCGGTTAATTGTTTGTAATGCCTTGTGGCGTATAGTCATTTGGTGACATTACATTTAATTTGGTTGACGCTAGTTCCCATATTCTTCTGTAGTGAAAAAGCATGGAGTGTTTACTTGGTCCTAGTGACGAGCCTCCGACTCCTACCGATATAGCAGCTATTGGATTGTCAGCAATTTGCGCCCAAGGGGGGCAGAGAAGGGTAAAAAAGCATTGTTTATCAGTCTTATCCACATGAAAGAGTTGGGACAATTGTGAGGCAACATAATAGTGATTTAGATCGGGAAGGGCCGTACCACCCAGATCTGTCGGGCTTTTCAGAGCCTGCCATGTAAGCTTGTGCCTATTAGTTCCCCATACAAAGGGCCTAAGAAGACTTTCAAGGGATTTAAAATATTTTAGCGGTAAATAGACTGGGGTGTGCCACAACATATATAATAGTTTAGGTAATAAGACCATTTTAATCAAATTAATGCGCCCCTAAACCCCAAGGGGGAGACGGGACCAGGCTTGAATTTTAGTGCGAACTAGGGAGAATAATGGTTCTATATTCAACGCTATATAATCTCCTTCTACTGACTTCTAATAATTTGCTGATAACACAGTCTATAGTTAGGCTGCACATGCTCAGTTTGGGGTGTATTGTTAGAGA
The DNA here is from genome assembly GCF_037356315.1 of Lithobates pipiens. NCBI lineage: Eukaryota > Metazoa > Chordata > Amphibia > Anura > Ranidae > Lithobates > Lithobates pipiens. The sequence goes on from NW_027507790.1 coordinate 17,790,734, forward strand.
GGTTATTTTTTGCTTGGGAGGTTGCATGTGATCAGCACAGGGGCTAGTCAGGACTCTCCAGACAGAGTCAGAGGTCTTGCAGTATCATAGGTCAGTCAGAAAACTCCTCCTACAAGCTCTAAACCAGTGCTTGGCAGGGGCACTGATAGAAGTAAGGCGGCTACTATATACTGTTGACGAGAAAAAGGTATTTAGCGGTTTATATTTACTAAAATGATTGCATTTTCTTTCTGTGTACTGTGGAAGACCAGATACAGTGAATGTTGGGTCCTGGGTTTAAAAAAAAACCTTTAATTTAGGGTTAAAAAGAAGAAGAAAAAAAAGAAGAAGAAAAAAAAAAAAAAAAGAAGAAGAAGAAGAAAAAAGATGGCATCATTGGTGGCAATTCACTATTAGCAAAACTAAGCCTATTCTTGCTAAGAGAGATGCATATGCCTTAAATTTTACACAGAAATATCTAAAATAAATGTTTGTATCTACAAGGTCATTTCTGCAAATATCCCTTCGACGTGAAGAAAAACTTACCTTTTCTCTATTTGATTTAGCTGGAGCATTCTCCATGTCTGTTTCTTCATCTGATGCCACACTGTCATAATCTGGCTGGTCATTATCTTGACTTTCTGTACTATGTTGATTACTTATACTTTTTAACACCAATTCCACATTATCTGCAATTGAACATAGTTATAGGTGATGTAAAACATGCTAAACTGGAGAAATACATTTCCAATTGTTCTGTACATGTGTTTTTTAAACAATGTAGGCTACCTCTTAAAAATAGGTTTATTTGATTGGAAAGGAATGTGCAATTCGCTATGTCCAACATGTTGTAACCCACAGCAACACTATTTTGGAGAGATTAAATCCTACACGTCTACTTAAATTACCTGTAGGGTAAATAGCTAGCTATTCATACACTTAGCCAGCATACAAAGATGGTTAAACATGATGTGTGTCTGCACAGCAGCGGCAACTATCTTAAATAAGAAGTTTGGGTTTGTAAAAAAAAAATTAAAAAAATAAATAAATAAAAAATAAAACACCAAACAAACACATGCATACTCACCTCCAAGCAGCAGCATTTATGTCACACTGTTCCATGTCAACTCTAAGACTAGTGGATGAGCAGTGATTACACAACAATTGATCAGTCAGTTCTGGGTCTGCTCGCAGCAGAGAACAGTGATGGTCGATCTTTGCTTCCGCTTTGCTCCTCCAATGCTCACTGGAGCTCCAAGCTAGTGAAGCACTGGGAGCAGCTCACTCCGGCTTTCAGCCTGCAGACAGAGCTGAGTATCAATAAGGCAGCTGGGTGAAACCCAACAATATTGTTGGGCTCCTTCCCATATTTGCCTGCCAAGCCTCTGCCTTGTTAGAAGGCATGAGCTGACTCTGGGTAGAAGAACAAAACTAAATGTACTCCTGTGATCCAAAAGGAGAAGTAGAGCAAAAAATGGTTTAGCCATACTTGTCATTTAAACTGGGCCAATGTCCCAAAATAACACATTAGCATACGTGAAGCAGCCCTAGAGCTCCAGGCAACTGACACTGCAGGGAATTATGGGGGAATTAGGTTATAAGCCTGCTATAGGCAGAAGAAGAGCAATTTCCTCATTCTCTTCTCCCCTCTGTGATCTTATAAACTGACAAAAAGAAAACAAACAGAAAATCTCAAAATGAGAGACAGCAGCAGCTGGCTGATCTGCAACAGACAAAATGAGTATTTCAAAACCAGGATTTATAGGATTGTCATCTCTGAGCCAATATCTTAGTTGAGGATGCAAATGCCGACTCTGGATGATGCCTGAATGAAGACGGTGCCAGCCTTCTTAAGAGAAAGCAGATAAAGTCATTGTGGGGGGATTACCGTGCAGTCCAGAAAATATACAGTAACAGGCCACTTTGTTAGGTACACCTAGCACCTGGTTGGACCCACTTTTGCCTTCAGAACTGCCTTAATTCTTGATGGCGTAGATTCAACGTGTTGGAAACATTCCCCAGAGATTTTGGTCCATATTGACATGATATCATCACTCAGCTCCTGCAGATTTGTCGGCTGCACGTCCATGGTGCGAATCTCCCGTTCCACCACATCCCAAAGGTGCTCTATTGTATTGGGATCTGGTGACTGTGGAGGCCATTGGAGTATAGTGATCTCATTGTCATGTTCAAGAAACCAGTTTGAGATGATTTGAGCTTTTTGCTGCATTATCCTGCTGGAAGTAGCCATCAAAAAATGGGTACACTGTAGTCCTAAAGGGATGGACATGGCCAGCAACAATACTCAGGTAGGCCATGGTGTTTAAACCCAATGCTCAGTTGGTACTAAGGGGCCCAAAGTGTGGCAAGAAAATATGCCCCACACTATTACATCACCATGAGCAGCCTGAATCATTGATACAAGGCAGGATGGATCCATACTTTTATGTTGTTTATGCCAAATTCTGACACCGACACCTGAATGTTGTAGCCAAAATACTCATCAGACCACTGGATATTTTCACAGTGAGTGAATATGGGATGCCAAATCTACCTGTTCAGTTAAAGTAGATTTAGCATCCCATATACACTCACCGGCCACTTTATAAGTGGCCGATGAGTGTATATGGGATGCTAAATCTACTTTAAATATTACACCCATGTTGGAACTTTTATGCAGCAATTTTACAGGTGATGTTACTTTAAATAACATTTACTTTATGACCTGTATATGGCAGGATTACAAAACTGGATATACAGAATAACAAATTTGTACTCTATACTTAAACATTGGGTGTTCGTTTTGGTAAATTATGCACAATCCAACATTAGGGAACAGGATCTGCAGTTGTGCAGATGTCCAAGGGTCGGTTTATATCAGTGAGTAGAATCACGGTGGGGGTGATTTACTAAAAGGAGTATTTTCACTTACCCTCACCTCATTCACTAAGGTAAGTGAAAATTCACTTTTAAAGAATATCCAATCATGTTTACGCAAAACAAAGTGGGGCTCCAAGCACAGACATAATTGTAAATCCAAAAAAAGAAGAAAAAAAAACCCACCACCTCTATTCATGCATGTTAAATGTGCAAATCGGTTCACTTTACTGTACAATTGCACCAGATACTGTTGTGGCAGTCATACAGGGAAGCAATAGTGTAGTTTATTCCCCCCATCCCCTTGTCCCTTCACAGAATGCTTTGTATTCTGTGAATTGACAAGGGGGAAGATAAAAGACATGTCTTTGTATAGTGGTTTATGATGTTAAAATAATCTAAAAATTTAAGAGAATCGGCATATTTTTTCCCCTCTTGAGCACGACTGCTTGATGAACAAAATAAAATTTGCAATTCAAGGACACAAAAGCAACAGTTGAGAAAAGGTAATTTAACAGTAAAACACTGAAATCTCTTGTAAAGTTTGGTAGTATCATCAGCAAATACCAACTTACCTTTCGATCCAGATACTGAATTTCCCTGTTGTCGTCTTTTGGCATCACTTAAAATATCTATCACCAGTGTTGCAAATTCATGAGCATTAAATCGGGCTAATTTTTGCCTTCCCTGAAATGATAAAAATCATCTAAATATAGACAGAGTCCACTTCTTCAGACAAGAGCATTATTAATGTCATACATTGTCTATATCATGTAGACAATGTTTGACTTTGTCTACAGCATGTAGATTTTGCTACAAACCAGTAGAGACTGGTATTTGGGGCATTCTAAATGTTGTTAAAGCCACAAGTGACAGCATAATGCTGGATAAAGACATCAGAAGGCAGCTGTTATTGTGTGGATGATATAACCAGTGTGTTTCCGGATGGGTTTGGTACCTGATCCTCACAGCCACACGCTGTGGTTCCACCTGTCGGCTGGTACATCCTGTAGTGGCGTACGAGTGGTAGGAGGAGCCATGGTGTGTGGTGGGAGGAGCAGGAAAGATTATATAGCATACATTTTTACAGGCTGGCATTAATTTTCCATCAACCCTGCAATGACAGGGTCACTTTAAGAAAGACGATACAGGAACAGGAATTGAAATTTGCATATATGTACACACTTTTCCCACACAAACACGCATGCATATACATGCCATTCTCACACGCCACTCCTTTCTGTAAAGTAGAGAGATGTTGTTGATTCTGACACACACACTCAATTGGAATATCTCTGCTAGGTGAACTTGGAGTCCTGTAGCATTACCTGGTTACGTGTTGAGGAATACTCTGGGTTCACTGGAAGGAAAGGTACAACAGTGGTCTCGGTGACAAGAGTGCTGTGGTTCTGAGTAGCAAGCCAAACTGTAAACACAAAAAAAATTCATTACATGCACAGTAGGTCAAATATTCAAGTTTTAACTTAAGTCCCAATTCCAGACATTTTTATACCCCTTTTTTAAATCTTTATTTCTCACATTTCCACTCTAATTTTGTTATTACTTCAGGAGCACTCTAAGCTCCTCTGATATGTACAGCCGTATTATTACAGTGTATATGAAGGACACCAGTTTCAGGGTAGTAGCTCTGCCCCCTCACTCTGCTTTGCCATTCATAAAGCACCAAACAATGACGAGGTTTGTGCCATGCTCTGTGAATGGCATAGAGGGATGGGGCAGCGGCACAACACCAGAACAGATGTAGTTAGTACGCACCATATGGTTGAGGCAGACAGACAGAAGTGTGGCTGTCCACTGTACAGAAAAATAACTTTGAGGGGAGCTTACAGAGCTCTTGAAATAATCACAAAATAAAAAAGTATTAATGTGAGAAATAAGGGCTAAAACAAAAATAGGTGCCTAGAGATGGCTTTCATAACAATTCTTTTAGGCTATGTATGCCGGGGCAGTTGTTGATGCTGCTCCCTTTGCATCCAAACCCAAGGGTTTTTTTGTATGGACTATCTCGGTACTTGTTAGAATAAGACAGAAAATAAATTATAAATATTACAGGTTGTCTAATAAAGACAAAAAGTTATACATCAGTACATCGACAATATTAAAATCATATACACCGCAGTTTAACAAACTACGGACGGGTTCCCCCGTAAGGTCTCTGTTGAAGAGGGGTATAGAAAACTTACCACAATACCGGCGTGTGTGTGTGTGTGTGGGGTAATCGATGGGTCCTGTTATCTACTGCCTCTGAATTTGTGGACTATCCTCCTTCTATACCCCTCTTCAATAGAGACCTTACGAGGGAACCCGTCGGTAGTTTGTTAAACTGCGGTTTATATGATTTTAATATTGTCGATGTATAACTTTTTGTCTTTATTAAACAACCTGTAATATTTATAATTTATTTTCTGTGTTTTTCTAACAATACTGAGATAGTCCATACAAAAAACCCTTGGGTTTGGATGCAAAGAGAGCAGCATCAGCAACTGCCCCGCCACCCCTAGAACCCTTATCTCTTTAAAATCATTAATCTGGATAATTGTACTTTTATGTGTGTTGCCCTTATCTCTTACTTGAGGCTATACTCAGTTTACTGCTTTAGGCTATGTAGATAATGCTATACTCTGCAGCTTCCCAATGAAAATATAAAAACACAAGGTATTTCAGAGGCACCTGACAACTCACGGGTAAAATATTAGTTTTGGCAGGTGCAAAATGCAGCAGTACTGTAGCTATAAAGTTGAGCAGCAGAGGGCAGTCTTGTATGACGACAGACCAGAATGTACTATTTTGTCTTGTTGCTGTTTGTCGTGTTTCTTTAAGGATGCATGGGTTAACCTCAAAATAGCCCGTTCTTATTTTTGTGTGTATATGGCCCAGTTTATTCCAAAATCATAGATAAGAATAGGGCTACATTTACACATCCATAATGGGAAATTTTACATTATGCACTTTGAGCTGATTTACTAGCATATACTTAAAGGGCTGTTTATAAAGCAGTGATTTAGACATTCACCAAGCTTTCACTGTAGGTCAATCTTTCAGGTGCATGTATTTTATACAATAGTTTGTTTACTACCAGTGAGTGTATGGTAAAAAAAAATTGCATTCAGTGATTTATACAGTGATTTTCTGTGACAAGCCCAGGTCATTAAAATCTTCTTTTACGGCAGACATTTTGAAAAATGTCTTCAGACAACACAGCAGGCTGTATGATGAACTGTACTGGGAAAGAAAGCCATCAGTTCTCAATCCCCATCTATAAAACTCACATGTGACCACTGTGAACCAACAAATCTACTGAAAATCTGTCTAGATTTGCAAAGAAAACACACATATATCCCCATGACAGTCATGGTAAAAACAAGGGGTTACGAATGGTGACAAAAGGGCAATACTAGAGCAGAGTCAATCCAAATTAATATTTCATTGATATCAAATAAAAAAAATCACGAGAAGTATAACACTCCTTATTAGATTTGCAGCATTGCAGTACTATGACGGTATAACAGCACTGAAATAAAGTGCATCTACACAAAACATCAACAGAGACATACATGTAACATGACAACACATATACTAAAAGAATGGACATGCAGACACCTGATCACGATGCTCAGATGTGATGTCATGAGATAATTATCACATACAGTGGTATGTTCAAGTTTATAATGGATATATGGTAGAATATGACATCAAGTCTGCGCACGGCCCGTGTATAACGAGCTGGTGAATAGGGTAACCACTTCAATCAATAGATGGAATGTGAAGAATCATGTGGGTTGTGAATAGTTGGGCACTCTGGATGCCAGAGAGCACGAAGGACTGGACCTCCTTACCCACGTGATAGAAATCTTGATGTACAGTACCGGCATAATATACATTTATATCCTCTCTAGCATTATAACTGTTGGCATCACCAAGTGATAATCAATTACAGTTTCCATCACGCAGGTAAGGAGGCCCAGCCCTTCCTTCACTCAGGCATCCCAGAGTGCCCAACTATTCACGACCCACATGATCCTTCATATTCCATCTATTGATTGAACTGGTTACCCTATTCGCCATCTCATTATCCCCGGGGCGATGCACAGACTTTATGTCATATTATACAATATATCCATTATAAGCTTGAACTTACCACTATATGCGATAATTATCGCATGACATCACATCTGAGCATCGTGATCAGGCGCCCGGACAGCCATTCTTTTCATATATGTGTTGTCACGTTACATGTATGTCTCTGTTGATGTTTTATGTAGATGCACTTTATTTCAGTGCCCTTACACCTTTATGGTACTGCGAAGCTTTAAATCTAATAAGGAGTATTATATTTCTTGTTTTTTTTATTGTTTGATATCAATAAAATATTAGTTTGGATTGACTCTGCTCTAGTTTTGCCTTTTGTCACCATTAGTAACCGTTTTTCCCATGACTGTCATGGGGATATATGTGTGTTTGCTACAGTTTCCAGGTTTACGGTGACAACACCTCACATGGTGAGTGGTTAAAGTGGTTCTGCACCTACAAAAAAAAAAAATATTAAAAGCCAGCAGCTACTAATATTGGAGCTGCTGACTTTTAATAAAATCACACTTACCTGTCCCAGGGTCCAGCGATGTCGGCGGCAGATGACGAGCGATCGCTCGTCTCGCTGCTGCCCCCGCCATCCTCTGTCAGGGAATCGGGAAGTGAAGCATTACAGCTTCACTGCCCGGTTTACTACTGCGCATGCGCGAGTCGCGCTGCGCGTCTCTTATGGTCCCCCGCTGTGTCTCTGGGAACTGTGTGTTTCCCAGAACACAACGGGGGGGGGGGGGACGGAGCGTCTGCGGGGGTCTGCCCGGAAGTGGGTGCAGATACCTGGATTATCCAGGTAACTGCACCCCCCCCCCCCGAAAGGTGCCGATTGTGGCACCGGAGGGGGGGGGGGATCAGATTAGCGGAACTTCCCCTTTAGGGTGAAGAACCGCTTTAAGGAGCTCTTTCTAAACTTTAAAGTGGACCTTTCTATATCCTGCTATTTTTGTTTGGTTGATAGATTTGTAGAGAGACTTATACAAAAATATACAACAGATTAAATTAGGCAAAAACTCACCTGCATCCGTTTCTCGTCTGTCAACTTCATCATATACATCCATCGCTAATTCTTCGAATAAGTGATTGCTTAACTAACAAAAGGAAAAAACATATTTTAGCAATATTATACACAAACAATGATACTCCTAGACCTCATAGCACAGGGAAGGGATATAACCTCTGACAGGTGTCCATTTCAGTCTGTGTGCCCTCGCCACAGTAACATGCAAAGATATGCTTTAAACAGGGGAAACAGAAAGCTCTGTTCACAGCCATGCTGTGGAGCTACCAAAACAGTTTAGTTCCATATGCTGTTCCAGTGGCAGACCTATTTGTGCAGACTGCTCAGCTGCACAATGGTATAGGATCCTGTTTACATGAGAGGTAATCTACCTATACAGAAATAGGGCCAATTCACATCATAGAAACGCAGTCTGGATGCGTTCCAGATGCTTTGCTGAATGCGTGTTTTTGATGCAGTCCAAGGTATTGCCCCCCTTTTTTTAAGCTTAAATAACTACATGTGTGTTCCAGTGCGTGTGCAGCATGTTCTACTTTTTCTTATGGAACTGCGAGCACTGCTATGCTTATTTTGTATATGGCCATTGAATTAACCACCTCGCGCCCGCCCTATAGCCGAATGACGGTCGTAGAGCAGGCGCGTTCGTCCGGGTGGCCGTCCCTGGACGTCCTAAGGTTTACTTCCGCAATGCGCCCTGCCGCGGGCACGCATCGCGGAAGTTCTGTGTTCGCCGTGTCCCCCGGGGACAGGCAAACACAGATCGCTGTAAACGGCCAATCACAGCGGCCGTTTACAGCGTGATCGGCGTGTCCAATGGGAGATGATCTCATATGTAAACATATGAGATCATCTCTCAGCGCCGCTCTCCCTCCTCACACAGACAGTGTGAGAAGGGAGAGATGAACGGCTGCAGCGGCAGCCGTTCTGCCTCGAGTTAAAAAAATAAATAAAATGCCATCCTCCCCCAGCAGTGCCATCTGCCCCCAGTGCCACCTGCCCCCAGTGCCACCTGCCCTCAGTGCCATCTGTCCCCAGTGCCACGTATAAGTGCCATCTGTCATCAGTGCCACATGTCATCAGTGCCACATGTCATCAGTGCCACATGGTGCCATCTGTCATCAGTGCCAAGTATTAGTGCCATCTGTCATCAGTGCCACGTATCAGTGCCATTTGTCATCAGTGCCACCCGTCAGTGTCACGTGCCATCTGTTGTCAGTGTCACGTGTCATCAATGCCACTTATCAGTGCCATCTGTCATCAGTGTCACGAGTCATCGGTGCCATGTATTAGTGCCATCTGTCATCAGTGGCACGTATTAGTGCCATCTGTCATCAGTGCCACGTATTGGTGCCATCTGTCATCAGTGCCACATATTAGTGCCATCTGTCATCAGTGCCACATATTAGTGCCATCTGTCATCAGTGTCACGTGTCATTGTCCTGGTGCTTCAAAAGTGTACTAAATAGTCAACAAGTTAGATGTGTAATTTATGTTCCTAGAACACATGATGGCGCTACCTGCATGTTGGGCCTCTCTATGTGGCCAGGCTGTGAAAAAGTCCCACACATGTGGTATTGTAATACTCAGGAGGAGTAGCAGAATTTTTTGGGGGGTGTCATTTGTGGTATACACATGCCACGTGAGAGAAATAAGAAAATCTTAATTTTGCAAAGAATTGTGGGAAAAAAATGACAACATCAAAAAGCTCACTATGCCTCTTACTAAATACCTTGGAATGTATACTTTCCAAAAAGGGGTCATTTGGGGGGTATTTGTACTTTCCTGACTTGTTCGGGTCACAAGAAATGAGATAGGCCACCAGTACATCAGATGTGATCAATTTTGTGCGATTCGCACCACAGCTTGTAGACTCTCTAACTTTCACAAAGACCAAATAATATCCACTAATTTGGGTTATTTTTACCAAAGATATGTAGCAGTATAAATTGTGGCCAAAATTTATGAAGAAAAATTAATAATTTGCATAATTCTGTCACAGAAACAAAGAAATATGCGTTTTTTTTTCAAAATTTTCGGTCTTTTTTCATTTATAGCGCAAAAAATAAAAACCCCAGAGGTGATCAAATACCACCAAAAGAAAGCTCTATTTGTGGGAAAAAAAGGACAAAAAATTCATTTGGGTACAATGTTGCATGACTGAGTAATTGTCATTCAAATTGTGAGAGCACCGAAAGCTGAAAATTGGTCTGGGCAGGAAGGGTGTTTAAGTGCCCAGTAAGCAAGTGGTTAATAGGCCCTAAATAAAATAAAAAGTTCCTGCACAGGGACCCCGCTGGTGACTTAATTTGCCATTGTCCTTTTCCCACACCATTTTGTAGGTCAATCAATTACCAATGATACTTACAGACTGAAGTTTTTTCTTTGCAGCCTTGGCAAGTTCTGATAAATCTAAACTGCTGCAAACAGGGAGAGAGAGTCGGCATCAGTAATTATGACACACATGTACAACATAAAAAGCAAAGTGTGCTGGGAGATTTTAAAGTAAATTAAATGTCAGTTAGTGTTTGTGGTTTTCCTCTGGGGTAGTTTTCTATATTGCACATTCATTGGTTCACAACGCTATTGAATGGTAGACGCTAATACACAGTTACATGAATAAATAATAGCACATTTGGTAACTTAATATTTCATGATAAACATACACAGTAAGACACTACGTGTAGACATGTAGAGAGAACAATGGCTGTTAACATTTTAATCTTGTAACAGCAGAATGGCTGTGATGGAGGAGGAGCTCTTACTCCAGAGCATAGAAACTAAAAGTCCACAACTGATTTGAGAATGAAAAAAAAAAAAAAAAAAAAAGCATTGTACTTGCATATTACCATAAACTGAGTGCAATCTTTATTATATAAAATGTGGAATACTAAAACATAGGGGTGCACGTCGCATGTGGATGATATGTTTCAGATCCGGTTTTGATGTACACAAGCAGCATAGTGAATTAAACACTAGAAACTATACAGCAAGTCTGAATTTTAATATTCAAATTAGGTAATTTGTTTACATTATGTGGTTCTTTGCACCGAAACCCCCAAAAAATAAAAAAATATTTATATATAGTGTAGCTTACCAATCTCCTTAGATGAGGTGACTGCGTTTGTGTGCTTTGTGTTTTACATGGTTATCCTGCGTATACCACATTTCCTGTCCCTGGGAATCTACACTTGTAATGATATCCCGTACTGGACACACGAAAAGCTGTAGAATGTGGCCATGTTGACGAGAAACCTTATGGCAGCCATGACAGCTTTGGCCAACAGTTAAACATTGCAGTAGAAATCTGAACCCCCTCCCTCCTCCATTTTCAGGAATTCATAGGCTTATACTTCAAAAGTGCTGTTATCTCAACATAGAGAAAGCAGAACCAGGCTAGGTCTGAAAAAACAGCTAATCTGGACCTGTCGTAAACCGGTCAGCCTCTCAATTCAGAGAACCAACAGATACCGGGCCTAAATACCTGAATGCACATAAAGCTTAAACAGTAAAATAAGTATGAAATTTAAGCACGTTTCATAACTTCAAAAATAATAGCACAGCCATAATATGAACAAATTTAGTTTCCTCACATAATTTGTAACCTTTCAAGTCCAGATACCCCTATGTCAGGTCACATGGGAAACCACTGGTATCCCTTATTCCTCCTAGGTAAACTAGACATTGGAGACCTGGCATGCGTGTAATTTTTTTTTAAGCAAATGTCTTGCTGATCAATAGTATGGATAGTTGCAGTCTGTAAACAGTAGAATGAATATGTATCACAATGTGTACCTGGGACATGGTCACGAATGTAGAGACCTCCCAGCAACCAACCCTTAAACAAGATGACTGGTCGATGTCAACACCCCTTTGATCTGACAGAAAAGAGGAGATGCCAAGACAGTGGTTAGTTCTCCTTTTACCATCCAAGTAGGAACATCTGGCAAATTTGAGAACCGATTACCCAGTTCATCGATCCAACTCTGATCAACCCTCGGACATCAATTGCAAGCATTCTTCCTCCCCAATTCTACCTTATTTCTTTATGGCTGTATATTGTCTTCATCTCTTTGAAACATCTTTTTTGTAAATATTTTATTTGCACTAACTTTGACCTTTCATTATTAAACCCTTATGTTGAAAAATTTTAACCTTGTCTCTAAAGCTCTTAATGCAAGCTATAAACAAACATGCCTCTTGAAGAGCACTACTATTGTAGAGTAAGGCCTCTGAGCAGACCTGTCTGTGGCGGCAGCGTTTGTTACAGATGCTTATTCTAAATCATAACTGGTATTGCTAAAATTACGAGTCTCCCCCGGCTCGATCTTTTAAAATGGGGGTGGTGGCAGTTACAGGGTTAACTGCATAATTAGCCCAGCGACAATCGCTCTCAGACTGCTGGCACCTAGATTGTGGTGCCGCAAGCTGGAAAAATAGGATTTTTTTCTACAGCTTACCTGTAAAATCCTTTTCTTGGAGTACATCACGGGACACAGAGCAGCTATAGTAATTACTATCTGGATTATACACCACCTATAGGTGAATGGACACTGGCACACCCAAAAGACAGGAAGTCCCCCTCTATTTAACACCTCCCATACAGGAAGCACCTCAATTTTGTAGTAAAGCAATGAATATCCCAGTAAAGAGGGGAGGGAACTCTGTGTCCCATGATGTACTCCAACTTATATAGAGGGGGACTTCCTGTCTTTTGGGTGTGCCAGTGTCCATTCACCTATAGGTGGTGTATAATCCAGATAGTAATTACTATAGCTGCTCTGTGTCCCGTGATGTACTCCAAGAAAAGGATTTTACAGGTAAGCGGTAGGAAAAAAAATCATATTTTCTTTATCGTACATCAGGGGACAAAGAGCAGCTATAGCCATTACTATCTGGGAGGTTTCCAAAGCAATGCCCCTGAGGGGAGGGAGACACATACAAAGCAGACTGCCATCAGACGCGAGGACCTATACTGCTGCCTGCAGCACACTGCGCCCAAATGCAGCATCCTCCTGCCGCCTTACATCCATCTGATAAAATGTAGTAAACGTATGTGCTGATGGCCAAGTTGCGGCCTTACAAATCTGAGCCAAAGAGGCTTGATGATGCACTGCCCATGAGGCAGGTTGGAACTCTTCTCTTCAACCCATAAGCCTGAATTATAACTTGGCAAATCCACTGTGAAATAGTCGCCTTCGATGTTGCCTGCCCCTTCCTGGGCCTTTCCAGCAGTACAAAGTCTTCCGCATCTGAGCTGTCATTTTCAGGTAGAGTGACAGCTCTCACCACAATCTCTCTTCCGCAGAACGGGGTTCTGAGAAAAAGGAAAGCAGAGTGACATCTTGGTTCAGGTGAAAGTTGGACACCACCTTAGAAAAGCTGGATGAGGATGCACCACCACCCTGTCCTGCTCCTCCGCTATCTTCTGCCCTTTTGTTTTTGGTGGCCCGGTCTTCTCCGTCATCTTGATCCCTCTTCTGTTCTTCCGATGTTGACACAACGCTCTCTACCACTGTAATGCTGTGTGGGAGGTCCGCAACGACTTATATAGGCAGCGGGAGAGAGCGTTGTGTCAACATCAGAATAACAGAAGAGAGATCAAGACGACGGAGAAGACTGGGCCACCGCTAACAAAAGAGGGGCAAAAGAGCAGAAGATAGCAGAGAAGCCCGGAAGAAGAACCGGAGACCTGGAGAAGAGGCCAGAGAGCAGGAGAAAAAATTGGAGACCAGGAGAGAAGGCTGGAGAGTGCGGAGGAGTCGGAAGAGACCCCCGGAGCTGTGTAATAAACTACTTTAAAAACATGCCTAGTGTGTTTTTTTTATTGACTTTCTTTCCCTCAGGTGAATGGGTAAGGGTACAATGTACCCCATTACTTATTCATATAGGGTGGGGGGACAGGATCTGGGGGCCATCTTATTAAAGAAGGCTCCCAGATTCCAATAAGCCCCCTGCCCGCAGACCCCGACAACCAACAGCCAGGGTTGTCAGGAAGAGGCCCTTGTCCTCATCAACATGGGGACAAGGTGCTTTGGGGTGGGGGGGCCACAGGGCTCGCTCGTCCCCACCCCCTTTCCTGACCGACCAGGCTGTGTGCTCAGCGTATAAGGTCTGGTATGGACCGTGGGTCCCCCAAGCTGTTTTTTGGTGTAGGGGGTTCCCCTTAAAATCCATACCAGGCAACGGGGCTCGCAAGGTGTCAATCTCGCTGATAAAAGTATGGTAATATTGACTTCCTTTTCTAGTTCCGTCGTAATTCATCATGTTCAAAATTAACGTACTTTAGTCCATGTGGGCAAGCCCATTCATTTGGAAGTCCACTGGAACTCTGTCGGGAAGACCGAAGGACCTAGTCTACCGGAAAGTCCGGTCATGTGTGGGCAAGTCCGTTCGGAAAGTCAGTCGGAACTCCGCCAGACCTAGTCTGCTGGAAAGTCCAGTCGTGTGTACAGGGCATTAGGCTTGCTAATACCGGAGTCAGAATTTTTGTGAACACCTGGGGGTCGGTGGCTAACCCAACGGGCAGGGCTGTGAACTGAAAATGACACCCCTCTATCTCACATCGCAGAAACATCTGGTGAGAGAGTAAAACTGGCACATGCAAATATGCATCCTGTGGAACTGACCCATCTGTCCTGGATTCCTTTCCCCCAGGCCTCTGAATTGCAGAAGCCCAACCGCCCCCCCCCCCCCCCCCCCCCCCCCCCCACCACCACCACCCCTTCATGAGGAGGCCTTAGGACCCTGTTTGGTAGGCTTACCTCTTGAACTATGTAATACAAGTCAGCTTAACTGTCCTTCGATGTGCTGTCTTCCTGTTTTTTCAGGCTTTATTAACCATTATTTTCATAATACACTTCCTGTCCTAGAGTGACATCACTTACTCTTGCAGTAATTATAGAGAGAAGAGTTGTCACCACAGGTTAGGAAGTACATTAAAACTACCTTCTTTTCTCCAATATTTAACATAGTGGTATGTATTCAGTATTCCATAAAGATGAACTTGGGCAGGGCTAGTAATAGTGTTTGAGATAACACTGCAGAGTTCACAGGCAGGCACTTGCAACCTCACTGGCAGGCTTTTTTTTTGTTTTTTGTTTTTTTTGCACATAAAGCCAAATGCCATCTTTACTTTTTTTTCCCACACTTGTAGCAAGTTCTCTCCTATGCTTGAATTTTCTAAAATCTCTGCAACCTTGTAGCTCCAAAAAATAACCCTTTGAAGCTGCAGTAGCTATGTTGAGCCCGCCTTCCTTCCTTATCTGAATGATTTCAGTTATTATCAATGACCTATCCCCTAATCTGCACTGGCTTTGCTCACCTCCTTCAGCTATTAGCTTTCTGTACCATCAATCATTTTGTTCCTAAATCGTGCTGTGATGTTTACAGGAGCCTACCGGCCTCTCCCACCAATCTCATGAGTTTCTTAAAAACAAAATTACTTAACAAATTTTGATGAGGGGGTTGTAACAAGGGAAGGTATTAGTTATGTGCACATTACAGTTCAGCTTTAACAAACATATATATCAAACACACTTTCAATAGTCTGTTTAACAGAACAAAAAAGGGAGAATATAAAACGTTAATTGTTTGGATTTACAAAAATGTTAACTCCTCATAATTCTGAGTATTAAAGCAGTGTTCCACCCAGAAATGACACTCCAGCTGATCTGGCCCCCTTGTCAAAACCAGGTATTTGCTCCCACTTATGGCAAAAGAGCGCTGCACATTGTGCACGAACTACGCTATGTCTGGCCCCTCCTCTCCCCCCCGTCTTCCGGGAGACACACAGGTCCCAAAAGACAGCAGGGACAATTCAGAGTGTGCAGTGTGATTCGCGCATGCACAGTAGGGAAAGTCTTCACAGCCTGGTTCCCTTAACAGGAATGGCAGTGGCAGCACCGTGAGACAATCTGAAGATCGGATTCGGGTGCCGACATTGTGGGCTCCCTGGACAGGTAAGTGGCCATATATTAAGACCCCTTTCACACCACACCGCACCTTGCGCCGGCGGTAAAACGCCGCTATTTTTAGCGGCGTTTTACCGTCGGATTTGCGGCGCATTTCGGCCGCTAGCGGGGCGCTTTTACCCCCAGCTAGCGGTCGCGAAAGGGTTAAAACCGCCGGCAATACGCCGCAATAGCGGCGCTTTGCCGGCGGCATTACAGAGCTGCCCCATTGATTTAAACACACCGCTCCTTCACCGCTCCAAAGAAGCTGCTGGCAGGACTTTTTTCTGACGTCCTGCCAGCGCACCGCTGTAGTGTGAAAGCCCTCGGGGCTTTCACACTACACACAATGGTGCAGCTTCTTTAGGGCGTTTTGCAGGCGCTATTTCTAACGCTATAGCGCCTGCAAAACACCCTGGTGTGAAAGGGGTCTAAAAGTCAGCAGCTCCAGTATTTGTAGCTGCTGAGACTTAATCCCCGCCCCCCAAGCGTAACTCTGCTTTAAAACACAATTTTACTTAAGAGTTGGACAAATTAAAAAAAAAATAATAATTCCTTTTTGACAGATTTTAAACAAACTCCAAGAACTTTGACCCCCCCCCCCCCATTTTAAAAACGATGTGCCCCAGCAATTAATTATAAGCACATTTGCATTTATTTATTTTCTTTTAGTCCCCCTGAAATCCCCAGTTCACCTAATACAGTCTGCGAGGGTGTGGGAAAATGCTGCATCGTTCCTGGATTCAGAGCAGAGTCGTTACTGTCATCTAGGCTGTACTTGCTTGCACCTGAGTGGGATGCAAAGATGTTGCAGGAGGTGCAGCTTTCAACACAGTCACTTCTAATTCACAAGCCTGCAGAGGTTATCAAACACCTGGCCAAATCTTGCCCTCCCCATTGTTTTCCACATTTGCAGCACTGTCTCTGTAGCTGAAACTCTTCCACTGTGAGCTGCAGTGTCTGGGGTGGGCTACGTATGAAACATAAATTAAAGGGGGTTTAGCTCAGACAGATTTGTTTTTTTAATGAGGCTTTTGCATCACATAGTACCTAGATATCATACAAAAGCTTTTACTTGTACTTGCTGACCAGTGACGTACTCGTATAATTGTTTGGAGCCGACTGTCTCTTGTAAAAGCAATCCTATCGGCCAACTAGCCACTGGATGGCTTTTACATCCAGTAGGAAGGTACATGTCCCAAACAAAATTCTACATAATTCTAGTACTAGACCTGTGTAAATCAAAAGTGGTACCCTGTAAAGGCTTTTAAAACATCGCCTATGAATATTAAAAATGTACATAGCTTGTAGCCATTGTACGAGCATGCACAATTTTAAAGCATGACATGTTTGCCATCTATTTACTCAGCGTAACATTTTTTATAATTTTAACAAAAAAATTAAAATGGCTGCACAAACACTGACAAAAAATTGCAACACACACCCATTTATTCTCTAGGGCCTCTGCTTCAAAAAAAAAAATAATAATAATAATAATAATAATAATAATAATAATAGGAGAGAACATATACATATGGCATTTTCCTTTTCTGCCTAGCAAAATGACAGGGATCTGCTGCTCCCAGTGATCAGGAACAGCAACTTCTGTCATGTTCTAGTGAGCCCATCCCCCCTACAGTTAGAACATGCTGAGGGAACAGTTAACCCCTTGATTGTCCCCTAGTGTTTAACCCCTTCCCTGCCAGTGACATTTACGCAGTAATAAGTGCATTTTTTATAGCACTGATCGCTGTATAAATGCCAATGGTCCCAAAATAGTGTCAAAAGTGTCTGATCTGTCCACTGCAATAAAAATTGCAGATTGCCACCATTACTAATTAAAAAAAAAAAAATTATTAATAAAAAAATGCCATAAACCTATCCCTTATTTTGTAGGCGCGATAACGTTTGTGCAAACCAATCAATATATGCTTTTTTTTAACCAAAAATATGTAGAAGACTAAATATTAGCCTAAACTGTGGAATAGAGATAGATAGAGATAGAGATAGAGATAGAGATAGAGATAGATAGAGATAGAGATAGAGATAGAGATAGAGATAGAGATAGAGATAGAGATAGAGATAGAGATAGAGATAGAGATAGAGATAGAGATAGAGATAGAGATAGAGATAGAGATAGAGATAGAGATAGAGATAGAGATAGAGATAGAGATAGAGATAGAGATAGAGATAGAGATAGAGATAGAGATAGAGATAGAGATAGAGATAGAGATAGAGATAGAGAGAGAGAGAGAGAGAGAGATAGAGAGAGAGATAGAGAGAGAGAGAGACTAGTCGGTCAAAGTGGCCATCTTCATTCCTCGGCACCAGCATCTTCACTATGGGCACCCGGCTGTGACAGCATGCAGATTCACAGCTTGGTGCCCACTGCACAAGCATGAGTAGCGCGGTGCGTTGTGACTGGTCGATGCAGTCTTCTGTGACCTGCGGGCGGGAGGGAGAACAGTGGGAGCGAGTACCTTTAAAATCAGGTACCCGCTCCGTCCACCCCCGCTAATAAATGTGCCAATTCTTCAAGAGGAATGGGGGGACTTCCCCTTTTGGGTGGAGCTCCACTTTAAAAGGGACAATGAAGTAGCAGCAGATCACCAGCCTTGTGTTAAGTTCCATACACACTATCAGATTTTCTGCTGATTTTTGTCTTCAGATTTACCAAAACCATGTAGTAGAAGGGCCTGCCTGATTGCATACAAATTGAAACTCCTAAGGTTTGATCTCATATTATATGGTTTCGGTAAATCTGAAGGAAAAAGTCAGCAGAAAATCTGATAGTGTGTATGGGGCTTTAGGCTGACTAATCAATGATATTTGATTCATTTTAACACACACCAGCAATACATATTTGTAAAGTGTTTGTTTTTATATGCCCCCCTTGAGCTCAGCCTCTGTAATCTAGTAGCCTATCTCCATGCCATATGCCTTCTGTAAACATAAGATACTGCACAGGAATATTCACATCCAATGTTAGCAATACAGGCTTAGATTTCGCCATCAATTCCCCCAAGCACACTGACACATATTCAAGCAGCCACAGCAACCAGAGTGCCAGAAAAGTGACTGCATCTGACAGAAAATAGTAAAATTATTGGCTGACAAGTTTACACTTTGCTTTTTAAAAGTTAATTTAAAAAAGAGCAATCAGCCGAAATCCAACTAGCAGTCTAAGACTAGATTACTTATGCTACATTTTTCAGTTTCAATGCCATGTATTGCAGACACATTTTTACATTACACTCATCCCGAAGAATGGTTTATTTTACTGGAACCTTTACCAAAGTGTGATTTTTTTTTTTTTTTTTTTTTTTTTACAACTGCACCAAAATGCAGCCTTACTTCCACCTTAGTATACATACATTAGATTCACCAAAATCTTTGATCACATTGGCTACTTTGAAAAAAAACGAAATTTGTTTAAAAGTTAATAATTCACCAAAATAAAAAACAAAAAAAATTAACCAATCTGTTTTTTCATTATACAATTACTTCTAAACAAAATACAAAAAAGAGAATTTACTTACAGCCTCCTTTTTCCAGATGTACAGCCACATAACAAAAAGGAAAATTAACATTATGATGTATGCAGATTTAAACTGCTTGCAAAAAAAAAAAAAAAACCTTCCACATTATGATAAAAGCTGCCTACATAACAAAGATGCCATTTACAAGGGTTTCCTGCAGCTGCCATGCAGCTGTCTCTTCCTTGTATTAAGTAGAAAACCAAGAGCTCCATAACAGATGAAGTCACTGCTTGTTGGAACAGTCGCTTTTGAGCTCTTTGAAGTTAAGCGATTATTTAGAAATATTACTTTTGTTTAAAAAGTGTGACAATTACCCTCTATAAATTTTAAACAAGCAGCAAATGTTTTTTCTTTATGTAACACAACAAGGGCATTCAACGTTCTAGGAGATTTGAATAGAAAGATCACCAACAGATTAATATAACTAAAGAAAGAATAAAACCTTGCACTAATTTGTATTGCTTTAATATAATTAAACCTAAAAAAAAAAATAAACTCACCTGTCTGCCATGTGTGGTATAATAAAGTGCTGTCCATTTCTATGGTCTAGAAAACAGATTTAGCATTAATAAGTATATTACACCTTATGAGCGTACACTACGATTTCTTCCGTTTAGTATAAATATCCAAGAATTATAAAAAACATTTGTTTGCAGCTTACCGGGCTTCCTTCCACATAAATAAAATGCTAATCTGTCAGTCAATTCGTGTTGAATTTCCACAAGACGATCTGCTAATTCATGATGGCCACCTTGCCTGAGTAATGAGATACAGTGCATTGAGTTACAGTCAGTCTCTAAACTAGGATATGAGCTACTATTATCTGAAAAGCACTCGCATTAGGGATGAAAAAAAGAAAAAAACAATAAAGCCATTTCCAGAATGCATGTAATGCTTTAAAGCATACAATTAAACTGAAGAATCCAAGCAATCATCTTGTACATCTGTCTGGCATTCTCATTTTTCACTCAATACAGCAAAAAGTCATGTGAAGAATGCCTATGAAATGTAATCTGTATTTAGTGAGGATGCACACATTGGCGCCTTGTTTTTCAGTTTTTCTTCAAATAAAATCTCACATATAAACATTGATACAGCTAAAATTAGGTAAAGAAGAAAATCTTAGTGAAATCCTGTTCATATGTTCAGTAAAGCCCCATACACACTATCAGTTTTTCTGCTGAGTTTTTCCTTCAGATTTACCAAAACCATGTAATGTGAGGACAAACCTTAGGAGTTTCAATGTGTATGCAATCAGGCAGGCCCTTGTACTACATGGTTTTGGTAAATCTGAAGGAAAAACTTAGCAGATAATCTGATAGTGTGTATGGGGCTTAAGGGTGTACATAGTTGTTAAATCCATTCAGTAAGGGTTTATGCAATGGTTAGATCCATTCATTAATCCAATCTACTTTGACTAAAGATCCTAAATTAGTCATACACATTAAATCAATAGGTTCCCCAAACCACTGCAGGCCATTGTATTGTGACAGCTGTCAGAATAACCAAATAGTGACTCCAACTGACTGAAAGCAGTCACTGTTCAGCTGAGAATTTCCTGCCCAGTCCCTTCAATTTTTCGGCCTAATAAACATTAAGTGATCCGTAACAAAGAACATCTGTGCATCCCCGGGGCGCGGATTAATGCTCCGTTCACACTCGTGCGACTCTAAAGTTGCACGATTTCCAGTGCGACTGTGGAGTGCAACTTTACACTCTCTGACACTCAAGTTGCATGATTTGCATCAATGTAGTGCAGGAACCTTTTCAAAGTCACATTGATCCAAATGGGTGCCATTGAAAGCAGTTGGCTACGACTTGATATGCAATGTGTCCAAAGTTAGCCAGATAAAAAAAGAAGTTAGGAGCCAAGAAATTGCGATGTTTCCAAGCATGCGCGATGTCCATGTTGGAAAGGTGCGGTCCTTTCTCAAGCTTGAGAAAGGAGCATTCCTGTGCAACACAGACAGTGAAGTTCCACTTTAAAGCTCACCATACACTATATAAATTGGACTGTACACCCTCTTTAGAGCTTCCATCAACTATTTGCTGTAAGGGCCTGCCCGATTGGAAAGCATTGTTTAGGCAAGTCCTCATATTATATAATAGTATTAACTCTATAGGAGAATGCCCAGAGATTGTACAATGTGTATGGGCAGCTGAAGACAGGAGTGCAGAAGAATATGTGTGGTCTATGGACTAGAAGCAGAAAACATCAAACAGAAAACTGGGTTGGCTATGCAACAGAAATGCAGTCTTGTAGATCAGTTAGCTGAAATGAAGTTAGTGATATCAGCAGCCTGGGGGTAATGACAGACTTTGTATGACCTCTCCCTCCTCCCATTACCTACTTACCATGGCAGGCCATCCCAAGGATCGCTGATGGCATGAAGCCGGATGTAGAGCCTGAAGAGTAAAGCCCCATACACACTATCAGTTTTTCTGCTGATTCTTTCCTTCAGGTTTACCAAAACCATGTAGTACAAGGGCCTGCCTGATTGCATACAAATTGAAACTCCTAAGGTTTGACCTCATATTATATGGTTTTGGTAAATCTGAAGGAAAAAAGCTGCAGAAAAACTGATAGTGTGTATGGGGCTTAAGGAACAGTCCAGGCTCCGGGCAGACACCCCCTCCATTTGTCCACTCATCTCTCCCGGCGGATAAGTCCATTGATACAGATTTCTGTGTACCTGTCATCGGCCCCACACACTAGAGGACACACACACTGTACAGCTTTGTCTACAATGAAGCAGACATCTTCGTAGAGAGCGGCCGTGGCATTCCATGCAATTGGTCTTCAAAAAAATGACTCCGCCCCTTACAATGTAATGGAAGAGTCATAGATACGTACGGACTTCACTAATATACAGGAGTGTTAGATCTTATATTGTAGATGGGCTTTTTCTCTTTTTAATGGGCTGACAAAAGCCCAGGCCCCAATTTCTAGTCACCATGGTGACCTGGTGCCTGGGATTTGTCAAGCCCTGCCTTAGACGAAAGTCAAAATTTCACCTAGATTGGCAGGAATCAGCTGAAATTCAATAAACATGGCAACTTTACTCTTTTTTTTGCCAACATAAACGTAATTGGATGTCAAATTTGAGCTCTTAATCTTAGAAAAAACTTGGACAAAGACACTGCTTGTCTTTCCCAAGGCTACTTCACTGGGAGTCTTGGCTCTCTCATTGCACAGAGAAGGTGAAGCCAAGCTCTCAAATCACAGCTTACTTATCTTAAACTGGTGATATACTA
This sequence comes from Lithobates pipiens, assembly GCF_037356315.1. Classification (NCBI taxonomy): domain Eukaryota; kingdom Metazoa; phylum Chordata; class Amphibia; order Anura; family Ranidae; genus Lithobates; species Lithobates pipiens. Next base: position 17,813,455 of record NW_027507790.1, read on the forward strand.
TACAATCTTATTGTATAATCTCTGTACAATCTCCTTCAGAGTCACCAAAGCTATGTAATACTTAGGACAAAAACTAAACAGTCCATTTAAATATCTAATCAGACATGTCTACACATCATTTTGGTAGACTTAGGAGATTGTGCAATCACAGATTAGTATGTATGTGGAAGACATCGCTGCACATCCTGCAACAGTCATATGCAACTATTCTCTAGCATTCAGGGGGAGTGGTTAGAGATGGCATAGCTGCTGACTTTTCACAAAAGGTCGAACTTTTAGTATCGTTAGCAGTATTGCTTAGTCAGCTTGTGTTTGAAAACAGCTGCGGTGTTTTTTGAAGGTACTCCTATCATGTCCAGGGAATGAAGAGATTTATCTCAAAAGCAAACATTTAAATCAATATAGGTAGCTTTTATGAGCTTGGCATTGTGTTACATGCTACACCCTAAATGGGTTTAACAATGGACCTAAAAGGTGGAGTTAGCCTTTAAAAAAGTTTATGGATGCAAGCTTTCGAAAAAGGTAAGCACAAAACCTTCCTTCCAATATATTATTAAATTGTAAAGGAGATTTTTTTTTTTTTATGTCAACAGCTTGCATAATGCAAAACTATCTCACACCACAAACACCAGCTAGGGCTCTATTCACGCCATATCTATTGGGGCTATGTTGATCTGCATTGATTAACGCAGGCTCAACACAAGTGAATATAGAAGACACTTGTTTTCTTTGTCCTGTTTACATCAAAACTTTGCTTTGAGGCATTCTCCTACATAAAAAAATGTAGCATGTGTGCATTTTTATTTAGTGCAAAATGCTGTGGTGCAGAATTGAGTGAAATGCCATTCTCTGACTTTTTAACAAAGTTAAAAAAATAAATAAAAAAAGTAAAAGGTGCAATGTGTCAAAGCATTGCACTGCCTTCCATAACCCACACACCATCATGCGTATGTTATATGAAGCATAATGCATGCAGGCTGGTGTGAACAAGCCCTTAAGCAAACAGTTACTAATGTTATCCATGAAATACTTAAAACTGTACTACTATCAAAGTCAATGAAGCTTTTATTTCATCTGAGCACCCTGCAATTCAGTACTACTAGATGTTCACAATCTGTCTAACAGCCCCAGCAGGAAGACCTTCAGAGTGTATTTCCTGAGACCTGTGTAACTTCCTCTCTATCTCCTGCAATCACATTCAAATTCCCAAAGCAGATTTAAATCTTATTTGCAGCTGAAAGAAAATATTTAGAACTATATTTTTTTTACAACAGGCATAGAGGCATTGTGTAACCTGTAGTGGGCCGTTCCAGAATCTTATCCCAATATCACCAGATTTCCAAAAAGGGAGTAGGGCTGGTATGCATTACAGCAATTTTGGGATAAAAGACTGACAGAGTCAACTTGCTGTACACATCTCAATGCTTCACTCTCAATTTTACAGGACTGTAGCTTTAGGTCATCAGCATAAGTGCTTGGGCTGTATTCTCTGTATATTAATTCTGCAGCTGCCACATCTGTGAAGCTCATAAAAAGCTATTAAAGGCTTAAAGTGTAACTAAAGGCATTTTTTGTTTCAGATAGAGTGTAGATGGATTAAAACACCTGCCAGGTTTTTATTGCTGTCTGTGGCCCACTAAAGCTTCGTACACACGATGGGATTTTCCACAGACAAAGTGTCTCAGACTTTTGTCCGAAGGGCATATGCCAGGAACTTGTCTTGCATACAAACGGTACATTGTAAATTGTCGGCCAACAAACACGAACGTAGTGATGTACTACATGGAATTTCAGCTCTTGAGCGGCACCCTTTGGGCACCTTCTGCTAATGTCGTGTTTGGCGAGCACTGATTCCGATCATGGGTGTTTGTACTTTGGACTTGTGTGATGGACTTGTGTACACATGATAGGAAAATCTGACAACAGACCATTGTCCGCCGAAAATTTACTAGCCTGTTATCCAACATTTGTTGGTGTAAAGTTGGCCAACAATTGTCTCATAGAGCGTACCAACGGTCAAATTTTAGTCAGTCTGTCATCATGCAATTTCCTGCCGAAAATCCGATTGTGTGTACGAGGCTTTAGAGAGATTCACCCGCTCTATTTGTCTTGTTTACCATGATCATTGAAAGTGAAATAAAGGAAAATCCCAAGTTTTGGGCTGTCCCCAGAAAAGTAATAGAGGGGAAATCTTCCAATGGGGACAGTAGTTCTGATGACCTGGGGGCCCCAGGAACTCCCTTAATTTGCAGGGATTTCCTCTCACTTCCTGTTTGACTATGGGACAGGAAGTGAAGGAAAATTTCCCAAATGGGACACAGATGGTGAAAACAAATTTGACAGGGGTTATATTCTTTCCATGTTCTATCCAAAATGAAAAGAAAAAAAAAAAAAAGTTGTGTATAGTTCTATTTCAAGTTCACCTTTATTAAAGAAAAGACTAAATGCACATTATGTTGCAAGTAAAAAAAACATTGCTCATTTATATTTTACTTTGGAGCATTCAGTTGCTCGTGGGTGTAATGTTGGGCTAAAGCAAACACTGCTGACAGCTCTCTGCCTCTACCTCTGTATGGGCAGATAGTCACTCAGCTGCAGGAAGCGTCAATGTTCATTAAGAGCTACAAGCCATGGAAAATGGGACGTGTAGTTCAATCATGATGCAGCTGCTGTGTAGGCACAGAGTGTGTAGGGGTGCTGCATAGTAACATGTTACACCCTAAATACGGGTTTAACATGTTACTAAAGGTGAACTTATGCTTTAAACCCCAGTCTCACAATTAAGGTTAACCTCTTCATGCTGCTGGTACACCTATATGCGGCCTCTCGGCGGATGGGCCTTAATGCTGAGCAGAGGCAAATATGTGTACCAGAATGTAAACAAAGCTGTACAGAGAGCGTGCGTCCTGCAAGCTCCTGGCACAGTTACTGGCGGCTAATGGAAAGCTCCCGATCTCTACTTGCAAATCGGGAGTTTTCTGATTATGTGACCACTGTGACAGCCAATCACATGATCAAAAACCGTACTCTGCCTTTCGGCATCAGAAAGGGTTGGGAGGCGCTGGTGTTAAAATAGAACCTGTTGCCACACCATTCATTTCAACAAAAATCCTCCTGTAAGATATGTGCATGCAATGTATTTTATAGATGTTATTTACCTAAACAAGGCATAACGCAAGTGAATGAAAATAATTACAGAAAAACAACTGAAAGATAGCAGTTAAAATAACAAAAGTTTAAGGCAAATCAATGGATTACGTTTACACACAAGATAGTATCCACTCACCTTGCATAGTCAATGGGTGTTTTTCCAGCAGAATCTGGTGTGCCTGGATCTGCTCCATACACTGCAAGAAGCTCTGCCTGTAGGATCTGTCCTGCTTTAGCTGCCACATGAAGAGATGTACTTCCCTTTTCCTTAAAGAAATTTTTTTTAATATAAATTATGAAACTGCACAGCTTATGGGTTTGCAAACTTAAAATTACTCTAAGCTATATGTTTCTGTATTCATGAATGAAACATTGCCTTTCTGCAATTACAGAATCCTCTGGTCAGGATATTTCTATTGTGCAGAGATAATTTGGTTCTCCAGTGCCCTCCTTTGTGTCGTAACCCAGAAAAATGGAGAATAAAATTCAACAAAAAAAGTAATGCAATTACTGAAAGCTTTGGTACAACATGTGTATGATTAAACCACTAAATTAAAGTAAATTTATCATTCGCCCACCGCCACACATACTTAAATCCTCCAATCCTATTAAAAAAAAAAAAGAAAACGGGGGGGGGGGGTTTGTTACAAGGGAATGCCCAGGCACTGTCAAACTAAATATGGCACTTGCAATGGATGCTGTAAGCCAAACACCTATGAAAAGGGTAAGCAGGTATAACAAGAACAGGGTGGTTTCTACACAATCTAACAGGGCACTACCTAATATTCAGGTTTGTGTGAACGATGGCCAGATAGTATTGGTGAATTTAGCGTGGTGGTCAAGACATAGCCTGGTGCTGATTAGGGGGTCAAGCTTGTGCCATGACTTCCTATGGCACAACACTCAACTCTGCTAATCACTCAGAGCTTCCTCCTACACACCATGTGACATCACATACAGTCTAAACTTGTTTCCCTTTGTCAGACTTATCAGCTTCAGCTGATAAGACTGCAGTAATGGCCATTAGACATCAGCACAAGTAAATACTATGAAATAAACAAGTAAGCTATGAACAGGGAAGCAGGGTTTCCATAGAAACGTTGGATTGAGAAGGAGGCTTGGTTAACAGTGCAGGAAGTGCTCAATGTAAGGGCGGAAATACACTCCACTGTGGACTCTGAAAACAATACTTAAGATGGTGCTGCCTAAACCCTGGAAACAAGTTTTTTAAAGTTTCTTTAAACAGTATGTAATATGCAATTTGATCTGGATTACAGTGGCTATAGTCCGATAATGACTTATTATAATGGACTAAATGAAAAGAAGCATCAGAGTGGGAGAGTTTACTTCCTCTTTAATCAATAAGTTCTCTGTCTTGAGGACTGCTGGGGAATGGAGGTGATTATGCTTTGTAAGCTTTGCTTACCTTTCACCATTCATGCCCCATTGCAGTGCATTTAAGGGTCAACTGAATAAAACATTCTATAGACTCACAAGGGAATCCAATCAAGATAAATTATTTAGGCCATTGTTGAACAGGATGAAACCTTTACATAAATCATTCATCCACTTGTTATGAAGAACACAATCATTTATAGCTAGCTGGCACATCATCAGTTGTGCCTTTGCCAGTACGGCGTTCACACTAATTAACAGAGAAATTATGTCTGCTTATGAAGTCTCTGTATGTTTGTCTCTTATATTTGCCACATTTTAGACTAACCGTTTTAGAAAATTCTGACAAAGGCAAACCTCACATTTTCACGATCAGACTGAATACACTAACAAAAGGTAACTAACCCCACTAGAACATTAGGGCCCTTTCACACCTGTGTTCAATATGGATCCATCTGTCAGTTTTTCAGATGGATTCAGACTGAACCACAATGTAGACCTATGGGCAGGCAGATGTAAACAGATGTACAGAATGTCCATTCAGATCCGCTTATATCACCGTCCTTTTTTGTCCACAGAAAACCTAAAAAGGTTATTTCCTTTGACGTAAACGAATGTAAAAATATGCTGTCTATTTGTGTCTGTTTTTGGGCTAGAAATTTTTTTTTGTCCACCTTTGACTTTTTTTTTTTTTTTTTTTTTTTTTATAAAAACCACAGATATATAGATATATATATATATATATATATATATATATCTGAACTGGTGACAGGCGCCCAAACCGACGTAAAAAAAAAAAAATAATAATAATAATTAAAAAAAAATCCATCAGCACTGTGAAAGGACCCTAAATAACATTCACAATAAAAAAATATTTAAAAAACTGTCTCAAAAAAAAAAAAAAAAAAAAAAAAAACTGCTGAAGGTTTAGGCACAGATGTAGCCGCTGATTCCAATCGGACAGCTGTGTAGGTGTGTCTGTACCATCTGCGTTTGGGGATATGCACCCGCATGACTGTCAAACTGGAACCAGCGCCTGTGTTTGTGCAGTTTCTGTGTAGACATGAATGTGAATGTCTGCAGAGAACACCAGTGTATACTCTCTGGGCAGATGACACTTCGCACGTGTGAATGAGGCCTTAACGAGCAGCCATCCCGGGGTAACTGCAGAAACCTGCAGCAGTTTACTGCAGATATGACTGACTGAATTGCAGGGCCCTTCTAGCCAGCCAAACTCTCATAAGCCCAGGTAATGCTAAACCTTGCTGCTATGTCCCACACCCTTATATTCCTATTGGTTCAATCACTATGATGGACTACCCCACAGAGCAATACCACCATGTAGGAGACAGGAAAGGTAAAGCTTCGGCCCTGGCTTTGTCTGTCCGAAAGACATGAGTTTCAATAGTGACAGGAAGGTTTGAGAGGCTGCTTCAGGTATGTGCAGGCGCCACTAGGTCTAGTACATAAGTTCACATAAAAAGTTGCTTACCGGGTTAAAAAAATTGGCCTGTGCCCCTAGGGATAACAGCCTTAGACAAGTCTCCAAATTGCCAGTCCTCACACTTGAGTGAAGTTGCTGCACAAAACAAAAAATATACATTATATTATTCTGTCATGTAATTTTCAACAGTTTGTTACAGCTTGTTATGATGTCAATACTTAATGAACTACTCACTGAGAACAAGTGTGCATATAAAAAATTCTGATTTCACTGGCTGCATGCATGTCCTAGGTCAGCAACTGAAGAAGTCAATGGCTCAGCATGACTTCCAGGCAACAAGTATCTTCTACTTACTGTAGAGGTGAATTTGATACCTACATCTCATTTAAAGTAATAAAGTCACACAAACTAAAATGATTGTAAAGGCTTGTTTTTTTTTTTCTTTTAAAATAACAAACAAGTTCTACTTAGCGCCTCTGTGCAGTTTTTTTTTTTTTTGCACAGAGCAGCCCGGATCCTCCTCTTCTTGGGACCTGCTGCTCCTAGCCCCTCCCTCCTTTAAGCTAGCAGCTTGCTACAGGGGGCACCCAAGCCGAGTCAGAGCTCCGTGTATCCATTAAGACACGAAGCCCCAACCCGGCCTCGCCCCCTCTCCACGATTGGCTGAGACAGAGCAGCAGGGGATCGTGGACATCACTGAAGGGAGAAGGAGCTCAGGTAGGTAATTAGGGCGGGGGCTGGGGTGGCTGCCACACACAGAAGGTTTTTTATCTTAATGCATTAAGATAAAAAAACTTCTGCCTTAACAAATTCCTTAATAACAGAAAACACAATAATGAAAAATAACATAAATCCATGTTCTTCGGAAATAAAGCTTGTACATGCAATCAGGTAAAGGACAGTATATATTGTGAAACAAGTATAAAGTCAGTAGTGTCCAGTGGCATAACTGCACACATGGACAGTAACACTCTAAGTCACCTTCACTCTCATTCTGCAGCTCATCCTTAAAGAGGAAGTAAACCCTGATGAGTTTACTTCCTCTTTCATTCCCTGTAAAGGCAAAGCATAATGGACTACTATGCATCGCATAGTAGCCCATTATGTGTCACTTACCTGACACAGGAGCCAGCGAAGTCGCCGTTGTCCCCTGTAGTCCGCCGCATCCATCTTGTTGGTGGGGTCTCGCAGCTCCGCCGCTGTCATTCGCCGAAGCCGCGATGACGTCACTCCCGCGCATGCGCGCGAGAGCCGACACGCGCGGCAGCTCCGTCGCGGAGAATGCCGCGCTCAGTGGGCCTGCGCGCTGCTGTCTACGGCGCATGCGCCGTAGACAGCGGTGCCCGTTTTCGGGCAAATATCTCCTAAACCATATAGGTTTAGGAGATATTGCTTGGACCTACAGGTAAGCCTTAATCTAGGCTTACCTGTAGGTCAAAGTGGTTTGTAAGGGTTTACAACCACTTTAACCTTCAGTGCACAAACACCAAAGATGGTTTGCTTCCAATATAGCACTGGCTCCCCTCTTCACAGCAGTGGGCCAAATACAGACAGCTGCAGCATCCAGCAATGGGGTGATGCGTCAATCTCCACTCCAGCCATTCTAGGGCTAGAACCATGCAACTCTCGCCTGCCACCTGATAGAGAGTGACCAGGTGTCCCGGGAGCCGCACATCATGTCCAGAGTTGTAGTATGATAGTGAATGGCAGTCTCCACCTGGACCCCAGCCATGCCTTAACATGTTTCACACTGCCCACTGGAGAGCTTACTTTTCTGCCACCTGACATACAGGGTCACAAGGAATACAACTGGGTAGTCCACCCTATCCCAGTTTTTGGATGTCATGAGGAACTGCACAATATCTCTTACAACCAAAATAAAGGGCATACATAATAGTCCCTTAGAGAGTACAACACCTGACAGAAGAGAGCAGTGTCTCTCTTAAGCACACTGGCTCCCCACCTTCTGCTGACCTCAGAAACCAAAAAAAAAAAAAAAAACACCACACACACACACACACACCAAAAACACCTACACATGTTGGTTTTCTGGAGAAATCTGAAGAGTGCCATGCCTGAATTTTGAACTGACTGCAAAAGACCGTTCCTGATCTTGAAGTTTCTGTTTTATTTACTGTTGAAGGAGCCCACTGCACCCCCCCCCCCCCCCCATCCAGAAACCAACCCTCACCCTTTTAAATTACTAAATGCCTACATTTTTTCTACAAACTCACCATCCTGGGAGTTGTGTGCAAGAAAGAAACTATACATTTTAACAGTGCCAGTATCTTTATTACAATTACATCTTCAGGGCTTCTACCTGGCTAGAGAGAAGCTCCCCATCCTCACAGAATTTCCAGGCATCAGGACAACTGCGTATTCTCTGGATACCAACCTCATCGAACTGGTATATGGTGGGCTTACAGCTTTTTCCCTGCTACATGTTTGTCCTTTGAAGACATCTCTATATTGCTCCTCCTACCTATATACACACAAACACACCTAAATAAAGCCTGAGGCTGCAACATTCATCTCTGCATTTTCACCTAAAAGCCACTATTTTCTACAGCCTGTGGGAGAGATGTCCCTTTGCCAGCTAAATTTCATCACAGGCTCTGGCATTTGATTGCAACGTTTTGTTATTTTTATTTTTTTTAATCACAATGTTTAAAAATGGCATAGTGCCCTTGGCCCCTATGTGATAGCAATACAGTTAACTGTAGGTGTACCTCCATATGAAAATGGCAATTGCGCTACATATCATGAACATCAGAGTAAAAGCCATAATTCTAGGGCCATCGTTCATGGTTAAAGCTGAATTGCAGCCTTTTCTTTCTGGTATAGGCAACCTGTCCCTCCTGTGTTCACGCTTGCTCCTGCCTCTTCCCTGCACACTTTCCTATCTACATAACTGGAGTGAGAAGCAGAAGGAACCACCCTCAGTACCTCCATGGATCTCCTTACAAGAATGGGTAGACCCAATATTGCCTTGACAGATGTGTGGTAACAGAGCCACGCAAGTAAACTCATTTACTCTGCTCACTTCGATTCCCATGGTGCATTCTCACTTATTGACCTGGTGTACGATACCTCATCCCTACTCCCACAAACTCTTAATACACAATACCTTACCAGAGGTATTGCTGATCATTCTCCCCTGGCATTAACCCTTAGGTACACTAGGTTTGGTTAGCCCTAAGGTACACAGAGTAGGGGGAGCATCAGTCTTTGGAGAATCACCCATACATGGCTATCTGAATCTATGTTACTAAACAATACACACATGGCATTGCACACTACTGGAAAGAGAATTCCCCAATTGGAACATTCCTAAAATGGGATGCATTTAAAGCCACTTATGTGCAGCCTTCATGTCTGTTGTAGTGTATTTCTGTAACAATACCAAGACCCTGATAAAAGCTACCAAAATAGCAATGACTCTTTTTTCGCTTTTCCTTCTCCTGGCAATTATCGAGTCTGACTATGAACACCTCTTACTTCGACAAACTCAGAAGAAAATGCTTTACACTGGGCAAAAGATTTTTTTAAATCTGAAAACAAGGTTGGAAAATTACATAAGCTCAAACTGCCAGCCTACATTTTAAACGCTCTAGATTTGCAGTGAATTTCCTTAAAGTAGAACTATAGGCAAAAACCTTTGTTTTCATTTTGGATAGAGTAAGGGAGGGTTATAACCCCTGTCAGGTTTTTTTTCCGCTGTTTGTGTCATATTGCGGTGATTTCCCATCACTTCCTGTTCCACAGCCAAACAGGAAGTGAAAGAAAATCCTTGCAAATGGAGGGAATTTCTTGGGGGTCCCCATTGGAAGATATCCCCTCTATTACTTTCCCGGGAACCACCCAAAATATGGCACTTCCTTTACTTTCAATGATAGTAAACAGGACAAATAGAGAGAGCGAATCTCCCTAATGGGGGAACGCTATCCAAAATAAAAAATAAAAAAAGTTTTGGCTTTAGTTATACTTTAATACAACAGTCGCACGCAGACTATGGTCTGGGATCATTGCCTTCAATGAATGTCAGCTGGCAGTAAACTTTGTTTGTAACCCCAAAATGTATGTATTTAGTTGGCTTGCTGGAAAAATTTCCGTACCATATGCCCACTACAAAGCTTTATGGATTTCCACTCGTCTACACTAGAAAAACAAAAAAAAAAAACAAAAAAAAACTTATTCTCCTTAGGTGGAAACAGACATCTCCTCCCTTTGCTAAATGACTTTAACACCAAGCTACTCCTTTACAAATATGAGCTTAGAGGGAATTTAAAACTGTTTGATAAGATCTGTGACCTTGCATCTCCTTGCCTCACATGCTTCTCTCACTACACCCTGGTAATTTGTCCTTGAAATGCATTTTTTTCCATCCTTTTCTTGACTTTTAATAAATCTCCTTTTACTTGCTGTTGCTATTTACAGCTTTACAGTGATTTACAGCTCACGGTCATCTAAATTAAATAAAAAAAAAAAAAAAAAAAAAAAAATCACTATTATTAACAGGGGTAGTAACCCACTTCTTGGACATTTAACCCACTGGGGGCCCCTCCACTCCCTGGTTTAAGTGGCTACAATAATAAACTCTCCTTCACTGGTGTCAGTGGCAGCAATTCTAACCCTCGACATTGGCATCAGGGACTGATGTGAACGTACACTATATATGTAAAGTGCTGTGTAAATTGACGGTACCTACAGTGCCTTGCAAAAGTATTCGGCCCCCTTTGAACTTTTCAACCTTTTGCCACATTTCAGGCTTCAAACATAAAGATATAAATATTTTATTTTTGTGAAGAATCACCAACAAGTGGGACACAATTGTGAAGTGGAACGAAATCTATTGGATTTTTGATACTTTTTTAACTAATAAAAAAATGAAAAGTGGGGCGTGCAAAATTATTCGGCCCCCTTGCGTTAATACTTTGTAGAGCCACCTTTTGCTGCGATTACAGCTGCAAGTCGCTTGGGGGATGTCTCTATCAGTTTTGCACATCGAGAGACTGAAATTCTTGCCCATTCTTCCTTGCAAAACAGCTCAAGCTCAGTGAGGTTGGATGGAGAGCGTTTGTGAACAGCAGTTTTCAGCTCTTTCCACAGATTCTCGATTGGATTCAGGTCTGGACTTTGACTTGGCCATTCTAACACCTGGATACGTTTATTTGTGAACCATTCCTTTGTAGATTTTGCTGTATGTTTGGGATCATTGTCTTGTTGGAAGATAAATCTCCGTCCCAGTTTCAGGTCTTTTGCAGACTCCAACAGGTTTTCATCCAGAATGGTCCTGTATTTGGCTGCATCCATCTTCCCCTCAATTTTAACCATCTTCCCTGTCCCTGCTGAAGAAAAGCAGGCCCAAACCATGATGCTGCCACCACCATGTTTGACAGTGGGGATGGTGTGTTGAGGGTGATGAGCTGTGTTGCTTTTACGCCAAACACATCATTTTGCATTGTGGGCAAAAAGTTTGATTTTGGTTTCATCTGACCAGAGCACCTTCTTCCACATGTTTGGTGTGTCTCCCAGGTGGCTTGTGGCAAACTTTAGATGAGACTTTTTATGGATATCTTTGAGAAATAGCTTTCTTCTTGCCACTCTTCCATAAAGGCCAGATTTGTGCAGTGTACGACTGATTGTTGTCCTATGGACAGACTCTCCCACCTCAGCTGTAGTTCTCTGCAGTTCATCCAGAGTGATCATGGGCCTCTTGGCTGCATCTCTGATCAGTCTTCTCCTTGTCTGAGCTGAAAGTTTGGAGGGACGGCCAGGTCTTGGTAGATTTACAGTGGTCTGATACTCCTTCCATTTCAAAATGATCGCTTGCACAGTGCTCCTTGGGATGTTTAAAGCTTGGGAAATCTTTTTGTATCCAAATCCGGCTTTAAACTTCTCCACAACAGTATTACGGACCTGCCTGGTGTGTTCCTTGGTCTTCATGATGCTCTCTGCGCTTTCAACAGAACCCTGAGACTATCACAGAGCAGGTGCATTTATACAGAGACTTGATTACACACAGGTGGATTCTATTTATCACCATCAGTCATTTAGGACAACATTGGATCATTCAGAGATCCTCGCTGAACTTTTGGAGTGAGTTTGCTGCACTGAAAGTAAAGGGGCCGAATAATTTTGCACGCACCACTTTTCAGTTTTTTTATTTGCTAAAAAAGTTTAAATTATCCAATAGATTTCGTTCCACTTCATAATTGTGTCCCACTTGTTGGTGATTCTTCACAAAAAATTTAAATTTTATATCTTTATGTTTGAAGCCTGAAATGTGGCAAAAGGTTGAAAAGTTCAAGGGGGCCGAATACTTTCGCAAGGCACTGTATAAAAAATTTAATTGGTGGCATCAGTAATACATCCCTGCTCATTGGCGTCATCGCAGCAGTAATAAATCCCATTTCAATGGTGCAACTGGCAGCAATAAAACCCCTTCATGTTGGTGACAGTGACAGAAACATTAAACCCATTTCACTTGTGTTGGTAACAATTGCAGCAATAATAAACCCCATCTCATTGGTAGCAGTAATACTTACTCCTACCAGACAATTGCCATTCAGTGGGAGCAAAATTAAACCTCCCTTCATTGGTGTTCAAAGGCTTTCTTACTTGAACACATGCTCTGGAAAGGTTGGCAATGCAGTGTCCTGAACATAGAGCGTTTCAGCATTCAGAACCTTGCAAGCTGCCAACTGGACAGCTCAGTAGCAAATTTATTCCACCTGCACAGATCACTGAGGCATCGACAACAGCATACCATGGGTCTACAAATCTATTTACTAGACACAAATGCACAAAACTAGGAAAGGAATTACATATTTACCTTGCTAAGGTCTTTGGCTGTAACACTATCATCATCTCGACAGGGTAATCGGTGAACAAATGCCAGCATTTGATATTTAGCTCTAATAAATTCAGCCTTGTTTGGACTGTAGGGGGGGAAAAAAATATTAAACAAGGAACACCAAATAAATTGCACCAATTTAAAAAATACATTTATGTCCAATTGTAAAAGGGTGGAGTGTGATGAGGCAAGGCAACATGACATATGCTGTAGGATGAAGGTCTGCTTTAAAGGACTGTGGCAATCCTCTTCAAGATGTTTAAAATCTCTAAAAAAACTAACAACTCAGCCACATGCTCCTTATAGAAACAATTTTTACTTATGTTCAGAGGGAAAAAGGATTCAACTTACTGAAGTTTATCTTGGGGGTTGGCTTTACGCTTTCCACTCATTATAGATGCTGGGTCAAGCAAAGAATGTTCCCAGATTGAATTTGCTCCATTGCTGTACAATGTCTGGACCATCTAAACATCAAAATAGCAGGTGTTGAGGGATAACACTTCATATAGTTACGACAGTCCTAAGGCCTCATTTTCAGCTGGATTTAGCAACAATCTCATGGTTTTTTTTTTAGAGCATGTAAACAAACCACCTGAACCTGTCCATATTGCTATTGTTCCCCACTGAAGGCCGAAAGTGTCACAATCAGCCACCACTCAACCTTCTTCCTCATTACAAATACCAGTAAAATTTAGCAAAGCTTAATGATTGCATCTATGAAGCTTTTTGGACAACCTGCAAGAACAACTTAAAGATGAGCTTTAGCCAGGTTTCAAAAAATGTTAAGTCAGCAGCTACAATGAACAGTAGCTGCTGACTTAATAAACAGACACTCACATGTCCAGGGATCCAGAGCTGTCCTCGCCTGGGCTGGTTCTTCACCGGTCTTCAGGTTCCCAGTGCCAGAGTGTCAACTGTGGGAAGCCGGCTGTGACTCCTTGCGGCCTCACAGCCAACTTACCAGTGCATCTGTGAGCTGTGATGTGCCCTATGAATGGTCCCGCAGCTTCCTGGCACAGGAAGATAGTAGGGGTCTGGAAGTGGGAGTGGGTACCTGCCAGAACTACGTACCCCCCCCCCCAAAAAAATCCAAAATACAGTAAGGGGGGGGGGGGGGGGGGTTAGGATGAATACCTTTGGGGTATTAACATGCAATACCTTTGCTTTAACATGCTCCAAAGGGACAAAACTGGAGTTAGTACTTACCGGTAACTCCTTTTCCAGGGGTCTTCCAGGACAGCCCTTGAGAGATGGAGCTCCTCCCATCGACACAGGAAACACATTGCCACAGTTCAAAAGGCGGTCCCTCAGGTCCCTGGTCAGTCATTCACCAAGAACCGAAGGATGGAACTGAAAAACATATAAACCATAACAGGTAATAACATTAGTACATCACTATAATCAAATAAAGGGTGGGATCGTGCTGTCCTGGAAGACCACCGGAAAAGGAGTTACCGGTAAGTACTAACTCCAGTTTTCCCAAGTGTTCTTCCAGGACAGCCCTTGAGAGGATCCCCAAGTACTTACCAGATTAGGGGGGGGACCACGGCCTGGAGGACTTTCCTCCCAAAGGCCTGATCCTGACTAGACATTAAGTCCAGTCGGTAATGCCTGGTAAAGGTGGAAAAGCTTGACCATGTGGCTGCTTTACATACCTGCTCCGGGGTGGCACCAGCTCTTTCTGCCCAGGATGCAGACAACGCTCTTGTGGAGTGAGCTTTAACACCCTCAGGAGGATCTCTATTCAAGGCCTTATACCCCTCTGCTATAGCTAGCCTAATCCATCTAGCTATGGTTACTTTTGAAGCTTTCTGTCCCCTACGCTGTCCGGGAAAAAGGACAAAAAGGGAGTCTGAGATTCTGAATGGATTTGTTATTTTAAGATATTCTAGAATACACCTCCTCACATCCAATAAATGAAAACGTTCCTCTTTCTCATTTGCTGCATTTTGACAAAATGAAGGGAGGACAATATCTTGGGACCTATGGAAGCTAGATGCTACCTTTGGTAAGAACCCAGGGTCTGTCTTTAGTATGACTCTGTCTTCTAGGATCTGTAGGAATGGTTCCCTGATGGATAGGGCTTGGATTTCACTGACCCTACGTGCTGAAGTGATTGCCACCAGGAGTACTGTCTTAAATGTAATAAGCCTTAGGGAGGCCTCTGAGATAGGCTCAAAGGGTGACCCCAAGAAAGCTTTTAGCACAACTGCTAAATCCCAGGATGGGACTTTTGTGATTCTGACTGGCTTACGTCTAGCGACTGCCTTACAGAATCTAGCAACAAAAGGATTTTCCTGTAAGCGTTCATCTAGGTACACACTTAAGGCAGCTATCTGTACCTTAATAGTACTTAGGGTTAAACCCTTGTTTACACCTTCCTGTAAAAACTGTAGAATATTAGCCGTATTTATGTCACGGCTATTCAGCCAGCTATTACATTTTTTCCAGACTTTTTTGTAAATAGCCCTCGTGACTGGTTTGCGACTCTGCAGTAAGGTCGCAATTACCTCATCTGACAGGCCCTTACTCCTTAAGATTTCCTCCTCAGTAACCACGCTGAAAGCTTCAGTGTGGCGACCTGCGGATGGTAAAGAGGTCCCTGCGACAGGAGGTCCTGTCTGTAGGGAAGTCTTAGAGGCGGACAATCTGTCAATTGTAGCAACGTTGTGAACCACGGTCTCCTGGGCCAAAAAGGTGCTACTAGAATAAAACAGGTTTTCTCCTTGAGGAATCTTGCTAGGACCCTCGGAATGAGATGAAGAGGGGGAAATGCATACGCCATACTGAAAGTCCATGGAGTTTGCAAGGCATCTACCGCCAGGGGCTGATCTCCTGGGTTTAGCGAGAAAAAATTGGGAACCTTTGCATTCTTTTTGCTCGCAAAAAGGTCTACCTCTGGTTCTCCCCAGTGAGCTGTTATGAGATTGAATGCCTCTGGGTGTAAGGACCATTCTTGGTTCGAAATCTTCTGTCGACTCAAGAAGTCCGCCTTGTTGTTCAGCTCCCCTTTCAGGTGAACTGCAGAAATGGATTCCAGATTGGCTTCTGCCCACTGGAGAATGCGTCTGGCTACCAACATCAAACGAGGACTTCTGGTACCTCCTTGTTTGTTTATGTATGCTACAGCCGTTGTATTGTCTGAACGGACTTGTAGATGGTGACCCTGTATTGCGGGGTGAAAAGCTAGAACAGCTCTCAGGATTGCTGTTAGCTCTTTCCAATTGGAAGAGAAACATTTCTCCTCCGGGGTCCACTTGTCCTGGACCCAGCTTGAGCCGAGGTGGGCTCCCCAGCCCCAACTGTTCGCATCTGTTGTTAGTGTTGAAGTGATAGGAAGGACCCAATGAACCCCTTTGTTTAGGTTCTCCCTGTCCTTCCACCACCAGAGGGAGCGTTTTATCTTTGAGGGGATCGATACCTCCTCCTCCAGATCTCTGCCTTTTAATTGTTCTAACAGAAAACCCTGAAGGTCTCTTTGATGGAACCTGGCCCATTGTACGGCTGGAATGGCTGCCGTCATAAGACCTAAGACCGACATTACTTCCCTCACCGTACACTTGGGGTTGCATTGAAGAAAAGATATTCTCTGCCACAGATTCAAAATCTTTTCTTCCGGCAGTATAATTTTCTGATCTACAGACTTGATCCAGTAACCCAGATACAGGATCTCCTGTGTTGGGGTTGTCTTGGATTTCTCCTGACTGACAATCCACCCTAATCGACTCAGGCTGAGTTGAGTCAATTCCAGGTCCTGAGAAAGACGACTCTCTGAGTGGGCTGTTAGGAGCAGATCGTCTAGGTAGGGGATAAATGAGACTGATTGAAGCCTCAGAGGAACTAAAGCCTCTCCGAGAACCTTGGTAAAGATTCTCGGGGAGGATGATAGACCGAAGGGAAGTGCTCTGCACTGAAAGTGGTAAACCTTTGTGTCTATCTGCACTGCCATCTGAAGGAATTTCTGGCATTCCTCCCTTATTGGAATGTGCAGATAAGCATCCCTTAGATCCAGGGTTGCCATAAATGTCTCTTTCTGCAGGAGATTCTTTATGGAATAAATGGACTCCATCCGAAATCTCTTGTAACGGATGGAGCGATCCAGTGGTCGGAGGTTCATAATTAGTCTGAATCTCCCTGACGGCTTTCTTACCACAAAAATGTGCGAGTAAAAACCGTCTCCTTGTTCCTGAATAGGGACTGGTGTCAATACCTCTTGATCCACCATTTCCCCTATTAGTAAAGGTAAGGCCCTGGCCTTTTCTGAGTGACTTGGAAGCTTTGTCACCAGAAACTTGGAAGGAGGGTTGCTGTGAAATTCCAGCGTATGACCCCTTTTTATTATATTTAAGACAAACTCGTTCGAGGTTGTCTCTTCCCATTGTGGAAGAAATTTGCTTAATCTTCCTCCCACAGGAACCCTGACGTCACTGGGGTTTGGGATCCTGATTGGGGCGGCTAAACAGTATGCCCCCTTTCCCTTTCCCTTTATGTCCCGACCAATGTTTTTTGGGGGTTGAACTCTTCTCTGATTTAGAGGGTTCCTTAAAGGGAAAAAATTTTCTTTGAAATTTTTTTTTTTTGCGGGAAAGGTTTTCTTTTTATCCGCCGTCCTTTCTAAGGCGGAGTCTAATTCAGGCCCGAAGACTAAGTCTCCTGTAAAAGGGACGCTGCACAGGCGGGTTTTAGACGCCGTGTCTCCCCCCCAGGTTTTCATCCATACTGACCTCCTCGCTGCCACTGAAAGTGCTGCAGATTTAGCCGTAAATTTTACGGAGTCCGTGGAGGCGTCAGATGAAACTGGTGGCCTTAAAAAGCATAGGGAAGGATTTCAAAAGCTCCCCCCTAGGAGTGCCTGCCTTTAAGTGTTCTTGTAGTTGTGATAACCAGAACTCCAGGTTTCTAGCTACACAGGAAGTGGCTAGAGCTGGTTTTAAGCCTGCCATAGAGGC
Source organism: Lithobates pipiens (assembly GCF_037356315.1). Taxonomy (NCBI): domain Eukaryota; kingdom Metazoa; phylum Chordata; class Amphibia; order Anura; family Ranidae; genus Lithobates; species Lithobates pipiens. The sequence continues at coordinate 17,831,249 of NW_027507790.1, forward strand.
ATCCCAGGCCCTCTTTAAGACAATGTCTGTTCTCCTGTCCATGGGATCTTTCAGGTGGCCCATATCCTCAAAGGCCAGATCAGCCTGCTTTGAGATTTTGGACAGAGGGGCGTCTAGTTTAGGATTTTTATTCCAGACCGCCTCTGGGCTCTCATCAAAAGGGAACCTTCTCTTAAGGGATTTAGAAAACCTTTTTATCTGGTTCAGACCACTCCTTAAGGACAAGGTCAGAAAGCACCTTATGTATAGGAAAAACCCTTGCTTTCTTTTTCCCCAGAGCCTCATACATTTGATCATGTCTGGATAACTGAGTTTCTTCCTCCTCAATTTCCAGCGTATCATAGATAGCCCCCATTAGCTCATCTACTTCCTCGAGAGATGCTATATTTTGAGGCTTTAGATGCTGCTTGATCCTCTTCCTGACCTGAGTCAGTGTCAGAGGATTCGGGGCTAATCAACGTGGGGCTAGGCTCCCTGACCATACGGGGCTCCCCTGAGCTGGGTGTTGTAAGGCATGGTGAGGATGAGATTATAGTTGTTTTACTCGTGGAGGCAGCTGCAGCTGATCCCACGTCAGTGATTAACTCCCGGAGGAACTTAAAGGTTGACGCCATTTCCTCTTTAAAGGAGCCCAAAAACTTTGCTAAAGGGGAATCTGCCTCAGATTTAAGCAAGCTTGCAATGCATTGCTTGCATAGGGCTTTGTTAGAGCCAGAGGACAACCTATTCCCACAATTAGGGCACTTTTTGCGGCCTGTCTTGTCTTCCCTTGGTATCTCTTTAGCCTGAAAATAAGAAGACAAAGGATTTCTTAGCGTCAGCACCATGTCCCTCTTAGAATCACCACTAACAAACAACCTCACTGTGAGTAAACCGCCACCGTGGGGCACTACAGGGCCCAGCCTACAAACACCACCACTCCACCAGAGTAATAGCATGCCCAGCAGCCTACCTGGGTTTGGCTGGTGCCTGTCTCCGCCGGAGTATCCTGGGGAATAGCCTCCATGGTCCCCCTCTGATGCTCCGAATCCCGCCGCTAATCCGGTATAGCTGGACGCTGGTCGGGCTTCACAGGCACAGCGCTGGCTCTCCCTCTCCTCCTTGTACCCTTAGAGACCCGGAAGCGGAAGTCTCGGCACGCAGTGATAACGCGGTTCCGCCGGAAGTGACGCTCGGCGTCTCCGACCCCACCGCAACAAGGAGCAGGGATGGAAGGTTCCACTCACCGCTCCTGGGGGAAACCGGCGCCATACTGCCCCTGGCCACCTCGGCACTGGAAGGAGGAGGGTAACGGGTCTGCTCCGAATCAGCTGGATGGTACCCGAGCCACAAAGAAAGGTATGGACCCAATACTGCAGCCAAAAAACAGGACCCGGTCCCTCATGGCTAACAGGTTCTCAGGCAGCCCCTGAGAGGGGCCTCCAGGTTCCTGGCAACATGTTCCTCCGACGGAGGAAACACAAATGACTGCCCAGGGACCTGAGGGACCGCCTTTTGAACTGTGGCAATGTGTTTCCTGTGTCGATGGGAGGAGCTCCATCTCTCAAGGGCTGTCCTGGAAGAACACTTGGGAAAAACAGTTTGCATTCTTACTGCAAAGCAGGAACAATCAGAGAGAGGTGCTGGACAGAAAAAAAAATATATGAGTGCAATGGTCTTATGTCAGAGTAGTATATCTACAAAAAAGGAAATTACAAAATACAAATTGCTAAAAATGTAAAGGATTTTGCTCACATCAACATTAACTAGTCAGCAAGAGTCCACCGAGACTGACCAGTAAACCTTAACACATAAAGCAGAACAGAAGAATACAATGAGCAGTTTCAACAAGATTTTGAATGACCCTTTGTCTGCATGCACGGACGTTGCATCAAAGCAATAAGCAAGTTTGCCATAATGTGCAAATATGCTAAGCATGCTTGTACTTTATGGCAAAAGCCCCTCAGGGCCACAAAACATGTTAGCAGTTTGGTTCAGCTTATAAAAAGAATTACTGCAACAAATGACAGACAGGTCGAAAGAGATAAGAGTGTAGTGTAAATATCACCGGTCTATATCCCATATTCATGTCAGTTCAACTATGTACGTGAACTGCGTGTGAAGGGTTGAGCACAAGTTCATGGCTGCAATAACAGCCATAACCATGTGCTCCATTTCTTAAGCTGGCTTCCGGCAAAAGCGGTTGGGTGGCTGTATAAATAAATACGTTTAAAAAAAGCTAAATTATATAGGAGAGAGGGAGAGAGAGAGAGAGCGCGCAAGAGGGGGGGGGAGAGCGCCCCTTGCCCCATAAATGCAAATGCGCACACTGTCGAGCATGTTTATGTTAATCGCAAATGTGAGGAATTGCCACGAACATCAGAGTGAGAGCAATAATTCTAGGGCACAAAGTTAACTCTAAAATGATAAGCAGTAAAGAAAGGTTTTTACAGTCGCCTATAGGGGCCTCTTTCTAGAGGTTTTATGTTATTTTATAGCCAAAAAAATGCAGATTTTTACATGTGTGCAAAGTCAAAGTGGTTAAAGGGAAAAACTTGGTCAGGTATAGCATTTTATAAAAACAGAAATCTGCAAGTAGACAAAAAACCTGCACTGCATAGCACAGGGCAGAAACCCACAAATAAATGGGGTAACTGCCAAAAAAGCATTTCTAGGCAAAACTGGTTCACCCCCACCTGCTCGCTTCCAACCCATTCCGAGTTTTTTTCTTTAAATACGTGTGTTTTTTGTAAGGCATTTTATACTCAACCAAGTCTGCTATTTATATCCCTTGCTGGCACCCTTTCTGAGTGCTGGGAATTGGTAATCCAGTACTGCAGATTTGGCCTCGATGGCCAGTCCCTTAGGCAAGATATCAACACTTTGGTCCATTTCCTGGAGAGCCAATAGGTAATGTCCATGTCACACAGGTAGATTGATTTTTTTTGTTTTTTTAAATGCCATCAAAGGGGGGAGAGAGATGGGGTGTGTTTTGTGGGAAGAATAGCCTGTAGTGACTAGGCATTTGAAGCTCCAACATAGTGTGAAACTAAAACCAGACATACATGGACCAAAATTCATGCAGTTCATCAGGGATCAGACGAATTTCGATCCATGTATGGGCAGGCTGATCATACACAAATTGATCTACTGATTGATGTTTGAAAGTTTCCGCACGATCAGCACTGCTGGCTATAGCTGGCTGAGCTGATTAGTGTATTCTAGTGGCTGGGAAGTCTCCCCACTGTCAGAATACATAGGTTTAGTGGGCGTGATTCCCTCATCCACATTGGAGTATGTGGAATGGGGAATAGGGTCAATTTTATCATCGTTCAACCCACTGGTTAAACAAAAAAAAAACAAATAAATGACCAAGCCATTACCTGCAGAAGGGTTGGAGGCCATGGGGTGTGCTTAAGATGCCTCACTTGTGAGATGTGCCGTCCCAGGCTTCGATGTACACTGCAGCATTCATCACATATCAAGACACCTCTGTTAATAGACGCCCAGCGAGGATCTACAAATAAAAATATGAATACAAATACAATCATTTAAAAAGTGTTTCTAGGCAATTATAACAAGCAATTCAATATGTATAACAAAAATAAAATTACGAACAAGCATACAAACAGAAGCGAGATGAAAAAAGATGGAAGCAATCCAGCAGCTAAACAGTCAATAGACTGCTTCCACAGAGCCTGACCCTGTACACCCCTGCCATATTCACCAGGCTCCGCTGCCCCACCAGCAGGCCTGGGACCTGCATGGTGGGTGTTGCCAGGTAGTAAGGAGGAACACAAGCTGTCCATTTACTCTTACTCCCCTGAAGCCACCTCGCATTTGAGTTCTGCTGTCATTTCCCCCAGCCACTGTAGTCAGGAAAAAAAGTAACCGATGCATGATCTTTGCACCATTAGCTTCAGTGATGTCTCAGAGAGAATCAGTCACAAAAATTACTTGTTAGCCACCCATGCAATGGCAATTTTTGTGAAGAAAAAAGTAACAAAAAAAATTAAAAGTAACACCTAGCAGATGCCCCTTCCCCCAAATAAAATAAAACGTCCCACAAACATACAAAAACTGTGATTGAATTACACATTGTATATTAGAACTGTGCATGCAGAGTGAGAGCAATAGTTCTAGAGCCATTATTCACAGGCTTTTAAAATGTTGCCTATGGGCAATATGGCACATTGAAGTTTCTCACCATTTCGCAATCGTGCAATATTAAAGCGGGAGTAAACCTGCTGACTTTTTTTTTTTTTTTTTTTTTTTTTTAACACACCTGCAAGGGGAAAGGCATAATGAGCTGGTATGCACTGTCATATGACGCCTGCCCAGAACAAGAGCCACGCTGCCTGGCCATCATATGAGGGACAGTATGCGGTTAAATGACAAAATTCGCGATCGCGCAACACTGTACCGACGTAAAATTTTTATCATTTTTTGAGACAGATAGAGCTTACTTCTGGTGGTATTTAATCACAACTGTTTTTTTTTCATTATTATTCATTTACAGGCTGAAAAAAAATAAAATAAAAAGTCAAGCGCATGTAAAGGCAGGATTTTTTCAGGCCCGGCCTCATGAGACCTAAAATTTAAGTTTTTTTTTTTTTTTAAATACTCACAGAAGGATTACATTAACAGGCCTCTTCCCATTCCAGAGACCCTTATCTGAATAAGAACTCTTTAGCAACTGCAGCAATATGTGGTAGGTGCAAATCTTTTGACGCATTTCGAGGGACAAGCTCTCTTCCTCAGAGTTGACCTGCTTACATGCATGTTTGCCTTTAAATATCTTTTATTTGGAAGGCGGGTGAAGAAAAAAAAACAAAACAAAAAAAACTGATAAATCTAAATATTATAAAATCATAAACTCAAAAATGGAAACTGCATCCTTATAATAAAATAAACGTAATCAATTTAATCCAGTAGCCATTCCATACAGGCTACAATGGCTCAGGTTGTTACAAACAAATAAAATCCTCAATGGAGGCAACGTTACAGTAAGTTAATAACTCACCAGATTCAAGACATATGGCTTTGTATAAAATCCCACAATTGGCTGCATTTTCATATGAACTGTCATACAACTGCTGCTGTATCGGCACATGCACAGACTGCCACTGCTATGATAGATAGCAGGACTTGCATGTGCTCCAGAGGGATATCCCTTCTCCCCATTCAAAAGATAGGAGAGCTCATCTTTAGGAGAATTTAGCTTTTTTACTTCCATGCATCCAGTGGGAAAATATTGAACTCACATTAGTGAATCAAGAGAAAAGGCCTTGGCCTTCAGCATTATCACTGCAGATTCGCAAGCCTGTAGATTGTCAATCAGCACCTAGTCCTGCCCCGATTTCTGGATTGACAACACTGCCTCTGTTGCAAAAATCCTCCTACTGTGAGCTGCAGTGTCTGGGAAGAGAGGTTTGTGACACAAATACAGGAGGATTTAGCATCAGTGAAGGTAAAGGACGTATTTTTTTTTTACTTTATGAGGCCTGTGCATCACATAGTAACTGGATTTGTTACTTGTTCAGACTGTCATACAGGAGCCTTTAGTTATACTTTAAAGTGAATGGAAAGGCTTGTTAAAAAATTAAAATAACAAACATGTTATACTTGCTGCCTCTGTGCAGTTTGTTTTGCAGAGTAGCCCCAATCCTCCTCTACTCAGGTCCTTCTTTACTGCTCCTAGCCCCTCCCTTCTTTTAGTGCCCCTCAGTAAGCAGCTTGCTACAGGGGGCACCCAAGCCGAGTCAGAGCTCTGTGTATCCATTCAGACATGGAGCCCGACCTGGCCCCGCCCCCTCTCTCTTGATTGGCTGACTGACTGACAGCAGCGGGAGCCAGTGGCACCGCTGCTCTGTCTCAGCCAATCAGGAGGAGTGTACTGGATGGCTGAGGGGTTCATGGACATCACTGGAGAGAGAAGGAGTTCAGGTAGGTAAATGGGGGGCTGCTACACACAGAAGGCTTTTTTATTAGCTAAAACACCTTCTGCCTTTACAACTCATTTAAAGTGGTTGTAGACTTCAGACATGAAATATGAACAAAACATATCCCTCTATAGATTGTACTGGTCTAAGTTAAGAGCAATCATTTCTGACCCCAAGAGAAAAAGGATGGTTTCAGCTCTGTTCCTGTGTGCTGCATGAAGGGTACGTATGTGACCCTCCCCTCCAATCCACTCTCAGAGCTCTTCTCCCTGAGCTCTGCAGAGTGTAACTTTGGATCTTCACCCCCTTTATTCCAAAAGCTTAGACAAGCTTTATAAAATCTGGACTTTGAATGGATGTAGAGAAGAGAAGACTGCAGATAAACAGGTACAGCTTATGTAGTAAAATTTGTTTAATCTCTTTCACTCTTATTTCATTAATGTTTTTCAAGTATAAAGAACAAGAATGGAGTTTAAAGTAGGCGGAAAAATCAAGTGTGAGGAACATTTAAGTAAACTCAAAGTACAGTGTACAACTATTATATGGCAAGGATGTGCATTACCAAGCTAATGTATAGAAATGAATTACATCAACGTTTGATAGTGAGTCAGATAAACATGCATTACACAACTGCATTGGGGAACACATCTACGTGTGTATCGTCCACATTACACTCACTAAATAGAGAATGTGAGTTAGTAAAAGAGAAAACAGCATAAGAAGAAGGCAAAAATTGTAGGAGCAAAAAAGCCCTTTAGCCCAGACCAGAAACTCAGATGAGTAATGAAACATGGACCAAACGGTCCAGGTGTGGAAAAAACTGTTCTTTTCCCTTTTCCTGTGCCAACAGCTGTTCCATGTCTCTAATTGGGGCTAATTCAATTGCCCATTGCCCGAAGGAGGGTACAGAGATTGATTTCCAGTGGCGGGGAATGACTGCTCTGGCTGCAGTGAGAAAGTGTCTAGGCGCATCCTTTTTTGCTGATTTAAGGGGTCCAGGGATCATGGACAGGAGGGCCACCCTGGGTGATGTGTGAGTGGAAGAGTTCGTAAGTTTACAGTATATCAAAAACGGGAATATGGCGAGGGGGTGGGGGGGGGCAGTCCCACCAGATGTGGAGCATATTTCCTTTCAAAACATGGCATCGCCAACAGGTATCCGGCGTATCATTATTAAAGTGATAACGATCCGAAGGGTACCTATACCATCGGGTTACCAGTTTAAACCATTTTTCTAGAGTTTTGTGGCCAGTGACAAATTTAGGAGTCTTTTAGGATAAAACATTGTTGCCAGTGTGAGGGGAGAAAGTCTGTTGGAGATCTTGACCCCCCCCCCCAAGTCTGTATGTACAAAGGAAGGGCGGGGTGAGCCGCCACCAAGAGAAAAGGAGTACAGTAGGAAGACTACGTGTGTTTGTCCTTCTGCAATAGAAGACATTCAAAAGGTAGTCAGTTTGGCAAAGATGTCTGGCAGCGAGGAAATAGATTGTATGCAAGACCACACATGTTGCCTCCACAGCCACTGCGTAGAATTAGCAGGGGCATCATGGAGGAAGAAGCCACAGTTAGTGACAGTTCTAACTAGAGAACGTGGGAGAGAGTCTTCCATGTTCCCGTTTGTGCCAAAGGCCAAACGCAGCTGATTGAAAGGCGGTGTTCCAAGAGGGTCATGGAGCCCAAGTGTTTTGATATAATAAAGGTGGGTATCGCAAGGTCCCACGTTTAGAGCATTTGTCGAGTAAGGTCAGCAGGGATGGGGGGCCCTTGCGAAGAACGGGTGGGGTCCACGAGAGGGCACAGAAGTCTAAAGGATTCACGTGGCCTTCCAGTTGTACCCATAACTTGGATGGAGAATGGTGAAAACAGTAAATTATGCCTGTACATATTGCTGCTTTATGGTAAATAGAGGCATCCGGTACCACGCTACACCTCCATGTTTCAGGAAGAAAAACGTTCCAAAGCAAAAATTATAGGACAGGCCAAGTTCCATATAAAATTTGAAAATATCCGGTGACGTTTTGGAAATAGAAAGCCAATAGATGGATAGTGATTGTTTGGAACAAGTATAAGAAGCTGAGGAGCAGGGGCGTTGCTAGGCCTACAAAAAGCCCATAGCAGCAAAGAAAATAAAAAAAGTCATACGATTGGGCGGGCATACACATGTATATAATATAAACGTGTGTGTATGCGGGCATGGTACAGGAATAGCAAGGGCTGTGGGTATGGTACAGGAGAGGTTAGAGGCTGCAGGCATTGTACAGTAGATGTCAGACTGCGGGCATTGTACAGACCCCCCCCTCAGTACAGACCACCCCCTTCCATCAGTAGAGACGTCCCCCATCAGTATAGACACCACCCCTCAGTGCAGACACCCATCAGTATAGACACCCCCCTCAGTGCAGACCCCCATCGGTATAGACACCCCCCTCAGTGCAGACCCCCATCGGTATAGACACCCCCCTCGGTGCAGACCCCCATCAGTATAGACACCCCCCTTGGTGCAGACCCCCATCAGTATAGACACCCCCCTCGGTGCAGACACCCCCCTAGGTGCAGACACCCCCCCCCCCATAGCCCCCCCACACACATATCCACCTACATACTGTAGTTAAGGTACAGACCTCAGAACAGCATGGACGGATATACTGTACAAAGCATTGTGTCCTTCAGGCTCCTCCTCCTCCTGGGATGCAAACAGAGAGGAGGGGGGGAGGTGGCTTTGGTCCACTCCGCTGAGGGAGATAGCCAGCGAGACCAGCGAGCGTAGGGCAACGGACGGAGTTAGCAGTGTCGCTACCCACGGGTGTCACTACTCTGGCGGGTGTCACCCGGCCGTGGCACGCACTCCCCACTCGCACTGTCACTCAGGTTACGTGACATCACTGGTTGCTAGATGCTAGGCGGTTCTAGCAAACAGTGCAGTAGCAGAACAAAGTAAAACTGCCAAGATGTTAGTTATCTGCATGGCACACACATCCGCCACTGATGGCACTGCTGGACCCGGTTAGACACTTGGGGCTACGGGCCCCAGATTCGGGGCTGTAGCCCCAATAGCCACCCCCTAACGACGCCTTGGCTGAGAAGCAAGAGTTTTGATCCCGTCAAACCACAAGAGTCTCTTGGAGACATAGAAAGCCAAGGCCATCTGAATATTGTGAAGCAATGGGAGAAAATTCTAATAATATAGTTGGGATGCTAAAGCTGGTATCTAGATCTCTAGATAACTGATAGAGGAGGAGCATTGCTTCAGCTCTGTGTATCACCTGGGGCCAGTCACTTTACTGGATATATGTAAGAGTTTACAAACACTTTAATTTATTAGCAGTGTACTATACAATCACCAACAGAAACTGAATTGTAATCCGTTCACCTAGCATGAAATTCATTACTATTTCTGTATTCTTCAGTTTTTTAGGCTTTCGGGGTAGATACCAGAATAACAAAGGTGATAAAGTAAGTTTGATCTAGTGGTCCTGTTCTTTCTGAACTGAATGCTCTCTTTGTAGACACCTTTTTGCCTCTAGTCAAGACATGACTTGAACTTACAGTTACCACATGTTTATTACCGATAGCCAATCTTCTAAATTGCTATGTAGAAAAATATATCAAAACCATTACCATGTCTGAATTCTACATTTATCTGTTGATCAGATCAAGAACATAATTGTTGTAGATCCCAAATTGTATACAAAACTGAGGCTCAGTGACAGCACCAGGCTATGCTCCTTTCCCTCACCCTAAAAAGTCCCACCTTCCACAGTGGTTGTCTGTAGTTCAATAACGGGCCCGGTTTATTGTCCTTCAGACTCTAGGAGGGCCGGACTATGGCCAACGGGAGTGGAAATTTTCCTGGCATCTGTGGGAGTAAGCATTTTCACAATTGGTATTGGGGAGGGGGGATAGTGCCCAGTCCTTGATATCATAGGGAGGAATAGTACCCCCATTTTTGGTGTCAGTGGGAGAAATGGTGCCCCCTTGTTGGTGTCAGAATAGTATCTTGTATCAGTGGAAGGAATAGTGCCCCAAGGGCCGGAAAAAGGCAGAGGGCCACATCCGGCCCTCGGGCCGCAGTTTGGAGACCACTGATCTAGGCTCTCAGAACTGGGTTGAATTATGTGGCATATAATCTAATTAAAAAGGTGCTAATTATAGACATTGCTGTAGAAAAGGTGGTAAGGGCAGGTAAGCGAATATGTACATTTATCAATTACAGGTATTTATTACCTCCCCCTGAGATCATATAACTCCCCTTCATCTGCTTTTCCCCTCCAGCAGAACAGAGCCATCTTTAAATCAGGCATCATCCAAGTCAGCATCTACTACCTGTACCAAGAGGCTGGCTCAGACAGAATACACAATTATGTAAATCCTGATCCTCGTACAGTTTTTAGTTACTCTCAGAAGTTGGTAACAGATCAACCCCCTATACAGCCTTTCATCATGTGACTTGCTGCATAGTTATAAGGCTAGTGACTGAGGGAATGCTTTCTCCTGTCTGCAGCAGGCATTCTCCCTGCCCAGGCAATGTCACTTAAGCTCAAGAAGTGCGTTTAAGGCTCCTTTCACTGGGGAATCTGTCCACTGATGCCCGCTGAGCAGGCGGATGGCTTGTTTGTGTCCGCTCCACTTATGCGGAGCAGACACAAACACAGCCCTCTGTCCTCTATGGGTGGACGAATTGAAACAGACCACCTGTCCATTTACACCAGACAACCATCCAGGTCCAAAAAAAAAAAACATTTAAGGCGAATATGATCAATCCACCCATGTGAAAGGGGCCTTAACCCCCCTGGCGGTATTCCCGAGTCTGGCTCGAGGTGAAAATTTTGTACCATTAGCAGTAACCCCGAGCCAGACTCGGGACCGCATCGCTGAATCCAGGGAGAGCTTACTTACCTTATCCCCTGGATCCAGCGATGTCCCCCCCCCCCCCCCCCCGTACGAGCCGGTCTTCCACTCGATATATCACGGAGCCGGGCTCAGTTTCCCTGTGAGCGTTGCGACGCATGGGGACGGAGAACAGCGCCAAATTCAAAAAGTGAAACACACACATTGCATACAGTATACAGTCTTAAAGATAACATTGCTGTATGTAATTATTTCACATTCCCTTGGTCTCTACTGGTCTGCCCAGTGCCCTGCAAGCAGTTTTATAATATAAAAACTGTTCTTTTTGCCTGGAAACTGGAGATTGTCCATAGCAACCAAAACTGTCCCTTTACATCAAAAATTATTTTAGACCAGCTAGAAAACAGCGATAATAAATTAGAATCACTCGCAGAATTGAGCAATAGTGATTTGTGGAGACATCCGTCAACAATTGAATATTTTTTTATTATTGTTATATTATTATTTGGTATAGCTATTTATAGTTATTTATTATAATTTATGATTTCATTTTTCAAACTTTATCATACCCGGGATGTCTGCTAGACTCTGGTTTGGACAGATTTAAGTGAGTTATTCCGAAGAATTACAGGCCTACAATATAAAAATGCCAAAATTTCATGCAAAATAATTGTACCGCTTTCAGCACCTAAAATCTGAAATAATCATACCGCCAGGGAGGTTAATGAAAAAAGATACAGGTTTTCAACAAAATAAATACTTTGTTGTATATTGTTACTTATCAAAAAAGTACTCATGCATCAAAGTTCCACTTGAGGAAACTCTTTCCCAGTATGCAGTATAACAGTCAAAAAACCTGTCTGACCCACTAACATTTTTGTGACAACATGTCAAACAGACCTAATGCTTTACACTGTAATATTTTTAGTAAATAAAACAGATATGAAAACTGTCAGTTTAACAGATGTGCTTAAAGTTCCCATTTGACATATTTCCTATAATAGTAGAGCAGGAACTGACATTAAAGCTGGTCACAGTCCAAGTGAAATTAGGCAGGTGCAGCAGGGAGGGACTGGCCAAATTTCGATCTGTGTGTGGCCGTCCCCATTCAACAAAAGTCAGTCATTAGCCACATGCCGACCACCTAACTGGGAAAAAAGGTCATTATTTTGAAATTAAATAAATAAACGGGGTTATGGCTGCCGCTAGATGCCATACCTCCAGTATAATTTTTTTCCCTTGGGCGCTGGTCTCTCCCATAAAAGTGGCCCAAGCGGCAGATTTGCCACTGGGTGATTTTTAGAAGTTGCGGGAGGGGGTTACCCCCTCCCACCTCTTTCCAGAGTTTTTTTGGGCTTACTGATTCGGCACTGGTAGCGGCTGGGCCCAGAAATATGCAGTGATGGAAATATGGCCTCCACTCACCTCTACACCCTGGGAGGACCAGAGCAACAGCATGATGTCACTTCCGGGCCAGCCATACGTAAACAAGGCTATTTATATTTTTAAAGCAAAAGATCCCCGATCTCTCCATAAAGAGGAGCTATCATGTTGTATTGTTATTGCAAGGGATGTTTACATACTTGTAAATGGTGTTCGCACCACACGCAAGGTATCACCGTGAACGTCAGAGTGAGAACAATCATTCTAGCACTAGCCTTTCTCTGGAACTCTAAACTGGTAACCTGCAGAAATTTTTAAAGCATCGCCTATGGAAATTTTTGAAAGAGGAACTGCAGTTTGCTCACCTAATTTGTAATAAAAACATCTTTGTCATTGTGAAGCTTCCCTCCAACCACTTTGCATATTAATTTATATATACTGAGATTCTGTACTTGCCAAATATGCTGCAGAAATCTCCCTACACCAAGCCTGGTTGCAACCATTTTAACTGTGGGCATCTGAAGCCTGTTCACTTCCTGGATTTACACAGAGGCACACCTCCAGCTCTGCAGCCCTCATTGACCCTCTCATGACTCATCCCCCTCCCTTCCTGGCAAACTCTCACAAGAGTGAGAGAGAGCTGTGCATGAAGTCTTAAGCCTAGGCTTTTTTTCCCAGGCAAGAAACAGGAAGTGGGCTGTATAAGGCATTTACTGACAGAAAAAAAAAAAAGTTTTACTATCCAAAGTTAAAACAACAAGGGCAGAAGATTTAATACATGGAAAGATAAAAAAATAAAAAAATAATAATATATGACTGAGGTTCCGCTTTCAGTACCATATTTTGACGCTATTCCACGAGTGCACACAAATTTAAAAGCATGACGTTAGGTATCCCACTTTCTCAAAGCTCAACCCATCACTCAGCAACCCAACTCACAGGAAGTGTGTGAACTTCAGCAGCCTCTACTGGAAGCGCTGTAGTGGTGTGCAATCCTGTGGAATAGATTTTGTTGTTGCTTGGAATGCAGGATTATAATACAAGAGGAAAATTCATCCTGTAAATTAACTGTGCTGGACATGGTGCTGACCAACTCCACTGATTTCTTTCTCAGTTTGGCCAGTGGTATGCTTACTACCTCTTTTAGCACGATTGTAATATTTGTTTTTAAACAATAAAATGTTTCCAATGATAACACTAGGGCAGGGGCGTCCAAACTTTTTTCAAAGAGGGCCAGATTTGATGAAGTGAACATGCGTGAGGGCCGACCATTTTGCTTGACATTCTTTGAACCGTTAAAAATTAAAATTCGGGCTAAATGTGTTTGTTCAAGCACTAATACACGGCCCAACAAGAATTCTCTTGCCTTTGTGGCTGCGTGTGGGAAGAGATGAGCTTGGGTGTATTATTTAGATAAAACCTATTAATTGGAGTATAACACGCACCTTCACTTTAAGAGGGAAGTTTCAGGAAAAAATAATAATTTTAAATAAAGAACTGTGAAGCAAAATAATGGTCAGTGCCCATCAATGCAGCCTAATCAGTGCCCATCTGCAGACCCACCATTGCCAGGAATGCCCCCTCACTGACGAGCGCCAAAGGAGAATCTCCTGTTTACACGGCAGCCTCTAATAAAATGTCCCGCCTCCTTTGATGGATAGAACAATCGTCCAATGGCAGCGCCGGGACTTCCTATAAGAGAGGCCGCCCGTAAACAGGAAATGCTCCCGTGTACGGCGCTCGGTCCCGCCTCCTGTATGTTCAAATAACCAGGCGGGTCGTTGAAAAAACCGGGCCGCGATTGGCCCGCGGGCCAGACTTTGGACATGCCTGCACTAGGGTAACATTGTTCTCTTGCGCTTATTGTTATTCCTTCAAACATATCAAAAGTTGTACAAGGGCTGCAAGACCTATACTGTACCATACCTTGTTGCACTAATACTGTGTATCTAAACTGGCCAAACTTAAAGTGTATTATAAAACTAACTTAACCACTTACAGACCGGACCATTTTGCTGGCTTAAGACCAGACCACTTTTTGCGATTCGGCACTGCGTCGCTTTAACTGACAATTGCGCGGATTGTGCGACGTGGCTCCCAAACAAAATTGACGTTTTTTTCCCACAAATAGAGCTCTTTGGTGGTATTTGATCACCCCTGCGATTTTTTTTGCGCTATAAACAAAAATAGAGCGCCAATTTTGAAAAAAAAAAAAAACACATTTTTTACTTTTTGTTATAATAAATATCCCCCAAAAATATATATAAAAACATTTTTTTCCCTCAGTTTAGGCCGATGCGTATTCTTCTACATATTTGTGGTAAAAAAATAAAAATAATAAAAATAAATAAATAAATCGCAATATGCGATTATTGATTGGTTTACGCAAAAGTTATAGCGTTTATAAAATAGTTTTATGGCATTTTTATTAATATATTTTTTTTACTAGTAATGGTGGTGATCAGCGATTTTTATTGCGACTGCGACATTATGGCAGACACATCTGACATTTTTGACACATTTTTGGGACCATTGTCATTTATACAGCAATCACTGCTATACAAATGCACTGATTCCTGTGTAAATGACACTGGCAGTGAAGGGGTTAACCAGTGGGTGGCAGTGTATGGGTTAAGTGTTCCTAGGGGTTTGTTACTAACTGTGGGGGGCTGGGCTTTTAGTTTACACTGATCTCTGCTCCAATCACATGGAGAAGAGATCAGCGTCACTTGTTGCTAGGCAGAACGGGGAGATGCTGTTTACAACGGCATCTCCTCGTTCAGCCGCCCCGTGAGACGATCGCGGGTATGCCTGCGGCGATCGAGTCCGCGGGACCTGCGACCAGACTCACGGTGTCCCGACCAGCTCGCGAGTGTGCCGGCAGCGGCGCGCTCACGACGGCAGGGCGGCATTTAAAACTGGATGTACCTGTACGCCAGTATGCCTGCCTGTGCCATTCTGCCGACGTACATCAGTGTGCGCCGGTCGGGAAGTGGTTAAAAACGAACTCCAGTGAAATAAAAAACATCTACCCTTGCAGTGGTGCCGGAGTAATAAATGTTCTTATAGGTTTTGCCTTTTTCCTGGTGATCTTGCTAGTTCCCCTCTCTTCACGTTGCATTCGGACTTCACAAATACTTTAAACCCTTAACGCCACCTCCTAGTGCCCTTTAAAGTGACACTAAACAATAATATTATTTTTTTTTAATAATTCATAGGCATCCACTACCCAATGGCCCTGTAATTAAATTTTTCATTAAAGTGTTTCTTACTGGGTTTTTTTCTTCCTTGTAACATCCTCGGAGCTCCCAAACCTATCCCTTTTCCACTCACTTCTGTTTGTTTGCAATGAGCAGTGCTTAGATGCCATCACATTTATGCACACTACATGTCCTATAGTCCAAAGTCTATCCTAGAAGTGAAAAAGAGAGCGCTCTTACTTGCAGTGGGACCATGGAGAACAAAAGAAGCTATCCTCTAACAGGAAGTCAGATCACAGCAGCAAAAATAAAAGGACTTTGAAGATTTGGAGGAGGCTAAGCACAACAGAAGGTACTCAGAGTCTGGACAAGCTGAGCAATGTCAGCTGACATCAGGCTTTAGGAGTGCAATACTAAGTGCACTCCTGTGGTCCCCTGGAGATGTAGGGCCAAAAGAGCTTTGGCCAAATTGCTCCTTTAAAGAAGCTCCTGGAGCTGGCTTGGGTAAATGCATCATACACCTTTCTACCTGCCCCTTGTGTTTTTCATGTAGTCTCATGGCACTAGGCCTGAAAAACTAATCGAATACTATTTTCATAATCGATTAATCGGCCAGTAACATAATGGGGTAAAAAAAAAAAAAAAAAAAAAATATGAGCAAATAATCGCTACTTTAATAAAGCGGAGGTCCACCCTAAAGTGGACCTTCCGCTCATTGGAAACAGTACAGGTATCTGCACCCACTTCCGGCATAGCTATCTGCGGAAAGGGGCGTTGATTCTGCAGAATCGACGCCCCTTTCCGAAAGTCCCCCGCTGCCTGCTGGGAAACACACGGATCCCAGAGACAGCAGGACCATCCTTATTGCGCAGCGCGACTCGCGCATGCGCAGTAGGGAACCAGGAAATGAAGCCGAAAGGCTCCACTTCCTGACTCCCATACCCAAGATGGCGGCGGCAGCACCCGAGAGACGATCGAGAGATCAGCTTCGGGTGCCGACATCGCGGGCGCGCTGGGCGGGTAAGTGTCCTTATTTTAAAAGTCAGCAGCTGCAGTATTTGTAGCTGCTGGCTTTTAAAAAAATAAAAAATAAACGGCGGACTCCCGCTTTAAATATTAATTTCAGTGTTGTACAGTAAAAAAAAATAACCCCTTACAGTAGTCATTATCTGCTTTTTTTGTACTATAAAGGGCTAATTTTAGTTTTTTTTAACCCCATTATGTTACTTAACGTCTTAGACCTTGGTTCACATTTATGTGTTTTTGTCACATCAGTGAACACTTTCGAGAGACTTAAATCAACTCTACCATTCATCGTAGTCCCATCTCATTTCAGCATCATTGTAGCAATTATCTATTACATAAATGTGGGTTTTTTGATTTTTTTTTTGCCCCTTGGGCTACAAACAAGTCTTCTCACAATGTGCATGTGTATACAAAATATTATCCCGCCCAACCCCGTCCCACCCTAGGTCTCTCCAATTATCTAATGTCCTGCCCATTCGGCCCTAAATAGTGTTATAATACTTCTGCCATCCTTTCGGCGTATCTCAGTGATTGCTTGTATTTCTCCCAATCTTTACATCTCTTTACCCACCCCGTTTCTCCTATTACTCTGCTAAACTTGAAATGCTCAAAGTTGTAGATTTTATTAATTTTACAAAAGCAGCTTTTCAAAGAAGGACTCTCTGTGTCTTTCCACTGGTGGGGAATTAAACTCTTTGCTGCATTTAGTAGACATGGTGTCAGTGTTTTCCTATATTGATTGATGGACATAGTCGTCCCATGGAGCAGGCACACCCTTGGCTCTTCTGAAATTTTTCAATCTGTAATTTGTTCGATAGTTAACAGTACTTTCTTCCAGAATACTTTGATTGGTTTAATTGTGCATCCTTATTCTTAAAGACGAGGGCCGTTAAAAAAAAAAAAAAAAAAAATGTAAAGTCAGCAGCTGCAAACACTGCAGCTGCTGACTTAATAGGCCAACTTACCTGTCCAGGGTGCCCGCGATGTCGGCCGCCCGAGGCCGACCCGTCCCTCAGCTCTCGTGTCCCGGCGCCGCCATTCCTTCTAAGGGAAACAGGCAGTGGAGCCTTGCTGCTTCACTGCCCGTTTCCTACTGCGCATGCGCAAAATGGTGCTTTATTGGTTCAATATACTTCAATGGAGAAGCTGCAGAAAAGAAAAAGAAAAACACTGCGATCTGTGAACCAACCTGGGAGTGTCATTAACATTTAATTGACACCCGTGACGGATCGCAGACGGCAGTATGAACTGCCTGAGGGAGAGATGCGATTCTGTAATCGCACTGGTTCCTGCATCACTACAGTGTGAACCTAGGCTGAAAGTGTACAATACCTTTAATGTAGCCCATTCATTTTGACTGGACCCTCAAAGCAAGAAAAGAATGCACCTGCACCATTTAGGACAACATATAGTACCACAGTGTACAGAAAATTCACATCTATGCATTGTGGTGTGCTCTACCAAAGATGAGTTTTTTTCTACTGTATATATGCTTTGGAGTACCATTCAGGACAAAAGGTAATGTAGCAAAAAGAAAACAAACATACACCTCATTACCATGCATTATTTCACAAAGGTGTGAATCTGGCCTTACTAGGTGGGAAGATGGGGAAGGGGCAATAATATAGACCAGGGCTCGACAAATTTGCTTGGAATCTAGGAGCCAGCTAAAAAAGTTAGGAGCCAGGTCGGTAACGGCGATCCGGACCTGTCCCTGGCCTGACATGGAGACGAGTGAGGGGAAGATAGCGCCCCCAGCCCCCCACCTGTCTCCAAGTCATTGCCCATAGCTCTTAGAGGGACATTTTATTTATTTTTTTCAAATGACAATTTATTTTTAAATTGCATTTTGGCGTAAATATGAGGTCTCTCTGACCCCAGATCTCATATATAAGAGGACCTGTCATGCTTTTTTCTATTACAAGGGATTTTTACATTCCTTGGAATAGGAATAAAAGTGAAACTATTTTTTTTTTTTTTTAAAAAGAACAGTGAAAAAAATAAATAAAAGTTAAAATAAGAAAAAAAACAAAAAATTTAAGCGCGCCCTGTCCTGCCCGCATATGAAAGCAGTGTTCAAACCACACATGTGAGGTATCACCATGATCGGTAGAGCGAGAGCAATAATTCTAGCCCCAGACCTCCTCTGCAACTCAAAACGTGCAACCTGTAGAATTTTTGTAAACGGTAAAAGTCTGTCGCCATTCCATGAGCGGGCGCAATTTTGAAGCCTGACATGTTGGGTATCAATTTACTCGGTCTAACATTCTCTTTCACAATATAAAAAAAAATTGGGCTAACTTTACTGTTGTCTTATTATTTTATTAAATAAATTATTTTTCCCCAAAAAAGTGCGCTTGTAAGTCCACTGCGCAAATACGGTGTGACAGACAGTATTGCAACGACCACCATTTTATTCTCTAGGGCAGGGATATGCAATTAGCGGACCTCCAGCTGTTGCAGAACTACAAGTCCCATGAGGCATAGCAAGACTCTGACAGCCACAAGCATGACACCCAGAGGCAGAGCATGATGGGACTTTTAGTTTAGCAACATCTGGAGGTCCGCTAATTGCATACCCCTGCTCTAGGGTGTTAGAATAAAAAATATATATAATGTTTATGGGTTCTAAATAAAGGGAAGGAGATAGGCAGGCAATGAAACAGGCAGGCAATGAAACAGGCAGGGGAAGCTCCATTAGCATTGCTGATTGTCATACC
Source organism: Lithobates pipiens (assembly GCF_037356315.1). Lineage (NCBI taxonomy): Eukaryota > Metazoa > Chordata > Amphibia > Anura > Ranidae > Lithobates > Lithobates pipiens. Next base: position 17,850,347 of record NW_027507790.1, read on the forward strand.
AATGGCCACCACAAGAGGGCGCCAGAATCCAGAAGGAATCGTAGGACCGCAGAAGGCCTCAAAGCCGCGGCCTCAATTACCGGCCGCCGGCGTAACGGCCCAACGCGATCACACTGGGGGGGTCCACGGAGACAGGATACTCCTAGCTGTGCTGCCCCAGGTCACTAATTCTAGTCGCACATGCGACCTGGCGCCCGGGTTTTGTCGAGCCCTGATATAGACCAATACAGAATTTACAGGTTCTCCAACCTCCTCCCTTCCAGAAAGTGGCCTTAAACTCTATTTTAAAATTTTTATTTTTTTACAAAAAGAGACCCTTATTGGCCCTCGTCGGTCATTAATGCTTCCCAATGCCTGTCAGCTGTAATGTACACTGAGCTGTGCAAGCGCAGCTCAGCATACATTTACAGCTCCCAATCTGTGCCGTGGTGATACGCCTCCCATGCGTGAAAATAATGTAATTGTGGCCCTGCCATTCAAGGGGCTGAAGAAACAGAAATTGGAAGAGCTCAGGGCCAGCGACAACACAGTGCTGGTGGGCTTCATTTGATAAATAAGTATGCCATAATGTGCTAATACAGGGCTTGACAATTTTGCTTTGAATCTAGGAGCCAGCTAAAAAAGTTAGGTAGGTGCCTTTATTTTCAATGACAAAACCCCTTCTCTTTAGGTAGCCCTAATGTGCATCTTTAGAGATGTATGAAACAGGGAACTCGCCTCTGCTATTACAAGAGTGAACTCAAGTGATTCAAATACCATAAATACATTCTCTACGGTGCCCAGTTCAATGCCATGACAATGGGGTAGATAGGGCACCGCACACCTGCAACATCTGAATCAAGTAGAGAGGTTACTGTGACACTCCAGCCGCTGATGCCCTCTCTCTTTGAAGCTCTCAGATTCAAATGCCGCACACTCACTGTGCACCATCTACCCCTGTGCGATGATGCTGAGCTCATCACCAGAAATCTGGGGATAATTTATAAAGTATGCATATGCGCCTTCATGTATGGAGGCTGCCATTGCTGAGCCGCTTTTGAAAATGCTAGTTGCTAGGGTTCCAGTGCCCTCAACACACAGAGTGAAGGCAGTCTGGCTCCTAGGGATCACCCAGAATGACAGAAGCAGTAATGGTAGCCTCTATGTTTGCATACAGCAGGCTTCCTGTAGTGGGAGTGAAGTTGGTGCCATGTGAACAGGTCAGCTGTGTGGAGAGTGTGTCCGGGCCAGACATGTCGGCAGGCATGGTGATTACCTCCTCACACTCCTCTCGGCCATTGGCCCGGCTCTCCAGCATCTCTATGAACTGCTCCTAGTTGAGTGCCTCCTCCAGCCAGCAGAGTAGGAAGCTCTGGTGCTGGGAAACCACTGACTCTGGAGCCTCCATGTCCCTGAGCTAGGCCTGCTCCAGCAATACCTCGGGGGGAGGGTGGCAGCAGCAGCAGAGTTGACGGGCCAACTAGGATCCCCAGCTGTACTGGGCTCTGCTGGCAGCTTGCTCATTCCATCGTGTCAGCATCTGCCGCGCCGCTCTCCCTGCTCCATCCCCGTGTCATCTTCATCACCGCTGCTGCTACTAATTGTGTTCACCATAATGATAGCGGTGTCGAGCAATGCTCTGTTGTGTCCCGAGAGCCTATGTGGCCTGGGTCACCTCCACCTTTCTGACCATGACCCACCCCACAACCAGCACTGTAATGGTAGCTAAGGCACCTTACAAAAGCCCAGGTGCCAGAGCGCAATTCCTAGGTACCACAGTGACCTAGTGTCTGGGATTTGTCGAGCCCTGTGCCAATATGCACACTTTCACGCATCCTTTCTGCCCAGCGGACTCCATTTTGCTTAGTGGGGGATTACTCCGCTGATCCCCGCTGAGCAGGCGGATGACAGGTCCATCTCCGCTCACTGTGAGACAGACCTATCAAAGCACTGTTCTCCGCTATGGAAGAGTGGATGAAAACGCCTGTCCATTTTCATCTGATCCTCCAGACAAATGGGAAATAGGGTTTCCATCCATCTGGGATTCAGACAGGATCAGACATTGGCAGATGTCAGGTGACATGTCACCGCCGACATCCGTCGCTCCATAGACGTGAACAGAGTGTCCGATTAGGACCGCCCATGTGAAAGGGGCCTAACATTATGGCATAAGCCACCTGGGGACCCCTGTAATTAAAAGTATGTTTTTTTTTGGGGGGGGGGAGATATTTATACTTACCTAGGAGGATGCAGCATCAGACCGATGCTGCAGCTGTCCCCTGGCGTCTCTGCACTGAGAACCGAGCAATTGAACATGACTCGGTTCTCACAGATCCCCGAGAGGAGAGCCGTTGACTGTCACGTCAGCAGCTCTCCTCTCTGCTCCTCCATGCTCACTGGAGAGTGGCCATCTCAGCAGCCCACAAAGACTGCCATCAGTCAAAGCAGCTGGTGGATCCAGATTTCAGAAGTTGGGATGACATGCTGCCTCGACTGATGGCAGTGACAAGAGCGGAAAACAAATTGAGGGAAACCCAGCCTAAAAAACTCAGGCTGTACTTCTCCTTTAAGGACCCTTTTCACACAAGCACTCCGATCAGGTCCGCCTGTACGTTTTTCAGGTGGACCCGTTTAGATGCACCATTCACTTCAATGGAGTTTTTGGATGTCAGCAGTGACATCCACCGATATCCGATCCAATCCTGTCCATGAAATCCAAATGGGATTCCATCCATCTGGAGGTCCGTTTTCATCCAATCTTCAATAGAGGAGAGCAGGGCTCTGTGAGGGCTCTGCACAGTGAGCAGAGACGGACTTGTCATCCACCTGCTCAGCGGGGATCAGCAGACCGCTCCTCCACTGAGCAAGCCAAATCCGTATTACAGACAAACCCGTGTGAAAGGACCCTAAAACAAAACGAATGTTTCATACCAGTATCAGCGAAAACCCACACATGAGAATGTTGGCCAGATCAGGCTAAAATAATCTTACATCTCCGGCAGACAAAGTAGAGATGCTAGTTGATTGCTGTGGGTTACTGCAGTCCGCCATCTGCACCATAAATAAGCCTATAGGTGTGAACAGCTGGTAAGCCTGACCAGTGAAACATTAAACAGTAGTCCTAAATTAGATATTGTAGAATGTGCTCACTTACGATTGCCAACTAGTGCTAAACATTAAAGTAAAGAATGAAGACAACTGCAAGTAATGGAGGAACAATATTCAAATCTAAACCAAATGCTCACTGTATGTACCCATTAAACAGAAGAAGAAGAAGAAAAAAAAAAAAAAACACACTTCTGCAATCCTCTTCCTGTCTTGACCAACAAGAGACTGCATTTGCCATTTTTTTACCTGAAACTTACACTTAATCATAATAATAATGCTACTCTCAACACCTAGCATGATGTTTTCTACATACGGCTCCTATTCCGTTTCGTGTACAAAGCAATCGAGATTTTGGCAAATTTTTAGTCTACTGCTTTCAAAGCACGAGAAAAAAAAGTTGTGTTAAAACAGGAAGACAGGATGCAGCTATCTCACTACGATTTCTGGTGCATGCTAAGCAGACATTTACATGTATCCTTTGTCAGTAGTTATGTAACATGCGCAGATACAATTCGCTACAAAGTAAAGCCGGTTTACTACACAGTACAAGTCTCCCCGCTAATTACCATCATCTGCAACGTTAAACCTTTAATTAATCCCATATGATAACAAAAGATTTGGGGTCTTGGTGGGGTTAATCTTACTCACCACCACAGATACATTTAAAGAGTAACTTAACTACCAAATAGGAGTTTGTTCAGTTCAAATACACTGCTCTTCGCAATCACAAAAGCCTTTTTTCCTGCATTTATTTATTATTTTATACTTTTTCCTCTGTCTCCACCCCCAACTCCAGTCTGGCCGTCTTAATAGCTTCATGGGCAAAGTAATGCAGTGGGGCACTTACCAGCCTGCCCCAATTCACGCACCTACTTTCAAGAAAAAGTATAAATAGTTGATAGAATTAAACATATTTTTTTGTATGTTCAATAAAAATCTATTTCAGACAATTAAACATGCCATAAGTGAAAGACTACACAAAAGGGCACAGTACAGGAGGGAAGACAGAAGGGCAAAATACAGGTTCCAGAAATCTGCACAGAACACTACCATCCTGGGACAGCTTAATGAAAAGCTTGACTGTCCCATCAAATCTGGGGCAGTTTGCAAGTATGATGTAATGCAAGATTTTCATGATGCCCATGCATTAAGACAGCCCTGGGCCTGGGGCAAAGTGACACATCCCTGGTCCTGCAGCCTCCCGAGATATTCATGTAACATATCCCAAGATTCTGAAGGGCCAGGCACAGTACGTAGCTGGAGGGCGGGTCCGGCGGGTCATTGGCACCTGGCTGTCTGAACCCTGGAGTAGCAGCCAGCTGAAAAGGGCCAAGGTGGTGGCACAGGACCATGGTGCAACAACTCTGGATGAGCTGTACATTGAGTATAGGTTTTGAAGATAAGCCAGCAATAAAGGCAAGATGGAAAAATACATGGTGGAAGTCGCACTTTAAATAAATGCACCAAAAAGGAAAAACTGTCTTAATCGTATACGCTTATTTCTCAGCAACTGGTCACAATAATGACAACTGTGTCTCGAGCAGCTGTTTCAAAGATCACATCAACACTAAAAACAAACATCAAGAAGTCCTGACGCAACCACCAATATCAGGTCCTATCATTTAATCAAATCATATAGGTAACAATTCAATCACAAAGATAGCACCATCACTCAGTAGCTGCACATTTATTTTTAGTCGAGGCTGTGGGGCATTTAAGGGCATTTGACCCTGAGAATAATGCTAAGCAGTTGAGTAACATTCAAGGGATTACTACGTAGGAACGATACATAGCAATGAATAAAATCCAACATATGGCATCTAAAAGAGGACTCCGATAGTGTCAAGGTTTCTAATCGGTGGGGTAACAATTAAACTGCTAACTTACCAGTAAACAAGCCAAAACACACATATACAGGAAATAAAGTGAAAAATTACTGATACTAGTCTACTTTACTCCACAGATGCCACACATTAACCCTTTTGTGACCAGAGGTTTTTAGAGGCTTTGATAACCCAAGCAAAATATAGAAGTGTCAGTTAAAAGAGAAATATGGGTTTTGATTTTTTTCCAGTATCATACTTACCTAGGTGGATGCAGCTTTAGTTCCCCGGCACCTCTACACTGAGAGCTGAGCGATCAAACCGCTGATCGCTCGGTTCCGACAGCTCCGTGAGCAGAGAGCTGCAGAACATCAGTCACAGCTCTCTGCTCTGCCTCCTCCTTGCTCACTGGTGCGCTGGGCTGTGGAGGGGGACTGCTTGGCCGGTTCGCCGAGAGGCTGAGCCGGGTGTCGGTCCAGGGATCTGGCAGATCCAGACTTCCATTGTCATGATGACACAGACTCTGGACTGACTTCTGTGACATTGGCAGGGAGTGGACTTCAGCCTGCTCTCTGCTAAAAACGGGTTACAGCCAAAATGAGCTTAAGCTATACTTCCCCTTTAAAGTGAAAGGACTAAAATAAAAATGGGCAAACAGGAATTTTAATGCAGAAGAGATATGCTTTGCTACCTACCCACCTGTCCATCCTTGTATGAGCAGCTCACTATACAAATTCAGCAATGCCTAATCTGACTAAACTTCCCTGCATTCGCAGGAGTGAAGTCATCCCTACCCGGCAAATCAAAGTGGCCAGCAATCGAGAACCTGAAGCTGCCCGCCTGAAGACGTCAGCAGCCGGACAGGGAGCTCTGGGCCTCTGCATCACTGGAGTTGGTGACAGAAAAATGCTTGACAGGCATCCCCACTGTGTTGGTTTTCTATTCTATGGATTGTTGTATTATCTCAGCTAGTAAAGTTTCCTAAATGCATCTCAAACGTCATAGGCTGTTTGTTGCACGTTTGCAGCATGTTAACATTGACATCAATGGAAGCATTTTGGGAAGCAGTATAGCCGCAAAAACAACACGTCGGGTCAATTTTGATGCGACTCCAACATGACCATCACCTATGGAATGCCTACTTTTGAAGCTGGCAGGATCTTAGCCTAAGTGTGGCCATGGATGGATCTTTTTTTTTCTCCAGCTAGTGGGCTAAACAGAAAAAAAAAACAAAAAAAACAAAAAAAAACAAACGTAATCCTCCATGCTGAAACATTGTATTCTAACTCTGGGACTCTGCTGTCAGAGTACACTGATCAGTGGCTGCAGCCACTAATCAAAAAAAATTAGTTGATCTTTAGATTAACTTGTGAAGTGGAAGCAGCCACACATGGATCCTTGCGGAAATGGCCAGATATTAATACATCTATGGTTGGCTTAAATTTTGCACAGCATGTTATTTTTGGCAGACAGACAGTACCACCTCCAAATGCACCCTAATCAAGCAAATAAAACCACACCCTAGTGAATTGAATAGGACTATGATGCCACTGTGCCTGATGTCTGTGGGTAAGGTGAAGCAGGGATTCCCCAAAAGAAAAAAAACAGACATCCTGGAGGAGACATATCACCTGTCAACCAGCTATTAGCAGCGATCCTCTGCAGATTGCTTTTCAGAGCTGTAGAAAAAAACAAAAACAAAAACAAAAAAAACAGCCGTCTGTGTGAATGAGGGCTTAGATACCCACATCCAATTGGCAATAGTGTGAACCCAGCCTAGGAGCTTGAGGTACACTGGTGTTTATTGAAAGTTTGTAGCTATTGACTTTTAATGAACAGACACTCACCTGTCCCAGGATCCAGTGATGTGTTCGCCTAAGCTGTTCCTTCCCCCAATCTTCTGTCTCTGGCAACTTGTGGCTTTCCAGCCGGGTGCCCACTGCACATTCTGAATGGCCCCACATGCGACATGTCCCAGAAGACTGCGGAGGTTCAGGGTTGGAGAACTTCCACTCCAACCACCTAGGCTAAGATTTTGACAGGTACCCGCTCCCCCCACTTTAAAGAAAAAGGTGCCACTGCATGAAACGGAGGGGAGAAGGAGGTATCAAGGTGGGACTTCCCCTTTAGGGTAGAGCACTGCTTCATTCATTTCCAGGAACACCAGTATCTACAGCATGCTGCCGCTAATTATACGCCAAGACTTCCCTTCACCAATAACCAAAAAAGGAAGTGTGTGGAAATTCTGCCAAAGTGAGGGAACCCCTGGTTGTCACCAGGGTCATCAAAACTAGTGTCCCTGAACCCTTTATTTTTATTTCAGAACTGCGTGATGATGTGACACCATGACATTTTATGCACTGAACACGCATCAAAATGCGCATGCAAAAACGGAATGATGAAATTGTGGCGAGAACCAGCTCTATGTCCTGGTTCACACCAGTGTGACTTGTCAATGCCACTTGACAGTTCAAAGTCACATGACAAGTTGCACCCCATTTGCAGCAATGGAACCACTCAAGTTGCAGTGACTTTGAAAAAGGTTCCACTACTATTTCTGTGCGACTTGCATTGACATCTGTTAAACGAAGTCACACAGATGTCAACAAGCCGCACATTAAATTGTGCTAAAGTAGCGAGACTTCAAAGCCACACTGGTGTGAACCAGGGCTAAGGCTGAAAATAAATAAAGTATGAATAATATCTGAATTAAAAAAATAAAAAAGTTGAATCCACACTCACTTGCAATAAAATACAAGGAAAATGAATGTATATTTCCATCCATTTTAAACACACGTTATGGTGTTTGTTAATGTGCATTTTGCATGTTTCCTGTGACATCAGATTCTGTTCCTGGGTTAGAGACAAAATAAATGACAAGACTTAGGGCTCTTTCACACAACCGATCCGTTAAGGTCCGCCTGTCAGTTTTTTAGGCAGACCTGAACGGATGCTCCATAGACCTCTATGGAGCGTCGGATGTCAGCGGTGACATGTCCACGGACATCTTACCCGCTCCGTTCCGAAAAAGTGTGACGGAGGAAAAACCTACCTTTTCCATCCGTCTGCGGATCGGGTGACAACGGACTCTGCGGTCCGTCATCATGTGATCTCCCATAGGGAGAGACAGACCTGTCATCTTCCTGCTCAGCAGGAATCGACAGAGCGATCCCCACTGAGCAAGCGGTTGTCCACGGGGCAGATCATCACTGATCCGTCCCGTGAGAAAGATCCCAAAGTGTTTTTTCTTTACTAGGGCTGCCCTGACATTCGTACATATTGCATTTTAACACAACGCAGGTCAACATAGCATTGTAGTGTTAAAAGGACACATAGGAAACAAAGTTTTTTTTATGTGTTAATTGGAGGTGCACTGAATGGAAATTTTGGTGCTGGAATCAAAAATTCTGAATGCAACCATGTATATAAATCTATATATAGAAAATTGTATTATATTTTACTTTTTAATCAATTTATTGTCGGCCATTATTGGCTTCTTTAGCACAAGAAAAGCTCAAGAAAAATGCAGCCCTTTAAATTCTATGTATGTCTTCACACTGGTCCATTGCACTTTAGTTGTGTTAAAAATCGTGCTTGCTGCATTTTTGGTCAGTTAACCAGTTCCGGACTGCCCACCGCACATTTACTGCGGAAGGGCTGCGCAAAACAATGTACCTGTACATTGTGTCTTCTGGGTCTGGGGCACGTGCCACCAGCGACCAGCTTCCGCTGTCATTGGACACAGTGGGAGCCAATCAGCAAATCCGGCGGATGCAATATCAATGCCAAGCAGGAACACAGATCTCTGCCTTCCTCCAGTTATGCCATCCTCCACACAGAAAGCATGCCTTAGGAGCACACTTAACCCTTTGATCACCCCTGATGTTGTTAACCCCTTCCCTGCCAGTGTCATTAGTACAATGACCACACTTTTTTTTTAGCACCGATAACTGTATTGGTGTCACTGGTCCCCAAAAAGTGTCACTTAGTATCCGATTTTTCCACCGCAATGTCACTGATCGCCACCAATACTAGCGAAAATAAAAAAACTGCCGATCGCCACCAATACTAGCGAAAATAAAAAACGCCATAAAAAATATCTCGTAGTTTGTAGATGCGATAAGTTTTGTTCAAACCAATTTACGTAAATCAATATATATAGATCGATATCTGCTTATTTGGATTTTTGTGTTACCAAAAACACGTAGCAGAAAACATATTGGTCTAAACTGATGAAGAAATTTGATCTTTTACATATTTTTTATTGGATATGGTTTGTTTTTTGCGCTGTTAACAAAAAAAGACCAACAATTTTGAAAAAAAATAAAATAAATAAAATGCAAAAGTGATCAAATACCACCAAAAGAAAGCTCTATTTGTGTGGGGGGGGGGAGGAATGGACATCAATTTTGTTTGGGTACAACATTGAACGACTGCACAATTGTCAGTTAAAGCGATGCAGTGCCGCATCACAAAAAATGGCCTGGTCAGGAAGGGGGTGAGACCTTCCGGCGCTAAATTTAAAAAAAAACACACCAAAAAAACTGCAACTCCCTGTTGAAATGCAACACAGCAAGAATGCATCAATAACGTACCAGTGTTATGTTTTTGATGCGTTTTTGAGTTACATGACTGATGAAAAATACACCATAAGCACAAAATTGTGGTAAAGTCACAATAAAATCACCTGTGTTTTTTGGGGCGCCATTATCGCCACCTTTTTCTCTATCGGCAAAATGGCAATAACAAAAAAAAATTCCAACAAAACTTTGGTGCACCTCTAGTGTGTATGCGTTGATCTGGCCTAGCCCTATCCAGCCCTAAGACCCCTTTCACACTGAAGCAGTTTTCAGGCATTTTATCGCTAGATATAGTGCCAGTAAAGCGCCTGAAAACTGCCTCCCATTCATTACAACGTGTGCGTTCACACCGGTGCGGTCCACTCACAGGACCTTTTGGGAAAAGTCCTGCAGGCAGCATCTTTGGGGCGGTTTGGGAGCACTGTATAAAGCGCTTCCAAAATTGCCCCTGCCCACTGCAATGAATGGGCAGCGCTTAAGAAAGGCCGCAACACAGGAGTCTTTAACCCCTTTTGGGGGGGGGGTTAAAATCGCCCTGCTAGCAGCCGAAAGTGGCGCTTAAACAGCAGTAAAGTGCCGCTAAAACGAGCGGCACATTACTGCTAACGGCTGGTGCTTTCAGTGTGAAAGCAGCCTAAAGGCCTGTACACATAATACAAAAACCAGAAGCAAAATTTCATCCAAACTATCTGCCGATTTTGGGATAGTTAGTACGGTGGTTTCTGCAGCCGATTGCGACGTGTCGTCTGACAAAAGCTGGATGTGCAGATTATAAATTTTTGGGCGGATGTGAACGCAACGTTGGATTTAATAAGTACGGTTTTTATCCAAATAAAATAAAAAGAGCAAGACCACACATGCTCAGAAACAAAAGAATACGTACAAAACTATTCAACACCACATCACTTCTGAAGTTGTATTCTGTCGTATGAGAATTTTCCTATGGTGAGCAACCTCTTCACATTTGACATGAGACTAGCATGCAACAAAAAACAACAAGCGGACGGTCGTCCGAAAATCTGATCGTGTGTACGAGGCTTTAGAGTATCAGTGACATCACAGTGCTATAGGTAGCCTGAGCAGAGGTGTAGGAGGGGCCTAACTGGCTCCACCTACTACAGGCTGCCTGCAGAAATCTACAGGAGGGGGCGGAGACAAGACCAGTCACCCTGCACAAGGAGAGGGAGCAGCAGAGACTGGTCTGTAGTACAGGAAGTGACATCCCCCCCAGTCCTCTCCTCACCCCAGCTATGTATGATGACAGAGGAGAGTGAGCGGTGATAAGGGGTAGATATAAAAGGATGATGTGTACATTAGAGAAGTACACTAGTCCCATGATCCCCCTCCTCCCCGGTACACAGGAAGAACAAGCCTCTGCTCCTACCATCCCCGGCTTCCTCCTCCCACCAATACATCCTCCTCAATATGTCCTCCGCCCGCCCTCCCTCCCCAGTGCCGTCTGCTCCCCCCTCAGGTGACAGGCGCCCTCTTACCCGGCTGGCTGCAGTCGGCGCACACCTCCGGGCTCTTCAGCCGCTTGGACATGATGGCGGGGGACCGAGCTGAGTGAGGCGCACAGGGGAAGGAGGAGATGCTCTCGTCCTCCCTCAGGTCCCGGGACACACAAAGCAGGCCAGGGCTGGAAAGACGCTAAGCGGCGCTACACACAGCCCCGGACAGGCTACACACACGACTCCTCCCCCCTCCGACTGAAGGGCACGCCCCCTTCCACCCAGCGCACGTGCCCGCGGACACTCGTCTGGCACGCGCACGCCGCCCCCTCCTGAGCAGCAGAGAGTGTGTGTGTCAGTCAGTCAGTCAGTGTGTGTGTGTGTGTGTCTCCTCTCTGCAATTGCTTTCCTGTATGCAACTCTGTCTTTTATTTTTACATTGAGAACTTCGTCTTGTCTCAGAGAGAATGTTACTTCCCCTTTTATGTGTGCAAATATGTGAGGGAAAACCTTCAGTCTGGAATCTGCGTTGCCAACCATCAGTAAAAAAAAAAAAAAGTACTTTTCTCCTGCCAGTGACAGGAAAAGGTTGCCCGTAAAAAAAATATGGTGGTGACTTATAAGAAATATGTTTTTTGCCTTAATATCTATCTCAAAGGGGTTGTAAACCCTCATGCATCCTATGCGTTAACCACTCGCCGACGGCTGAACGTCCATGGATGTCCCGGGCTTTGTGGCGGTATATGTGAATGATGCCTGAAGCTACGGTCGTCATTCAGATATCAGCGTTTTCAGCTGGCGATTCTCTACACCATAAGATCATAGCGGCTGGCCAGCCGCTAGATCGTTCTTACTGGCGGGGAGAGGGGACATCTGCCCCCCCCCCCCCCCTCCAGACGCTCTCTGGTGCTTCTACCAACTCACCTCTGCGATCGGTGAGTCAGAGAATGGATCCGCCAGTCCCGGATGTCCACCATAGAGATTTCTGGTGGACCAGACGGTCACCGGAGTCTCTATGATCGTCAGAAGCCGGGCACAATGTTATGACGTCATGCCTGGCCTGGGCATTTAAAAAAAAAATGGTGCCACCTTTTTTTTTTTTTTTTCTTTTTAGGCTTCCCAGCCTGAAGTTGAGATGTGGGGTCCCCTTATCTCACTGTAAATAGGTCCTGTCATGCCATATTCCTATTGCAAGGGATGTTTACATTCCTTGTAATAGGAATAAAAGTGATCAAAACTTAATTTTTTTTTCAAAAAGTGTCAAATTAGAAAATTTTAAGTATAATTAACAATAAATTATTATTTTTTTTAAGTGCCCCTGTCCCCGTGTGCTCACACGCACAAGCAAACGCATACGTAAGTCCCACCCACATATGAAAACGGTGTTTAAACCACACATGTGAGGTGTCGCCGCGAACGTTACAATAATTCGAGACCTCCTCTGTAACTCAAAACATGTAACCAGTAAAAAAAATTAAAACATTGCATATGGAGAATTTTAAGTTCTGAAGATTGGCACCATTGCATGAGCATGCACAATTTTGAAGCCTGACATGTTAGGTATCTATTTACTCAGCGCAACTTCATCTTTCACATTATGCAAAAAAATTGGGCTAACTTTACAGTTTTTTTTTTGTTTTTTTTAATCATGAAACATTTGAAAAAGTGCTGCGCAAATACCCTGCAAGATAAAAAGATGCAATGACCGCCATTGTTTTCTCTAGGGTCTCTGCTAAAAAAAACATATATAATGTTTGGGGGTTCTATGTCATTTTCTAGCAAAAAAAATATGATTTTTACATGTAGGAGAGAAATTTCAGAATTGTCTTGATGGGCAAGTAAGGTGAAAAACCTTCTTTCCTGCAGCAGCCCCCCCGAGCCCCCCTTATACTTACCTGAGCACTGTAATTCCCGCGATGGGAATGAGCACACCACCTCTGACTGGTGTCTCGTGTACTGATTTAATCGATTGTTAGAAGAGCAGCCATTGGCTCCCGCTGCTGTCAATCATATCTATTGACGTGGGGGCGGGGCCAAGTCCTGCTGTCTGTGTCAACAGAAGCAGCAGGACACAGGAGCGCGCCCGCACAGATTTTCCGTAGGAGTGCGCTTCTCTGACGGGACACTCAAGAAGAGGAGGAGCCAAGCGCATTGTGGAGGGACCCCAGAAGAGGAGGATTGGGGCCACTCTGTGCATAACCATCTTCACAGAGGAGGTAATTATGACATGTTTGTTTGTTTTGTTTTTTGTTTTTTATTATTGAACCTTTACAACCCCTTTAAATCAAATTGCTAATTTTGTATTGTACTTATTTGTAGCCTAAATACAGAAATTTGCACATAAAACTGTAATTTTGGAAATGCCAGTAAAAACTTGGCTGTGACAGTAAGTTTTGGGTGTTGTATCAGTAAATTTCAATCTGTTAGGTTGGAAACACTGTCTGGAATAGGAGTGTACAGGGTGGTAAAAGAGGCCCTGTTCATTAGCATTTGACCTCCGGAAGATTTACCCCCCTTTATGACCAGGCCATTTCTTTTTGATAGGGCACTGCGTTACTTTGAAACTGCATTCACACCTGAGTGTTTTCAGCTCGTAGAACACATGGAAAACATCCAACAAGCAAAATCCAATTCCTTTCAGCCTGTGTTCACACTAGGGCGATACAGGAAACAGCGCGATTCCAGCACCGGTTCCCCCATCGCTTCTCTCCCACAGGCAGTTCACACTGCCTTGTGCGAACCCCTTTGGGTGTCATTAAAAAAGTTAGGTTTGGGTAGTATAGAGTGGTATAAGTGATGATTTGGATAGTATAAGGTGAAATAGTGCCAGGTTAGGGCTGTATGCAGTGACAATGTGCTTGGTCACTTACAGCATTGCTGGATACAAATCAGATACAGTTTAAAAGGCCCCTCCCTCTCCTCTGACCCTCAGTTGTTTTGTGTTTCCACAACCTCCAGGAGCACACCGTAATGTTTGTTGTTTTTCATAGGTATGGTAACTGTGGTTGGTGAACCCCCCTTCTGTGGTGATATCTAGGGTTGGTTGTGACTATGCCTGGGTTGTTTTTCTATATTTATAGACCTAGAAGAGCCCCCTGTATTTTTTTAGTTACTTGCTCCCTAGCAGCAACTCCCTTCCATTTCCAGCGTATAGCTGTGTGGAGAGGCATCTTCCTCGTGTCTTCCCGTGTTGGGTGTACCAAAATGGCATAGGAGGACTTCCGGTGATACGGCAAGATACCAGAAGTCACATGTTGCCCTTCCAGGGCGCTGTTTCTTAAAGAATCTCAGCATGGTACTTTGCAAGGGACTTGCTGCTTTGGAAACAGTCTGCCAGACGCAGGGTAGGCTTGTTTAGTGGTGCAGCGGCAGTCAGAGGAGTCTCTCCAGTCGGTCTTCGCTCTCCTCTATGGAACTTGAGGACAGGACTGAGGATGAGCACCCACTCGAGTTGAGCCAGCAGTAGCATCCAGGTCCAATACTGCCCCCAAGGTAAGCCCTTGTCTGTGGATAAAGAGCTACTGCAGCAGGTCGGTTGGTAAAAGCCTTTTTTATGATTTTGTTTTCAGTTTTTTTTCTAGGTTGACAAACCTGTAAAGAAAATAATGTGGGAACTGTAGAACCAGGCTTTCTGATAGTTGTAAAAAAACATTTTGCAAAGATTGTATTCCATCAAAGTCAGGTTCTGGGTCTACTGCTTCTTTTAAGGAGTTGATGACTTCTATGAAGGAGGTAGTGGCCTCTTTTCGGTTCTTTAATGACAGAGTAGCGGGGCTAGGGCCTTCCACTTCTAAACCTGTGACTCAGGAGCCTTCAGCGTCAGCTAAGTCTTTACCACTTTACCACAATGGCTCAAAAGTGATATGGTCCAGAAATATTTAGACAGAATAAAGGTGGATAAAGCACCTGGCCCTGATGGCATCCACCCACAGATCCTAAAAGAATTGAGCTCTGTAATTTCAGAGTCATTGTATCTAATTTTTAGGGACTCATTAATGACGGGAATAGTCCCACTGGATTGGCGCAGGGCGAATGTGGTGCCTATATTTAAAAAGGGATCAAAGTCTTTACCAAGTAACTATAGACCTGTTAGCTTAACTTCTATAGCTGGGAAGATACTGGAGCGTTTAATAAAAGACCACATCGACGAGTTCTTGCTGAACAAAAACACTTTAAGCAACAGACAACATGGATTCACAAAAGACAGAAGTTGTCAGACAAATCTGATTTCTTTTTATGAGGAGGTAAGTAAAACCTTGGACAGAGGGGTGGCGGTGGACGTGGTATACTTGGATTTTGCAAAAGCGTTCGATACAGTTCCCCACGCACGCCTCATGTGTAAGGTAAAGTCTACAGGTTTGGAAATATCAGTTTGTAAATGGATAGAAAATTGGCTAAAAGACAGAATTCAGAGAGTAGTGGTTAATGATTCTTACTCTGAATGGTCTAAGGTTATCAGTGGTGTACCCCAAGGTTCAGTGCTGGGATCCTTACTTTTTAGCATGTTTATAAATGATATTGGGTCTGGGATCAAAAGTAAAATTTCTGTCTTTGCAGATGACACCATGATATGCAGTGGAATAACGTCCTTACAGGATGTCTTCAATTTACAAGCCGACCTCAATACACTGTCTAATTGGGCGACTATGTGGCAGATGAGGTTTAATGTTGATAAATGTAAAGTTATGCACTTGGGGGCTAAGAATATGCATGCATCATACATGCTAGGAGGAGTACAACTGGGGGAATCCATAGTGGAGAAGGATCTGGGGGTTTTGGTAGACCATAAGCTCAATAACAACAGGCAATGCCAAGCTGCTGTTTCCAAAGCGAGCAAAGTCCTTTCTTGTATTAAGAGAGGTATGGACTCCAGAGAGAGAGATATAATTTTGCCCCTGTTCAAATCATTAGTAAGACCTCACCTGGAATATGCAGTTCAGTTTTGGGCACCAGTTCTCAAAAAGGATATTGGGGAACTGGAGAAAGTGCAGAGAAGGGCAACCAAACTGATAAGAGGAACTAAATGTATTCACTCTTGAGAAGAGGAGAATAAGGGGGATACGATCAACATGTTCAAATATATTAGGGGTCCATATAGTGAACTTGGTGTTGAGTTGTTCTCTGAACAGTCAACCCAGAGGACACGGGGGCACTCTTTACGTCTAGAGGAAAAGAGATTTCATCTTCAAGTACGGAAAGGTTTCTTCACAGTAAGAGCTGTGAAAATGTGGAATAGACTCCCGCCAGAGGTGGTTCTGGCCAGCTCAGTAGATTACTTTAAGAAAGGCCTGGATACTTTCCTGATTGTACATAATATAACTAGGTACTAACATAGGTAAAGTTGATCCAGGGAAAATCCGATCGCCTCTTGGGGGATCAGGAAGGGATTTTTTTCCCCTGCTGTGGCAAATTGGAGCATGCTCTGCTGGGGTTTTTTTTTTTTTGCCTTCCTCTGGATCAATTGTGGGCATTAAATTGGGTATTTGGATTGTACGATTATTTTTTATTTTATTTATTTGTTTTTAAGGTTGAACTGGATGGACTTGTGTCTTTTTTCAACCTGACTAACTATGTAACTATGTAACTGTATAACTATGTATGTAAGTATCAAAGACTATTTAACGTAATGTTTCTGACCTGGAAGAAGGTGAGAATCTGGTATCGTCATCTTATGAGGAGTCTGCATCAGAGGATGAGGATACTGTTAGCTCAACTAGGTATCTTTTTCCAGTTGAATATTGACAAACTTCTAAAGTCAATATATACTTCTGAATAAATTGAGATGCCTCAACAAGCCCAATCTGTTCAGGATAAAATGTACAGGGGTCTACAAGGACGGAAATCACAAGTATTCAAAAAGTCAGATCTTTCATTTGAGGACTCTGGAGTACTTAAGGATCAGATGGATAGGAAAGTTGACTCATTATTACGTAAGGCCTGGGATGCTGCTGCTTTTTCTTTAGGGCCAGCTGTAGTGTCCACCTGTGTGGCTAGGAATTTAGATGTGTGGATTACCCTCTTTCCTCCGACACCCCATAGAGGATATCAGGCATTCGCTTCCCTTATTGCCAAGTCAGTTGCTTTTTTGGCTGATGCGGCAGCAGATTCTGTAAAATCTGTAGCCAGAATTTCAGCACTCATTAATTCAGCTAGACGGGCAATCTGGCTGAAATCTTGGGAATGTAATCTTATCCCCAAGAATAAACTCTGTGGCATACCCTTTGAGGGCAAGCTCTTATTCAGTTTTTCCTTAGAGGAAGTCCTAGTTCGTTCCTCCAAGAAGAGTAAGCGGTTTCCATCTTCTCAAAGGAACATTCCCAGAATAAGAAACCTTTTCGTGGCTTCCAGAGCAAAGTTAATTTTAAGGCCAAAAGGCAACAGGCAAAGAAGAAATGGTATTTTAACAAAGACAAACAAAAGAGGGGCACTCTTTGCTCCTTCAGCCCCTACCAAATATCCCCAGTGACGCTGCAGCAGGGGTAGGAGGGAGATTGTCTCATTTTATCAAAGAATGGGCAGAGATTTCCAACAATCCTTTTATCCTCCAAATGATATAAAAAGGTTACAGGTTGGAATTTAACAGCCCTCCATCCCAGAGGTTTTTTCTTACCCATCTTCCGAGGGACCAAGAGAGACAGCATGCCATGGTGAATCTGATTTCAATGTGGGAAACAGAGGGAGCTCTTTCTCCTGTTCCGGAAGAGCAAAAATTCTGGGTATTTTATTCTCATATCTTTTGCTGCGTACACACGACCGGCAGAAAAGGTCAGGTGGAATAATTTCATTGGATATTCCGATCGTGTGTGGGCTTCAGCTGACTTTTTTTTTCAAAAGGTCTGACGGACCTAGAAATAGAACATGTTTTAAATCTTTCCGACGGAATCAATTCCTATCGGGAAAACTGTTCGTCTGTATGCTAGTCTGACAGACCAAATACAACGCAAGGGCAGCTATTGGCTATTGAACTTCCTTTTCTAGTCCCGTCGTACGTCATCGCATTTGAAATGAACGGACTTTGGTGTGATGGTGTGTAGGCAAGTCCGTTCGGTCGGAACTCTGTCGGAAACTCAGTCGGAAAGACCATCACAGTTTATTCTGACGGAAAGTTCAGGCGCGTGTACGTGGCATTTCTGGTAAAGAAGGCTTCCAGCTTGTTATGGATGGTCATCTATTTAAGTGTCCTAAACAGATTCATAGTCTACAGACGTTTTCAGATGGAAAGCATTTATTCTGTAAGGAATATGTTATTACCAGAGGTGTTCATGGTGACCCTGAATCTTCAGGACGCTTATCTTCATGTACCAATCTGCCGGAGTCATCAAAAGTTTCTCAGATTTGCAGTTCTCATGGAGAACGGTCCAAGTCATTGGCAGTTCGAAGCCCTCCCTTTTGATCTCTCAGCAGCACCAAGGATTTTCACAAAAATCATGGCCAAAGTCATGTCCTATTTTCGAATACAGAGGGTATGGATCGTTCTATATTTGGGCGATTTTTTTTGGTCTTCGCCCAAGAAAAAGAGACCCTTATGCAGGATCTACAATTGATCTTACGGACCTTTCAAAAATTCAAGAAGGAGGCGTCACTGGCCCCGTCACCTGATATGGACTTAAAGGGGAATCCCTACGCCGAAAAAATGGCGTGGGGGTCCCCCTCAGGTCCATATCAGACTCTTATCCGAGCATGCTACCCGGCCGGCCAGGAAAGGGGGTGGGAACGAGCGAGCCCCCCCCCCCCCGAGCCATACCAGGCCGCGTGCCCTCAACATGGGGGGTGCCTTGGGGAAGGGGGGCCATGTAGGGTTAGAATAGTTTATTGCACAGCTCCGGGGGTCTTCTTCCATCTTCGGGGGTCTTCTCGCCGGACTCCTCCGCTATCTTCTGCTAGCTCAAAAGTACCGTGTGTGGGCAGGTAGCTCGTTCGGGAAGTCCGACAGACAGTCCGGCGATTTGTCCGCCAGACTAAGTCCACCAGATAGTCTGATACGTGTGTACGCGGCATAATAGACACCATTGCCCAAAAGATTTTTCTTCCCGGAAGAAAAGATCTTAAAGATTCTTCTCTCCTTGCAGAACTTCAAGTTGCTCCCGCAGGCCTCCCTTCGTCAGATCATGCAGTTATTGGGCTCAATGACTGCAGCCACCCCGGGGGTGCCATGGGCTCATTTGAACTCCAGGCCCCTTCAGGGGTTTCTTCTGCATCATTGAGATCACAGAAAAAGTTCTTTGAATTCGCTAGTACAGCTTCCAAGAGAGGATTTTCTCAATCTGTCCTGGTAGGAGCGGCGGGGATATCTGCAGGGAGGGAAGGACTGGACACAGCATTCCCCAATGAAAATGATTACAGATGCCAGTCTATGGGGCTGGGGTGCTCACTCAGGGGACTGGCAGGCCAGGGAGCCTGGTTTCCAGAGGAGGCATGCCACTCGTCGAATTTCAGGGAACTGTTAGCAGTGGGGAAGGCTTTAATTGCTCTGGAGGAGAGGGTCAATTGAAAGGACCTGTTGATTTTTTTGGACAATGCCATGACCGTGGCATACCTCAATAAGCAAGCGGTTACTTGCTCGGATACTCTCCTATTGTTAACCCAGCAGATTCTGTCCTGGGCAGAAGAAAATGTCTCTTTAGTCAAGGCGGTGCACATCAGTGGGATCAAATGTTCTGGCGGACTATCTGAGCAGAGTAAACATCAGTGCCAGCAGTTGGGAACTGAATCAAGACACGTTCCAGGAGATCGTGCTGATCGTGCCCAAGTGGGGTGTTCCCACAGTGGATCTTTTTGCATCCAGTCTCAACAAAACACTACCGTCTTTCTTCTCATTGGAAGGAGAGATGAAGTCCTTAGAGACAGATGCACTTTCCTTCCAGCGGTTTCACTCTGGCCTATGCCTTCCCTCAATTTCCCCTCTTACCGCTTGTAGTTCGGAACATTTTATCAAGCAGAAGTTATCCTGATTGCCCCTTGGTGGCCCAGGAGGAGTTGGTTCTCCTCGCTGAGAGCTCTCTCAATAGAACCCCCCTGGCCCCTGCCAAAACAGAGGGATCTTCTCCGTCAGGGGGCGGTGCTCCATCCAAACCCTCAGACCTTCCATTTGATGGCCTGGAGGCCGAGTGGTGCATCCTATAGCTAAGAGGGTGTTCAGAGAGGGTTATTGAGACTATCCTGGATAGTCGTAAGTACTGTATTTATTGGCGTATAACTCACTTTTTTTCACCATAAAAATTGTGTGAAAATAGCGTGTGCGTGTTATACGCCAATGCTTCAATTTTAGCTGCCTCGGAGGGGTCAGGGCGGGGGGAGGGACGAGCGCCGTTAGATTACATACAGTGAGAATCTCCTGTTTACTTGGCGGCCTCTTTAATAGGAAGTCCTGTCTCCTGGGCCGCTGTTGGACCACTGCCCTTACTATCATAGGAGCTTCTCACTGTATGTAATCTGTCAGCGCTCGTCCCGGCCCCTTTCTTGTCCCCTCTAGGCTGTAGATGGGCATTGATCTGGCTGCACTGATGGCAATGGTGAGGCTGTTCCATTGATGGCAATGGTGAGGTTGCTGCATTGATGGCAATGGTGAGGCTGCATTGATGTGGACTGATGAGGCTGCATTGATGGCACTTGTGAGGCTGCAGATGGGCATTGATCAGGCTGCATTGATGGCAATGGTAAGGCTGCAGATGGGCACGGACCCTTATTTTGCTTCAAAGTTAATTATTTAAAATGTTTTTTTCCTGAAACTTCCCTCTTAAAATGGATGTGCGTGTTATATGCCGATAAATACGGTAAGTCACAAGAAAGGACTATGGGAAAGTTTGGAAAACTTTTGTTTCCTGGCAGAAAAAGACAGGAATAGATTTCTTTTCTACTCCCTATATGTTAGATTTTTTTACAGAGGGGAGTGGAAAAATGACTTAGGGTTCAGGTTTCTGCCCTATCTTTGTTTACAGAAAAAAGACTAGCTGAGAACCCTTTGATCAGGAGGTCCCTTTAAGCCAGATCTAGGCGTACACCTAGGGCTGTTAGTATTAAATGCTCTGACTAGGGCTTCTTTTGAGCCTTTGCATGAGGCTTCTCTGAAATTGATTTCCTTAAAGATTTCCTTTCTTCTGGCTATAACATAAGGGAAAAGGATTTCTGATCTAGAGTCTCTTTCCTGTATGCTTTGTACCTTCCAAAAGTTTCTTCCAGGTTTCACAGGACCCAGGAGGTAGTTCTTCCTAGTTTTTGTTTCTCCCCTAAGAATGCGGAAGAGGAAAGATTTTGTTTTTTGGACACAAAAAGATGCCTTCCGCTTTATTTACCCAGAAGTGCAAGATTACTTACTAGGTACAAGATCTGGCACCGCCTTGCCACTGTATATCTATGTTATACGGTCTGCAAGCGGTTAAACACTTGGAAGCAGCTTTGCCCAGCAATGTAGGAAGGGCTGCTATTAGAAGTAAAGCCTGTACAGGCTACCTGACAGGACCCCACCTTTCTCCAAATATCAAAATTATATTTTCACAAAAAATACACTAAAATCATTATCACAGGACAGAATTTATTTACCAACCATATCTAATTGATGATCTGTATTATCCATTTGTGCGTCCCTATATGAATTATGTTCCTTCATTAATTGTAATGCTTATTGTATCAGTTATATTGAATATGTGAATATCTTGATTGTATTACATTATTGCTCATTGTTATAACATGTTTTACAAGTTATGGAAAGTCCAATGGGATTGTGCAATAAATTATATAAATTGGGGCGGGTGGGCGTCGGCGGTAAAAAGGCGCTATTTTTAGCACAGATTTACGTTGTTTTAGCAGCTCTATCCGGGCATTAGCGGGCCAAAAAAGGGTTAAAACCGCCGGCAAAGTGCCACCACAGTGGCACTTTGCCATCGGTTTGGTGGGGCTGCCCCATTGTTTTCAATGGGCAGGGGCACTTTAACTGCTTGCAGACCAGCCGTCGCAGTTTTACTGTGTGAAATCACGTTATTGTACGTGATCTCGTGAGGCCTGTATAGCAGGCGCGCGCACGCCGCAAGCTCCGTAAGTCAGACCACAGGTCCCGTGGACTTGATGTTCACGGGGATACCCACCATCGTCTCATGGAGAGGAAGAACATGGAGATGCTAATGTAAACAAGCATCTCCCCGTTCTGCCCAGTGACACTGCTCCCTGTGATCGGTAGCTATGATCAGTGATGTGTCACACATGCCCATCCCCCCTACAGTTAGAACACATCCCTAGGACACACTTAACCCCTACAGCACCACCTAGTGTTAACCCCTTCACTGCCCGTCACATTTACACAGTAATCAGTGCATTTTTAATCGCACAGATTGCTGTATAAATGTGAATGGTCCCAAAAATGTCCGACGTGTCCACCATAATGTCACAGTCATGATAAGAATCGCTGATTGCCGCCATTACTAGTAAAAAAAAAATATATATATTAATAAAAATGGCATAAAACTATCCCCTATTTTGTAGATGCTATAACTTTTGCGCAAAGCAATCAATAAACGCTTATTGTGATTTTTTTACCAAAAATATGTAGATGAATATGTATCGTCCTAAACTGAGGGAAAAAAACATTTTTATATATTTTTTGGGGATATTTATTAAAACAAAATGTAAAAAATAATGCATTTCTTTTCAAAATTGTCACTTTTTTTGTTTATAGCACAAAAAATAAAAACCACAGAGGTGATCAAATACCACCAAAAGAAAGCTCTATTTGTGGGGAATAAAGGACATCAATTTTGTTTGGGAGCCACGTCGCACGGCCGCGCAATTGTTAGTTAAAGCGAGACAGTGCCGAATCGTAAAAAGTGCTCTGGTCAGGAAGGGGGTAAATCCTGTCGGGGCTGAAGTTGTTAAGAGCAGTGGATACACTGCTCCTACAGCACTGCAAAGATGTGCTTGCAGGACTTTTTTAGCGGCCTGGAAGCGCACCGCTCCAGTGTGAAAGCCCTCAGGCTTTCACACAGGAGAGACAGGAAAGGCACTATGCAGGAGCTATTTTTTAGTGCTGTAGCGCCTGCAAAGGGCCTCAGTGTGAAAGGGGTCTTAGTACATTTTACAGGCAGGTAAGTGTATTTGTGTAAGTGTATTTTATTGCATGTCTCTTCTGCAATAAAGAGCCTGTCTGTTGAAATTTTTTCAGCTTTAGTTCCACTTTAAGACCAACTGTAAATTGGCGTACAGTTGATCTCTTTGTGATGCAGAGGGGCATGATCCTCTAGGGATCAGAGGAAGGAACCAGTGCATGGAAGGAAACACGTGTATGCCATAAAGCCTTTGGGAGGCTTTAGCACTGGTATAGAGGAGGGGTTGGAGGAAAGGCCCTTAAAAAGCTTACTATACTCTTTTGTTGCAGGGAGGCACTTATTCTAAATTTTTAGAGATCTGACATGGGCCCTTTCACACGGGCGGACGCCACTAGCTCAGCGGGAGATCGCACCATTGATCTCCGCTGAGCTGGCAAATGACAGGTCCATCTCTGCTCACTGAGCAGGGAGGGACCTGTCAGAGCCCGCTGATTTCTATGGGGAGATCTGACAAAAACGGACAGCATGTATCGCCATACATCTGTCTTGAGCGGATCGAATGGCAGACAGGTGTCAGCAGACACAGCTCCACTGAAATCCGTCTGTCCATAGGAGTCAATGGGTGGCCCACTTGGGTCTGCCTGAAAAATAAACAGGCGGATCCGTGCAGGCTTATCGTGTGATAAGGGCCTAACAAAGGTTTTTAAGTACATGTAAAGCCAAACCTTTTTTGGATAGAATAGGAAATGGTTAAAGAGGACTTCCCCCTTCTTCTTCCATTATGCGTTTCTTTAAATTCCCCACTAACAATTTTCACTAGGGTATCCTGAAAAAAAATTACATGCTCAGTGAACCCAAAGTTAATCTGCTGTGATCAGCCTCCACACAATGCCATGTTATACTGGTATGTCATTTGGAGTGGCTATCTTTACCAGGTTCTTGCAGCCCTCTGTCTGATGATGCGTCACCAGCTCTGCCCTAGATCCACCATATGCCCCTGCTTCTACAGCCCTTTTGAATTTGTGATTAGGGATATAGGTTGCTGCAGCATCAGGGACACAGCATGCTCACCTAGATGAGAATGGAGGTGAGGCAGGTTGGAGTAGATCTAGTAGTGAAAATAACAAATATAAACAAAAAAAGTTGTTTTCTTTTTCATACATCATGGGACACAGAGTTAGGCTAATAATGATTTCCTACGGGTTATATTTCATCTCCAGGTGAATGGACAATGGTAGACCAAAGGTCTTTAGACAGGAAGCAATCCCCTATATAACCCCTTCCATACAGGAAGTACTTCCGTTTTTTACCAGTGTCTGCAAGGTGGATGGCACGGTTGTTTGAGCTCTCTGAGCTCCAGGTCTCTAGTCCCACAAATGGTTCCTAAATGAATCAAGGGATGGACTGATAGGATCCATTTGACACAGGCTCTATACAGTATGCTTAGATAAATGTTACCCAAGCCTCACAAAGAAGACTCAAGATCCTACAAAGTTTTGCCGGTAATGTGGCCTCCGAGCGCTGGACCCTGCTATGTGGAATCCTGGACACCACAGCACTAAGGCATTCCTGCAGGGTGCTGTACAGGTCCAAGGGGGTGGACCCTAAACATGAAAAGGGTACCCAGTCCTTGAAGGTCCTCAAGTGACAGGAACCTGCCATGAAGGGTGAAGATTGGGCTCTTTGTGTCTAAACTGCCCTGCGCCTGGATGGGTAAGTGAAACCCCTTTATTTATTATTGTGGGGTGTCCCAGTGATTTTGGGCTAGCTGTGGGTGTTTTTGCTTATGTCTGGGTGTTTTTTACCTGTATGATGGCGCACGACGGTCCACCATTTCGCCTTGGTTCTCCATGGCGCACGTGCCTTCGCAAGAGTGCCGCTGGGCTCAGCAGTTTGTTTGGCGGCCACTGCACACGCGGCTTTGCCGCACATGCGCCATAGACTTTATCTGAACGCATGAAGATTCGCATCATACGCTAATACAGCCACATCCGTTCGTCAGGACTGCGCACAGAACATTCCGGTGCACAGACAGCCTATTTAAGCTGTGTATGCCAAGCATGCAGTGCTTCCAGAAGGCGGCTGTGGGACACAGAGCAGGCTCTGAACCAGGCATTTGCAGCGGTTCATTTCTCCTTACCCAGGTCACGTGAGTCACCAGGTGTTGCTTGGCAGGCTAAAGGTTCTTAGCAGCATTGTTGCATAGGGGCTTGGTGAGCCCTATTAAAGGGTCTCCCATCTGAGGTGTGTTAATTCTACACTCAGATACTCTCTTTTTATGGCTAGTAAATGTCTTCAAAAAAGAGGAGCGGAACAAACACTACAGGAAAGGGTACACCTATGTTGTCAGTAGTTCCTGATGAACCTAGTCGTATACCTGAAGTATTCCCTGAAGGACCAGAGGCTTCCAGACAATGTGAGCTGATGCGCCTATCTGATATTGTGCCTACAGTCAACGCTGCTGCTTCACCCTTTATCACCAAGGATGAACTGTCCTCTGCCATAGCCAGGTTAGAGCACAGGATGATTGCCTCCATCCCGCAGGGTGGCAAGAAGCTTGACAGATCCCCCTCCCCAGAGCCTCCTAGTTTGGAGCAGGAATGGGTTGAGGATGGGGAAGAGCTAAAATCTCAGGATTCTGTGGAGGGCCTGGCAGATGAGTCTGCTTTTGAGCAATCTGGACAAGAAGATATCCAGTTGATGTCTGCCTCTTAGTCGCAGAGGCTTTTGATCAAGTCTCTTACTGAGATGGTTCATTCTGCCTTTAAGTTTCCCCCCTGGTCCTCTTTGGGGTCCCTGAGGCCTCTTCAGGCCTCACAGGCTTTCCCCTTACACCCTCTGTTGGAACAGGCGGTGTATGTTGATTGGGAACATCCTGACATGATTTTCGTTCCTCTTAAGAGGTTTCCCCTTTTATATCCCATGGATGAAAAGTTTGTTAAGAAGTGGAGAATGCCAGCCGTAGATGCAGCAGTTTCTTCCTTAACCACTTCACCACTGGGCACTTAAACTCCCTTAATAACCAGACCAATTTTCAGCTTTTGGTGCTCTCACATTTTGAATGACAATTACTCAGTCATGCAACACTGTACCCATATGAAATTTTTGTCCTTTTTTTCACACAAATAGAGCTTTCTTTTGGTGGTATTTAATCACCTCTCCGTTTTTTATTTTTTGTGCTATAAAAGAAAAAAGACCGAAAATTCTGTGAAAAAATGAATTTTTCTTCGTTTCTGTTATAAAATTTAGCAGATTAGTAATTTTTTCTTCTTAAATTTTGGCCAAAATGTATACTACTACATATCTTTGGTAAAAATAAGTACAAATTGGTGGATATTATTTGGTCTTTGTGAAAGTTATAGAGTCCACAAGCTATGGTGCCAATATCTGAAAATTGATCACACCTCAAGTACTGATGGCCTATTTCAATTCTTGAGACCCTAACATGCCAGAAAAGTACAAATACCCCCCAAATTACCCCTTTTTGGAAAGAAGACAATCCAATGTATTTAGTAAGAGGCATGATGAGTTTTTTGAAGTTGTCATTTTTTCCCACAATTCTTTGCAAAATCAAGATTTTTTTTCCACAAAATTGTCATATTATCAGTTTATTTCTCACACACAGCATATGCA
Organism: Lithobates pipiens; assembly: GCF_037356315.1. Taxonomy (NCBI): domain Eukaryota; kingdom Metazoa; phylum Chordata; class Amphibia; order Anura; family Ranidae; genus Lithobates; species Lithobates pipiens. The sequence goes on from NW_027507790.1 coordinate 17,876,956, forward strand.
TACCAAAAATTACACCCCAAAACACATTCTGCTATTACTCCCGAGTACGGCGATACCACATGTGTGAGACTTTTACACAGTGTGGCCACATACAGAGGCCCAAAATGCCGGGAGCGCCATCAGGCGTTCTGGAGCACCCAGGACAATTCTGACATTTCTCTCCTACATGTAAAAATCATCATTTATTTGCTATAAAATTACAGAGAACCCCAAAACATTATATATTTTTTTTTAGCAAAGACCCTGGAGAATACAATGGTGGTCGTTGCAAATTTTTATCTCACACGGTATTTGCGCAGCAATTTTTCGAACGCGTTTTTTTGGGGGAAAAACTGTTTTGTGCTTAAAAAAAGAAAAACTGTAAAGTTAGCCCAATTTTTGCATAAAGTGAAAGATGAAGTTATGCTGAGTAAATAGATATCGAACATGTCACTCTTCAAAATTGCACATGCCCGTGGAATGGCGCCAAACGTCACTACTTAAAAATCCCCATAGGCGACGCTTTAAATTTTTTTTACTGGTTACATGTTTTGAGTTGCAGAGGAGGTCTAGGGCTAGAATTATTGCTCTCACTCTAACGTTCGCGGCGATACCTCACATGTGTGGTTTGAACACCGTTTTCATATGTGGGCGGGGCTTACGTATGCGGTCGCTTCTGCATGCGAGCACATGGGGACAGGGGCGCTTTAAATTATTTATTTTTTTATTGTTCATTTTACTTTATTTATTTTAGTTTGACATTTTTTTCCCCAAAAATAAATTTTTGATCACTTTTATTCCTATTACAAGGAATGTAAACATCCCTTGTAATAGGAATATGGGATGACAGGTCCTCTTTACAGTGAAATCTGGGGGTCAATATGACCCCACATCTCACCTCTAGGCTGGGAAGCCTGAAATAAAATAAAAAAATAAAAAAAAAGATTCTGGCTTTGATCGTATTGGCGAGTTGGTAGAAGCACCGGAGGGCGGTGAGGGGTGGGGGGGGGCATCTTTGGCTGGGTATTTCAGGGTATCACCGAGTATGGCTGGGTATCTCCGAGTATGGCTGGGTATGGCAATTTATGGCAAGGTATTGCAGAGTATTGGCGGGGTATTGGCAGGTATTGGCGGGTATTGCAGAGTATTGGTGGGTATTGCAGAGTATTGGGGGGTATTGCAGAGTATTGGGGGTATTGCAGAGTATTGGGGGGTACTGCAGAGTAATGGCAGGGTACTGCAGAGTAATGGCAGGGTACTGGTGAGTAATGGCAGGGTACTGCAGAGTATTAGGGGGTACTGCAGAGTAATGGCAGGGTACTGCAGAGTAATGGCAGGGTACTGCAGAGTAATGGGGGGTACTGCAGAGTAATGGCAGGGTACTGCAGAGTATTGGGGGGTACTGCAGAGTATTGGGGGGTACTGCAGAGTATTGGGGGGTACTGCAGAGTAATGGCAGGGTACTGCAGAGTAATGGGGGGTACTGCAGAGTAATGGGGGGTACTGCAGAGTAATGGCAGGGTACTGCAGAGTATTGCAGAGTATTGCAGGGTACTGCAGAGTATTGGCAGGGAATTGAGGGGTTAAATTCGGTGAGCAGCGATGTGGGCACTGCAGATGCAGCCCACAGTGCTGCTAACACCGATCTCTTTCCCCTCCGCTGTACCGATCGGTACAGAGAGGGGGAGGGAGGAACCGGCGTCATAACATGACGCCGGTTTGTTTACAAGTGATCGCTCCGTCATTTGACGGAGCGATCACTTGGTAAACGGCTGCGACGAGCGGCTGTTTACCGTGATCCGTGATGCGCCGAGTCCACTGGACCCGGCGGTCACGGATGATCTCGTGTGCGCGTCCCAGGGGGCGCGCGAGAGCAGAATTCTGGGAGGCCGTTAATTAACGGCCTCTCAGAGTTAAACAACCACCCTGAAGCCGTTAATCGGCAATGGGCAGTTGTTAAGTGGTTAAACAAGAACTTAACTTGTCCAGTAAATAACGCACAGGGCTTGAAAGACCCTGTTGACAAGAAATTGGAGTCATTATTAAAAGCTTCCTTTTTCATTGGCTAGTTCAGGTATTCAGCCAGCTGTTGCAGCAATTGGTATCTGCCAGTCTGTATAGGATCCGGTCAGACAGCCTGACAGGCCTAACTTGGAGGATGATGTGGCTGAAAATAAGACAGATATTGCTTGAGCACTGTGTTTTGCTGTTGACGCCTTAAAGGATTCAATACAGCAGGTTTCTTGTTGGGCTCTCTTGTCTGTACATATGCGCAGACTTTTGTGGCTTAAGAACTGGTCAGCCAAGCTTCCTTGTAAAAAGTTATTGGCAGGTTTCCCCTTTCATGGAGAACGTTTATTTGGTGATCATTTGGACAAATATATCCAAAAGATTTCTGGAGGGAAGAGTTCTCTACTTCCTATGAAGAAAAGCACCAGGCATCCCTCGTTTAAAACCTCAGGGACTACTTCCTTAACTTCCTGCCGCCAACAGGGCACTAGAGCCAAGGGCAAGCCACGAAGCCAGGGCCAGGAAAAGCCCTGGGTCCAAAACTCTTCTAAACCCAACACCAAGCCCTCCTTTTGAGGGGATGCCACCACTCTATCCGGTGGGGGGAAGGCTGCTGCACTTTGCGGACATTTGGAGAACAATATTTCAGGACGAGTGGGTCACCTCAACTATATCCTGCAGTTACAAGCTGGAGTTGGGGGGGGGGATTCCCCCTCAGAGGTTTCTAAGATCCAGCTTTCCCTCAGATTATCTAAAAAGAGACTTATTGCTTTATGCACTATATCATTTAGTACATCAAGGGATGATTGTAGAGGTACCCGAAAAAGGCGCAGGGTTTTACTCAAACCTGTTTACGGTTCAAAAACCAAATGGGGACACAAGACTACTGATCCAATCCTTTCGGATGGAGTCTGTCTGCTCAGTAGTAGCCTCACTACAGATGAGAGACTTTCTAGCCTCCATTGATATAAAATATGCGTATTTACACGTACCTATCTTTCAGCCTTATCAGAGGTTCCTGCGATTTGCAGTAGGGGAACATCATTTTCAGTTTTTGGCTCTACTCTTTGGGCTCGCTACAGCTCCCCGGGTGTTCATAAAGGTCCTAGCACCAGTACTGGGTCTTTTAAGGACCCAAGGGATCCTGGTGCTCGGCTATCTAGGCGACCTCCTGCTCAGAGATCACTCATTATAGGCTCTAGAACAGAGCATAACATGCACAGTGCGGTATTTGGAAAGCTTAGGCTGGATCATATATACCGAAATGTAGACCATGAGACCAGCTCAAAGTCTAAAGTATTTAGGTCTGATCCTAGATGCTGTCCAAGCAAGGGTATTTTTGCCACCCGTAAGGATCAGGTGCGTCAGATAAGAGGCACCAGACAAACCCTCCATTCGGCTTTTTTATAAGTCTTCTAGGGAGGATGCTTTCCTCCGAGGGAGTGCCCTATGCCCAGTTTCATTCCAGGCCTTTACAACAAGACTTCTTGTTGGCTTGGAACAGAAGAGGACAAGCCCTGGATTATCCAATGTTCTCCTCCTGGGATCAGAACCTGCAAAAGGGTAAATCCTTCCTCCCGGTAACTTGGAGAGTACTGACTACAGATGCCAGTCTCTAAGGCTGGGGAGCAACCCTAGAGGGGATCACAGCTCAGAAGAAGTGGTCAAGGACAGAACAGGTCCTGTCCATCAACGTCCTGGAATTACAGGCAGTACGTCTGGCCCTACAGTCCTGGACAATGGAGCTTCATGACTGTCCTATCAGGGTTCAGTCCGACAGTGCCACTGCAGTGGCCTAAATAAACCACCAAGGTGGTACCAGGAGTTGTTTAGCTCTGAAGGAGGTGAACCACATACTAGCCTGGGCAGAGGGACATGTGCCATTTCTATCGGCAGTCCATATCCCGGAGTAGAGAACTGGAAGGCAGATTATCTCAGCCGCTGGCAGATCTGCCCGTGGGAATGATCCCTACACCCAGGGGTGTTCCAGGAAATTTGCAAGCATTGGGGATGACCAGAGGTCGACCTACTGGCATCCAGGTTCAACAAAAAGCTACAGCAATTTGTGACCAGAACAAGAGATCCTCTGGCAATCGGAACAGATTCCCTGGTAGTTCCATGGAGCCAGTCCTCCCTGGTTTATGCTTTCCCTCCGATCCCTCTCCTTCCACATTTTTTGCCCAGGATTCAGAGAGAGGGGGTTCCGGTCATTCTGGTGGCACCAGTCTGGCCCAAAAGGCCCTGGTTCCCAGAGATTGTGAGACTGACAATAGAGGGGCCATGGATGCTTCCACGTTGCCCCCGATCTACTGTCTCAAGGTCTTATATTGGACCCCAATTTACAGTCTCTAAATTTGAAGGCATAGCTATTGGAGCCAGGTTGTTAAAGGATCGTGGCATCTCTGGACCAGTGGTGTCTACCCTAGTAAATGCTAGAAAAGCTGTCACTAGGAACATCTATCATAAGGTCTGGAAGACTTATATTATTTGGTGTGAAACCAGAAAATGGCATCCTCGGAAATACGTGATTGGGAGAATTCTCTCTTTTCTACAGTCAGCTGTGGAAATCAGATTGGCTTTGAGTACAATCAGAGGTCAGATTTCGGCCCTGTCAGTATTCTTCCAAAGGTCTTTAGCCTCCCATTCGCTGGTCCAAACCTTTTGCAGGGGGAAACTCGTTTGCTTCCCCCATTAGGTCACCTATGTGTCCTTGGGACTTGAACTTGATGCTGTCTATGTTACAGAAACAACCATTTGAACCTATCAAGGAAATTCCATTAGACTTGCTGTCATGCAAGCTAGCCTTCCTGATGGCCATGACCTCTGCTAGGAGGCTGTCGGAGTTGGCGGCCCTTTCATGCAGGGAATCATACTTGATCCTTCACCATGACAGGCTCGTGTTACGACCCATTCCATTCTTTTTGCCAAAGGTGGTGTCAGCCTTTCATTTAAATCAGGACAAATTAATTCCTTGGACGTTGTCCGAGCAGTCAAGGTTTATTTGTCTAGATCTGCGGAAATCCGAGGATCAGACTCCTTTTTTGTTTTACCAAAAGCACCCAAGAAGGGGCAGGCAGCTTCCAAAGATTCCATTGCCAATTGGGACCATCAATTGGTCATTCAGGCCTATGGTCTGAAATGTAAAGCTCCTCCCTTTAGGGTGAGAGCTCATTCTACTAGGGGTGTAGGAACCTCCTGGGCTTTTCGTCATCAGGTATCTGTGGCTCAGATTTGTAAGGCTGCTACCTGATCTCCAGTGCATATGTTCACAAAATGTTATCAGGTGGATGTCCGAGCAGCCAAGGATTCAGCTTTCGGCCGTAGTATGCTGCCAGCTGCCGTATAAAGTATGATGGCTATTGTTTGGCAGGGTGTCTCCCTTCCCTCAAGGCTATTGCTCTGGGACATCCCATTAGATAATGAATATTAGCCTAACTCTGTGTCCCATGATGTATGAAAAAGAAAATAGGATTTTTTTCTTTGAGTACATCATGGGACACAAAGGTCCCTCCCCTCTTTTTTGAGGATTCAGTGCTTGCTACAAAACTGAAGTACTTCCTGTATGAGAGGGGTTATATAGGGGATCACTTCCTGTCCATTCACCTGGAGATGAAGTATAACCCAGTAGGTAATGAATGTTAGCCTAAATCTGTGTCCCATGATACATTAGTATTATTATACAGGATTTATATAATGCCAACAGTTTACGCAGCACTTTTACAATATAAAAAGGGAGACAATACAGTTATAATATAATAAAAATACAAGAGAAATAAGAGGGCCCTGCTCAGAAGATCTTACAATTATTAGGGTGGGGCAGGTGGTACAAAAGGTTTGTAACTGTGGGGAATGAGCTGATGGAAGTGGTAAAAGATTAGCTGGAGGCATGGTAGGCTTCCCTGAAGAGATACGTTTTCAGGGATCGCCTGAAGGTGGAAAGAGTAGGGGTTTGCCAGACAGGTTGAGGTAGCGAGTTCTAGAGGATGGGAGAGGCTCTGGAGAAATCCTGAAGATGAGCATGGGAGGACTAGACAAGGGTGCTTGAGAGGAGGAGGTCTTGGAAGGAGCGGAGAGGACGGTTTGGGTGATATTTGGAGACAAGACTGGTAATATAGCTTGGGGCAGAGTCATGAATGGCTTTGTATGTTATGGTTAGTATTTTGAATTTAATTTGCTGTGCGATTGGGAGCCAGTGTAGGGATTGGAGGAGAGGGTTGGCAGATGCTGAACGGTGGGTAGGGTGGATAAGCCTTGCAGTAGTATTCATGATAGACTGAAGAAGAGATAGCCTATGGAGAGGCAGGCCAGTGAGAAGGGAGTTGCAATAGTCAAGGCGAGAGATAACGAGGGAGTGAATGAGGAGCTTGGTGGTTTCATTTGTTAAAAAGGGGCGAATTTTAGAGATGTTATGGAGGTGTCTAAAGTCTACAAACGCAAAGAAAAGGATTTTACAGGTAAGTATGATGAAAAAATCCTATTTTTCTACATTGCAGAGAATAAATATATCGGCAAAGTAGGTTTTTAGAGTGAAGGTCCACTTTAAGACCCCTTTTAGTTAAGGTCTATCTGGAGACACAGCAGTAGTAAGTAAGGGTTCGTTCACAGCAAGTTCATAGAGTGACATGCTTCTGAGTTGATCAATACGAGCACACAGCAAAAACAAATATTGTGTATGTACCTTGTTCTGCCCTCACAAGATAATTTTGTCATACGTGCAATACTGGCACGGTCACAAGTTAGTGCTATACACAGAACCATAGGCAATTGGTAAATGCCAAAAAACATAAACCCAGCTGCCTGCTTACAGTCTTCTGTAGACTGGTCACTGAGCTGCGAATGTATAGCTCAGTATACATTCCTGCACATGCCCCTGGAGTGATGTCATCCCACCACGGCCAAGCAAGACGGGCAAAGACCAAAGTTGCTATTAGATAGCTAGTAGAGTGTTTTGCCTAATCAATCATTATAACTACCCCCCGGAGAATATATATTTTTTTTGTTTTGGAAAGATTTAGAAAGGGTTGCAAGCTCTGTCATGTTTTTATTGTAATGGTTTCTACACAGACAGGGATCCTACTCTATGCTACTGAAAAAAAGTGTTTTTGTTCCTGTCTCTGTTTTCATTGAGAAAATGTCCCATGTTCTACTATCAACAATAAAAACCTAGTAGCAATTTTTGCCCTTCTCTACACCATCCGAAATGACAAGAGTAAAAAAATGGAGTTTAGAAAAATGGTAGGTTCTATATACTGTATGTATATACTATTTCTTAAAAAAAAAAAAAAAAAAAAAAAAGTTTTGGATTAATACCTATAATTCCCAGAAAGATCTATTTAATACCTATAATTCCCAGAAAGATCTATTTAAGACCTGTAATTCCTGGAAAGATCTATTTAATACCTGTAATTCCCAGAAATATATTTTTAAAACCTGTAATTCTATTTCCAGAAAGATCTGTTTAATTCCTGTAATTCCCATAAATATCTGTAATTCCCAGAAAGATCTTTTTAATACCTGTAATTGCCAGAAAGATCTGTTTAATACCCGTAATTCCCAGAAAGATCTGTTTAATACCCATAATGCCCAGAAAGATCTGTTTAGTACCCGTAATTCCCAGAACGATCTGTTTAATACCAGTAATTCCCAGAAAGCTCTAATTAATACCTGTAATTCCTGGAAAGATCTTTTTAATACCTTTAATTCCCAGAAAGATCTGTTTAATACCCGTAATTCCCAGAAAGATCTGTTTAATACCCGTAATTCCCAGAAAGATCTGTTTAATACCCGTAATTCCCAGAACAATCGGTTTAATACCCGTAATTCCCAGAAAACTCTAATACCTGTAATTCCTGGAGAGGTTTATTTAATACCTGTAATTCCCAGAAAGATTTCTTTAAGACCTGTAATTCCATTCCCAGAAAGATCTATTTAATACCTGTAATTTCTGGAAAGAGCTATTTAATATCTAGTCATACCCAAGGCTGCATAAAATGACCTTGCAGGCTATTTGGCAAAAATGGGTTCGCCTTTAAAAAAATCTGTGATCACATGTAAACTTGGAGTGCCGCTCAAAACTGTAGGGATAACAGGTGTCCTTACCGGTATTCAGAAAATGGGAGCAGGAGTCAGGCACTTATGCAGAAGTGTGGACATATTTAGGATAAGACGCCGCTGAAACTGATCCAGTACTTTAGATGGGGCTATGGCTGTGTATAGCCTCAGCCAGCACTGCTCCAGCCACACCTCCTTACATGTTTCGCCCCGCCTTCCCGGGGCTTGTTGACAGAGGACCCTATGAGGTAGTCAATCCCAGTGAAACGCGTCAGTAGGATGTGACATCAGAAACTGCTGTGGCCCTTTTGGCAAAGCTTCTTTGCATTTGTCACTTTTTCTTGGTGTAAGCATACTATAAATGTAAATACAGGTATTTTTAACAAACTGTATCCTATTTCTGCTCTATGGTCTGTCTTCTTTAATCTTGCATAGTCCTCCTGGGCTTTATGGTGGTATCTAGAGTGCAGGACATATGAAGAAACAGAGTAGACCCTTATATGCCTGATTTATTGGCAAGTCAAGTAAGGTGCATGATCTTATGGGCATCGAGGTGTGGTGCACATATAGTGGATGGAATACCCTTTACAGTGATTTTTGCCACTTATTGAATATAAGTTTTATTTCACTGTGACTTTATTCATTTAAAGATATACCACACTATGATAGTGTTTTCTTTTTGAAGGATTCCACTGTATGAGGACACCATCTTATTGAGGACACTGGATGATTATTAAACTGTAAACTGATGCAAGAATTTTCCTATTGAGGGTAAGGGATGATATTTGAGTGGGGTGAATGACAAGAGTTAGTGGAGATACCAAGTTTGGCACATTTACACTATTTTTCATGTAAGCACGCTAATTGGTTTATTTTAATGGTTCCAAAGTTTTGAACATACTACGATATATACAATATTTTTTTTTTAAACAGTACATGATATGAGGAAAGCACAGTAGGAGCACACTGGATATTCTCAATCAAGACAGGATGCATCTGCATGTATGAAAAGTCTTTATTACATCTTGTTTCTGGTAAGAATATAAGAACAGTTTATTCACACAGGATTGTTATCTCAACATATGAACTTTTTTTAAAATATATGAACATTTTATTTGCAAAGGATCATAGAGCGTGCAGTTCTGCATAGAAACCAAACAGCTTCCAGTTTTTTTTTTTGTCAAAGCTTAACCACCTGACCTCCAGAAGATTTACCCCCCTTCATGACCAGGCCATTTTTTACTATACAGCACTGCGCTACTTTAACTGACAATTGCGCATTCATGCAACATTGTACCCACATAATATATATGTTCTTTTTTTCCCCACAAATAAAGCTTTCTTTTTATTTTTTTGTGCTATAAACAAAGAAAAAAAAATTTTTGAAAAAAAAATATATATATATATTTTTTTACTTTCTGCTATAAAACATATCCAATAAAAAAAAATTAAATCAAATGTATGCATACATTTGGGCCGATATGTATTCTGCTACATATTTCTGGCTAAAAGAAAATCCCAATAAGTGTTTTTTTTTATTTTTGCACAAATGTTATAGTGTCTACAAACGATGGCATTTTTTTCACTAGTAATGGCAGTGATCAGCAACTTAGAGCAGGATTGTGATATTGCGGCGGACATTCTGACACTAACTGACAGTTTTTGGGTACCAGAGACAATAATACAGTGATCAGTGCTAAAATATGCACTGTACTAATGACACTGGGTAGAAAGGGGTTAACATCAGGGGCTATCAAACGGTAAAATGTGTGAAGTCTGAAGGGGCACATTTACATTATCAGTGCAGCCCCATCACTGCTGCCTATCAGTTCCACCTCATCCCTGCATATGAATTACATACATTTTATATAAATAAGGCTCCAAGTGAGTTTGTTTACCACCTTAATCAGCCACAGAACTTGTGTAATTAATATGTGTTTGGTTTAAGCCCAGCTTCACACTGCTGCCTGTTAGAACTCAGGCGAGTTCAGCTGAACTCGCATGATTTCAAAGCGGCAATGCAGTCCGACTTCAGGGGGCGATTTGACAGACATTTGTGCGGGGTGTGTGGGTTCCTGCACAGATGTCTATTCAAATCTCCCCCAAAGTCACCAAAAGTTGTACAGGAGCTACTTGTGGGAATCGGTGTGGCGTCGTACCGATTTGGGTGGTGCCATTGCCGGCAATAGTCGCCAATTTGGCATGCAAATTGACATGTCAAATTGCATGCCAAATCGGTCCAATGCGAACGTGGTTTTAAAGGGATGAGGTGGCAACCTAGTGCCACCTTTTTAGAGCAGTGAATATCAGTGCTGCATCATCGATCCAGCCTCATCATGGGTGATCAAAGAGTTAATTGTGTGCCTAGCCTGTGTTTTACTGTACTGTGTGAAGTACTTTTACTAAGGGAAGAGGTGAAATGTATTCCCTGCTTTTCAGGGACATCCCTTCCCTCCTGTCAGAACAGAGATCTGCTTTGTTTACATAGGTAGATTGCAATTCTGTCTCTCTGCCTGACGATCAGCGGGTGCCAGCAGGCATCAAGTACTTGGCACCCTCCCACCGGCTTCTGCTGTGTGTGATTACTGTGGAAGCAAGCTGGAAACAGCACGCACGCACGCCAGAAGCACGGAATTCATGTATTCATGGATATGTGATTCGGCGCACAGCTGCTGCCCTGTAGCAGTAAAAATGCTATAGGGTGGTCGACAAGCAGTTAATTGAACAAGCTGAAGTCACAAACTCATTGGCTACCATGCACCAGACTTTGCACTGTTCAGTTTTAGTAAATCTCCCTGTGTAATACAATGCTATCCTGCGCAAACGACGCAGGAGGCTTCTCTATTAACCCCTTCCCGACCAGCCACCGCAGTTATACTACGGCAGGTTGGCTCCCCTGCGTGAGCCGTGTTAGCTGTACGTCGGCTCTTTAAGAAGCTGTAGCAGGCGCATGTGCCCGCAGCATGTCCCTGGTGCCGATGTGTGTGCCTGGCATGTGTGATGACAGCTGGGCACCCGCGATCGCTAATGACAGAGCGAGAACCAGGATCTGTGTGTGTAAATACACAAATCCCGGTTCTGTCAGGGGTGAGGAGACAGATCATATGCTCCTACTAAGTAGGAACAACAATCTGGCTCCTCCTCTAGTCAGCCCCCCCCCACAGTTAGAACACACATGGGGGCACAGTTAACCCCTTGATCGCCCCTAGTGTTAACCCCTTCCCTGCCAGTGACATTTCTACAGTAATTAGTGCCTATTTTTAGCTCTGATCGCTGTATACTGTATCACTGGTCCCAAAATAGTGTCAAAAGTGGCCGATGTGTCCGTTGCAATCCCTATAAAAATGGAAGATCACCTCCATTACTAGTAAAAAAAATAATAATAATAATGCCATAAATCTATCCCCTATTTTGTAGGCGCTATAACTTTTGCGCAAACTATTAAATTTTTAGATTTTAAGCTATAACGAGCAGGGCCCTCTGATTCCTCTTGTACCAAATTGTAATGTAACTGTAATGTCTGCAAAGCGCTGCTCAAACTGTTGGCGCTATATAAAACCTTTATAATAATAATAATATACGCTTTTACGCTAGATTTTTTTTTTTTAACAAAAATATGTAGAAGAATACATATCCGCCTAAACTGAGGAAGAAATTATTATGTTTATGGATATTTATTATAGCAAAAAGCACAAAATATTGTGTTTTTTAAATAATTGTCATTCTTTTTTTGTTTATAGCGCAACAAAATAAAAAAAAATAAACAGAGGTGATCAAATACCACCAAAAGAAAGCTCTATTTGTGTGTGTGTGGGGGGGGACATTGATTTTGTTTGGGTACAACGTCGAACGACCGCACAATTGTCAGTTAAAGCAATGCAGTGCCGTATCGCAAAAAATAGCCCGGTCAGGAAGGGGGCAAATCTTTCCGGGGCTGAAGTGGTTAACTGTCGCATATGTGGGGGAGAGAATCTCCAACCAATACACGCCTCCTTCAGCCATGTGGGAGCGGCTTACAACCTCCTTCCTCAGCCGCACTGTGCCAGGCTACTCCACCTATTAGCAACACAGCGAGAACCACGGGCGGAGCCATAGCGAGGCGTGGAACGCTTAGCTTGGAACGCAAAAGATGATAATGACTTCCGTGTATACTTGCACAGCTTGAAGTGGACATAGCAGCGGCTCTCTAGTCTTAGCAGTTTCGGCACCTTCAGATTATGGAAGGAAGGCCGTACTGCTTTAAGCAGCTGTATCCAGATGCACCCTTTTCTATGGGTCATACCAACGCAAGGTACGGGTGGGGCACGGCGTAGGCAGAGCGCGCCTGGCTTCCTGCTATGACAGGGTGAGGGGTACCGGTCACGTTACCCTGTGATCCGTTCTTTAGCGAATGACGTTATACTAGATTGTGTATGACAAAATGGCAACTCCTCCCCCCTCCAGTGATAATGGCTGCGTCCGCGTCCTGGACCGTACCATCTGCAGCGCCTCCCATAGGGGTGCTGTGGGCTGCTGCGCCGCTGTGCGGGTGATGTAGGGGACGGAAGCCAGCTGGGGTGTGGTGCCCTCCTGAGCCCAGCTTCTGTTATGCCGGTGCTGCCGGACACTACAGCGCTTGCGCCGCCTTCTCCGTGTGTGCACTGACATGTGTGCTTTGTGTCACCCCTACAGCTGTCACTTGTGACACGTCCGCCGCTTCCCTGTTTTCAAAAGTTGTATTGGAGAGTCCGGTGTCTCCGGGGCGGCCCGAGCCCGGGGGGTGTGATCTGCAGGGGGGGACATTCCGTGCCAGGCCCGACGACATCAGCTGACACCATGAGCACCGAGGACGACTACCAGGCCAAGTACCCCCTGCATGCCCTGGTGTGGAATAATGACTTCCGGTCACTGGAGAGAGAGCTGGATGGCAAGGTGAGGGAGAGCACACCCTTCTATGGATGGGGGCTTTGTACTTCTCTAATCTATTATAATAACCTATATCTATCTATCTCTAAGATGTTTGTGATTGGCAGGTCATGTGATAAGTGTTGTGTACATTGGTGAACCAATGACATCAGATTGTCACTTCCATCCTCGCTGATTGACATCCTGCCTCACACACATTGCGCTGCGCTACACATCATCACGCTTGCTTTCATTTTAAATAGCTCAATGATTTATCAGAAATTTGGTCCTGTGTTTTTCAAATTGTAGCAAATCGCAACCCACAGAACAATTGTGCGTAGTGGTACGCAGCACGTATTGTATGGGGTCATTCACATGTGCTTTGATCTCTGAATTGCAATCAGATCACTCCTCAGTAAGGATGAGCTCCGGCGTGTTCGCATGCTCCACGTGCAGAGCCCACCAGGAAGTCGGCGCAGCGATGCGCTAATCACAGGCAGTGAGACATTGCCCCAATGCGCGGCTGAAGAGATGGGGCTAATGTCTCACTGCCTGTGATTAGCGCAGTGCTGCGCCGACTTCCTGGCGGTCTCTGCACGTGAACCATACAAACACCCCGGAGTTCATCCCTACTCCTCAGAGTATTTGACAGGCTGTATGAAGGCGTTGTGTCGCCTCCATACTGCCTGCTTTGATCCCTTCACCAGTATGCTGCAGCCATGTGCATTGTTGGGTGCCTGCAGAATAGCCCCATCCGCTTGGCGGACACTATGTCCACTGAAAGCGACAGTGGGTATAATTATACCCCCTGCCGCAGCAGGTGTCAACCTGCAAACTGCTGCCTCTGCAGCTAAAGGGGGTAGCAGTTGGGGTAGTGAAAATGTGTCTGTCATGGGTAGGGTTGAGCTCAGGCGTGTTCGTATGGTCCACGTGCAGAGCCCGTCAGGAAGTCGGCACAGCGCTGCACTAATCACAGGCAGTGAGACATTGCTGAGATGGGGAAATGTCTCACTGCCTGTGATTAGTGCAGCGCTGTGCCGACTTCCTGGCGGGCTCTGCAAGTGGACCATGTGAACACGCCTGAGCCCATACCTAGTCATGGGGTTTTACCACCCCTCAAAGATTAGTTTGTATGAGCCCTTACATGTGTTGGCCTTTACTTGCGATTCGTGGTGGATCAGTTTCAGAGGACATTTGGTAATCAGTAGGGAGGTCACTGTTTTACCCCTAAAAGTCTACACTACAACCATGTGCATTGTACATGATTTCAGGCAGTCGCGATACAGCCCTATTTAGTTCAAGTGGTTGTAAACTCTTGTTTTTATTTTTATCTATAATAAAGCTTAGCTGTAGGTAAAATTAATATCTCCTAAACGTACACCGTTTTGGAGATATTCTAGCCAGCAGCAGGTGACGTGACAGATGCATGTGCCCTGAGGGAACAGCATACCCTTACCGTTCCTTCAGAGCTGTGTGCAGTGGCCCAGACTTCTGCGTGTATGCACAAGAGTGATGTCATCGCAGCTCAACCATTGAAGCGGCTTCAGCCCATGAAACTGGAAGGAAAACCAGGTGAACATGAAGCCTCTCCAGCAGTGACAGCGCACCGCTGTAGGGATTCGTTCTAAGGTAAGTCTTTCATAATGTACTAGTTACTATCACTTTAACCACTTATATTATAGCGTGGTACTATAGTTCTTAGAGGGTGTCCATAGAAGTCCTCTCGGAACCCTGCCCCCCTGGGGCACGTTCTGTGACTTTGTGTGCTTTGGGCACAGCTGATCACAGATCCGGGCCAATTACAACATCCCTTTACTATGTGATCAGTTGTGGCCAATCACAGCTGATAATATGTAAACAGACTTGCTGGTTATCGGCAATTCTTTCCTCACAGGAAAGGAGAGCCGCTAACCAGTAAGTCTGACGGGGCGCGTTTACACTGATAATCAGTAAAGATGAGCCGAACACCCCCTGTTCGGTTCACATCAGAACATACGAACACCGTTAAAGTCTATGGGACATGAACATGAAAAATCAAAAGTGCTAATTTTAAAGGCTTATATGCAAGTTATTGCCATAAAAAAAGTATGGGGACCTGGGTCCTACCCCAGGGGACATGTATCAAGGCAAATTTTTATATAATTTTTTCATTTTTTATTTTTTTTTTGTATGCTTAAAGTGATTGTAAACTCTCCCCAACAACTTTGTCACTTGTTAATCGGCATAAAAACCACTAATGAACACTGCTTGTAGCTATCTCCTAACTTACATAGTATTGTTATCCTTTTTGTTCTTTAGAATGACGTCGCTGAGCATGCCCAGATCTCCCCTGATTTACGGCACACTCTGTGTGCTTGTCTATCTATTATCAGGACTTCCTACGGCACAACACTGAAATCCTAGGAGACTGCATAATCACTCAGAGCTTCCTCCTACACCCCATGTGACTGTGACATCACATGGAGTGGGAAAAAAAGGCATCGGACAGCATTACTGCAGTCGCTGAAGCTGATAAGACTGACAAAGGCAAACGCTAGATAATTGGCACAAGTAAATACTATGAAATAAAACAAGTCAGCTATGTGCAGGGAAGCAGGGTTGCCATAGAAACTTTGGCTACAGGAAGTACTGTAATACTGCACTGTGGACTCAGAAAACAATACTTAAAGAGGGATTGCACCTAAAAAAAAAAAAAAAATATTAAAAGCCAGCAGCTATAAATACTACAGCTGCTGACTTTTAATAAATGGACACTCACCTGTCCCGGGTTCCAGCGATGCCGAGGCCGATCGATCTCTCGGCTGCTGCCGTCACCATTCTAGGTGAGGGAATCGGGAAGTGAAGCGAATCGGCTTCACTTTCCGGTTCCCTACTGCGCATGCGCGAGTCGCGCAGCGCAATAGAAATTCTCCGCGCTGTCACTGGGACCCGTGTGTGTCCCAGCAGACAGCGCGGCAGGACAGGATATGACATAGACTCCCACGGGAGTCTATGCCCGGAAGTGGGTGTAAATACCTGTCTTTGACAGGTATCTCCACCCCCCTCCCCCCTGTAAGGTGCCAATTGTGACACCGGAGGGGGGAAGGGTTCCGATTAGCGGAGGTTCCACTTTAGGGTGGAACCCCACTTTAAGATGGCGCTGCCTTACCCCTGGAAACAAGTTTTTTTTTTTTTTTTTTTTGTTTGTTTGTTTTTTTAAAGTTTCTTTAAACAGTAAGTAATTTGCAAAAACATGGTAATGGACTGGGGGGGAACCCATGCATTAAGGTGAAAAACGATTTACAACTCCTTTAACCACTTGCCGACCGCCTAACGCCGATGTACGTCGGCAGAATGGCACGGGCAGGCATAAGCACGTATATGTACGTGATTTGCCTCCCGCGGGTCGGGGGCCCGATCGGGCCCCCGCCCGGTGCCTGCGGCGGTCGGTTTTCGTTCGGGAGCGATCCCGGACGAGGGGACGGCCATTCATTCATGGCCACCCCCTCGCGATCGCTCCCGACGAATGGAAATCCCCGGTGACATCACTTCCTCTCCTGTAATGTAAACACAGGAGAGGAAGTGATGTATTCTCTCCTCCGTGTCGGTATTTTTCGTTCCGACACGGAGGAGAGCGGATCAGTGAGTTGCACCAACACATCCCACACACAGTAGAACATGCCAGGCACACTCACACCCCCCCTTTACCCCCCGATCACCCCCCCAATTACCCCTGCCCCCCAGTCACAGTGACACCAATGTCATTTTTTTTTTTTTATTTTTTTTTTTTGCATTGGTGTCATTTGTGACTGTAATAACTGTTAGGGCAGTTAGGGTTAGCCCCCTTTAGTTCTAATGTACCCCCCTAACCCCCCCAATAAAGGTTTAACCCCGTGATCACCCCCCGTCGCCAGTGTCACTAAGGCTGGGTTCACATTGCAGCGGTTTATGAGAACGAATGTGATTCGCACCGCACTGCAGTGCAAATCACATCCGATCTCTGTGCGATTCGAGTTCAGCCATTCGCCGCACCCGCCGCACCCGCCACACCCGCCGCACCCGCCGCAAATTCGCACGGGACCCTTTTTTTGGCCCGCAGCAGAATCGGATCGCATGGGTGTTCACACCATGCGATCCGAGTTTGCAGATCGCACTGCGATATGCGAACTGATCTGGGGGTGTCAGTAACATTTCACTGACACTCCCAGCAGTTCGCATAGGGCAGTGTGAACTGCCGCCGGGAGGCATGCGATGCGGGAACCCGCCGCGGATTCGCGGCGTTTCCGCATCGCTCCAGTGTGAACCCAGCCTAATAAGCGATCATTTTTCTGATCGCCGTATTAGTGTCACAGGTGACGCTAGTTAGGCAGGTAGGTATTTAGGTTCGCCGCAGCTTTTTATAGCGCTAGGGACCCCCATATACTACCGCATAAAGCCCCCTGATTGCCCCCTAGTTAACCCTTTCACCAGTGATCACCATATAACTGTTACAGGTGACGCTGGTTGGTTAGTTATTTTTTTATAGTTTCAGGGCACCCGCCATTTATTACCTAATAAAGGTTTAACCCCCTGATCACCCGGCAGGTGTCATTTGTGACTAATAACTGTTAGGGCAGTTAGGGTTAGCCCCCTTTAGTTCTAAGGTACCCCCCTAACCCCCCCAATAAAGGTTTAACCCCGTGATCACCCCCCGTCGCCAGTGTCACTAAGGCTGGGTTCACATTGCAGCGGTTTATGAGAACGGATGTGATTCGCACCGCACTGCAGTGCAAATCACATCCGATCTCTGTGCGATTCGAGTTCAGCTATACAGATAGTATGGCTGAATTCGTGTCGCACCCGCCGCACCCGCCGCAAACTCGCACGGGACCCTTTTTTTGGTCCGCAGCAGAATCGGATCGCATGGGTGTTCACACCATGCGATCCAAGTTTGCAGATCGCACTGCGATATGCGAACTGATCTGGGGGTGTCATTAACATTTCACTGACACTCCCAGCAGTTCGCATAGGGCAGTGTGAACTGCCGCCGGGAGGCATGCGATGCGGGAACCCGCCGCGCATTCGTGGCGTTCCCGCATCGCTCCAGTGTGAACCCAGCCTAATAAGCGATCGTTTTTCTGATCGCTGTATTAGTGTCACAGGTGACGCTAGTTAGGCAGGTAGGTATTTAGGTTCGCCGCAGCTTTTTATAGCGCCAGGGACCCCCATATACTACCGCATAAAGCCCCCTGATTGCCCCCTAGTTAACCCTTTCACCAGTGATCACCATATAACTGTTACAGGTGACGCTGGTTGGTTAGTTATTTTTTTATAGTTTCAGGGCACCCGCCATTTATTACCTAGTCTCACTAGTGTACCCCTAAATTTAGGGGTGTCTACTTTCTAAAATGGGGTCATTTGGGGGGGGGGGGGGTTTGTGCCATCTTGGCATTTTATGGCCTTCAAAACTGTAACGCCCTTAGAAAGCCTGAAGGCGGTGCTTGGTTTTTGGGGCCCCGTACGCGGCTAGGCTCCCAAAAAGTCCCACATATGTGGTATCCCCGTACTCAGGAGAAGCAGCAGAATTTATTTTGGGGTGTCATTTCACATATGCCCATGGCATGCGTGAGCAATATATCATTTAGTGACAACTTTGTGAAAAAAAAAAAAAGTTTGTAATTTTCCCGCAACTTGTGGCAAAATATAAAATATTCCATGGACTCAACATGCCTCTCAGCAAATAGCTTGGGGTGTCTACTTTCTAAAATGGGGTCATTTGTGGGGGTTTTGTGCCATCTTGGCATTTTATGGCCTTCAAAACTGTAATAGGTAGTGAGAAGTGAACTCAAAAAATTACGCCCTTAGAAAGCCTGAAGGCGGTGCTTGGTTTTCGGGGCCCCGTACGCGGCTAGGCTCCCAAAAAGTCCCACATATGTGGTATCCCCGTACTCAGGAGAAGCAGCAGAATTTATTTTGGGGTGTCATTTCACATATGCCCATGGCATGCATGAGCAATATATCATTTAGTGACAACTTTGTGAAAAAAAAAAAAAAAAAAAAAAAGTTTGTAATTTTCCCGCAACTTGTGGCAAAATATAAAATATTCCATGGACTCAACATGCCTCTCAGCAAATAGCTTGGGGTGTCTACTTTCTAAAATGGGGTCATTTGTGGGGGTTTTGTGCCATCTTGGCATTTTATGGCCTTCAAAACTGTAATAGGTAGTGAGGCGTGAAATCAAAAATTTACGCCCTTAGAAAGCCTGAAGGCGGTGCTTGGTTTTCGGGGCCCTGTACGCGGCTAGGCTCCCAAAAAGTCCCACATATGTGGTATCCCCGTACTCAGGAGAAGCAGCAGAATTTATTTTGGGGTGTCATTTCACATACGCCCATAGCATGTGTGAGCAATATATCATTTAGTGACAACTTTGTGTAAAAAAAAAAAAAAAATTTTTTTTTTGTCATTATTCAATCGCTTGAGGCAAAAAAATAAAATATTCAATGGGCTCAACATGCCTCTTATCAATTTCCTTAGGGGGTCTACTTTCCAAAATGGGGTCATTTGGGGGGGTTTTGTACTGCCCTGTCATTTTAGCACCTCAAGAAATGAGATAGGCAGTCGTAAACTAAAAGCTGCGTAAATTCCAGAAAACGTACCTTAGTTTGTAGATGTGACAACTTTTGCGCAAACCAATAAATATACAATTATTGACTTTTTTTTTACCAAAGACATGTGGCTGAATACATTTTGGCCTAAATGTATGACTAAAATTGAGTTTATTGGATTTTTCTAATAACAAAAAGTAGAAAATATCATTTTTTTTCAAAATTTGCGGTCTTTTTACGTTTATATCGCAAAAAATAAAAATCGCAGAGGCAATCAAATACCATCAAAAGAAAGCTCTATTTGTGGGAAGAAAAGGACGCAAATTTTGTTTGGGTACAACATTGCATGACCGCGCAATTACCAGTTAAAGCAGCGCAGTGCCAAAGTGTAAAAAGACCTCTGGTCATTTACCAGCAAAATGGTCCGGTCTGAAAGTGGTTAAAGTAGTTAATGCAGAACTAAAGTTCCACTGTAACAAACAGCGAGCAGGCAGGCTTTTCATAGCAGAAGAGACATGCAGTGTCTCTTCTGGCATAAAATAAACCTACCTGCTTCCTTGTTGTCTTCTATGACAATGTAAACCAAGTTGCACATGCACAGCTTTACATCACCACCATGGTGTCTATGTGCTGGATTGACAGCCTCCTGCGCATGTGAAGGAGTGACATCACCCCACACAGCCAGTGATGTGCGCCAGTCTTCCGCCATCTTCATTTTGAGAGCTCACTCCTGTGATGGTGAAGGTGAGCAGTAACAGCTAAGTAAAGCACTATGTAAATCGATGGGGCTATATAAATACATGTAATAATAATAGCTGGGAGCGACCCTTGGCAACAAGACAGGATGGGAAGATGTAGTCTTTGGGAGTTTTTTTGCAGTCGGGCTTCAGAAGGTATGTAAATGGCCTATAACAAGGGCATTATTTAACAACATGCTGACTGCCCGCCTTATAAGGCAGCAGAATGGTTCCCCTGCACAAATCGCCGTAGCTTTATGGCGGTCGCTTTAAGGGGTACAGGGAGCGTTTGCACTGCTGTGTCACTGAGGAGCAGGTGCGCATGCCTGGTGGCTCCTATGTCCGCCGGGCACCCGCGATCGCTCCTGATAGAGCAGGAACGGGGATCTTTGTGTGTGTGCGTGTGTGCGTGTGTGTGTGTGTGTGTAAACACACATCCACATTCTGTCAGGGGAGAGGAGACAGATTGTGTGTTCCTAGTATATAGGAACACCAATCGGTCTCCTCCCCCAGTCAGTCCCATCCCCCCAGTTACAACACACTCTGAGGGAACATATTTAAACCCTTGATCGCCCCTTAGTGTTAACACTTTCCCTGCCAGTGACATTTATAAAGTAATCGGTGGCTATTTATAGCACTGATCGCTGTATGAATGTCAATGGTTTCAAAAAAGTGTCAAAAATAGCCGATCTGTCCGTCGCAGTGTTGCAGGCCCGATAAAAATCGCAGATCACCACCATTATTAGTAAAAAAAAAAAAAAAAAAAAGTAAGTAATAAAAATGGCATAAGTTAATAACCTATTTTGTAGGCGCTATAACTTTTGTGCAAACCAATCAAATACACTTATTTAATTTATCAAAACTGGAACATCTGTGCATGGTGCCCAATTAGCTTCTAGTTTTCATTTTCAAATTGTAAGAAAACAAGCTGAAACTAGAAGGATTGGGTGCCATGCACAGATGCTCCAGTTTTGTTAAATTCCTGTCTGTCTTGCCTTGTGTATAAGGCCTGGTTTACACCTATGCATTTGGGGATGTATGCACTCTAAATGATTGGGCTGAAAGGCAACAACACACATGAAAATAGGGCAGGCTGCTTTTATTCTGCAGCAGAACGCACTGTACTTAGGGCCTTGCTGTACTGCGTTTGCAGCGTGCATGTGTTTTAGAGGTGCGTTAGTAGGCTATTCATAATGATTGCCATTACAGTGCATTTGCGCAATATAACCTGTATTACTGCAGGTTGTGGGTTATGGTATCACAAAGCAATGGTGTGAATGGGTCCTCCAAGTTCAAACACCTTCTCCCCCCCTCTGTCCAGTGTTACTGTTTTTTTATTTGTACAGTATGTCCTTCAGTCTTGGGCAGCATTCACATGGGCTTGCCCATTTGTACACCCATGTGAAGGACTGGCTTTGCCCACATGGAATGCACAGGTAGTTCTATTTGTGTCTATTGGGGTGCAACAGCTGCATGAACGACGCTGTTGGTTCCATTCTGACAGCTTTGTGGGTGCGTTTTCTCAAACGTACACCGTCTTGTGTTCTGGGACCCGCATGGTTGTCAAATTGGGACTAACAGCTTTGTCCATGCAGTAGAGCTGCATAATTAATCGTAAAAAAAAATCGTGATCTCAATTCAAACCCCTCTGACGATTTCTATTGCAGAGTTTGCCGATTCTTTCATATAACAAGTGGAGAGACTTATCTGCTCTCCCAGCTGTCAAAAGAAAACATCCAGGCAGTCTGCTAAGTTTTTAATATGAAATATTATAACTAAACTTCCTTCTTAGATCAAAGGGATACACTTCTGTTTGTAAAGAAAAAATCTGGGCACTGGCAGTCTGACAAGTTTTCAACAACATGTAAATGCAGGAAGTTTAACCACTTAAAGTCTAAATCTTTTTCTGACACTTCTTTCTTAAGTAAAAAATCTATATTTTTTGCTAGAAAATTACATGGAACCCCCAAACATTATATATAAAAAAAAAATTATATTATAATATAATATTTTTTTTTTTTTAATAACCTTAGGGAATAAAATGGAAATTGCTGCAATATTTTATGTCGTACTGTATTTGCCCAGCGGTCTTTCAAATGCAATTTTGTGGGAAAAAATACACTTCAATGAAAACGAAAATGCTGCGAGAATCGTGATCTATCTTCTAAGCAAAAAAATTGTGATTCTCATTTTAGCCAGAATCATGCAGCTCTATCATGCAGGTACTGCGTCCCTATAGATATGGATGGGACTGCCTGCCCACATATGTATGGATGGGTACACCCGTGTGAATGAGGCCTAAAGGTTATTTTTATCTTTTGTGCAATAATAAAAAAAAGTTATACTTGAATGCGGTGTCCAAAAGCCTGGTTATTAAAGGAGTAGTAAACTACAATTTTTTTTTTTGTTTTTATTTTATTTTTTTTAATTTTTTTTAAAACCTGCAAGGCAAATCTATAATGTGCTAGCGGACAGGCCTTGCACCCTCACCCGGTCTTCCTTCCATGTTGGCGGGCTCCAGTTATTTGATTGGATGAGCCGCAATGACGTCACTCCCGTGTGCATGCTGCTGTTCACAGTGGAAGAGTCTGAAGGAGCTACACGGTATGCCTTTCCTTCAGTGTGCATGCGCCAGTGACTTCACTGGTGGCTTCAGAAGTAATTATCTCCTAAACGGTGCACTTTTAGGAGATATTTACCTATAGGTACAGTAAATACATTCTGGGGCAGCCACAATTGTAAGCGCTGATCGGGACAGTCTTGAAAGGACAAACAATCAAAAAGCTTAATAAGATAAAATCATGTGCCAATTTAATAATGACATATTAAACGACGGTAAAGCGCCGCTAAAAATAGCACCGCTTTACCACTGACGCCTGGGGCAGCTCGGTGTGAAAGGGATCTTACTCTACTCTAGGCAGCAGCTACAGCCTAGTGGTTCTCACATCTGCCTGGCAGCCCTAGGGTTGCTGGTTTAATACCCACCCACTGTGCTGCCCAATGGCTACCAGTCTGTACAGCCATTGACTGGCCAATGGTATAACCACTCCAGAGGAACAGAAGTTTGGATTTGTGTGCTGGAGAGAAAATATTGGACCGCTCCATTCTTAAAAGTAGATTAAGCCCCAGTTCACACTAGTGTAACTTCTGATGCAACTTGAATTGCATGACACGGGATATCATATTGCCTGTCATCATCAATGCAAGTCAGCGTTTGATTTTTTTGGAAAAGGTTCCTGCAATACTTTGTTGTGACAGAGAGAGGCTCTGTCACTAAGTTTATAGGAAAGGGTGACACAGGAGTTTCATTAAGGGCTAATGCAAGGTTCAGAACTAGCAGATTCTGTAGTTCTGAATCAGAACATTCATTCCTGGGTCCAGGTTTTGCTAGAGACCTGCAACCTGGCTCACTACACAGGTGTCGGGTCATTATATAGTCGGGTCTAAGGATGAGCTCAGGCGTGTTCGTAACCCGCACGTGCAGAGCCTGCCAGGAAGTAGACACTGCACAGCACTAATTACAGGCAGTGAGACATTTCTCCATCTCTGCAGCCGCGAATCAGGAAAATGTCTCGCTGCCTGTGATTAGCGCTGTGCAGTGCCGACTTTCTGGTGGGCTCTGCAGTGCGGGTTGTGAACACTCCTAAGCTCATCCTTGGGTCTGAGAATTGCTCAAGGCTTTTAGGTTTCAGTGAACCCCTGCTAAAAAAAATAAAAAATAAAAATAAAAAAAAAGTTACCCCATCCACATGTTTGAGGTGAATGGGGGGGATCCTCCCTGTTGTGTCATTGTATTCTTGCCCACTGTTGGCATTCACTGATCAGCTGCAGTTATTATTATTGGGCTGCTAGCGCTGATCTGCACAAAATTTTCAGACTGGACCGCTCATGAAAAGTTGATCATACGTTGTCTTTTTATGAATGGGAGCAGCCATAACCCCTAACAACCACTGAAACAGTGTATCTCAACTAGGGTTCCGTGATGCCAGGTTTATATCACTCAATGTTGTTTCCATTGTTCTCAATGTGTGCTGACAGACACTACTGTCAGTGTGCATTTCTACTCGATGCCTCTTCTTTAGTTCTGGCTCCTGTGAACTCAGAGGGAGGCCCCGGGCATAGTGTAAAGAGCAGGAGGTGACTTCCTATGGCAGCACCTATCACAGACTGTGGGAGAGAGCACAGAGTGCGAGCCCATAGATGGATCATGATGTGAGATCCCCTGATGAGTCTGTGTATGACAGCGGTGTGATGCAGAGAGTCGGAGCACTGTGTGTCTCTCGCCTCCTGCTACGTTCAGTCTCATCCAGCCATGTGCCCCTGTGCTCTGCTCGCCCCTCTCTGCAGTCTGTATTCAGCACTCATACACTGGATGTCACCTCCTGAGTCCTGGTACATTCATCAGTGTGCTCCCACTCTCCACAATGAACTGCGAGGGCGCTGGTGAGCATCCCCATGGTTGATTGGACTTCAGTAACTGTCATCCGAGGTAACTAACAGTTTGGAGGATTCTGACATTGGCAATCATGAATGCAGCCCTTTACAGGTTCCTATATTTCTAATCAATACTTTTTTATTATTTATTTATTTATTTTTAACTACAAAAAAAGTGCATTTATTTTCTTTTTAACGTCAACTTACCTATACAAATATAACTTTTAAATGAGAATCTTCTTTACTTTTTTTTTAATTATTTATTTTTTAATTTTTATTACTCTACATTGATCATGTTTAGATCTGTTAATCAGGACTAGATTTACCACTTGTGCCAAAATAAAACCTCACCTGGTCCAGTTCTCCATGTTTTATTCTAATTTTTACTACAATTTAAAAAAAGGAAAGCAAAAATTCCCCCTGCAACTCTGGAGTTAGGATATGAGCATTGTCTCCCTACTTTTTATTCAGCGTTATACAGGTGTTTTATAATGTTCCATGTTGTAATTCTAATTTACAGCAAATGCAGCAGAATTAGTGTCTTCAATAGGGCTAGGAGTGACCTTTTTATAACAGTGGTTTAGAGCCAGCAGCCCAATCTCCAGTAAACCAGTGAAGTAAATTTAATTTGTTTTGGTTAAGTTCAAAGGCATGAGTCTATAACAATGTTTTCATGGACATGCTGTATATTTAACACACATGCATTAAAAGAGTACCTATCTGATAAGCAAAGATCCTTCTCCTACCCCCCCCCCCTTTTTTTTTTTTTTTTTTTATTTATTTATTTTTTTTTTTTTTAAACTTCATTTACCTCCAGCATCAGTGGTGTAAACTAAGGAAAATTCAGTCATGCTTATTAGGCTAGGCGTTTTCACTTTAATTAGTCTAAACTTGCTCTGTGACTTGTGTTATTGTAGATGCCTGAAATCTCCTTTTCATGTATGGTGTTACAGTAATATTCCCGCTTAATGTAATCCTCTTACTATTAAATGGGTTTTAATTGTTCCGGATTAACCGCAAATAACCAGTCTTTTGGCCATAACTGGCAAAAGGGATTTCCCTCCAGTGTTGGCTGTTGCCCAGTGACTTGACAGCTTAAAGACCTAGCCTGTTTCATAATGCAGGTTTTCATTTTTAAAATTGAGAGTGGTGGCCAGTATATTGAGTAGTTTGCTAAGAGCACATACACAACTAATTAATTAAGCCCGAAGCTAGACTTGCATGGTGGAGCCTGAAGCTAGACTTGCATGGTGGATTTAGAGTTTATCTTAACCACTTAAGGACCACCGCATGGCAATGCGGCGGTCCGTTTTGCTTCAGGAGCGACCCGGGATGAGGGGATGGCCGTTGGTTCCTGGCCATCCCCCTCTTGATCGCTCCTGGCGAATGAGAAGCTTCCCCCGCCTGTGTAGTGTAAAGACAGGCAGGGAAGAAGTGATGTCATTCTCCTCGGGGCGGTCTTTTTGACCGGACTGCGAGGAGAACAGAGAAGGTAAGAGCACCAACACTACACTGACACGTAGGTACACATAGGCACACAAATGCCCCACCCTCCCAATCAGTGTCACTGATTGCAGTGATCATTTATTTACTGATCACTGCATTTAGTGTCAGTTGTGACCATAAAAACTGTCAGGGCAGTTAGTGTTAGGTCCAGGGTAGCCCCCTGCCACCCCCCCAATAAAGGTTTAACCCCCTGATTGCCCCTAGTTAACCCTTTCACCCCCTTTTGCCAGTGTCACTAAGCGATCGTTTTTCTGATCGCTGCATTAGGGTCGCTAGTGTCGCTAGGTAGCTAGTTATTTTTTTAGGTTCACCGCCAGGTTTTTATAGCGGTAGGTACCCCGATATACTACCAAATAATGGTTTTAACCCCCTGATTGCCCCTAGTTAACACTTTCACCAGCGATCACAGTATAAGTGTCACTGGTGACGCTGGTTAGCCAGTTAGTTATTTAGGTTCCCCGTCAGGTTTTTATATAGTGCCAGGGACCCCCATATACTACCTAATAAAAATTTGAACCCCCTGATTGCCCCTAGTTAACCCTTTCACCAGTGATCACTGTATAAGTGTTACGGGTGACTCTGGTTAGTTAGTTTGCTTTTTATAGCATCAGGGCACCCACCATTTATTACCCAATAAAGGTTTATCCCCCTGATCACCCGGCGGGTGATATCAATTAGGTTTTAGGGTCAGGGTCTGCGTCGCCCCAGGCAGCGCTAGGTTAGTGCCAGTACCGCTAACACCCACGCGCAAAGCATACACCTCCCTTAGTGGTATAGAATCTGAACAGATCAATATCTGATCAGATCTATACTAGCGTGCCCAGCAGTTTAGGTTTCCAAAAAAACGCATTGTTAGCGGGATCAGCCCAGATACCTGCTAGCACCTGCGTTTTGCCCCTCCGCCGAGCCCACCCAAGTGCAGTATCGATCGATCACTGTCACTTCCAAAACACTAAACACATAACTGCAGCGATCTCAGAGTCAGGCCTGATCCCTGCGATCACTAACAGTTTTTTTTGGTAGCGTTTTATATTTAAATCCGGAAGGCAGTGCTTGGTTTTCTGGGTCCCGTACGTGGCTAGGCTCCCAAAAAGTCCCCCACATGTGGTATCCCCGTACTCGAGAGAAGCAGCAGAATTTATTTTGGGGTGTAATTTGACTTCTGCCCATAGCATGTGTGAGCAATATATCATTTAGTGACAACTTTGTGCAAAAAAAAAAAAATTGTAATATTCCTGCAACTTGTGGCAAAATATAAAATATTTAATGGACTCAACATGCCTCTCAGTAAATAGCTTGGGGTGTCTACTTTCCAAAATGGGGTCATTTGGGGGGGTTTGTGCTATTTTGGCATTTTATGGCCTTCGAAACTGTGATAGGTAGTGAGGAGTGAAATCAAAAATTTGCACCCTTAGAAATCCTGAAGGCAGTGATTGGATTTCGGGGTGCCGTACGCGGCTAGACTCCCAAAAAGTCCCACACATGTGGTATCCCCATAGTCAGGAGAAGCAGCAGAATATATTTTGGGGTGCAATTCCACATATAACTATGGCATGTGTGAGCAATATATCATTTAGTGACAACTTTTTGTAAACTTTTTTTTTTTTTTGGCATTATTCAATCACTTGGGACAAAAAAAATATATTCAATGGGCTCAACCTGCCCCTCGGCAATTTCCTTGGGGTGTCTACTTTCCAAAATGGGGTGATTTTGGGGGGGGGGGGGGGGTTTGTACTGCCCTGCCATTTTAGCACCTCAAGAAATAGGCAGTCATAAATTAAAAGCTGTGTAAATTCCAGAAAATGTACTCTAGTTTGTAGACGCTATAACTTTTTTGCGCAAACCAATAAATACACGCTTATTGACATTTTTTTTTACTAAAGACATGTGGCTGAATACATTTTGCCCTAAATGTATGACTAAAATTGAGTTTATTCGATTTTTTTCTTATAACAAAAAGTAGAAAATATCTTTTTTTTTTTTTTTTTTTTTTTTCTCAAAATTTTCGGTATTTTTCCATTTATATCGCAAAAAATAAAAATCGCAAAGGCAATCAAATACCATCAAAAGAAAGCTCTATTTGTGGGAAGAAAAGGACGCAAATTTCGTTTGGGTACAACATTGCATGACCGCGCAATTACCAGTTAAAGCAGTGCGGTTTTAAATTGTAAAAAGACCTCTGGTCCTTAGGCTGAAAATTGGTCCGGGGCTAAAGTGGTTAATCTATTTTCTTGAGAAAGTGGCGTTTAGCGTTTAAATGATTTTATGCATGTATGGTTTTCGCATTGCTGTTTTCTTTTCTTAATTTGTAATTTTTCTGTATGTCATTTTACCTATTCACTATAGGATATAGAGTCGCTGGATCCACGAGGCAGAAGTCCATTACATCTAGCTGTTTCACTTGGACATCTAGAGTCTGCTAGAGTCCTCCTGAGGCATAAAGCAGATGTCACGAAAGAAAACAAGGATGGGTGGACTGGTAAGTATTTTTAAATATCATTAACATCAACCCAAAACCCATGCTTTTCCAAAACAAAGAAACAATCAAGGTTAAATGATTAGGTAATGGTGTAGTGGTAGGCTAATCTGGATTATTTGTCCTTGTTCTGATAGCTTGTGCATTTAAAGCCGTGTACACGCGATTGGATTTCCAGACGGAAAATGAGCGATGACAGGCTGTTGGCGGAAAATCCAACCGTTTGTAGGCTCCATCAGACAACTGTTATTGGATTTTACGGGGACTAATGTTGGATGGCAGATTTTCCGAGCGTGTGTACACAAGTCCATTGGACAAAAGTCCAAATTAGAAACATGCATACTCTGAAGCAAGGACGAGCCAGAAGTGGTCGGTCTTGTAAACTAGCTTTGGAATGGAGAATTAACATTTGTGACGCGGCAAATTATGAAATCTCGAAGTTCAGCGCACATTCTCTTCTTTAATGGGATCATAATGAAGCTGCTTTGCTAGTGATACCGATGGAGTTATGGCAAACTAATTTTCAAAGGCTTTTTTTTTTTTTGTAGTGATATCAAGAATAATATACTTCTTTTTTTTTATTTTTTTTTTTTTATTTGGGCAAATTACCACAGCACCATTATCCCGTAGTTTTTAAGATCAAAGATACAACTTGTTGGTGTCCCTTGTTATTATTTTTTTTAACATGTAACTGCCTACTCAAAAACTGTCATTTGAAGTAAAACACACAAGTTTTATTGTCCAATTTTTTTTTTTTTTTTTTTTTTTTTATTGTGCATTAAAAAAAGAAAAGAAATACAATTAGACATGCTATGTGCCAATATAACATGACCAAAAAGTACTACATCTACATATATAGAAAATATATCAAATCATTATTCAACCAAAAAACGAAATAAAATCCTCATGCATGTTTCCTGCTTCTTAATATAGGGGGTCAACAGTGCCAAGATTTGATGAAAGGAGGGGTCTGTCATCTGGAGATAATTCCAAAAGTCATCCGGATTATTCTCCTGGAGCTCCCGCAGCAAAGGCATATGACATAATTGGTCACAATTAATAAATCAACCAATTTTTGGTCCAAGAACTCCTCTTCCTCCTACTGTTCCTGGACTTGGGTCAAAGCAATAACTCCAAGGCCAATAATAAAAAATAACATGTTATCTCCTCTGATTCCGCAACAATTCTGGTTGATGAACGGCTGTTCAGAAACTAAATGAAAAGCTTGAGTCAACACTCACCAAACTTCTACTAACACGAAGTTAGCAGAAGTAGCCCAAAGGGTGGCACTAAAGATCTGAAAAACTACGTAGTACATCACTACGTTAATGTTTGTTGGCCGACAATTCCTTGCTGTTTGTTTGCAAGAAAAAATCAAGGCACACCTTCAGACAAAAGTCAGAGGTTTTGTCTGCGGAAAATCTGATCTTGTGTATGAGGCTTTACAGTCTTGCAGTTCCTCCCGCTGTCTGCACTCTGCTCTTTGTTTCACAAGGTTCCTCAGATGTCTTCCTTTGGACACCTCCTATCTAGCAAACATGTTGATTCAAGTCAACCAGAACTAGAAAGTCAGGATCTGTATATGGATATCTATCCTTTTCACCTGAACTGCCCGATCGGTTAACTGAGTTGTCCGTACCACTTGAGGTTACCTGGTATATCTTGTTCAATGAATCTAAACATGCTGCTGTGATATTCCAGGCTGATGTTGAATGTAAGAAAATCAAGGATCGCCTAAGCTCCCTACATCCTATATAACCATAAAAAGGAAAGCTAGAAACAAGATGGACTTTTAGGGTACCAACACAGACTCACAAATACGATTTGCATATTTTATTTTAACCAAATGGATAAAAAAAACATTAGTTCATATAAAACAAGGCCAATAAAATGCACCTGCCTCAGCAACCTCCCACAGAATAACAGACACCTAAAAACATCAAGTGATAAACTAGTTCACGACCAGATATAGTATAAGAGAAATGGTGTCTTCCATGGGTAGGCAGTCTTGCTCCATCTCTCTCTATGTGTTTCACGGGAGTACCCGGCTTCTTCAGGAGGTGAGGGGAGCTAGAAGTACCCAATAATACATACAAAATTAGATAATATCAGATTAACATGCTAGTGATCTTGACAAGATATATAGGTCCAACCACAATTGAGGCGGTATAGTACAGTCAGAGGCACATGCTGGAATTCCCTGGGGGCTGGTGTGGGAGTCAAGGCAAGGTGGCAAAAATATATATCCTACCATGACAAAAGGAAAGGTTTTTTTCGTAGAGGCAAATGAGATATACTATTAGAATTAAATTGGCACCTTACAAGCCAGCATACAGTGGTGTGAAAAAGCGTTTGCCCCCTTCCTCATTTCCTGTTCCTTTGCATGTTTGTCACACTTAAGTGTTTCGGAACATCAAACCAATTTAAACAATAGTCAAGGACAACACAAGTAAACACAAAATGCAATTTGTAAATGAAGGTGTTTATTATTAAAGGTGAAAAAAAAAAAAACCCATCATGGCCCTGTGTGAAAAAGTGATTGCCCCCTAAACCTAATAACTGGTTGGGCCACCCTTAGCAGCAACAACTGCAACCAAGCGTTTGCGATAACGTGCAATGAGGCTTTTACAGCGTCCTGGAGGAATTTTGGCCCACTCATCTTTGCAGAATTGTCCTAATTCAGTTACATTAGAGGGTTTTCGAGCATGAACGGCCTTTTTAAGGTCATACCACAACATCTCAATAGGATTCAGGTCAGGACTTTGGCTAGGCCACTCCAAAGTCTTCATTTTGTTTTTCTTCAGCCATTCGGTGGTGGACTTGCTGGTGTGTTTAGGATCATTGTCCTGCTGCAGAACCCAAGTTCGTTTCAGCTTGAGTACACAAACAGATGGTCAGACATTCTCCTTCAGGATCTCTTGGTAGACAGCAGAATTCATAGTTCCTTTTATCACGGCAAGTCTTCCAGGTCCTGAAGCAGCAAAACAGCCCCAGACCATCACACTACCACCACCATATTTTACTGTTGGTATAATGTTCTTTTTATGAAATGCAGTGTTCCTTCTACGCCAGATATACTTGGACACACACCTTCCAAAGAGTTCCACTTTTGTCTCATCGGTCCACAGAATGTTGTCCCAAAAGTCTTGGGGATCATCAAGATGTGTTGTGGAGAAATTGAGACGAGCTTTGATGTTCTTTTTGCTCAGCAGTGGTTTTCTCCTTGGAACTCTGCCATGCAGGCCATTTTTGCCCAGTCTTTTCCTGATGGTGGAGGCATGAACGCTGACCTTAACTGAGGCAAGTGAGGCCTGCAGTTCCTTGGACGTTGTTGTGGGGTCTTTTGTGACCTCTTGGATGAGTCGTCGCTGCGCTCTTGGGGTAATTTTGGGCGGCCGGCCACTCCTGGGAAGGTTCACCACTGTTCCATGTCTTCGCCATTTGTGGATAATGGCTCTCACTGTGGTTCGCTGGATTCCCAAAGCTTTGGAAATGGCTTTATAACCCTTTCCAGACTGATAGATCTCAATTACTTTCTTTCTCAATTGTTCCTGAATTTCTTTGGGTCTCGGCATGATGTGTAGCTTTTAAGGATCTTCTGGTGGACCTTACTGTGTCAAGCAGCTCCTATTTAAGTGATGCCTTGATTGTGAACAGGTGTGGCAATAATCAGGCCTGGGTGTGGACAACCACAGTTATAGTATGTTTTAACAAGGGGGGCAATCACTTTTTCACACAGGGTCATGATGGTTTGGATTTTTTTTCACCTTTAATAATAAACACCTTCATTTACAAATTGCATTTTGTGTTTACTTGTGTTGTCCTTGACTATTGTTTAAATTGGTTTGATGTTCAGAAACACTTAAGTGTGACAAACATGCAAAGGAACAAGGAAATGAGGAAGGGGGCAAACACTTTTTCACACCACTGTATCTTGCGCACCAAAGGTGCATTTGCATGCACATACACACAATGGGTCCAAACATGAGTATCTTTGTAAGAAGTTATCATAGCGGTGTTGCGTGGTCACCCATGTAGATTTTGTTATTCATTTGCTTTAAAACAAACAAAAGAAAAAAAAGTTATGGGTTGGTACCTCATATTTTGTATATTGCAGCAAATCTCTGCTACTATGTCTTTTGGAAGCATGGCATTTGTTGGGTTTCTTACAGGAGAACCTTTCTTCAGGCTAAATGAGTTAATGTTTTCAGTGTTCCCAGTCATGTTGCTTGGTAAAGTATACATGGAGGTTTTTAAACCTGTGAAAAATATTGTTGGTATTTTTTGTTTCAGTTCTGCATGAAGCAGTTAGCACAGGAGACCCAGAGATGGTTCAAATGGTTCTGCAGCACCGAGAGTTTCACAAAGCATCCACGGCTCTTGGAGGTGTACCCGAACTACTAAACAAAACTCTGGAGGTGAGTCAACATTAATATACTAAACTAATCCCTTGAACAAGCCATGTGTCACAATGTTAAATTAAATATCTTACACAAATCATTAGTTAAGAGTATATATAATAGCTGTGTGTGTGTTGTTGTTGTTGTTTTCTTTTTTCTTTATTTGAGCCCCTCCTAAGTAGTAGTAAAGTGTGCATACTGGCTGGTATCCCCCATATCAAGGGCCATGAGCATGCATTCTCACTTGCTATTTTTTTTATACGTTATCTAGTCTTCAGTATAGTTGGCAAACCGATCTGTCCCACTTTGGTCTATGCCTATTTCCAAGTGTCAGAAACAAAAAGTCAATATTGCATGTATAGCCTTCTTTGAAAACAAATTACACTTTACATATAAGTATTTGAAAAATTGCAAGAAAAGTTAAATCTGAATGCTCCAGAAAAAAATGTTTTTTAAAATCTATTAACCAAGTGGTAAGTGCTAGTTAGAAGTGGTTTCATGTTTGCTGGATTATGAATATTTGAGAATTAGTTATAGTTCTTTAAGGTGGTTGGAAACCTCAGACATGAAGTCGTGAAAGCTTTTGCAGACAACAGGAGAAAAGAAAAGTTGATGGGGAGATGAGCTTCAGCACATAGAGGAAGGGGGGGGGGGGGGGGGGGGTTGTGTCCCTTCCCTCCAATTGGAGCTCAGAGCTCTTCTCCCTTAAGGCCAGTTCACACCACATGCAGTGCAGCGCATTTTTCTTCTGTAGGTTATACGGTTTCCGATGGCATAGTTCACACTAGTGTGGTCAGTTCCAGGGTGATCCAGTAAAAAGTAGAAAATGCTGCATTTTTCCGGCAATGGACTGTACTGGAAAGCAGTAAAACAAAAACACACCAGACACCAGTACAAGCATTTGGAATGCATCCGGAAACGCACCAGAACACGTTTAAAAAACATGCATGCAGAAATGCATCCGGTATGGATCTGAAGTGAGTTTTTTGTGGCCAGAACCAGCCTTTAGCTATACAGTGTGTGGTTTAAGATTGCCGCCACCTGCTTTGTGCTGCTGAGAAATGCTGCGAGATTCTGTGTTGATCTCTGTTGTAGAACGCTGTAAAGGACAAATGGCTACAGATAAACTTGTACAATTTATGTAGAAGGATTTGTTTATCACTTAAGACTAGTCCCTTCACTGGTTATATGTAAGGGTTTACAACCACTTTAATGTTTTAAAAATTCAAATCCGATTTGAAATGTATGAAAACCGGGGATTTTTTGGCGCAGAAAAGTGCCTGATGGTTTGAGATGGTGATGTTTAATTAGGCTACTCTCTGACCGAAAGGAAATCAGATTGACGTGAATTAATAATATATATGCCTCATATGACCACTCTTTCACTAGAGGGTCATATCCCTCTGGTAAGCCTGCAGTCTTTGACTTTTTGGGTGGAGGTGTTTGATTTCATGTAGCACACTCGGCGAACGTTTTCCTGGTGGATCTATTCATCACGTTTTATGCACTTTGTGGACTTTTATACTACTTTTCCCAAGGTGTATTTCAGGACAGCACCTGAGAGATAGCGACTCCTCCCTCCTCGTTAGGAAACACCTTCTTCCTCCAAACTTTAAAGGGAGGCACCTCCCTACCACACCTCAGTTATTGCGTTTCCTCCGGCCCCGAGGGAACATCTTTTGGGAGGGAGTCAGATCTCTTGGGTGTTCCTGAGGGACAAGACTTCCTTCCCTTTTTTTCCTCCTTAAGGGACCCGCTGTCCTCCCAACCTACCCAGGCCTCGGCAGCGGTAGCAAGCGGGCTCCTCTTCCCCTATTGGTGCTCGGAGAGAGCCGAAGATTCAGTGGCCCGCACGTCCGTAGGAGCGGCGGCGCGCGTGTGCCGCCACCATGGTTTTTTTCGGCGGTCGCGCTGGAAATGACAGAGCGGGTCACTGGGTCGGCGAAAACATCGTTTGCGGCGTGGACGCAGGGGGGAGGAGGGAGGACAGGATCTGGTGCCCATTTCTGCTTCCGGTCCGGTGCAGATGCATTATTGGAGTCCGGAGGCAGCGTGTAGCCACAAGTGGAATTCTGCACACCTGTTATGGAAGATTCAGCGTCTGCAGCGGTGGGGACAGGCACAGGCACCAGCAAAGTCCAGGTAGGAGGCAGCGGTTAAAGTCTGCCTTTTTTTTCTCCTATTTCTTGGCTTTTGGTCTCTCTCTCTTTTTTTTTTTTCTTCTTTCCCCCCTGGTGGCAAGGGGCCTGTCTGGGCACTGGGGGCTGACTGGTTTCTTCTCAGTGCACCTGTGTGGTGATCCCTATCAAGGCTGAGACTGGGTCTCACTAATGGTACCCTGGTTTTTTTTTTTTCCCTTTTTTTTTTTTTTTTGTCTTTTTCTTCATAGGCTAAGAGCTCTGACCCAAAGAAGAGATGTCCTTCTTGCAGGGCCAAGCTGGGAGAAAATTGGAAGAAAACCCTATGCAGTGCCTGCATTACTACTTTAGTTAAAGAGGAATCAGCCTCTGTATGTGAGGATCTGGTTGCCTCTGTAAAGAAGGAGCTATACACCACGATTCAGAGTTTTCGTGACTCACTAGTAAACCCGGCTGCTAGTCAGCCTTCCACTTCAGAGTCTTCCCAAGGGTCATTGTCTATCCCGGTATTGGAATCTCTGCCTGAAGACCCTTCAGATAGGGAAAAGCAGTCCACTGCTCTTTCCGTTAAGGATTCGGAAGAGGAGTTGGAGGAGTCTGAGGTAGTCCCCTCTAAATTCAAACTGTCCCTTGAAGAGGTAGATGGGCTCCTTAAAGCCATTCATGCTACGCTTGGCTTAAGTGAGGAGAGAAAGGAATTATCACTCCATGACCGCATGTATGCTGGGTTGGATGAGCCTAAGGGCCGACCGTTCCCAGTTCAGCCGGTCATCTCTGAGGCCATTAGGAAAGAATGGCAGGATCCAGAGAAAAAGCCCCTTTTCTCCAAAGCCCACAAGAGGCGTTTTCCTTTCGAGGAGGACCCTACGGCAGTGTGGAACAAGGTGCCCAGACTGGATGCCGCCTTCTCCCAGGTCTCAAGGTCCACGGATTTGTCCTTCGAAGACATGGGAGTTTTGAAGGATCCGATGGACAAACGCATGGATCTTTTGCTCAAAAATGAGCAATTTAAAGCCAGCAATGGCCACAACGTGTGTAGCCAGAAATTTTAGAATACTGGATCGGCCAGTTAAAGTCGCATATAGCTGCAGATTCCCCCAAACAGGAAATCTTAGATTCTTTTCCTACCCTGACTGCAGCAGTGGTTTATATTGCAGATGCCTCAGCTGAGGCAATTAAGATGTCAGCCAGGTCAGCAGCTCTAACTATTGCTGCAAGAAGAGCCTTATGGCTTAAAACCTGGCCCGGTGATTCAGCATCAAAGAACAAGCTGTGTGGGTTGCCCTTTTCGGGTGACCTTCTCTTCGGCCCTGACCTCGATAATATTCTTGACAGGACAGCCGATAAAAAGAGATCCTTTCCGGTCAAAAAGAAAAAACAGGTACCAAAACGTCTTTTTTGACCTCAAAAAAATTTAGGATCAGGACAGCAAGTTGCAGGGGAGAAGGAAAAATTAGTCCGCCCCGAAGCCGAAAGGTAGAGGCGGAATTCTCTTCTGTCCTCCTACACAGGCCGAAAAATCTCAATGACTCGTCTCTGCGGGTGGGCGGAAGACTACAAGAGTTTCTTCCGCAGTGGTCAGGGATAACTTCAAATCAGTTTATTCTGACCACTCTCTCGCAGGGTTACACACTCGAGTTTGCCAACAACCCCCCAAAAAGGTTCCTGATTACAAACACCCCGCGGGACTCGGTAAGGGCCCTGGCCATGAAGTCCTCTCTCGAGGAACTAATGCAGCAGGGTGTAGTGGTACAGGTGCAAGAACAGCAGGAGGGGTTTTATCCCCATGTTTTCCTAGTAAAAAAACCGACAGGAAAATTTCGGTTGATTCTCAACCTAAAACCTTTAAATGAGTCCATCAGGTACAGAAGGTTCAAGATGGACTCAATTTTTTCAGTCAGGAATCTGCTGACGCCAGGATGTTTTATGGCGTCAGTGGATTTAAAGGATGCATACCTACATGTTCCGATCTCGCCCCAGTCTCAGAGGTTCCTCAGGCTGGCAGTGAGGTTGGGGGGGTGTGGTTCATCATCTCCAGTTCAGGGCCTTACCTTTCGGTCTGTCATCATCTCCCCGAATTTTTACCAAAGTAATGGCAGAAGCTTTAGCTCCGCTGTGACTTCAGGGAATCGCAGTTATTCCTTATTTAGACGATCTGCTGTTTTTCGCCCCATCCAGCGAAGAATTGCAGATCAATCTAGGCAAAGCTCGCAGCCATCTGGAGGCTCTGGGGTGGATTTTGAACCTCCAAAAGTCGTCCCTAAACCCATCCCAGGAGATTCGGTTTTTAGGGTATCTAATAAATTCGGTGGATCAAAAGATCTTCCTTCCCTTAGACAAAAAGGACAGGATTTCCGGTGCAGTATCTTTTCTGCAGACCAACCAAAATCTGACGGTAAGACAGGTTATGTCAGCTTTGGGGGTTCTAACCTCAACAATGCTGGCAGTCCAGTGGGCAAGAATGCATTTCAGGTGTCTGCAGGCTTTTCTTCTAAAATCTTGGGATCACACAGTGGCATCCCTAGAGGCAGAGGTAAGAGTGCCAACCCAGGTGAAAAGGTCCCTATGGTGGTGGAAAAGACAGGATGTCCTATCAGAGGGGTTAGTCTGGGCTTTTCCAGTCGAGAAAAGACTAACAACCGACGCCAGTTCCTGGGGGTGGGGAGCCCACCTAGGAACACGTTTTACTCAGGGATCCTGGGCCAAAGAGGAGGCAGTAAGGTCCTCAAACTGGAGGGAGCTCAAGGCGATTGCCTTGGCTCTGGAATTGTTTGTTCAGGAGCTTCAGTCCCATCATGTTCAGGTCCTAACAGACAATGCCACAGCGGTGGCTTATTTAAACAGGCAGGGTACAAGAAGCAGGTCGCTTCAAGTACTGGCCATGGAGATCCTTCGGTGGGCGGAAAAGCATTTGTTGTCTCTATCAGCAGTCCACCTAAAAGGGGATCCAAACAGGTTAGCGGACTTCCTAAGCAGAAACCCTATTCAGGAAGTGGAATGGTCTCTAAACCCGGAAGTCTTCGCAATGATTGCTGGGAAATGGGGGCTACCAGAGGTGGACCTGTTCGCCTCAAAGGAGAACGCCCAGGTTCCCCAGTTCTATTCCCTGGACAGTCGCGATGGGTCGCTGGGCACAGATGCGCTAGCATATCCATGGGAATTCCGTCTTTGCTAAGCTTTCCCCCCCATTTCAGTCAATCCCGTTAATTTTATGGAAAATTCAGAAGGAAAAGGTTCCAGTTATCCTAATCACGTCCTTTTGGCCAAAGAGGGCCTGGTTTTCGACAATTCTAGGTCTGGCAATCAAGCCTTGTTGGCATCTGCCCCTCAGGCACGATCTGTTGTTGCAGGGCCCAGTAAACCATCCAGGAGTGGCCAGCTTGGCCCTCACAGCCTGGTTTCTGGAAGGCAGCTCCTTAGGAGCAAGGGGTTTTCCAGCCGTTTGATCTCTACCCTTTTGGCAAGTAGGAAAAGGGTTACAGGGGCCATTTATTCTAAGGTTTGGAAGCGTTATAAAACGTGGTGTTTTTCAGCCGCCCAGGTGCCAGGGAGCCTTGTCTCCATCTTGAAGTTTTTACAAGATGGAGCAGACAAGGGACTAGCAATTAGTACCCTGAAAGTGCAGGTAGCAGCTCTGACAGTGTTCTTAGAAAGATCTGTGGCCTCAGATCCGCTGGTGATCAGATTCTTTAGAGCCCTTAAAAGGTCTAGACCAGCACCTATTAAGGTTTTTCCTAGCTGGGATTTGTCAGTAGTCCTACAGTCTCTAACAAGGGGTCCTTTTGAGCCCCTTGAGGAGGCGCCCCTTAGGTTTCTCACATTAAAGACCGTTTTTCTGATTGCCATTGTCTCTGCACGCAGGATCAGTGAGCTAAATGCTCTGTCAAGTAAAGAACCGTATCTGTCCATTTTTCCTGACAGAGTTATTCTTAGAACAGATGCAAAGTTCTTACCGAAGGTAGCTTTAGTTCAGAACCGTATACAGGACATATTGCGTTAACCCAAAAGGAGATAAGGAGATAAGGAGACTCTTTTCCACATGTTGGACGTCAGGAGGACTCTGAGTTATCTAGAAAGGACAGAGCCCTTAAGACGTTCAGATTCACTCTTTGTACTTTTTTCAGGAAGTAAAAAGGGTTTCCAAGCTTCTAAAGTTACTTTAGCTAGATGTCTGAAATTATCTATCTCTGAGGCATATTCCCAGGCAGGATTATCCCCTCCAGCAGGAATTTGTGCACACTCAACCAGGGCTCTGGCGTCTACATGGGCAGAGAGAGCTGGTGCCACCCCTGAGCAGATCTGCAAGGCGGCGACATGGTCGAGTTTTCACACATTTGTGAAACATTATAGACTGGACCTCACCTCGGCCAGCGATCAAGCGTT
Source organism: Lithobates pipiens (assembly GCF_037356315.1). Taxonomy (NCBI): domain Eukaryota; kingdom Metazoa; phylum Chordata; class Amphibia; order Anura; family Ranidae; genus Lithobates; species Lithobates pipiens. The sequence goes on from NW_027507790.1 coordinate 17,916,517, forward strand.
TGGCAGAAAGGTCCTGCAAGCTGTTGTCCCGCCCTAAGGGGTAAGTCTCTGTTATCCTCTCAGGTGCTGTCCTGAAAGACGCCTTGGGAAAGACCAAGTTAGACTTACCGGTAACTTGTTTTCCAGAAGTCTTTCAGGACAGCAACATCCCGCCCTATGGTATTGTATTATGCTACGCTGTGACTAACGTATATGTTTGTGTTCCAGCCGGGGCCGGAGGTTCTCTTCTACAACTGAGGTGTGGTAGGGAGGTGCCTCCCTTTAAAGCAGGGGTGTCCAAACTACGGCCCTCCAGTTGTTCAGGAACTACAATCCCCATCATGCCTAGTCATGTCTTTGAATGTCAGAGTTTTACAATGCCTCATGGGATGTGTAGTTCTGCAACAGCTGGAGGGCCGTAGTTTGGACACCCCTGCTTTAAAGTTTGGAGGAAGAAGGTGTTTCCTAACGAGGAGGGAGGAGTCACTATCTCTCAGGTGCTGTCCTGAAAGACTTCTGGAAAACAAGTTACCTGTAAGTCTAACTTGGTCTTTTTTTCACTTCTCTAGAAGGGTGTATTTACAGAAATGCGCTAGTTTTATTTATAACTATAATATTACCACTGGACTAATGGATGTGACTATTCCCCCTGGCCATTTAGAAGGCCACATGGTCAATATTTTGGGCCGTACTGCTGACACTTTGTGCCACAATGGCTTTTACCTGTTTTTTAGAGAAAAGGGAGTTTACTCCCACTTTATCGTTAATTGACGGACACAGCAGCTCTTCTTGACCTTGGTTATATCGCCCCTTTAGGAGAGGACTAGGCAGAAAGTGTTAAAAACGGCGCTTGCACAGTACTGCCCAGGGGGCTTTTCTACTGGCTGTAACCCCTCACACTGCATCCAGCAGCTCAGTTTTTTTTTTTTTTCTTTTCTGCCTAGTATAGAAGAAGGACCTGGCTCCCAGTGGGACCATTGGTCCTGGGAATTTTTTCTTTTTTCTGCATTTTTGATTCCTGTGATCTTCAATCAACATCCGGGCTGGGTGACAGGCTGGATAATATAGATCCTTGAAGTCTCCCCAGCCTGGCTATCGAGCGTGAGCAGGCCCTAGCTACGTGCTGGGTTGGCCGAGACATGCCCCATCTATTCCAGGGCCGGTCGGTGAGCTATATGCTCTGGGGCATACATATGACCAGGCTACAGCTGTCTGTGTCACAGTGTGCCATGGCCGGCCTCCCCCCTGTACTGCTTAGGTGATAGGTCTGTCTGTGGAATGCGTACAGGAGGGGTAAGTATGGTTCCACCTGTCTCTGCAGGATGGAGCAGCTAGGCATTCCCTGGGAAGTTGACTAGGGTCTCTTTCCTCTCTTTCCTCTCTTTCCTCTCTTTCCTCTCTTTCCTCTCTTTCCTCTCTTTCCTCTCTTTCCTCTCTTTCCTCTCTTTCCTCTCTTTCCTCTCTTTCCTCTCTTTCCTCTCTTTCCTCTCTTTCCTCTCTTTCCTCTCTTTCCTCTCTTTCCTCTCTTTCCTCTCTTTCCTCTCTTTCCTCTCTTTCCTCTCTTTCCTCTCCTCTCTCTCTCCCTCTCCATGTTGTGGGCCGCTGTTTGACTGGGCACATGGGGGTGCGGAGCACGTACCTGGCCGTGGGGACTCTGGGTCCTGGCAGGGGGATGTGTTGGGGGTCCGCTCACCCTCTTCCATTTTTTTTCTGGGCCACGGTGGGTGTCTGTGCTGTGTGAGCCATGTGGGGAGGCTGCCCGGTGCTTTGTGGCCATTTTGTGGTAGCCACAGCTAGTTTGTTTGCCGTCAGCCGTTTTGTTCAGGGGGTTCGACATGTGACCCCCCCTGCAATTCGACCACCGCTACCTCAGTGGGATTTGAATATGGTGCTCTCGGTGCTTCAGAAACCGCCGTTTGAAAACATTAGGGAAATTCCCTTATTGACACACTCTGAGAAGGTGGTCTTTCTAGTGGCCATTACGTCTGCCAGGAGGGTTTCTGAGTTGGCGGCCTTGTCTTGCAATTCTCCCTACTTGATCCTTCACAAGGATAAGGTGGTGCTGCGTCCACAGCCTTAGTTTCTTCCAAAGGTTGTTTCGGCCTTTCATCTAAATGAGGACATTGTGCTTCCACCCTTTATGTCCTCAGTCGTCACACCTTTTTAAGAGGTGTCTTTGCATTCCCTGGAAGTGGTCCAGGCTCTGCGGGTTTATCTGTCTGCTACGGTTCCTTTTCGGAGGTCAAACTCCCTGTTTGTATTGGTGGCTGGCCCAAAAAAGGGACTGGCGATCTCATCGGCCACTATCTCTCGGTGGATCCGACAGACTGTAGTTCAGGCTTATGCCATAAGGTGACGGGCAACTCCCTTTCCTGTCACTGAGAATTTTACCAGGGCAATTGGTGCCTCTTGGACTTTCCGACATCAATCGTCTGTTTCTCAGGTGTGTATGGTGGCGACCTGGTCGTCTGGTCATACTTTTACAAAATTTTACAAGGTTGATGTGAGTGCATCTTCGGATGCTTGCTTCGGCCCCAAGGTTTTGCAGGCGGCTGTTTAAGGTTGCAACTCCTCTATTGAGGAGGTCTGGTTCTGGGTGGAGTTATATTCTTGCTGTTCCCACCCCTAGTTTCTTTGACACTGCTTGGGGATGTCCCTAAGGTCAAGAAGATCTTCTGTATCCGTCAATGAACAATAGAGAAAATAGGATTTTTGTACTCACTGTAAAATCTTTTTCTCTGAAGTTCTTTGACGGACACAGCACCCACCCCTCCTATTTTGTTTTTACTGCTTTTGATGAACTGAGCTGCTGGATACAGTGTGAGGGGTTTAGCCAGTAGGACTATATTTTAACCTATAGGTAAGACTATAATAAGGCTACTGTAAATATCTCCTAAACATGCACTGTTTAGGAGATATTTACTTGGGAAGTGACTGGTGGCATCACGGGAGCAAATGCACTGGGCTCTGAATGTACCGTGCTGTCCATTCAGAACTCCGTTCCGTGGCCTGACCGCGCCCAGCCTGGAAGAAAGACCAGGTGAAGATGGAAGCGCCTACAGCGGGGACAGCATGTTGCTGGAGGGCTTTGTTTTCAGCTAAGTCTGTCGTAATGTGCTTGTATGCGGTGTATCCTAGCATATTATTGCTTAAACTGCCTGGGGCCCTTTTTTTATTTGCGCCAATCTACATTACCTAAAGTTTGCCCTGAAAAATTAACTATTAGAACAAATATCAAAAGCATGGCTTACAGTGCTAAAGCTTCTCCAAGATCCAGGAATCAATTTAACTATGACTATGCTATTCAACTGCTTGATTATGGTAGCCATCAGTCTAACATCTTAAATTTGTAAGATGGTAAGGTATTTTGACTTTAATCTGTGGTATTTGGAGGTGTATACAAGCAGCATTCTATATCACTTGCCGACCACCCTATAGTAGTTTGCTGCTACAGGGCGGCCGTGCTGTGCAGAATCACGTGTGTGTGTGTATACGATCCTGCACTTCTGGGAATTGGGCGCAAGTGCCTGCTTCTACTTCAATTCTGCACATACATTTTTTTGGGTACACGCATTTGTCAGTTAAAGTAACGTAGTGCCGTATTGCAAAAAAAATGGCCTGGTCAGGAAGGGGGTAAATCTTCCGCAACTGAAGTGGATATAGAATCAGCAAGTTGCCACAATGTGCTACAGTATGTCCTGCTTTGACTGTTTACTGTGTTTTTAGTAAAATAAATAAATAGTGAAATCGGGTTTACAGTACCAGCTGGTTCTACTAACAATGCACTTCAAATGTAAGTGCATTATCTAGTAAAGAGAAATATGACATTACATCGTCGTGACCATCTTCTGCATTATTTTGCAATCTGAGCTGAAAGAAGAATAGCGTTTACATTATTTACAACATATGTTATTTTTCTGAGCTTAGTTTCATTTTGTTACTTTAAGGGCCGGTTCACACAGCAGGCGAGGCGACTCCGACTTGCCTCGCCGCGACCTGCCGCGGCCTCAGCGGCGACTTGCAAATTACTTCTGTATAGAAGTCAGTGCAAGTCGCCCCGAGGTCGCCCAAAAGTAGTACAGGAACCTTTTTTCTGAGTCGGAGCGACTCGAGTCGCTCCTCTCAGAACGGTTCCATTGTACAGAATGGGGGCGACTTGCGAGAGCGAGGCGAGTCGTGTCGCCTCGCATCGCCCGCTGTGTGAACCGGCTCTAAAGAATCTTGGAGATGAGTGAGGTTTTGTTAATCAGCTGTCAAAATCAGATAATGGAATTTTCAGCTTTCATTGTTACCTGTGCTGATTGTTCCTAAAAATGCTCCTTCTTTTTCTAACCCAAAAATGGCAGATTCTCTAAGCTTCTAATGCAAATGGATGTTTTAGTGAATTTATTGCAAAAGCATTGGTGTGGATGGGAGGCAACATGCCCTGGAGGGGGAAGATCCACTTTTACCAACTAAAGCTAGCTAGCTATGTCTAATTTTAAATGGAAACCTAGAGTGCATTCATAAAGTATTCAGACCCCCACTTTTTTTTCAAGTTTGTTATATTACAGCCTGATACTAGAGTTTGTTTGAATTCATTTTATTTTCTTATTAATCTACACTTGGTACCCCATAATGACAAAGTTCATTTTAGAAATGTCTGTAACTGTATGAAAAAGAAAAAAACTGAAAATCCCATTGGCATAATTATTCAGATCCTTTACTCTTATTCTTGTACTTTGTTGACGCACCTTTTGGCAGCAATCAGTCTTGAGTCTTTTTGGTTATGACTTGACAAGCTTTGCACATCTGGATTGGGGGATTTTCTGCCATTCTTTGCAAATCCTCAAGATCAAGGTCTCTCCAGAGATGTTCAATAGGATTCAAGCTAGGGCTCTGGCTCGGCTACTCTAGGACATTCAGAGTTGTCCCTAAACCACTCCTGTGTTGTCTTGGCTGTATGCTTAGGATCGTTGTTTGAAGGTGAACCTTCGACCCAGTTTGAGGTCCTGAGCGCTGTGGAACTTTTAGTTGAGGATATCTCTGTACTTTACTCCATTCAGCTTTACCTCAACCTTGACTAGTCTCCCAGTCGCTGCTGTTGAAAAAAACACTACTGTGGAGGCTCTCAAAATTTACAGTTAGGACTGCAGATAATACTGGGGTGCTGTTTAGTGGCCTCTGTAGCTTACGGTTGTGTGCAAAATAAACCCCTGTTTTTAACATGAACTGTTAGATTGGACAATTTGGTTTGGTGCTGGCTGGTAAGTTGAGCTGGGAATTTTTCTTGTTCGACTGCTGAAAATCACACCCACAGTATGACACTGCCACCACCATACTTCACTGGTGGGTTGGTATTGGGGAGGTAATGAGTAGTGCTTGTTTTCTTCCAGACGTAATGTTTAGAATTAAGGCTAAACGGTTCAATCCTGGTTTCAACAGACCAGAGAATCTTGTTCCTCACAATCTGAGATTCCTTCAGGTGCTTTTTTGTAAACTCCAAGCAGGCTTTCACATGTTTTGCAATGAGGAGAGGCTTCCATTTAGCCACTCTACCATAAAACCCAGATTGGTGGAGGGCTGCAGTGATGGTTGCCCTTATAGAACTTTGTTCCATCTCCACACAGGATCTATGGAGCTCAGAGAGACCATCGTGATCTTGTTCACGTCTCTTACTAAGGCCCTTCTCCCCCCTATTGCTCAGTTTGGCCAAACGACCAGCTCTTGGAAGAGTTCTGGTTGTGCCAAACTTCTTTCATTTGAGAATTATGGAGGCCACCCGTGCTCTTAGGAACCTTCATGCAGCAGAATTGTTTTTATAGCCTTCCCCAGATCTGTGTCTTGTAATAAACCTGTCTCTGAGTTCTGCAGGCAGTTCCTTTTTGATCGGGTGGCTTTTGCTATGATACACTATGCATTGTCGGCTATGAGGCCTTTTTTATAGAGAGGTGTGAACCTTTCCAGTCCAATCAATTGAATCTATCACAGGTGGACTCCAATCAAAGTGTAAAAAACATCTCAGCAAAGATAAAGAGACAGAAGAGGCACCTGCACTAAGTTTCAAGTGTTGTAAAGGGTTTAAATACTTATGCTAATGTGATATTTCCTTTCTTATAAATTCACACACCTTTTTCTAAAATTGTGTTTGCCGTTATGGGGTTCTGAATGCAGATCAACAAGAAAAATGAATGAATTTAAACAACGGTAGTATCAGGCTGCAACATAACAAATGAAAAAAGTGAAGGGGGTCTAAATGCTTTATGAATGCACTGTATACAGTATCTATAAACTGTCTTTAAAGCGGAGGTCCACCCTAAAGTGGAGCTTCCGCTCATTGGAACCCTCCCCCCCTCCGGCGCCACAATTGGCACCTTTCAGGGAGGGGGGTGCAGATACCTGTACAGTACAGGTATCTGCACCCACTTCCGGCATAGATATCTGCAGAAGGTACGCCCCTTTCCGCAGAATCTACGCCCCTTTCCGAAGGTCCCCCGCTGTCTGGTGGGAGACAGCGGGGACCATCCTTATTGCGCAGCGCGACTCACGCATGCGCAGTAGGGAACCGGGAAATGAAGCCGCAAGGCTCCACTTCCTGATTCCCATACCCAAGATGGCGGCAGAGAGATCGGCTTCGGGTGCCGACATCGCGTGCGCGCTCGGCGGGTAAGTGTCATTATTTTAAAAGTCAGCAGCTGCAGTATTTGTAGCTGCTGGCTTTAAAAAAAAAAAAAAAAAAAAAAAACGCGGACTACCGCTTTAAGTTATGTTTTGTAACATGATACAATTGTAAAAATTGCTTAGTGAAGTAGCATAACGAGGACATATCTGTGCTATTTTTAATTGGCTGTATACTGCCAAACTCCTTGAAACCAGCTATTCAACAGGCTGTGGGGATGTTCAAATGTGTTTTTAGATGTGTAAGCATTCTATCAGTGCTAAACTCCCATATTTTGCTGGTCAAAAAAAATGGTCATACAAGAATATGTGAACAGCAGCATCTTCTGTTATGTCCTTTGTTTTTAGAAGCTACATTTAAAAAAAAAAAAAAAGTCAAAGGTGAGCCATGAGCAATGGTCTCAAAATTGTGTCCCAGGGGTCTGATGTTGCCTTTTGCTTGCCTTTATCCAGTCCTTGGAGCACTAATCTTCCCACTGATGCAAGGCACTATCCTCCCACTGATACCAGTAATGAGGTACCATTCCTTCCACTGACACCTAATAGTCTGGCACTCTTCCTCCCAGTGACAGTAAAGATGGGGCACTCGTCCTCTCAGTGATACCAATGATGGGACACTGTTCCTCATCCTGACCTCAAGTGCTAATGTAATTTTTGTACTCCCACTGACCACCAAGCCTGAGGCTTTGTTTACTCTCACTGGTCACAGTCCGACCCCCTTCCCCCAAAGTCTAAAGGGCAGTAAACTGGCCCTTTTTGTTTAGCAGTGTTGCAGTCCCCTGTCCTAGAGGATAAGTAACTTTGTGTTATTGAACCTAAAAAAAGTTTTTTACCTTAATACATTGTTTGCATTAAGGTTAAAAAATGTTTTTAGTGTCCCTGTGCCCCCCCCCCCTTTCCCTGTGTGAAGTGGAAGAGAGGAGAAGAGATGGGGGGGGGGGCGCCTAAGTCCCGATGTGCAAGTCTCTGGCGCGTGGCTCCATAGACACACAGATTGGGAGTGCGGGGACTACGCTCTCCCCATAGTCAGCGGCTGGCTGTGGTAGTCTCTCAAAAGAAAAGGAGCCAAGATTGCCACCGGAGACCCCAGAGGAGAAGGATCTTGGCTACTCTGTGCAATACCACTGCACAGAGCAGGTAAGTGTAACATGTTTGTTACTAAAGTCAATTTTATATTTATTTAAATAACACTTTAACGAGGCATTGATGGTCTGACTTAAACAAACTGGACCAAATAATTCAAAGCAATAAAAATAAAATAGTTGCCTTATGGTGGCAAATTTAGAATTGACCCTTCAGGTATGGCAAAGAATGGCTTAACATCCACAGTTTTGTTGTCCTTTCCATAGCTATAGTGTTGGTCAGTGTCACAGCCTGCGTGCAGTTGTGTATCTGAAGCCAATTTGGTTAATTTACTTAAGGAGTAAAGGCTATTTGCCTAAAGAAGTAAATGTTTGTAAATAGGTTGTAGCACTGTTCACTTTCAATATCCCAATCAGGAAATTTTTTTTGCTTTCTTTCTCATTCCACAGATTCACTTTGCTTGATGAACACCTTAGTAAATCAAGCTTCATACTCTTGGGGAATCCTAAAAATATTAAATTCAGCCACCACTTTTTACCATTGTGTGTATATATATATATGCTTTATGTTAATTCCACACCTGCAAGTTCCGATTATTTTGGGCTCTTCTTCTTTCCTTTTTTTTTTTTTTTTCCAGCATTCTAATTATTTTGCTTGATTTTCTGCTATACTTTCAAATTAACATTTTCTGATATTTTTGTTTTTGTCTTTTTTGTTTAAGGCTTCTGATTTTTATGTGGAAATGAAGTGGGAGTTTACAAGCTGGGGTAAGCTTAAATGCATTTTCTATGTAAAAAAATAAATACAAAAAAACACAATCTATTTTAGTTTCATATGTCTCTTGTTATATTTTGTAAGCTTGTGTATTTGTATTAGTCCCAGCTGTAGAAACTATTTACCCTTGTTCTATTTTAGTTCCCCTTTTATCAAGAATGTGTCCCAGCGATATCTGTCGGATATGGAAGAGTGGAGCCAAACTTCGAGTCGATGCCACCTTGCTGGGATTTGAGAACATGAGCTGGATCCGAGGAAAGCATAGCTTTATATTTAAAGAGGAAGGTGAGCTATATATATTTATTTGTCAGGATTTCCTGTTTCCCTTGCCATTCCCAAAGTAAAGCCTTTGTTTCATTAGAGGTTTCCCTTTACTTTCTGTTCTGGAGAAGCAACGGGCATGAAAGGAAATCTTTCCACAGTGAATGGAGCTCCTATCTTGTCTCAGGAACATATGACAGCTCAATTTTATGGGTTTCCCCTCACTTGTTTCTTGGTGACCATGTTCATTAGCGAAAAATAGCGGGGAATCTCCCAAGCAGGGATAAAGACAACCATTGAAACCTGACAAAGGGTTTGACTCTTGACCCCACTTTATCCAAAACAAACCTTTACAGATGTTTTCCAGGTTGAAGCAGGCTTATTTGGGAGCTTTTTTTTTTTTTTTTTTTTTTTTTTTTTTTTAGAACAAAAATAAACCTTTTAAGCCTTCACTGCTGCTGGCTTAAGGGTTATGCTGATAACAGTGTCGGCATGTTGCTTACAAACTCCTGACTGTTATAGCAATCAGAAGCTTGTTTTACATTTCATTCCCAACTGTTTGCTTTCATGTACAAGTGATTCAGGCTATAAAGTAAAGCTGCCTAATCACTTGCAAGTGATCTACCACCCTGACTCTTTCCTGTGTCTTGGAGTTACTTTTTTCTCTTTTGGGTGCCTGTAGCCATCATGGCAGGTGTGACATTGGAGGGCATGAGGTAATCAGCGAATATCCAAGTGCTGTTCTCTCCTGAGTAGTATGAACCCAGAAGGGCTTACTTGGGTACTATAAAGTTTTTGTGTGAACTAAAACCAATTTAAGTGTTTTTTTTTTTTAACTGAAAATACAACTTTGATAAACCGTATAATACAATAATTCATAAAATACAAAGTTTTCTGTGAACGTTTCAGTCAAACTAGGAACTGGAAGGGAAGTCCCTGTACTGTTGCCAGAACACAGTGCTTAATACTGTATGTAGCTGTTGCTACATACAATTGATTCAGTGCTGAGAGCTGGAGCATGTGCCACTCCCACTGCTGAAACGGGAAAAAAATCTAACCCGTGGGGATTTACATCACTGCATTAAGGTAGGAAACCTTTATGTATGCAGCTCCCGCCCAACCCATTATACTTGAGTCCGATCTCGATCCAGTGCTGTGCACAAGGGCTACGGCTCTCTCCACTCTCTTCTCATAGGCTTAGAGACAGTAGCAGAAGGCATTTTCTCTTGATGCTGTCAATAACAGCCACACTCTGTGTATCAATGGACATACAGAGCATTGCTCAGGATTGAGCCTGCACAAGTGGTCCTGTGGCAAGCAGCTTGCTATGGGTGCACTTGGCTAAGGGGAGGAGCAGAGAGTGCCAGCAGGGTACCACAGGAAAGGATCAGGGCTGCTTTATGCAAAACCATTGCACAAAGAAGGTAAGTAAGTATATCACGTTTTTGTTTTATTATAAAAATACTAAAATTCAAACCTTAACAATCACTTTAACACAGCCAAAGTTATCCCCAGACACTGGAAGAACATGGCACACTCTAATTTCACTAAATGTCTCATGGTAGACTTAATCAAGTAGTCAGGATAGAGGAAGCTTGAGCTGTTGCAAATGATACCCTTGGGTAATACAGGCTTACCATACAGATGTACCCGGACCGCATGGTGGTTATTTCAATTCCACACACTTGCACTTGATCAAACCTTCTGATGGCTTGTATACCTGCAGCTTTGACAGCAGCACTTTCTCACGAGAACTTTGGGAACTAGAGTGTTGGAGTAGACCCAAGAGCTGAGCTGCACTCACCTCTGCTGATATCCCACCCACTATTTCCCCCCCCCCCCACTTATTTCACTCCTCTTTTCCTTCCCTTCTCTGCCTATACCCCTTATCTTTATCTATTATATCTCTTGACACACAAGGTTGTGTTCTATAATTACTGCAACATGTGTCACTAACAGATCATAGAGGCGCCACTCGTCTAGCCAAAAACCTGTGTTTTGTGAGGTTAGTCCTTCTAGGTTTATGAGCCGAACTACACATTCAATTAGAAATTGAAATACTACCAAGAGTGGACTTTATAGGCCCCCCAAGTAAAAGCACTAAAGAAATAGTAATATTTTTCTTATTTTATTAAAAATAAATATAAAAAAAAACTGAGCTACAGTTATTACAATGACATATAAAATAAGGTTAATTAGTAATATACCCTGTACATATAGAAAATGACATATAGTAACCACACTCATAACCATGAGCCAGAAAAGGTTCTTAGAACACTGCCTGATGTAGGTATCAAATAAGTTGTGTGTCCAAATCTAGATCTGGGTATATCCAGAATTTTTAGTTCAGAGGCTCGACCTGTTGCGCGTGGATCACGCTTCCTCAGGAGCAGCAGTTTTCATAACGATTGGAGGCTAATAACGCACAGTAAGTGCCACGCAGCCTGGGCAGTTGCACAGGATTTTCGGCATGAAAGTATGTAGTAACATAGCCTCAAAAAACGAAGAAAGCTAGACTTTAAAAGGCTTTCATAGTAAAAAAATAGCCATTAAGGTATGGAATTAATCCTGTCGATATCTTCTAGGCGAAGAAAGGGATAATAAAAGGCCCATCCCAGGATGTAGTGCCTTATCAATAAAACATACGCGTCACAGCACGGCATCAAGTCATCACAATCCGGATGAAAACGTCAATATGCCAGAAAAGAACCTTTTCTGGCTCATGGTTATGAGTGTGGTTACTATGTGATGTTATTTTCTATATGTACAGGTTATATTACCAATAAACTTAATTTTTATTGTCATTGTAATAACTGTACCTCAGATCTTCTTCTTTTTTTTTTTTTTTTATATTTATTTTTAATAAAATAAGAAAAATATTACTATTTCTTTAGTTCTTTTATTTGGGTGCCTATAAAGTCCTCTCTTTGTAGTATTTAAATTTCTAATTAAACTGATTTCGGGACGATGACACTCTATTATTAGTACTTTCATAGTGTCACCCTATGTTAAAGTACTTTTTTGAGAATTAAATTATATTTAGTGAACTACACATTCATCTGCTGTTCACATTGAGATTGTTAATCATGCAAATGTAATGGATGTGATTTTGAATGTATTAACACAATTTTATCTATTCTTAAAATCAGTGACTGTTCAAAATTTTTTTGTTAGAACATCCACAGGTCACTGACATCAGTTTATTAGTTTTATGTTCTGATAGATGTGAATTTCAGAATTGACAATCGCCCAAGACAAAGCTTCTTTTTGTGTTGAAGAGTTTTTTAAATCTAATTTCCCAGTTAATGCAGTGGAGAAACAAACAGATTTCCAATGTCCACAGATAACTGGGCCGAGCTCATGGAGATCAACCATGATGACAGGACAGTTACCAAGGAACGCTTTGACATCTCCCAGGAGATAGAGGGCATTACACTGGATTCCATGCAACCAGCAGAGCGGGAAGTTAGCAAGCGACTTACCTCTCCTGTCATTAACACCTCCCTTGATACATCAGCCATTGCCTTTGAAAGGTATAGTATATTTATTAATATTTAAATTAAATAATGTCAATTTGCAAACCTTAACATCTATATACATTTTAGCAGCTGATTAAAAAAAAAAAAAAGTTATATGCTAGAAATTGTGTAATGCTATGCTCAGCAGAAAAAGGTTCATGGCAGTTGTCAGTGGGGTGCCCTTTTCGCATCCCTTTTGAAGGTGAGCTTCTCTATAAAAAGTCCCTTTGGAAAACATTGAGGCGATTATGGAGGAAAAGGGCGTTACTACCCCGCTATCCACATTCACACATCCCTGGGGCAATTTTTAGGCATTTTGCCAATGCATACCTGAAGAACTCCAATGGCACCCTGATTTAAAAAGACTGGAATACAGAACAGGACATAAGTCCCTCCCTGGAGTTTCACAGAGTGGGGTTGGGGGGTCCCAGCAAAGCTTTTGCCAGTGCCCAATTGCCTGAAGGTAGTGGCATGTAACTGTGGTCTAAGAATCTATTTCTGTGTTCTCTAGTGTACTCAAAGATATGGAACAGGTACGTCAAAATTCCTGTTTCTCAAGGTAAAACAATACTGTAATATCATTATTGGTGCAGAGAAACACAGTATAACAAAGTATAACTACAGGCAAAAAAGTAGAACTACAGCAAAACTATTTTTTTATTTTTTTTTCCTTTATGGATTAAGTAGGTACAGGGTGTCGGTTTGGTTTTGCCATCTGTTTTCCATTGGGGATATTTCCCTTCACTTCCTGTTCCATAAAGGTGTAAAAAATAGCCTAAACAGGAAGTGAGGAAATCCCTGGTTGTCTCCAGAATTAGCAACCCCCATTGGAAGATTCCCCCACTATTTTTGTTCTGGGTACAACTCAACATTTAGGGTTTTCTTTTACTTTCAGTGATAACTATAAACAGGACAAATAGAGAGTGTAATCCTCTCCTAAATCGTGAGATACAAAAATACAAACCTCACAGGTGTTTTGGTTTCTCTTTACGCCAGCCTTTCTCAACCTTTTTCAACCTTTTCAAGACAAGTGAACCCTTGAATTAACTTTTCCGGCCACAGGGAATCCCTGCTAAAAATGACTATATCTACAACTCTTGATACATTAGTGTAATGGTCAGTGGGAAGAATGTTTGTTTATTTTTATTTATTTTTATTTTTTTTTACACTTGTTACCCCTTTATAGATGGCTATAAAGATCAAGTCTGTCAATGGAAACTTATCTGATGGGCAGCAATTGCTCCTTCCTCAAGGAGCCCATAGCAACTCTGGAGGAACCCCAGGGGTTTATGGAACCCCGGTTGAGCAACCCTGCTTTATGCCATCCAAAGCTAGAAAAAAAAGTTCCTTTTGAAAAAAATCCCACTGAATCTAAAAGTTAAAACTTTATCAGGTTGATAAATAACAAATATGTGTAAATTTTAAACTGCCATTTTGTGAAAAATTAAGGTACACAAAACTGTAAATCAGTAACAAACTAAAAATTTGGAGGTTGGCCTCGCACCTATGCATTGTGGTAGCGACCAATCCTCAGAGTGTGTGTGCTCCATAATGCGAGCCTGCTTGTGTGAACAGACCCGTAGTGTGTCGGTGCACCTTTTACTGAAAGACATGCTACTTTCTATTATGTGAAGGTTAGAAAGCTAACAATTACCTTCTGGCTTCAATATTCTGTCCCTTGTATGCTCATAACATGGCTTACTTTACAGATCTGCATACCTTTTCCAGGTTAGTTAATCAAATCTTATTGAACCCAGTTAGTCTATTAGCCAGACAACTGGCATCTTCAGAAAGGAAGCTGGGGATGGGTAATTTCCTGTAATGTTGGATCCAAATCACATCAATTAAGATGAGTATCGGACTTGGAGGCAACTTCCGTTAGTCTATGGGCACAAGTCGGATAGAAGTCACCTTGTAGTACAGAAACCTTTTCTAAAGTCTGAGCTACTTCAGTACTGCTCATTAGGACTGTTATTGACTCAAATGGTATTTCACATGTCACGTGACTTGAGGGTCTCACCAAAATTTAGAAACCAGTCTTTTTCAGTTTGGGAGTTATTTTGCATTTGTGAGTGCTAAATCCATAATAAATAATAAGTTCAAAACTTTTCTTGTTTGAGGTTGAAGGTAAGGATTTTTAAGACGTCAGGAAAGGATCTTTTTAAACCCCAGTAGATGTAAAGAGAGGGCATCATACAATAAATATGATCTGTTAGAGGGGGAAACCTTCTTTTCAACAAAGGGCATAGACTGGCATCGTCATGTAAAAATGTGTCAGGCTGAAGAACTTTAATAGCTTAAAGTAGATATAGCAATTTTTCTTGGAAACCGTACATTGTAGCATTTGTAATATTTACTGTGCCCGAGTGTGCTCACTGTTGACAGCAGCTTTGTGATGCATCTTCCTTTTAATAAAATTTAATATTGTCTTCTTCCCTTTTTTTTTTTTCTTTCTTTAAGAACCAAGGCAGGATTTTGGGGCTGGCGGACTGATAAAGCAGAAAATGTAAATAATTATGAAGCAAAGGTAAGAACAATTTATTGCCTTATATCAGAAATGTGCTGTTGCTTTATGTGCTGCTTTACTTTCTTTTTTTTTTTTTTTTTTTTTTTTTTTATTTCTTGGTCATTTTTTGTTCAGTAAAAATGTTGGGTTTATTCTTCCCTTCCATCAAGGTTTACTCTGCAAATAACGTCAATGTTATCACAAAAACTCGGACTGAACATTTAACGGAAGAAGAAAAGTCACGGTATAAAGGTAACTTGGGCAGTTATGTCATGTTATGTTATAAACTGTGGTACATAAATCTGCTTAGCCCTCACTTTTACTGTTTTTATGTATTGGTATGTAAGGCCCTTTTCACACTGGGGTGGGAGCGGCGTTGGCAGTAAAACGGCCCTATTTTTAGCACCGAGTTACCGTAGTTTTTAGTGGCAGTATTGGGCTGTTAGCAGGGCAGTTTTCCCCCTTCTAGTGGCCGTGAAAGGGTTAAAACCACTGCAAAGCGCTGCTCCATTGATTTCGATGGGCAGGAGCGGTGTATACACCGCTCCTTCACCGATCCAAAGATGCTGCTACCAGGACTTTTTTTTTTTACTGTCCTGCCAGCGCACCGCTCCAGTGTGAAAGCCCTCTGGGCTTAAAGTGGTTCTGCACCTAAAAAAAAAAAAATATTAAAAGCCAGCAGCTACTAATATTGCAGCTGCTGACTTTTAATAAAATCACACTTACCTGCCCCAGGGTCCAGCGATGTTGGCGGCAGATGACGGGCGATCGCTCGTCTCGCTGCTGCCACCGCCGCCATCCTCTGTCAGGGAATCGGGAAGTGAAACATGGCGGCTTCACTGCCCGGTTCCCTACTGCGGATGCGCGTCTCTTCAGATCCCCCCGCTGTGTCCTGGGAAGTGTGTGTTTCCCAGAACACAACGGGGGGGGGGGCATCTGCGGCGGTCTGCCCGGAAGTGGGTGCAGATACCTGGATTATCCAGGTAACTGCACCCCCCTCCCCCCTGAAAGGTGCCGATTGTGGCACCGGAGGGGGGGGAGGGATCAGATTAGCGGAACTTCCCCTTTACAGTGAAGAACCGCTTTAAATTGAACAGTCTACCAAAAGACCTCAAATTGTGTTGGCCAATCAGATTTTAGTTGTCCCTGCAAGTTTAAAAATAAAAGGAATAATCTGGTTGTGTACTTGCCACCGAAATTTAGAAACCAGTCGTTACAGTTTGGGAGTTATTTTGCATTTGTGAGTGCTGAAGCCATAATAATAAGTTCAAAACTTTTCTTGTATGAGGTTGAAGGTAAGGATTTTTAGGACCTCAGGACACCAATGTTTAAAAGCTGCTGCTCTAAAAATTCTTGCCACCATGCCAAGAATGATAGTAATCTCTGCATTTATGTGATCAAAATACACAGGGACTTATGTGCCTAATGGAAGGGACTAATGCTGTGCTGCGTACACATGATCGGAATTTCAGCCAACAAAAGACCGATGAGAGCTCCATCGGACCATGTGTATGCTCCATCGGAATTTAGCTGGCCGAATTCCCGCCAGGAAAAATTTGATAGCATGTTCTCAATTTTCCCCGATGGGAAAAACTTTTGGAAATTCTGATCGTGTGTATGCAAATCCAATGCACAAAAACTCACGCATGCTCAGATTCAGCTACGAGATGGAAGCTATTGGCTACTAGGTATTGAACTTCCTTTTTCTAGTCCTGTCGTACGTGTTTTGCGTCGCCGCGTTCTTGGCGGTCGAAATTTTGGTGTGACCGTGTGTAGGCAAGGCAGTTTGAGCGGAATTCCGACGGGAAAACCATCAGAGCTTTTTCCGACGAATTCAGGTCGTGTGTACGCGGTATAAGGCTCGGTTCATGCTGTCGCGACATGAAAGTCGTGCAACTCACAGGGTGACTTTAAAGCGACTTTGAAGTAAGTTAAAGGAATGCCTGGGTAATCTTCCTGTAATGTTGGATCCAAATCACATCAATTAAGATGAGGATCCGACTTGGAGGCAACTTCCGTTAAAGTCTATGGGCACAAGTCGGATAGAAGTCACCTTGTAGTACAGAAACCTTTTCTAAAGTCTGAGCTACTTCAGTACTGCTAATTAGGACTCTTGTTGACTCAAATGGTATTTCACATGTCACGTGACTTGGAGGTCTCACAAATTGGATCTCAAGTCTCGGGAGTGTGAAGTGCAGCCTTATAAAGTTGGCACTGCATTATACAAAAAAATTATACAGTAGATGTAAAGCCACCACTGATAGATGGACTGATAAAAGGAACGGTGCTTCAACTGATAGGAGGTAGAATGAATAGCTTTTACATGTGCCTCACATATCTTGCACCTAGTTCACTTTGGCTGACTAGGTAGGGTCCACACTTCATGCATTAACATCCAAATGCAATAAATGTCTGAGCTTCACTGCTGTTGGGAGTATCCCAATAAATTGAATAGCAACAGGAAATTGAAAGCGTTGCTCCACTGAGCCATTCTTAAGGCACTCACCCCTGAATTAAACAGTGTCCTTTCATTATGATTCAAACAAATGGGATGTCCCTGTAGATAGAGTATAGCATTGGGACCTTTGCAACGTGTATGTTGCAACTTCTCTAAGCCTGCAATCTCTCATCGCAGTCTCCCGGGTTTACATTCTGTATTCAGGTACTGGCAGAGATGGTGTACATCTTTCTCTAAAATGCAACGTGAATTAAAGACAGGCTTCAACTCTGGTCCCATGCCTCTAACATTTTCCACCCACATTGGGCTTTGTCGTAGAGACACGATTGAACTTAATGTAGGTGAAACATGTCAGAGGGGTGAGGCTAATGGGTGGGGACTTAAGCCAAATGGCTCCCTTTTAAGTGGAACTTCACCCAAAAGGCGAGATTCTGCTTTTCCAGCAATACCCCCCCCCCCCCCCCCCCGTTCCTCTAACTTCTTTTTTTTTTTTTTTTTTTTTTGTGGGAGTTTTGTATCTAGTTTTGACAGGTACCCCCCACTTCTGCTTGAACCCCCTATGCCCCTCTTTTTTTCCCTGCAGCTTTCTGAGACCTGTCACAGTCCCAGAAAGTTGTGGGACCATTCACAAAGTGCAGCACGGCTCATGCATGCGCAGTAGGATGCCGGCTGTGGACTTGCAACCAACTTCCGTAATAAAGATGCCCGGGCCCTGAAAAACGATGAAGAACTGGTTTGGATGTGGACAGGGCTGGATCTCTGGACAGGTAAGTGTCGTTTATATGAAAGTTAGCAGCTACAGTATTTGTAGCTGCTGACTTTTTTTTATTTTTATGGGGCCACTGAACATCCTCTTTTGTCTTCACATTAGAGTTCAAAACAATGCGTAGCAGTACTTGCATTGTGTTAATTTTGTAATAATGGGTGGGGCATAGCAGTGATCTTTATTCCAGGAAGTTTGTACTTCTATAAATCAATGCCTGAAATTTCAGATGCAGCAGCCAGTAGTGGCTTTAGTGCAGCATCAATGGCCCACTGAGTTTTTTATGATGTTCTGTTAATATTTTATATATCGGTTTTTAGAGATGGCTAGTGCAGGAAACCTGACCAAAAGGTTTATATACCTGCTCATATGTGGAGTAGAATACCTGTATTTATCATGTTTTTTCCTTCAGCTGACAGAAACTTTTTGGAGTCGTTGCTTGGAACTGTAGAGCACCAGTTTGGAGCTCAGGGGGTAAGTGACACAGCTGATCACGTCATATTTGGGGCTTTAACACTTCTACTTGTGAAGTGCTTCGCTTCAGTCATTTAGCCTTAAGACCAAAGTGTATGGGTGTGTTTTAAAAGGGTGTGTATGTGTAAAAAAATATATAATAGATTTATTATTATTTATGGGTAAAAGGTGTAGCGCTCAAAACATACTAAATGATAGAAATCTATAAAGTTCATAAATTAAAATTCATCTCTATGAATGGAAAAATTAGAAATCAAAACAAAAGTCCACCAAGAAGAAGAAATAATCAAATATCTACCATGGAGATATGGAAGAAATAGTATAGATCCCGTCCTCTTCACCCAATCTAGCTGGCCCTTACCTTCAGTGTATGGGTTATACACATATATTGCAATCTGATGGTGACAATCCTCCTAGCTCATATATCAATTCTCTGCAAATGCACTCCAAAGCAATCCTTCTCCCGATTAGACCAAAATAGGCTAAAAGAAACCTTTCCTCTCAGCAAGATCTAAAGCCAGGTAGTTTCCAAAGCTCAGGCAGGGGCTTGATGAACATACCTTTTCAAAGTGTGCACCGGCTTGTAACACTGTATAAATTTATTATATCTCAGGATTGGTATAGATGTTGTTACAAGACGCAGAGACACAATGTTCCTTTTGAAATTGCTTGAAAATGTCACTCCTCCAGGTAAAGTTCAAGCAGATTACTGGGAGGGGCTGGGGAAGATCCGGCTGTCATGGTGCACGTTGGCACCAATGACAAAGTCAGAGGAAGACTAAGTGTCCTAAAAAACGATTTTAGGGACCTAGGAGCTAAAAAAAAAAAAAGTACCTCCAAGGTAGTAGTCTCAGAAATACTACCGGTACCTTGAGCCACACCAGAAAGGCAGTGGGAGATTGGGGAAGTAAACAAGTGGCTGAGGAGCTGGTGTAGAAAGGAGGGGTTTGGGTTCCTGGAGAGCTTTAACTATTAACTTTTAATGTGTATATTTTGTAACCTAGTTTTATGAATATGTATTAACTTTTTTGTACTCTTCCACTTTGTTTAAGAATAAACTGTATTATTTTTAAGCATAAACTGTATTATTTTGATTCAAGCGTTAGATCACGCACCTTCCATCCTTTTCCTTTAACTCTGCCTTCGTCGGACCATCCCTGGTCAATTTAGGCAGCAGGACACGCATGATCATTCTATACTACCCACTATTTGAAAGTAATACCACTTTTTATCAATACCGCCTGCACTAGCGCAGGAGAAATACTTTTTCTGTTCTTATCTATACTAACAATACAGACCTGACCACGGGGCAATTTAGGAAACGGTGATCACAGATAACTCTGCTTCAGTATAAATCACACAAATAGGAAATATAAGGGGAATAGAAAGACACTGAATTTCAAAAGGGCCAACTTCCCTAAACTGCGATCCTAAGATTTTATCCCATTTAGTTTATTCTAGCAAGGAACAAAGAACACAGAAAAAATGGGACTGCTTTAATAGCATATTAAATAAGGGTATTAGCCAGTGCATCCCAAGGGGAGATGCATTTAAAAGCACTAACAATAAGTCCTGGGTGGCTTAAATACAGTGTAAAAATGCATATAAAGGCAAAGGAGAAGACCTTCAAAAAATACAAGGCTGAGGGATCTTCATCAGTATTCCAACTTTACAAAGAACACAACAAGAAATGTATGGGTGCAATCAGGGTGGCTAAGATAGAACACGAAAGACGCATAGAGAGTAAAAAAAAAAAATCCTGATAAATTCTTTAAGTATATAAATAGAAAGGGAGGTCGGGTCATATTGGTCCCATAAAGAATGATGAAGAGTATCCGGTTACTAAGGATGGAGAGATGGAAAAGGTATTTCATTCTTCTCTTTGGCCTTCACGAGGGAAACGGAAGGGGGGGGGGGGGTGTTTAGTAACCAAAACTGCAATTTTTATCCTACTGACACGTCACGTCACAGGAAGCACCCTCATGGCTAACCGAGGATAGCATTAGAAATAGACTTGAAAAACTTCACTTCCTTAAACTCAGTCAAGTAGTTGCCAGACCATTGTTCCTAATTTTTACGAACAGTTTACTGACTGGAATGGTACCAGCAGATTAGAGAAAAGCTAATGTAGCACCGATATTTCAAAAAGGGTAAAGATGCATCCCTGGGAATTAGACCAGTTAGCCTAACATCAATAGTATGCAAACTCTTGGAGGGGATGATCAGGGACTATATACAAGATTTTAGTAATGACATTAGCAGTAATCCGCATGGATTCATGAAGAATCGTTCTTTCCAAACCAATCTCTTAACCTTCTATGAGGTGGTGAGCTGCCATCTAGATAAAGGAAGGCCCATAGACGTGGTGTATCTGGATTTTGCAAAGGCATTTGATACAGTTCCCCACAAATGTTTACTGTACAAACAAAGGTCTGTCGGCATGGGCCGTAGAGTGAGCACATGGATTGAAAGCTTGCTACAGGGGCGAGTTCAGGGGCTAGTGATAAATGAGGAGTACTCAGAATGGTCCGTTGTAGAAAGCGGGGTCCCCCAGGGTTCTGTCCTGGGACCCATCCTATATAATTTTTTCATAAACAACCTGGAGTATGACAAAAACGGCTAAATCACTTGCAGATGAAGCTAAGCAGGGCAATCATTTATCTGCAGTATGTAGAAACCTTGCAAGAAGATCCGAACAAGTTAATGCAATGGGCAACTACATGGCAAATGAGGTTTAATGTAAAAAAAAAAGTAAAATGATGCATTTGGGTGGCAATATTATGAAAGCAATCTACTCAATAGGGGGAGAACCTCTGGGGGAATCTAGGATGGAAAAGGACCTGGGGGTCCTAGTGGACGCTCGGCAGTTTCATGCAGTGCCAAGCAAACAATATTGGCATGCATTAAAAAGGAGATTAACTCCAGAGATAAAAACTCTAATTCTCCCACTCTACAAGACTCTGGTCCGGCTGCACCTGGAGTATGCCATCCAGTTCTGGGGACCAGTTCTCAGGAGGGATGTTCAGTAACTGGAGAGAGTCCAGAGAAGGGCAATAAAGCTAAAAAAAAAAAAGGGACTGGAGTACCTTGGTTATGGGGAAAAGTTACGTGCACTGAACTTATTCTCTCTGGAGAAGAAACACTTGAGAGGGGATATGATTTCAATGTACAAATACCATACTGGTGACCCCACAATAGGGATAAAACTTTTCTACAAAAGGTAATTTAAATACACATGGCCCATTCACTAAAATTAGAAGCGAAGCAGTTAACCTTCAACTGCATAGAGGGTTCTTTACTGTAAGAGCAGTAAGGATGTGGAATTTCTCTTCCACAGGCAGTGGTTTCAGTGAGGAGCATCAATAATTTCCAAAAACTATTAGATAAGCACCTGAACGCCCACAACATACAGGGATATACAATGTAATAATGACATAAGCACACACATAGGTTGAATTTGATGATGGACTTGTCTCCCCCCCCCCCCCCCCCCATCCACTATGCAACTATATGTAACTTCAATAAAACACTCTTTAAGACCTGGAATAAGCAAATCCAATCATTGGATCATCCAGTGATTCTGTCCAGTCGGGATAAGATCTCACTGACATTGTGGATCTCCTAGAATTGGGGATGTTAGTCTTTCTCTTGGAACATGTTAAAAACAGATGTGAGCCATATAGGCTGGGGCGGAGTTAACGCACTAATTTTTCAGGAGACATGGAACGGAGAGCCACTAGACTGCTTCTGCACCATTTGATGTCCCTTCTACAAAGTCACCTTGTGGGAGCACAATTGGACAATGCCACAGCAGTGACCTACATAATTCATCAAGAAGCCCTGGGAAAAGAGAGTCCAATACTCTTGGCATAATCTTCCTTTCATACTCTCTCGGCAGTCCATGTTCAGGGAGTGGACAGTAGGCAGGTGGATTTTATAAACCAAATGCAAAAGAGGGGAAGGCGCACTGACCTAGTGCATTACCATAAAACAGCTTTATTTAAAATGAAATCAAATAGCAAAATGGCTACTCACAAACGAGTATTGATCAAAGGCAAAATCAATACAAATAGATCCATCGCACCAAACGTTTGGCGAATCCAGACCAGGTGTCCGAGGGATTGGTAAATACCTCTACGGAAATGGCTAACGCGTTTCGGGAGTGACCCCCTTTCTTCAGAGCCAAAAAGGGCAATCCTTTTTTGCCCTTTTTGGCTCTGAAGAAAGGGGGTCACTCCCAAAATGCGTTAGCCATTTCCGTTGAGGTATTTACCAATCCCTCGGACATCTGGTCTGGATTCGCCAAACGTTTGGTGCGATGGATCTATTTGTATTGATTTTGCCTTTGATCAATACTCGTTTGTGAGTAGCCATTTTGCTATTTGATTTCATTTTAAATAAAGCTGTTTTATGGTAATGCACTAGGTCAGTGCGCCCTTCCCCTCTTTTGTATTTTTTCTCTCTAGTATTTGAATACCCAATGTTCTAAAGGAGGGCTGCAAGACCTAGTGACTACACCATTTCAAACTGTATATATCACATTTCAAAGACCAAGAAACCAGAGCGCAGGAGAATTTGCTGTTTTTGGATTTTATAAACCCTCACTCTTGACAAGGATCTGCCCTGGAGCACCATCAAGAGACAGGTTTCTGCCTCTTCCAGGCTCTTTAATTAACCCCTTGCCAATCGAGCTCTTTTCAGGACTTTTCTTTAGGGAGTTGCTCTCATCATTCCCTCCTGTGTCATCTTGGGATCTTAACCTTGTGATTTATACTCTTCAGAGACCACCACCAATTGAACCAATTTGGAAGACCTCACCTTTCCTCTGTCCTTCCTCCAAAACCTGACTGGTCTTACTTAAAGCTACAGCCTCTCTACACAAGACTAAGTCCCTCATAAAGGACACCCTGCCTCACACTCCACCATTGCCAGGTGTGCTGGAGAACTCCTTTCCAGGGCCTATACCCTTAAGGATAAGGTTCCACCCTTTTTTTTTATCAGAGCCCATTCCACCAAAGCTGTTGGTGTCTCCTGGGCGTTTCAGCAGCAAGCTTCTGTATCCATGATTTGTAAGGCTGACAAATATAGTACAATCCAGGACAGAGGTCCTTCCCTTCTGTGTCTTGATCACTCCTTATTACCTCCCTAAAAACCTGGAGCCTCGCAGAATGGCAAGGTTATATGGGTACGCTCTAGGAGCAGCCCTGTAAAAAGTTTTTGCCAGTGTTCAGTTACCTGAAGGTAGCATCATATAAACCCATGGTCTATAAATATCATTACTGTACTGTACTACTAGGACAAATTATTTGGGAACTTGTGTTTAAAAAAAAAAAGAAGAAAAGTGCCCTTGTTGAATTGAAAGATTTCCATATTTGTGACAGAACCCAACATTTTAGGTCATCTTATTTGGTCTTCAAGACAAACATAGAGAAGGTGATTTTACATATACAGTGCATGACATAAATGGGTAAGTTGAATATCTGACTTTAAAATTGTCTAAAGTATGATTCATTTATCAGATTTTTTTTTTTCTCAGGACCTTACTACAGAGTTTGCCACAGCTAACAACCCTACAGCTATAACTCCTGAAGAGTATTTTAACCCTGAGTTTGAGCTTAAAAACAGAGACATTGGGAGGCCCAAGGAGTTGGCTATTAGGACGCAAAAGTGAGTAATGCATGAAAATTTGCACCAAGTCATGTGTTTAAAAGATGAATTATGTTGAGTGTCTTAATGTATTTGACATAATAGCAAGACCTTCTCAATATGTGTCCACTGAGCATTATTGGTAAAAATGCAGGGCCCTCCCTAACGGCAGAGATACAGTATGGGCGACTCTGTATAGTCATAGTAGAAGGGAAGTCGCTGGTACTTCTGCTGGAACATACCTCATGCGTAGCACAAGTTACTACAGTCTATAGAGCCTAAGCAGTGGCCAACCTGTTCTTGCATGCAAATAATTTTGTTTTTGTTTGGTCCAAGCTTGCCTTGGCTTCAAATTTATTTAACCAGTTCAGGCTCGGAAGGATTTACCCCCTTCCTGACCAAGCCCTTTTTTGCAATACGGCACTGTGTCACTTTACCTGACAATTAAGCAGTTGTGCGATGTTGTATCCAAACAAATTTTTTTTCACACACATAGAGCTTGCTTTCTTCTTTTAGATCTATCTCTTCCACAGTTTAGGCTAATATTTAGTCTTCTACATATTTTTGGTTAAAAAAAAAAAAAAAAAAAAGCATATATTGATTGGTTTGCACAAACGTTATCGCGCCTACAAAATAAGGGATAGATTTATGGCATTTTTTATTAATAATTTTTTTTTTTAACTAGTAATGGTGGCAATCTGCAATTTTTTATTGCGGTGGACAGATCAGACACTTTTGACACTATTTTGGGACCATTGGCATTTATACAGCGATCAGTGCTATAAAAAATGCACTTATTACTGCGTAAATGTCACTGGCAGGGAAGGGGTTAAACACTAGGGGACAATCAAGGGGTTAACTGTTCCCTCAGCATGTTCTAACTGTAGGGGGGATGGGCTCACTAGAACATGACAGAAGTTGCTGTTCCTGATCACTGGGAGCAGCAGATCCCTGTCATTTTGCTAGGCAGAAAAGGAAAATGCTTTGTTCATATAGGCATCTCCTCGTTCTGCCTCTCCATGCCACCATAGCAGGCCACCGGCGCACAGTGTGTGCACGCCCGCTAGCTGCAGATGACGCAGCAATGTACGGGTACATTGTTTTGCACACCCGTGCCACTTTGCCATCGTATATTGGCGTGAGCCAGTCGGCAAGTGGTTAAAGTTGAAATTAAATGTACACACTATATTTTTTTTTTTCCTTTTACTTTTTCTTCTTTTTTTTTTTTTCTTTAGGTTTAAGGGCACTTTGTGGATGTGTGAAGACTTTCCTCTGTCCTTGGCAGAGCAAGTCACCCCCATAATAGACCTGATGGCCAGAACAAGCTCTCATTTTGCTCACTTGAGGGACTTCATAACATTACAGTTCCCACCTGGATTTCCTGTTAAGATAGGTGAATATTCCTTTTACTTGCATGCCATTCTGTCTTTGAGGAAAACACTTTTTTTGTGGATTTTAGTTCTTTTCTTATATTACGTAAAAAAAAATATGTAAATATAAATATAGAGAGAGAGAGAGAGAGAGTCCAGCAGCAGAAAGCATGGGACAGAGCTCGTAGCCTCTGGATAGAATCAGTAAATAACTGGTTAATTTGGGCCATAAAGTCTTGCCTTACGGTAATTAAAACCTCAGGCAAAAGGGCCAAAAATATATTGGCCACACCTGGAGCTAAAGAGGACTCCAATACCAGAGAGATTACAGTATTGGCCAGTAATAATTTAGTTTTCATTAAGCTGACAATGTTGCATTTAACACACACACATTTCATATATATATATATATATATATATATATATATATATATATATATATATATATATATATATATATATATATATATATATATATATATATATATATATATATATATATATGAAATGTGTGTGTGTTAAATGCAACATTGTCAGCTTAATGAAAACTAAATTATTACTGGCCAATACTGTAATCTCTCTGGTATTGGAGTCCTCTTTAGCTCCAGGTTTGGCTAATCTATTTTGGCCCTTTTTGTCTGAGGTTTTCATTACTGTAATGTAAGACTTTATGGCCCAAATGAACCAGTTATTTACTGATTCTATCCACAGAGGCCACAAGCTCTGTCCCATGCTTTCTGCTGCTGGACTTTATATCTGTTTTACCCACGACCTTCATGGCTAAGACATCAGCTGCTGAGAATAATTTGCTCCAGTCTTTGACTAATGAGCTTGCCCCTGAGAAGTCACAGTCCACATCTATTCTTGCCAACTTAGGAGAGACTGCTTTGGTGCACATTACTTTAAAACTAGAGATTGAGCCTGCTGCTTCTACTAGTGCTGTTTCCATTCTTGGGTCCTTTTAATGCTACTAAGGCTGTAAAAGCAGTTTACCATAGCACCTGCTGTGTCACCCCTTGGTCTGTTGTTGTAGTCTTGGTGGAAGTCTTTCAATAAACCTGTTGGATGGATGTTGGTGTGCAGCTAATTTTTCTCGCTTGGACTACAGCTCTATGCACATTGGCAACACCTTCGCACCTATTGGCCTTGTACATGTTTGGGGAGGATTCTATATAAAAGGAGCCTATAGCCACTGTGGATCTGGCAGTGTACCACCTTAACAAAAGGACTACCATACTGTAGGAGGATTCACCTGTCTCTAAGGACCTAACCAATGTGATTGTAAGCCTTCTCTAGGGCTCAGTCCTTGCTGGCAGGCCCTGCTCTTCAATAAATCTGGCTGTGACTTTAGTTTTCCAAAACCATATCTGACTGCTGAAAATCCCTTCAATTAGATTCCGGCACTGCTGCAGTTAAATTTTTGATTTATAAAAAATTACTTTATTAAAAAAAAAAAAAAACTAACCAGTAAAGTTAGCCCACTTTATTTGTATGATGTTAAAGATTTTACGTCGCAAGAATCGTGAGAGAATCACAATCTTTTTTTTATTTTTTATTCTAAGCAAAAAAAATTATGATTCTCATTTTGGCCAAAATCGTGCAGCTCTACTAGGGAGGCTTTTTGACTTCCGTGGAGATTAAAGACATTTACCTGCAAGTCCTCATTATTTCAGTACATTCGTATTTCCTTTGTTTTTCTCTACCTTACCAATCTGTGGACCTTCCCTTCAGCTTGTTATCTGCACCTCCCAGGTTTTCATCAAGATGCTGGCCTGTGGTGCTCTTGTGGCATCCCCATTGTGTTATACTGAGAAAATCTCCTTTTGATATTACAGGTGGTGCATGCTCTGTTGGACCATCTGGCCTTGACTGACCAGAAATGACAGCCATGCAGATGGAACCAACTTATAGTTTGGAGTGACTCAGGCCAAAACTTTTCTTCTACAGGAGGAATATCCGACAATCCAATCTCAAATTCGAGTTCTTCAGTCCAGGAGTCATCTGGCTCTCTGCTTTTTGATGAGTCCTAGGTCTGATGACAGCCTACTTCAAAACAGTTCCTCCTATCCAGCTAAACTCCAGACCTCTGCAATGCAACAGTGTGAGGTTGCAGAATAATTTAATCGTGTCCCTGTACAGGCTGGTTCACTTGGCAGAGAGGACTAGTTTGTCCCTATCTTGGTGGCTTATGAATTTGGTTTTGAATTTAGCAAAGTCTCCCTCCGTCTTTTGAAAGATCCTCATAATGAATAACTGGCTATGGAGTTCTAGACACCCTGTGGGTTCCTACAGATCATCAGGATCTTTTGTCTCAAGGACCAATTTACCATCCTCCTTTACTGTCGCTAGCATTAAAGGCATGGATGCTGAAGTAGGTTTTGGGAGACAGCGGCATCTCCAAATATGTGATTCCTACTATGCTAAAACGAAAAGCTAGGAAAGCTACTTCTCGTAAGTTTTACCATGGACTGTAGAAGGCATGCTTCAGTTGAGTCTGTGGGCTTCTACCCTAGGATTTTCTCCATGGGACAAATCCTTTCCTTCCTACAGCTGGACCTGGACCAGCTTTTGGTTGTGAGCCCTCTTTGGCGCCAAGTTTCTGCCCTTTCTATTCTGGTTCAGAGAAGACTGGCCTTTCACTTCTTGATTAAGCCCTTTTTACAGGGATTCTCTGCTGTTGCTCTTCCTGTTCATTTACCTGTGACTCCATAGGATCCGAATCTGATTCTGTCTGTACTTCAGAAAATTCCATTTGAACCTATTGGAGACATCATTTTTCTGCTCTCTCCAAACAATGTTGTTTCTTTGTAGCCTTTACAAAGGCAATTAGAGTGTTTGAACTGGTGGCATTATCCTACAAAGAACCTTTTTCTGTTTTGTTTTTTTTCATAGGCACATGTCCCGTGACTTTTTGCAGAATTTCTGGCTTTCATCTCAGCCATGACATTGCTCTTAATTCTCTATCCAGTTCTCCAAAAGGAAATTTCTTTACATTTTCTGTCTGGATGTGGTTCAGGTTTTGGCAGTCAGTGAAACAGTGTTTTAGGAAGACTGATTACATTATTTGCTTGATGTGGAAGGTCTGCACTTCTGACTTCTCATTCCACCATCTTGAAAAGTTGGTTACGCAAATCATCCATTACTGTATAATTCCTGAAAACGGATTCTTTACAGTGCATAGTTTCCGCACATACATGATTACTACAAAATATACATGACATTTCTCTCCTCTAATGTAGGATTCAAAACTCATTTTTACTTTACATGCAAAATTTGAAGTTAAAGCGCTTCATTCTGGGTGCTTTTTATCTTTTAACATACAACTGCACTTTTGAACAGTTTTCTTTTTATAAGTCCCCATTGAATGCATCCATCAAATACCTTCAGCCCCATTCCAACAGTCTTGGATCAGAGCTGCACAGCCTTTCACCCAAAAATGGGCACTTCATACTTTGTATGCGTATTGCAGTTCCATTCATTCTATGGGGAAGTTGTTCTCATGGCAGCTTTATGTGGTCACGGGTGCTCATTGGATTTCTGTCGGGATCAACAGCTATTTGTTGCACTTATTGAGCCGATGGAACAAAATGCTTTCAATTGTATATGTAACAGAGCAAAAGTAAGCAAATAAGAGACGTTAATTGTTTGGGTTTGCCTACTATTAATTGTTTGTTTTAACCCCACAGAAATCCCGTTGTTTCACGTTTTAAATGCAAGAATTACATTTGGAAATGTAAACTCTTGTTCCCGAGCAGAAGACTCTCCCTGTACTCCAAAAGGGACACCTGAAGAGGAAGGTGAATATTCCTAAACAAAAACTAATGTACAAAAATGTAAACAATTTCATGGCACTGATAATATTGTTTGCTACCTTGTGCTAGCTGCCTATTTGCACTTTTGATGACAGGGTCAGTTCAATTTTTGCAATGCTCTGTTTAACAATTTAACTGATGCAGCAAAAATCATCCCGCAAATACAGTAGATCAAGGTCTGATATGGTCAGTGTCAATGGTGCAAAAGTACAGACGTGTACATAAAGCTGTATTCTGCAAACCTAGTGTCCGATATCTGTATTGTATTCAAAAGTTAGCAATTCCACGTAAAAAGGGAAGATGCATTAGAATTCAATTTTTAATTTTCAGCAGTGGGGTTTTGGGGGGGGGGGGGGGGTGCTTTAGGGACTTTATAGTCTATCGTTAGAAAGGCGATTATGCAAAGGTTGGGTGAGTAGAAATAGGAGGGGCAGAACTGGGAAAGAAAAGATGAGAGATAACTAAAGAAGTAGTGGAGAGGAAGAGTGAGAGGCAAGTAAAAGGGCGTGGGAAACGGGGAGGGGGAAGGGTAGGGCTACAGAAAAGTGTGGTCTTTATCAGTGCTTTTTTTTTCCTGTGCAGCAGAATTATACATTTACTCACATATTCAGTGGTATATTGAAAGTGTACCCTGTTGAACCAGGTCATTGCATGTATCGTATCGTATCGTATCATATATCTTTTTTTATATCCTTACTGTCATTCACCCTGGCAAACCATAGGCTTAGTGTTCAAGGTTTAATTCTCTTACAATAAAGATCAGCACTTTCTTGTACTTTCGTAAACAAAGGCTTTAGGTTCAAACCATTGCTGAATGGTTTGTGGTTAAGAAGATGCTAGAGAGGTGGATAATGATTTTTAGAATTTGCTGCTAAAATAGGTCTATCCAACTCGTATTACAGACTTGAAAGTTCATTTATGCTCCTTCAACATGCTAGGAGCTGCAAGGAACGGGGATTGGGCACCTTTCACATACAGGGTAGCACAGGAAGTGGAAACTTAATCAGTGAGGACAAAGCATTAATAACCTAACTGTTTAGACAATTACCTACAGTATCTCACAAAGTGAGTACACCTCCTAACATTTTTGTAAATATTTTATTATATCTTTTCATGTGACCACACTGGAGAAATGACACTTTAATACAATGTAAAGTAGTGAGTGTACAGCTTGAATAACCATGTAAATTTGCTGTCCCCTCAAAATAACTCAACATACAGCTGTTAATGTCTAAACTGCTGGCAACAAAAGTGAGCACACCCCTAAGTGAAAATGTCCAAATTGGGGCCAAAGTGTCAATATTTTGTGTGGCCAGCATTATTTTCCAGCAGTGTCTTAACACTCTTGGGCATGGAGTTCCCCAGAGTCCTCTTCAACTCCTCCATGATGACCTCACAGAGCTGGTGGATGTTAGAATGCGCGCTCTTCGACCTTCCATTTTGAGGATGCCCCACAGATGCTCAATATGGTTTGGATCTGGAGAAAAGCTTGGTCGGTTCATCACCTTTACTCTCCGCTTCTTTAGCAAGGCAGTGGTCAACTTGGAGGTGTGTTTGGGGTCGTTCTGTTGGAATACTGCCCTGTGGCCCAGTCTCCAATGAGGGGGATCATGCTCTGCTTCAGTATGTCACAGTACATGTTGCCATTCATGGTTCCCTCAATGAACTGTAGCTCCGCAGTGCCGGCAGCACTCATGCAGCCCCAGGGCATGACACTCCCACCACCTTGCTTGACTGTAGGCAAGACACACTTGCCTTAGTACTCCTCACCTGGTTGCCGCCACACATGCTTGACACCATCTGAAGCAAATAAGTTTATCTTGGTCTCATCAGAACATGGTTCCAGTAATCCATGCCCATAGTCTTGTCTTCAGCAAACTGCAGGCTTTCTTGTGCATCATCTTTAGGAAAAGCTTCTTTCTGAGACGACAGCCATGCATACCAATTTGATGCAGCGTGCTGCGTATGGTCTGAGCACTGACGGGCTGACCACCCCACCCCTAGAACCTCTGCAGCACTGCTGGCAGCACTTATGCGTCTATTTCACAAAGACAAACTCTGGATATGATGCTGAATATGTGCACTCAAATTCTTTGTCGACCAATGGCGAGGCTTGTTCTGAGTGGGACCTGTCCTGTTAAACCGCTGTATGGTCTAAACCACCGTGCTGTTGCTTAGTTCCAGGGTCTTGTCAATCTCCTTGCATCTTAGGCCATCTTTATGTAGAGCAACAATTATTTTCTTTTCTTACATCAGGGAACACAGAGCCATAGTAATAACTATGTGGGTTATATTGGCATATCAGGTGCCGGACACTGACACGCTCTTAAGGCGTCAACTTCCCCCATATAACCCATCCCATTACTGGAAGTCCTCAGCTTTTTCGCCAGTGTCTAAGGTGTTGGGCACATGTAAGGATGTGTGTACTGAGCTCCACGGGCAGTAATCCTTTGATGAGAGCCAGCCATCCTGACCGGATCCGTTCGGATGTCTCCGTAATGGACTAAATGAACGGTACCCTGGGCCTAGTCATCCGGCGACACGAGGTTTTGCTTCCGAATGCTTTTAAAGCTCTGCCCTGGGATCCAGTACTTTTTGGTAGTAAGGCCAATAAAAGTTTACTGGCAGGGTCTTCTCACAGGTCCAGGATTGCGGGATTACCTGAGTGTACCCCTGTTCCTGAAGGTTTCCTTTCAAGGTCTCGGAGCCTACCATGAAGGGCGAAGAAGAGAGTGTGTGTGTGTGTGTGTGTGTGTGTGTGTGTGTTTTTTATTTTTTATTTTTTTTAAACCTCTGACAAATCCTGCTGCGAGGAAAGGTAGGGGAAATAATCTCTCCTTCCATGTATTGTGTTGTCATGTCTGTGTCACCACTGGAGGCTGTATTGAGCACTCGCCATTCTGATGCTGGAAACAGCAGAAGCTCCACTCTCCTCTCCGTTCAAGCCAGCTCAGACCCTCAGGCATAAAGGGGGGTGGGGTTCTGATCACTTCCTAGGCCCTCAGATTGTCGATTTAGGTCTATTTGAATGCCAGCCAGCTGCCTCTTCCTTTTTTTTTAAAAGAAAAAAAACAAAACAAAAAAAACTTTTTTTCGCTGAGCGGAGAATTTACCCCCCACCGCCCGCCATGATGCCGGTGCTCACGTGGGAGATTTGCTTCCCTGTTTGAAACAGGAAAGGGGAGGGTGTTTTCACGCAGGGGCGGTGGCTAAATGCCGTCAGACACCGGCCACACGTGTAGGAAGTAGTCGGAGCTCTGCAAGAGAAGCTACTGCCTGGCGGTGGAGGGACAGAGCAAAGTGGTTGCTGGTCAGGTTTGGTGACAAAGATTTTCCTTTTGGCAGCATTGTACTGTATAGCTAGGATTAATAGCAGTTATTGTACTGTACTATAGCCTAGCAAGTGAAACATTCTTTTGCTGGTACTGCCTCTGCTTTGTACTGTAAGCTATGAGTGACAAAGGGACCAGGAACCCCTGTAAGGGTTCTAAGGGGTTAATGGTATACAACAAACTAAAAACCCTTCCAAAGGAATGTCTTCCTCCCCGAGAGGTAGAAAGAAAAATACGGCCAGTCAGATGAAGCTGTCAAGGGTAGAACACTTCTGTCCCTGTGTATTTCATACAAACAGGTTTTTCTTCTTTTATTTTATATATAATTTTCAGAATTATTCCATGTTGTATGCTCCTGATGAGCGGTTGGAATACCGCGAAACGCGTAGAGCCGTTGGCCATTATCCTTTGTCTCAACCATGGAATATCAAGACTTATTTGATCTTCTCCGTCTTATAATTCATTACTTAGGCATGGTTATTCAAAAAACTTTTTTTAATCTATTATTCACTTACCATGGTTATCTTGACCATTTTGGGTTCAACTACAGTAGGATATGTTTATACATGTATGTATTGCTTTTTATGTTTTATATGAATTTGTATTCGATTGTAAATTATTGTGTAATACCAGTCCATGAGTTATCGTGTGGAGGCTGTATGCCCTTGGCATTTTTGAGGTTGATACCCGAAATGTTTGTATAACATATCATGGACTTTATATAATAAATACTATAGTCACTTGACCTACTTTTTTACTGATGTGTGCTTCATTTAAAGTCCCAATCTTGCTCTCTCTTCTAATAGGTTTTTCTTCTACCATTTAAAAGATTATTGCTATGATGTCTCTCCATAGTAGGACTAAACATAGCAGATTCCCATCTAGTCCTCTGGGCCCTTTTGTTGAGGTGCAGGAGGCTGGGGATCAGGTAGATCTTCCCAAATATTGGAAGATACTTTATGTTTCCTCTTCAGAGGATCCTAACGGGGAGCCGCACAAGCCAGGTGTTTGTCTACTCCCTTACTTAACCCTTTTGTTCCCTGCCACAGGCTCTTGATGTATCTACTTCTAATAGGGTTCATTTGAACCTCCCCCACCTGGGGATGTTTTTTCCTGTTCATGCATAGCTTATGTATTCTGAATGGGAACATTTCTATGAAAGAAATGGAGGGTTCCAGGTATTAATGCTGCAGTCACCTCAGTGAGCAGAGTCCACTGATGGCTAATGCAGTGATGTTAAAGGATCCAGCAAGTTAAGGTTGGATTTTCCTTTTAAAGACAAGCTGTCTTTTGCAGTTCTGGCTGCAATTGGAGTAGCTCAGTCCATTAACCCTTTAATTTCTGCTCCACTATTGTGGTGGAGCACATTTTGAGTCACGCTAATGCATTGGAATGTGGACTCCAAGGGCTTAAGGAACAGGTGTGAGATACCTGAAAGTTGTGCCTGATCAGCAGGCCCAGGAGGGGGCTGGTGTATTTGACACATTGTGTCTCACAGATGCTTTGAAGGACTTGATTGTTTAAGCCCTATGGCTTATACTTGGATTGGTGCATTTTTGAAGAGGTCCATGGCTGAGATATTGATCAGCCCGAAGCACCAGGTGAAAACCCTTTGCCAGCCTGTGTCCCTTCCTGGGGTAGGACTATTTAGAGTGGATAAGTACATCCAAAAGGGGTAAAGCTCTTTACCAGTAAAGGAGGCTCAAACTGTCTCCTTTAATCATGCAGCCTCTCCTAATGCCTGGGGTATCTGTCTTTAGGCGGTATCGACAGGGGCAGCACCAGGATCTTGGGGTAGAAAGCCCATGAAGCAGAATGCTAAGGCCTTCTTATGAAGGAGCACCCCCACTCGATTGAGTGAGGGGAAAGGTCCTGCGATTTTCAAGGTCTGGCAGGAATAATGTTAAGAGCAGAGTGGTTTCTGAGATTTTTTTGTTTTCTCTAGGTTACATCTAGAGTTTCAAGAGCCTGGAGGGCCCAGTCGGCTTTCGATCTGAGGGTTCGGGTCCTGTTTGGGTGCTGCCTGTGGGGTCCTTGGGACTGCTGATGCGGCAGTCTTTATGCAAGAGTGTCCGTCTCCTCAGAGAATGCTCTTAAGGTTCCAGGAAAAAAATAAGAGAAAGAAAGAAAAATGTCTCTTTCTGGACTCTGGATCAGCTGTTATCCCAATCGGTGATATCAGAGATTCCCTTAGTGGAACAGGGGTTTTTGGCTCAAACCTTTAAGGTCCCAGAGCCAAGCAGAGAGGCAAGACCCACTCTAGATCTCGAGGATCTGAATCAGCACTTAAACATCCAATCCCTTCATAATTCGATCGCCTGTGTCCATCCTGCAAGGAGGGGAGTTGCATAGCTCCATGTGCCAAAGTTTCCCGCTTACCAGAAATCTCTGCGGTTTGAAATATAAAATGTATTTTTATCAATCGGGGCACTGCCATTTTGGCTTAGCCACAGCACTACGAGTGTTCTGAAAGATTCTGGCACCTCCTTTAGCCAGGTTAAAGGCTCAAGGCATAGCGGTCCTACCCTATTAGGAGATCTACTTTGAATAGATCATTCCGTCTCAGGTCTAAAACCAGAGTCTGATCTCAGCTGTAGATAGCTGAAATCTCTAGGTTGGATTCTCAGCCTAGGAAGATTCTCCTTAAAACCATCAAGGAGGTTACTTGGGGCTGGTTATAGATGCCATACAGGTATTCTTACCCCAGACGTGAATCAGTTCCATTGTAGGACTAATTCAACTTATCAGCAAAGGAAAATGCCTTCATTTTGGCTGCAGGAGATTTTTAGGGGAAATGGTGGCCTCCTTCAATGCCGTCCTTTATGTGCAGTTTTATTCAAAGACTACTTCAAGACACCATCCTGTTGGTCTGGAATAAGGAGGATTCAGGCCTTGTTTGTTTCCAATACGCTTGGCTCCCGACATAGGTTTAAATTTTTTTTTCCAGCAGGAGGTAAAATCTATATCCTGCAAGGTGTTAACAGATGCCAGCCTTCTAGGCTGGGGAGCAGCCCTGGAAGAAGATTCTGTCCAGGGGAGATGGTCCAGGTTAGAGGACCTTGCCTATCAACTTTGTTGGACGTTTCAGGCAATACACCTGGCCATAGAATCTTGGTGGTCAGTTTACGGGACTGTCTTGACAGGATTCAGTCTGACAGAGCCACGGCGGTAGTTTACATCGATCACCAGGAGAGGCACAAGAAGTCGTGCAGCCCAAAAAGAGGTGAAGAATATTCTAGCTTTGGCAGAACACAACACTCCTTGCCTATTGGCAATTTTAATATTTCAGGTGTACTACTTGAGATGCCAACAATTATTTCCGGGAGAATGATCTCTTCACCCCGACATCTTCCTAGCAAGATGTCAGATGGGCTACTCCGGACATGGACCTATTTGTGTCCAGATTCATTAATAAGGTCGACAACTTTATGTCAAACAAGGGGTCTGCTAGCAGGCGGAACATACCCATTAGTCTTCCCAGGGGATCAGTTCTCACTGATCCATGCATTTCCTCCAGCTCTGCTACTTCCGCGCCTTCTCCGCAGGGTTAAGCAGGAACAGAAGGAGGTGATTCTGATGGCCCCAGCGGGTCCCAGAAGATCTTAATTTATCAAGATCATAAAGAGGGCAGTTGAAGTCCTTTGGCCATTATAGCCAGACCTTCTTGCACAGGGTCCGGTATTTCATCCTACTTTACGGACAAGGAGTGTAACAGGTTTGACTGTTGAATCCCACTCTATAAAATTGTGGGTGATCTACTACAGTAGTGTCTACTTTGACTAATGCCAGGAAGCCAGCTTTCAGAATCACTTAATATAGAATCTGGAAGGCATAGGTTTCTTGGTATGGATCCAGGGGTTGGCACCCCAGGAAATATGTCAATAAGCAGGATTCCTGCATATGGGATCTCAAATTAAGCTGGCCTTGACCTTTATCAAGAGCCAGATCCAGGCCGTGTCTGTCTTTTCCTACGGCCTCTTGCTTCACACTCTTGGTGCGTAGCTTATTCAGGGGGTTACACGGTTTATTCCCCCTATCAAGGCACCTCTAAATCCTTAGCTGATTTAACAAAGCCGACAAGACCAAATTTTAAATCCTGTTTGAGCCTTACGAGAAATTCTCTTGGTTCTTTGACAAGAAAGATAATGTTTTTTTGCTTGCCATTTCTTCTGCTAGAAGAGTATTGGAACTAACGGCTCTGTCTTGTAAGAGCCATATTTCATCATTCATAAGGACGAACTGGTTTGATGTCCTCATCCTGAACTCTTACCAAAAGTGGTAACAGGTTTTCATTTAAACCAAGATATTATTCTTCCTTCTTTCTCCCCAAAAGCCTTAATCTGGGGAAGAGAAAGCACTACACTCTCTTGATGTAGTAAGAGCAATCAGAATCTATTTAAGGGCGACCGCTCAGGTTCGCAAAACACACAGGTTTTGTTTGTACTTCCAGAGGGTCCAAGATATGAACAGGCAGCGTCAAGATCCACTATTTTTCAAATGGATTTGTCAAGTGATTGATTAAGCTTCAGCTTAAAGAAGAAAATTTATTCCTTCTCATATTAAGCGCACATTCATCCAGGGCCATTAGTGCCTCTTGGGTGGTGCATTATCAGGCCCCTATGGCTCAGATCTGTAAGACCGCAACATTGGTCTTTGGTTCAGACGTTTATCCGATTTTTTTTTTTTTTTTTTTTTTTTAATTAATTTATTTGTTTATTTTTTTTCAAATCGATATTAAAGGTCATGAGGAGATTGCTTTTGGGCACAGCATACACTGCAGGCTGCAGTATGAGTCCTCTGGCCTCCTGTTTCCTTGATTCTATCCCCCCCCCCCTTCAGTTGCCATTGCTATTGGACATCCCACATAGTTATTACTATGGCTCTGTGTTCCCTGATGTAAAAAAAGAAAATAGGATTTTTAAAACGGCTTACCTGTAAAATCCTTTTCTTTGATGTATATCAGGGGACACAGAGGTCCCTCCCTTCTTCTTATACATACACTTTGATTGCTTGGCTACAAAACTGAGGACTCCCAGTAATGGGAGGGGTTATATGGGAGAAGTTCACGCCTTAAGGGGCGTGCCAGTGTCCAGCACCTGATATGCCGATATAACCCACATAGTTATTACTATGGCTCTGTGTACATCAAAGAAAAGGATTTTGCAGGTAAGCTGTTTTAAAAATCCTATTTTTCAGATCCTCAGAGTTTTTTTGCCATGAGGTGCCATGTTGAACTTCCAGTGACCAGTATGAGAGAGTGAGAGCGATAACACCAAATTCAACACCTGCTCCCTATTCACACCTGAGACCTTTTAACACTAACAAGTCACATGGCACCGGGGCCCAATTTGGACATTTTCACTTAGGGTGTACTCACTTTTGTTGTCAATGATTAAGACAGCAAATTTACACTGTTATACAAGCTATACACGCACTACTTTACATGGCAGCAAAGTGTAATTTCTTTTGGTTTTGTCACATGAAAAGATGTAATGACATATTTACAAAAATGTGAGGGGTGGACTCACTTTTGTGAGATACTGTACATCGTTCCATTATAATAATAATGCTCATTTAATCCTGTGCTATTTAGTTGCAGCTGCACTTCCAAAATTTGAAGTTGATCAGTCCGTCTTTGAGATTCCACCAGCCTACCATATCCAGGAGAATGGGAGGAGTCTTCACATGCGGGATGAAGATGATGAAATCATGCAGTTTGCCATTCAGCAGAGCCTTCTGGAGTGCAGTACAAATCAGGTGAGATTTTCCCCATGATTGTTTTCCCAAATGATGAAGGTAAAAGCAATTAAAGTCATAGCTTATATCATGCTGGAGCAGTTCATTGGTGACATTTGGTGTTTTTCCAAATTGAAAGCATAAGTTCACCTTTCGTTACATGTTACACCCATATTAAGGGTGTAACATGTTAGTGTTGCACCATCCCCCATATCCCCAGTTGTGATAGTGAGTTTACATTTGCTGTCACAATTAAAAAAAACAAAAACGCTTGCATGCAGGGCTCCGCCCCCATTTGTTCAGAGTTATGTGAATGTTAGAACTAAAACTACTGACAGCCTTTGTGGCTCTTTGCTTGTAGTTCTCAATGACCTACCAGGGTGCTGTCCAGTGCTCTGGTAGTTAATGGATTCTTCCTGTCGGTGTGTAACTGTCTGCTCGTACAGGAGTTACAATGCTTTACAGGCTCCTAGTAAACAAAACAAATGCACTTTTTTTTTTTTTTTAAAGGTATTTAAAAAAAATTAAAATGTTTAATATTTAAAGGCTATTGTTGCGCTATGGGCCTAAACTGGAGTGGCATGGTGGTTAAAACCTTAGTCTTTTTACCTTGCAGCACTGTAGTCCTGGTAGGCTCATTGATTTCCACCTCGGCCATAGCAGGTGTGAATAACGTCAATTTACTTTTGTTAGTCATTTCAGACAAAACATTTTTGTGTTTTTTGTTTTTTTTTTAGTCTGTGACAGAATGGAAATGGGTAAGGAGCTGGGTTAGGTTGCTATCGATGTCTCTGTTGGGGAAATTTCACTTAATTTCACGGTAGGAAATAAAAAACGTTTCTTCAGTATGGACATAGACAGTAGCAAAAGAGCCCAACATGGATCTTAAATCTCTTCCCCTACTCTGTTGGAGATATGTTCCTCTTACTTCCAGATTAGGTGACTCTGTCCTCCCAGAAGGAGAAAAGTTATTAAGAGCTTGAAAGTGGCTAACCATTCCCCTGTATATTCATAAATCCAAGGTTTAAAAAACAAAAGTTTTTATCTGAAGTACCCCTCCTCTGCCTAACATACTGCATAGTTGCATGCTTGCCCCCACCACATACACTGCAGAGTTAATAGCCCTGCATTATATGTGATGACTCTAAGGAACTGCCCATAGACTGTAGCTTTGGGGAACAGAGGGCAGCGATGGAGCCAGGGATAAAGGAAGTTGATTTATGTATGTTGTGTTTTTGTTTTTTGTTTTTTTTATTCAAATTTTTTGTGCTTTAGGCTCCATGCACACTAGATGTTAAAATAACGTTATAAAAACGGCAGTAGCTTTGCAGTGAGTCTTTCAACATTTTTTTTTTTTTTTTATTAAGTTTTTGCAATAGCATTATTATCGTGTTTTTTATTTCGTTTTTATTTTTAAAGAAATAGATTATTTTTTTTATGGATCAAAAATGTTAAACGCTGGTGAGTCAAGTTTTTGAGCGTTTAAAGTTTTTAAGCTTTTTTTTGTGGTCAGAGAAAAAGCTCCTCAACGCGATTTTATCCGCTTCCTGCCCGCCCTATAGCCGAATGCCGGCCTTAGGGCGGGCGGCTTCCCGTGCCTGGCCGTCCCTGGACGGCCTGGTGTTTACTTCCGCAATGCGCGCCGCCGCGGGCGCGCATCGCGGAAGTTCTGTGTTTGCCGTGTCCCCCGGGGACAGGCAAACACAGATCGCTGTAAACGGCCAATCACAGCGGCCGTTTACAGCGTGATCGGCGTGTCCAATGGGAGATGATCTCATATGTAAACATATGAGATCATCTCTCAGCGCCGCTCTCCCTCCTCACACAGACAGCGTGTGAGAGGGGAGAGAAGAACGGCTGCAGCAGCCGTCAGTGTAAAAAAGAAAAAAAAAAAAAAAAGTAAAAAAAAAGTTTAATAAAAAGTGCCACCCCCCCCCCCCAGTGCCATGCCCCCCCCCCCCCCCAGTGCCATCCTGCCCCAGTGCCATCCTGCCCCAGTGCCATCCGCCCCAGTGCCATCCGCCCCAGTGCCATCCGCCCCAGTGCCATCCGCCCCAGTGCCATCCACCCCACCCCAGTGCCACCTGCTCGCAGTGCTATCTGTCCCCAGTGCCACCTGTTGTCAGTGCCATTTGTCCCCAGTGCCATCTGTCATCAGTGCCACGTATAAGTGGCATCTGTCATCAGTGCCACGTGTTATTAGTGCCACATAGTGCCATCTGTCATCAGTGCCACGTATCAGTGCCATTTGTCATCAGTGCCACCTGTCAGTGTCACGTGCCATCTGTTGTCAGTGTCACGTGTCATCAATGCCACTTATCAGTGCCATCTGTCATCAGTGTCACGTGTCATTGGTGCCACGTATTAGTGCCATCTGTCACCGGTGGCACGTATTAGTGCCACGTATTAGTGCCACATGTCATCAGTGCCACGTATTAGTGCCACGTGTCATCAGTGCCACATATTAGTGTCATCTGTCATCAGTGCCACGTGTCATCAGTGCCACGTATAAGTGTCATCATTGCCACGTATCAGTGCCATCTGTCATCAGTGTCACGTGTCATTGTCCTGGTATTTCAAAAGTGTAATAAGTAGTCAACAAGTTAGATGTGTAATTTATGCTCCTAGAACACGTGATGGCGCTCCCTGCATGTTGGGCCTCTCTATGTGGCCAGGCTGCGAAAAAGTCCCACACATGTGGTATTGTAATACTCAGGAGGAGTAGCAGAATTTTTTGGGGGGTGTCATTTGTGGTATACACATGCCATGTGAGAGAAATAACCTATTACAATGACAATTTTGTGGAGAAAAATAAAGAAAATGAAAAATCTTCATTTTGCAAAGAATTGTGGGAAAAAATGACAACATCAAAAAGCTCACCATGCCTCTTACTAAATACCTTGGAATGTCTACTTTCCAAAAAGGGGTCATTTGGGGGGTATTTGTACTTTCCTGACTTGTTTGGGTCACAAGAAGCGAGATAGGCCACCAGTACATCAGATGTGATCAATTTTGTGCGATTCGCACCACAGCTTGTAGACTCTCTAACTTTCACAAAGACCAAATAATATCCACTAATTTGGGTTATTTTTACCAAAGATATGTAGCAGTATAAATTGTGGCCAAAATTTATGAAGAAAAATTAATAATTTGCATAATTCTGTCACAGAAACAAAGAAATATGCGTTTTTTTTCAAAATTTTCGGTCTTTTTTCATTTATAGCGCAAAAAATAAAAACCCCAGAGGTGATCAAATACCACCAAAAGAAAGCTCTATTTGTGGGAAAAAAAGGACACAAAATTCATTTGGGTACAGTGTTGCATGACTGAGTAATTGTCATTCAAAGTGTGAGAGCACCGAAAGCTGAAAATTGGTCTGGGCAGGAAGGGTGTTTAAGTGCCCAGTAAGCAAGTGGTTATGGAGTTCAGTCAACAAACAGCCCATGAAACTCCACTGCTGATAAATGTCTAATAACGTCCATATGTACATAACATAGAGGGGAGTTTATGGGCTGTTATAAAAAAAAAACTCCCAAAAACGTCCGTTTACGAGCTTCAGTGTGCATGGACAACTTTATTCAAGTATTTATTTTAAACTCGGCTCCCAGCCTTCTCCAAATTTTCAGAATTCTTTTTTTTTATTTTATTTTTTGCCTTCCTTTAAGTGGCTGTTTGTTCTCCATGGTCCCACTTTCTGTAGAAATGTAGCAGGTAGACACCGTTTCTTATTTCGCTATGCATATGGATTATTGGATGTCTATTGTGCCTAGAGTAGTGCACATGACCACAACTAACATGCACTTATCTTTCCAAACAAAGGGGGGGGGGGGGGGAGTTTCAGAGCTCACAGAGGACATTACAAGGAGATAAAAAAAGATTTCATGAAAACTAGATTACAGGGTCGTTAACTAGTGGATGTGTATTGATTGATTTTTTTGAGACTAAGGATATTCCATAACCTTAAGCTGTAAATTTGTGAAGGGAAAAACCGTGCAGATTTCACTTTCAGAGACATTAGTTTCACATTTCATGCATGTGGCGATCTGTTTTCATGTGTGTCAGTGTTTTCATGTGCCCTATTCACACCAATGTTGATGTCATGTCTGTTTTTTTTTTTCCGTGCAGAAAACTGCATACATGTTGCAGTTTCCCATGCAGAAAAAAATCTGCACACTGTGGTGTGAACAGGGCACGTGTTGGTGTTTTTTTTTTGTTTTTTTTTGAGCCCTTACAGAATGCGTGCAGAAAAACTGATGTCTTTGCACTGTGGTGTGAACAAGGCTGGTGGAAGAGAAATATTGCTTTAGCAAATGATCCGTTAAATACCGTTGGTAGCTTTTAATTCAGTTTGGAGTTTCTCATATTCTATTATTTTTCTTTATAGCCTTTGTCTCCAAGCCAGTCTAATGGAAGTATCTCCTCAAATCAGGGTTTTGATGCTCAGTATGAAAGGTAACATTATGCCTACATTAAACATGTGTAAAACATTGTGTGTGTGTGTGTGTGTGTGTGTGTATATGTATATATTATTATACACGATTTATATAGCGCCAACAGTTTACGCAGTGCTTTTTACAATGTATAAGGAGGGACAACACAATTACAGTACAATACAAAAGGTACAGGAGGGCCTTGCTCGTAGAGCTTACAAAAGGCAATAGCTGCAGAGAATGATTTGATGGGGGTGGCTCTGGGACAGTTGTTAGGTGGGTGTGGGATAGGCTTCCCTGAATAAATTAGTTTTCAGTGATCTCCTAAAGGTGGAAAGGGTAGGGGCTGATTGGACAGACTGGAGCAGGGAGTTCCATAGGATGGGAGAGGCTCTGGAGAAGTCTTGAAGGCGAACATGAGAGGAGGTAACAAGGGAGTTAGAAAGCAGGAGGTCCTGGGAGGAGCGGAGGGGACGTTTTGGGCGATATCTGCAGATGAGGTTGGTGATGTAGATGGGGGCGAGGTTGTGGATGGCTTTGTATGTTATGGTTGGCATTTTGAATTTTACACGGTGGGGTAGGGGAAGCCAGTGAAGGGATTGGCAGAGAGGGGCGGCAGTCGCGGATCGATTAATGAGGTGTATTGGTCTAGCAGCAGCATTCATAATAGACTGAAGGGGGGATAGCCTGCTTAAGGGTAGGCCATTAAGGAGAGAGTTGCAG
Source organism: Lithobates pipiens (assembly GCF_037356315.1). NCBI lineage: Eukaryota > Metazoa > Chordata > Amphibia > Anura > Ranidae > Lithobates > Lithobates pipiens. The sequence continues at coordinate 17,960,039 of NW_027507790.1, forward strand.
TAGTCAAGGTGGGAAATGATCAAGGCGTGAATGAATTGCTTTGTGGTGCCATTAGTCAGGAAGGGTCGAATTCTGGAGATGTTGCGGAGGTGAAGGCGGCAGGATTTAGCCAGTGATTGGATATGGGGGCTGAAGGAGAGGTCAGAGTCGAGGATTACACGCAGGACCAATGGTTGTGTTATTAATGGTGAAGTCACGGGGGGGGGGGGGGGGGGGTGGGGGGGGAGAATCTTGAAGTAGGAAATATAACAAGCTCAGTTTTAGAAAGTTTGTGGAAGTAGTGTGACATCATTTGGTCATGGACAAGGCGTTCGATGAGCTTGGAGGCAAACGGGAGCAGGGAGATGGGTCTTAAGTTGTTCAAACAGGTGGGGTCTAGTGAGTGTTTTTTGAGTATGGGGGTAACCAGTGCATGTTTCTGAGCAGGGAAGGAAAGGTGTCGTAGGAGAGGGAAAGGTTTAAGATGTGGGTTAGGGAGTTGAGAATAGACTAGAGTGGGAAGTTGGTAGCAGTAATTGTGAGGGGACAGGGTCCAGGGAACAGGTAGTGAGGTGGGCCATGGAGAGGAATTTATTGACTTCATCTGTGGTAACTAGTTAAAAACAGGAGAGTATTTAGCCCTGTTGTGTTGGGTAGGGGAGGAAGTTGAATGATAGATATCTCCTTGTGAATTGTGTAAATTTTGCTATTGAAATGGTTGGCAATCTGTTGAGCGGTAAGCAAGTTGGGTGGGGCAGTGGGGGGTGAAGTAAGGAATTAAGGGTAGAAAAGCGTTGACGAGGGTTTTCATGAGAGTGTTGTAATAGGTTTGTTTAGCAGTGTGGAGGCAGGAGTTGTATTTGAGAAGCGCAGATTTGTACAGGGTAAAGTCATGCAGGGACTTAGATGCTCAAGAGCACGGCTGTGGAAGAAGGGAAGGGTTGAGGTCGCAAAGGTTTCTGCGGGTAGTGGTTTGTAGGTTGGCAGCATGGGATGTAGGAGACAAGGGGAGAGTTAAACGGATAAGGTTGTAAGGTTGTGATCAGAGAGAGGAAAGGGTGTGTTAGAGAGATTGCAGGGGGCGCAGCGATGGGAGAATATGAGGTCGAGAGTGTTACCGTTGGAGTGAGTGGTGGTTTTGTTTCCATTGTGTTAGGTTAAAAGAGGAGGTTAGGTTGAGTAGTTTAGAAGTGATAGCAGTATTAACATTGATTGGAATGTTATATAATTTGTGTGTAAATATAAATATATGTGTATGTATGTATGTGTGTGTGTGTGTGTATATATATATATATATATATATATATATATATATATATATATATATATATATATATATATATATATATATATATATATATATATATATATATATATATATATATATATATATAATATATCTATCTCTCTATCTATCTCTAACCCCATCGCTCTATAAATAAATATATGCACACACGCTTCATTTCCTTTCTTTTTCTCTTCCTCTTTCCCTTTTTCTCTCTCTGCACATACATACATGCATGCATGCATGCATACATACATACATACATAGTCATACATACTATAAGGTACATTTTAAAATGGTGCTTGTAAAAAAAAAAAAAAAAAATAATAAAAAAATAAAGTAAATGTTTTTTTCCCTACCCTTTAGGGCCCTGCAGGAAAGTCTTCTTGCCAACTCTATAAGTGCCCATTCCAGTCTTAGCAGCCACTCTCAAAGCTACGACAAGGACTTACAGTTTGCTATGGAACTGTCCGCCAAGGAACAGGAGGCGCAGGAGAAACAGCGTCTGCAGGAGGAGGCAGAACTAGAAGAAATCCTGCGGCTTTCTCTCACGGAAAAATAAGCCATGTTGTTTTACTGACATGCTCTGGCAAAGGAACCTCCTATGATACGGGTCTAGCCCTTGTCCTTCCTCCTACCAGCAGTGATTCCACCATGAGCGAGGGCCAAAAGATCACTCCACAGACTCTGTATCTACCAAAGAACTGTACACTTTTGATATTTTTTAATTTAATTTTTTTTTCCCTTTTTGCTTTAAGGACTTGCACACCGGGGACTCTGCCTCCACTTTGCTGATTATTTTTTTTTTTTTTAGCTGTGCAAATGTCAGCAAGTTTTCAATGAACAAAATCTCAGTGATGGAGATCCAACGTTCAATATGTAAATGGTTTTGTTTTGTTACACAGACTTTATTTTTCCTTTTCTCTTTTTAACAGTCAATGAAACACAAGTGTATTCTTACCTTATATAAACTAAGAACTTCTATTCATTGACGCTTTATACAGGGTGCCTGACAGAGTGTTGTATGTTGGTAAGTCACAGGATATTTCTTCAGGTGAAAGAAAACACAGGTTGGCACTACTGCATATTTAAGGCTGTTTACAGTGTATGGATTTTCATGTCAAGAAAACATGGAGTTGTGCCCTCTCCCTAGTTTGTTACTTATCCTTTATCCATCTGTATAATAATGGAGTTGTCAAATGGGTCAATCCACCTCTAACTGATATTTGAGTCATTTTAAATCTCTCCGCTGGATATTTTATTTATTTCACAGAGAACACAGCAGAGAGGAATGAACCCGCACACGGAGAGTTAGGACAGGGCTAGAAATGCCAGTGTGGAAATTTCACTGCTGCAATACTGTATACTTATGCTGCATAAGAAACAAGTTGGTGATTCAGCACACCAGCACCTATCTGTAACAACAGCATCAGTTTTGTGTCAACCTAGATTTTAAAAGGGCATATATTAGTGGAATTCATAAAAGTGTTGCAGATCATTAAAGGATAAATGTGCGTATGATAAAGGAAACCTCTTTCTGGCTAGACATTCCTTCTAAATCTTTATACCTACCTGTCCTCTGCTCATTCATGAGCTTTTCCATGACATTCTTTAATAGTTCTCCTAGCCAGGCTCTGCTCTTCTGCCATTCAGAGGTGCCACAAAATCTATTCATTCCTACAGAAACAGCATCTACTTTTCATCACAGCTTGCATCCTTAAAAGGAAAATTTGGCTAGCCATGACTAAAAAGGCTAGTTGCCTTGCTGCTGATTCAAGAGTATTTTCCTAGTAGCTTGCCCAGACCAGGAGCTCTCATCTCCCTGGATCTATGCTTGTTTCTGGTTCTCACTTCACTTTCTGAATACGTGTTGTGTGACTAGTACAGTTATTGAATCAAGACAGCCAGGCAAGTAGCATTTTCAATGTCGGGAATGGAATCCTAAATTTTTCTCTCCATATGTTTCTTTTAATGCTCATACGATAGAGTTCTTGTTCGTTATGTTTATAACTTATTTCATGTATCTTCCTGTAGTTATATCAGAAGATAAATTTGATCTGCTATTCATTTTTTATTTAATATAAGAAAAAACAGTTGGCAATCAGCTTTGAAAGTTCTTATTACTCAGAATTGCTAGAAAACTAGCGCATTTGAGTATTTTTGTAATACAGAGCAATGAGCAAACACTGAAAACCAGAGCATCTGGTGATATATGTGACTTTAGAAGCTTCATGTAGCTAAGTTAGAGATTAGAATACTGTACACCTCTGCATCAAGTGCTATAGAGGATAACCCTTTCTTTTAGAAAGCAACTAGCATAAGGAGTTTCAAGGAGGATAACCATTTTTCTCTAGTGTCAGTAAAAAAAAAAAAAAACGTGGATACAATTCTTTCTTCTAAGGCCGCGTACACACGGGCGGACTGTTCGCCCAACCTTGTCCGCTGAACAGTGTTTGGGCGGACAGTCCGCTCGTGTGTGGGCCTTCAGCGGACAGTTTCAGCGGACAGTTTGACGGACAAAGTCTTTCGGAAATTCCGAAAAACTGTCCGCTGAAACTGTGTTTGAGCGAACAGTCCGCCCGTGTGTAGGCTACTTTCGAAATGAGCAAACTGTTCCCGCTCGGAGGAAAGTCTGCTCATTTCGAGCGCGTGTGAAGGTAGGCGGGGCCCGCGACGGAGACGTCGCGGACTCCGCCGCCTGGAATGGGCTTAAAGGGGAACCCCAACGCCGAAAAAAATCGGCGTGGGGGTTCCCCCAAAGTCCACAACAGACCCTTGTCCGAGCACGCTACCCGGCCGGCCAGGAAAGGGGGGCGAGCGAGCGCGCCCCCCCTCCTGAGCCGTACCAGGCCGCGTGCCCTCAACATGGGGGGGTGCCTTGGGGAAGGGGGGGCCGCGCGGCCCCCCCACCCCAAAGCACCTTGTCCCCATGTTGATGAGGACAAGGGCCTCTTCCCGACAACCCTGGCCGTTGGTTGTCGGGGTCTGCGGGCGGGGGGCTTATCGGAATCCGGGAGCCCCCTTTAAGAAGGGGGCCCCCGGATACCGGCCCCCCACCCTATGTGAATGAGTATGGGGTACAATGTACCCCTACCCATTCACCTGTGAAATAAAGTACAAAAAAAACACAACACAGAGAAAAAATATTTTATTGCACAGCTCCGGGGGTCTTCTCGCCGGACTCCTCCGCTATCTTCGTGTAGCTCTTTTACTAGCGGAGGAGCCCGGCTTTCTTCCTCCCCGCTGCCGGCCTCTTCTCCCGACTTCGGGGGTCTTGTCCCCCTCTTCGGTTCTTCTGCCGGGCCACCGCGCCTTCTTGTAGCTCTTTTGCAGACGGTGGCCCGGTCTTCTGTCGCCGCTGCCTTCCGTTCTTCTGTCGCCGCCTTCGGTTCTTCTGCCGGGCCACCGCGCCTTCTTGTAGCTCTTTTACAGGCAGTGGCCCAGTCTTCTGTCGCCGCTGTCGCTGTCGCCGCCTTCCGTTCTTGTTCTTCTTCTTCTTGTTCTTCTTCTTCTTCCCCAGGAGATGTTGACACGTCGCTCTCTCCGGCCGGAATGCCAGAGCCGCGCTGTGCGGTCACTTATATAGTGACAATGGGGCGGTGTCACATGGTATATGTCACATGGGTTGGTCACATGGTGACCCCGCCCCCTTACGATGTCATAGTCCCCATGTGACATCAACCCATGTGACCAACCCATGTGACATATACCATGTGACACCGCCCCATTGTCACTATATAACTGACCGCACAGCGCGGCTCTGGCATTCCGGCCGGAGAGAGAGACGTGTCAACATCTCCTGGGGAAGAAGAAGAAGAACAAGAAGAAGAAGAACGGAAGGCGGCGACGGCGACAGCGGCGACAGAAGACCGGGCCACCGCCTGTAAAAGAGCTACAAGAAGGCGCGGTGGCCCGGCAGAAGAACCGAAGGCGGCGACAGAAGAACGGAAGGCAGCGGCGACAGAAGACCGGGCCACCGCCTGTAAAAGAGCTATAAGAAGGCGCGGTGGCCCGGCAGAAGAACCGAAGAGGGGGACAAGACCCCCGAAGTCGGGAGAAGAGGCCGGCGGCGGGGAGGAAGAAAGCCGGGCTCCTCCGCTAGTAAAAGAGCTACACGAAGATAGCGGAGGAGTCCGGCGAGAAGACCCCCGAAGACGGAAGACCCCCGGAGCTGTGCAATAAAATATTTTTTCTCTGTGTTGTGTTTTTTTTTGTACTTTATTTCACAGGTGAATGGGTAGGGGTACATTGTACCCCATACTCATTCACATAGGGTGGGGGGCCGGTATCCGGGGGCCCCCTTCTTAAAGGGGGCTCCCGGATTCCGATAAGCCCCCCGCCCGCAGACCCCGACAACCAACGGCCAGGGTTGTCGGGAAGAGGCCCTTGTCCTCATCAACATGGGGACAAGGTGCTTTGGGGTGGGGGGGCCGCGCGGCCCCCCCTTCCCCAAGGCACCCCCCATGTTGAGGGCACGCGGCCTGGTACGGCTCAGGAGGGGGGGCGCGCTCGCTCGCCCCCCTTTCCTGGCCGGCCGGGTAGCGTGCTCGGACAAGGGTCTGTTGTGGACTTTGGGGGGACCCCACGCCGATTTTTTTCGGCGTTGGGGTTCCCCTTTAAGTCCATTCCAGGCGGCGGAGCCCGCGACGTCTCCTTCGCGGGCCCCGCCTACCTGTACACGCGCTCGAAATGGGCGGATTTGCCTCCGCCTTACGTGGGCGAGTCCGTTCATTTCAAAAGTTGAGCGAACTGTTTGGCAAACAGTTCGCTGAAACAGTCCGCTCAAAAAGTGCCGTGTGTGGCCATGTCCGTCCATGCTAATTTTGAGCGGACTGTTTGCCGAAACTGTTTGACAAACAAAGTTGGGCGAACAGTCCGCCCGTGTGTACGCGGCCTAAGAATCCACATTTTCAATTGTAAAATTTGAGGGAATGGAAAAAAGTTCATAATTCTATTGACTTTCATCTCCTAACCTGTGGTAGAAAAATGTAATAACCTAGTTGCAAGTTGGACAATGTCTTCTCATATAGGGCTATCTTAGAAAGGTGGTGCAGAATTGCAAAGTGTTGGCACTTTTCACTTGGCATTGGTCTGATGAGAGCTACCAATCATGTTTGTAGAGCTTTATACAGCTTTGAAAAACAGGCCAATAATGTGGATTGGTCAAATCACAACAGATTGCCAGAATGGAAAAAAAAGCACTGAAAAAATAAAAATAAGTGAAACTGCTAATGCAGAGGAAAATGAAGAATATAGCATGACGGTTTTTTGTGTATATGGTTTATAGACTACTATGGTCTTGTAAAAGTACAAAATACTGTATCACCACTTTTATGGTAAAAATGGTTAAAAAAAACAAATAACAGAATTTTCAAGTGATGAATAAAATAATGTAAAATCGTGAGCTAAACTGTTGAATAAGCTTTTATAAGCAAATCTTGTGTCATATAAAAGAAAACCGCAGACATAGGGCCTATTTAAAGAGGACATCTGTGAAGAAGGGACTAGCTACTGTTCAAAAATGAAGAAGCCTTTTTTTTTCCCCCATTCAAGGTTAGATAGTGTAATTGTAATATAAACTCGCCTTAGGTAAAAACTCAATTTTAGAATCCTGCAGAGCTACTCTGCTTTGAACAGAGGCATGGCTAAAGCTTTTTTGGCTGTACTTCTATGGATCACAGGAGTGAAGGCTGAAGCCTGCCGTTGGTTTAAGTCCCAGAGCTCCAGACACACCCCCCACAGCCCAGTGCTCCAGTGAGTGCTGGAGGGGAGAGCAGAGAGCCACTGACTGAGTCTTTGGTCAGTTCTCCCCCACCACACTAAGCAATCAGCGGTGTTTGATCGCTCAGTTCTCACTGCAGAGCCAGTGGGGAACAGATGCCGCCACCTCCTAGGCGAGTATAATTGTTTTCTCCTTTTTTTTTTTTTTTTTTTTTTTTTAACCCCAAACTTCTGTTTCAAAAGAAATTGGCTCTCTTTTTAGAAGTGTATGCTTCCAGAGGATGCTCATTCTTTGCCTTGTGGTATTTTTATACATGCTTCGGTAGTCGTTTGATCATGCAGTTAACATATTTACATGTATTTAAAAAAAAAAAAAAGACAGTTAGCTTCCTATGTTAAAGGGACACTGACTCTTTAATGAGCTGTTGCCTTGTAGAAAAAAAGTACATGCATGTCTATAAGATTGGCTAACAAGCTTGACGCCTCAGAGAAATAAGGATTTTAGCCAAATTTGTGTGAATCAGGACTGGGTCAATTTTGTCCTAGAATTTTCACTGTTGCCATACGTGTAGATACCCATTTATTGATATACTTTGGGATGTTAGCTTTTCAGCATCTTGTCTTGGACTAACTGTCCTTCAGCTGCTCTAGATTTGCTATTGCAGATGTAGGAGATTTTAAGTAAAGTCAGTGAGCTAATTGCCAGGCACAGCTTTGCATTATCAAGTGCTTGCATTAGTTCACCAGTTTTAAGCTGGCCATACAATAAAAATCAAACAGATTTCTCTATTCGCATATAGTGGGAATGGACAAATCTCTTCCTGCTCCTATTGTGTTTTGAAAAACACTGTAACTGATTGGTTGCAGGTGCTGTTTGGCTGAAAATTTTCAGTGTGGCTCTTTTTGATATTTCAATTGAAAAATGTCGGGTAGGAGGGTGGCAACAAGGTCATGAACTGCCTGAATTTCCCTAAGTGCAGTGATTGCGAACCAGATGTTTTGGAACTACATTTCCCATGGTGGTTAACTACACTTCAGAGTGCATTAGCACCATGGGAAATGTAGTTCCAAAACAACTGGGGTGCCAAGGTCCGCCATCACTGCCCTATTGTATGGCCAGCTCTAGTACAGACGTTAGTAAAAGACATCCAGTCATATGTTCCCACCCACTGCTCATGGCTATCAATGACTGGCAGCGTGTTGGAGGGGTTTGTGAATGAGCTCTTGCAAAGCCATTGTCTGTATGGGAACTCTATTAGTATAATCACTTGTGTAATTTTTCCATCTAAATTATGTATTATGAGATTTTATCTGAAACTTTGTTGACTTTACAGGGTTAGTCTGCAATTGATATTCTTACCATTTTCAGATAAAGTAACTTGTATTTTTTGTGGCCCTTTAAAACTTTGGTGCTACCTTTGATCTTTCCAGATAACCTAGTAACAATAAACCTTAAGGCTGGGTTCACACTATCTTTGCATGCGGCTCACAGCAGGGGTCCGGTGCGTCCCCGTTCACTGTTTCAGGTCTGATTTTAGCCCGAATTTTTGTCTGAATTCGGACCTAAGATGGACCAAAAGACACACCGGGCTCCTGTGAAAATTCACACTGGAGCCACAGAGGAGATATGTGAACTGAATCTATAGAGAGCCAGTCAAAACCTCCTGCCATTGCAAGTTCCCCGCACCCAATTCACAATATTGTGAACCCAGCCTTACTAATTATGTAGGTTTTATTTCTTTGTTTTAACTATGATTGAATGCATTTTAAAGTAGACTTGTACAAAATGGAAATAGTAAAATAAATATGGTACATACATGCATACATCCTATGGTGCCATGTCTTCAAGGACCTCAAGATCACCCTGGAAGCCCTGCTAAATTTCCTATGTAAGCACAGACTTCCTAAAAATGGATCATAGGTACGCTCCCATCATGGAGAGTGTCTGTGCTCCAGCTTTATGGAAACTTGCTTTTATTGCATGGTGAATTTTGGGCCACTGATCGGAACTAAAGGTATACTCTCACACTTTATAGTGCTCACGGTTTTGATCCATGTTTTTTTATACTTATCTGTACAGGTTTGTTTTAAACTGATGTCAGATCATATTTTTTTTTCCTGTGGGACAGAAAAACACTTTTAGGTAGGATTTTAATAACATGTTCCAGTTGTATTGTAATATGTGATCATATGTTCACACCCTGACAAGCTGAGCTTGTTAAAAACAATCTTCCTCATGAGGACTGCTGCCTGCAAAATCTTTTTAGAAAACATTTTTGATAAATACAACGGTCTGCAAGTATTTTGAAGGATTACATTGTAAAAATGTACATCTCGCATCGGCCTTGTGGAAGGGTCACACAAGAACATTTGCTCATTTGGCAGGCTCAAAGCTCAAATTTCCACTGACATATTGCAGCTTATTTTATTTCCATATTGCAGCTTATTATGGAGTGGGTGCACCTCAGTTTTAAACATGAAGACATAAGCTCAGTTCAAGCCAAAACTATCAGGTTTTCATTGCTTTTTGGTGGATGAGAAATAGGTGAAAAACTTACCATTGAAGATACAGCAGTAAAAACCTGTCTAACCCTTCCCTGCTCTACCTGAAATGAAAATTGAAAAAGGTTTTGACTGAAGCTCGGCTTTAAATTAAATATGGCACAAACCTTGGCAATTTAAACTCTGCACATGATGGTTAAACTCCTAAATCAGAAGTTACATGTAGTGAAAGCAGATGTTGAAACATATCACATTAAAGAACCATTAAAAATACTGTTAAAGTGATATTAAAGTCTTGATTTTTTTTTGTATATCAAGTTGCCTAACCGGCCAATTCTGACATGTCTCGCCTACAAGTAAAAATCTTTTTTTTTTTTTGCTAGAAAACAACATAGAACCCCCAAGCATTATATATATATATATATATATATATATATATATATATATATATATATATATATATATATATATATATATATATATATATATATATTTTTTTTTTTAGCAGAGACCCTAGAGAATAAAATGGCAGTTGTTGCAACTTTTTATCTTGCACGGTATTTCAAATGTGTTTTATTTATTTTGGGAAAGGTTTCATGCTTTAAAAAAGAAAAAAAAAAAACAGTAAAGTTAGGCCATTTTTTTCCATAATCTGAAAGCTGATGTTAAGCCAAGAAAATAGACACCTAACATTTCACGCTTCAAAATTGCACACGCTCTTGGAATGGTGCCAATCTTTGGTACTTAAAAATCCCCATAGGCGATGCTTTAAAAAATAAAATTTTTGTGCTGATGTTCACAGCGATACCTCACATGTGTGATTTGAACACCGTGTGCTGTGCATTTGCACAGAGCTGCCCATATCCTCCTCTTTGCGGGACCCTCGCTAGCGCTCTTGCCCCCTCCCTCCTGAGTGCCCCCACAACAAGCTGCTTGCAGTGTGGTCAGCTGAGCCAAGCCGGTCCTCTTTGTGTCCGTTCAGACATGGAGCTGGGCCCTGACCTCTTTCTCTCCTCATTGGCTCACTGACTTTGATGGCAGCACTGCTGTCTCAGCCATTGAGGTGAGAGAGTCCCGGAGAGCCGAGGTTCTCGTGCAAAATCTCTGTATTGAGACAGGGCTCAGGTAAGTATGAGGGGGAGCTTCTGCATACAGAAGTTTTTTCATCTTTGTGTTTAGAACCACTTTAACTGTGTGGTCTGAATTCTTGTAATTGTATTTAGTATGTGGCTTTTGTTTTTATTTTTTTTTCATTTTACGTGCCTTTCTAATGTATATTTGTAACAGTTGTTACAAACCATATAACACCCGGAGGCTGCTTACAACAGTCAGGTTCTATTCATATTGTTTAGCCCTATGTCTTCCAACATACCTTTTTTTAAATAAACAACTTGGTGTTCAAGGGGTTAAAGCATGTTGACAGCTGTGAACTTTTTTTTTTTTTTTTGGGACCGTGATAGGCTTTCAGGTAGAAGTGGTCTGTAAGCTGTACAGGGTTTTGAAACTGTGCCCTACCTTGCCCACAGAGTTACAACACTGCTGTGTGATTTTACTGAGGAACAAACAATGTTGTCATGCTTTTACAAAAGTGAAAAGTAAGGGATCCACTGGTGGGATCAACAGGAAATAAAACTATGTTGCAGGGAGATTTTTCATCGTATGCTAATTTTTAATTGCCCAGGTTTGTGGGAAGTTTGATTAGTAAGGGCAACGTGAAGCTCATTTAGATGCACTGAGCAGATCTTCCTTTTACAAAAAAAAAAAATGTGTTCTAAGGGGGGGGGGGGGGACTTCCATTTCTACCCTCTTGAAATCTTAATCTTAAAAATGCTGATTGTCTGGATTTTATGCTGACCACTTGGTTTTGGTACTTTCCGAGTAAGGCTGGGTTCACTCTAGTGTGAATTGGATGTGGATTCCCACATCCGATTCACAATAACATGAGATATGTGAACCAGCTCCATAGAAAGCCGTTCACAATCTCCACTGCAGCTCCAGTAAAAATTTGCACCAAGCCCTGTGCGTCTTTTGGTCAGTTTCGGGTCTGACTGCAGCCAAAATTTCAGTCTGAAATCGGACCTGAAACTGTGAACGGGACACACCGGACCCCTGCTGTGAGCCGGATGTGGCTTAAATGTGAACCCAGTCTTGCTGAACCAGAAAAAGCATAGAGAGCAGGAAAGAATTATTTGCTCTAGGACAGTTACTGAAAGTACAGCTAGAATTTTTAGAAGGCGTCAATAATGGTGATTTCATGTTTTCTTATGACAGGTTTCCTTTAACATGTGAGCTAAAATACAGTAATTTATTTGCAATGTTCATTTTTGTATACATATATTTCATTGCACCTGTCTTACATGTAACATTTTTTATTATCGAGTTTTGGTTTCCTCAAAGTAATACAACTGATATAATTTATAAATATATGCAAACTGATTACTGCTGAATTACTAAACTGCAATCTATAACCATGGCCTACCAGTCCATGAAGAAACATGTATTTCAAGCTGCATTCCAGGTAGATATGAACAAAAAAAAAAACATTTATGTAGTTATGTATTAATTTAAAACCAACGTATTTTTAAATGCGGTTGATGCATTTTCTGAATCTCTCGATATCGGCCTCCTGTAATGCCCTGCATAGATTAGGAGAGGCAGGGGCATCATTGGAAACGGTCAGACTCTGCAGCTTTGCGGATGTGCAGACAGGGGCAGTATGCCCACTGAAGGAGGAAGAAAAGTGATAACTCTTTCATTCCCCAATCAGCAGGTTGGGTACATTCCTGACCAAGCTGTACTGTTGAGGTTGAGAATGTGGTTGCGCTGTGTGGCTGAGAATGGCAAAATAGAACAACTACTTTGGCAATTTAAAAAAAAAAAGTTCATTTTTGCATTGCCTTTTTGCTGTATTGGTGAATCCGTCATAATAAATAAAACTTGTTAAAAAAAAAAGTTTATATTTATTTCAGGTGAGTATTAAACTGTCTGCCTAGGGTTCAGCTTTGAGAGATAAAAGTGATTTGTTGCTGGTCCCTTTTGAGGGAGGAAATGTGTCCAGGGCATTTATTGTATTGTATGTGGAGTGCACGGTGTAAGAATAAAATTTAACATGTACAAACTTTTTAATCAGCCTATTCTTGTGCAAGTGTCTTGATTTTTTTTTTACATTTGTGCTTTCTCTATAAAACTCCATCCCAAATTTCAATGTATTTCCTTATTGACAGACACAGGACTTAAACGTTTGAGTCATACTGCTGCCTTCAGGAGATTGGGACACTGGCGAAAAAATAATAAATAAAGCCGGCCTGTGAAAACTTGCATGTAACTGCCATGGCTCTTTCTCCCTTTCCCTGTTCTGGACAGCACCTTGGAGAAAGCATAGCTCCACCTCTTCATAGGAAACACTGCATGACAACACCCCTTTTAAATTCAGCTGCTTCCACCATGCCATCATTTTGTGTTTCTTTCACGATGATGAAAGCACTGCTGGGGCACCAGAGGGGCTGTGCTCTCTGAGATGGGAGTCGGTGGCAGTACCCTCAGTGCTCGATTTCCAGACCAGCTCAGCCCCCCCCCCCCCCCCCCACACAAGTGCGGGGTTGCTTTGGTGCCCTTTCCTCCAATTGCTCACATGCTCATAGCATCCATGCTAGGTGTCGGTGCTGAGTCTCGGATATGGTGGGTGATGTAATTTCCAAGAGACTGAGACTTCCAGTGGGAGCGTAGCAGCATGTGGTTCCGGCTGCTGGAACACCAGAGGCTTCCGGGGCTTCCTTCCGCTCCTCAAGGGGGATACCGTAAGGAGCAACATTAAAAGGCGCATAGGCATCTGCAGCGCTTGCAATGGATGAGGCAGAGTTGCCAGCAATGATGGCAGGTGACTTGCCTACCCTTTTAAGAGCGTTCAAGTGCATGGCAGACGCCTCAGCAGAATCCATCAGGATGTCGGCCAGATCTTCAGCCCTAGTTGATTTAGCCAGGAGGGCTCTCTGGCTTAACCTGGGCAGGGGACGCAGCTTCAAAGGTGAAGTTGTGTGGAATTCCCTTTACAGGAGACCTGCTGTTTGGGCCAGAATTAGAGATCGTCGTCGATAGAACAGCGGATGAGAAGAAGGCCCTTCTGAAGAAAAAGAAAGTGGTGCAGCAAAGGAAGAATTTTCATCCTTTTTCAGCAAACCCATAAAGACAAGAATCAGACCCTGGAACCCCCAGAGTGGGAGAGGCAGAGGAGGAGGGGTGCTTTTTAGACCCCCCCCCCCCCCCAAGCAAACCACAAAAAAGCAATGATGACTATCTCCCTGTAGGCTGAAGGCTGCAAGTCTTCCTGCCAGGTTGGGGAAAATGACAAAAAGCCTGTTTGTTCTGAATCTAATCAGTCAAGGCTCTCGCCTAGAATTTTCAGACACCAAGCCGGTTTTACATTACAAACCTTCCGAGGGATCAGGAGAAAACCCTGGCTATGACATCTCTTTTGAGAGAACTGATGCAACAGGAACAGGGTGTTATTTCCCAAGTCCCGAAGGACCAGGAAAGGAGGGGTTTTTATTCCCCCCCCCTTTTAATTTTTTTTATTTTTATTTTTTTGGGTCAAGAAGCCATCAGGGAAATTTCGTCTGATTCTCAACTTGAACATTCTGAACCGATCTGTAAAGTACAAAAGGTGCTGGATGGACACGATTTTCTCTGTGAAGAATTTGCTCAACCCCCCCCCCCCCCCCCCCCTGTTATTGTTATATGGCATCCATCGCCCTAAGGGATGCATCTCTCCATGTACCGATTGCAGCTTCACCGCAGAAATTCCTGCGACTAGCAGTCAATTGGGGGGGGGGGGGGGATTTGGCACCTTCAGTTCATGGCGCTGCCCTTCGGCCTTTCCTCCTCTCCCAGAGTTTTCATGAAAGTGGCTCTGGAGTCCTTGAGACTGAAGGGGATCTCCATAGTGCCTTATCTGGATGACTTACTACTGTTCACAGATTCAAATGATCACACAGTGGTCAATCTGCATGTAACCCAGGGACATCTAAATGGCTTAGGCTGGCTTCTGAACCTTCAGAAATCAAATCTGGTACCATCTCAGCGAGTGAGGTTCCTAGGATACGAATTAGATTTACTAGAACAAAGAATCTTCCTCCCACAAGAGAAGGTAGAAAAAATGCAGATAGCTCTGAGAACAGTTCAAACCAACATGGAGGTTTCAGTAAGGGAAGCCATGTCTGTTCTAGGCCTGTTGAAAGCCGCAATCCCTTCCGTTACATGCTCGACGTCTGCAGCCATTTTCCTGAATTGGACACACCAGGACAGATGCGAGCGCATGGGGGTGGGGAGCTCACCTCGAGGAACAGACAACACAGGGTTTATGGTCCAAGCCAGAGGCAAGAAGGTCCTCAAATTGGAGGACGTTAAAGGCTATCCATCTAAGCCTCCAGCAGGCCCTAAAAGAACAGCACGTTCAGGTGTTGTCAGACAGCATGATGGCAGTATTATACTTAACAAAGCAGGGGAGCACCAGGTGCAAGACCCTGATGTAACTAGCTCATCATATCCTGAGCTGGGTAGAGGATAATTTGGTTTCGCTGTCTGCATTCCCTCTGAAAAGCATGGAAAACACCCTAGCAGACCTCAGCATAAGGGAAGCGGAATGGTCATTAAACCAAGAGTTATTCCAGATGATCACAGAGAGTTGGGGTCTTCCTCAGGTGCACTTCTTTGTAAACCAAATGTAGCACTGACCCCCGAAGGAACGGCTGGTTTTGCTGGGCTTACCATTACCTTCCTTCACCTCATGTGCGTCTAGGGGTTTCCCGAGGTTGATGGCCCAATAAACTGTAGAGACCGACACTTGAATCGCTTTAGGAATTTTTATTTGCAAAAAAACGTTGAACAGAACACAGTCTCTCAGTAGGGAATAGAGGGTATGGGTAGTAAAGCTCAGGTACTCTTGGAACTGCTGACACTTGAAATGTGTCTCTAGATGATCCAGGGAATAGCCATTCGCAACTGGATGTTTCAGCTATCGGATAAATCCCATATTATGATTTTAGCAGCCGACAGGTGATTTAGGTATAGCAAAGTCTCTGCCACAGACTTGGTTGTAGAACTTTAGAATAGAACAGAAAGTCTCTCACAGGAACTTAGTTGTAACTGAAGGATGAACTTAAGAACTCTCTTACAGTACCAGTATCTTGCAGCCGGTCCGCTGATACCGTAAGAATGCGGATTCACTTGGTGTCCTGTCAGCTTAGCTTCCAGGCTCTTACTGAGCAGCCAGCCTCGTGCATGGCCCTCTTCTGAAGAGTCTTCCCCTGGTTGCGTTTTCAGGTGCTGGGCCTCTCCAAACCCGAGTTCGGCACCGGACCACCTTGGAACCCTCCTTCCAGTTACTGTGCCTCGGACTAGCCAGTCCCGAGACTCAAACGGATGGATCCGCACCCCAGGCCATGAGGGCCTCTGGGGGCTGGTCAGGAGGACCAGGGAGTCGAAACATACTTCTGGACTGGAACCTAGAACCATGTGACCTCAGCACCTTAAGTACCCTCTCCCGGAATACACAGCGAGACAAAGCACCCACTGGCTCCGAGAGAGAGATTGGTGCCCAATTCGTCCAACCAGACTCCGTTCCAATGCCTGTCATAGGTGACACCTACACCTATGACCAGGCAGAACATAGTACAGTCCAGCTAAACTGTGGCAGAGACCATCATTTACTGAAATTAAGAAGACCATAGTTGGGTTTTAGAGTTATCTAAATTTACAAAAACATAGCGCGTGCTCTTCAGGAGCCCGGCGTTGCACAAATAAATGCAAAAACATTGGTTTTCTTCTCGCTCCAGAGACGGGATCAAGCACTCGGAGTGGACATGTTAGCGCACAAATGGGACTTCCCCCCTGTCGGGCTTTCCCTCGTTTCAGTTAATGCCAAGAGTGTTAGCAAAGTTCAGAACAGAGTCCACGTAGCTGATCCTAATTGCTCTTTATTGGCCAAAGATACCCTGGTTCTCAACCCTAACAAATCTCTTAGCGAAGCCTCCCTGGAATTTACAGATCAGGGATCAGATTCTTCATCCAAATCCAGCATACCTAAATCTAACTGCCTGGTTTCTGAGGAAGAAATTCTAAGGAAATGGGGGCTTTCAGAAAAGCTAATTAACATTGTTCTAGCAAGTAGACAGAAAGTCACCAGGGCGATTTATTTAAAAGTCTGGAAGTGTTAAAATTTCTGGTATTCCAGCGAGAACTTTAACTTCATTAACACAATTTCAGTTTTAGAATTTCTTCAGGAAGGAAACGGAAAGGTTTAGCAGCAAGTATCTTCAAGAAGCAGCTAGCTGCATTATCAGTTTTTCTGGAAAAGACCTTGTCCAGGGAACCCTTGAGAGTCAGATTTTTTTTTTTTTTTTTTAAGGCTATTGCAAAAATTAGACCTAGGCCTTCTATTAATTTTCCCAAGTGGGATTTATCTTTGGTTCTTCAGGAACTCTCTAAGTCACCTTAAAGACCATGCTCCCTGGTGGCAATGACACCTGCATGTAGAATCAACGAAATACAGGCATTATCAATCAAGGAGCCCTTTATGAGGTGTCTGCTGGACAGGATAGTGCTGAGGACAGATCCAGCCTTCCTCCCTAAGGTGTCTTTGGTTTTTCATCGCACACAGGAGATCATACTACTCCCTACTTTCTGTCCCATGTCCTGGAGAAGAAGCCTTCCACACTCTGGACGTTAGAAGGTGCTTCCTAAAGTACTTGGAGGCAGCAAAAAATCTTAGAAAGTCATCTCTTTTTGTCCTAATGGAAGGAAGTCACAAAGGGGATAAAGCTTCCAAAAGTACCCTAGGAAGGGGGCTAAAACAGGCTATTAAAGACGCTTACCTCACTTTAGTGTTAGAGCCGCCGGAGGGAATATTGCCTCACTCTACGCAGGCAGTGGCAGCTTCATGGGCAGAGAGGGCCGGCGCATCACCAGAGCAGATATGCAAGGCTGCCACGTGGTCCAGTTTCTCAACCTTCATAAGATGCTACAGGTTGGATCTGCTGTCGGCTTCAGACCAGTCCTTTTTGGCAGGAAGGTTTAAGAAGCAGTGGTCCCACCCTGAAGTAAGTTCTCGGTTATCTCCAAGGTGCTGTCCTGAAGGGAAAACCTAAGCTGACGGTCTTTCTATGAGCCTTTCAGGACAGCAGCCTACTTCCCTCCCTAGGTTATTATGTATGGTTTATAAATGCTGGGCTTTGTAATTGTCTGTTTATATCTTCTAACATGTCTGAGGAATTCTCTATAACATCTGATGGCATGGTGGATGCAGCTGTATTCAAAGGGGCATTGTCACGCAGTGTTTCCTGGTAAGAGGTGGAGCTACACTCGATCCAAGGTGCTGTCCTGAAAAACTCGTAGAAATACCGTCGCCGGGAAGTCTAAGGTCTTTTCCTGTGACCTCTACAGGAGGTTGGGCACTGTTTTGTTCAGCTCTGCTTTGGGCCTTGTTGTTTTGTACTGCAGAAGCACAAAGGACATTCCCCCATACTCTTCTACTAGTAGGAGCACCTTTTACTCAGTATCTCATGAAGAAAAACAATGACTGTAAACTAGATCCTGGGCCTCCTATTGAAGGCATAACTAGAACCTTCTTGGCCCCAGTGCAAGAAACTATGATGGGCCCCCAGGACCTCTGGTCCTGGGGCCCTTCCCTAAGATCCTGGGGTCCTTTACTCCTGTCGTGGGGCCCTTTATTATGGTCCCACAGTGAGACCCTTTCACATGTTCTGCAGCAGGCCCCCTTCCTGCCATCTTGGGATAGGGCTGCCACCTTTTCTTCAAGCCAAACACTTTAGCAGTGCAGTACAATTTTTTTTTGTATACGCTATACATATATTTCTGTGATTAAATAACATTTCTAATCATTTGGATTTAATCACAAGAACACCCCCCCCCCCCCCACAGTAAGGGTAGACTCTGGGGCATCTGGTTTTATGGTCAAGTCTGATATAAGGGGGTTCCTACTTAAATAATTGTTCTCAGCTTTTCCCTTTAATCAGGGTTCCCAGAGCCCCCTTACATCAGAGTCTGCAGAATTTCCACTTGCACTGTAAGGGGGAGCTCTGATGTGGGGGAGGGGGGACGCTGTGGACTCTAGTGTAAAGGGGAATGATGTTAGGGGGTCTCTGCCCACCAAGCCCCCCCCCCTTACATCAGAGTCCACAGAGTGCCTCTTACATCTGGGTTCCCCTTTACATTACAGCCCACAGTGTTTTCCCTTGCCCCTATGTTGATGGGGACAAGGGCCTCTTCCCCACAACCCTGGGCTGTGGTTGTGGGGTCTGGGGGTGAGGGACTTACAGGAATCTGGAAGCCCCCTTTAACAAGGGGGGCCCCCAGATACCGCTCCCCCATGTGAATGAGAATGGGTTACATTGTACTCCTACCCATTCATCTAAACAGAAACAGTGTAGTGTAATAAAAACGTGATGGTTTTTTGTGCAAGTCCTTTATTAAAAATTACTAATGTCCGCCATGGTAGCTCCACCATCAATCACATATTCTTCCTCCGCCACCAACCCGCTGAAAAAAAAACACTCCTCAAATGCTGGCTCCTGCCCTTCTGTCGGCTCCTGTGTCTGACAGTTCTTTTATTGCTATGGGGCGTGGCCATGCAGTGAATTGGAGACCCTGCCCCCTTGCGACGTCACTGAGCCATCATTCCCGAGTCTGTGGCGTCACAAGGGGGCTGGGTCAATATGGGGACAAAGTGCTAAGGGGTGGGGTGCTCGCTTGCCTGTCTGGCTGCATGCTTGGAAAAGGGACTGGTGTGGATTTTAGTGGGGACCCCACTCTGAGTTTTTATTTTGGCGAGGGGAATCCCCTTTAAAATCCATACTGGACTGAAGGATATGGTATGGATTTCGGTGCACCCTATGCCGTTTATTTTTTCCAAGACATTTTGCATTGCTAACATTGCCTCTGAGTACAAATCAAGATCCAACCTGGATAGGACTTACATTCCATTCAATATGTTGGGCTGAAATCGAACCCAAATCATGCAGAAACCTTTTCACAAATCGCACCACTTAAGACAGCTCTCATAGGGAACCATTGATTTTTTTACATGTCATGGGACTTGTACTCTCGAAGTCGGAGCACTTCCCGGACCAGTGTGAACTGACCCTGACTCACACTGCAATTTCTAGCTTGAAACTTGAAACTCCAAAATGTTCAACCAAAATCTGTATTTTTAAATTGTTTATATGTGAACGCTCAGGCAGCTGTAGCTGAATGCCTGAACCTCAAAAAGGTACATAAGCTGTTTTTGAAGCAGAATGGTGTGTTTTTGGCTTCAAATAAGCACTTCTCAAAGCTAAACAAGCACCTCCCTCTAGCAACTAGCTTTTTATTAGCTGAAACAAAAATAGGATTTTTGTACTCCCCGTAAAATCCTTTTCTCTGAAGTTTATGGTCAAGAATAACGGAGCTGTGTCAGTCAGTGAACGATAGAGAAAACCCTCAACCATGAATATAATTCAAAAAATGCAAACATACACAGAATGAACTCTACAAAATTGCTTGTAAATGCTGAGTGACCCTCCATCCTTTGTTGGCGGTGAAAATGATTTGTCAAGCTGTCGCAATGTTTTTAATCCCTTAAAAAGGAAGTGATGGGTTTTACTTCCTCTTTTGCTCCCTGCAAAGCCTGCAAATTAAAAGCATAATAGGCTAGTATGCACCGCATACTAGCCCATTATGTGACCCTTACCTGCACACTAATCCATTGCTATCCCCTGTACAGGCTGCGTCCATCTTCCTTCTGGGGGCTGCGGACTCCGGCTCTGTGACTGGCCGGAGCCACGTGGCGTCACTCCTGCGCATACGCAAGGGAACCATCAGTAACAGCACACGTTGGGGGAAGAAACAGCACTGAGGCCCATTTCTATACAGGGCATGCACTGATTACATAATCAGCGCACTACAACTGAAATATCTCCTAAACGGCGCACGTTTAGGAGATATTTCCACTACCTATGGGTAAGCCTTATTCTAGGCTTACCTATAGGTAAAACTGACACAAAGGGGTTTACAACCACTTTAATCCCTTGCCGACCAGCGCACGATGATGTACGTCGGCACAATGGCACGGCTGAGCAAATGGGCGTACAGGTACACCCCCTTTAACCACTTCACGCCGGTAGGACGTCCAGGGACGGCCTCGGCTTTCGGTGGTTATATCTGAATGATGCCTGAGGCCACAGACATCATTCAGATATCGGCATTTTCAGCCGGCGATTCCCTGCACCATAAGAACGGCTGTTCCGCCGCCTTAATTGTTCTTACGGGCGGCGGGAGGGGACGCCCCCTCCCGTCGCCCTCCGGTGCTTCTACCGACTCACCGCTTCCATCGGTGAGTCGGTCACAGGATCCGCCGGCCCCAGGATCATACCATAGAGATTTCCAGTGGACCAGATGGTCCCCGGAGTCTTTATGATCGTTTGGAGGGCGGGCGCGATGTTATGACGTCACACCCGGCCTCTGCATTCAAAATAACTGTCCTGATTTGGCTGGGAAGCCGTGATCGGTTTTGTTTTTTTATTTATTTTAGGCTTCCCAGCCAGGAAGCGAGATATGGGGTCTTATTGACCCCATATCTCACTGTAAATGGGTCAGATCGTGCCATATTCCTATTACAAGGGATGTTTACGTTCCTTGTAATAGGAATAAAAGTAATCAATTTTTTTTAAGTATCAAACTAAAAAAATAAAAGTAAAATTAACAATAAAAAAAATAAAAATTTAAAGCGCCCCTGTCCCCGTGAGCTCGTACGCAGAAGCGAACGCATACGTAAGTCCTGCCCACATATGAAAACGGTGTGAAAACCACACATGTGAGGTATCGCCACGAACGTTAGAGCGAGAGCAATAATTCTAGCACTAGACCTCCTCTGTAATGCAACACATGTAACCAGTAAAACATTTTAAAGCGTCGCCTATGGGGATTTTTAAATACCAAAGTTTGGCGCCATTCCACGAGCGCGTGCAATTTTGAAGTGGGACATGTTGGGTATCTATTTACTCGGTGTATCTTCATCTATCACATTATGCAAAAAAAATTGGGCTAACTTTACAGTTTTTTTTTTGTTTTTTTTTAAGCATGAAACAGTTTTTTACCGTGCGAGATAAAAAGTTGCAACTACCGCCATTGTATTCTCTAGGGTCTTTGCTAAAAAACATATATAATGTTTGGGGGTTCTATGTAATTTTCTAGCTAAAATATTATGAATTTTACATGTAGGAGAGAAATGTCAGAATTGGCCTGGAATGGAAGTGGTTAAATCGAGGCATAGTGGGAGCGCGTTCATACACCGTGAGTGGGCCCGCAGACTTGATGCCTGCCGGGGGCCTTCGATCGTGTCATGGAGCGGCAGAATGGGGAGATGCCTATGTAAACAAGGCATTTCCCCATTCTGCCTAGCAACATGACAGAGATCTACTGCTCCCTGTCATCAGGAGCAGTGATCTCTGTAATGTTCTAGTGAGACAATCCCCCCCCTACAGTTAGAATCACTCCCGAGGACACACTTAGCCCCTTGATCGCCTCTTAGTGTAATCAGTGCATTTTTATAGCACTGATCGCTGTATAAATGACAATGGTCCCAAAATAGTGTCAAACGTGTCTGCCATAATGTCGCAGTCGTGATAAAAATCGCAGATTGCTGACATTACTAATTTTAAAAGTAATAAAAATGCCATAAATCTATCCCCTATTTTGTAGACGCTATAACTTTTGCGCAACCAATCAATATATGCTTATTGCGATTTTTTTTTTTTTTTTTTTTTTTCCCCAAAAATATGAAGAAGAATACATATCGGCCTAAACTGCGGAAGAAATTTGTTTTTTTATATATTTTTTGGGGATATTCATTATAGCAAAATGTAAAAAATATTGCTTTTTTTTCAAAAAGTTTTGTTTATAGCGCAAAAAATAAAAACTGCAGCAGTGATCAAATACCCCAAAAAGAAAGCTCTATTTGTGGGAAAAAAAGGACGTCAATTTTGTTTGGATGCAACAATTTTCAGTTAAAGCGACGCAGTACCATATCGAAAAAAGTGCTCTGGTCAGGAAATCCTTCTAGGGCTGAAGTGGTTAAAAAGGGCTCTCAACCTACTTTTTATTGGCCGGTGTCCCAACCTTCTGTAGAAAGTAGTATATCCCAAAAGTATAGGAATTCCTGTGCCCTTCAATAGGCTTAAAAAAATATATATATATCATACTTGCCTCCTTTGTTGCAGTGGATTTGCACAGATCAGCCCCGATCCTTTCCTTCTCAGGTCCCTCTATGCTGCTCTAGGCTGCTCCTGGCCCCTCCCTCCTATCGAGTGCCCCCACAGTCAGCATCTTCCCATGGGGGGCACTGGAGCTGAGTCATAGCTCCGTTTGTCCATTCAGACAGAGCCCTGACCCACCCCCACCCCCTCTATCCCCTGATTGTCTGACTTATTTGACAACCGCAGAAGCCTGCTGTGTCTTAGCCAATCGGGAGGGGTGTCCCGGATGGCTTAGACATTTGTGGACATCGCTGGAGAGAGTTAGTCAAAAAGCCTCCAAAATCAATAGGATACCATCGTCCCAATACGTATATAAGAAAAAACTGGGCATATAGCTCAGAACAACCAAGAGGAAACAGCCTCAAAGAGATAAATTTCCAATTGGTTCAGTGGGAACAGGGACTATTGCGGTATCAGAAAATATTGTGAAACAATCGTTAAAACACAATTACATTTTATTATAATTTAATCCATATAACAGATAATACAAAGACATTGCTGTAGCAGAACCACATTATTAAATCCAATCACAGGACCCAATTGGTTCACGTTCTAAACAATTAAATGTTTTACGGAGATACAGGGATGACGCATAAATCCGACCGGTTTCGCGGTACTAAGAACACCGCTTCCTCAGGGAACGTCACTTTTAAACAATCTAGTATGAAAAATATATATGTAAGTATACAATAATATCATACAAAATATCAAGGATGTACTCGTGCGCACGGCCAACATATTCCCCATGAATGAAAGACCAGGGGGAATGTCTAGGGGCGTGGCTGGGCGGGGATTTGTGTGACACATAATCCCCGTTCACCATCGCCTCAACTAAGCAGGGATCAGTCCGGGTCAGGCAGCCTGCGCATTGTATTGCGCTCCCATGTAACGCTGCAGAGGATATCCGCAGTGAAATGGGAGGTGTGAAAATCACACCAGGGTGCCACACGTCCGCCCGAGGGGGGGAGAACAAACTCCTCAGGTCTATCCAGCTGCGGGGCACGGAAGAACCAATAGGGGAAAACATAGCAGAGTCATGATCCAAGACTGTAGTACAAAGTTAGCTGCTGTGAATGGACTGGGGAGTGTCACAATGCCGCGGACCCCCGTCACCAAGCGGGGCGGCAACAAAGGCCACCCTCACCCGGTGGCTCAGGCCGGCCGCAGGTGACAGTCGCCAGACCAAGCCAGCCAACATACAAAGAAATGTATATATAAAAGTCCGAAAAGGACCGTCCTCAGAATAGCACCTGGATCATATAGGTTCCGCATTTAAAGGGGAACCAACTTTTTCTTTAATAAATATGAAAGTTACTAAATAGTGATATAATATCACAAAATCAGTATAACCAAGCGAGTATTAGCGTCTGGTGGTAAAGAATTCTTAATACTAGGAACGACAGGAGGGGGGGGAAAAGGTTTTTTCTAATGTAATGCTGATGTATTGTTTATTCACTACTGCTGTTATTGTTATTTCCTTTTTTCTGTAAAAAACTCCTTGATATTTTGTATGATATTATTGTATACTTACATATATATTTTTCATACTAGATTGTTTAAAAGTGACGTTCCCTGAGGAAGCGGTGTTCTTAGTACCGCGAAACCGGTCGGATTTATGCGTCATCCCTGTATCTCCGTAAAACATTTAATTGTTTAGAACGTGAACCAATTGGGTCCTGTGATTGGATTTAATAATGTGGTTCTGCTACAGCAATGTCTTTGTATTATCTGTTATATGGATTAAATTATAATAAAATGTAATTGTGTTTTAACGATTGTTTCACAATATTTTCTGATACCGCAATAATCGCTGGAGAGAGATGGGGAGTCTGGCGATTTTCGGATACAGATTCATACTATATAGAGTGTTAATAAAATCATCTGTCATTTTCACCTGTATGTATATTTGGATTAAGCAAATTAATGTTAAAATCTCCACAAATAAAAATTGTTTCATGAGTTTATTTTAGAAACATTCCCTCTATTGAGTCCTTAAAAAGCTGAATACTAGAACCCGGTGTCCTGTAGATGCAGCTAATTATTACGGGTTTATGTTATTTTCTGTATATTCCAATTGATAGACATTCAAGCACATTGTTAATAACAGTTGACATATTATCCAACAACCTGAAGTCAAGATTTTTATCCACATAAATTTAAATTCCTCCACCATCTTTATTTGGTCGATCTATGTGCATAAACTCATAACCCTCTAGCTCAAAGTCCACCCCTTTCTCTGTGCTGACCCATGTTTCTGATATTGCTATAATATTGACTGATTGTGCAAACCAGTGATTCTCAACTAGGGTTCCTCCAGAGGTTGCTAGGGGTTCCTTCAGCATTGGGCAATTTCTGCCTCTCAGATAAGTTCCCACTCACACCATTGATCTTCTTAGCTATCTGTAAAGAGGTAACTCTTCCCAATGACCGCAAGTCTGAGGACCATTCTTCCCACTGACCATCACACTATTGTATCATGAGTTATAGATTTCAAATTTTTAGCAGGGGCTCCTCGATACCAGAGAAGGGTTTCTCTGTGTTGAAAAGGTTGGGAAAGGCTGGTGTAAACTGACTGCACTATATTTAACCGCTGCGTGAATCGCTGTCATGTTATGTTGCTTCTAATTGTGGCCACTAGGGGCACGTTGCTCGCCCTTGGAGCCGATGCGAGTGCCCAGTGGTCGCGAAGACTGCCGGACTCCTGCGATCACTCATGGCACAGTGAGAACCGAGATCTCTGTGTGTAAACACAGATCCCCGTTTTATGAGGGGAGAAAAGACTGATCGTGTGTTCATATAAAGTATGAACACTGATCTATCTCTTCCCCTAGCAAGTCCGATCCCCCTTCAGTTAGAACATGTAGCAGGGAACACAGTTAACCCCTTGATTACCCCATAGTGTTAACCCCTTCACTGCCAGTGACACTTTTACAGTAATCAATGCATTTTTATAGCACTGTGTCAAAATTGTCCGATTTGTCCACCTTAATGTTGTAGTCCCAATAAAAATCCCAGATTGCCGCCATTACTAGTAAAAATAAATAAATAATAAAAATGCTATACATCTATAACTATAAAGCTATAACTTTTGCGCAAACCAATCTATATACGCTTATTGCGATTTTTATCACCAAAAATATGTAGAAGAATACATATCGACCTAAACTGAGAAAAACTTAGCTTAAAAAAAATGGGGATATTTATTATAGCAAAAAGTACAAAATCTTGTTTTTTTTTTTCAATATTGTTGTTCTTTTTTTGTTTATAGCGCAAAAAATAAAACCTGCAGAGTTGATCAAATACCACCAAACGAAAGCTCTATTTGTGGGGAAAAAAAGGATATCAATTTTGTTTGGGTACAACTTCGCACGACCGCACAATTGTCAGTAACAGCGATGCAGAGCCGAATCTCAAAAAATGGCCTGGTCATTCAGCAGCCAAATCTTCCGGGATGAAGTGGTTAAAGGAATTTTTATTGTTTCACTTTAAGCGTCAGTAAAATCACTGCTTCTTTATAAAAAAAATCTTTAAAAAAAAAAAAAAACTTTGCATTGATACGTGTCCCCCGGGCCCTACTCAGGACCCCATAACCTTTTTATTGCCAATAACTTGCATATAAGCCTTCAAATGGGTTCTGGTGCAAACCGAACCAGGGGCTGTTTGGCCCAACTCTACAACCAAATGTTTGAAGCCCACTAAATGAAAAACCCTGACTCTAAGGCTTCATGAACACTACTGCTGCTAAACGGACGTTTCTAGGCAG
This sequence comes from Lithobates pipiens, assembly GCF_037356315.1. Lineage (NCBI taxonomy): Eukaryota > Metazoa > Chordata > Amphibia > Anura > Ranidae > Lithobates > Lithobates pipiens. The sequence goes on from NW_027507790.1 coordinate 17,986,593, forward strand.
TTGAGTTTAGAGTCCTTTTTTGGAAAGCAAAAAAATGAGTTCAGATGCTGAGTTTAGAGGCATTTGAAGCGCCAAACGCTGTAACTTGCGTTTAGCCACGTTTTGTTTATAGGCGTTTTACATTTTTGCCTATTTTGAAAACTATTTTCAAATGCTTCTAAACCTAAACGCAGCATGTAAACATGGCAAAACGGATGTTTTAAACATGGTTTACTGTCTTTCAAGCTAAATCGTTCAGAAGAGGTTGTAAAAACGTCCCGTGTACATTAAGCCTAAATCCTCTCATATCAATGTACCCTAATCTAGAGCCTAGATCCTCCGAATCTAAATACTAAAATTTTAAAGTACCCCACCTCTTAAATTAAAGACTTTGAACCTTAAAATCATATAATTAAACCTCCCTTAACCACTTGCTTACTGGGCACTTAAACCCCCCTCAGTCCCAGACCAATTTTCAGCTTTCAGCGCTGATGCACTTTGAATGACAATTGCGCGGGCATACAACACTGTACCCCAATGAAATTTTTATCATTTTTTTCCCACAGATGGAGCTTTCTTTTGGTGGTATTTAATTACAGCTCGGAGTTTTATTTTTTGCTAAACAAACAAAAAAAGATGCAAAAAAAAAAAATCATGTTTAATAGTTTGTTATAAAATTTTGCAAACAGGTCATTTTTCTCCTTCATTGAAGTGCGCTGATGAGGCGGCACTGATAGGCTGCACTGGTGGGCACTGATAGGCTGCATTGGTGGGCACTGATAGGCTGCATTGGTGGGCACTGATAGGCTGCACTGGTGGGCACTGATAGGCATAGTTAAAGAGGAGGTCCGTTTAAAAAAAAAAAAAAAAAAAAAGTCAGCAGCTGCAAACACTGCAGCTGCTGACTTAATAAACACACTCACCTGTCCAGGGCGCCCGCGATGTCGGCCGCCCCGTCCCTCGGCTCTCGGGTCCCGGCGCCGCCATTCGTTGTAAGGGAAACAGGCAGTGGAGCCTGATGGCTTCACTGCCCGTTTCCTACTGCGCATGCGCGAGTCCCGCAGCTACTGCGCATGCGCGAGTCCCGCAGCGCTTTCTGAATGGGACGCGCTGTGTTCTGGAACACACAGTTCCCAGAACACAGCGCGACTCATTACCCAGAAGACGCCGCGACGAAGGGAGAAGACACAAGATCTCCGTGGAGGAGGAAGAGGAAGAGTAGGAGAAAGTGCCTAGCAACAGGCATTTCTGGTAAGTAAAAAAAATTTTTTTCATTTTTTTTTTTTTTAGATTTTTTTGTAATTTTTAATATTTTTTCGTTTTCAGGGTGGCCCTCCACTTTAAGGCGGCACTAATAGGCAGAGATAAGGCGGCACCGATGGGCACAGATAAGGTGGCACTGATGGGCAAAGATGGGCACAGATAAGATGGCACGGATGGGTGGCACGGATGGGTGACACTAAGGGGCACTGATAGGTACCACTGATAGATGGGACTGATGGGCACTGATAGGTGGCACTGATAGGTGGCTCTGATAGGTGGCACTGCTGGGCACTGATGGGCGGCACTGCTGGGCACTGATGGGCACTGGTAGATGACACTGATGGGCACGGATATGTGGCACTGGGGTGCAGCACCTTTGTTGAGGCAGATTGTGGGCACTGCTGGGTGGCACTGTGGGCACTGCTGGGTGGCACTGTGGGCACTGCTGGGTGGCACTGACGGGGGGCACTTATTTTTGTATCATCTTTATTGATGAGGGGGCAGGTGGGCACTGGCAGGGCTGGCCGTGATCGGGACTGATGTCCCGATCACGGCCGCCGGTGATCGGCTTTTTTTTTTCTCCTCGCGCTGTCAGCGCGAGGAGGCATAACAGCCGATTACCAGCTCCGTTATATCACATGATCAGCTGTCATTGGCTGACAGCTGATCACGTGATAAGGGGTCGGGATTGACCCCTTGCTCTGATCAGTGATCAGGCGAGTCTCATAGACTCGCCGATCACAGAGCGCGCCACGCACGCCCCTCAGGGGGCGCGCAGGTCGCTCGTGCACGGGACTACGTCAATAGACGTAGTCCCGGAAAAGGAGATCCGCGCTGTAGCCGTCATTCGGCTATAGCGTGGGTCCCAAGTGGTTAACTAAAGTTCTTAACCCTAAATCCACCTGTTTTAAAACCCTTAGACTAAGGGCCCTAGACTAAAACTCCCAAAGCCTTTTATCTCCAAAGCTTCCTATTCTAAGCCCTCTAAAGCCTGCTAAACTAAATCCCCTGATTCTTAAAGTCTCCTACACTAAATAACCTAACTTTTAAATCCACTAATCTACAGCCCGAAACTCCTAATGTACAGTGTACCTAATAAAATACAGTGTATTGAAAAAGTATTCATACCCCTTGAAATTGTTCCAACCAAAAACATAAATGTATTTTGAGAGATAGAAGGAACTGGGTCAGGCAAGGAGTTATCAGCGCACCTCATCCCAATTATAGCAAATATGGAAGGACGGAAAGAGGTAAGTGGGACTGTTACGGTGCTGATATTAGTGAGAAAAATAGAATTTTATTTAAAAAAGAATATTTTATTAGGTATAATAAAAACGACCAAAAAGATACAGTAAGATCAAAGTTAGGAAACTACAGATATTGATTTTCATACAAACAATGTACAAAGTCCATCAGTTAGTTTAGATAACCATATTCTTGGCAGTTCAGATGGAAAATTCCCGACATGTTTCGCCTACTCTTAGGCTTCTTCAGGGGAGCCAATAATTGATGGAAGGGAAATTATTTTATTTAAAAAACAGGTGAGAAAATTCACTGTAAATAAAATAAAACAGAATTAATGGAGCCGGTCATGTTGGGAGAGCACATCCTAAATCCCCGCCAGAGCCCACTTATCTCAAAAGATTCAACAGAAAAACAGAACCAATAATATATATATATATCTCATTAAAAGGTATGTATAGAATGGTACCTACCAATCTCAAACAGATTCGCCTAAACCCTAATATGAAGACCCCGCTCAAAGTTGGAAAGCGAGCCAGTCATCAAGACCGCCACAAAGAGAGGTGACTGCAGGAGACAAATTAAGCAAACAAACAGGTCCAATATCATACAAAGTTCACAAGGAGCCTAAAAAAGCTTCCATAAAAGTAATTAGTTAACTAAAAGGTTGAAAGATCCATTTCGGTAAAAGGTAGATAAAAGTCATACCTGTACTAATTGAATGTGAGGTATATCACATATGGGAAACTGAGGGTTACAAAAGGGAAGTCCTTAGAAGTATTTTTGAAGCCAGAATGGTAACCTGAATTATAATGAGGTAATTAAAGAATTTATCTGAATAGAACAGATGGGTGATATCAAAGTAGATAAAGAAAACCTAAGAATAAACAGGAAAGAAGGGATTTACTTAACAAAATGCTCAGAAAAGGTTTTTACTAGAATCATTGATAAATGCTTACCATAAGCAAGAAGAAGAAGCAGACTCAGTTGTTGCTATATAATACAAGCAACAGCATAAACACACTATATAGCAAGAGGCTGCAGAGTTACACCAATCAGGCTATGGGTAAGACAATTTGGAAAGATTGATCTAGGGTATAAGAAAAAACAAACCAGGACAAATAGTAAGAAAATATACAAGTAAAGTAAAAAAAAAAATTGGAACAGCAACATGGTCTGTGTGGACAGACGGTGTGCTCTTCTACGAACTGACCTTACGGCGGGTTCCTCTCTAACAAACTCTGCAGGGCCGACATACCTGCATAGTGAGTGTACGCCTATTTATCTCCCTCAACATCCGGCGTCCCATCAGCGGCGCCGGGTGTGAGCGGACAGTGGATGCGGGACTGCGCATGCGTGCCAAGCATGTGAGCCTACAATCCCCATAGTGCTCTGCGGCGGCGTCTCCGTGACCAAGGAAACCGGAACGCCGCGACAGGCAATAACGGGGATCGCAAGAAGGACAATTGGAGGGCTCAAAAGAGCCCTCCACAAAAGTGTAGATCAAAGGACACAGCGAGGTGCATGTGCTGGTATAGCAGCCTGCATATTAACAGGTCCAGCTTCCACATAGCTGGACCTGTGTGTCCATACAGTCACCCATACCCATACGGAGATAAAGTGATCAGGCGCGCTCTTCCAAAAAGGGGTCTCCACAAAAGGGGCAGACTTAAAAATAACAGAAAAAAAGAGAACCAGTGATAATGTAACAGAGCCATTATGGATTAATCTACTGATTCACAGCCATACAAGTGGCTATTCGCAAAATGTTTAAATAGATTTTTGAAACAAGTGGGCGAGAAGAAAGGGAAGGATTGTGCCTGTCGGCCGACATATTAAAGATGAAAACAAAATGATAAACAAATAATTATTGATTAGAGACATTTATAACAATCTGAAACAGTGGTACAAATAGCGACTGCATTGTTCAAGATGAAGTAACGGTCAGCAATGATTAAAGTACTGTATATAAACAATGAATGGCTTTATCTAATTAATTGATACATAAACAGTAAAAGTACTTCCATAAATGTATTTTATTGGGATTTTATGTGATAGACCAACGCAAAGTGGCACATAATTGTCAAGCGGAAGGAAAATGATAAATGGTTCTCAACATTTTTTACAAATAAATATGTGAAAAGTGTGGCGTGCATTTGTATTCAGCCTTCTTTACTCTGATACCCCTAAAATTTAGTGGAAACAATTGCCTTTAGAAGTCACCTAATTAGAAATAGAGTATACCCATGTATCATTTTGTTTTAAATTATATAATCTTTATTTAAAATTTTCAAAAATAAAGGAATGACATACAATAGAAAAAAAAAGTAGCATATAAGAAAGGGGCGATGAACCATGAATCACAAATCTGCGACATTAGTTTCAGAAAGTGCATTGGTACATACAGTTGCAGACATCATGTGACTCCACCTTGTTTGTACTCCACCTTGTTTGTACCCATATAACATGAGGGGGTTGAGCAAGTAAACCAGTGTACCAAACCAGGGCTGTACACCCATAAACAATACTAGTAACAGTGCACAGATTGTGAAAAAGGGGGGGTTATGGTATGGGAAAAAAAGAGGGGATAGGGAAAAGAGAAAGGGGGAATGGGAGGGTCAAGGACCCTATTAATACTAAAAACTTAAATGTTCAATAGAACAAATACAGCACTTTATCTGCAATCGTAATATTCTGAGGGTCTGTAGCATGCAGGTCTCAGTCCCAACAAAAGTCATATCAAACTATTACCATAAGGGTCTTCAGTACCAATAACCAAGGCATACAGAGTCTAGAGGTAATAAGCTATGGCACCTGTACCACATTAGAGATATAATGTATCCAGGTGGCCCAGACACTAAAACTTTTTGTATCTGTCCTTGCACTTTGCCACCATTCCCCTGCCTCCATGATATTAACCAGACAAATGCAATGAGGTCATCCAGGGACATGAGACGGCTTCCAGTGCACGGGAATTAGGCACCTGGCAGCAGGTGTGAAGGTGTGGCACAGTGTGAAGAGGAATGGATGGCACATGAAGTAGCAACTCAAATGGGGAGTCGTTCATATCAATTTCCAGTAAAACCTTTATCTGGGCTCTGATATCTTGCATAAAGTGCCTAAGGCTTGGGTACTCCCACCATATGTGTAAGTAGGTACTGTCTGTAGCTCCACTAATCCATCAAGAATTGGCCAAACTGAGAACAAAGCCAGTCCAATGAAACTAGGCCTTGTTCACGCATGAACCTTCCACACCGTGCCTCTCTGCCCCTTGCTCATGTTTTCAATACATTCAATACATTTTGCATTGCTAACATTGCCTCTGAGTACAAATCAAGATGCTGATCCAACCTGGATGGGACTTCCATTCCATTCAATTCTTTGGGCTCAAATCGCACCCAAATCATGCAGAAACCTTTTCACAAATCAGACCAGTTAAGACAGCTCTCATAGGGAACCATCGATTTTTTTACATGTCATGCGACTTGTACTCTCGAAGTCGGAGCGCTTCCCGGACCAGTGTGCTAGGGTGCAAGTGGGGACACAGGTGGCGACAACAGCCCCTGAGCATTTAAGGTGTCCCACAACTGCAGCACATGGACAGAGACCAGAGACACAAAGTCTGAAAGGCCTCAGCAATGCCGGGGGGGGGGGGGGGGGGATCCACGGAGCATGAGACAGGTTATGTCCAGCTAAAAATTTCTTGAGGGGGAACCAAGATTTGTTGGTGGTGTGATGTTGCCAGTCTAATATCCACTGCAGAGCAATCGTCTCTTAGTACCTCCGCCGCACAGAAAGAACCCCCAGTCCTCACAACTGCTTAGGATGCTGCAGAGTGCGTAAGGCGAGACGGGGCTCCGACCATGCCAGATAAACTTTAATAACAGACTGTTCAGGGCAAAGAAAAAAGACCTGGCACCATCTGAAGATAAAAGAGAACTCTTGGCAGTACATTCATCTTTAGGTTACTGACTCAGCTCATCCATGAAAAAGTGGTACAATCTCATTGCAGTAAGTCAGCTTTAATTGTGGAAAGCAAAGGGGCATAGTTACAGGTGTATAACTGTGTGAATACAGCCAGGATAAAAATACCCAAATATTTTAATGAGGAACTACACCATGTGAAAGAGAAAGAGGCCTGTAGTTGGGAGTGTATAGCAGGGGGAACAGCAGTGTGTAATTTCATCTCAGTATAAATACAGCTGTTCTGTGAAGCTCTCAGAGGTTTGTTAGAGAACCTTAATGAACAAACAGCATCATGAAGGGCAAATAACACACCAGACAGGTCAGGGATAAAACAGCAACAGTGGCCTTCTTGCTACTATATATAAACAATATGGATAAACTATCAAATAATGAAAAAAGATAGGCACAAACGACAGTGCAATTTTTTTTTTGCTAAAGTGTTGTGATAATCGCAGAAACCAGTGCAAAAAAATTGTTAAAGTGCTATGATAAATACAGTGCAATGAAAGTGTAAAAAAATGCTAGCAGCCAAAATATTCACCCAGCCTTACAATAACATAAATACCTGGATGACACAAGTGCAAAATCAAATGCAATAAAGTGCAACAAAGTACTATGAAACCTGCAGCAGAATCTAATAGTGTTCACAAAACACTAAAAAGTTAATAAATAGTAAGTGATCCTGCCCAATGGTATACAATGCATAAACTAAAATAACCTATAATAATGAAAACAGGTGGATATAAAAATAATTTACAAATGTGTATAAATAAATATGTATATAAATAAATATGTGATATGAAATCGTTTAAAAGGCACTCAATAAATGTCCATGAATGAAAGAAATAAGTCCATAAAGTATTAAATGAAAAACGTATTAACTAAAATCGTATTAAAAAAGTCTCTAGAATGGTGTTCTTATGCTCCCATATATAACTATCCCGCAAAAGTGAAGAAAGCACACAGATATAGATGTGTAATCCAATAATGAGCTCACAGAACTCTCTCCTCCACTCCTTAGTTATGTCAGCATAATATTGGATCGCCTCCTTGCTTATTTCAATATCTGCCACCAGGGGACCTTCCGTCCCTATAGCTCCACTGCTTCATTGTGTCAGCATAAGGTTGTGCTGGATGGCCTCCTAACCTATACCAGTATCTGCCACCAGGGGGCCCTCCATCCCTATAGCTGGTTCAATGTGTACAGAGCCATAGCATCCACATCTATATCTAATAATGTGTGAAGCTCACCAAGGGAAAAAAAGGGGGAGAAGGATGTCTCCAATGTTGTAGTATATTAAAGTAACTGATTTAATTTATTAATGAAAAGCAAATTGGACTCTTACACAAAACATAGAATAAAAAGCTCAAAAAAGTAACTGTCTGGCGTTTTACCCCCAGTCTCACATCACTTCCGGTATTACAAAGCTCCACTTCCAGCCACTGAGGAGTGGCCGGAAGTGGAGTATTCTCTCATTCATAGACATTTATTGAGTGCCTTTAAATGATTTCATATTACATATTTATTTATACACATTTGTAAATTATTTTTATATCCACCTGTTTTCATTATTATAGGTTATTTTAGTTTATGCATTTGTATACAATTGCGCGGGATCACTTTCTATTTATTTAGGTCAGGGATAAAGTTGTGGAGAAGTTTAAAGCAGGGTTAGATAAAAAATATCCCAAGCTTTGAACATCTTACGGAGCACTGTTCAATCTATCATCTGAAAATGGAAAGAGTATGGACAACTGCAAACCTACCAAGACATGGCCGTCTGCCTAAACCGACAGGCCAGGAAAGGAGAGCATTAATCAGAGAAGCAGCCAAGAGGCTCATGTTAACTCTGGAAGAGCTGCAGAGAGTCACAGCTCAGGTGGGAGAATCTGTCCACAGGACAACTATAAAGCCCCATACACACTATCAGATTTTCTGTTTTTTTTTCCTTCAGATTTACCAAAACCATATAATATGAGGTCAAACCTTAAGAGTTTCAATTTGTATGCAATCAGGCAGGCCCTTGCACTACATAGTTTTGTTAAATCTGAAGACAAAAATCACCAGAAAATCTGATAGTGTGTATGGGGCTTTAGTCGTGCACTCTACAAATCTGACCTTGATGGAAGAGTGGCAAGAAGAAAGCCATTGTTGAAAGAAAGCCATAAGAGGTCCCATTTGCAGTTTGCGAGAAGTCACGTGGGGGGACACAGCAAACGTGGAAGAAGGTGCACTGGTCAGATGAGACCAGATTTAACTTTTTGGCCTGAGGCCGCGTACACACGCGGGGACTGTTCGCTCAACTTTGTTCGTCAAACAGTTTCAGCGGACAGTCCGCTCAAAATTAGCATGGACGGACTTGGCCACACACGACGAACGAACAGTCCGCTGAAACCGTGCGCGATGACATGAACGGCACGTACGACGGGACTAGAAAACGACGTCCTATACACTGCAATGCAAACTTCAGCGTGTAAATCCTTTCTGAGCATGCGCGGAACTTAGTTTGACGAACAAGCCTACACACGAGGGGACTGTTCGCTGAAACAAAGTTTCAGCGGACAGTTTTTCGGAAATTCCGAAAAACTTTGTTCAGCAGACTGTTCGCTGAAACTGTCCGCTGAAAGCCCACACACGAGCGGACTGTCCGCCGAAACACTGTTCAGCGGACAAAGTTGAGCGAACAGTCCCCGCGTGTGTACGCGGCCTAAAAGCAAAATGCTATGTGTAGAGGAAAACTAACACTGCACACCACACTGAACACACCATTACCACCGTGATGGCAGCACAGGCAAAAATTTAATTTTCTAGATGTGCAAAGCTGGTAGAGACTTTTACAAAAAGACTTGCAGCTGTAATTGCAGTGAAAGGTGGTTTTACAAAGTATTGATTCGGGGGCTGAATACAAATGCACGGCACACTTTTCACATATTGATTTGTAAAAAATTGAGAAACCCACTTATTTTCCTTTCACTTCACAATTTTGTGCCACTTTGTGTTGGTCTATCACATACAATCCCAATAAAATACATTTACGTTTTTGGTTATAACATGACAAAATGTGGAAAATTTCAAGGGGTGTGAATACTTTTTCAAGGCACTGTACCTTAAATTAAAGCCACTGGCCCTTTAACTCCTTTAAAGTCACCATCCTCTTTAGCCCCCTTCTTGGAGTCCTTGATCCTAATTTCCTCTAAGCTATAATCCCTGCTCCCTATAGTCCCCTTCACTAAAGCGGCTGACCCTACACCCCCCAAAACTCCCTCTCAGCCTTCAAAACCTAATTTATTCTACGCACTAATCTGACCCCTATTTTCCCTAATGTACAGACTCCAAAATTCTCCAAAGTTTACTACCCTTTCACCTTTCTAAACTAAAATTCCTGAATCATAAGATTTCTCCCTGCAAGAATAAAACCTAAATATTGTCTAGCAGAGGTGTAGACAGACATTTTGAACATCTCAATTTCTTAGGTGTCTGTTCCTACTTACCTTAAGACCATTATCTTTGTCCCAAAGTGTTCATCAGTTTCATGCTTGAGTGATTATCAGTATGTGAATGGAGTGGAAGTAGAATTTTAAGCGTCTATATGCCAGAATCCGCTAGCAAAATCTGGTGTAGATGAGCAGCAATTTACTATGGGCATGTCATTTTACCCCAACATTGAAAACATTTTGGATTGGTTGATATAACGTATTTGACATATCACCATATTTCACATGGGCATTGTCAGGTCACCTGAAACCAGGTGACGGATGAACTCCGTAGGAGTCAGAAGTGCACCGCTAAGGTAGTGGATCTTAGGACTGACTGCTGCAGATTGTACCCAAGGAGATTCAGGATGCAGGTCTACTGGATCACTAACACAGATCCTGGTGGGAGCTAGAGCATAGATTCCCCAGGGTGCGAAGTCTAAGAGCCAGCAGGTGTTCACCAGAGCCTCCAGTGGTGAGGATGGACTTTGCTGCAGTCTGGCTCCAGGTGGCGGCCCCTAGGGTCTCACAGCTCATGCTCACGGTAGACTACAGGAGAAGGAAACAGCAGGCTGGAACAACAAGCATAGTAAAGGGATAAGGCAGAGGTCAGGGCAACTAGCAGACAGGAACAACTGTCACGTACCTAGTAGTTGAGCCTGGAATGCAGGGATCGGCCCCTCGTATCCCCCTGGCTAATGAACCCCTGGAGATGAGGACAGGTATTCAAAAGTTCAGGGGGCACAAGTGCCTGGCAGATGGAGACTGGTCCAGATGAACAGCTGGGCACCGACAGCGAGTAGGTAGAGCTGGTAGGACTGATCTGTAGCAGGCAGGCACCAGTGGATGGACTGCTGGGCAGGTGGTCGTCAGGAGGCACCAGGAACCCAATGGGTAAGCAGAAACAGGAGTATCGGGTACAGGCCGGGTCAGCAGGAATCGGTCAGCAAGGTACAAGGGATGAGGCAGAGACGTGGTCAGACAAGCAGAGGTCGTAGGCAGGCAGCAATGGATCGGGGTCAAGGAACAAGCCGGATATCAGGAAACCAGGGTAACGGGTACAGATTCAGATAGCAAGATCACGGACACGCTGTAGACTGGACAGCACGGGTGGAAGGGAGCCAGTGACTAAAGAAGGCCTTAGGGCGCCAAACAGACGTACGACGGGTCAGCGCGTCCTCGCAAGGGAACGTGCTCCCGTTCGTGACCCACGTGCGCGTGCGCGTTCGTTCGTGTTGACGCGAGTGCGTTCGTTGGCTTTAGCGCGCGTCAAAGGGAAACGACGGGCTCTCCACGACGGGTCTCTACGGGTAAGTCTCTTGCATATGACCGGGGTGCCCGAGCGGTCGTGACATTGCCCCCCCCCCAAGGGGCAGCCTCCAGATGCCTAACCGAGCCAACTTGTTCGGGTAGGACTTCTTGAAGGCACGGATGAGTCTCTTGGCGTGGATGTTGGCTTCTGGCTCCCATGAGTTTTCCTCAGGTCCGTACCCCTTCCACTTGACCAAGAATTGAATCTGGTTCTGTCTCTTTCTACAGTCCAGAATGGCCTCCACTTCAAACTCGATCTCTCCATTGACCAACACGGGTTCCGGAGGGCTGGAGATTCTGTCGGTGAAGGGGTCCATGACTGTGGGTTTGAGGAGTGACACATGAAAAACTGGATGGATTCGGAAGGATCCAGGAAGTTTGAGTTCAAACGCAACATCGTTTAGTTTCCTCTTGATCGGGAAAGGACCTATGAATCTTGGGCCCAACTTCTTAGAAGGGCAGGAGAGCTTAAGATTCAGGGTAGACAGCCAGACCCGATCCCCAACCTTAAGGTCCAGTTCCCCTCTCCTCTTTCGGTCGAAGACTTCTTTACTGTGCTCCTGTGATCTGGCCAGAGTTTCCTGCAGGAGCTTGTTGTTTTCTTCAAAGAAATTCAGGTTCTTTTGAACCGCTGGCACTGAGCACTCAGGAAGGTCGCCAGACAGGAACAACGGGTGGAATCCAAAGTTCGCATAGAAAGGGGATTGCTTGGTGGCCGAGTGGACAGTATTATTGTACGCAAACTCCGCCATTGGTAAAAGAGAGGCCCAGTCGTCTTGAGAGAAGGACGAAAAACAACGAAGGTATTGTTCCAGTGTTTGATTCGTCCTTTCGGTCTGGCCGTTGGTCTGCGGATGGTAGGCTGAGGATAGGCGAAGGTCAATCTTCAATGCTTCGCAGAGTGCCCTCCAAAACCTTGAGGTGAACTGCACCCCCCTATCGGATGTGATGTTGGCAGGGATGCCATGAAGCCTCACAATTTCCTTTATAAAGATGTTAGCTGTCTCTGCGGCTGAAGGGGTGCCCTTCATGGGCAAGAAGTGTGCCATCTTGGTGAGTCGGTCAACTACGACGAAAATCGTGGAGTGATCTTCGGAAGGGGGGAGTTCAACGATGAAATCCATGGAGATCATCCTCCACGGTCTGTCAGGAACGGGTAGTGGTCTTAGTAGACCCCAGGCTTTTAACTTGTCGCTTTTACTTCGGATGCAGGTGGTGCAAGCTTGTACGTAATTCTTGCAATCGTCCTTCATCCGTGGCCACCAGAAGGTGCGCCTGAGTAATTCCAGGGTCTTGAGTATCCCAAAGTGGCCAGCCAAGGGGTGGTCATGACAGGAGGCCAGAACCAGAGTCCGAGCTGCCTGGGGGACGAAAATCCTGTTCTCGTACCATAGAAGGCCATCACTGGAGGATAACGGGGTACCGGATGGAGGTATAGCGCCTATGGACGCCTGTTTAAGCTGAGACATCACATCTCCCTGGAGAAGAAGGAAGTTCCCAGCAGAGAGGATGGTATCAGTAGGTGGCAAGTTCTCCGGCTGACTGAACATGCGGGATAAAGCGTCCGGCTTGGTATTTTTGGATCCGGGACGGTAGGTGATATGGAATACAAATCTTGAGAAGAAGAGTGCCCACCTGGCCTGACGAGGCTTAAGTCTCTTAGCTGTCTTCAGGTACTCTAAATTTTTGTGGTCTGTATAGACCAAGATTGGGTGGGTAGCCCCTTCCAGCAAGTAGCGCCACTCTTCAAGTGCGGACTTGATGGCTAATAACTCACGGTCTCCGACGTCATAATTTCTTTCGGCCTCTGATAGCTTGCGGGAGAAGAAGGCGACCGGATGGAGTAAGGACTTGGGTCCCTGCCTCTGGGAGAGTATTGCTCCGACTGCTATTTCTGAAGCGTCAACTTCAAGGGTATACGGTAGAGCAGAATCGGGGTGTTTCAGGACCGAGGCTGAGACAAATAGATTCTTCAGGGACTGGAAGGCCTCTTGTGCTTCAGGAGTCCAATGAAACCTTCGGTTCTGTTTGGTCAGCTCGGTAATGGGAGCGATAATAGCAGAAAAACCCTTTATGAACTTGCGGTAAAAGTTAGCAAAGCCCACAAATCGCTGGACTCCCTTTCTATCTGAGGGAGCAGGCCAATCTTGGATTGCTGAGACCTTCTGTGGATCCATCTCTACTCCTCTTACCGAGATGACCAAGCCGAGGAACTGGATGCTCTGCTGTTCAAAAATACACTTTTCAGGTTTGGCGTACAAGCCGTGGAGACGGAGACGGGTCAGTACCTTCTTCACGTGTTCCCGATGAATGGCTAGGGTGGAAGAGAAAATTAATTACAAACAAATCTAGATAGTCCCTAAAAATGTCGTTAACAAAGTGCTGGAAAGTGGCCGGGGCATTACACAATCCAAATGGCATCACTAAGTATTCGTAATGCCCGAAGCGGGTGCGGAAGGCAGTTTTCCACTCGTCACCTCTCCTGATACGTACGAGGTTATAGGCGCCCCGAAGATCCAATTTAGAGAAGAACTTAGCGGACCCCAGTCTTTGAAAAAGTTCAGGTACCAGCGGCAGGGGGTAACGATTTTTAATGGTGATTTTATTCAGGGCCCGATAGTCCACACATGGGCGTAGGGAGTGGTCTTTTTTTTCTACAAAGAAAATTCCAGCGCCCGCCGGGGAGGTGGAGGGCCGAATAAATCCCTTTGCTAGACTGTCATCTAGATATGACTTCAGGGCACTCAGTTCGGACTCGGAAAGAGGGAAGATCCTTCCAAAGGGAATTTCTGCCCCCGGGAGCAGTTCTATTGGGCAGTCATATGACCTATGGGGAGGAAGGGTCTCTGCCCCCTTTTTGCTGAAGACATCTAGGAAGGCGTGATACTCCTTGGGTACCGCTTGTCGGGTGTCACGTACCTGATGGTCGAGCCTGGAGTGCAGGGAGCGGCCCCTCGTATCCCCTGGCTATTGAACTCCTGAAGGTGGAGACAGGTATTCAACAGTCCAGAGGGCACAAGTGCCTGGTAGGCGGTATTAGTCCGGGAGGTCAGCTGGGCACAGGTAACAGGCTGGTATAGCGGATGGTGCTTGACTGTCGCTGGCAGGCACAAGTGCGGGAACTGGCTGTGAGCAGATGTTCCGTAAAGCAGGAACTCAGATGGGTAGCAGGAACAGCGGAATCAGATACAGGCCGGGTCAGCAGGAGACGATCAGCAAGGTACAAAGGGATGAGGCAGAAGACGTGGTCAAACAGGCAGAGGTCGTAGGCAGGCAGCAATCAATCAGAGTCAAGGAACAAGCCGGATGTCAGGAATCAGATAACAGGTTTAGGATACAAGCAGCACGGATCACGGACACGCTGTAGACTGGACAGCACAGATGGAAGGGAGCCAGTGACTAAAGAAGGCTTCAGGGCGCCAAGCGAACGTACGACGGGTCAGCGCGCCCTCGCACGTAGACGTGCACCCGTTCGTGACCTGCGTGTGCGCGTGCGCGCGTTCGTGTCGACGCGAGTGCGTTCGTTAGCTCTGACGCGCGTTGACGGGGAACGACGGACTCTCCACGACAGGCTCCGGCGGGTAAGGTTTCTATGTCTAGTCGAGACGTTAGGGCGATCGTGACATTGCCCCCCCCCAAGGGGCAGCCCCCGGATGCCCAACCGAGCCCACTTGTTCGGGTGAGAGTTCTTGAAGGCGCGGATAAGTCTCTTGGCATGAATATTAGCCTCTGGCTCCCAGGAATTCTCCTCGGGTCCGTAGCCCTTCCATTTAACTAAGAATTGGACCTGGTTTCCTCTTTTCCTACAGTCCATGATGGCCTCAACTTCGAACTCGATCTCTCCATCGACCAACACCGGTTCCGGAGGGCAGGAAGTCCTGTCAGAGAAAGGATCCTCAACTGCAGGCTTGAGGAGCGATACGTGGAACACCGGGTGAATTCGGAAAGACTCAGGGAGTTCCAACTCAAATGCCACATCATTTAGCTTCCTTTTGATTGGGAAGGGACCCAGGAATTTTGGACCCAATTTCTTGGAGGGGCAGGTTAACTTGAGATTTAAGGTGGACAGCCAGACCCTATCCCCGGTCTTGAGATCCAGCTCCCCTCTTCTTCTTCTGTCGAAGACTTTCTTATTATGTTCCTGCGACTTAGTCAAGGTTTCCTGTAAGAGTTTATTATTCTCTTCAAAGAAAGCAAGTCTCTTCTGAAGCGCTGGCACCGGACATTCAGGAAGATCGCCAGACAAGAACAACGGATGGTACCCGAAATTTGCATAAAAAGGGGACTGTTTGGTGGCTGAATGGACTGAATTATTGTAGGCGAACTCGGCCATAGGTAGCAGGGAGACCCAATCGTCTTGTGAGAAGGACGAGAAGCAACGCAGGTACTGCTCTAAGGTCTGATTCGTCCTCTCGGTCTGACCGTTGGTCTGCGGGTGGTAGGCCGAGGACATGCAGAGGTCGATCTTCAGAGTTGCACAGAGTGCCTTCCAAAATCTAGATGTGAACTGCACCCCCCTGTCAGACGTGATATTGGTGGGGATGCCATGAAGTCTTATAACTTCCTTTATGAAGACGTTAGCTGTCTCCGCGGCAGAGGGAGTGCCCTTCATGGGCAAGAAATGAGCCATCTTCGTGAACCTGTCGACTACGACGAAGATCGCTGTATGGTTCTCCGAAGGGGGGAGTTCGACGATAAAATCCATGGAGATCATTCTCCATGGTCTATCAGGGACAGGTAGAGGTTTTAGTAAGCCCCAGGCTCTGGACTTGTTGCCCTTACTCCGAATGCAGGTCGTGCAGGTCTGTACGTAACTCTTGCAGTCGTTCTTCATCTTCGGCCACCAGAAGTTACGCCTGAGTAATTCTAATGTTTTGAACGTTCCAAAGTGGCCAGCCATGGGGTGGTCATGACAGGAAGCCAGAACTAAGGTCCGAGCTGTCTGGGGGACGAAGATCCTGTTCCCATGCCACATAAGATCATCGCTGGAGGACAGCGGGATACCGGGTGGAGGTGAGGCGCCTCTGGAAGCCTGTTTAACTTGAGAGACCACATCTCCTTGGAGTAAGAGGAAGTTTCCAGCAGGAAGGATGGTGTCACTGAGAGGTGGATCTTCCGGCTGGCTAAACATGCGAGATAAAGCATCTGGCTTCGTGTTTTTGGATCCGGGGCGGAAGGTTATGTGGAATACGAACCGTGAGAAAAAGAGTGCCCACCTGGCTTGACGAGGCTTCAACCTTTTAGCTGTCTTCAGATATTCGAGGTTTTTGTGATCTGTATAGATCAGGATTGGGTGGATAGCCCCTTCTAACAGATAGCGCCACTCCTCCAGTGCCGACTTAATTGCCAGTAGCTCACGGTCGCCCACGTCGTAGTTTCTCTCGGCTTCGGATAGTTTGCGGGAGAAGAACGCAACTGGGTGGAGTACGGACTTAGGTCCCTGCCTCTGGGACAGCACAGCTCCGACTGCCACCTCCGAAGCGTCAACCTCAAGGGTGTATGGCAGGGTAGGATCAGGATGTTTCAGAATCGAAGCTGAAACGAATAGCTTTTTCAGGGCTTCGAAGGCCTCTTGTGCCTCAGGTGTCCAGCGGAACTTGGTGCCCAGCTTGGTTAGCCCGGTAATGGGGGCGATGATGGAGGAGAATCCCTTTATAAATTTGCGATAGAAATTCGCGAAGCCCACAAACCGCTGAACTCCTTTTCTATCGGATGGGGCAGGCCAGTCCTGGATTGCGGTTATCTTCTGGGGATCCATCTCGACCCCTCGAATCGAGATAATCAGACCAAGGAACTGGATACTTTCCTTCTCGAAAACGCATTTTTCTGGCTTGGCATACAGGCCGTGAGAGCGGAGGCGAGTCAGGACCTTCTTGACATGTTCTCTGTGGGTGACTAAAGTGGAGGAAAAGATTAGTATATCATCCAAATAAATGATAACAAACAAATCTAAATAGTCTCTGAAGATGTCGTTCACAAAATGCTGGAACGTAGCCGGGGCGTTACATAACCCGAAAGGCATCACTAAATATTCATAGTGTCCGAAGCGGGTACGAAAAGCTGTTTTCCACTCATCGCCTTTTCTGATACGGACGAGGTTGTAAGCCCCCCGAAGATCCAGCTTGGTAAAGAGTCTAGCGGAACCCAGTCTCTGGAAAAGCTCAGGTACTAATGGCAGAGGGTAGCGATTTTTAACTGTGATTTTATTTAGTGCCCGATAGTCCACACACGGACGTAAGGATTGATCCTTCTTCTCGACAAAGAAGATCCCAGCGCCAGCTGGGGAGGTGGAAGGTCGGATGAACCCTTTTCTAAGATTATCGTCCAGGTAGGTCTTTAAAGTACTTAATTCGGATTCGGACAGTGGGAAGATCCTTCCGAACGGAATTTCTGCCCCCGGGAGCAGTTCAATAGGGCAATCATAAGGCCTATGAGGAGGGAGAGTCTCTGCGCCCTTCTTGCTGAAAACATCGAGAAACGCATGGTATTGCTCAGGTACAGCCTGTCGGGTTTCTTCATCCGCATCCAGACAGAGAAGGACTGACGAGTCACCATTGGGAGTCGGACAACAATGCTGGTGGCAGTAGTCAGAGGGGAACTTGATTACTCCGGTGGCCCAGTTGATGTGCGGATTGTGTGCCCTCAGCCAAGGCATGCCTAGGATGATGGGGAACAGGGGAGACTGGATGACATCCAGGCAGAGGAGTTCTTGGTGAGACCCGGCGATGATGGCGGGTAGAGGACTGGTCTCCTGAATTACTGGCCCTGATTCCAGAGTAGACCCATCAGCCAAGTATACCGAAAGCCCCTTCTCTCGTGGTCTAAGAGGGATCCTGTTCATTCGGGCGAAAGACGAGTCAATAAAGCCACTGCATGCCCCGGAATCAATTACCGCGTGGGTTGATATAGTCCTTCCTGGGAGCTGCAAGAGAACAGGAACAGCTAGATGGGAGATGTTATCTGGCAACATAGGAGACGAGACAGGTGGAACACGGAGGCACTTACGCATCTTCGCCGGGCAGGAACGAACAAAGTGCCCTGGTTCCCCGCAGTATAGGCATAGGTTATTGACCCGACGACGCTGGCGTTCTTCCAGGGTCAGGGACGGGCGTAGTAGCCCCAGCTGCATCGGCTCCGGAGCGTCCGATGTGGATGCAACTGGAACAGGCGGAGGTGGGTGACTAGGCACCCGTGGTAACATCCAAACCGGACGGGGAGTCGTGGTGGATCGTTCTTGGCGGCGCTCCCTCAAACGCCTGTCAATCTGGATAGCAATGTCAATCAGGGCCTCCAGGGTCTCAGGAACACCCACTCGTGCCAGCTCGTCTTTCAGGGCCTCGGAAAGCCCCATGCGGAACTGGTACCGCAGGGCCGCATTGTTCCAGTCCGTGTCTGCACTCCAACGTCGGAATTCGGAGACGTAGTCTTCTACGGGTCTGCGTCCTTGTTGTAGGGCATGTAGGGCTGCTTCGGCAGTGGCGGCTAGCTGGGGATCCTCATAAAGCCTGGACATTGCCCGGAAGAAGGTGTCCATGGAGTCTAGGGACGGATCCTTCTGTTCCAACAGTCGGTGAGCCCAGGCCTGGGGTTCATTGCTTAATAGGGAGATGACGAACCCCACCTTCGTTGCCTCAAGGGAGAAAGTTCTGGGCTGTAGGGCGAAGTAGAGTTCGCAGGAGTTGCGGAATGCCCTGAACTTGCTCCGGTCTCCTGTGAACCGTTCCGGGGTTGGGACCCTGGGTTCCGGTGGCAGCATTACGACTGACGGCGGGGCATGGGCCCCAGGAGCCGCTGGTGCAGAGGCAGATAGCGCCTGGATTTGTTCCTCCAGTCTGCCGTAGCCCTCTTGTAGATTCTTAACTGCCTGTGTAAGGCCGGCCAGATGGTGGCAGAGTTCATCCATGGGGGAGGCTCCCTGCGCAGGCTCGGACATGGCTGTCCAGTACTGTCACGTACCTGATGGTCGAGCCTGGAGTGCAGGGAGCGGCCCCTCGTATCCCCTGGCTATTGAACTCCTGAAGGTGGAGACAGGTATTCAACAGTCCAGAGGGCACAAGTGCCTGGTAGGCGGTATTAGTCCGGGAGGTCAGCTGGGCACAGGTAACAGGCTGGTATAGCGGATGGTGCTTGACTGTCGCTGGCAGGCACAAGTGCGGGAACTGGCTGTGAGCAGATGTTCCGTAAAGCAGGAACTCAGATGGGTAGCAGGAACAGCGGAATCAGATACAGGCCGGGTCAGCAGGAGACGATCAGCAAGGTACAAAGGGATGAGGCAGAAGACGTGGTCAAACAGGCAGAGGTCGTAGGCAGGCAGCAATCAATCAGAGTCAAGGAACAAGCCGGATGTCAGGAATCAGATAACAGGTTTAGGATACAAGCAGCACGGATCACGGACACGCTGTAGACTGGACAGCACAGATGGAAGGGAGCCAGTGACTAAAGAAGGCTTCAGGGCGCCAAGCGAACGTACGACGGGTCAGCGCGCCCTCGCACGTAGACGTGCACCCGTTCGTGACCTGCGTGTGCGCGTGCGCGCGTTCGTGTCGACGCGAGTGCGTTCGTTAGCTCTGACGCGCGTTGACGGGGAACGACGGACTCTCCACGACAGGCTCCGGCGGGTAAGGTTTCTATGTCTAGTCGAGACGTTAGGGCAATCGTGACATCGGGTTTCGTCATCGGATTCTGAACAGAGAAGAACCGAGGAGTCCCCGTCGGGGTTCCGGCAGCAATGCTGGAGGCAGTAATCCGAAGGAAATTCGATGGTTCCGGTGATCCAATCAATCCGCGGGTTGTGTGCCTTCAGCCAAGGCATACCAAGGATGATTGGGAACAGGGGAGACTGAATGACGTCCAGGCACAAGAGTTCTCGGTGAGTTCCGGCAATGACAGCGGGTAGGGGGCTAGTCTCCTGAATCACTGGTCCTGATCCCAAGGTAGACCCGTCAGCTAGGTATACCGAGAGCCCCTTCTCTCTTGGTCTGAGGGGAATGCTATTTCTTCGGGCGAAGGACGAGTCGACGAAGCCACTGCAAGCCCCGGAATCAATAACCGCGTGGGTTTGGATAGTCCTTCCTGGGAGCTGCAAAAGGACAGGAACAGCCAGATGAGAAGGGTTATCAGTCAACACAGATGAGGGGACAGGTGGAACAAGGAGGCACTTACGTATCTTAGCTGGACAGGAACGAACAAAGTGCCCTGGCTCTCCGCAGTACAGACAAAGGTTGTTGACCCGGCGACGTTGGCGTTCTTCTGGGGTCAGAGACGGGCGAAGTAACCCCAGCTGCATGGGTTCCGGGGTGTCCAATGTGGATGCGGGTGGAGCAGGAGGAGTTGGGTGACTAGGCACCCGTGGTAGCATCCAGATTGGACGAGTAGCTGCGGAAGAACGTTCCTGGCGGCGTTCCCTCAAACGCCTGTCGATTTGGATGGAGGTGTCTATCAGGGCTTCTAATGTCTCGGGGATGCCCACACGAGCCAACTCATCTTTCAGGGCCTCGGAGAGACCCAAGCGGAACTGATAGCGCAGGGCCGCGTTGTTCCATTCTGTGTCCGCGCTCCATCGCCGGAATTCTGATACATAGTCCTCCACAGGTCTACGACCTTGTTGCAGGGCACGTAGGGCTGCTTCTGCGGTTGCAGCGAGTTGGGGGTCCTCGTAGAGTCTGGACATTGCCTGAAAGAAGGTATCCACAGAGTCTAGAGATGGGTCGTTCCGCTCCAACAGACGGTGTGCCCAGGCCTGAGGTTCATCTGTCAACAAAGAGATGATGAATCCCACCTTCGTTGCTTCAAGGGAGAAGGTCCGGGGTTGCAAAGCAAAGTAAAGTTCGCATGAGTTGCGGAAGGCCCTGAACTTGTTTCGGTCTCCCGAGAATCGTTCCGGGGTTGGAACCCTAGGTTCAGGTGGCAGCATGACTACTGAAGGTGGGGCATGAACCCCTGGAGCGGCTGGTGCTGAAGCAGATAGTGCCTGAACTTGTTCCTCCAGTCTTCCGTAGCCCTCCTGCAAACTCTTAACTGCTTGAGTAAGGCCGGCCAGATGATGGCAGAGCTCGTCCATGGGGGAGGCTCCCTGCGCAGGCTCGGACATGGCTGTCCAGTACTGTCACGTACCTAGTAGTTGAGCCTGGAATGCAGGGATCGTATCCCCCTGGCTAATGAACCCCTGGAGATGAGGACAGGTATTCAAAAGTTCAGGGGGCACAAGTGCCTGGCAGATGGAGACTGGTCCAGATGAACAGCTGGGCACCGACAGCGAGTAGGTAGAGCTGGTAGGACTGATCTGTAGCAGGCAGGCACCAGTGGATGGACTGCTGGGCAGGTGGTCGTCAGGAGGCACCAGGAACCCAATGGGTAAGCAGAAACAGGAGTATCGGGTACAGGCCGGGTCAGCAGGAATCGGTCAGCAAGGTACAAGGGATGAGGCAGAGACGTGGTCAGACAAGCAGAGGTCGTAGGCAGGCAGCAATGGATCGGGGTCAAGGAACAAGCCGGATATCAGGAAACCAGGGTAACGGGTACAGATTCAGATAGCAAGATCACGGACACGCTGTAGACTGGACAGCACGGGTGGAAGGGAGCCAGTGACTAAAGAAGGCCTTAGGGCGCCAAACAGACGTACGACGGGTCAGCGCGTCCTCGCAAGGGAACGTGCTCCCGTTCGTGACCCACGTGCGCGTGCGCGTTCGTTCGTGTTGACGCGAGTGCGTTCGTTGGCTTTAGCGCGCGTCAAAGGGAAACGACGGGCTCTCCACGACGGGTCTCTACGGGTAAGTCTCTTGCATACGACCGGGGTGCCCGAGCGGTCGTGACAACAACAGAGTACACACCAAAGGTTCAGGGTCACAGGCAGACAGGGATGGTCGGGACACGCCAAAAGGTCAAGGTCACAAGCAGACAGAAATCATTGAGAACACGCCAAGGTTGGTAACAGAGACAAACGTAGAACACACGGCAAGCAGGAAACAGGAAGCCAAACACATAGTGAATACACAATGGTTGATCAGCACCACTGGATTACAGTGCACAGGTTAATATAGGGTTCCCTGATAGGGCCTGGGGTGGAGCAATGCTTAGAGGAGAGGTTATAAAAACCACCAGGTGGAAGTGGCTGGCCTCTTAAGAAACACATGGAGAAGGTAAGCTGACAGACACACATCCTCAGGACCAAACCCCTTCCAATGTATGAGATACTGAAGAATGTCTCTACGGCGCCGGCAATCCAGAACTTGGCTAACCACATAATTTGGATTAACTTCAGAGACCGGAACCAAGGTAGGGAAAGGATGAGAGGACTTATTGAGTACTAAAGGCTTCTTACGAATGGGTAAGGGCAAGATAAGACCATCAGGAGTCTGAGCAGAGTCCTCTAGACCCTTAAAGACGAGCTGGACATCCAGCACAGGACCATCAGACTGGGCAGAGGTCAGTGGATACCTGAGGTCAGGTTGGTTAGAAGGTCCTGAATAGGAAGAAGCAGTAAGCTCACTGGGCACAGGCTGGACTGGCATAACTGGTGCAGAGGCCGATTGAATAGTATCGTCAGCGACCATCTCAATCGGATCACAGGGCATAGCAACTGTGGAACTTGTGGACAAGTTAGCCTGGCTGTGCGTCAAGGGAGATTAGGGACAGGCAAAGGTAAATTGTTATGCAAACTGGAGTGAATGAGCGGCTCAGGTTCATAGGTGGGCTGCCCAGATATGACCTAAAGAGTGCATCAGTCTGACTATTGCAGAACACATCCCAGAGATCGCTATATACAGCAGGAAGAGCAGAAGATACTGGGATGGTGGCAACAGGAAGTTTCTCTTTTGGGGTAACCTTGAGTATGCAGGAAGAGGAAAAGGAGGAACCCTAAGCCAGGATCTGTCCAGCAGTCCAGTCAAGGTGTGGAGAATGGAGCCGTAACCAAGGAAGACCTAATATGATAGGTGAAGCCTTAGGTAAGACAAGGAAGGATATCCACTTCTGGTGGAGTGTCCCTAATGACATCTTAACAGGAAGGGTCTGGAAGCGGATAGGGCCCCCTGGGAGAACAGTGCCATCAATCGCCAAGACCATCAATAACGTTGTAAGGGGCAAAAGGGTAAGTCTCATGGAGGATGCAGATATCTAATCCATGAAATTGCCAGCGGCCCCGGAATCCAGATGTGCCGAGACCGAACGAGAGGAAGCGCCGACATGAAGGAACAGAGAAAGGAGAAGACGAGAAGGTGAAGGTGATATTTCGGGGTCTAATACTCCACCTTCCAGGTGTATTAGCCCCGAGCGCTTTTCCCGGACGAAGAGAACAAGTGTCACAGAAATTACCTTTGGCCCCACAATAGAGGCACGGGCCTAGTGTTCTGCGCCTAGTGCGTTCTTTGGGAAATAACAATGTTCCAACCCAGCTGCATCAGTTCCTCAGCAGGCAGCGGGTGCTCCTTGGATCGGACAGAAGGGACTGGGAGCTCAGGCTGCCTAAAGAACGGGGAGTGCTGGTATCATTTTTCCAGGGCCCTCTCCTGAAAGAGAATATCGATCTGGTTACACAAGGTGATGACACCGTCCAGATCAGCAGGAAGGTATCATCCTGCTAATTCATCCTTGACTCTATAAGAGAGGTCATGTAAAAAGGTTGCAACTAGGGTCTTATTATTCCAGGTCGACCTGGTTATATTCAAATCAATGGGCTCTCATAGGGAACCACTGCTTTTGAATAGAGACAGAGAAACACTGCTAAAAGCTAGTGTGATTAAACGTGCATTAAACGCAAATACAAAAAGCTTCTAAAAGCACGTTTTTACAGCTGCTTTTTCCTGGCGTTGGTAGTGGCTTTACAGCTCATTTTTTCTAATGCTCTGTGTGCATGAGCCCTAACTCAAAAACCACTAATGAAGCATACCTTCTGCTGCCCACATCGCCAGAACACCATCCTGTTCACATGTGAAGTCCTCCAGGAAAACAAAGACTTCCAGGAGTGTCGACCTCCTGCGTCTGCCATAGCGCTCAGTGGTTCCTCCTGCTGGCCTCCACACTTTAGTTTACAGTAGTGACATGGAGATCAGCAGGAAGAACCAATGAGAGCTGGGTGGGGCACCAAGGAGATGAACACTCCCAAAAGTGTTAGGTTCAAAGCAGACTTCATATGAGGATGTCTCATGAACATATCGGTCTTCTGGTGGCATGAGTCTTCTCCTTCAGCTATGCATCTCTAGATGTGTTGATTTAAATCTCAGATGAGGTTTAGGTATAGATATTTTTGCATAGATACATTGGTCCAGCTTAGAAAAATGTAAATATGTATGTACCATATCTGTGTGATCCTCTTGGAAGCTTGAAATCACAGTAGTAGGCACCGCTACTAGAATCAATGCTTCTAGGCCCTGTGCCGAGTGGCTGCCCTGCTCAGTGAACACAGGAGGTTGCTTGCTCAGCATGGGTGCCATTCAGAGAACACTTTGCAAATGCTCATGTATAATCATAGCACGCATGCCCCAGACCTACCAGGTACATGATCTGGCGCAAAGCAGCTTGCCTGCCAAAGTATATCTGCGGTGGGTGGTCGTTAGGTGGTTACTGCAAATCATTCTCTGATTGGATGAGGTGGAGATTGTGATATCGCCGCCCCGCCTCTTTATCTTGTTTACCTGGAAAGTCAGGTGGATGACA
Source organism: Lithobates pipiens (assembly GCF_037356315.1). NCBI lineage: Eukaryota > Metazoa > Chordata > Amphibia > Anura > Ranidae > Lithobates > Lithobates pipiens. The sequence goes on from NW_027507790.1 coordinate 18,011,481, forward strand.
TCAATTTCCACCTCGGTCAATCAGAATAAGCCTTATATTCATTGATAAAACAGTCCCCCAAACAGTGGGGATACACTTATGCCCTGTACACACGGTCGGACATTCCGACGACAAAATCAGTCAGATTTTTTCCAACAGATTTTGGCCCAGACTTGTCTTGCATACAAACGGTCGTACAAAGTTGTCAGAAAATCCAAACGTTCAGAACGAGGTGACGTACAACATGTACGACGGGACTATAAAGAGGGCAGTAGCCAATAGCTTTTGTCTCGTAATTTATTATGAGCATGTGTGGCACTTTGTCCGTCGGAATTGTCTACACACGATCGGAATTTAAACGATCGGATTTTGTTGTTGGAAAATTTTAGATCCTGCTCTCAAATTTTGTGTGTTGGAAATTCCAACGGAAAAATTCAGATGGAGCCCACGCACGATTGGATTTTCCGACAACAAGATCCGATCGCACATTTTCCATCGTAAAGTCCGACCTTGTGTACAGGCCATAAGAGTGACTCTCTCTATATCCGGAAGCAGAGGAGAAGTCTATCATACTGCTGCAGGAACACAGAGTCGCTTACTGTAGGTACCTAAATTATTTTAGGTGCCAGGAAACCAGGAAATCAACAAGCCTTTGGATGCATGTTAGAAGTTTGCTTAAAGCAACAGTACTCCCATTATGATTTGTATTTAACCTCCCCAAACTGGAGCTAAATGGTGTTTTAAAGGCTTCAACAAAGCTGCTTGTGGCTTGCCTAAAAATTCACAAACGCTTGCTGTACGCACTGCTTATATACAAGCTGAAGCCCATGTGAACAAGGCCCAAATCTGATCGCCTGCTATAAGTTGTCAAAAACTCTTCTATTGGCTGGTTTATAAATAAAGTCCAGTGTTTTTAATATTAAAACAAATACAACATACACTTACAAAACATAAAACATAATTTAAGGGTCAATTGTATGAAAACAGTAACACTGTTAAAAAAACATTAGAAGCAGCATCTAGAACTGAGGAGGTAAACAGAGTTTTGACAAGGCAAAAGCAGTAGAATCCTTTCCATCTTGTCAGTATGGATGTTGAGGGAGGCATCACGTTTTCATTCATTTAGAAGTCATTCTATATTTCTGCTACCGTCTTCTGATGGGTTTGTACACACAGACAGCCAGAAGGATCATGGCAAGAAACAGGACACCTAAGATGCTCCCTAGAAGTACTACAAGACAAACAAATGTACAATCAGGTATATTTTATAGAAAAACAGCAGGTTTGAACACGGTTTGTATTTGCTTTAGAAATATATATATATTATATACAGTGGATATAAAAAGTCTACACACCCCTGTTAAAATGTCAGGTTTCTGTGATGTAAAAAAATTAGACAAAGATAAATAATTTCAGAATTTTTTCCACCTTTAATGTGACCTATAAACTGTACAACTCAATTGAAAAAAAAACTAAAATCTTTTAGGGGAGGGAGTAAAAATAAAAAAATAAAATAATGTGGTTGCACAGTGTATGTAAGTAAGTGTGCACACCCTTTTATAACTGGGGATGTAGCTGTGTTCAGAATTAAGCAATCACATTCAAACTCATGTTAAATAGGAGTCAGTACACACCTTCCATCATTTAAAGTGCCTCTGATTAACCCCAAATAAAGTTCAGCTGTTCTAGTAGGTCTTTCCTGACATTTTCTTAGTCCCATCCTACAGCAAAAGCCATGGTCCTCAGAGAGCTTCCAAAGCATCAGAGGGATCTCATTGTTATAAGGTATCAGTCAGGAGAAATGGTACAAAAGAATTTCCAAGGCATTACATATACCATGGAACAAAGTGAAGACAGTCATTACCAAGTGGAGAAAATATGCCACAACAGTGACATTACCAAGAACTGGGCGTCCCTCCAAAATTGATGAAAATACAAGATGAAAACTAGTTAGGGAGGCCGCCAAGAGGCCTACAACAACATTGAAGAAGCTGTAGGAATATCGGGCAGGTACTGGCTGTGTGGTACATGTTACAACAATCTCCTGTATTCTTCATATGTCTGGGCTATGGGGTAGAGTGGCAAGACGGAAGTTTTGGAATGGCCCAGTTAGAGCCCAGACCTGAATCTGATTGAAAATCTGTGGGGTGATCTGAAGAGGGCTGTGTGCAGGAGATGCCCTCGCAATCTGACAGATTTGGAGTGTTTTTGCGAAGAAGAGTGGGCAAATATTGCCAAGTCAAGATGTGCCATGCTGATAGACTCATACCCAAAAAGACTGAGTGCTCTAATAAAATCAAAAAGTGCTGCAACAAAGTATTAGTTTAACCCTTTCGCTGCCAGGCCCTGTGATCCATTCTGTACACTCAGATGGCCAGACCATTTTTGCAATTTTTCCTTTGTTTTTTATTTTTCACTTATACCTTTCAGAATTTGTGAAAGGCCCCCCAACCATATATTTCTGAAAGCACGAAAGCATGATAATTAGAATAACAAGAAGGTGCTACTGATTTTTTAGGCCCCACAGTATTTGAGCAAATGTTTATCAAACCAATGTATTTGCAAAAAATCCACTAAAACCATTATTAGCAGATAAAAACACAGCACATTTTACAAAATTCCTACTAAATATAAAAGCTTAACCTGTATTGAGTGAATACATAACAAATATTGGTAACTTTTAAATTTGTGCCTTCTTGCAAAATGGTGAAAATTGAACATATGCAAAAGTGTAAATATCTAAATTTCTCTAAAAATCTGAAGGTTTTCTTTTTTCCCTTACAGATTTCAGAATTTGTGAAAGACCCCCAAAACCATATATTTTCTGAAAGCGCATGGCCTCTAGAATAAAAATAAGGTGCTACTGATTTTTTAGACCCTGCGTTATTTGCACAATTGTTTATCAAACCAATGTTTGTTATTAAAAAAATAAAACCGAGACTTTACAATCACTTTAAGCAAATGCACAAACATAAGGAATAATCACCATATTGTTTGTAATACGATTACCTTATGTGGTCGCCAGCTCCATCTAGTGGCCATATTGTCATTTTTTTTTATTGAGATGCTGAACAAAATAAAAAACTTTAATACTATTATGGCTTCTAGATGGAGTTGATGATCATAGAACAGTGATGGAAAACCTTGGCACCCCAGATGTTTTGGAACTACATTTCCCATAATGCTCATGCACTCTGCAGTGTAGTTGAGCATCATGGGAAATGTAGTTCCAAAACATCTGGGAGTGCCAAGGTTCACCATCACAGTCATGGGAGATAATCAGATTACAGACAATATGGTGATCATCTGGGGCAGTGGTGATTTTTTTCATACATAGAACACATTTTCCAGCCTACATCTCTTTGTACTGCTAAGCCTTTGGAGTTTCTAATGAGTGATTATTAGTACTAAATAAATACAACACCCCCCAACAGTAGTTTATTTCCATAAGGAGTAGAAGCTGTCCACTAGAAAAATTAAAGTTCACTTTCCAAAATGAACACTTAAGCAGTTAATAGATACATAGATGACTTGATTTTCTTTCCTTCCACCATGGCTATAGCCACCAGCTGTATTTGAATGTAAAAAATCCAACAGGCTGGTTGTACCCAAGTCGACTGATGGATCAACTTGGGTACAATCGGCCTGCCCATACATGGATTGAATCTCAGCTGCTCCCTGATGAACTGGCTGATTTTTGATCCATGTATGGCCGTCTTTATTTATCTTAATGAATAAGGTGAAGATGTTCACTTCAATCATCCACTCATGTGCAAACAATAAATAATCCTGTGACTGATTAAATGAAAGGGTTTGTTTGCACAGCGAAATCCCAGCAAATGATAAGGCAAAAAGCCATGTTCTCTATGAGGGTGGTTCACGCCACAACAATGGTGTGTGCTAAAAAGCGATGCAGTACAATTTTTCAATGCAGTAGGTTGCAATGCAATTTATTGTGTGAATAGAACTTAATTGCTTGCAGCTGTGTGACAAGAACTTACATTGATTGTAAAGATAAAAGTTTTTTTTACTTTAAGGTAAAAAAAAACTTTCAAAAGCCCACTGGCCCCCCCTGTAAACACTTACCTAAGGTTGATCTCAATCCAGCACTGTGCCTATCTGCAGCATCTCTTCTCATCTCTTTCTTTTCTCAGAGGAGACATGGCAGCTTCGGGAGTCATTGGCTCCTGCTGCTGTCAGTCAAAGCCTGTGAGGAGGGAGTGGGGGGGGGGGCAAGCTGCACTGTGTGTCAATAGATAAGCACAGCCCAGCATTGAATTGACCTGCACGAGTGCCCACCTAGCAAGTGACTTGCTGTAGGGGCACTTGGATAAGAGGAGGAGCCAAGAAACCCCAGAAGAGGTTTAGGGCTGCTCTGTGCAAAACCATTGCACCATTGCACAGAGCATGTAAGTAGGGACACTGACACCGGGTATTTTGACAAGTACTCGTGATAATGAAACCGATACTTTATGGTGTGATTTGCGTCTATACAAAATAGGTGCAAAGTAGGGATGCACCAAAATTTTGGCCGCCGAAACATATCGGCCGAAAATGGCCTTTTCGGCAATTTGCCGAAAGAAAATTCTTGCCGATAATGGTGCCGAAAATGGAGTGGGGCTCCGCCCCTGGCGCCACCCATTACAGGGTATCGTTCTGGAGTGCTACCATGTGAGGGAAACTGTGCAGAGCGGCTTTCCCTCCCTGCTCCGCCTCCCAATATCTCGCTCTGAGTTGCTCCTGCACAGTATGTTAAGTGCGGCCGGTGTACAGGTTTATCGGAGGCACAGGCTGTGGAGCTTTCTCCCCTCCTCCCATCACTCTGCGTGGCGATCAAGTGATAGACGTCCCTGCATGTGGGAGGATTCTGACATCTGACCCCATTCCTGCTCCTGTCTTCTGTCACTGTGCAGTGCCATGTGATCCTCTCCTATCTCTGAGTACCTCTGCCCAGTGCCTCTGTAAGACTACCGGAATGTGCTTTGTAGAAGGTAAATGAAGTATGGTAATCTTTCCGGCATCACTGCACACTGATAACTCCTCACACCCTTGTCCAGCTCTCACTACACTCGCAGCCCCCCCCTCACCTTCAGCATTTCCCAGTCCACAATCTTTTCATCTACCAGTCTTCTTAACCCTCTGTATGCTCTAGTCTGCAACTGTCCCAGCCTCAGAATCCTGCCAGCTTTCCATTCATTCCTCATTGCTCCTTCATTCTGCCAGAACTTTTTTTTCTTTACTTTACTGCAGGGACATAACTACAGTGGTTGCCATTGTGACCCAGCCTGAGAGGAGGGGCAGCATACAGAGAAACCAATGACTTCCATGTTTTTCCTGCAGCCACTGAATGCCTGCAGGAGGGAGAGAAGGAAAAGTGGGCATTCAGCAGCTGCAGGAAGAACATGGAGGGCATTGCTTTCTCTGTATGCCGCCCCACCGCTCCAGCTTTTTTCTGCTGCCCGTGGGCCCCTCAGGTCTCTCCTGGCCCTTCTGTGATCTTTCCCAGAAACTTCTCTGCCCCCCCCCACTGTTCTCACCCCCCCCGTGTTCTTTTCCAGTTCCCCCTTGCGCTCTTCTCTGATCCCCCCGTGCTCTTCTCTGATCCCCCCTGTACTCTTCTCTGATCCCCCCTGTGCTCTTCTCTGATCCCCCCCGTGCTCTCCTCTGACCCCCCCCCTGTGCTCTTCTCTGACCCCCCCCCCCTGCTTTTCTCTGATCCTCCCCTGTGCTTTTCTCTGACCCCCCCTGTACTCTACTCTTCTCTGACCCCCCCTGTACTCTACTCTTCTCTGATCCCCCCTGTACTCTACTCTTCTCTGATCCCTGTGCTGTTCTCCTTTACCCCGCCAGTCTCCTGTCACCCTGTACAGCTCTGACAGCTCTGACCCCCCAGCTCTGACAGGTTCCACCCCTCCCATCTTCCACGGCTGCTGTGGGGAATATATCAGGATAGAGCGCAGGGAAGGCTTCCCTGCCTGAAATGACAGAGTAAGTTATCTGTACAAATCATTCCTAACTGTAGCATAATAAACTGTGTTTACAGACAACACAGTTTACTATGCTACCACACCCACTTTTTTTGCCGCTGTGCACTACGCTTGCCACAGGTCAATCTCCCCCCTAAATGTCAATCATTCTCAACTTCAAAAGCTGGGAGGTATGCACTGGTAGGCTGCTGGGCACTGGTGAGGCCCAGGCAAGCTGTAAATGATGGGCACTGGTAGGCTGCTGGGCACTGGCAGGCTGCATATGATGGGCAATGGTGAGGCTGCATTGATCTCCTGTACCATGTCTGCAGTCTCTGACCATCTCCTGTACCATGTCCACAGTCTCTGACCATCTCCTATACCATGTCTCCAGTCTCTGACCATCTCCTGTACCATGTCCCCAGTCTCTGACCATCTCCTGTACCACGTCCCCAGTCTCTGATCATCTCTTGTACCATATCTTCAGTCTCTGACCATCTCTTGTACCATGTCCCCAGTCTCTGACCATCTCTTGTACCATGTCCCCAATCTCTGACCATCTCTTGTACCACATCTTCAGTCTCTGACCATCTCCTGTACCATGTCCCCAGTCTCTGACCATCTCCTGTACCATGTCCCCAGTCTCTGACCATCTCCTGTACCATGTCCCCAGTCTCTGACCATCTCCTGTACCATGTCACCAGTCTCTGACCATCTCCTGAATACAATTTTTTTTTTAAAACAGTCATTTTCGGTATCGGTCAGTTTCGGTTTTCGGCCTAGTGTATTTTTAATTTTCGGTATCGGTTTCGGCAGCAAAAAAACCCATTCGGTGCATCCCTAGCGCAAAGTACATTGCAAATAATTGCATTCAATTTGAACAGGAGTGCAGTGAGATTCCTGTCAAAATCTTCTGCAATTTACCCTACCACTCCTGTATGTGTAGAAAGGAAAGCACCATCTAGTAGGCAGTTTATTAAAGATGTATTAAAGGGGTTTTAAAGTCTCATGGTTTTTCACCTTAATACAGTCTATGCATTAAGGTGAAAAACCTTCTGTGCTGCAGCTGCCCCCCAGACCCCCCCCCACACTTTTCTTACCTGAACCCAATCGCTCCAGCAACAAGCATGAACCCAGCGGCTCCAGACGCTGTCTTGGGTCCGCATTGGATAGATTGATAGAAGCAGGAGCCATTGGCACCCGCTGCTGTCAATCAAATCCAGTGACACAGGAGCGTGGCCGAGTCCTGCTGTCTGTGTCAATAGACGTATCGGCGGGACTCGTGAACGTGCCTGCATGGGGGCCCCCATGGAAAGCAGCTCTCTGTGGGGGCACCTGATGAAGAGGAGCCAGGAGTGCTGCCAGAGCACATCAGAAAAGGAGGATTGGGGCTGCTCTGTGCAAAACCCTTGTACAGAGCAGGTAAGTATAGATATATTTGTTATTTAAAAAAACCTTTACAATCACTTTAACTCTCATTAATAGCCTCCCACGGCTTCCAATACCACCTCTATGCTGACGACACCCAAATCTATTTCTCTACCCCTCAGCTCACTCCCTCTGTCTCCTCACGTATCACTAATTTACTATCAGATATATCAGTCTGGATGTCACATCACTTCCTCAAAATCAATCTATCCAAAACCGAACTTATAATTTTTCCTCCCCCATATGCCCCTTCCCCTGATCTCACTGTCAAAATTGATGGCACAACCATAAGCCCATCCCCTCACACCAAGGTTCTAGGTGTAGTCCTGGACTCTGAACTCTCCTTCAAGCAACACATCCAATCACTGTCCAAATCCTGCCGCCTCAACCTCCGCAACATCTCCAAAATACGCCCCTTTCTAACCAATGACACAACAAAGCTCTTAATTCACTCGCTGGTCATCTCCCGCCTCGACTACTGCAACTCCCTTCTCATTGGCTTACCTCTACATAGTCTATCACCTCTTCAATCCATTATGAATGCCGCTGCCAGACTCATCCACCTTACCAATCGCTCTGTGTCTGCTACTCCTCTCTGTCAATCCCTCCACTGGCTTCCGCTCAGCCAAAGAATTAAATCCCAAAATACTAACTACATACAAAGCCATCAACAACTCTGCCCCCAGCTACATCACTAGCTTAGTCTCTAAATACCAACCTACTCGTCCTCTTCGTTCCTCTCAAGACCTCCTGCTCTCTAGCTCCCTCATCACCTCCTCCCATACTCGCCTCCAGGACTTTTCCAAAGCCTCTCCAATCCTATGGAATGCCCTACCCCAATCTGTCCGCTAATCTCCTACTTTATTAGCTTTTAGACGATCCCTGAAAACACTTCTCTTCAGAGAAGCCTACCCCACCCACACCTAACTGTATTTTCATTTTCTCCATCAGCTCATCTCCCACAGTTATTACCTTTTGTTTCAACTTGACCCTCCCTTCTAGATTGTAAGCTCTAACGAGCAGGGCCCTCTGATCCCTCCTGTATTGATTTGTATTGTAAGTGTACTGTCTGTCCTCATATTGTAAAGCGCTGCGCAAACTGTTGGCGCTATATAAATCCTGAATAATAATAATAATAATTAAAGTGGTTGTATACGCGCACATCAAAAAAAAGAAAAAGAAAAACCCTGCAAGGCAAAGGCATAATGAGCTATTATGCACTGAGGGAGCTAACATCTTGACCTCGGCGTTTCTTTTGTGTTCGCAGCTCCGGCACTGTGACAGTGATGTCACTCCCGCAGTCTTCTTCCCGGCGACGTCTGGCAGTGTCTGCCGGACCTTCAGCCGGGCATTCAGAGTGCATAACGCTAACGTCAGAGGCTGCATGCAAAGGGAATATCTCCTAAACCATACAGGTTTAGGAGATATTAATTTCACCTACAGGTAAGCCTTATTATAGGCGTACCTGCAGGTAAAAATGACAAATTAGGGTATACAACCAACTTTAAGTACATATCTGGGCAAAAGCAAAATCTGCATAGTGTCTCGGCCTCGCCTATGATAGCAAACGAAGACTGCTAGAGGTGCTCACAGGGCAAGAGGAAATGTATAAGTGGTCCTCCCCCAAGCTGACATTACTTCTGCCCTATATCCACAGGGATCCCGCAACTTCTCCTGTGCAGAATCATGTATAAATACGTGATTCTGTACTTTCACCTAGGGTGTGCCCTGCCAGTGGGCCACTTCTGCTATGATTACTTACAGCAGAAGCCAATCAGCAGGTGCCTGGCACTGGATGTCAACAAGGCAGATCTCTACTATGACAGGGGGAAAGGGGATGGATTTTGAGTCCCTGCAAAGCAGGGTATAAAATCCATCACTTCCCTGAGTAAAAGCAGCACACATAGGACAGTGGCTAGGCACACAGGTAACCCTTTGATTGCCCTAGTTCAGTGATGGCGAACCTTGGCACTCCAGATGTTTTGGAACTACATTTCCCATGATGCTCAACTACACTGCAGAGTGGATGAGCATCATGGGAACTGGAGTTACAAAACATCTGGGGTGCCAAATTTCGCCATCACTGGTCTAGATGTTTAACCCCTTGCCAGCCAGGGTCATTAGTACAGTGACCATGTATTATTTTAGCACTGATAACTGTATTAGTGTCACTGGTTCCTGCAAAGTGTCAAAAGTGTCAGATTATCTGCCGCAATATTGCAGTCCCGCTATAAGTCGCTGATCACTACTAGTATATATATATAAAAAAATAATAATAATTCCAGTATATGTATCCAATAGTTTTTAGACGGTATAACATTTGCGCAAGCCACTCAAAATACCCTAAGGCTGGGTTCACACTGCTGCGGGGGGAGATCCGGATGTGATTCGCACCGCAAATCACATCCGATCTCCGTAGCGATGCGAGTTCAGCCATACAGATAGTATGGCTGAATTCGCATCGCTCCCGCAGCAAACTCGCATGGGACCCTTTTTTTGGTCCGCAACAGAATCGGATAGCATGGGGGTTCACACCATGCGATCCGATTCCTGTGCGAGTCGGCAGATCGCACTGCGATATGCGGACGGATCTGGGGGTGTCATTAACATATCATTGACACTCCCAGCCGTCCGCATAGGGCAGTGTGAACTGCCGGCGGGAGTAATGCGATGGATTCGCGGCGTTCCCGCATCGCAGCGGTGTGAACCCGGCCTTATTGGGAATTTTTTTTTATCAAACACATATAGCAGAATACAGATTGGCCTAAATTTACGAGGAAATTTAATTTTTTAATTTCATTTTTATAACAGAAAGTAAAAAATACTTTTTTTTTTTTTCTAAATTGTCAAGTTTTTTTGTATATAGCCCAAAAAATAAAAACCGCAGAGGTGATCAAATACCACCAAAAGAAAGTTCTATTTGTGGGAAAAATGGGACATCAATGTTAATTTATGTACAGCGTTGCACGACTGTGCAATTGTCAGTTAAAGTAATGCAGTGGTGTAAAGTAGAAAATCACCTGGTCAGGAAGGGGGGTAAATCTTCTGGAGGACAAGTGGTTAACAAAGGGGCGGAGACAGTGCTAAAAAAATAAAAAATAAATATTTGTAGTGAAGGGCTCTGTGATATTGTATCTAAAGAACACATACTGTATGGGAAATGTTAGTGATAAATGAGTGAGCAGTATTCTATGGATGGTGAACATATCCCCACTATCATCACTGATCAGCACCCTTCCCTTTTAGTAATAACCTGAGAAGGATCACACCGTGTTATACGAGGTGTCACCACTTGTCCCCACCCCTTGATCTCCCACCTAACCCCCGCCATGGTCGTGTCCTGTGTGGAGCTCTCACCCATATTCTGTTTGAGGAGGATGGCGTAGGGTCGGCTGGGGCCCGGGGTGCTGTCAGTCTGAGCCCGGCACACACACACGGCCAGGCTGAGGAGAAGGAGGAGAAGAGGCGGCTGTGCCATGCTGGGTACCTGCTCCATCCTCATCATCATCATCATCAGCGGACTGGGAAGTGACGTCACTGGAGGAAGTCAGCGGTGCTGAGTCTGACTGACCGCCAACTCCGAGCATCGCCTGGATAGAGGAGAGGAGGGGGCAGAGTAGTATATGTGATCCCCATAGTGGGGGGTGGGGTGTGCCATGTATTTATTGGGGTGCAGTGTAGTATGTTGTGTGGATAGTGGAGTGTGGTGTGCATGATGTAATGGGGTGTACTGTGCTGTGTATAATGAGGTGCAGTGTAGTATATGTAGAGTGTAGTATGCGCAGTGGGGTGTAGTGTATTCTGCGCTGTGTATAGAGAGGTGCAGGGTAATATATGCAGGATATAGTGGGGTTCAGTGTAAGGTGTAGTATGGTGCAGAATAGTATGTGAAGGATATAGTGGGGTTCAGTTTAAGGTGTAGTGGGGTGCAGAGTAGTATGTGCAGGGTATAGTGGGGTTCAGTGTAAGGTGTAGTGTGGTGCAGAATAGTATGTGAAGGATATAGTGGTGTTCAGTGTAAGGTATAGTGTGGTGCAGAGTAGTATATGCAGGGTATAGTGTGGTGCAGAGTAGTATATGCAGGGTATAGTGGGGTGCAGAGTAAGGTGTAGTTGGGTGCAGAGTAGTATATGCAGGGTATAATGGGGTGCAGAGTAAGGTGCAGTGTGGTGCAGAATAGTATGTAAAGGATATAGTGGGGTGCAGAGTAGTATATGCAGGGTATAGTGGGGTGCAGAGTAGTATATGCAGGGTATAGTGGGGTGCAGAGTAAGGTGTAGTTTGGTGCAGAGTAGTATATGCAGGGTATAATGGGGTGCAGAGTAAGGTGTAGTGGGGTGTAGAGTAGTATATGCAGGGTATAGTGGGGTGCAGAGTAGTATGTGCAGGGTATAGTGGGGTGCAGGGTATAGTGGGGAACAGTGTAAGGTGTAGTCGGGTGCAGAGTAGTATATGCAGGGTATAGTGGGGTACAGTGTAAGGTGTAGTGGGGTGCAGACTAGTATATGCAGGGTATAGTGGGGTACAGTGTAAGGTGTAGTGGGGTGCAGACTAGTATATGCAGGGTATAGTGGGGTACAGTGTAAGGTGTAGTGGGGTGTATTGGACTGTGGTATGTGATGTTTATAGTGGGGTGCAATGTAAGCTGTTGTGGGGTGCAGAATAATATGTGCAGGGTATAGTGGGGTTCAGTGTAAGGTCTAGTGGACTGTGGTATGTGCATTGTATAGTGGGGTTTAGAGTGGTATCTGCAGGATATAGTGGGGTGCAGTGTAAGGTGTAGTGGGGTGCAGAGTAGTATATGCAGGGTATAGTGGGGTACAGTGTAAGGTGTAGTGGGGTGCAGACTAGTATATGCAGGGTATAGTGGGGTGTATTGGACTGTGGTACGTGATGTTTATAGTGGGGTGCAATGTAAGCTGTAGTGGGGTGGAGAATAGTATGTGCAGGGTATAGTGGGGTTCAGTGTAAGGTCTAGTGGACTGTGGTATGTGCATTGTATAGTGGGGTTCAGAGTGGTATCTGCAGGATATAATGGGGTGCAGTGTAAAGTGTAGTGGACTGTGGTATGTCCTGTGAATAGTGGGGTGCAGGGTAGTATGTGCTGTGTATAATGAGGGCACAGAGTAGTATGTGCTGTTCATAGTGGGGTGTGGTGTAAAGTTTAGTAGGGTTTTAGCATGTACTGTGTATAGTGGGGTGCAGAGTAGTATATGCAGTGTATAGTGGGGTGTAGTGGACTGTAGTATGTGATGTTTATAGTGGGATGCAGGGCAGTACATGCAGGGTATAGTGGGGTGCAGCTCAAGGTGTAGTGGGCTGCAGAGTATTATGTGTATACAGTGGATGTAAAAAGTCTACACACTCCAGTTAATATGTCAGGTTTCTGTGATGTAAAAAATGAGACAAAGATAAATCATTTCAGAACTTTTTCCACCTTTAGGCCGGGTTCACACCGCTGCGATGCGGGAACGCCGCGAATCCGCGGCGTTTTCCCGCATCGCATTACTCCCGCCGGCAGTTCACACTGCCCTATGCGGACGGCTGGGAGTGTCAATGATATGTTAATGACACCCCCAGATCCGTCGGCATATCGCAGTGCGATCTGCCGACTCGCACAGGAATCAGATCGCATGGTGTGAACCCCCATGCGATCCGATTCTGTTGCGGACCAAAAAAAGGGTCCCGTGCGAGTTTGCTGCGGGAGCGATGCGAATTCAGCCATACTATCTGTATGGCTGAACTCGCATCGCTACGGAGATCGGATGTGATTTGCGGTGCGAATCACATCCGGATCTCCCTCCGCAGCAGTGTGAACCCAGCCTTAATGTGACATATAAACTGTACAACTCAGTTTAACAACAAAAATGTTTTTGGTGGAGGGAAGTTAAAATAAAAAGCTAAAATAATATAGTTGCATAAGTGTGCACACCCTTAAACTAACACTTTGTTGAAGCACCTTTCTATTTTATTACAGCACTCAGTCGTTTTGGGTATGAGTCTATCAGCATGGCACATCTTGGCAATATTTGCCCGCTCTTCTTTGCAAAAACACTCCAAATCTGTCAGATTGCGAGGGCATCTCCTGTGCACAGCCCTCTTCAGATCACCCCACAGATTTTCAATCGCATTCAGGTCTGGGCTTTGGCTGGGCCATTTCAAACCTTTAATTTTCTCCTGGTGAATCCATTCATTTGTTGATTTGGATGTCTGCTTTGGGTTGTTGTCATGCTGAAAGATTTCTAGCAGAAGCCTGAAGGTTTTGTGCCAATATTCACTGGTATTTGGAATTGTACATAATTCCCTCCACTTTGACTAAGGCCTCTGTTCCAGCTGAAGAAAAACAGCCCAAAAGCATGATGCTGCCACCACCATGCTTCACTGTGGGTATGGTGTTCTTTCGGTGATGTGCAGTGTTGGAATTATGACCAAAAAAGTTAAATCTTGGTTTTTTCCAGACCATAACACGTTTTCCCACATGCTTTTGGGAGACTTCAGATGTATTTTTGCAAAATTTAGCCGGGCTTGGATGTTTTTCTTAAGAAAATGTTCTTGATAATGTCACTGTTGTGCCATATTTTCTCCACTTGATGATGACGACCTTCTCTGTGTTCCATGGTATATCTAATGCTTTGGAAATTTTTTTGTACCCTTCTCCTGATACCTTTTGAGAATGAGATCCCTCTGATGCTTTGGAAGCTCTCTGCGGACCATGGCTTTTGCTGTAGGATGCGACTATAAAATGTCAGGAAAGACCTACTAGAACAGCTGAACTTTATTTAGGGTTAATCAGAGGCACTTTAAATGATGGCATACTGATGGTGTACTGACTCCTTTTTAGGCCCCTTTCACACTTGTACTACTTGTCCTGCAACTTGGGACTGCAAAGTCTCATGACAAGTCATTTCCCTTGATTTCCAGTGACACCCATTCATATTAGTATGACTTCAAGTCGTGCCAATTTCAAAGTAGTCCCTGCACTACTTTGGTCCGACTTTGATGTGAGTCTGGTTCATAGACCTCAAGTCTCCCTGAAATTGTGGCAAAATCCCGTCACAATCGCGGTCGCAAAATCGTGTGATTTTGAAGCCGCTGTAGTGTGAAAGGGGCCTTGCTTACCTTTGCGACTTCAAAGTCACGCGATTTTGCGGTTGTGATTTTAACGCGATTTTTGCTGCGATTTCAGGGAAAGCCTGTGTAACTCGCATCAAAGTCAGACCACAGTAGTGCAGGGACTACTTTGAAGTCGGCACGACTTGAAGTCGTACTACTATGAATGGTAGTCATTGGAAATCATGGGGAACAACTTGTCATATGACTTTGCAGTCCCAAGTCGTAGGACAAGTCGTACAAGTGTGACAGGGGCCTAACTCTGATCACAGCTACAATAAAACAAGAGGTATCGACATATGTCAGTGTGTGTCAGGAAGCTCACCACTCGGTCGAATTAGCAGTGTCTCCATGACTCAGTGGGCCGGGCTCCTCCCTCCTGTACGCGCTTTGCCCCCTGATTGGCGTCTTCAGTAGGTTCTACTGAAGAAGCCAATCAGGTGGTGGCACACGTATTATTACATGTGGTGAAATACATGGATAATGAGAAAGTGTTTCTATGAAAGCAGCAAGCAAGGGAGTATACAGCCCAGGCGGTCTTTAAGGAGAGATCCGTCCCAACAGGGGAAGGAGGAGATTCATCTTGTGAGACCAGCAGGATAGACAGCATTTGAGCTCTGACTATCTAATGTGAGGTGAGCGGGCATTTCACCCGTCAAAGGGATTGCACTTTGATTTTATAAAGGTAGATTGAAAATCACTGGTGGAGAATATACATTTATGGACTTTCATTTGATTTGTTGCACCACTTTTCTTGTGTTAATTCCTCTTGTTAAGGTATTGCACCAAATTTGTGACACTTTCGGTTCTGGCAGCGACATGTACGCTAAAGTCATGTAGTTCTAAAATGCATGACTTTTACATTGTGCCGCAAATTCAAAATAAAATTCAGACAGTTTTTATATTCCAGAAGTGGCGTGGAGAAGGAGACTATTCTGTGGACAGAGTTTGTAAAACTGTCTCACGTGCATTCGAAAAGTGGCGCAGTGTGTTCCAAATTCAAGTACAAGTTCTAGGACCGGTACGTGAATTTGGTGCACGTTACACCATAATTAGAATACATGCAATACACTTTTGCAAAATCTGTCTACCCCACTCCTTTTGAATTCCAAGCATTATGCTCTATGCTGACTTTTAGCATCTTCTCTATGCAGAAAATTTGTACTGGGACGTACTGTATAGCTTTGTAGCTACACTACTGACTGTAGTCATAGCAGTGAAGAAAAACATTCTGATTGGTTGCTATGGGTTTCAGCACTTGTGGATCGTCTTGGTTTTGATAACTGATAATATGATAAAACCCATGCTTTGGAAGCATGAATCCCAAACTGTTTTAATTTCATTAACATCAAGAGACAGAAGACATAAGGAAGATTTTGTTGTTTTATTTTGTTTGTATTCAATGCAATATGTTGATTGTTTTGGAATGGGTTTATAAAAGCATACATAGGATAAACAATAAATAAACAATTCAAATTAAGTAATAGTTACCAAGTGAAATTTGGTACCTAGTTCCACATAAGGAGACCAGTAAGGGCTGATTCACACCTGAATCGCACAGGAACGTGGTTCATTTGAATGGGTTGAAATCGCACCAAAAGTAGTACATTTACTAATTTTTCAAAAACGCATTGCACCGGGTCACATGATACTGTGGTATCAGGCAATCTGATGCAGGCAAAAGCACTTTGTTTGCGATCTGTGTTTGGGATGTCAGGTGCATTTTTAACGTGGTTTGGGACACTCGCACAGAGCGTGGCTTTCCCGCACCGCATTCCAGTGTGAAAAAGCTTTAAATCTGTACATGGGAATACTAACTCACATCCTCAAGTTATGTACAGGAATTTTTAGCTTTCTTATGAAAAACTCCTCCATTCACTTATTGCAGATAAAAGAGAATACAACTATACTCTTCTATATTTGATATCGTAAACTCTCGTAGTGTGCTTTAAAAATGGACATTTTTGACAAAGTCATGTATTAGTTAATACTAAATAAAGACAAAATATTTTGCGCTTAGTGCAACAATATAACTCCTATAAAACATCAGAATTTTGGATCTGGATCTAAATACATACAAATATAATAGGTGCGCATCAACCCAAATAAAGTCTAAAGAAACAGATCATGTGAAAAAAACAAAAAGATTTCTGTGATGCGATACTCTTCAGCACAGCACAGTTGATGAAACAACAAAGTTAAAAAAAATTCATAGATCTTCAGCCAACCACGGATCCAGTGATGGTATCTTGGAAAGGCATGCCTTCTACCAGAGATAACAATGGCCTCTTACCAAATGAACTACGGTAGATCCCCATAACTGAGATCAAACACACATGTTCATCAATGAACATCCTGGCATCCATCCAGGGTGAAAGGACTCCGCCAGCCTCAGGCCCCAAGATTGGACCAGACCGCATCTATACTCATAGAGGGGAAAAGAGGCCACAGATAGTGTAAAACTGCCCAAAAAATATATATACACTCAATGGCCACTTTATTAGGTACACCTTGCTAATTCTGGGTTGGACCCCCTTTTGCTTCAGAATTGCCATAATTTTTTTGTCTGCGGTCTCTGTTCCACTGTATGGGTATGGATGTTGTCTGGTCCAATCTTGGAGCCTGAGGCTGGCGGAGTTCTTTCACCATGAACAGATGCCTGGATGTTCATTGATGAACATACGTGTTTAACCACTTGCCGCCCGCCAACCATCAAATGACAGCTGGGTGGCGTGGCTCTTGTTCTGGGAGGCCGTCATAGGGCTCCCGGACATGGCGCGACCCAGATCTGTGTAAAGAGCCAGGGCCGCGGCTCTTTAACCATGTGATCGGCTGTGTCCAATCACAGCCGGTCACATGTAAACACGGAGATGCTGGTAATCAGCGCTCCTCGCCTCTCACTGACAGAGTGTGAGGAGGGGAGAGCCGATCAGCGGCATCTCCTCACAGAGGACATCTAATGATGTAATCAGGGCACTGATCATCAGTGCCCTGATTACAATTAAGTGCCAGCAATGCCACTGCCAGCAACCAGTGCCCACAATTGGCACCAATCTGTGCCCACAAGTGCCAGCAATCAGTGGCCATCAGTGATGCCAGTCAATGCTGCCCATCAATGCTCATCACTGCTGCCCATCAGTGCTGCCTATCTGTGTCCACCAGTGCCGCCTATCTGTGCCACCCATCAGTGCCTCCCCATCAGTGCTCATAAGTGCAGCCTATCAGTGCTGCCTCATCAATGCCCATCAGTGAAGGAGAAAAATTACTTATTTGCAAAATTTACTGACAGAAACTAAGAATAAATTATACACATTTCACATGGTTACAGTGTAGCATGACCACACAATTGTGTGACAGCGCTGAGAGCTGAAACATGGCTTGGGCAGGAAGGAGGTGTAAGTGCCAGGTATTGAGGTGGTTAATCTCTGTTATGGGGATCCAGTTCCTTTGTTAAGAGGTGATTGGGGGCCCAATTTGGTCGGCTTTTCAAGATACCTACACTGGATCGTGGATGGCTGATTGTTTCGCCGAACTTAAATTTCATGAACTGTGCTGAAGAGTCTCACATCACAGAAATCTGAATGTTTTTTCACATATCTGTTTCTTTGGACTTTATTTGGATTGATGCGCACCGATTAAATGATACCAACATTTCTGTAACACTTCATACAAGGTAAAGTTTGTTATCTTTTTTCAGTAATTTGTAAGAACATTGTTTAACTAACAGTCTATAACGGTCAAAAAAGACAGATAAAAGGTAACAATTACATGGCATTTTATTTACACAGTGCCAAAGAATTTAACAGCACTTGAAGGACTCAGTAAAATAAGACAGTTAGGGCTCCACTGACAGATTAACACCTGTGCACTCAGTAGTCTATTAGTGGACAGTGACAGGTTAACTTAAGGTTCAAAGAAAGGTGTGAGAATGACTAAAATACTAAGAAAAATGATGCTTCCTTTGCACATTCTTTATAATGCAAGCAGATACACGAGAGAAAAAACTGTATATTACAGCTCATTTGTGACAATTTTACCAGGCTGCATCATCTTTCAAATGTTAACAAGTATGTAAAATAACTGATGTTTCTTCTAGTTACTCCGGCAGCTATATCTCATTAGTACCGCACTTAGTAAATCCCCCTGGAGAGGACAGAAGCCCATATAAAGCACCATTGACTGATTCTCTTTCATGGATAAATGATTCTGCCACCCACTGGCACTGGATGTGAAGAACTATGGGGCCATCGTCATGCACAAGGAATCTGGCTGATGATCTCTTGCTGTATTTTCAGGTCGTATGCATACTGCAAGCCTCTGGAAAGAAAAAAAGAGTTTAAAAATAGTCCATTTAGAAAAAATATAACATCAGGGCTATAAAGACTGTGTAAATGGATCTCTTGCCCATGTCAACACATTACATTTAGGTAAAATACCATGGTTACTGTTACAGCTTCACATTTGTTCAAATTTTTATAATTACCAGTATAGACATCTAGTGCCTAAGACACAGTATTTTGGTGCTTGCTGGGAAGCTCTTGGACAAAGCAGTCTATAGTTGGCCTGGGAGCTTGTAATGGCAGAAATCTCTAGCGGTGTCATGTAAAATGGTCTCTGACTATCTTCTACAATAGGGGTACTGAATTAAAATTCACAGAGGTCCGGTCAGTAACCTTTTCTTTTTGCAGATGCCCGAATCTCATTTTTGTTCCATGACTCAGGTCCTTTACATCACAGCACATTTTACATCAAGGTCCTCAGTTCCCTCTTTTTTCACATCACAACCCCATCCTCCTCACATCATAGCCGCCATAACAAAGCTCCCCCTCTTAAATCACAGACCCCCACTTACATCACAGCTCCCCATTAAACCACAGACCTCACTGCAGTTACAACTCTTCCCCTTCTCAGTCCTAGCACAGCAGAGTGCAGGAGGCACGGCACGGTGGATTGCTCTTCTGTATGTATTCGCCCTCCTGCCGCTGTTGCTGCTGCTGTTAAACTCACAGCAGGGAAGAAAGTGAGAGATATGGAAGATCTGCACTGAGAGCAGGAGCTGCCCAACTCTTCTTGTTAACAAGAGAGTGATTAGTTGCTTGAACCACCTTGTGTCTTAGCAACCCATCACTCGCTGGTTAATTTGAAAGGTGGGGTAGCTCCTGCTTCCCACGTAAATAGACCTGCCTTATCTTCTGCTCTCTTACCTGCCGTAAGTTTAACAGCGGCACGCAGGCAAATACTTACAGAGGAGGAATCCACCCTGCTGTGCCTCCTGCCCCCTACCATGCTGTGAGTTTTAACAGCAGCAGCAGCAGGGGAGGAGTCCACTCAGGCTTGCTAAGTGGTGCATGCATGTCTGGACTGTGGTCTGCCTTTTAGTGATGCCTGTTCTACAGCATGTATCCAGTTTCCAACTACACCTGTAGCTTGTCCCCAGCTTCTGACCATCTCCTGTAGTTTCTAACAGTCTTCTGTAGCATTACGTATACTGAATAGTATGAACGGCCTCCATTACCCTGTACATTGACCAGTAGTATAGTATAGGCCATAAATGTTGCTGTCATTTAAGAGTGGTAGACATTCAGAACCTTAACCTACCCTAACACTTAACCTGGAGGTTGGCAACTCGTCAGTTACATTCTACCAATCGATTGCGTGCAGGTGACGATCAGATCGTGTTCCTTCTTTGCTGACCCCTGAAACCTGGACAGAAGCAGCGATGGCATTTACTGAAACCGATCCCCCTGTATTTTCCTCCTGTGGCAGCTGAAAGCTGGCTTCCCCTGCTCTCCCTCCTGCTGGCATTCAACTCCTACAGGAGGAAAATACAGGGGATCAGCTGCAGTAAATGCCATCCCTCCTGTCCAGGTTTGCCTTCCTTCTGCTGCCTGCCTTCCCCACTGCAACACTGCTAGCTTATCCTCCTTTTATATTACACCTATTGACTCACTCTGACTGTGCATCATCTGAAGAGATGTGAACCTTCTGAGGATAGTAGTAGCATGGATCAACCATCATCCTGCTAATCAAAGGGGCACACCTGAATTATGTGGCAACAGTCCCAACTCCTCTGTCTCCGAGTCAAACACCACTCATCCAACTTTCAGAGTCACCGTAATGTGTCCTCACACGCCCAGCGGCGTCGCTGTGAATATGAACACCCGCCGCTGGATGGATCACGTGAGCCCCTCTTTCTTTTTGTTTTTCATGATGAGCCTTGTCCAAACCGTATCTTGGATATAATCAAATTTTGAGTGCATGAACCTCTGGATTCCGGGGATGGATAAGTGAGTATTCCATACTAGGAGTACCTACCTAGAGACCAGAGACGGAAAAGTGTGATTCACTCAACGTACAGTACCTGATTGGGACCAGTCGGGAGCTTGTTTGACTCACTGTCACATGACACGTGTGTCCAACCTTTCTGGTAAGAGTATCCATCTTCTCTCCATTATTGATACAACTTCAGACTAGCATTTGTTTACTGTTCCTGTTGGTCCATGCATTCTCCACCTCGTTTGTAGGATATGTGGACTGCCTACTGGGACATTTCTCTGTTCCTTTTAGCACGGAACATATATACCCAGTGAATTGTGGACTTTATATCTATAAATTTATCAATTATCAGTAGAGCATATATACTAATTAGTCATAGTGTAGTGTGTATTTTTGCATCTTTGCTCCAGGTAATAGCATTAAAACATTTTTAAAAATAACCATTAATGGCTACTGATGCAGTAATGTGGATTACAATTGCAAAGCACTGTGATCCTCCGGTTTTTCCATGCATCACGTCTCTCAGGCCCAGTGTTCAACTGACATCATGTTTGTGAGCCAAACTAAAGGGATTCTGATTCCTCAGGCTGATAAGTGCCTCACATGACTATACACTTGGACTTCATATCCCAGAGATCTTTTCTACCATCAGAGAGATTGGTGGGAGGAGCAGTAAAACAAGCAAAAGCCTGACTGCACTCTCTTCCTCCTGGGCCTGACACGAGATGGACCTCCCCGTGCATGGAGAGTGACATTCCAACCCGGATGAGAGGGGCCTAGCAATGCTTGCTGTTCATCAGACATCCATCTGGCACCACTTTGGTCACCGGCCAACTTGTGTTCTGAGCTTTTCAACAAGAGACCTATACAGCGGATCTGCTGCACAAGTGTTGCTACAGGAGCTGCTGTCCAGAAGGCATTAAATCTGCCTGGTCATTGGTGAGAGGGCAATCGCCCACCTTTACAAATCCTTTCTTATGGTTTCACTGGGACACTTTGCACAGAAATCTTTACCGTGGGGCATACTTTACTTGAACACTGTACATAGACACCTTTAGCTTCTACCATTCCAAGAAACCTTGTTTCTTGCTACTACACCTTTTTGGATAAAGTTAATGGGCTCCTAATGCCGGTAAAGACCATCAGATCTGCAATGGGGACATTGCTGTCATTATTGCTACAAGGGCGCTTATACCATTGCCATTAAGCCCAACCTCTCATTAGGGTTAAAGGTTTATAGGCTGGCTGAGGTTTTCCCTTTTAGGAATTTGTCAGTATAACCACTTAATCTTTGCTTATCCTTTCAGGTGCAGGTAGCCTTCCACTGTACATGTGTGTATATAATTGACTGTTCACCTACAAATATCTTGTTTTTTTGTTATTTGAAGAAATTCCTTTGCTGAGTTGGCACGGTTGCCCAAAACTCAGCAGATCTATTACCTCCTTTTTGTGACAATATATTCTTTGAACTGTTCTAGTAAGCATTATCAGAACATAAGTGCACAGAGTTGTCTGACTTATTACTTTAAGGTGGTGCAAAGATGTCTGAACCCAGAGTGTCAGGTGGGTTGGAATGTTCATCAGGTTATGGTGGTGGAGATGAGCAGGTAATTCCAAGCAGTTCCTTAGGGGGCCGTGCTACACAAATATACTTGGGGTCCCTATTTTTCTATAATTTTTTATATTATATGAGACTTTTAAAGAACATATCAACCCAACATTTCATATTCCTGATATGTGCCTGCTGTACCACATATTTGTATGAAAAAGTATCCTGTTTTCTTTGTATTGCTTCCTTTGTGCGAAATCCTTGGTGTTCCTGCTAGTCACTCTGCTTTCCAGTTAAAAACTGACCACACTGGGCATGAGAGCACAGTGTGGTCAGTTCTCAAGCTGTGCTGAGAATTCAGCCTGCTCACCTCCAATGATCAGACCTGTCCTGAAGATTGGTATTCTGTCCTAAGTATGTGATCACTTTTAAAAAAGGGGGGAAAAGGTTTTTATAATGACACACATATAAACACACACACACACACACACACACACACACACACACACACATATATATATATATATATATATATATATATATATATATATATATATACACACACATACAAATGATTTGTCTTTCATTTCTATTTTAAACTGAATGGGTTGTTTTACAAGGTGAGGGTTTACATATACTTTAAGTGGTAAATTAGTTTATAGGGCATTCACCTGTTTGAGTGACCCTGGTGTCCATACTAGTTTGTAAACCATATAAACAGGAATCCAGATGAAGGATGAAGCTCCAATGAGGTATCCAACAGTAATGGTCCATTGTGGATACTGGTAATCGAATAGCATCAAAGGTGGCTGATCCATGAATGAGCTCACTATGATAAACTGATGAGAAAGAGACTTCAGTTAAATATATTACAAAGACATGAGTTACAAAGCACTGCTTCCATATTCCATTCGTAAAGCAGATACTGTAACTGCTTTTACATGTAAAATAATTTTAAAACATGAAAGTATTTGTCTTTTTCTTAACGCCACTTTCAACTAGATTATCTCAGGCAGGCAGCATGTAGGGCAGGGATGTCCAAACTTTTTTCAAAGAGGGCCAGATTTGATGAAGTGAACATGCACGAGGGCCGACCATTGAACCATTAAAATTCTGTCTGCGTGTTCGTTCAAGCACTAATACACTGCCCAGCCAGAATTCTCTTGCCTCTGCTCTCTAGGGGTACCATTAATTCTTAATGGTACCCCACACATTGGAAAACGTGGGGTTCTTTTGGTGCAGTTCAATAAAAAAAAGCTTAGGGACTTCTTTCCCTGCATTTTTGTAGGTAGGGAAGCCCATTAGAAAGAATGAATGGGCTTCCCTACACGCAGCCACACAGATGTGAACCAAGGGCTAGTTCGCATTTCAGGTTGGAGGGGCAGTAAAACTACATGGTTAAGCTGTTTTTACCACCCTCAACTTCTCCCCCTTTAGCTGCAGAGGGAGCAGCTGGGGGTGTACACATGCTGTGGCTGCAGCTGGAGGTATACTCAGGGTGAATGGGCCTGCACTGCAACTACCTCGCAACTGTGTGGATTGCATAGTTGTGGTATAGTGATGCTGCATTTACGGGCTTAAAACAGGTGGTGAAGAGGCAACATAATGCCTCTGAAAAGCAATCTTTGTATGGATTGCTTTTCAGAGGAACAGCAGTCCTGGCTGCTATCACACACAAGCCCTACAAAAGCAGTTCTGATGGTACAGGAATGGGGAGGGGGTCTGGATTAAAAGTAACATACACACAGACACATGCAGACAAATGCACGCACACACATACACACATGCATACACACACACACACACATACAGACACACAGACATACATACAGACACACATACAGACAGACATACATACATACAGAAATGCATACATACAGACACACATACATGCAGACATGCATACAGACATACATACAGACAGACACACAGACAGACATACATACATACAGACACACATACATGCATACAGACACATATACATGCATACATACAGACAGACAGACATACATACATACAGACACACATACATACATACAGACACACATACATACATACAGACACACATACATACAGACAGACACACAGACATACATACATACACACAGACATACATACAGACAGACATACATACAGACAGACATGCATACATACATACAGACACACAAACATACATACATACAGACACACAGACATACATACAGACAGACATACATACAGACACACATACATACAGACAGACACACATACATACAGACACACATACAGACAGACATACATACATACACATATAAATGCATACATACAGACACACATACATACAGACAGACATACATACAGACACACAGACAGACATACATACAGACACACATACAGACATACATACAGACACATGGCCACACACATGAATAAAGCACTTTTAAAACTAATTTAGCTTGTAGCATAGTACTGTACCTTTCCAGCTTCCTCATTCAGCCAGGTACTGCACTGTAGGGGGAAGCAGAGAGCACAGCACACTCCTCTACACTTTACTTTCACTTTTGGGGCTGAGGAGCTTCTCACAGTGCCGATGTACAGCTCGGCAGGGGATCGCTCATCTGACAGCCCTGATAGCCAGGCGGGCCATTCAAAACCGGGCCGCGGGCCGGACTTTGGACAGACAGACATACATACAGACACACAGACATACAGACACACATACATACAGACACACAGACATACATACATACATACATACATACAGACATACATACATACAGACATACATACATTCAGACACACATACATACATACATACAGACATACATACATGCAGACACACATACATACAGACATACATACACACAGGCACACATACATACATACATACAGACACACATACATACACACAGACAGAAACACATACATACAGACATACATACATGGAGACACATGGCCACACATATGAATAAAGCACTTTTAAAACTAATTTAGCTTGTAGCATAGTACTGTACCTTTCCAGCTTCCTCATTCAGCCGTGTACTGCACTGTAGGGGGAAGCAGAGAGCACAGCACACTCCTCTACACTTTACTTTCACTTTTGGGGCTGAGGAGCTTCTCGCAGTGCCGATGTACAGCTCGGCAGGGGATCGCTCATCTGACAGCCCTGATAGCCAGGCGGGCCGTTCTAAACCGGACCACGGGGCGCGATTGGCCCGTGGGCCGGACTTTAGACATGCCTGATGTAGGGGGATTATACTTAGGTTAAAGTTTGACACTTTAGACCCATTTCTTAGCCAATTATCAAGCCATAAAAATCAACTATAAGTATAACCATTTTAGTAAATAAAATATATATGGAAATGCCATACCTTTCATCAAACTAATTCAAACGAATTAATAAATGAGGTATGGATTCATGAAAGACAGAAGTTGTCAGACAAATCTGATTTCTTTTTATGAGGAGGTAAGTAAAACTTTGGACAGAGGGGTGGCAGTGGACGTGGTATACTTGGATTTTGCAAAAGCATTCGATACAGTTCCCCACACACGGCTCATATGTAAGGTAAAGTCTACAGGTTTGGAAATATCAGTTTGTAAATGGATAGAAAATTGGCTAAAAGACAGAATTCAGAGAGTAGTGGTTAATGACTCTTACTCTGAATGGTCTAAGGTTATCAGTGGTGTACCCCAAGGTTCAGTGCTGGGACCCTTACTTTTTAACATCTTTATAAATGATATTGGGTCTGGGATCAAAAGTAATATTTCTGTCTTTGCAGATGACACCAAGATATGCAGTGGAATAACGTCCTTACAGGATGTCTCCAATTTACAAGCCGACCTCAATACACTGTCTAATTGGGCGACTATGTGGCAGATGAGGTTTAATGTTGATAAATGTAAAGTTATGCACTTGGGGCCTAAGAATATGCATGCATCATACATGCTAGGGGGAGTACAACTGGGGGAATCCATAGTGGAGAAGGATCTGGGGGTTTTGGTAGACCAAAAGCTCGATAATAACATGCAATGCCAAGCTGCTGTTTCCAAAGCGAGCAAAGTCCTTTCTTGTATTAAGAGAGGTATGGACTCCAGAGAGAGAGATATAATTTTGCCCCTGTTCAAATCATTAGTAAGACCTCACCTGGAATATGCCGTTCAGTTTTGGGCACCAGTTCTCAAAAAGGATATTGGGGAACTGGAGAAAGTGCAGAGAAGGGCAACCAAACTGATAAGAGGCATGGAGGAACTCAGCTATGAGGAGAGATTAGAGGAACTAAATTTATTCACTCTTGAGAAGAGATTAAGGGGGGATATGATCAACATGTTCAAATACATTAGGGGTCCATATAGTGAACTTGGTGTTGAGTTGTTCTCTGTATGGTCAACCCAGAGGACACGGGGGCACTCTTTACGTCTAGAGGAAAAGAGATTTCATCTTCAAGTACGGAAAGGTTTCTTCACAGTTAGAGCTGTGAAAATGTGGAATAGACTCCCGCCAGAGGTGGTTCTGGCCAGTTCAGTAGATTGCTTTAAGAAAGGCCTGGATACTTTCCTGATGGTACATAATATAACTAGGTACTAACATAGGTAAAGTTGATCCAGGGAAAATCCGATCGCCTCTTGGGGGGATCAGGAAGGATTTTTTTTCCCCTGCTGTAGCAAATTGGAGTATGCTCTGCTGGGTTTTTTTTTTTCGCCTTCCTCTGGATCAATTGTGGGCATAAAATTGGGTATCTGGATTGTACGATTATTTTTTATTTTATTTATTTGTTTTTAAGGTTGAACTGGATGGACTTGTGTCTTTTTTCAACCTCACTAACTATGTAACTATGTAACTATGTATACTAATGTGGAACTGAACATAAAAAGTGAAGATTTTCTGTTATATTTAACATCTAGAATTGTAGTTTATACCCAAGCAGTAATATACCTTTTTATCATGAATTCCTCCTGAAAAATAGTGAAAGTGTCTAGGGACCCCTGTGCCAACAGCCCGATTGTTGGTTCACACCAGATGCAGTCCAGTGTGTTTTTATTCTGCATAAAAATGTATGGAGAGTGTTTAACATGGATTCCAATGGCCCTAGTTCATACCAATGCAGTGTGTCCCAGTGCGACCCTAGACTGCTTTGTGTGCCGCTGAAACTCGCTGGAACCGGGTGCGAATCCCAAGCATTTGCCGCTGGGAGTGAGCTTGTCCCAGCTCCTATAATCACTGGCAGTACAGAAAGAACACCCTTGAGCTGCACATCCATGCTGTCCCTATGCTGGGTGTATGAATGGCAATCTCAGCCTGGACTCCGACCAAGCGAGGCCCCAACGCGTTTCACTCTGCCCCTTGGAACTTAGTCATGGAGATCCCAGGCATGTGGGCATGCAGAGAATCAACATGTGTGTATAGTGAGAATGCGTGTAAAAGAATGTCGGCGAATGCTAGTTTATAGTTATAAAATGTGGGATAATTAAACTCCCTAAGACCCCTTTCACACTGGGGTGCTGTGCAGGCACTACAGCGCTAAAAATAGCGCCTGCAAAGCACCCTGAAAGAGCCACTGCTGTGTCTCCAATGTGAAAGCCCCGAGGGCTTTCACACTGGAGTGGTGCGCTGTCAGGACGGTAAAAAAAGTCCTGCTAATAGCATCTTTGGAACGGTAAAGGAGCGGTGTATACACTCCTGAATGGGGCAGCATGGCTATACCACCGGCAAAGCACTGCTGCAGCAGTTTGCGGTGGTTTTAACTCTTCCTTGGCCACTAGCAGGGGGGTAAAACCACCCCGCTAGCGGCCGAATACCACCACTAAAACGACGGTAAAGCAGCGCTAAAAATATTGCCGTTTTTACCACCGATGCCGCTCCCGCCTCAGTGTAAAAGGGGCCTAAAGGCAGTGAATGACAAAAAAAAATTAAAACATGCAAAAAAAAAAAGGATAATGAAGTAAAAAAAAAAATGATGATCCTAAGCTAAAATTAAAACAAAATAGAATGACCAAATGCAAATATAAAAAAATGAAAAAAGACTAATTCCCTTTCCCTGAACCCAAAAAAAGTATATTCTTTATTATTTTATCATATTAAGAACGCTAAGGAAGAAAAAAAAAATGAAAAATTTATATCACAATGAATGGAAATTAAATGGAATCGCCAAAGATGAAAAAAACACTCAAGGTGGACTAAAATAATCATGAGTAAAGCAGGTCTGAATATATCTAATAAATGTCTATGTAGGAATGAAGGCAAAGATAAGTATATATTCATAGTAATGAGTGATATTCCACTCATGGTGTAGGCCTTTGGGGATACGGGTATCCAGTTTAAAGATCCAATAGACCTCCCTTCTACATAGAAGGTAGAAGCGGTCACCACCACAAGCCGGGCAATCAATCCTTTCAACTATTTTGACTTTAAAAGATTGTACATTTTGATGGTGAAATTCTTTGAAGTGCCTAGCCAAGTTCATGTTTTTGTTAGTTCTGATGTCGGAAAAATTATCTGTCATTCAATCACTTAGTCGCCTGGTCGTCCTTCTTATATATTGTATGTTAAATGTGGTACACGTGACCCCATAAATTACATATTTGGTATGACAGTTGACCAGCTGTTTAATGGTCAAGGACAAACCGTTTGAGCAAGAAGTAATGGTGTGAGAATGGCCTAAATGGCCACAGGTAGAAGAGAGATGTACATGCTGGGAGATGTTTCCATGTTTCCAATGGTGTGGGTCTTTGTGGCAATGTATCTGACCCTTTGTTCTAAAAAAGCCTTATAGCTGTGATCACTGTATAGAGCGGGGAGATGTCTAGCTATAATGTGTCTTATATCTTGAAATTGCGAACTATAGTTTGTAGAAAACACTGGTAAGTCAGGTGATTTGGTTTGTTTTGAAGGTTGATCGGTTAATAGCTTAGTTCTATTTAAATGGCTAACTTGGAGGCAAACTTTTTTGACTTGTGATCTATGGTACTGTAGCCCCATTCACAAAGTCTTTGTTCCAATGATAGGGCTTCTTTGTCGTAGTCCATAAAGTGGGAGCAATTTCATCTTATTCGGACAAATTGTCCTCAGGGTATCGCTTTGATGGTATGGGAAGGATGGCAGCTTGATGGGTGCAAAAGGGCATTTTTGGCAGTGCTCTTCATATACACATGTGTAATAAACGCTCCTTGAATAAATCCAAATAAAGTAAGGTCAAGAAAGTTTGTCTCTGTTTGATGTTCTTCTATTGTAAAAATTAAGTTC
The DNA here is from genome assembly GCF_037356315.1 of Lithobates pipiens. Classification (NCBI taxonomy): domain Eukaryota; kingdom Metazoa; phylum Chordata; class Amphibia; order Anura; family Ranidae; genus Lithobates; species Lithobates pipiens. The sequence continues at coordinate 18,041,008 of NW_027507790.1, forward strand.
AGTTGGTTGTTGTTTAAGTAGTCCTGGAGCTCGATGGTTAACAACTACTGGTTGACAATAAAGATCAGATCATCAATGTATCAAAAATATGAGACGATATAGTCTCTGTAAGGATTGTGAGCGTTGTAGATGTGTTGTTCTTCCCACCAGCCCATATATAGGTTGGCATACAAGGGTGAGGATGGAGGCTCCTTATTTTTGTATATACCATTTCTCGTTGAAAAGTAATTAGTTGTGATGTAATAGAAAGGAGACCCCTTCCAAAATTAACCATTTGAGTTCTGGAGAATATTCAGTATATAGGTCCATGTGGGGTTTGAGTGACTGTAGACCTAAACCATGAGGCATACATGAGTATAAGGGTTTTACATCGCACACAACCCACTTGTTGCCATAGCTCCAGGGAAAACCTTTACTGTGTTTACTATGCTTCAGTTTGTGAATGGACAGAAAGCAGCTTAGCACAGAGCTCTTTCCATGTATTCACTATCTAGTGCAGAGGCTGCAGAGAAAGGGAGTAGGAATCTCTGTCCTCAGTCCCTTTATCTGTCTCAAAAGTGAGACATCGGGGATCTGTTTAGACCCCTGATATTTCACCAAAGCCCCCCAACAGGGCTCCTAAAAAAAGTATAAAAAAATATAAATAATATTGTAAAAAAAAATAATAATGCATAATAAAATGGTAAAAAATAATACAAATAATAAACTACTGACACCATATACTGCTCTAGTGACAAAATCCACTGTCCCTTTGACTCCGACCTCTGCCCTACTGACACTGCCCACTGTCCTGCTGACATCAACTTCTGCCCTACTGACACTATCCACTGCTCCGCTGATACTTTACACTTTTAAGGAAGGCTAAGTTTATATTTTTTAGAGTGAAATTTGTTTTGTTATTTTTCTGTTTTCCTTACTATATAGTTAGGCCTTGCTAGTTAACTTCTTATTTTTTTTTGAAAGGTGCAGCCCTGTGATCAATCTTTGATCTTTTTAACCACTTAGACCGACCACCGCATATATGCTGCGGTGTACCTGTACGTTGTTTCATGCAATAGATACTGTGGGAGCGCGCACCTGCTGCATGGAGGGGCAGCCAATTAGAGGGTCCAGCAGATGCGATGTCCGCTGGCCACTCACGATTGCTTCACAGAGGGGTAGAATGGGGATCTGCCTATGTAAACAAGGCAGATCCCTGTTCTGACAGGGAAGTACACAGAGATCTTCTGTTCCTAGTAATTAGGAACAGCGATCTCTGTGTTATTCCTGTCAGTCCATCCCCCACACAGTTAGAAAACACTTGCAGGGAACACACTTAGCCCTTTGATCACCCCTGATGTTGACCCCTTCCCTGCCAGTGTCATTTATACAGTGATCAGTGCATTGTTTTTAGCACTGATACTGATGTATTGGTGTCACTGGTCCCCAAAAAGTATCACTTAGGGTCAAATTTGTCTGCTGCAATGTCACGGTACTGCTAAAAATCGTTGATCGCCACCATTACCAGTAAAAACAATTAAAAACAAGAATGAAAAGTCAATATATATATCCCATAGTTTGTAGACGCTATAGTTTTTGTGAAAACCAATCAATATACACAAATTGGGATTTTTCTTACCAAAAATATGTAGAAGAATACATATTGGCCTAAATTGATGAAGACATTTTTAAAAAAAAAATTTTTTTTTTTAATATCTCTTATAGCAGAAAGTAAAAAATATTGATTTATTTTCAAAATTGTCAGTCTTTTTTTGTTTTGTAGCACAAAAAAATAAAAAAACTGCAGAGGTGATCAAGTACCACCAAAAGAAAGCTTTATTTGTTGCAAAAACAGGACATTAAATTTTATTTGGGTACAGCGTCGCATGCCTACGCAATTGTCAGTTAAAGTAACGCAGTGTTGTATCGCAAAAAATGGCCTGGTCATTAAGGGGGTAAATCCTTCCGGGGCTGAAATGGTTAATGTTGTTTATGTAGCTCTCTTCTTCTCAAAGGTTGCCTGCCCCTGGTTTAGACTATTCTACTACTGGATTTATTAACCTATTATCTTGCTGCTAGTCATCTTTTTTTTTTTTTTTTTTTTAAGTGTCTGGAACAATTTTTTTAGAGTGTAAAAAAAAAAACTCTCCTCTCACTTCATTTCCCTCAAAAAGGTGTCCTGTTTGGTCACATTTACATACTGCCCTGCTGCTGGCCATTCTTTACCAAACCAAAGGGCTACAGCTGTATTACAAAAAAAAAAAAAAATGGATATATGTGGATTTGGGTATTTCCTGAAACATCTTAAAAAAAAATACCGGATTATGGCCACTAGATGTATCTGATAATGATGGGAGATGATCATATAATAAAAATATGGAGATCATTAATAGTGTTTGTTCTAATGTGTAAGACATCCGCACTGCAAATGTTTTATACATAGACCCCCTGTGCTCCATTCACATAATTTTCTAATGGTAAGATAGGACCTCTGGCTGCTTGGGAAGCCCTTATATCACATCTGAATGTGGGCCATTATGTGGGGAAATCCCAACTCTCCTCTTGACAAAAGCACAACCAAGCAACTTGAAAAGTAAACATTTTACTTACTGCTAAAAATGCTGGACTGATTGCTACCCAACAAACTCTCCAATATATACCTGGGGAAAATCCCAACATAGACTTTATATCATTACAAAACCTTTGTATTCCTGTTAAAAAAAGAAAAGCAGTTTTATGCATTGCAAACTTGTTCTTCATTTACATATTAATATACACTTGTTTAATGGAAAAATATGCACTTTGTATAGTTTTTCAATTGGTCAAGAGAAAAAAAACATAAAACACAATACACTTACGCAGATTAGGGAAAAAAATTACAATTTGCAATAAAAATGTTCAGCCCCCTCCCGGGAATCGTTCAGACATGTGGTCCCAGTCAAAGCAGACTTTTAGGATTATTTTCATGGAACTTCTAAACAACCAGTTTAATTATTCTCCAAAACATAGACACATCTTTCATAAAGACAGCGTTTGATAAATCTATATATTAAACATGGAAAAATACAGCAATTTAAGGACTCAGAAATTCTTGATTTTGAGATATTTGTGGAGGCCTAGACGATCCTGTTCCTCTCCAGTACAATTTCTCAACATTTTGATATTTTGCACCATTTGATAAAACAAACTTCCCGGTGTCCATTACTTTTAGGCTCTGTTCACACATACTGCAGTGATCTGCATTTTAACACACTGGATGAAAGCAGGTCACCGCTAGGGCACACAGAAAACAATTATTTTAATTATTTTCTATGTGTTCTGTTTACACTGCAATACAGCCTGGAGGTACAGTGCAATGGTCAGTGATAAAATGCAGCACATAGGAAGGCACTTGAAATCTGAACAAAGCACATATACAGTATCTATAGGGTTTACTTGTCTCTCTCCAAAGCTCTAAGTGTCGTTTCCCTCTGGTGCTTCCTTCCTCTGTTATCAACATGAGTCACTTCTGAGAAGTTTTCCCAGCACATGAGCTAGAATTTGTGACGGGGAGGGAGCTCAACACACAGCGTGTCTATTCAGAATCCTTCCTGTGCTGTGTGTAAAGGGAAGGGGATGGGGGATGTCTCTTTCCTCCAATCAGCTTTCATACAATCAGGGCCGTCTTTAATATTGATTGGACCCAGGGCAAAAAATTTTTTGGGGGCCCCCTCCCATGCAATTTCACTTTCCACCTGCTCTGAGACATACAATAAATAGAAGCTGGGCTTAAAATCAGTTTACTGTATCAGATCAGGCAGCAATTGTGATTGGTTGCCAGAGGTTACAGCATATCATTACTGCTTACTGACTGGTTGCTAGAAGTTACAGCACACATTACGACTCACTGATTAGTTGCTAGAGGTTACAGCAAATTATTTCTGCTTGTTAATTAGTTGCTAGAGATTACTGTACAGTAATACTGCTCACTGATTGCTAGTGGTTACAGCACATCATCTTCTCACTGCAGGGAAGCATGATATACATATGAATGCCCTCTTTTTTTACATATCAATGCAGCTGGCCACAGCTATTTGCTTAGTAATGTTGCTGCTATTTACATATGAATGCCAGTTATTTACATATAAACACAGGGTCTGCAGGTGAGTCATCTGTAAACAACAACAGGGCTAAAACCTTAAGGGACAAGGAAATTTAAACTGGGATAGTTGGCAAGTATGAGGCAGCTACTTTGGGCCCCACAACAATGACAGGGCCCAGGGCAGCTGCCCCTTTTGCCCTGCCTTAAAGACGGCCCTGCATACAATGCACACCAGCTCTAACTGCAGTTCTCCACCCACTCCGCTGTGGTACTGACAGACGAAGAAGGATTTTATCTAAATTTAGCACCTTTGAATGGATATAAAAAAGAGAGGGCTGTAGATAAACAAGTAAAACCTGTGTAGGAGGATTTGTTTCATTTGTGTGTATTATCAGAGGCTATTCACTTCACTGGGTATACGGTGCTTTGAAAAAGTATTCATACCCCTTTGAAATTTTCCACATTTTGTCATGGTACTGTCAGGAACCATGAAACAGACAGAGACAGAAGTACAATCAAACCACACTTGTTTATTAATAAAAATAAAAAGGTAAATAGGAAAAAGCGTAGTCAAGCTTAGCCAGAGTCCAGTAGCCCGATCGGGTAGTTAGCCAGTTCAAAGTTCATAAACCAGATCGGGTAATCAGCCAGTCCAGACATCAGGGATCCAAGGAGAGCAACTGCTTACAGGATAGAAGCCAGGAGGGATGTCAGCAAGCCAGTCTTGAAACAAACAGCAGGAGATGGTTCCTCGTGATGTGACCAACGTGAAGGCAAAGGAAAGAGTGAGCTGGAAGGCTTTAAATAGGCAGGTCAGACGAGCATCATCGGGAACAGCTGGTAACTGTGGAAAAAGAAGAGAACTGGCAATTAGCCGACAGCTGAGCAGAGGAGGAAGAGCTAAGCCAGCCCTGACAGTACCTCCCCTCAATGACCCCTCTCCCTCAGAGGGCCACCGGGCTTGAGGAGAACCCGTCTATGGAACTTGCGGAGGAGGACAGGGGCATGTATGTCAGAGGATGAAACCCAGGAGCGTTCCTCCGGACTGTACCCCTTCCAATGCACCAGTCAACAATGGATTGTACCTCATACTCCTCATGGTTCTCAACCTGAATAGGGTGAGGACGTGGCACCGAGGTGGTAAATAGGTTACAGACCAACGGTTTCAATAAGGAGACATGAAACACATTTGAGATGCGCATACTAGGAGGAAGGTCCAACGCGTAAGCTACTGGGTTAATCCTGCGAAGGATACGGAAAGGCCCAATAAACCGAGGTGCAAATTTCAGTGAGGGAAGACAAAGCCGGAGGTTGCGAGATGACAGCCAGACCCTGTCCCCAACCTGGTAGGAAGGTGCAGGCAGGCGTCTGTGGTCAGCGTGGAGTCTGTACCTATCATTAGCATGACGCAAAGCCTCCTGGACTTGTACCCAAGTGGAAAGAAGACCACGGAGATGCTCCTCTAATGCAGGAATACTCTGTGGAGCAAACAAGTCAGGCAACATGGAAGGTTGGAAACCATAATTCGCCATAAATGGAGACAATCGGGAGGCATAATTCAAGGCACTGTTGTGAGCAAACTCTGCCCAAGGTAATAGGTCCGACCAGTTGTTATGATGGTCAGAAATATAGCAACGTAGGAATTGCTCCAAGGACTGATTGGCTCGTTCTGCGGCCCCATTAGACTGCGGGTGATACCCAGAAGAGAACGCAAGCTGCATTCCCAACTGTGCACAAAAGGCTCTCCAGAACCGGGAGACAAACTGACTGCCCCTATCCGAGACAATCACCTTGGGTAGCCCATGTAAGCGAAAGATCTCCCGACTAAAAATGGAAGCCAGTTCCTTAGAGGTGGGCAACTTCTTAAGTGGAATACAATGACACATCTTTGAGAACCGGTCAACCACCATAAGGATAACAGTGTTGCCTTGGGAGTTGGGCAATTCCACAATGAAATCCATAGACAGGGGAGTCCAGGGCCTCTCTCCATTGGGTATGGGTTGTAGGAGGCCCACTGGAAGGTGTTGTGGCGTCTTACTCTGAGCACACACAGGACAGGCAGCTACGAAGGCAGGAACATCAGCCCATAGACTAGGACACCAAAATTGTTGGAAGATGGCCCAAATGAGTTGATTCTTCCCAGGATAGCCAGCTGCCTTGGGAGAATGGTAAGTCTGGAGCACTGCAGTACGGAGACTCTCTGGGACAAAGCAGCGGTTACAAGGTTTATCAGGAGGAGCATAGACCTGAGCAACAAGAATTTTGTCACCCAAAGGAGAAGTAAGACTGGTGCGAATCATAGCCAAGATACGATCAGGAGAAATCATAGGAAACGAAACTGACTCCGACTTGGAAGTGGAGGAAAATTGTTGTGACAAGGCATCAGCCCTTACATTCTTAGTACCGGGTAAGAATGAGACAATGTAATTAAAGCTCGACAAGAAGAGAGCCTATCGCACCCTTCTGGGAGAGAGTCGCTTAGCCTCAGACAAGAATGTAAGATTCTTATGGTCAGTAAGAATAAGAACGGGCACAATGGTACCTTCAAGGAGATGTCTCCAGTCTTTCAGGGCTAAAATTATCGCCAACAGCTCTCTGTCACCAATCTCATAATTGCATTCAGCAGGTGACAATTTCTTGGAAAAGTAACCACACAGATGCATATCGCTCTCAGAGTTAGGACGTTGAGACAGAAGGGCGCCAACTCCAGTCTCAGAAGCATCAACTTCTAGGATAAAAGGCAACGTAGGATCAGGATGTGCCAACACAGGAGCAGAAACAAAGGCAGCCTTGAGAGTCTCAAAGGCCTTAATGGACTCCGGAGACCAACTCTGTGGGTTACCGTCCTTTCTGGTCATATCAGTCAGAGGCTTGACCAGAGACGAGAAGTTACGAATAAACTTCCGATAGTAGTTGGCAAAGCCCAGGAAACGCTGCAGAGGACGTAAACCCATGGGTCGAGGCCACTGTAGGACTGCCGACAGTTTCTCTGGGTCCATTGAAAAACCAGCAGTGGAAATGACATATCCCAGGAATGTAACCTGTTCACGATGGAACTCGCACTTCTCCAGTTTACAATAGAGATTGTTCTCCCTTAGTTTCTGAAATACACGACAGACATCTGTGTGGTGGCTCTCCAGGGACTTGGAAAATATGAGGATATCATCGAGGTGAGGGAGGCATGGGTGGGACTACAAAGCTCGGAGGCAAACGTACAGGAGGCTTAAGAGAAAGTCTTTCTCTGAGTCTGGAGTCAATGAGGATGGCAAACGAGATCAAGCTCTCCAACTCAGTGGGTATATCTCGGGCTGCTATCTCATCCTTGATGGAATCCGAGAGACCATGAGAAAAAGCAGCCACGAGGGCCTCATTGTTCCAAGCAACCTCTGCTGCCAGAGTACGGAATTCAATGGCGTAGTCGGCAACAGTTCTCGTACTCTGTTTGATGGACATGAGGCACTTGGTAGCAGAAGCAGAGCGTGCGGGAACATCAAAAACCCTTTTAAAGGAGGCCACAAACTGAGGATAACTCAAGACAACAGGTTTTTGCGTCTCCCATAGAGGGTTAGCCCAGACCAAGGCTCTCTCAGAAAGCAAAGATATCACGAAACCTACTTTGCTTCTGTCCGTGGGAAACGCCTGGGGCAGCATTTCGAAGTATATCTCAACCTGATTGAGAAACCCTCTGCATTGAACTGGATCACTGGGGAAGCGGAGCAGAACCAGACATACCTCTTATAGAGGTAATACTCGAGGCGGGTGCCTGTACAGAGACTGGCGCAGCACCAGGGACGGCCTGCGACTTAGGTTGTACCGGAGCAGCCACCGTGGAGGATTCCAGGTGAGCCGTGCGATTTAGGAGCGTTTGTAATGGCAAGGCAAACTGATCCATGCGGTGATCTTGCTCATCCAATCTGGAAAAAATATTACCAACAAGTGGATTGACTGTATCTTCTGAATTCATGGCTTTCGCGTACTGTCAGGAACCATGAAACAGACAGAGACAGAAGTACAATCAAATCACACTTGTTTATAAATAAAAATAAAAAGGTAAATAGGAAAAAGCGTAGTCAAGCATAGCCAGAGTCCAGTAGCCCGATCGGGTAGTCAGCCAGTCCAAAGTTCATAAACCAGATCGGGTAAACAGCCAGTCCAGACATCAGGGATCCAAGGAGAGCAACTGCAAGCAGGATAGAAGACAGGAGGGATGTCAGCAAGCCAGTCTTGAAACAAATAGCAGGAGATGGTTCCTCGTGATGTGACCAACGTGAAGGCAAAGGAAAGAGTGAGCTGGAAGGCTTTAAATGGACAGGTCAGACGAGCATCATCGGGAACAGCTGGTAACTGTGGAAAGAGAAGAGAGCTGGCAATTAGCCGACAGCTGAGCGGCCAGCTCAGAGGAGGAAGGGCTAAGCCAGCCCTGACAGGTACAAACAAAAACGTAAATATATTTTATTGGGATATTATGTTCCCTTGAGGGAGCTGATCTAGATCAGCTTTACCATCTACATTCGATCATTGGTAACCTGTACACTATGTGGGTAAATGCGAAATGACCTTTTCAGGTCGAATCTTTGAGGTGAGACGCTAAAGTTATCTGTAGTGGATGGGTTATCTGGCACCGCACATCAGGATGCTTTCCATCTCTTATTGCTCTTACATGGACATTTTTTTGATTTTATATGGACATTTATGTTTAATTTGTTTACTCATTGCTCTGCACTGATTCTGTTATGCGTACTATGTGATAGACCAACACAAAGTGGCACATAATTGTGAAGTGGAAGGAAAATTATAAATGGCTTTCAATTTTTTTTTTACAAATAAATATGTGAAAAGTGTGGCGGGCATCTGTATTCAGCCCTCCTGGGTCAATACTTTGTAGAACCACCTTTTGCTACAATTACAGCTGCAAATCTTTTTGGGTATGTCTCTACCAGTTTTGCACTTCTAGAGAGTGAAATTATTGCCCATTCTTCTTTGCAAAATAGCTCAAGCTCAGTCAGATTGGATGGAGAGCATCTTTGAACAGCAATTTGGAAGTCTTGCCACAGATTCTCAATTGGATTTAGGTCTGAACTTTGACTGGGCCATTCTACCACATAAATATGCTTTGATCGAAACCTTTCCATTGTAGTGTGGCAGTATGTTTAGGGTCATTGTCCTGTTGGAAGGTGCACCACCACCCCAGACTCAAGTCTTTTGCAGACTCTAATGACCAGTACACATGACCGGTTTTCCCATCGGAATAAACTCTGAAGGTTTTTCCGACTGAGTTCCGATGGAATTCAGCTCAAGCTGTCTTGCATACACACGATCACACCGAAGTCCGACCGCCAAGAACTCGGTGACGTACAATACGTACGACGGGACTAGAAAATGGAAGTTCAATAGCCAATAGCTACCGTCTCGTACTTGCTTCAGAGCATGTGTCGTTTTTGGTCCGTCGGAACAGCATACAGACGAGCGGTTTTCCCAATAGGAATTGGTTCTGTCAGAAATATTTAGAACATGTTCTATTTCTAGGTCCATCAGAATTTTCAATGTAAAAAGTCAGATGGAGCATACACATGACCGGAATATATGATGAAAAGCTCCCGTCTGACTTTTTCTGTCAGACATTCCGCTCGTGTGTACACGCGTTTGCCCCCCACCCCAAAGCACCTTGGCCCCATGATGATGAGGGCAAGGGCCTCTTCCCGACAACCCTGGCCGTTGGTTGTCAGGGTCTTTGGGCGGGGGGCTTATCGGAATCCGGGAGCCCCCTTTAAGAAGGGGCCCCCAGATACCGGCCCCCCACCCTATGCGAATGAGTATTGGGGTACCATGTACCCCTATCCATTCACCTGGTGTAAAAAAAAACACAACACATGTTTTTAAAATACTTTATTGCACAGCTCCGGTGGTCTTCTTCCGTCTTGGGGGGTCTTCTCGCTGGACTCCTCCGCTATCTTCTGCTCTTTTACTAGCTCTTTTACTAGCGGGGGTGCCCGGCTTTCTTCTTCCTTGCCGCCGCCATCCGCGGGTCTTCTTCCAACTTTGGGGGTCTTGTCCCCCTCTTGGGGGATCTTGCCCCCCTCTCCGGTTCTTCTTGCCGGACGTCCACTTTCTTCTCCCAGCTCTTTTACTAGCGGTGGCCCGGTGTTCTGTCTTTTTTTGGTCCGCCGTACCAAGTCTGCCAGATAGTCTGATCGTGTGTACCCGGCATGATCATGTGTACATGGCATAACTGACATTTTTGACACTTTTTTGAGAACCAGTGACATTATTACAGTAATCTGTGCTAAAAATTGTGCACTGTTATTGTACTAATGCACTGGCAGGGAAGGGGTTAACATCATAACATCAGGGGCGATCAAGAGGTTAAATGTGTTCCCTCACTGTGTTTAATAAATGTATGGGGGAGTGTGTGACTGGGGAAATACAGTACAACTGTGGCAGCTGGTCCTTAAGTGGTTAAAGCAGAATTGCAGTCAGACTATAGAGAGTCAAATATTTTCATACACCTAACAAGCAATTCAATTCGGTTTAAAACGAGTCCTCACTGAGGCTCTGTAGCTACAGGAACCGTTGATAAAGTCATCCTCAAAGTTTTAAAGTTGGGTCATGGATGCCAGGTCACTGCTGGGAGGAGGGAGCAGAATGAGCTGAAATGTAAGTGAAAGCTACAGCGTTCAGTGAGTGCCTTTTTTAGAGCTCGTTTACTGCTTGTTAAGAACATATACTGTAAATATGTGAATATCCACAGCCTGGCCATAGTTCTAATAAACCCTAAAGAATGCAACTATTTTCAGAACCCCTAAGTTTATAATCATGTTATGAAACAAAACACTTATGTCTGAAAATCTTTACGTGTAGCAACATTTTGCATAATTTTTTTTTATTATTGTATTAAAGAGGAAGTTAACCCATCTATAACAGCTTAAAAATGTGTCGGGAATGTAACTGTCACATTGGTTGTGCTCCCATCCAACTATCAAACTATCCAATGGCTGATGTCATAAGTGATCATGCGGGTTTCCTGCACCACGTTCAAAACGCACTTATTTGCAATCTGCAATGGGTGTGAGTGCATTGCTATGACACTTTAAGTGCAGGTCAGAGATACAGTACCTAAAGACAAATGAATGGGCTGAAAACACACTGCACTCAAATCCTGGTGTGAATCGCCCTCAAATCTATACCAGATATTTATCCTAGTTGAATTCTGGTGTATGAGCAGCATATCCTCGGTCAGCAGGAACAGTTAGTGATGGCAGGCTGTGTGATCTATGTGCCATTGTAGTGGATGTTTATTAGTAGCCAACAGATATATCACACTGCCCTGCCAGCACTGACTGATCGTTTAATTTACTTTAATTAACAATTGCGCAGTGCACAAAAATAAAATGTATGCCTTTATTTCCCCACAAATAGAGCTTTTTTTGGTGCTATTTGATCACTTCTGCACTTTTTATTTTTTGTGTTATAAATAAAAAAAGGCCGACTATTTTGAAAAAAAAACAAAAAAACTATATTTTTTACTTTCTGCTTTAAATCCAACAAAAAGATAGAAAAAAAAAAATCGAATTTCTTCATAAGCTTAGGCCAATATGTATTCTCCTACATATTTGTGGTAAAAAAAAATCCCAATAAGCGTATAGTGTCTGGTTTGCGCAAAAGTTATAGCATCTACAAACTATGGGATATATTTATTTATTTTTTACTACTAATGTTGGCAACCCGTGACTTATAATGGGACTGTAATATTGCAACGGACATTCTGACACTAACTGACACCTTTGACACTTTTTGGGGACCAGGTACACTAATACATTGATCAGTGCTAAAAAATATGCACTGTCATTACACTAATGGCGCTGTCTGGAAAGGGGATAAAATCAGGGGCAATCAAAGGGTTAACTGTGTGCCTAAACAGTGTTTTACTATACTGTGTGAGATGCTTTTTCTAGGGAGAGAGATGGAATTTCCATCCCTTCCCTCCTGCCAGAACAGTGATCTTCCTTGTTTACATAGGCAGATTGCATATCTGTCTCTCTGCCTAACGATCGGTGCATTCTGACAATGAGTGCTGTGCACCCGCCAGAAGCATGCCAGCGGCTGCACACATGTGCGCCCCCTACCACGAAGAGTCGGATCGCGTATATATACACGATCCAGCACACAGGTGATGCCCTGTAGCAGTAAAACTGCTATAGGGCAGACCTTAGGTGGTTAATATTGTGAGTGGAAATAAAAGGGGGAGATTGGGACTTTAAATGAGGCTATTGGCTGGTTAAGGTTGAAAGATATATGGACATGTTTATTAGCATATACCGTATATACTCGAGTATAAGCCGAGATTTTCAGCCTCTTTTTTGAGGCTGAAAGTGCCCCCCTCGGCTTATACTCGAGTCATCGCTGTCTGCCTGCTCGATCAGCGTGTCGAGCAGACAGACAGCGGCCATTCTACTATTCAAAAGCCGCGCCTCCGCCTCCGCCTTCGCCTGTGATAGGCGGAACACTGAATTTCCCAGCAGTCAGTGTTCCGCCTATCACGGACATCCGCTCATCCTCGTACTACGGACGAGGATGAGACGATGTCCGTGATAGGCGGAACACAGGCTGCTGGGAAATTCAGTGTTCCGCCTATCACAGGCGAAGGCGGAGGCGCGGCTTTTGAATTTTAGAATGGCCGCCGAGGCGCCGACGAAGAGCGGCGATCCTGGCAAGGCACGGGACGGAGGCAAGGCAAGGCAAGGCACGGCACGGGACGGAGGCAAGGCACGACACGGGACGGAGGCAAGGAGGCAAGGCACGGCACGGGACGGAGGCAAGGAGGCAAGGCACGGCACGGGACGGAGGCAAGGCACGGGACGGAGGCTCGGGACACAGGCTCGGGACACAGGTAGGCTGGACACACACACACACACACACACAGGGATGGATGGATGGAGACACACACACACAGGGATGGATGGATGGAGACACACACACACAGGGATGGATGGATGGATGGAGACACACACACACAGGGATGGATGGATGGATGGACACACACACACACAGGGATGGATGGATGGATGGACACACACACACACAGGGATGGATGGATGGATGGACACACACACACACAGGGATGGATGGATGGATGGACACACACACACACAGGGATGGATGGACGGACACACAGGGATGGACGGACACACAGGGATGGACGGACACACAGGGATGGACGGACACACAGGGATGGACGGACACACACACAGGGATGGACAGGCATGTCTCACCCTCGGCTTATACACGAGTCAATAAGTTTGCCAGTTTTTTTGGGGGTAAATTGGGGGCCTCGGCTTATATTCGGGTCGGCCTATACTCGAGTATATACGGTAAATGTACAAATGTTGCAGTGGTACATAAAAAGTAATGTCATATAAGTAACCATGCATGAATGGCATGGACAGCATTAATAATGCATAAATATATACATATAACAGCACATGGTAATACAGACATAGTAATGTTGTAAACATGCATGTATAAACACATATCAATTAGGCAGCGCGTAGCAATATTAAATGGGTTGAATGTAAATTGGGTTGGTAGAATAAAAGATGATAATTCCAGATTGCTTTTAAAGCATGTAGTTACATCCTGAAAGCCTGATGTGTTTCGTGTAAAAACACTTCGTCCTTTTTCTATATATGCTATGTACCACTGCAACGTATTTACATTTCTATGCTAATAAACATGTCCATATATCTTTCAACCTTAACCAGCCAATAGCCTCATTTAAAGTCCCAATCTCCCCCTTTTATTAAATTGAACCCAGGATGGAGGCACATATATCTATGTGCCTCATCTAAAGTCCCAAACTCCCCTTTTTATATAATATTTGTAGAGCCAAATCCTGGCTGCATTTGTAATGCATCTGTGGTCTGTTTCTGAACGTCCGCTGCTTCCCAGGGATGCTGGATGCTACAGTGAAGGACAGCTCAGCTCATCCACTTCCTCCATTACACAAACTTTAGGCGGGCAGGATTCTGAGGGTCTCCAGAAGGCAGAAAGGTTGAGCACCCTGATTGCAATTCTCATAGACTGCAATGTCACCAGGCTGCCTTCACAGCAATACATAGCACCACATATAGTAAATCAATAAGCATGATATTAAATAAAAGAGTTGGGTTGGAGCTGATAGCCACATTGCACAATGCAGCCACAGATCAGAATGGGACCAAGGTCTACATACACTTGCTCCCTTGGGGGATTCAACAAGGATGGTTTGTTATGGTAATATTTCTACTTTAAAGTCACTCTGCTTAAAAGTAGAAGTATAGCCAAAGCTATACAGTACAGTCCATTTTGCACTCCTGTGACCTGGTTTTAGCAGAGAACAGGCTGAAGTCCGCTCTCTACTGACGTCACTGGAATCAGTCCAGGCAACGCTTCATCAGGACAATAAAGTCTGGATCCACCAGGTGCCTGGACCGACACCCGGCTCAGACTCTCAACGAGCCGCTGAGAGCCTGAGGTGGCTGCTCCTGTCCCTCCACAGCCCAGTGCTCCAGTGGGCAAGGAGGGGGCAGAGCAGAGAGCTGCTAGTCTGCAGCTCTCTACTCGTGGAGCTCTGAAAACCAAATGATCGACGATGTTTGATCACTCAGTTCTCAGTGCAGAGGTGCCGGGGGACTGATGCAGCATCAGACTGATAGAAAAAAAAAATCCTTAATTTCTCTTTTAATCTATCTGCAATATTTCCTTTTTTTATTTCTATACAAATCTAGATTTTCATATTAAACATTTAAAAGCCACATTGTATTGTCCACAAAACCAATTAATACTGTAGGGACATGCTTATAAAGCAAGGAATGTGACTTTCAGCAAAAAATTTAATCAATCATTGTAATTTAAAACACATGCATCTGAACTGAAAGACTTGCCCGCAGTGAATATTTTGTGAATGTCAGATTTACTGCTTAATAAATATGCCCCGTTATGTACAAAATGGCAGTTTGAGAAACATACAAACCATTGTAAAAACAAATAATAAATAGGAGTTAATGTATCAGATCTTACCATAAAACCATGAGACCGATATTGCTTCTAAAAATACAACTGCGATGATGGAACACCCAGCTCCAAATTCCTCAAGAAGCTTCACTACATACGCTCCTCCCTGATAAAATCAGTCATAAGATAAAATGAAAGTCATTCCACTTATTATGCTTCATTTGTATTGATCACATATATAATGAGCATCAATAAACATAGGTAACATTGTCTTAATATTGATGGCATATGGTCAATCCTTCCAAAACTGGTATCTTTATTTTTGGGGAATGCTAGATACTGTATATTCCCGTGGGAGCTATAGTTGAGAGATCTTGTGTGATTTCCCAGGTACACCTGCCATTGCCATAATAAAAGGATATCACTCTCAGGTTAGGTTATTATAACAGAACTATGAGGTATGCAGAGGAGATCTTATAACTAGAGTCAAGTAAGAGAAAGCCTTCCATTTAAAGCAGGGCAGGGTCAGGGAAGGCATATATACTATAGGCAGCTCCATTTAAAGTAAATGTAGATCAATAATATGTTGGGTTCACAGGAAATAGGCAAAATTTAAGTGGTGTTCAGCCTTAAGAAGACGGGTGGTGCTAGACCTAGGAGGAAGCTGGAACATGGAGAGGGTAAGTAAAGCTTGAACACTTTTTTTTTTTTTACTTAATACGGGCTGTGGGGGAGGGGAATAATTAAAAAAAAACTTTTAGATAAAGTTGAATTCAAGGCTATTGCTTTACCCTACGTGGACAAAGCACATATTCACTTTGAAGTTAAAAATAAATCAAAGGTAGAGCTGTTGCCCAAGCAACTAATCATATTTAATGTTTTCTGTGAAAAGAGAATTTATTGAATGGTATGATCACGTGACATCCGCTCCACTTTGTGTGCAAAATAATTTTCTCTTGGTCTTTCATGTTTTATCTTAGTACAGGGTAAGATGTAAGTGTAAAGCCTTACATGAGTCAAAGTGCTGAGTGAGCCAGTAAAGCAGACAATCACCAATCCTAGGACAAAAAGTTCTCTCCTCTTGCCCAGAATGTGCGGATATTCATCCATAATGGCAGTAATGACAGCTTCCAGACCACCAAACTAAGTAAGATCAAGAAGACATAATAAGGTGGGTAGTTAAAGCCCACAAAAAAAAACAACGTATTAGTAGTAATATGACTAGGTTTGAAAACAGACTTTACAAAGTGAATAATTCAACTAGTAAATCACATTTTAATTATATTTTTTTTTACTTTAACCCCTTGACTTCCAAAAGATTTACTCCCCTTCGTGACTGAGCCATTTTTTGCTAAACAGCTCTGCGTTATTTTAACTGGCAATTGCGCAGTCGTGCAACAGTGTACCCACAAACAATGTCCTTTTGTTCCCCACAAATAGAGTTTTATTTTGGTGGTATTTGATCACTACTGCATTTTTTATTTTTTGCGCTATAAACAAAAATAAAAAAACACAGACAATTTTGAAAAAAAAAAACTATATTTTTACTTTCTGTTTTAAAACACGTTCAATAAAAAAATGTAAAAAATCTAATTTCTTGATAAATTTAAGGTTTAAGGTTGAATAAAGACAAAAGTCCATCCAGTTCAACCTGTGTAGGTGTGTGTGTGTGTGTAGAAAAATCATTTGCCATATCCCTGTATATTGTTATTGCTAAGATGCACGTCCAAGGGTCTTTTAAAACGATCCATACTTCCTGCTGATACCACTGATTATGGAAGAGTTCCACATCCTTACCGCCCTGACAGTGAAAAGCCCCTATACAGCTTAGGATTAAACGGATTCTCTTGTTGGCCTTGGGTCCTCTTACACTCCCTGGGATTGAAACGTTTCATACTTACGCTGGGATCACCCTCTGGATATTTTTAAATTGCTAACATATCTCCTCTCAAGCGTCTCTTCTCCAGGGAGTATAAATTTAGCACTTGTAGTCATTCCTCATAATTGAGGTCCTCCTGTTCCCATATTAATTTAGTTGCCCTTCTCTTGACTCTCTGCAGCTCCAGCACATGCTTTCTGAGGATTGGTGACCAGATCTGGACAGAATACTCCAAATGCACACAAACCAGAGTTTTATAAAGTGGCAGGATTATCGTTTTATCTCCCTTTTTAATGCATGCTAATATTCTGCGGGCTTTGGTAGCCACAACTTGACACTGCATGCTATTGCTCAGTGTGTCTTCTACTAGGACTCCTAGATCCATCTCCATCCTGGAATCCCCTAGGGGTTCTCCCCCTAATGAGTAACTTGCATTTATATTTTACTCTCCAAGTGCATTACCTTACATTTACCAATGTTAAACTTCATTTGCCATCTAGTCATCTAGTAGCCCACTCTGTTAATTTATTCAGGTTATCTTGTAACGTTTTTATATCTTGCTGTGATGTTATTGCCCTACATATTTTTGTGTCATCAGCAAACACAGACTTTATCCCATCCTCTATATCATTTATAAATAAATTAAACAGAATTGGTCCCAGGACAAAGCTTTGGGGTACCCCACTAACCACTCTAGACCATTCTGAGTACACGTTATTTATCTCCACCCTTTGGAACCCCGTAGCCATTTTTCTATCTAAGAACAAACTCTATGGTCTATACCCACCCCCCTCAGTTTGTAGTGTTAAGCGTTTGTGGGGGACTGTATCAAATGCTTTTGCAAAATCCAGATACACCACATCCACTGGCCTACCTTTGTCCAGATGGCAGCTCACTTCCTCGTAGAATGTTAATAGGTTGGTTTGGCAAGAGCGACCTTTTGTAAACCCATGCTGATTACTGCTAATGATACGGTTTTCATCAGCAAATTCTTGGACATGGTCCCTTATCATCTGCTCAAATAATTTACAAACTACCAATGTTAGACTGACAGGCCTCTAGTTTCCAGGAATATATCTCTACACTTTTTTGAATATTGGCACCACGTGGGCTCTTTGCCAATCAGCTTGTACCAATCCTGTCAGTATGCTGTCCATGAAGATTAGGAATAGTGGTCTGGCTTTAACCTGACTGAGTTCTTGAGGGACTCTTGGGTGTAAGTGATCTTGTCCCAGTGATTTATTTATGTTAAAGTGTAAGGTCACCTTTACAGAAAAATCTGTATGGTGAACTTACACAGGACCCCCTCCTCACCCCCCCTGATCCCTCTGACCTGGACCGCTGCAATCTCCCTTCTAAGTATATCCGTGTCAGGAGTCCGAGGCTTAGAAATTCCTTCGGCATTCCATGCGCCTTCTCAATAGCTGACAGGACGGACTATGCAGCTGCTGATTGTTCGGCACCGCCCATGTGACAGCGCTGACCAATTAGTATGCTCAGAAACATCCCTCCTGACGAGGTACATTTTGCATATTCAGCTCTGGACTCCTGATGCGGTTATACCAAGGCTCAGAACAAGAGATTGCCATGGCCAAGGTCAGTGGGACTTAGGAGGAGGGGGCGAGGAGGGTGTCCTGTGTAAGTTCACCTTACAGATTTTTCTGTAAAGGTGAACTTGCTCTTTAAGCTTCTCTAATCCTTTCCAGACTCCAAACTTTGTTAGCCACAAGGGTAGATCCTGTGGAGTGTTACTAACAATACAGTCATGGTTGTTATACCTATCCCTTTCCTGTCTGAAGACTGAGGAGAGGAAAGCATTTAGTACAGCTGCCTTCTCCTTTTCATCTGTAACCATCTTCCCTTCCTTGTCCTTTATGGAGCTGCGTGTTCTGACCTCGCCTTTTTACTGTTAATATATTTAAAACATTTATTGGGAATATTTATACTCTCCTCCGCTTTGTGTCTCTCATAATTTTTTTTAGCCACCCTGATTGCATTCTTACACTTCTTATTGCATTCCTTGTAGTATTGGAATGCTGACAATGACACCTTTGCTGTGTACTTTTTAAAGCCCATTTTTTCCTTAATATGCCTTTTTTCAGTGTGCCCCTGTCCCTTTAAGAAGGAATGGGGTGATGAGGCTCTGTGTCTTACACATGTATTTGCAAATGTGTGCAGACTAAACCCCTGTTTTAACGCATACAGTTAGATAGGTTGATTCAGTTTGGTCGGTGAGTAAGCTTGGATCTTTCCTTGGATTTATCATTGGCCTTGTTTATATCATATGTTGCCTTCCAATGCTGCTTGCTTGTTATAGGTGGGGGCAGTGGACAACTTTTTTGTCTTAATATGACATTTTACGTTTTGGTTCAGCCACCCAGGTTTAAAATTTGTTCTTTTATATTTATTACCCCTTGGAATGCACATGGAGTATACATGTCTTTGGTAAAAAGAATCCCAATAAATGTATATTGATTGGTTTGCGCAAAATTTATAGCGTCTACAAACTATGGCATATATACTGGAATTTTTTTTTACTAGTAATGGCGGAGATCAGCGACTGTGATATTGCGGTAGACATTTGGATGCTAACTGACACTTTTGACACTATTTGGGGACCAGAGTCACTGTACTAATGACATTAGCTGCGAAGGGGTTAAACATCTAGAGCAATAAAAGGGTTAAACATGTGTGCGTAGCCAGTGTTTATGTGTACTTTCTGTGGTGCTTCACTAGGGGAAGTAACAGATAGTATTCCCTGCTTTGCGGGAAAAGAAAATCTATTACTTCCCCTACTGACAGGACAGGGCTCTGTCTTGTTTACATAGGCAGACTCCTGTCCTGTGTAAATTCATAACGATCACCGGGTGCCAGTGGTAATCTATTGGCTGGCACCCAGTGATCGACATCTACTGTGTTCAATCACAGCACAGCCGGTTGCTGGCGGCACTCACACGTGCCCCTTACCTGGAAGTGTCATGTCATGTACTAGGTAAGTAGGCACAGATAATCTATATGTAGGTTATACGGTCAGCAAGCAGTTAAAAAAAACATTTCAGGAAAATATGTAAAACTCATGGAATCACTTTTCAGTGTAATGAAAATACTTAAATCTGATGGTATCGGGGCGTGGTCTGGTGCTACATGGAGTAGGACGCGTTGTGTAGGAGCTCCGTTCGAGGCCTATCCTTTTCTCCGATCCTGAGAACCTTTTTGCCAATTTTGGATGTCACATCGGCCCGGGGCAACCCTGCCATCCACTATGTCACCCTCTAAGCGCTCAGGTGCCGCTGCTAAGCTGGATAAATACCGCCGCGACGAGCGCGGCCCTCCCGAGGAAGATGGCGCCGGCCCGTGCCCTGAGGCAGACGACCATCCTGCAAACGATACCGCCCGCGTGCTAGAGGCTATCGCCCTCTGTCAATCGACCCTCACCTCCAGGATTGAAGAGGTGAAGGTCGACATATCCTTAATTAGACAGGACATGCACAAACTCCGGGAGCGGGTGTCAGAGACTGAGCGGCGGGTCGGCCAGGTGGAAGATGGCCTGCATCCTCTCCAGGTCACCACTGAGCAACTACAGTACCAGCTGAACAATATCCTCTCCAAACAGGACGATATGGAGAACCGTCTCCGGAGGTGCAATCTTCGTTTTGTGGGTCTGCCTGAGCGATGTGAGGGTGCTGATCCCCCCACTTATCTTGAGAATCTCCTAATTCGGACTTATGGTCGTGAGGCGTTCTCCTCCTCATTTGTGGTGGAGCGCGCCCATCGTCTTGCTGCCAAGCCGCCTCCGGCGGGGGCCCCGCCTCGGACCCTCATCGCCAAGTTTCTTAATTACCGCGACCGTGACACTATCCTTCGGCTTACCCGGGAGCGGGGCAACATACCGCTCGACAACGGGACCGTGGCGGTGTACCCGGATTTCTCCGCGGAGGTGCAGAAAAAGAGGGCTAAGTTTACTGAGGCGAAGCGCCAACTCCGCGTGCTCCACCTGCCATATGCAATGCTTTTTCCGGCCCGTCTCCGTGTGACCAGCGAAGGCAAAGCACACTTCTTTGACGATCCGCAGGCTGTCTTTTCCTGGATGGAGCGCCGTGGGGGGGCTGGCCCGGCCTGATCCGTGCTACATGCTATCTGGAACGATCGTTCATACCGACCTTGTTTGACCCCTAGACTATACTCGCCGTTGGGACATGTTAGTGAGATACCTGTGCCCCCCTTTGTTGCCCTTGCCCTTCCTCTCCCGGTGCTCTCCTTGGCTTTCCAGCGCTCCTGCACTCCTGTGCGGGTGCAGCACGCCCCAATATGACATTGTCCAACACGAACCGTTTGTGCATGCCTCGAGCGGCTCCTGCCTGCACGTCTGATGTGGGTCTGGTTGATCCCTCTTGTGACTATTGTATGCCCTTCAGTTTGTTCGCCCCTCTTGCTGTGGCTGATTCCAGGACGCTGGCGTGTATGCCGCGATTGCCCAGCACCCTTAAGCTTCAGTTTCCCTGGCCGGCCTCTGCCCCTCTGCCATCGGAGGAGGTTGGAGCGTTGAACCTGCTTAGTCGGTCCAGAGTTAATGCAGTATTTTTGTTTATTATTTTTCTGTGCATTTTGCTGTCTTACATTATTGTTTGCAACTGGTTTATCGCTATGCTATCTATTGTATTTTTGCCCTCCCGACGGTGCCTACCCATGTCGCCAGGCGTCTCTGTGGCGTTTGCGCCCTCCCCTGCTATGCGCCATGTTGGCGCTGGCTCCGGATGGCTGGAGCAGGGTCAGCACTGGATGGGATGGACTTTTCTAAGAGTATGTGTGTTCATGGTATTGGGGGGATATTCCTGTTGTTACGGCATCCATCTATGTTATGGCGTCTCTTAAACTTCTGACATGGAATGTCAGAGGTCTGGGTGACAGGGCTAAGAGGGCCGCAATTTTGTCCCATGCTAAGTCCCAAAGGGCGGACGTCTCGATCTTGGTGGAGACTCACCTGGCGGGACAGAAACAGTTGTGCCTTAAAAAACCGTGGGTGGGCTGGCTGTACCAGGCTCCGCACACCACGAACTCCCGGGGGGTCGCGGTCTTGGTAGCCAAGACTGTTCAATTCCAGCTGCATTACTTGCAGTCGGACCCCCAGGGACGCTTCCTATTTCTATATGCCACTATAGGGGGCTTGGAGCTTCTCATTCTCGCATTTTACATTCCCCCACCCTTTGCCTTTGCAGCACTGCAGCAAGGTGTCGCATTTATGGCTCGCTACCCCCTGGTCCCGGCTGTCTGGGCGGGGGATTTTAACATGGTTGTGAGCCCCTCACTTGACCGGCTGAGCCCCCTCGTCTCCTCGCCCCCGCCTTCGGGTATCACGCGGTTTGGGAGGTTTATAGCGGAGTTCGCCCTTACGGACACGTGGAGACACAGACATCCTACATCGACTCACTTTTCATGCTACACACCCTCTAGATCGGCCCTGTCCCGCATTGACCTCATACTAATCTCGCCCCATCTCCTTCCCCACCTTCTTGACGTAGGATTTGAAGCTAGGGTGCTATCCGACCACTCCCCATACTGGATCAAGTTGCGGCTGCCAACACCCCCTGGGCCTCGAGACTGGAAACCCTTTCTGGCTCAATGTCTTGCCAGACTTGGATTCTGTCCAGCGTGAGTGGGAACATTTCTTCCACATAAACGCCGGCTCCACGTCGTTCGGTTCCGTCTGGGAGGCCTTCAAGATGCATGCCCGCATGATCCTCACCATGCGCATATCTAGACATAAGGCTTCCTCTAAGCGCCTGCTGAGGCAGGCGGAGGAGCGAGTGCGTGCTCTTGAGGTGGCCTTTCAGGCTGACCCTTCGGTGACTAACGCCTCTTTGTTGAAATTGCAGGTTAGGCTCACAGACCAACTTCATCATGAGAAGGCCAAGCAGGGTATTTTTTTCAACAAACAACGCCTGTTTGAACAAGGCGAACGTGCGGGCAAGTTGTTGGCCCACATGGCCCATCTTGACCATCGGCCTCCAGTGGTGGTGTCCCTGAGAACTGTGTCTGGTGCGGTGGTTGTGGACCCCGACCTGGTGGCGGAGGAGTTTGGGTCCTTCTACTCGGGCCTGTACTCCTCCGCTGCATGTTACACCCAGGACGAACTTACCACTTTTCTTGGTGATGTTCCTTTCCCCTCCCTCACCCCTTCACAAAAAGCTCAACTTGAGACTCCTATCACCACTGACTGTATTATGGAAGCCCTGTCGCAGCTCCCAACGTCCAAGACCCCCGGTTCTGACGGTTTGCCCCTGGAGTTTTATACCCAATTCAGCGAAATTTTAATCCCCCAATTGGCTAAACTGTACTCGCATATATTCGACACCGGCATTCTCCCCAGATCTATGGGCGAGGCCCGCATAGTCCTCATACCCAAAGCCGGCAAAGACCCGCAATTACCCGACTCATACCGACCCATATCCTTACTCCAACTGGACGTTAAAATTTTGGCCAAAGTCCTCGCCCTACGACTAAACAAAGTGATCCACTCCCTGATACATCCGGACCAGACTGGGTTCATGCCCCAAAGAAACATGGCCTTTAACCTGCGGCGGCTCCACATGAACCTCCAGGCCCAGCACGCTGATATTGGATCCAGGGTTGTGGTCAGCCTGGACGCCGCCAAGGCGTTTGACTCTGTGGAGTGGTGTTACCTCTGGGAGTGCCTCCGCAGATTCGGAATAGGCCCCAAGTTTATTAAGTGGATCCAGCTCCTATATTACGCCCCCACGGCACGTATTCAAGTGAATGGTAGGACTTCCCCCTCATTTGCCCTCTCCAGGGGGACCCGTCAGGGCTGCCCTATCTCCCCACTGCTGTACGCCTTGGCTGTAGAGCCCCTGGCCATAGCCCTTAGGTCTCACCCAGACATTAGGGGTCTTCGCTGTGGTGATCTGCATGAGGTGATCAGCCTATATGCGGACGATATGCTGTTGTATCTAGCTGATGCTGGTCCCTCATTGCAGACAGCCCTGCGTCTCATTACGGCCTTTGGAGCCTTCTCTGGGCTCCAGATTAACTGGTCCAAATCTCAAATACTCCCGCTAGATTTGGGGGCCCCCCACCGCTGAACAGGCAGCGCTCCCACTTGCTAGAACTGACTCCATTAAATATCTCGGTGTACACATCTCTAGGTCCCTTTCCGACTACCTCGCCCTTAATGTTGAACCCCTATTTGACATTCTAAAATCCAAAACCCAAGTCTGGTCTCGTCTCCCCCTTGGGGTGATGGGCCGAATAAATTTGGTTAAGATGATTATCCTTCCCAAGCTGCTTGTATTCTGGCAGGCACCGCTGTACCTCCCTCCCCGCCTATTTAAAGCTATGGAGTCTATCCTTAACACATTTGTTTGGGGCTCGTCACGACACAAGTTGTCGTGGCGGGTCTTAAAAAGTCCGTCAACCCTGGGGGGAGCCGCCCTGCCCGATCTCCAACTCTATTACATAGCCTCTCAACTATCCCACTTTTTTCACTTCAATCAAACGGACAGAGCCCGCTATACCACCCTAGTGTGTTCACGGGCCTCAGGCCCTTTGTTTCACCCTTTCCAACTGTTGTTTAGTAGCTCCCGCCTTCCGCCCCTCCCTAACGACGGACACCTCTTGCTCTCCCATCACTGTAGGATCTGGCAGCTTACTATGCGCCTTGGACAGGCCCCCTCTCCTCACTCTCACACACCTCTGTGGAATAATTCCGAGCTACCAGAACTGGCCCTTGTCCCGGATCCCGGGTTATGGGTGCATAAGGGTGTTATTTATCTGTCACAGGTGGTCTCCCATGGGGTGGTCAGATCCTTTCAGGCCCTCAAGGATACCTACGCCTTGCCCAACCACATGTTGTTTAGGTATCTCCAACTCCGACACGCGCTCCAAGCCCAGTTTACTGGGAATATCCCGAGGGTTGAGACGCCAGCTGTGGTTGACCTGGTGCTGGGTGACGACCATCGGCAATTGATCTCGCGGCTGTACGCGTATCTGCTATCCCCCACTGCCCTGAGCGTGGCCTATCAGGTGCGCTCTCGGTGGGAGGGTGATTTGGGTGCGGTGTCGGACGCGGATTGGGATGAAGCTCTGGCCAATCACAGGCTCATGTCACCTAGGCTCCCGGACCGCCTTACCCACCTCTACATTCTGCACAGGTCCTATCTTACGCCTCAACGCATAGCTAAATACAGACCTGATTTCGACCCCAACTGTCCCCGTTGTGGCTCCCCGACTGCATCCTTTTACCACTTATTGTGGGCCTGCCCGATCGTACAGGGATACTGGGCGCAGGTGGTCCGATTTCTTCACGACCGCATGGGCTCCCCGGTGTCCCTGTCCCCTCGACAGTGTATACTGGGGCTCCTCTCTTTACCCGACAGTGAGAAATACCTCAACATTTTTTTACAGGAGACCTTGTTTTTGGCTAGGATGCAGATTGCTAGGACGTGGTTGAGAGGGCGTCCCCCCACGCTACAGCAATGGATTAGGGCGATCAATGACACGCTTCCCCTCAAGAAGCTGTTGTATGCTCATAGGGGTTG
This sequence comes from Lithobates pipiens, assembly GCF_037356315.1. Classification (NCBI taxonomy): domain Eukaryota; kingdom Metazoa; phylum Chordata; class Amphibia; order Anura; family Ranidae; genus Lithobates; species Lithobates pipiens. Next base: position 18,066,488 of record NW_027507790.1, read on the forward strand.
TCCCCATAAATACAACAAAATATGGGATAGATGGTTGGAGAATGCTTCTACCTGCAATGCCGTGACTTAGCTGACCTCTGTACTGTATATCTTTATGTTTCTTCAAGGGACTATTCCCTACACTGTATACCCTTTATGTTCCTCTGCTGATCACTGTATCACACATTTTTTGTTGCACAACATTTTCGTATATTTACTGTACCTGTCTGTAAAATGCACAAGTTTGTTTGCGTAGTGCCTGTTGCATTGCGTTTTCGTGATTATATCCTGTTCATTATGCTCAATAAAATTGTCCTTTGAAACTAAAAATCTGATGGTATCGCACATTGAGTTAAAAAAAATGTAATAGGTAAAAGTGATGAAATTGCCCTTTTTTTCCCATTAAAAAAAGCATTATTAATAACAAAGCTAATAATTTTCTGCTGTGTGCAGCTCAACCCTTTGTGGTCTGCTAATACGACTGTTTGATAAGGACATCCTTTGGTCATTTTATAAATCTTTGTATCATGTAACAATCTCATCTATTGTGAGACGTTGTATAAAAATCTATGCCTTCAGCAATTATTGTTCTTCTGTTAATACAAAAACCACATAAAAATTATATTTTTAGTTCTGGCTTGTTTTCTGTAAAGCAGGAATATCATTTTGACAGGATGTGAGTTGACTTACTGTACTGTCCAAACCAAGCGTGATCATCATTAGAAAAAATATAATTGCAAAGAATGTTGAGCCAACCATGTTAGCAATGGCCTCTGGGTAAGTGATAAATAGTAGACTGGGACCTTTGAAACAAAAAATACACGTGTTAAACAATTATGTGCCTAGGTCTGGTCAGCATAATATGGGGGTTCACATTCATGTATAACATACAGCAGATGATGAATGGTAACAACATCAATGTTTATGTAGTGCTTAATGTATATCAGATACATAATATAAAATTACATATGTGTTATCACTGTTTAGCTAGCCTTAAACTGGCCATAAAACAGCTTAATTTATGAGAAGATTTCATTAAGATCCAAAAAGATACTGTGATGATGCTAGTACAATCCCAATTTAAAAAAGAAGTTGGGACCCTGTGTAAAATCTACATAAAAACAGGCTTGCCCTGTCCATTAGAGGACGGTTGTAGATCGGGGGGTCCAGCCCCATGTGTTTGACAGCTACTGCCGGTCTGCAGACTTGGTAATTCATCAACACATATACTGATTCCCTCTACATTTCAAGCAGCACTTCTTTAACCCAGTTTAAGTTTGGATATTTGTAGACATGTGCATTTGTTTTTGTCCGAATTCATTTTCATCCAAATTTCGGGTATTTTCGTTATCGTTTTAACAAATAATAACGAACATGCAGAATCTGAAAACCGAAAGATCCGACATAAACAAATGCTTTATTTTTGTTTTTTTGTAACAACAGTTCGATATAGATAGGAGATTCGACATGATGCTGACAATAGCAATCTGTGTCCATCGAATCCTGTGGTCGAATGTGACTAACCTTAGCTCTATTAGTCCAAGATTATTCTACATAAAGAGAAATTATTCGACATAGAGAGAAAAGATTCGACATTATAGAGACAATAGCAAAAAAGGTTGAATGTGCCTAACCTAACTCTATTAGTCCAAGATTATTTGACCTACAGAGAAAAGATTAGACATGAAGATTCGACGAAGCAGTCACCAAGAGCAGACATTTATAGTCAAATGCTCCGCCCATAGGCTATGGAAGAATTCTAATGTTGGTTGACTAGTAATTATAATTAATAAATATAATTATTACTAGTGTCATACAACATTAGAATTCTACTATAGCTTGTAGGCAGAACATTCGACCAGAAATGTACGATTGCGGCGTTGTACAGTTTTGCTGCTCCATCAAATCTTCTTGGAACATTCGACAGACACCATAAGCCTTCGATGACAGATTCAACCATACTTATTTTGGATTTTCAGACTAATGCATTTTTTAACAAAATGAAATAAATAAAAACTAATTTCGGGAGTAACTAAATAAATGTATTTTTCGGACAAAAGCGAAATTCTGAAAAAAAAATATTTCAGTGTCCACATGTGTAGATATTTGTTTTAATAAATAGTACCGTATATACTCGAGTATAGGTCGATCCGAATATAAGCCGAGGCCCCTAATTTACCACAAAAAAAATGGGAAAACTTATTGACTCGTGTATAAGCCGAGGGTGAGACATGCCTGTCCATCCCTGCATGTCCATACCTGTGTGTCCAGCCCTGTGTGTCCAGCCTACCTGTGTCCCGAGCCTGTGTCCCGAGCCTGTGTCCTTCTGCACATACGGCGGCCATGCCAGGATCGCCGCACCTCTTCTCGTCTGTGACAGACGGCGGCCATTCCACTGTTCAAAAGCCGCGCCTCCGTCTGTGATAGGCGGAACACTCAATTTCCCAGCAGTCTGTGTTCCGCCTATCACGGACATCCTCTCATCCTCGTCCGTAGTATGAGGATGAGCGGATGTCCGTGATAGGCGGACCACTGACTGCTGGGAAATTGAGTGTTCCGCCTATCACAGACAGGGAGGCGCGGCTTTTGAATAGTGGAATGGCCGCCGTCTGTCTGCTCGACACGCTGATCGGGTAGACAGGCGGCGGTGACTCGAGTATAAGCCGAGGGGGGCACTTTCAGCCTAAAAAAAGAGGCTGAAAATCTCGGCTTATACTTGAGTATATACGGTACTATGCTTTTACTCATTTTTGCACTTTGGCTACTTTGTTTTTATTCAAAAAACAGAAAGCAATGGTTTACAAATCTTGTAAACCCATGGTATAATTATAATAGAAAACCGAGAACATATTAAAAGTTTGATGCTACAGCTTTGTAAACATCGCCCTGTCTCAAATTTTTTTTAAAACGTGTTGCTCAGTGACCGTGGCCGCGGGACCAGCTGACCCAATTGCCGCTGGTGTCCCGTGATCCGGTCACAGAGCTGAAGAACGAGGAGAGGTCTGTGTAAATAAACCTTTCCCTGTGCTTCCCTGTGTGGCTGTCACCGATCGTCTGTTCCCTTTTATAGGGAAGGACGATCAGTGACGTCACAAGCCAGGCCACGCCCACTACAATAAAAATTCACGTCATGCATAACCCCTACACTGCCCGCTAGTGGTTAACTCCTTCACTGCCAGTGTCATTTACACAGGAATCAGTGCATTTAAATAGCACTGATTGCTGTATAAATGACAATGGTCCCAAAAATGTCCGATGTATCCGCCATAATGTCGCAGTCACAATAAAAATCGCTGATCGCCACCATTACTAGTAAAAAAAATATTAATAAAAATGCTATCAAACTATCCCCTATTTTGTAAACGCTATAACTTTTGCGCAAACCAATCAATAATCTCTAATTGCGATTTTTTTTTTTACCAAAAATATCTAGAAGAATACGTATTGGTCTAAACTGAGAAAAAAATTTTTATTTATATATTTTTTGGGGATATTTATTATAGCAAAAAGTAAAAAATATTGAAGTTATTTCAAAATTGTCGCTCTATTTTTGTTTATAGCGCAAAAAATAAAAACCACAGAGGTGATCAAATACCACCAAAAGAAAGCTCTATTTGTGGGAAAAAAAGGACGCCAATTTTGTTTGGGAGTCACGTCGCACGACCGTGCAATTGTCAGTTAAAGCAACGCAGTGCCGAATCGCAAAAAGAGTCCTGGTCCTTTGGCTGCAAATTGGTCCGGGGCTTAAGTGGTTAAAATGGTACATTTTCTCAGTTTAAACATTTGCTATGTTTTCTATTTTCTATTGGGAATAAAATATGGGTTTATGAGATTTGCAAATCATTGCATTCTGTTTTTATGTAGATTTTACACAGTGTCCCAAACTTTCTGGAATTGGGGATATTCTTAATTTGTGTGTAGGCCTGTTCAGCATAAAATAGGGGTTCACATTCATAAATGTCACACAGTAGCTGATGAATGGTAACAACATCATGTTTATGTATTTCTCAACTTATATAATTTACATAATAAAAGTTACTTACCGTATATACTCGAGTATAAGCCGAGATTTTCAGCCTCTTTTTTGAGGCTGAAAGTGCCCCCCTCGGCTTATACTCGAGTCATCGCTGTCTGCCCGCTCGATCAGCGTGTCGAGCAGACAGACAGCGGCCATTCTATTCAAAAGCCGCGCCTCCGGCTCCGCCTTCGCCTGTGATAGGCGGAACACTGAATTTCCCAGCAGCCTGTGTTCCGCCTATCACGGACGTCGTATCATCCTCGTACTACGGACGAGGATGATACGACGTCTGTGATAGGCGGAACACAGGCTGCTGGGAAATTCAGTGTTCCGCCTATCACAGGCGAAGGCGGCGGCGCAGCTTTTGAACTTTACAATGGCCGCCGACGAAGAGGGCACGGGACGGCACGGGACGGGACGGGACGGGGGCAAGGCAAGGCAAGGCACGACACGGGACGGATGCAAGGAGGCAAGGCAAGGCACGGCACGGGACGGAGGCAAGGAGGCAAGGCACGGGACGGAGGCTCGGGACAAAGGTAGGCTGGACACACACACACACACACACACACACACACACACACACACACACACACACACACACACACACGGATGGAGACACACACAGGGATGGATGGATGGATGGATGGAGACACACACACACAGGGATGGATGGATGGATGGATGGATGGAGACACACACACACAGGGATGGATGGATGGATGGATGGAGACACACACACACAGGGATGGATGGATGGATGGACACACACACACACAGGGATGGATGGACGGACACACAGGGATGGACGGACACACAGGGATGGACGGACACACAGGGATGGACGGACACACACACAGGGATGGACAGGCATGTCTCACCCTCGGCTTATACACGAGTCAATAAGTTTGCCAGTTTTTTTGGGGGTAAATTGGGGGCCTCGGCTTATATTCGGGTCGGCCTATACTCGAGTATATACGGTATGCCTTATCACTGTTTACTGGCCGTAAATAGGCTGATTTTCTAAGATTTCAAAATTATCCAAAAAGTTTCTTTGATTATTCTTACGTAAGTGGATATTCGAGTATATATGAGTGGTGGTAACTGAAGGAACCACAATAATATTGTTTGTGATTATCTTATGTTAATCATACAATTTTAGAATTTTAAGAATATTGTTTGTGATTATCTTATGTTATACAAACAATTTTAGGATTTCGTTTTTATCTGATACAATTTAAAAAAAATAGAAATCAACCGTTTATTCGGATAGTTTGAAGATTTGGGATTTTTATTCTGCCTAGGACCACTAATGACACGGGTCTATTTTTTGTGGGACTAGGAATTACATTTCTAGGTTTTATCTGCTACATTCCCCAGTGGTAGTAATATCTAGTTTTATGGCTGGTTCAACCAGACATAATGAGCCCGATTCTTCAAGCTGCAGTACTACTTCAGATATTCTAAAATCTATAATGCCGCGTACACACGATCGGACTATCCGGCGGACTTAGTCTGGCGGACAAACCGCGGGACTTTGCAGCGGAGGTCCGCCGGACTTTCTGAAAGGGCTTGTCCACACACGGAGAAAAGTCTGTTCAATTTGAACGCGGCTCCAGGTAGCTGGAACTAGTGAAGAAAGTCAATGTCGCCGCCTCCATTGGCGACATTGACACCTCGCTAGGCCCATCACCTGGTATGGACTTAAAGGGGAAGCCCTACACCGAAAAAACGGTGTGGGGTCCCCCCAAAGTCCATATCAGACCCTTATCCAAGCACGCAGCCTGGCCGGTCAGGAAGGGAGGTGGGAACGAGCGAGCGGCCCCCTCCCTCCTGAGCCATACCTGGCCGCGTGCCCTCAACATGGCCGCAGGCCCCCCCCCACTCCAAAGCACCTTGTCCCCATGTTGATGAGGACAAGGGCCTCTTCCTGACAACCCTGGCTGTTGGTTGTCGGGGTCTGCGGGTGGGGGGCTTATCGGAATCTGGGAGCCCCCTTTAATAAGGGGACCCCCAGATACAGGCTCCCCACCCAAGTTGAATTAGTATTGGGGTACCATGTACCCCTACCCATTCACCTGGTGAAAAAAAGTGTAAAAAAAAACAAACACAACACATGTTTTTAAAATAATTTATTGCACAGCTCCAGTGGTCTTCCGTCTTGGGGGGTCTACTCGTCGGACTCCTCTGCTATCTTCTGCTCTTTTGCTAGCTCTTTTACTAGCAGAGGAGCCTGGCTTTCTTCTTCGTCATCACCACCGTCCGGGGGTCTTCTTCTGACTTTGGGGGTCTTGTCCCCCTCTTTGGTTCTTCTTGCCGGGCCTCCACTTTCTTCTCCCAGCTCTTTTACTAGCGGTGGCCCGGTCTTCTGTCGCCGCCTTCTCTTCTTCTTCTCTTCTTCCTCCTTGAGATGTTGACTCGATGCTGTCTCCGGCCACAATGACAGGGACGCGTTGTGCGGCGACTTATATATGGACAAGGAGCGGGGTCACCAGGTGATGTCCCCGCCTCTTATGATGTCACAGTCCCAGCACCCTCTGGGACTGTGACATCATAAGGGAGCGGGGTCACCATGTGACATCATCCGTGACCCCGCCGATTGTCCCTATATAAGTTGCCGCACAACGTGTCCCTGTCATTGCTGCCGGAGACAGCGTTGAGTCAACATCTCAAGGAGGAAGAAGAGAAGAATAAGAGAAGAAGAGAAGGCGACGGCGGCGACAGACCGGGCCACCACTAGTAAAAGAGCTGGGAGAAGAAAGCAGAGGCCCGGCAAGAAGAACTGAAGAGGGGGACAAGACCCCCGAAGTCGGAAGAAGACCCCCGGACGACGGCGACGACGAAGAAGAAAACCGGCCTCCTCCACTAGTAAAGGAGCTAGCAAAAGAGCAGAAGATTGCGGAGGAGTCCGGCGAGAAGACCCCCAAGACAGAAGACCACCTTTTTTTTCACCAGGTGAATGGGTAGGGGTACATGGTACCCCAATACTCATTCACATAGGGTGGGGGGCCAGTATCTGGGGGCCCCCTTATTAAAGGGGGCTCCCAGATTCTGATAAGCCCCCCACCTGCAGACCTCGACAACCAACGGCCAGGGTTGTCGGGAAGAGCTATAAACGGAACAAGGGGAAACAAACTGCGCTACGGACTAAGACAAAGTACTGAATGACCCAAAGGAAGGGTCCCTCGGAAGCTGCAACTCTGATGTACACCAAATATACACAAGAACAGAAAGGAATTTTTTTTATTGCGCTAACCTATAAATAAAGCATATGAATGTGTATATAGACCCAAAAGTGAAAAGTTAGCAATTAAGTGCTAAACACAACTGAATATCTCCAGTCATCACATTAAAAAATAGTAAATAAACCATAATTAGTGCTGAAACGAATACCCATTCATAAGTGACAAATAATGATGATTATAATATATAAAATGAATAAATAAACTCAATTGATACACAAATTAATAAGTGTTAATAAAGAGCTAAATATAAAAAAAATTTAATAAAATGAATAAATAGTGTCCATATTAATGACCGACCACCCGTGATAAAAAAATGCATTGAATAGCTGAATTCCAATACAGTTCTTCAAGGTGCAAACGTGCTCTCGCCACCACCACACATATAAGTTCGCTCCTTACCGACTCAATATGACCCCCCGTTACAGAGGGTCACAACAGGTGGGAGATTAAGTAGACTTTCACGTTATCAGGCTGTCCATCCGATCCTATGTCTTCCACAAGATGGAACCAGTTCACTCTCTCACAGATCCTCCCCTCCTGTGCACCGCTCTCCGCTCAGCGCGGTAGCACATAAAAGATAAAGGCTCCAAATAGTGTAAAACCTTCAACTTTAATTCATATGAATAAATATACAATAATGCACTTACAAAAGCCCCTGGACAACGTACGGTATTACGAAATGCGTAGGGTGGAGCAACGCGCTGACGTCACCTCGGTCTTCCTTTGTCAATATACCAGGAAGCACGGGTTGGTTTGTTTGTGTGCATCCGGCCGGCGCACACTTCCTATGAGCCTGATGCCATTCTACTTTTGTAAGTGCATTATTGTATATTTATTCATATGAATTAAAGTTGAAGGTTTTACACTATTTGGAGCAGAGCAGCGAAACTGTGCTGCAATCGTACATTTCCGGTCAAATGTTCCGCCTACAAGCTCTAGTAGATTTGTAATGTTGTATGACACTAGTAATAATTATATTTATTAATTATTATTATTACTAGTCAACCAACATTAGAATTCTTCTATAGCATTTTGCTATTGTCTCTATAATGTCGAATCTTTTCTCTCTATGTCGAATAATCTTAAACTAATAGGTTAGGCACATTCAACCTTTTTTGCTATTGTCTCTATAATGTCGAATCTAATTTCTCTATGTCAAATCTTTTCTCTCTATGTTGAATCTTTTCTCTCTATGTAGAATAATCTTGGACTAATAGAGCTAAGGTTAGGCACATTCGACCACAGGTTCGATGGACACGATTGTCAGCGTCATGTTGAATCTCCTATCTACAGTATATTGAACTGTTGTCAAAACGAAAACGAAAATAAAGCATTTGTTTATGTTGAATTTTTCCGTTTTCAGATTCTGCACGTTCGTTAACCTTTGCTAATTCGGACGAAAATGCATTTGGACGAAAAATGAATGCACATGTCTATTAGTTACCTCTATATAAATTGGCTCTATGAGTCCAGGCAGGAGAAGAGCAGGATAATGACCCATCCTTATGTCAGACCTCTCCCTTCTGTCTCCTGACACCACAGTTCCAACGACAAACACTGTACTCAAATCACCATGTAATGGCATGCTTCCCAGATAAACTACCCCGCACACCTACTACATATACAGAGCCCTGGACATATGTGTGTGCGTGCCCCTAAGGCACCAGTAACCTCAGTCCCTTTGAAGAAGGATGAAGCTTTATATCTTCAGCCAGCATCATTCGTTGGTGCACTTAAACTCCTGAATAGCAGGGCCAACCAATACAACCGGCTCGGATTATCAAGAAAAGAATGCAAGGTGAAAGGACAATGTTGTCTGTATACAGTGTCTCTGTATCTAAATGGCCTTGTGTCCTGTGGCACTACAGGTGTCAGCAAGGTGACCAAGCGCAATGATGTCTGTATACAGTGTTCACAAAGGCAGATGGGCAAAATTAAACAACTCTGTGTGCAATGTCCTTGTTCCCTGCAAATGGGCAAGTGCCCTCTCACTATATCCTGTAGTCAGGCCCAAACGAAGGTTTGGGCCTGACCACAGATTTTTTTTGCAATGAGCTTTCTTTCATAGTTCACCACTTCTGTACTTAGCAAGAGGAGCACAAACTTAAGTAGAAAACACTCATATTTTATCAGAAATACCACTGCCTAATATCACTTATTTACGTGAATGGCATGTTAATCCTATTAATATTACAGGTACTTATATAATACCGTCAATTTTATGCAGGATTTTACATATATATATATATATATATATATATATATATATATATATATATATAGATACACACATTAGTCCTTATCGTCAAGGAGCTTAAAATCCTAGTTTCCCTAACTCACATTCATATATACACATACTAGGGCCAATTTAGGCAGGAGCCAATTAATCTACCAGCATGTCTTAGAAATGTGGCAGGAAACCAATGCACACAGGGAAACTTCAAACTCCAGGTAGGTAGTGTCGTGGTTGGGATTCCGACTGACTATTCTAGTGCTGCTAGGCAGACGTGCTAACCACTTAGCCTGTCAGCTGCTCCTGTACCACTCTCTGAAAAGCAATCCACTGCTGATTGCTTTTCAGAGACTGAGACAAGTGTAAACGAGCCCTAATGCCCTGTACACACGGTCGGAAATTCCGAAGGAAAAGGTCCGATCGGATTATATTGTCGTAAAATCCAATCGTGTGTGGGCTCTATCTGACTTTTTCCGTCGGAAATTTTGATGGAAAAAATTGGAGAGCAGGATCTCAAATTTTCCGACAAAAAAATCCGATCAGACTTTTTCCGATTGTTTGTAGAGAATTTCGATTGGACAAAGTGCCACGCATGCTCAGATCAAATTACGAGACCAAAGCTATTGGCTAATAGCCTCAATGTAGTCCCGTCGTAATGAAGGAATGTCATCACGTTCTGAATGATCGAATTTTCCCACAACTTTGTCTGACCGCGTGTATGCAACACCAGTTTCGGACAAAATCCGTCAGAAAAATTCAATGGATTATGTGGTCGGAATGTCTGACCGTGTGTACAAGTCATAACACTTAATATAAGACAATTTCAATGGAGAAATGGCTTTACCCACCTTTATCTTTTGCAACATCTTCCACTTCAACGTCCCGCATTTCCGCCATATAACCTAATACGGTAAAAATCACAAAACCAGACAGGAAGCTGGTCAAACAGTTCACCACACTGGTGATAATGGCATCTCTGGAAGAAGCAAAATGGATATTTACTTAGAATGTGGTAAATTAAATTATATTTCAGAATTTTTGTTTCAAGATAAACCTAGCAACTAAATCACCAGTAAATTTATATAATCTCAGGTTATACACTTTGGGCTTTTATTTTTTCAAGTCACCGTCCTTCAGTAAAGGATTATTTCTTATTACTAATATGAGAGCCCTCTGCTTGATGGAATTGCATTTTAAGATGTTGCTATAAGTCATCAAATTTAAAGAACATTAAAAACAGCAGCAGATATTATAATTCCCCTTTACCTGTCTGCATGATTTAGTTGCATATGGTACTAACCATAATATGTCTGCATAAGTTAAAAATTCCAGAGGGCCTGTTTATTTTCCAAAAAAGCCCACGGATACATAATAGTGCATTGTCTGCATACAGTTAAAAATGCATGAAGTAAAAAATAATGGAACCTGTGTTTTTTTTTTAAATACTGTGCAGGATGATTTCACTGCATGCACCATAAAGCCCTGGGAAGTATCAAGGGTATTTATATACAGACTTGTATTTCAACTCAAAACTAAAAATGTAGCATTTTTCATCCTACTAATCTTTAGATGAGGTGCATTTGTTTTATTTTTTCCCTTTATTTTTACCTAGTAAACATACAGTGAGTAGCCTCTAGCTCAGTGGTCTCAAACTGGTGGTCCTCCAGCTGTTGCAAAACTACAAGTCCCATCAGACATTGCAAGGCTGACAGTTATAAGCATGACTCCCACAGGCAGTGGCATGATGGGACTTGTAGTTTCGCAACAGCTGGAGCGCCACCAGTTTGAGAACCCTGCGGAGTCCACCTGATTGCTACAAGAGAGTACTACATTTCCAGCAGGGTGGGCCTTTGTCCTTGGATCCTTCTAGCTATTTGTCTATAATACCAGAGCTACCCTGGACCTCACTGTGATAGATGCGGCAATATTTTTGCTTGCACATGATTGGTTGATGTAAATCAGCAGATCTTCAGCACATTCACTAAGCTCTGGAGAAAATGAGTGCAACTGCACTTACAAAGTGCACAGTCTATTTTCACTTGGTAAATCAACGCCAGTGTTTTGCAGCAACAAGTTACCCTGGTTGAACACAGAGACATTGCTATGAAGAGGGCATGTTTGTGCAGCTTTCATAATTTGCTTTGTATCATTCTGCGGTGTATGCATGCTATTTGTCATTCTGAAACAATAAATATTCAATGAATATGCTGTTAAAATTGTTTATTGCTTCCAGTTGAGCTCACAGGAAGTACTAACGACACTGTAATGGGTATTCTCTGTACTAGTTGAAAATGTTGTTAGCCTGAAACAAATGCAGCTGCCACATGAGTTTAGTTATCCTTTAAAACAAATATCTTTACTGCATGTGATATCATGAGCCAGAATATTGCTTGCCTGACTGAAAGTTGTTTGTACCCAAACTTATTTTACAAAGTTTTCAGTGTCTACATCAAGGCACAGTAGAATACTGATAAAAGTTAGCTATTTTAGTAAGTATTTACAGAGCATGTTTACATTGTAATTTTAGAAATCTTCCTTTGCCTATATATACTGGAAAGAATCCCAATCTTGTAATTGGACTTGGACAGATTGAACTAAGCTCATTTGACTTGTTATATATTTAATGGCAGTTTATATTTAAAACATGTATACCTGTAACAGTTGTTATCAAATGGATTGTAGCTTGCAAGTGCTAGAAGTACCCCAAATCCTGGTCCTAGAGAGAAGAATATCTGGGCTGCGGCATCCACCCAGACCTGTAAAAGAAGAGCTGCATGATTTTTCTAAAAAAGAAAGAATTTTTTTTTTTTTACAGTGGAACTAAATCCTTGGTTTGGTTTCTGAGGGGCAGTCTAGCAACGAACTTGGAGGACACCCCTCCATTGTGTGTAGTTTAATTTATATCATTTAGTGTTCTCTGTAAAATTGTGTTTTTTTTTTCCCTTTATTCCCTCCCTTTTTTTCTTTGTGTGAAAAAACATAAAGTAGTGAGGCTAATATGAGGCAGAACAGGTCTAGAGTAGTTGAAAGTAGTTTCCCTATCCCTCAGATGCCAAGCCTTGAAGAAAATTAAAAATCAAAATTTTGCTGATTATTTTGCACTACCACTAGGTAAATTCTTGGTTGGGGTCAGGCCCAGGGTTGAAAAAAACTTGGCAGAAACAGTGCCAAGTGGGAGTACTGAAGCATAACAAAAGAGGGTAACTAAAGGGCATTGCCATAGGGTAACCGGAACCAAAAAATAAAAACGAAAGCAAAAAGCAACTAGTAGTACAAAAACACAGCGAGCGTCAACGCAGATGAGTACAGACAAGGCCAGGACAAGTCAGCAAATGACACACAGTAACTGTAAATTGTGGCCACAAGGTGACATGTTGTATGAAAAGTAATTTGAGAACAGAACAAATTGCCTTCAGAAAGGAAGCTCAATTAATCAGGCAGTAGGCATGACCCCCCTAATGTGTGGTCATGCTTTTCCATTTGCATGCAAGTAAACAGGACTGCTTATGGCATAAGTGCATGCAAGAGAACACTATAGAGGAAACCCTGAAATGCAGGAAGATATATAGCTGATGAGCCTGAAAAAGTAGGAAGTATAAATCAGAGTGGAGACGTGCCAGCAAGTAAAGCTAGCAATTGACTACTCAATGCTGAGATCAAAACAGATATTTAGGCCTATAGTGTGAGGTCACCTGAGGCCAGGTGACAGAGGCAGACCATTGGGGTCAGGAGTGCACCGCTAAGGTAGTGGACCCTATGGCTGATTGCTGTGGATGGAGCTCTGGGTGGTACAGGAAGCAAGTCCACTGGAGCACCAACACGAATCACACTGGGAGCTAGAGCATGAGATTCCCCAGGGGGTGCAGAGTCTAAGAGCCAGCAGGTGTTCACCAGAGCCTCTAGTGGTGAGGATGAGTTTGGCTGCAGCTGACACCATGTCGCAGCCCCCCAGGGTCACTCAGTTCAGGCTCAAGGACCGGCTTGGGTGGACAGAGCGAAAGTAGCAGTCCAGGACAACAAGGGATAGTCAGGAGATAAGCAAATGGTCGGGGAAACGAGCAGAAAGGGATAGACAGGAGAACACACGTTCTATCATGTCTGTGGCTCTGCATGTGGACAGCCTACCCGAATGTGGCCCATCCTCAGTTGATTCCTTCCCATCATGAAACACATTTTCTGCTCGCGGCTTTCGTCCCTTACACTTGCACCAACATTTCCTGCGTCTCCGACGCCATTTTCCCAAATTTGTAGCAGAACTTGATGTTCACTCGTTGCTCCATTGCACTGCGACCTCTCACGCTGGCTACGTTTGACTGCCCACAGTGGGTTTACTCTGACGGTCATGTGTACTCTACCCTAGTTGGCGCTTCTTGGCGTGTCTCTGGTTAGCCAAGTGCAAGTGCGCACCTGGCTATGTTGACGTTGCGATATCTGACTTTTCACCAAACTTTTTAGACACATCTCGTATACATCTCCCTCTAGCTATGGCTGTTCAGTCCATGGTTCATGAGGGTTTGTGTTTTATACCAAGTATTGTTTTTGCAGCATATTACTCTTACTATTTAATCATTACAGTATATTTCTTCTTTGTTTACACTGTTTCAATATACTTCTTGCTATCCCTTAACTAATTGCTGTGTCATTCCTGGTGTCAATGTACCTTGAGCCATTGGGATGTATATAGAGATATCTGCAGTAGACATTCCTTTCTCAGCATGGTGTTAATGCGTTTGTGGTACTGTTCTCCGGGTTTTGGGCATAGGAACAGGGAACCCAACATATCAATTGACTCTTTTGAGGGGAAGCCCTACAATAATATTATATATTTTTCTAACTCTTCCAGGTGTAAATATAGTGCCTACATACTAAATGTTTAACTGTAAAAATCATGACAGCTACCTATAATTTTGCTGAATGCTTCTTGTTACAGTTTTATTTGGAATACCAATCTTGTCCCTGAGATAATGGCTATGCATAGAACTAATTGATTAAAAACTGGAAAGTCCTTTTTATTTAAAACAGAAGTGAAATGGCCTGTAAGAGTAGCACGAATAATTACAGGACTTTAATAAAATTTGATTTAATGGGTATAATTAAAAAGTTATTTCTCAATTAAAAGTAAGGCCGTTTTATTTCCTACTGAACATTAAGCTTTGTTGCAAAACTAGACAGATTATCCAAGACTCAAATCCTAGCATCACGTTATTTAACATTATAATTTAAAAGAACAAAAGCAATTGAATTTCAGATTTTGAAAAAGTCTCTGGTCTGTAATTACAAACCGGAAGTCTATTATGAACAATGCTTTGCAAAATAAAGAATAGGAAGCATTAATACAATATTAGAGAAAATGAGATGTGTGATTGAAAGAAACATTTACATATCTAAGGGGCTGCTCTGACAGTGTCTTTTTGGACATGAAACATAACAAGGTGATGTTTACCTATTCACATCTGTGATCTGCTCCAGTCTGCAAACATGTTCATGTCTGTGATGTTAAACCAGCTGCTGGTGCATTGGCAAATGATGAATAAAACAGTAGTTCCATGAGTTTCCCCATGATACGTTTCTTTCCATCCCCCCCCCCCCCATTTTATTTTTTAGCCTACATGCTGCAAATATAGCAAATCTGTCATAAAAAGTTTAAGCCCTTGTACACACGGTTGGACATTCCGACAACCAAATCCGCCGAATTTTGTCCGACGGATTTTGTCTGACGGATTTTGTCTGACGGATTTTGTCCGAAACTGATGCATACACACAGTCGGACAAAGTTGTCAGAAAATCGGATTGTACTTAACGTGATGACGTTATTTCGTTAGGACGGGACTACGTTCAGGCTAGTAGCCAATAGCTTTGGTCTAGGAATTTGATCTGAGCATGTGTGGCACTTTGTCCAATTGGAATTCTCTACACAAGATCGGACAAAGTCCGATCAGATCATGTTGTCGGAAAATTTTATAGCCCAGCTGGAAAACTTGGTCCGTCAGATACTCCGACGGAAACAGTCCAATGGAGCCCACACACTGTCGGATTATCTGACAACACGGTCCTATCGGACATTGTCCATCGGAATGTCCGACCGTGTGTACAAGGGCTAAGGATCATTTTAGGTTAAGGCTGTGTTCACACTGCTGTATGAAGCGGTTCACAGCAGGGGTCCAGTGTGTCCCTGTTCATGGTTTCAAGTCACGGTTGCGGGGAAAACCACATCCAATTTGCAATAGTGTGAACCCAGCCTAAAAGTTTTGCGTGTGTGTTAAGCAGTGACATAATAAGCGCTTATCTTAACCTCCCTGACGGTATGATTATATCAGATTTTTGATGCTGAAAGCGGTTCAATTGTTTTACATGGAAATTTGGCATTTTATATTGCAAGCCTGTAATTCTTGGGATTAATTTAGGAAACACAAAATTATAATATAATAAATAACTATAAATAATAACAAATAATAATATAATAATAATATTTTTTCAATACATTTTAGTCAATAATATAATCAAATCAAAAACACAGAATTTTTTTTTTGTCCAAACAAGGGTGCAATATTATTAGTCATATTGTTTCAGCAAACATCCCAGGTATGATACATTTTGAAACATGGGACTGCACAAAGTCGGACGTCACAATCAGGACAATAGAACCTGGTTTCCTTTTGGATTTTTTTCCCACTGTCATCACACTTTGAGCAACAAACCACGCACATCCTTTTGGTGCTGACTTTTTCTCAGTTTGTGGGATGTAGTCCATGAAGTGACGACCAGTCAGGCGTTCCAGGTTGACAACGCCAGCAGCACGATGTTCAGCTCTATTCACAGCCATTGGTGTTTGGTGGTTTAGAAAGATCAGTTTCTGCACACCATCGCAGTGCCATCATTTTGCCTTTCTGCCAGGCAACCATTTTTCTCCAGTCTTGAGCTTATTATTGCCAAAGATTGGCGGCATGTCACGCTGGTTAGCCCTAATGGTTCCATAGGCATCCATTTTGTCCTGCAGAAGGAACTCATAAAGTTCAGGAGATGTGTAAAAGTTGTCTGTAGTTACACAATAGCCCTGATTTAATGATGGCTCAATCAGTGAAAGAACGGAAGATTCCATTCCATAATTACTGTATTTTGGGTTGAATTTCGTTCCTTTCCCAGTGTATAGGACAGAATTCCAAATGTAACCAGTTGTCGATTCACATAGTATGAAGGATTTTACGCCAAATCGTGCTCTCTTTGATGCCATATATTGTGTCCAGCTCAGCCTTATCTTGTAGGCCATTAGACTTTTATCTATGCTGACGTCTCTATCTGGCACATAGCTCCATTGTAAATTCTTCAGACTCATTTGATATACTTCCCAAATTTTCTTGAGTTTTGGTGCTGGATGAGTAGTTTTGTCAAATTCTTAATTGTTTTCAATGAGTAGTTTTGTCAAATTCTTAATTGTTTTCAAAATGTAAATACTTAATGATCAGGGAAAATTTGTACTCTGACATGACCGTGCCAAAGAATGGAGTGGCGAGTAATTTATTGATTTCCAATACCACTTTTGCAGGGGTTTCCCCATCATTCCCTGAAGAATTATTAGGCCCAGAAATTTCCAAATGTCCTCTTTGGTCACTGGTTCCCACTTTCTGCTTCTTGAAAACTTCCGATGCGTAGCAGCTTGTTGCTCTCGGTACCCATTTGTCTCCATAACTATTTTTCAGTAACCTCATTGGTTAAAAATAGTTGTAGGTATGTGAAGGGGTTGTCCTCTTCAACATTCATTTTCATACCAGGTGCTCCAGTAAATGGGAATCTTAGGGGCACTGCGTGATCTGTTCCACAGTCAATAGACCACCAAGTCCGCACATCACTGAGCTCAGTTGCAGGATCATCGCTGAAATCACTTTCTGTGTCTGGTGATGAATTTCCCCACGAATCGCTATCACTCAATTTTGCAAGTGATTCTGTATCACTATCACTGTTTCTCAGCAGGTCATAAACTGCTTTTGATGTAGAGGCACACGTTTTGGATGCCATAGTCGTTCTCCAGTTTCCAGGCAGAAAGAACAGTAAAACTGCATGCAAAGGGCACTGGACAAAGCACTGGGGGGCAAACTGAGGTCAAATGATTTGAAACAGTAATGTAATCCAATAAGAATACAATGTATTTTGTGTGTTGTGATTTATTCATTTTGAATATGCTACCGGTTCCATCCCCTGCATCGCAACGCTTGCAGGGAAGGGAAGCCGGAAAAACACAGAGGATCAGGTGGAAGATCTGGCCACTGGACACAGTTGGAGTACATTGTGGGATCCCAGGGACAAGGTAAGTCACCTCTTTCAGGATTCAGCGATGCATGGTACTGAATTTCCACCCCTGAGCCACACTCGGGAATACCGCCGAGGAGGTTAATGCATTTGAACTGTAGCAAACCTTATTATTAAACCTTGCATACACAGGTAAGAAGAAAAAAAAACACGAGACAAGACAACATTTTCCTTACATATGTAAAGGCTTATCACTCTCTTATTTTCTACTATACATAAGGGGTTGATTTACTAAAACTGGATAAACTGTTGCAGTTGTGGATGGTAGTCAATCATCTTCTAACTTCAGATTGTTCAATTAAGCTTTGACAAAAAAAAACAAAAAACTGGAAGATAATTGGTTTCTTTGCAGAGCTACACCAGATTTTGCACTTTCCTTTAGTAAATCAACTTTATAGCATTTTATGTGGTCTTTTAACCTTTCAACATAACCTATAATTAGTGAATGCTAGTATCATTATATGGACAGTATCATACTATTGTATCATGTGGTCCTCCATATGATAGCTAGAATCATATATATTGTATTATGTGGTCCTTTAACTTTTCAAAATAACCCAACATTTAAGATTGCTAGTATCATTATAAGGGCAGTATCATGATATTGTATTATGTGGTCCTTTATATAATAGCTAGTATCATATATGATTATATTATCTAGCTCTTTAATATTTCAAAATAACCCAAGATTTGTGAATGCTAGCATCATTATGCAGGTGTCAAAAGTAACTGCACCCTATTTTAGAATCTGAAACACATTGGAAGAAATCCATATTACTGCAGCAGGCTGCAATGTATTCTTTCACTGAATGTCTTAATCAGGAAGATAGATTCCTGTATATGGTTAAAAAATTTGCTCTAGAGAAGCCCAGCCCATTACTTACTCCAGTGTCAGTCAGCTTCTCCCAGTTGGGCCTCAGGTAGAACAGGATGCCTCTCCAAGCCCCAGGCAGTGTGGCACCTCGGATCAGGAGTATGAACAAAACCACGTAGGGAAAAGTTGCTGTCACCCATACCACCTGAAATGCAAAGCCTTGGATATGACTCAAGAACTGACATTTTACAGGACCATTGCTCTTTGATTCACAAACTTAAAAGCAATATTTTTCTGTGGCATGAATATGAAGATCACTTTTAATTTCTCCCCTGGTCAGCAACTTCCAGCCTATGACATATTTTTTGCATCCGATTTTTGTATTTAGTAACTGTACAGGTTCTTGGCCAGAACCTTTTTTCTTGTACAGATTCATCTAAAATTTCAGAATTTTTATTTAAAAAAACCTTAATATAGACTTCCATTCAAAATGGAACTTCCACTTTTTGGAATACTCCCCCCCTCCCATGTCACATTTGGCACTAGCAGATACCTGTCTAATACAGGTATTTGCTCCTATTGCTTGGCATAGATCACTGCGGCGTTCGCTGTGACCTACGCCACTTCCAGCGAATACTCTGTCCTCCTCCGCTGTATTCTGGGAGACACACAGGTCCCAGAACATAGCAGGGACCAGTGAGGACGCGCAGCGCGACTTGCGCATGCGCCGTAGGGAACCGCACAGCTTCACTTCCTGATTCCCTTACAGAGGCTGGCAGCGGCAGCAGCCGAGAGCTTATGGACAGATCGGCTTCAGCTGCCGACTTGTGCATGCGCCTTAGTGAAGCCGCACAGCTTCACTTCCTGATTCCCTTACAGAGGCTGGCAGCGGCAGCAGCCGAGAGCTTATGGACAGATCGGCTTCAGCTGCTGACATCGTGGGCTCCCTGGACAGGGAAGTGTCCATATATTAAAAGTCAGCAGCTTCAGCATTTGTAGCTGCTGGCTTTTAATATATATATTTTTTGGAGGACCTCCGTTTTAATGTTATGATGTAAAAGGAAAATGTGTATAACATTAAGACCATGTATAAGGCTGTAGAAGTTCAATAGATCCAAATGAAGCTGAATATGCTGAGAGGTTTATGACTGCACCATTCATACATTTGGGACACCTTATTAATACCAGGAAGAAGAGCTTATTATGCCTATGAATTCTTATGGAGAATCCACTTGTTGGTGCTAGACTTGATAGACCTGTGCCATTTGGCCATTTACCTATGACACTTTCCTTCAACTGCATGGCATAAGCCAGATATGTGGCTAATGATTTTGTGCCCTGGACACAAGGGTTTATTAACTAAAGGCAAATAGGCTACACATTTTTCCAGGAAAGTTGCCCTTTGCAAAGGAATTTGCCCCAAAGATTAGTGAATGTGGTGAAAATCTGCTGACTTCCATCATCCAATCATGTGCAAGAAAACAATGCTATTTCTTTATGTTCCTTGCACTAGATTGGTTATTCTTTGCAAAGTGAAATTTCAACACATTCACTAAGCTCTGGGACCAACTTCTTTGCAAAGTGCAACTTGCCTTGCAAAGTGAACAGCCCATTGCTTTTAGTAATCCACCCCACAGAGTTTGCGATTACAACCAAAACAATGTTTAAAAAAATCATGCCTCATAATTGCTATATTGCATTGATTAACTTTTTTCATTCTTCCAGTCGCATGCTACTTTTTCAAGGAAAATTACAATTCTGAATGATTTAAATGTAAAAATTGCATTCACTTGCAAATGTGGTATACAGTCCTGCAAAACCTATATACATAGTCTTAAGCCAGCCATATAACAATCCAAATCCTGCTGGTTCAGAAGGGACGGCCGAATTTCGATCCATGTAGGGGCACTCTGATTGTACACAAGGCCATCTATCAATCGACTTGTGTGCAACCAGCCTGTCAGGCTTTTCCTGAACGACTAGTGGAGCTGGCTATAGCCAGCAACACTAAACATTGTGTTCTGCCAGCAGGAAAGGCTTCCCGCTGACAGAAAACAATAGTGCAGTGGGAGGGATTCTCCCATCAACACTGACTGTGTTAATGGGGGATTCGAGCAATTATCCTTCTTTCCACCCATGGTGGAAGGAAATAAAATTACATAATATATGGTCTGATTTACCCTTTCTTAATGTTTTATTGTGTCCCCTGTCTTCTTTGCCATCTAGCCATCTGCCCCTGCAGCCTTGCCCTAATCAAACCCCTGCCTTGCTAAGTAAATGGAAACATTCTTTTCCTTACCTTTCCTGAAGTTTTCACTCCTTTCCACAAACTAAAGTAAACTATAGTAAAGATGAGGAACAAACAGATAAGAAGCTGCCACCGCAAGCCACCAACATGGTCCAAACCATCTGCCTCTTGTATGCCCAATACATGCCTCCTGCAACAAAGCAGATAAATAAAGGTGACAGAAGCAATTTGCAGGAATAATAAGGCAGACTGTCTACCATTGCATTCTCTAAGGTCAGTTATCAGTGACAAAAAGAAGCAAAGAATCTATTGCCTTCATCATTTTTGTTATTCAAATACATTTGGCTATATGTAAATACAATTCTCCCTCTAATATAAAGCTGGCTACGCACAGGCAGTTTTTTTGTCATTCAACCACTGGGTTGAACAAAAGAAATCCCTGACAGATCCCTGCATCAGCACAAGCAATGTTGATGAAGGGATCTCTCCTACTGTGCTATTGTATTCTGACAGGGGGACTGCCCCCCACCAGAATACACCGATCAGCACTCGCAGCCATTGGTTGCAAGCGCTGAGCGAATGCTGGTTTTTCAGCATGCCCATTTGACATAAGCCAACCATTAGACCAGCTTCTGTTGAACAGACAGATGTACACAGGGACTAAAAGTCAACTGGTCTCTTTGGCCCTTGCGTACTGGGCTTAAAGTTAACTGATTTTCAAAATGAAATGCAGGGAAAACCCTATTCCCTTACTTGTAAACCACATACCCCATATGAAGCCACACCCACAAAATTATGCTTCCATTCATAACACATCCTCAAACAATTGGTCACAGATTTTGGAACAAGAGGTAGACATTTAAAGTATTAAGATAAAGTAACTAGATTTCAAATAAAAGGCACCAAGATATAGGAAGGATACCTTGAGAGTGGTAAGAAGAAAACATCAGCATGTGTAACCAGGCACCCACTGAACTCTTGGAGGCATGCTCAAAAAAGTGGTTGTTGGTTCACAGTGTTTGGCTTGCAGTGTGGGAGTAAAAAAAAGCCCCAGACTGGTGTCATTGTGACTGCAAAACTATATAAACGTATCCTACTATATAAACGTACAGGCTCCCAAAGAATGATAAATACATTGTTTGATGGAATCATCCATCACCCAGCTTGGGTGCGTCCGTCAAAATATAAAGCTGCCACCAATCTGGAACCAGGAACCAGGTTATAAAGCTGAGTATTACACACAAGATACTAGACAACACTAGCTTAGGTGCAAACTGGAACTGGAACTCTTTATTGTAAATTCACACAGAATAATTACCATGCAAGATCAGATAAGTTTGATCACATAATCCTAACAATAAAAAATGTAAATAGGAATATAGTTAACATAGATAAGGAACAGCCAACACACACATAATTAGGGATGAGCCGAACACCCCCTGTTCAGTTTGCACCAGAACATTTGAACAGGCAAAAAATGTGTGCGAACATGCGAACACTACTCTATGGGACACGAACATGAAAAATCTAAAGTGTTAATTTCAAAGGCTTATGTGCAAGTAATTGCCATGAAAAGTGTTTGGGGAACTGGGTACTGCCCTAAAGGGCATGTATCAATACATGTTTTTAAAACGGCTGTTTTTTCAGGAGCAGTGGTTTTAATAATGCATAAAGTAAAACAATAAAAATGAAATATTACTTTAAATATCATGTCTGGGGGGTCCCCTTAGTCTGCCTGTAAAGTGACACATCTGACACATTTACTGTGCCGCAGCAAAATGACATTTGTAAAGGAAAAAATGTCATTCAAAATTACTCGCGACTGTAATGTATTGCTGGATACTGGCAATATAGATAAAAAAGCGAGGAAAAAATCTGTGTGGGTCCCCAGTCCATACCCGACCCTTTGGGTCTGGTACAGATATTATGGGGAACTCCATGCCAAAATTTAAAACAAAAACAGCGTGGGGTCCCCCCCGAAATCCATACCAGGCCCTTTGGGTCTGGTATGGATTTTAGGGGACTTCCATGCCAAAATTTTTAAAAAAATGGGGCATGGGGTCCCCCCCCAAAATCCATACCAGACCCTTATCTGAGAAAGCCTGGCAGGCCAGGAAATGGTGGAACGAACGCGTGCCCCTCCTCCTGAACCATACCAGGCTGCTTGCCCTCAACATGTTGATGGGCACAAGGGACTCTTCCCCACAACCCTGGCCATTGGTTGTGGGGGTCTGCTGGTGGGGGGGCTTATCAGAATCTGGAAGCCCCCTTTAACAAGGGGGGCCACAGATCCCGCCCCCCACGTGAATGGGTATGGAGTACATTGTATCCCTACCCATTTACCAAAAAAGTGTCAAAAACTAAAAACCACAATACACAGTTTTTGACAAATCCTTTATTAAAAAAGAAAAAAAAGTGTCCTGTGATGTCCATCCATCTTCAATCACGGTGCCGATTGACCCAAAAAATTGAAAAATTAACTAAAATACTCCGCCTCCATGGGTGGCATCCCGCTGACTGCTGTCTTTTCGCTGTGATAGCTCTTTTATAGGCAAGGGTGGGATCACCTGCTGACGTAACTGGATAACCCCACCCCCACTACACTGACTATATATATATATATATATATATATATATATATATATATATATATATATATATATATATATATATACTAAATTGCCTGCATGCCACTAACTAATCTGTCTCTAGATAACTTCTCTCATTCATAAATACTATATACGGCCGCCTTGTAAGCAGCCTTATATAGTGTGAGGCGTGGACTTAGCCCCCTGAGCCATGACTGGCTAAAAGCACCCTGCGTCTTGCCAATCATGGCTCTCACAGCACAGCGTGCTGTGATTGGCCAAAGAATGCAGGTCAGGTGCATGCTTTGGCCAATCATCAGAGATCAATGCACTGTGATCTCGCAGTGCATTATGGGGTTTTCTGTGGTGCTCGAATTTGCCGCGAACACACCATAATTTTCGGGATTCGCCGAGCGGGCAAACACCCAATGTTCGAGTCGAACATCGTTCTCATCCCTACACATAATGATAATCCATGTCTAGCAACTAATAGCTGACAGTGGTCTACTTTTAACAATTAGTCACTTAAACAAACCTAGGTACCCAGACCGTTTGACACCCAGCCCACAACCCTGGATACACAAAGTACATTACACATAATCATAGGCATAAACACATAACATCCCGCAATGGTTTGATAATAAGGTAAAGTGGTCCCAATATTAATCACACCTCCAAGAGAATAGCAGACAGACAGAAGCAATAGATGGCTCAACAATGGGAACACACATCTAGGAGGCACACAATGGGAGAGATACTTAACAATAAACATATAACAACTTAATAAACAGACTATAGCAGGAGACCCCAGCATCAGGTTACTTTGAGCTGATGATATTAACATCTAGTCTGAGTTTCACTGTTTAAAGCAGTCATTGCTGATTTGGGCACAAAAGCCCCATATCCGTATCCCAGGCCTAGATTCCCAGAGTGTATGTTTCAGGGAGACATGGACCCTAACCCGAAGCAAGACCACTCCAAGGGTCCACCAAGCACGCCCCCCCCCAAGAATAGAGCCCCCTGAAAAGCCAGGGCCCAATGTGCATTTATTTGTTTTTGTCAAAAGGTGTACTTATCCTTTTACATAAGGATACAGTTTGCATGCCATTCCATTAAATCAAAGAAAGAAAACAGTTGTATCGCCTCTTAGAGATCTTGAAAGCGTGCGCAGAACTTTTTTCAGGGGGAGGCACCTGTCTTTCTTCCACCACACAAGACTGTGTAGCATTGCATATCCATGCTATTTTTTAACCTTTCTTTTCTGAAGAAGGACTTATAACATTGCACTAATTACTATATATGTTGACATGTTCATGAATAGTATGTTGCTCTAAATGTTATGCGTGACTGTTTTTAGATTTATACATTCTTTGTGATATCACACGTGAGAGTTGCTGCTCTTGCTTGACCTATTTCAATTCATTTATTTAACAGTTTAAAGCAAATTTTTTCCCCCCTAACATATATGATTGGATGCTTGAAGGAAATGCAGTTTTGCCAAGGTAAGTAAAACATTTTTATCTTAGTAAATTACTCCAAAGACTGAACACTGTAGTGTTAAGTGCTCTAGACCACCTAAGTTGAATCCACTTACATGCACTTACGTATAAAACTCTTCAGCAGGAGATCTGGAAAAGTTATTCCAAGAGATGTTATTCTTTCCAAAATAATTAGTGCAGTTTTCTGTATTCCAAGGATTGTCACAACTAGTCCATGGCAGGGTTGTGGAAAAAGAGGAGTACAAATAGTATAAAGCCCAGGCAATAATGGTGTTGTAGTAGAAAGACACATATAATCCAATAATGCATATAGCATATCCAATGCCTAGAGAAAAAGAAATAATGAAAAATAGGACATCCAGGTGTCTTTATTGCATTCGTGTTAACTAATTTAATTTGTCTCCTGTAACACTAACTTGACCATTCAATATTGTAAAAAAAGAAATCTCCTAAACAGCATACATTAAAGTAGAAAAAACTTGATCAATAGAACACATTTCAGCATTTTTTTTCATAGTTGTAGTAAAAAATAATTTTTAAAGTGTTACTAAACCCAGGACCCTGCATTCACTATATCTGGTCCCCCGCAGTGCACAGAACATGCAAATGTAATTATTTTAGTAAATATAAACTGCTAGATACCTTTTTTCATCAGCAGTATCTAGCAGTCTTGTGACTTCTATCAGTATCCATCCAAGCACTGGTTAAAGCTTGTAGGAGGTGTGTTTATTGTGCTCTGACTGTCCTATGAGGCTGCATGACCCCTGACTTTCTGTTTGGACAGTACTGATTGGCCCTGTGCTGAGCACATGCACCCTCCCAAAAAAAAATACCTCTGTCTAGCAATACACACCAAACTGAGCACATGCAGAGTGTGCACTGTTCTATCAGTAGATGGATTTAGGACAGTAAAATAAGGGGAGGATCAGAGGCGACAAGATCAAACAGCCTTTTTGCACAATGCGGAGGATTAACCCCTTAGGTTCCACAGTGAGTATAACAAGCATGCTTTACTGCATATACAGGCTGATTTTACTGTTGTGGGTTTAGTAACATTTTAAGGGTCCAGTTTAACTACCGATGATGTTAAGAAGTTTATAATAGCCAGCACACACAAGCTTATTATTATTTAGAATTTATATAACACAGTTTGCCCAGTACTTTACAAAGGTAAGGCAGTACAATTACAATACAATAATGAAATACAAAGGAATCAGTGGGCCCTGCTTCTTAGAGCTTACAACCTAACAGGGACGGTCAAGTGATAAAAAAGGTAATAACTGTGGGGAATGAGCTGACAGAGAAAATAGAAGGACAGATTGAGGTAGAGAGTTTCAAAGGAAAGGAGAGGCTCTGGAGAAGTCCTTGAGGCAAGCATGGGAGAATGTGACCAGGGAGCCAGGCATCAGCATTTGTATGGACTGAAGGGGGGATAGTCTATGCAAAGGTAATGAAGGGGGAGTTGCAGTAGTTATGACATGAGATACAAACAATGGAGACAAGAAAAACACTGCTCCAGGTGAGTAGATCCAGGTGAGCTGGGATAAGGACTCCTCCCACGGATGCAAGCCTCGGTTCAGCCGCCATGCAATAGATATTAAAAAAGGAGTGCCTGCACACTGGAGTAACAAAAGTCCTTTTAATCTTCCATAAAATACAAAACAGAACACAGCACAGGATGGTAGTAAGTGCATCGGATAGACACGTTTCACACAGTTACATTATGCTTATTCACAGCGTAACTCTGTGAAACACATCTACCCAGGGAGTTAACGAGAAGCTTTGTGGTGTCATTGGTTAAGAAGCAGTCTATTTTGGAAATGTTGCTGAGGATGAGTTGGCTAAATTTGGACAGTAATTGGATGTAGGGCCGATAAGAAAGTTCAGAGTCCAGGATTACACCCCAGCAGGCTGGGACGGACTGATAGTTGTGCCATCATTCACACACAAGCTTATAAAGACACTCTTTGAAGCAACCATCAGGATGCATGCTTGACTTTTATGTGCATAGTCTTAAAGTAAGGTATACTAGACATGACTAGACATACATACATACTTAGACATGCACATACATGACTAGACATGCACTAGACATACATACTTATCAAATTCACTTTAAATAAATCAGGGCAGGGTACCCCGGATGCATAGCAGTTTATTGTAGAACAGGCATTAAGCGTGTGGCAACATGATAAAATTAAAAAGACAACGTTGTTGTGTTTAAAAACTGGGGGATGCTGGTCCTGGTTTCCTTTGTCTCATAAAATTACTGTTGTATGTTTTTTTTCTACATAATGAAATAATAAATTAAATAAATCTTAGTGTCCTAATTGACCCTCTTGGGAGAACCCCTTTTTCTCTCCCTTTTTTTTTGTTGCTGACCTGGCCTGCCTGACTATGCTAATGCCTCAACCCCCAGCCAAAGCTCCACTCTGGACTAAACCTTTCAACGGGTACCTTACAATCTGCAGCCTACATTTCATTTCACTCAGGATGTATAGAAAACTATCTTATAAACTTGGGATGTTATGACCATGTGTTGTTATAGAAACTACATCCAAAGAAATTGCTCAATTTCAAAATATGAATCTTTGTTTTTGTGGCACCTCTTTTGCTTTGCTCATTGTGGTGCCTTGGAGTAGAAGTTAAATTGTATGCATGTATAAGAACATGATTCTGCCTATTTTTAATGAAAAATCCAAATATTTGTAAGTGAAGTGAAACTTACCTTTAAAAATAGGGCATATGCGTTTCCATATGGGGATAGCGCCAATTCTATGAAACTGTCCTAGAGCTAACTCCATGTAGAAAAGTGGGACACCTCCAAATATAGCCATAATTATATATGGGATCAGGAATGCTCCTAAAAGAGAAAACAAATACTGTAAATACCTTTTTAATATTATCAGATAAAAATTTAGAAACAAATCTTAAATGAACAAGAAGTAGAGGGTCAAAGGTAGTAAAGCTTAAGCTCAATGATAGATAGTGGCCAGTACACACACATTTTAGACTTCAACAAAAAAAGTTTTGATATGATGTGAAATATTTGGTAACCTAAGGCAACAGTTATTTTTTAATGTTACCATCCCCAGATCAGTTAAGAGATTTCTAGTAGACGTTCACTTCATCATTATCCTTAGCAGCACACTTTTGATGACTTTTAAAGTAAAGCCTGTGTAAGGGGTTTGTTGTCTTCTGCAGTAAATACTAAACAGAGAAGTATTATTTGCCATATTTCATTCACGTAAATCATGTACAGTGCCTTTCAAAAGTATTCACCCCCCTTGGCATTTTTTGTGTTTTGTTGCCTGACAACCTGGAATTAACATTTATTGTTTGAGAATTTGCACCATTTAATTTACAGAACATGCTCACAACTTTTTTTTTTTTATTGTATAGCAAACAACAAATAGGACAAAATAACAGAAAAAGTCAATGTGCATAACTATTCACCCCCCTAAAGTCAATACTTTGTAGAGACAACTTTTGCGGCTATCACAGCTCCAAGTCACTTTGGATAAGTCTCTATGAGTTTGCCACATCTTACTACTGGGATTTTTGCATAACTATTTACCCCCCTAAAGTCAATACTTTGTAGAGCCAACTTTTGCGGCTATCACAGCTACAAGTCACTTTGGATAAGTCTCTATGAGTTTGCCACATCTTACCACTGGGATTTTTGTCCATTCTTCCTTGCAAAACTGCTCCAGCTCCTTCAAGTTGGATGATTTGCTCTTGTGAATCTTTAAGTCTGACCACAGATTTTCTATTGAATTGAGGTCTGGGCTTTGACTAGGCTATTCCAACACATTTACATGTTTCCCCTTAAACCACTTAAGTGTTGCTTTAGCAGTGTGTCTGGGGGTCATTATCCTGCTGGAAGATGAACCTCCGTCCTAGCCTCAAATCACACACAGAGTGGTACAGGTTTTGCTCAAGACTATCCCTGTATTTAGCACCATCCATCTTTCCCTCAACTCTGACCAGTTTCCCAGTCCCGACTGCTGAAACATCCCCACAGCATGATGCTGCCACCGCCATGTTTCACGATGGGGATGGTGTTCTTTGGGTGATGTGATGTGTTGGGTTTGCGCCAGGCATAGCGATTTCTTTGATGGCCAAAAAGTTACATTTTAGGTTCATCAGACCCACTGAAAAGGTGCCATTTTGTTTTTGCTGAAAGTAATGGCTTGCTTATGGCCACTCTGCCATAAAGCCCAACTCTATGTACAGATGCTCCAGTCTCTGCTGTGGAACTCTGCAGCTCCTCCAGGGTTACCTTAGGTTTGCTGTTGTGTCATGTTCTTTACATTTGGTTATGATTTATTTGATGGTGCTCCTAGGGATCATCAAATATTTGGATATTTTTTTATAATCTAACCCTGACTTGTAATTAACAACATTGTCCCTTACTTGTTTAGAGAGTTTGTTGGTCCTCATGGCAGTGTTTGGTTAGTGATGCCTATTGTTTAGGCTTTGCCGCCTCTGGGGCCTTTCAAAAAGGTGTGTATATGTAATGACAGATCATGTGACACTTAGATTGCACACAGGTGGACATCATTTCACTAATTATGTGACTTCTGAAGGTAATTGGTTGCACCAGAGTTTTTTATGGGCTTCATAACAAAGGGGGTGAATACATACGCACATGCCAATTATCATTTTTTTATTTCTGAAAAATAGTTTTATGTATATATTTTTCTAATTTTACTTTACCTACTTAGACTATTGTGTTCTGATCCATATAATTCAGATAAAAAAACATTGAACCAAAGGCTGTAATGTAACAAAATAGGTAAAAAGCCAAAGGGGTGAATACTTTTGCAAGGCACTGTATATCATGCCAGTGTATTTTGTTTTATTTTAAAAATCCTGTAGGTACCTTATTTCTGCAGCTCTGTTGTGTGGTCACATGATCTTTCCTTGTTCTTTATTTGCAGGGAAATATCCTTGGGGGGGGGGGGGGGGGGGGCTTCTATTACTCTGCTAATGTATGCTCTTACAGTGTGAGTCTGTGTCTGGCAAGCCCTGATTGGTGCTTCAGAGGAGCAATACAAATGAAACTATACATTTCATAAAACTGTTTTACAGCTCCCTATAAATCTTTATGAAACATCAGATTTGTATTGTTTGTGCTGTAATATGATGTAGGCAAATTCAGAGATGACTGACACTAGCTTTCATTTTGTTCAGACGGCATCTGCATCCTAGGCTCTTTTTTTACTTTACAGGTATTAGCAATTACATTTGATACATTTATTACTGATTTATATTACAATTAACCATTTATGTGAGTTTATTAGTGATTGTAATCAATCAGCATTATATATCTCGCCCCATAGTGTTTAGCAACAGGAGGACATGGAGGAGGGAGGGGAGTGTCATTTATCATTGTTTATACGCCCACATGTGTGACTCTATAGTCATTTGAGTTGTGTAGATAAGAAAAAGGAGGAAATGGAGAGCATAGAAGGGAACTGAAATTGAGCATGCTCAGTAGAGGATGCCAGCTGGTCTACACAATCTCAGGCTGCAGTTGGGACACAGAGAAGATGGGAGGAGCAGCGGCTTTGTGAAGAAGTGGCTTTGTGACTATGCACACTCTGTTATATAGTATGTAATGGGAGTTTTTCATAGTCTAGGTTTAATGCCACTTTAAAGTGTATGCAAAACCAAAACATTCTATGTTTAGCATAGGGAAGGGACAGACCCTATTAGTTTTTTGTTTTTTTTGCTGTCTTTGCCCAGTTGGGGAGATTACCCTTCACTTTCTGCCCTGGAAACACAATGGGAAGTAAAAGGAAATCTCTCCAATGTTGTGGAATCACACACAATTAACTGGTAGCCAAACAAGTGAGATTGAAGGCATGCTGTGAATAATAACTGTTACAGTTGTTTATGCTCTCAACCAAACTGCCAAGCCATCAAATGGCTGGTGTCATAACTGATCACATGTGCACATGGAAATGAAAGGGTTGAAATAGTTAGCTATGCTACAAAATACTGCTTCAGTGTTACTTTAGGAATATCTGTAAGAAAGCCATTGTGAGGATTTTGAATTACTAAAACCTACAAATAATAAATTCTTAAATTAAAAACACAAAATAAATGACCTGAATATATATTTTAATATGTGCACACAAAATGCTAATAGTAATGATTAAGTTAATTATTGCTCCTATACAGTATTTTAAGGATACCATCAAAGCCTTCTGGTGACAAATGGGTTAATTCCCTAGTGTAAAAGAACTTTGAAGTGATTTTAGTGCGCAAAGGAAAAAAAGAGCACACATTTCTGGCTTTGTCTATAATGCTGTTGTTAATATTTAATATCTCACTTTACATAATTAATAACAAATAATTAAAAGGATCAGATTATGATATATAATGATGATACATTTTCACTCTCGCATACTTAGAGTTTACTTCTGGGATTATTTAACGTGTGCCTAAGGCTCATCAGGAAAAAAATATAGATTTTTTTAAAGTGGGTTGCATATAAATTTATATTAAAATGTGCAGTCCTGTGCTTTTTAATTATTGTGAATAATGAAAATGGGTCATGCTAGATCTATGGCTTCAGAAATAATACTATCTGAAAAGGAATAAGAAAAATAGCAAAATCTAAAGGATTAGTCTGCATGTTTGCAATGAAAAAATTATACATTTAACTTCATTATATTATTATAGGAGTCATTTTGTACAGGTATTATAGCTATTATCTAAAATGCTTGAGGCTTTCCATAAACGTTTTTGCTGAAAATATAAAACGTTATTTAGACTCACATCACACTGCTTCTAGCATTCTTCCTACCAGTGGCAGCTGGTGTTTTTTTGGTTGGGGGATGCCGCTAACAACCTAACCCCCCCCCCCCGCTGTCTGCCGGTCAGTCCATGAGCACTCACCCCATCTAGTCGGCGGGCATCTGAGGAGCGGCGGTGGGGATTGGGCATCCGAGGAGCAGTGGGGATCAGGCATCCGAGGAGCATCGGCGGGAATCAGGCATCAGAAGGGACTGGCATCCAGGCATTGGCCAGCAGCTCTTCTCCTCCTAGCTAGGCATTGAATAGGATTGCCTGTCCTTTCAGCCAATCAGACCAGCTTCCCGAATGGCCGGGAGAAGGATCAGTGTTGTAACAGTGAATATTCATTCAATGTTGTAACACACCTGGGTGGGCTCCGGTCGCACTCTCTGCAAACCAAGCCCATCCTATTTTGAAGCCTATTATGGCCTCTGGCTCTAATCAGGTGCTTAAGAAAAAACCCTGGCTGCTGTAATTAATGTACCCGGTGCCCTGAAAGGGGTCGGCACATGAATAGGGGGTGGCTGCAGTGGCCATGGATAGACTCATGCTATGCATGAATCTATCCATTACTCATATAGGTTGTGGCCTAGAGAGAGAGGGGGGGGGGGGGGGGGGCGCACAGACGACTCCTAATAGATGGGCTGCACCTGCTTCTTACTAGCAAAATACTGCTATTATGGGGCCAATTGTTAGATCCTCCAACCTTCCATAATACACCTGTTGGTCACTGTCTAAAGCAGCAGGTTTAGAGATGGTGGAAAAAGGATACAATATTTATTATCATCAAAAGAAATTTGGAAACTGGAGTAAACTCTGGAAGGAACAGGTCTGGCAGACCCAAAGCCACTGCCGAGTTACAAAACAAGTATCTAACAGTCAGCAGCTTGCATGATAGGTGCCCTTATAGGACAAGGCTTCTGTTTTTTTTGTTTACAAACTTTTTATTGAAAAAAAAAAATTCTTACAGATATTTGAAGAAACATTGAGGGAAAATACATATGAAAAGTTTACATTGAACACGTGTTCTTGTATACAGATGGTATGGTAATTTTATATATCATATGACTAAGCAATGCTTCAAATAACTATTATCATGAAATAATAGAAAGAAAAAGAAAATAATAGAAAAAATTGAAAAACAACATTTGGATACTATCATGTAGAGCAGGGATATGCAATTAGCGGACCGCCAGCTGATGCAAAACTACAAGTCCCATCATGCCTCTGCCTTTGGGTGTCATGCTTGTGGCTCTCAGAGTCTTGCTATGCCTCATGGGACTTGTAGTTTTGCAACAGCTGGAGGTCCGCTAATTGCATATCCCTGATGTAGAGGGTATCTGTATGAATTAATAATTAACAATAATTGCTGTATTGTAAAAAAAAAAAAAACAAGGATCCCATTTCAGGTTAAAGGCTTTCTTGGTATTATTAATTGTGTGGAAAATTTTCACTATGAGCTTGATGTCATCTACTATTATATGTGGAAAAGGTACAGAAGTAGATTTCAAATGGTATGCAATTGTCCAGTGTGTGGCAACACAAATCGTGTGGGTCAATTGTAACAGAAGTGGATTGAGTGAGCATGTTTTTTCCTGCATGTTTATTGATAAGGGAAAATACTTCCTTTCATGTGGGAGCTAACGGTTCACAATCACAAAATATGTGGATAAAAGTCACAAGACAACAGCATCAAGCACAGATCAACATTGGTTGAAATAAGCAAGTATCATGCTCAGCTGTGAAGAGAAGACATTGAGCTGTAGATGGGTGGCTATTAGACAGTCAGGCCGCGTACACACGGGCGGACTGTTCGCCCAACTTTGTTCGTCAAACAATCCGACAAACAGTCCGCTCAAAATTTGCATGAACGGACTTGACCACACACGATGAACGAACAGTCCGCTGAAAGCGTGCGCGATGACGTGAACGGCACGTACGACGGGACGAGTAATTCGACGTCCAATACACTGCAATGCAACCTTCGCCGTGTAAATCCTTTCTGAGCATGCGCCAAACTTAGTTTGTCAAACAAGCCTACACACGAGCGGACTGTCCGCTGAAACCAAGTTTCAGCGGACTGTCTTACGGAAATTCCGAAAAACTTTGTTCGTCAGACTGTCCGCTGAAACTGTCGGCTGAAGCCCACACACGAGCGGACTGTCCGCTGAAACACTGTTCAGCGGACAAAGTTGGGCGAACAGTCCGCCCGTGTGTACGCGGCCTCACTGTTAAAATGATAAGATAAGAAAAAGAGGCTTGTCTGGGCTAGGAATCACTGTCTGTGGAATACTGAAGACTGGAAGAAGGTTTAATGGAATGACAAATCAAAATGTTAAATCTTTTATTCAAATTTATTGTGTGTCATGCAGTGTTTTAGTACATTACAGTGCATTAAATGAAAGGGTCATTCCTCAGTGAATGACCACAGCTATCAAACATGGAGAAGGAAGCAGTCTGGAACTCTTTTGCTGGATCCAGAGTTGGCAACATGCACAAGGTGACTAGCACATTGAACCAAATGACCTACCACAGCATTTTGCAATGCCATGCAACACCTTCAAATCTATGCCTAGTTAGTCAGGGTTGTGATGATAATGAGGTCTGGTGAACCCCAAACTGAATAGTGATTTCTACAAAACTCAGTGGCATCCTAATTTCTCCCAAATTTCAGTGACAAAACAATCAGATTTAAGTCTGTGGGGCCAGACAAAGAACTGACACATTTCATATAACCTTACCCCATCTAAAACAACCAGCTTGAACAGATCAAGTTGAATATATATAGGGGAAGATTTACTAAAACTGGAGCACATAGAATATGGTGCAGCTGTGCATGGGAGCCAATCAACTTCCAGGTTTTATTATCAAAGATGAATTGAGCAAACTGAAGTTAGAAGCTGATTGGCTCCCATGCAGCACTGCACCAGATTCTGTGTGCTCCAGTTTTAGTAAATCCCCCTCATAGTACTTAGCCAGCGTGAACAAAGCATCAAAAAAATTCTAAGAAAGCACCATCATTAAAATAGCAATGTCATGAAACCTCTTAGCACAATCCTCAACAGGTTTTAATGTATACTGATCATGACTGCATGTTGTAAACCTCCATCAAACCAGAGCCTGCCAACAGTTATCAGAAAATAGTAATTAAAACAGCCCAGGAATGGTTTTAAGCAAATTAATATCTTGGTCTGGTATTTACAGTTGTATGCAAAAGTTTAGGAACCCCTGGCAATTTCCATGATTGTCATTTATAAATATTTGGGTGTTTGGATCTGCAATTTAATTTTGATTTATCAAATAACTGAAGGATACAGTAATATTTCAGTAGTGAAATGAGGTTTATTGGATTAACAGAAAATGTGCAATATGCATCAAAACGAAATCAGACAGGTGCATAAATATGGGCACCCCAACAGAAAAATGACATCAATATTTAGTAGAGCCTCCTTTAGGAGAAATAACAGCCTCTAGACTCTTCATATAGACTGTAATTAGTGTCTGAATTCTGGATGAATGTATTTTGGACCATTCCTCTTTACAAAACATCTCCAGTTCAGTTAGATTTGATGGTTGCCAAGCATGGACGGCCCGCTTCAAATCACCCCACAGATGTTCAATGATATTCAGGTCTGAGGACTGGGATGTACATTGTACTTGTTCCCCTCATAAATGCCCGAGTAGATGATTTTGAGCAGTGTTTTGGGTCATTGTCTTGTTGAAATATCCAGCCACTGACCACACAGCCCCACAGCATGATGGAACCCCCGCCAAATTTTACTGTGGGTAGCAAGTGTTATTCTTGGGATGCTGTGTTCTTTTGCAGCCATGCATAACGCCCCTTGTTATGATCAAATAACTCAATCTTTGTTTCATCAGTCCACAGCACCTTATTCCAAAATGAAGCTGGCTTGTCCAAATGTGCGTTTACCTCAAGCAACTCCATTTGTGGCGTGTGTACAGAAAATACTTCTTTCCCATCACTCTCCAATACAGCTTCTCCCTGTGCAAAGTGCACTGAATTGTTGAAGGATGCACAGTGACACCATCTGCAGCAAGTTGATGTTGTAGGTCTTTGGAGGTGGTCTGTGGGCTGTTTTTGACCGTTCTCACCTTCCTTTCCCCTTTGCTTCTCCAATATTTTATGTGGCCTACCACTTAACAAGAACTGTACCTGTGGTCTTCCATTTCCTCACTATGTTCCTCACAGTGGACGTTGACAGCTTATATCTCTGTGATAACTTTTTGTAGCCTTCCCCTAAACCATAATGTAGAACAATATTTGTTTTCAGGTCATTTGAGAGTTGTTTTGAGGCCCTCATGTTGCCACTTTTCAGAGGAGAGTCAAAGAGAACAACAACTTGCAATTGGCTACCTTAAATACCTTTTCTCATGATTGGATGCACCTGTCTATGAAGTTCAAGGCTTAATGAGCTCACCAAACCAATTATGTGTTCCAATTAATCAGTGCTAAGTAGTTACAGGTATTCAAATGACAAGGGTGCCCAAATTTATGCACCTGTCTAATTTAGTTTTGATGCATATTGCGCATTTTCTGTTAATCCATTAAACATAAACCTCATTTCACTACTGAAATATTGCTGTGTCCTTCAGTTATTTAATATATCAAAATTAAATTGCAGATTCAAACACCCAAATATTTATAAATGACAATCATGGAAATTGTCAGGGGTTCTTCAACTTTTGCATACAACTGTATATTCAATAAAGCTTGATATGATAAAATTACATTCGTAACAAGTATCAACTAAAATGTACAAAATGTAAGAAACTAACAATCAAGTAGGGACCAAACATGCCTATGTTATAATGTTGAGAAGACGGATGGGACACATTACATCTTCTGGGGACAATAAGATCAATATCATACTTGACGTGTATCCAATTTTAATTTCATTCTATTCAATAATCCACTAGTTTTCTGAGTTTCAAACATGGTCATCTGGAAATATGGATATAGTTAGAAAAACTAGCATTGAGGATACATTCATTAAAATATAATATGCTTCATCACGCCTACATTGCACCTCTCAGTCCTCCTGATCGAGTGGGGGTTGGCTGGGAGACACCCTCCAGAGGAACAACAAAAAGCTGCTGCAGTTGGTGTCAGAAACCATGAATCAGACTGAGACAGATGTAGAGTTCAATCACACTTGTTTAACAACTTAATGACAAGCCTCTTTTTGAGATGTGTTGTTTAGAAGTTAAAAACATTTTTTTTGCTAGACAATTACTTAGAAACCCCAAACATTATAATTTTTTTTCTAACACTCTAGAGAATTAAATTAGCGGTCATTGCAATACTTTCTGTCACACCGTATTTGTGCAGCAGTCTTACAAGTGCACTTTTTTTTGAAAAAATACACTTTTATGAATTAAAAAATAAGACAACAGTAAAGTTAGCCCAATTTTTCTTTATATTGTGAAAGATAATGTTACTCCGAGTAAATTGATACCCAACATGTCATTCATGTTCAAAATTTCGCCTGCTCGTGGAATGGGAACAAACTTTTACCCTTAAAAATCTCCATAGGCGATATTTAAAAAATTACAGGTTGCATGTTTTAAGTTACAGAAGAGGTCTAGGGCTAGAATTATTCCTCTCGCTCTATCGATCACGGCGATACCTCACATGTGTGGTTTGAACACCGCTTTCATATGTGGGCGCTACTCATGTATGCGAGCTTGGCGGGATGGGACACGGTTAAAAATGTTTTTTTCTTATTTATTTTACCTTTTATTTTTATTCTTACACAGTTTAAAAAAGAAAAAAAAGCAAGGGTGAAGTTCTGAAAGCATCCGGTAAGTGGCCGATAAAAGTGATCTCACAGTGAATCAGCTACAGAGACCACTCTTATCGGAAAGCGGACTGCCAGCCAAAGAAGAGGATACCGGGGTTATGGCAGCTAGCTACTGCCATAACAACGATATTTCTCTTCAAAGTAAGGATGTATATCGGCGTGAGGCGGTACGGAAGTGGTTAATAATAATAAAAAAAGGTAAACAGAGTAAACATAGTCAAAACCTAGCCAGAGTTTAGGAACCGGAATGGATAGTCAGACAAGTCAAAATGTCAGGGAGCCAGAAAACAGTGTAGTAGAACAGCTAGCAGGATCTAGAGCCAGAAGAAATGTCAGCCAAGCAAGTCTTTAACAGAAACACAGGAGAGTATCTCTAGAGATGTGATCAAGGTGAAGGCAGAGATGATCTGGACTGGATGGCTTAAGTAGGCAGGACTGACTAGCAGGATCATCAACTGGCGAGTCACTGTGGAGAAATAGGTGCTGGCAATTGGACAACAGCTGGGCGGCCAGCTATGAGAAGGAAGGGCTAGGCCCAGCCCTAACAGTACCCCCTGCTCAATGACCCCTCCCCCTCAGAGGACCGCCAGGCTTGAGGGGAAAACATCTATGGAAAACATGGAGTAGCATGCAATGCACCAGGTACTGTATGCACACACGGAACCTACGGGAGTCAACAATGGACTGCACTTCATACTCCTCATGGTTCTCAATCTGAACAGGGTGAGGGCGTGGCATCGAGGTGGTAAAACGCTTGCAGACCAAAGGTTTTAATAAGGAGATAAGGAAATGAAATACATTTGAGAAACACATATGAGAAGGAAAGTCTAATGCATAAGCCACTGGGTTAATCCTGCAAAGAATACGGAAAGGCACAATAAACCGAGGTGCTAACTTCAGGGAGGGAACACAAAGTCGGAGGTTGTGAGATGACAGCCAGACCCTGTTCCCAGCCTGGTAGGAAGGCGCAGGCAGACGTCTGCAGTCAGCATGGAGTCTGTACCTATCATCAGCATGTCGCAAAGCCTCCTGGACTTGTGCCCAAGAGAATGAAGACCACAGAGTTGCTCCTCTAATGCAGGAATACTCTGCGGAAAAAAAATAGTCAGGCAACATGGAAGGTTGAAAATGCAGGAATACTCTGCAGAACAAAAAGAGTCAGGCAACATGGAAGCTGGAAAAACAGGGAAGCAGAATTCAAGACACTTATGAGCAATCTCTGCCCATGGTAAGAGGTCTGACCAGTTGTTATGATGGTCAGAAATATAGCATCGTAGGAATTGCTCCAAGGACTAATTGGCTCGTTCTGTGCCCCCATTAAACTGCTGATGATACGCAGATGAGCAATCAAGCTTACTTCCCAACTGTGCACAAAAGGCTTGCCAGAACCAGAACACAAACTGACTACCCCTGTCAGAGACAATCAACTTGGGCAGTCCATCTCCCAAGCAAAAATGGAAGCCAGTTCCTTAGAAATGGGCAACTTCTTAAGTGAAATATAATGAGACATTTTCAAGAACCAGTTAACCACCCTAAGGATAACTGTGTTGTCCTGGGAGTTGGGTAACTCCTCAATGAAATCCATAGACAGGTAGGTCCAGGGCATTGCTCCATCGGGTATGGGTTGTAGAAGACCCACT
Organism: Lithobates pipiens; assembly: GCF_037356315.1. Lineage (NCBI taxonomy): Eukaryota > Metazoa > Chordata > Amphibia > Anura > Ranidae > Lithobates > Lithobates pipiens. The sequence goes on from NW_027507790.1 coordinate 18,105,682, forward strand.
GGAAGGTGTTGTGGAGTCTTACTCTGAGCACACACAGAACAGGCAGCTATGGAGGTGGTTACATTAGCACATAGACTAGGCCACCAGAATTGTTGGGAAATGGCCCAAAAGAGTTGGTTCTTCCCAGGGTGGCCAGCAGCCTTGGGAGAATGGTAAGTCTGGAGCATGGCAGTGCGGAGACTCTCTGGGACAAAGCAGCGGTCACAAGGTTTCTCAGGAGGAGCATGGACCTGAGCAGCAAGAATTTTGTCATCCAAAGGAGAAGTGAGACTGGTGCGAACCGTAGCCAGAATACGATCAGGAGGAATCACAGGAACTGGAACCAACTCCATCTTGGAAGTGGAAGAAAATTGTCGTGACAAAGCGTCAGCCTTTACATTCTTAGTAACGGGTAAGAATGAGACAATGTAGTTGAAACTTGACAAGAAAAGAGCCCATCGTGCCCTTCTGGGAGAGAGGCATTTAGCCTCAGACAAGAATGTGAGATTCTTATGGTCAGTAAGAATGAAAACTTGGCACAGTGGTACCTTCGAGGAGATGTCTCCATTCTTTTAGGGCTAAAATGATCGCTGACAGCTCTCTGTCACTAATCTCGTAATTGCACTCCGCAGGTGACAATTTCTTGGAAAAGTAGCCACAAGGATGCATAGCGCTCTCTGAGGTAGGAAGTTGAGATAGAAGGGCCCCAACTCCAGTCTCAGAAGCATCAACCTCGAGGATAAAAGGTAACGTAGGATCAGGATGTACAAACACAGGAGCAGAAACAAAGGCAGACTTGAGACTCTCAAAGGCCTTGATGGACTCCGGAGACCAACTCTGTGGGTTACCCTCCTTTCTGGTCATATCAGTCAGGGGCTTGACCAGAGACGAGAAGTTACAAATAAACTTCTGATAATAGTTGGCAAAGCCAAGAAAACGCTGCAGAGGACATGAATCCATGGGTCAGGGTCACTGTAAGACTGCTTGAAAGTTTCTCTGGGTCCATCGAAAAACCAGCAGTGGAACCCAGGAATTTAACCTGCTCACGATGGAATTCACACTTCTTCAATTTACACTAGAGATAGTTCTCTTTTAGTTTCTAAAGCACACAACAGACTTCTGTGTGGTGGCTCTCCAGGGACTTGGAAAATATGAGGATATCGTTGAGATAAACCACCACACATAACTGCCACAAATCTCAGAGGACATAGTTAATAAATTCCTGGAAAACTGCTGGGACTTTGCAAAGGCCAAAAGGGTACTGATAATGGCCTGTTCTGGTATTAAACACAGTTTTCCACTCTTTGCCCTCCTTTATCCTCATGAGATTGTATGCCCCTCTCAAATCAAGCTTTGTGAAAACTGTTGCTCCCTTGAGACGGTCAAATAACTCCATAACCAATGGAATCGGATAGGCATTCGTAATCGTGAAATGATTGAGACCACTATAATCAATACAAGGTCTCAGTTCACCACTCTTCTTCACAAAGAAAAAACCAGCACCAGCAGGAGATGAGGATTTGCATATGCAACATACTCCTCCATGGCCTTATCCTCCTAGACTGACAAAGAGTAAACCCAGCCATGAGGGGGTATGGCACCAGGTTGAAGGTCAATTGCGCAATGATACTACCAGTGTGGAGGCAAACTACTGGCTTGACCTTTGTCAAAGACATTGCTAAAATCGGAGTACTCCTCCGGAAGGGAGGAGAGTGAAGAGGTGCACAGGACCTTGACTACCTTCTGGAAGCATGTCTTTCTGCATTGTGGCGACCAGCAGAGAACCTTAGCATGGAGCCAATCAAAAGAGGGGTTGTGCATCTGTAACCAAGGATAACCAGCGGAAACTTAGGTGAGGAAATAACTTGGAATTGGATTATCTCATGGTGAAGAGCCCTACAGCCATGGACAACGGAACAGTCTCATGAGTCACATAGGCAGGCTGTAGAGGTCTCCCATCAAGAGCCTCAATGGCAAGTAGGGATGAGCCGAACACCCCCCGGTTCGGTTCGCACCAGAACTTTCGAACGGACCCCGCGTTCGTAACGAACGTTAGAACCCCATTGAAGTCTATGGGACTCGAACGTTCGAAATGGAAAGTGCTAATTTTAACGGCTGATATGCAAGATACTGTCCTAAAAAGGGTTTGGGGACCTGACTCCTGCCTCAGGGGACATGGGTCAATGCAATAAAAAGTTTTAAAAGCGGCCGTTTTGGCGGGAACACTGATTTTAATGACGATTAAAGTGAAAAAAAAAAATGAAATATTCCTTTTAATATGGTGCCTGGGGGGTGTCTGTAGTATGCCTGTGAAGTGCCACGTGTTTCCCGTGTTTAGAACAGTCCCTGCACAAAATGACATTAAACGGAAATAACACCATTTAAAACTGCTTGCGGTTTTAATGTTATATCTGGTTCCTGCAATATGGTTGAAAATCATTCAGAAAAATGGCATGGGTAGCCCTCCCTGCCCATTACCAGCCTATTTGGGTCTTGTACGCATATTAAGGGGAACCCCGTACCCATATTAAAAAAAGGAAATGTGTGTGGCCCCCTGGCCCTATATACTCAGAACAGCAGTATACAGGTGGTGCAAACAAGACAGGGACTGTGTAGGTTTGTTGTGTTAAGTTGAATCTGTTTGTAATTTTCAACTGGTACATTTTTAACCACTTGCCGACCGCCGCACGACGATATACGTCGGCAGAATGGCACGGGCAGGCATATGGGCGTATATATAAGTCCCTGCCTGCCCGCGGGTGGGGGGCCCGATCGGGCCCCCCCCGGTGCCTGCGGCGGTCGGCATTCCTTCGAGAGCGATCCGGGATGAGGGGGCGGCCATTCATTCATGGCCACCCCCTCGCGATCGCTCTCGACGAATGGAAATCCCCCGTGACATCACTTCCTCTCCTGTAATGTAAACACAGGAGAGGAAGTGATGTATTCTCTCCTCCGTGTCGGTATTTTTCGTTCCGACACGGAGGAGAGCGGATCGGTGAGTTGCACCAACACTCTACACACACAGTAGAACATGCCAGGCACACTCACACCCCCCCTTTACCCCCCGATCACCCCCCCAATTACCCCTGCCCCCCAGTCACAGTGACACCAATGTCATTTTTTTTTTTTTTTTTTTGCATTGATGTCATTTGTGACTGTAATAACTGTTAGGGCAGTTAGAGTTAGCCCCCTTTAGTTCTAATGTACCCCCCTAACCCCCCCAATAAAGGTTTAACCCCGTGATCACCCCCCGTCGCCAGTGTCACTAAGGCTGGGTTCACATTGCAGCGGTTTATGAGAACGAATGTGATTCGCACCGCACTGCAGTGCAAATCACATCCGATCTCTGTGCGATTCGAGTTCAGCCATTCGCCGCACCCGCCGCACCCGCCACACCCGCCGCACCCGCCGCAAATTCGCACGGGACCCTTTTTTTGGCCCGCAGCAGAATCGGATCGCATGGGTGTTCACACCATGCGATCCGAGTTTGCAGATCGCACTGCGATATGCAAACTGATCTGGGGGTGTCAGTAACATTTCACTGACACTCCCAGCAGTTCGCATAGGGCAGTGTGAACTGCCGCCGGGAGGCATGCGATGCGGGAACCCGCCGCGGATTCGCGGCGTTTCCGCATCGCTCCAGTGTGAACCCAGCCTAATAAGCGATCATTTTTCTGATCGCCGTATTAGTGTCACAGGTGACGCTAGTTAGGCAGGTAGGTATTTAGGTTCACCGCAGCTTTTTATAGCGCCAGGGACCCCCATATACTACCGCATAAAGCCCCCTGATTGCCCCCTAGTTAACCCTTTCACCTGTGATCACCATATAACTGTTACAGGTGACGCTGGTTGGTTAGTTCTTTTTTTATAGTTTCAGGGCACCCGCCATTTATTACCTAATAAAGGTTTAACCCCCTGATCACCCGGCGGGTGTCATTTGTGACTAATAACTGTTAGGGCAGTTAGGGTTAGCCCCCTTTAGTTCTAAGGTACCCCCCTAACCCCCCCAATAAAGGTTTAACCCCGTGATCACCCCCCGTCGCCAGTGTCACTAAGGCTGGGTTCACATTGCAGCGGTTTGAGAACGGATGTGATTCGCACCGCACTGCAGTGCAAATCACATCTGATCTCTGTGCGATTCGAGTTCAGCCATTCGCCGCACCCGCCACACCCGCCGCAAATTCGCACGGGACCCTTTTTTTGGCCCGCAGCAGAATCGGATCGCATGGGTGTTCACACCATGCGATCCGAGTTTGCAGATCGCACTGCGATATGCGAACTGATCTGGGGGTGTCAGTAACATTTCACTGACACTCCCAGCAGTTCGCATAGGGCAGTGTGAACTGCCGCCGGGAGGCATGCGATGCGGGAACCCGCCGCGCATTCGTGGCGTTCCCGCATCGCTCCAGTGTGAACCCAGCCTAATAAGCGATCGTTTTTCTGATCGCTGTATTAGTGTCACAGGTGACGCTAGTTAGGCAGGTAGGTATTTAGGTTCGCCGCAGCTTTTTATAGCGCCAGGGACCCCCATATACTACCGCATAAAGCCCCCTGATTGCCCCCTAGTTAACCCTTTCACCAGTGATCACCATATAACTGTTACAGGTGACGCTGGTTGGTTAGTTATTTTTTTATAGTTTCAGGGCACCCGCCATTTATTACCTAGTCTCACTAGTGTACCCCTAAATTTAGGGGTGTCTACTTTCCAAAATGGGGTCATTTGGGGGGGGTTTGTGCCATCTTGGCATTTTATGGCCTTCAAAACTGTAACGCCCTTAGAAAGCCTGAAGGCGGTGCTTGGTTTTCGGGGCCCCGTACGCGGCTAGGCTCCCAAAAAGTCCCACATATGTGGTATCCCCGTACTCAGGAGAAGCAGCAGAATTTATTTTGGGGTGTCATTTCACATATGCCCATGGCATGCGTGAGCAATATATCATTTAGTGACAACTTTGTGAAAAAAAAAAAAAAAAAAAAAAGTTTGTAATTTTCCCGCAACTTGTGGCAAAATATAAAATATTCCATGGACTCAACATGCCTCTCAGCAAATAGCTTGGGGTGTCTACTTTCTAAAATGGGGTCATTTGTGGGGGTTTTGTGCCATCTTGGCATTTTATGGCCTTCAAAACTGTAATAGGTAGTGAGAAGTGAACTCAAAAATTTACGCCCTTAGAAAGCCTGAAGGCGGTGCTTGGTTTTCGGGGCCCCGTACGCGGCTAGGCTCCCAAAAAGTCCCACATATGTGGTATCCCCGTACTCAGGAGAAGCAGCAGAATTTATTTTGGGGTGTCATTTCACATATGCCCATGGCATGTGTGAGCAATATATCATTTAGTGACAACTTTGTGAAAAAAAAAAAAAAAAAAAAAAGTTTGTAATTTTCCCGCAACTTGTGGCAAAATATAAAATATTCCATGAACTCAACATGCCTCTCAGCAAATAGCTTGGGGTGTCTACTTTCTAAAATGGGGTCATTTGTGGGGGTTTTGTGCCATCTTGGCATTTTATGGCCTTCAAAACTGTAATAGGTAGTGAGAAGTGAACTCAAAAATTTACGCCCTTAGAAAGCCTGAAGGCGGTGCTTGGTTTTCGGGGCCCCGTACGCGGCTAGGCTCCCAAAAAGTCCCACATATGTGGTATCCCCGTACTCAGGAGAAGCAGCAGAATTTATTTTGGGGTGTCATTTCACATACGCCCATAGCATGTGTGAGCAATATATCATTTAGTGACAACTTTGTGTAAAAAAAAAAAAAAAAAATTTTTTTTGTCATTATTCAATCGCTTGAGGCAAAAAAATAAAATATTCAATGGGCTCAACATGCCTCTTATCAATTTCCTTAGGGGGTCTACTTTCCAAAATGGGGTCATTTGGGGGGGTTTTGTACTGCCCTGCCATTTTAGCACCTCAAGAAATGAGATAGGCAGTCGTAAACTAAAAGCTGCGTAAATTCCAGAAAACGTACCTTAGTTTGTAGATGTGACAACTTTTGCGCAAACCAATAAATATACAATTATTGACTTTTTTTTTACCAAAGACATGTGGCTGAATACATTTTGGCCTAAATGTATGACTAAAATTGAGTTTATTGGATTTTTCTAATAACAAAAAGTAGAAAATATCATTTTTTTTCAAAATTTGCGGTCTTTTTACGTTTATATCGCAAAAAATAAAAATCGCAGAGGCAATCAAATACCATCAAAAGAAAGCTCTATTTGTGGGAAGAAAAGGACGCAAATTTTGTTTGGGTACAACATTGCATGACCGCGCAATTACCAGTTAAAGCAGCGCAGTGCCAAAGTGTAAAAAGACCTCTGGTCATTTACCAGCAAAATGGTCCGGTCTGAAAGTGGTTAAAGTGTAGCTCCAGTCCAAAAATCTATTTTTAAGCTTTTAGGAAAACATAGGGAAGGGTTATCACCCCTGTATAATTTGTTTTGTCGTCCATCTTTTTTCATCTCACTTGCTGTTGTCTCCTTCCGTTTGCAAGTAGGAGATGTTTGTAAATTGGATGTTTGAAAGTAGGGGCCTGCCCTATATGCTCTGCAGAAATGGCGGAACAAGGTGTTGGTTTTGCCACAACATTGTAAGCCCTCAAAGTGACTCTTGGTGGGCGCTGGAGCGCCCTGCTGTGAACGATTATATCAAGAATTGTAATTACATGCCATTGTTGAACAGTGGTAGAAAAATTGACCTTTGGTGGTTGTGGTGCTGGTGCCACAACACTATAAGTCCTCACCGTTACTCTGGGTGGGCACAGGAAGGGGCCCTCCTGTGAAATATTATATCAAGAATTGTAATTACATGTCCCTGTTAAACAGGGGCAGAAAAATTGGGCCTTAGGCACTGGTGCCATCACACTGCAACCTCTGCCATATACTCTAGTTTTATTGCAGGAATTAGCCCTGCTGCAAAGCATTGCATCAAAAATTGTACTTAAACGCCCCTGTTAAACAGGGGCAGAAAAATTGGGCCTTAGGCACTGGTGCCATCACACTGCAACCTCTGCCATATACTCTAGTTTTATTGCAGGAATTAGCCCTGCTGCAAAGCATTGCATCAAAAATTGTACTTAAACGCCCCTGTTAAACAGGGGCAGAAAAATTGGGCCTTAGGCACTGGTGCCATCACACTGCAACCTCTGCCATATACTCTAGTTTTATTGCAGGAATTAGCCCTGCTGCAAAGCATTGCATCAAAAATTGTACTTAAACGCCCCTGTTAAACAGGGGCAGAAAAATTGGGCCTTAGGCACTGGTGCCATCACACTGCAACCTCTGCCATATACTCTAGTTTTATTGCAGGAATTAGCCCTGCTGCAAAGCATTGCATCAAAAATTGTACTTAAACGCCCCTGTTAAACAGGGGCAGAAAAATTGGGCCTTAGGCACTGGTGCCATCACACTGCAACCTCTGCCATATACTCTAGTTTTATTGCAGGAATTAGCCCTGCTGCAAAGCATTGCATCAAAAATTGTACTTAAACGCCCCTGTTAAACAGGGGCAGAAAAATTGGGCCTTAGGCACTGGTGCCATCACACTGCAACCTCTGCCATATACTCTAGTTTTATTGCAGGAATTAGCCCTGCTGCAAAGCATTGCATCAAAAATTGTACTTAAACGCCCCTGTTAAACAGGGGCAGAAAAATTGGGCTGCTGGCATCACCCAGAACCAAAAATGTTCTTCCAACATATCAGCGGAGGAGGAAGAGGATAGACAATCAACATAACAGGACAGTCACTCAGCATCAGCATAGGCAGTCTTGAAGGGATGTGGTATTTCAAAAAAAAATTATTCGGTTACATCAGCTTCAGGTGCTTGGTAGCTGTGGGTGATCCAAGACTGATTCATCTTGATGAAGGTCAGTCGATCAACTGATTCGGTGGACAGGCGCACCCTGTGATCGGTAACGAAGCCACCAGCAGCACTGAAGGTGCGTTCCGAAAGAACGCTGGATGCAGGACAGGCCAGTAGCTCAATTGCATACTGTGCAAGCTCTGGCCAGTGATCCATCCTCAAGACCCAGTAAGCCAGAGGATTTTCAGTGGGAAAGGTGTCCAAGTCTGACCTTGCCCCTAGGTATTCCTGCACCATGTAAATTAGACGCTGGCGATGGGTGCTGGAACCAATCATACCTTGGGGCTGCGGACTAAAAAATTGTCTGAAAGCATCAGTCAGCCGGCCACCTTCTCCACCGCTCCTTCTGACTGATGCCTCAGCAACACGTTGTCTAGGACCAGGAGTTTGTGACCTCCCAGTCTCTGGGAACGCGTTGCACAGAGCTTTCTGCAAGGCCTCCCGGAGATGTCTCATCCTCTGCTCCCTCTGCGATGGCAAGATAAGGTCGGCAACCTTTACTCTTGTACCGTGGATCAAGGAGAGTGGCCAGCCAGTAATGGTCCCTCTCCTTGATCCGAAGAATACGAGGATCCTTCCGCAGGCTTTGCAGGATCAGGGAGGCCATGCAGCGTAGGTTAGCTGAGGCATTCGGTCCGGAGTCCTCTGGGTCACTAAGGACAACATGATCCGCAGCTACCTCCTCCCAGCCACGTACAAGTCCACGTGTTTCTTGGGACTGTAAATCATCCCTATAAGACTGCTGCTGCTGATGCTGATGCTGAGTGCCAGCCTCCACCTCCATGCTGACACAATCATCCTCCTCCTCCTCTTCCTCCTCCTCCCCCTCTTCCTGTGTGATGGGTGGCACAGCAGGAACACTGTCTGGATAAAGGGGGCCTTGAGAGGCAAGGAAGTCCTCCTCTTCCTGCCTCTGTTCTGCCTCAAGTGCCCTGTCCATTATTCCACGCAGCGTATGCTCCAAGAGGTGGACAAGAGGTACAGTGTCACTGATGCATGCACTGTCACTGCTCACCATCCTTGTGGCCTCCTCAAACGGTGACAGGACAGTGCATGCATCCCTGATCATGCCCCACTGGCGTGGTGAGAAAAAACCAAGCTCCCCTGACCCTGTCTTGGTGCCGTAGTCGCACAGGTACTCATTGATGGCCCTCTGCTGCGTGTGCAGCCGCTGCAGCATGGCCAATGTTGAGTTCCATCTGGTGGGCATGTCACATATAAGGCGGTTCTTGGGCAGGTTCAACTCCTTTTGGAGCTCAGCCAGCCGAGCACAGGCATTAAATGATCGGCGGAAATGCACACAGACTCTCCTGGCCTGTTTCAGGACTATCCTGTAAGCCGGGGTACCTGCCCAAGAACCGCTGCACCACCAGGTTAAGGACGTGAGCTACACAGGGCACATGGGTCAGTTGTCCCTGTCGGAGGGCGGAGAGGAGGTTGGTGCCATTGTCACAAACCACCATTCCTGGCTTAAGCTGGCGTGGCGTCAACTACCTCTCGGCCTGCCCCTGCAGAGCTGACAAAACATCCGCCCCAGTGTGGCTCCTGTCCCCCAAACAAACCAGCGCAAGCACGGCATGGCATCGTTTTGCCTGCGTACTTGCGTAGCCCCTGCAACGCCTACGGAGCACCGCTGGTTCTGAGGACAGAGCACTGGAAGAGGCCATGGAGGAAGAAGAAGAGGAGGGGGTGGAGGAGAGAGGTGTGTCACAACCAATAGTAGCATTTTGGAGGCGTGGTGGCGGAACAACCTCCAACACTACTGCACCTTGTCCTGCATCCTTCCCAGCAGCCAGAAGAGTGACCCAATGGGCCGTGAAAGACAGGTAACGTCCCTGTCCATGCCTGCTGGACCATGAGTCAGCGGTAATATGCACCTTACCGCTGACCGCCCTGTCCAGCGAGGCAAGGACATTGCCTTCCACATGCCGGTAGAGAGCCGGAATCGCCTTCCGTGAGAAAAAGTGGCGTTTGGGGACCTGTCACTGAGGAACCGCACATTGTACAAACTCACGGAAGGGGGCCGAGTCTACCAACTGAAAAGGCAGCAGTTGAAGTGCTAGCAATTTAGCCAAGCTAGCATTCAACCGCTGGGCATGTGGATGGCTGGGAGTAAATTTCTTCCGCCGGTCCAGCAGCTGGGGCATGGACATTTGCCTGCTATAATCGGACGTGGATGTACCACTAGCAGAGTTCCCGGAAGCACTTGGCTGTGACACACCTAATTCTACACCTTCATTCCTCTCAGAGCAGGTTTCAGAGAGGACTGAAGGTCTAGTGGGGTTGGAGATGCCAGCTGATGAGGAGCAAGGAGAGGTCCGCTTTGTTCTTTGGTGTGGGTCTTTGAGGTATGCTTGCCAACGAGCTGCATGGCAGGTCAACATATGTCTGCTCAAGCATGTGGTGCCCAAGCGGCTGATGTTTTGGCCACGTGAGATACGCTTGAGACATATGTTGCAAATAGCAGCGGTGCGATCTGATGCACTCGTCTCAAAAAAGGCCCACACCAAAGAACTTTTAGAATAACGCGCAGAGGAAGCGCTCTGCGCAGGCGGAGCTCTGCGGTGTGATTCAGTCGGTGTGCTGCCCCTAAGCTGGCCCCCGGAGGGCATCCTGCCTCGTTGGACATGTGCCTCCTCCTCCTCCTCCTCCCTCCTTCCAGGCACCCACGTGGAGTCAGTGCCCTCATCATCCCCTCCCTCTTCATCGCTGTAGCAAACCTGGCAGTATGCTGCAGCTTGTGGAACATGACTGCCAGATTGCTGTGCTTCTTGAGCATCCTCTCTCTCTGCGCTCACGCTACTGCCTTCCTCTAGCTGAGTGTCATCATCAGAGCCCACCAAACACTGGGCATCCTCCTGGAGCATGTACCCAACACTGTGCTCAAAGAGTTCAGGAGACTCCTCAGGAGGACGTGGTGGGTCTAGGGAAGGAGTCACTGATGATGACATTGAGAGGAGGGACGACGATGTGTTGGCAGCTGCTTTTCTACTACCCTGAGACTGGGTGAGAGAGGATGAGGAGGATGAAGAGGGCTTGGTCATCCACTCTACCAAGTCGTTGGCATGTTGCGGTTCAACATGTCCAGCTGCAGAAAAGAAGGACAAGCATGTCCCATGGCCACGTGCTGATGACAATGCACCGCGTCCACGACCAGCACTGTTGTCTCTAGACACAGAGCCTGCTTGCCCTCTTTTATCGGCTCGCGCCTGTCTGCCTCTCCTTGCTGGCCTTCCAGACATGGTAATGGCCTGAAGGGAGTTGGGTAAAACAGTAGTTGGGTAGTTTATATTGTGCTGGAGGCACACAACACCCACTAACTCCTGCAGATGCCTTTTTTATAGAACAGCAGAGTTAAAGGGGTATATACAGATGTATACTGTGCTGTGCTGGAAGCACACACAACTTCCAATAACTCCTGCAGATGACAATCGGGCCCAAATAGAGAACAGCTATGTAGGTGGATTATAGCGGTATGTACTGGGTACAGAGCACGCACACAGCACGCACTATCTCCTGAGTGACACTACTGACTGCAAGCTCTATTGTTAAAGATGGACCACTAGCTATATAGGTGAGGTGAATATCACGGTGTATACTGCGGTCAGGGCACGCAGACAATAACCAGAAAACAGCAGAGTTAAAGGGGTATATACAGATGTATACTGTGCTGTGCTGGAAGCACACACAACTTCCAATAACTCCTGCAGGTGACAATCGGGCCCAAATAGAGAACAGCTATGTAGGTGGATTATAGCGGTATGTACTGGGTACAGAGCACGCACACAACACGCACTATCTCCTGAGTGACACTACTGACTGCAAGCTCTATTGTTAAAGATGGACCACTAGCTATATAGGTGAGGTGAATATCACGGTGTATACTGCGGTCAGGGCACGCAGACAATAACCAGAAAACAGCAGAGTTAAAGGGGTATATACAGATGTATACTGTGCTGTGCTGGAAGCACACACAACTTCCAATAACTCCTGCAGGTGACAATCGGGCCCAAATAGAGAACAGCTATGTAGGTGGATTATAGCGGTATGTACTGGGTACAGAGCACGCACACAGCACGCACTATCTCCTGAGTAACACTACTGACTGCAAGCTCTATTGTTAAAGATGGACCACTAGCTATATAGGTGAGGTGAATATCACGGTGTATACTGCGGTCAGGGCACGCAGACAATAACCAGAAAACAGCAGAGTTAAAGGGGTATATACAGATGTATACTGTGCTGTGCTGGAAGCACACACAACTTCCAATAACTCCTGTTTTTAAAAACAGACTTTTTTTCCTTTAAATATCTTGCCTGGGGGGGGGTGTCTATAGTATGCCTGTGAAGTGGCATGTGTTTCCCGTGTTTAGAACAGTCCCTGAACAAAATGACATTTAACGGAAAAAAAGTCATTCAAAACTGCTTGCGGTTTTAATTTAATATCTGGTTCCGGCAATATGGATGAAAATCATTGAGAAAAATGGCATAGGTACCCCCCCCCCCCCCCGCCCATTACCAGCCCCTTTGGGTCTTGTACAGATATTAAGGGGAACCCCATACCCATATTAAAAAAAGGAAAGGTGTGGGGCCCCCAGGCCCTATATACTCAGAACAGCATTATACAGGCGGTGCAAACAAGACAGGGACTGTGTAGGTTTGTTGTGTTAAGTTGAATCTGTTTGTAATTTTGAACTGTTACATTTTTAAAGTGTAGCTCCAGTCCAAAAATCTATTTTTAAGCTTTTAGGAAAACATAGGAAAGGGTTATCACCCCTGTATAGTTTTTTTTGCCGTCCGCCTTTTTTCATCTCACTTCCTGTTGTCTCCTTCCGTTTGCAAGTAGGAAAGTAGGAGACGTTTGTAAGATGGATGTTTGAAAGTAGGGGCCTGCCCTACATGCTCTGCAGAAATGGGGGCCTAAGGTGTTGGTGTTGCCACAACACTGTTAGCCCTCAAAGTGACTCTTGGTGGACGCTGGAGCGCCCTGCTGTGAACAATTATACTAAGAATTGTAATTACATGCCATTGTTGAACAATGGTAGAACAATTGGGCCTTTGGTGGTTGTGGTGCTGGTGCCACAACACTATAAGTCCTCACAGTTACTCTCGGTGGGACCAGGAACGGGCCCTGCTGTGAAATATTATATCAAGAATTGTAATTACATGCCCCTGTTAAACAGGGGCTGAAAAATTGGGCCTTAGGCACTGCTTGCTGGTGCCACAACACTGCAACCTCTCCCAGATACACTAGTTGGAGTGCAGGAATGAGCCCTGCTGTTAAGCATTGCATCAAAAATTGTAATTACACGCCCCTGTTAAACAGGGGCAGAAAAATTTGACCTATACACTGCAACCTCTACCATATACTCTAGTTGTAGTGCAGGAATGAGCCCTGCTGCAAAGCATTGCATCAAAAATTGTAATTACATGCCCCTGTTAAACAGGGGCTGAAAAGTTGGGCCTTATGCACTGGTGCTGGTGCCACGACCCTGCAACCTCTCCCATATACTCTATTTGTAGTGCAGGAATGAGCCCTGCTGTAAAGTATTGCATCAAAAATTGTAATTACATGCCCCTGTTTAAACAGGGGCTGAAAAATTGGGCTGGTGGCACTGGTGCTGGTGCCATGACACTGCAACCTCTCCCATATACATATATATACATATATATATATATAGGCAATCTTGAAGGGATGTGATATTAAAAAAAAAAAAAAAATTCGGTTACATCAGCTTCAAGTGCTTGGTAGCTGGTGGTGATCCAAGACTGATTCATCTTTATGAAGGTCAATCAACTGAGTCGGTGGACAGGCGGACCCTGTGATCGGTTACAAAGCCACCAGCAGCACTGAAGGTGCGTTCCGAAATAACGCTGGATGCAGGACAGGCCAGTAGCTCAATTGCATCTGTGCAAGCTCTGGCCAGTGATCCATCCTCAAGACCCAGTAAGCCAGAGGATTTTTGGTGGGAAAGGTGTTCAAGTCTGACCTTGCCCCTAGGTATTCCTGCACCATGTAAATCAGACGCTGGCGATGGTTGCTGGAACCGATCATACCTTGGGGCTGCGGACTAAAAAATTGTCTGAATGCATCGGTCAGACGGCCACCTTCTCCACCGCTCCTTCTGACCAAAGCCTCAGCAACACGTTGTCGAGGACCAGGAATTTGTAACCTCCCAGTCTCTGGGAACGCGTTGCACAGACCTTTCTGCAAGGCCTCTCGGAGATGTCTCATCCTCTGCTCCCTCTGCGACTGCAAGATAAGGTCCGCAACCTTACCCTTGTACCGTGGATTAAGGAGAGTGGCCAGCCAGTAATGGTCCCTCTCCTTAATCCGAAGAATACGAGGATCCTTCCGCAGGCTTTGCAGGATCAGGGAGGCCATGCAGCGTAGGTTAGCTGAGGCATTCGGTCCGGAGTCCTCTGGGTCACTAAGGACAACAGGATCCGCAGCCACCTCCTCCCAGCCACGTACAAGTCCACGGGTTTCTTGGGACTGTAAATCATCCCTACAAGACTGCTGCTGCTGATGCTGAGTGCCAGGCTACACCTCCATGCTGACACAATCATCCTCCTCATCCTCTTCCTGTGCGATGGGTGGAACAGCAGGAACACTGGATAAAGGGGGCCTTGAGAGGCAAGGAAGTCCTCCTCTTCCTGCCTCTGTTCTGCCTCAAGTGCCCTGTCCATTATTCCACGCATCCCTGATCATGCCCCACTGGCGTGGTGAGAAAAAACCGAGCTCCCCTGACCCTGTCCTGGTGCCGAAGTCACACAAGTACTCATTAATGGCCCTCTGCTGCATGTGCAGCCACTGCAGCATGGCCAATGTTGAGTTCCACCTGGTGGGCATGTCACATATAAGGCGGTTCTTGGGCAGGTTCAACTCCTTTTGGAGCTCAGCCAGCTGAGCACTGGCATTAAATGATCGACGGAAATGCACACAGACTTTCCTGGCCTGCTTCAGGACATCCTGTAAGCCCAGGTACCTGCCCAAGAACCGCTGCACCACCAGGTTAAGGACCGTGAGCCACACAGGGCACATGGGTCAGTTGTCCCTGTCGGAGGGTGGAGAGGAGGTTGGTGCCATTGTCGCAAACCACCATTCCTGGCTTAAGCTGGCGTGGCGTCAACCACCTCTCGGCCTGCCCCTGCAGAGCTGACAAAATATCTGCCCCAGTGTGGCTCCTGTCCCCCGAACAAACCAGTGCAAGCACGGCATGGCATCTTTTTGCCTGCGTACTTGCATAGGCCCTTGAATGCCTATGGAACACCGCTGGTTCCGAGGACAGAGCACTGGCAGAGGCCATGGAGGAAGAAGAAGAGGAGGGGGTGGAGGAGAGAGGTGTGTCACAACCAGTAGTAGCATTTTGGAGGCGTGGTGGCGGAACAACCTCCAACACTACTGCACCTTGGCATGCATCCTTCCCAGCTGCCAGAAGAGTGACCCAATGGGCTGTGAAAGATAGGTAACGTCCCTGTTGATGCCTGCTGGACCATGAGTCAGTGGTAATATGCACCTTACCGCTGACCACCCTGTCCAGCGAGGCAAGGACATTGCCTTCCACATGCCGGTAGAGAGCCGGAAGAGAACCGTGAGAAAAAGTGGCGTTTGGGGTCCTGCCACTAAGGAACCGCACTTTGCACAAACTCACGGAAGGGGGCCGAGTCTACCAACTGAAAAGGCAGCAGTTGAAGTGCTAGCAATTTAGCCTAGCTAGCATTCAACCGCAGGGAATGTGGATGGCTGGGAGTGAACATCTTTCTACGGTCCAGCAGCTGGGGCAGGGAAAGACGTGGGTATACTGCTAGCAGAGTGCCCACAATCATTTGGCTGTGATACACCTAATTCTACACCTTCATTCCTCTCAGTGCAGGTTTCAGAGAGGACTGAAGGTCTAGTGGGGTTGGAGATCCCAGTTGATGAGGAGCAAGGAAAGGTCCGCTTTGTTCTTTGGTGTGGGTCTTTAAGGTACGCTTGCCAACGAGCTGCACGGCAGGTCAACATATGTCTGGTCAAGCATGTGGTGCCCAAGCGGCTAATGTTTTGGCCACGCAAGATATGCTTGAGACATATGTTGCAAATAGCAGCGATGCAATCTGATGCACTCGTCTCAAAAAAGGCCCACAGCAAAGAACTTTTGGAATAACGCGCAGAGGCAGCGCCCTGCACAGGCGGAGCTCTGCGGTATGATGCAGTTGGTGTGCTGCCCCTAAGCTGGCCCCCGGAGGGCATCCTGCCTCATTGGAGATGTGCCTCCTCCTCCTCTCTCCTATCAGGCACCCACGTGGAGTCAGTGACCTCATCATCCCCTCCCTCTTCATTACTGGAGCAAACCTGGCAGTATGCTGCAGCTTGTGGAACATGACTGCCAGATTGCTGTCCTTCTTGAGCATCTCCTCTCTCTGATCTCACGCTACTGCCTTCCTCTAGCAGAGTATCATCATCAGAGCCTTCAAAACACTGGGCATCCTCCTGGAGCATGTACCCAACACTGTGCTCAAACAGTTCGGGGGACTCCTCAGGAGGACATGGTGGGTCTAGGGAAGGAGTGACTGATGATGACATTGAGACGAGGGAAGAGGATGCATTTGCAGCTGCTTTGCTAGTACCCTGAGCGTGGGTGAGAAAGGATGAAGAGGATGAAGACGGCTTGGTCATCCACTCTACCAAGCCTTCGGCATGATGCAGCTCAACACGTCCAGCTGCCGAAAATAAGGACAAGCGTGTCCCATGGCCACGTGCTGATGACGATGCACCGCATCCACGACCAATACTGTTGTCTCTAGACACAGAGCCTGCTTGTCCTTTTTTATTGGCTCCTGACTGTCTGCCTCTCCTTGTTGGCCTTCCAGACATGGTAATGGCCTGCAGGGAGATGGGAAAACCAGCAATTGGGTAGTGTATATTGTGCTGGAGGCACACAACACCCACTAACTCCTGCAGATGCCTGTATGATAGAACACCAGCAATAAAGGGTAGATACAGGTGTTTACTGTGCTGGAGGCACACAACACCCACTAACTCCTGCAGATGGCTGTATTAGAGAACTCCAGCAATAAAGGGTAGATAAAGGTGTATATTGTGCTGTGCTGGAGGCACACAACACCCAATAACTCCTGCAGATGGCTGTATGATAGAACACCAGCAATAAAGGGTAGATACAGGTGTTTACTGTGCTGGAGGCACACAACACCCACTAACTCCTGCAGATGGCTGTATTAGAGAACTCCAGCAATAAAGGGTAGATAAAGGTGTATATTGTGCTGTGCTGGAGGCACACAACACCCAATAACTCCTGCAGATGGCTGTATTAGAGATCACCAGCAATTAAAGGGTAGATACAGGTGTATACTGTGCTGTGCTGGAGGCACACAACACCCACTAACTCCTGCAGATGGCTCTATTAGAGAACACCAGCAATAAAGGGTAGATACAGGTGTATATTGTGCTGTGTTGGAGCCACACAACACCCACTAATTCCTGCAGATGGCTGTATTAGAGAACTACAGCAATAAAGGGTAGATACAGGTGTATACTGCGCTGGAGGCACACAACATCCACTAACTCCTGCAGATGGCTGTATTAGAGAACACCAGCAATTAAAGGGCAGATACAGGTGTATACTGTGCTGTGCTAGAGGAACACAACACACACTAACTCCTGCAGATGGCTGTATTAGAGAACAGCAATAAAGGGTAGCTACAGGTGTATAATGCGCTGGAGGCAAACAACACCCACTAACTCGGTGGCCTTATATAGTGTGGGCGTTTACTAAACCCTCTGAGCTATAATTGGCCACTGGCATCCTGCCTGTGGCCAATTATGGCTCTCCTCGCTGCCGGGCTGTGATTGGCCAAGCATGCGGGGTCACAGTGCATGCTTGGCCAATCATGGGCCAGCAATGCACTGTGATGGCGCAGTGCATTGTGGGCCGTGAGTGCCACACGAATTTGGCGCGAACGCCCCACAGAGTTCTGGCTTCGCCGAACAGGCAAACAGCAGGTGTTCAAGTCGAACATGCGTTCGACTCGAAACACCCAGCTCATCCCTAACACTGAGTATGTAGCACTTGGGATGAGAAGAAAGAGTAGTCTAATGTGCTTAGTTTATGGGGGGAAGGATAGATTCCCAATATCTGTGTAGTTTTGGACAGTGCCACAGCAAATAAATGAGATCCCCATGATCCCTGCATTTTGGACATTTCGGTTTTTCCGAAGTAGACCCATATTAAATAACTTGAGAGGGGTGTAGTGCTCTGTCAATAATATATACAGTTGAGAGAGTCACTGAGAGGTGTTCAAAGAACTGGAGTGCACAGTCTCCAGTGCTATTACCCACTGCTCCCCCACATCCCACATCCCACATCCCACACCCATTTCTCCTACACCCTGCAGGGTATGCTGCCAGGTAAGTTGGCAATAACATTGTGTAAAATCTGGATATAAAACCGTTATGTACAGGTCTTTGTTGCATCATACGGAAAATAGGGGCTGGGGAGAGAACAAAGCCAAATGGGAAGTTTTAAGCCATGACAGCGTGTTGTAAAAGTGCATGGCCTGTGGTGAACCATATTGAGATCACAGTGAAGAGAATAAATAATAATTTACCTCCACTGAATATATGCTTGATTTGCAAAATATCATGGTCTGACCATTTCTTTGCATATGGGATTGTAGTCAATTACGAAAAATTGTTCCAGGTAGGGCTTTAGTGTGTAAAACCATTAACCGCTTATATCTGTTTAACTTTTTCCCAAAGTTTTGGCATTCCAAACCCTCTGAAAGGGGAGGTGAGTGGGTATAGTGTAGTATTAAGAAAAAAGTAGCGTCCCGAGCCTCTCCCTCGTTCTCATCAATTTGGGCCATACCGACAACCATATGTTGGAATTGGGCAGGCCGATAAAATATCCAGGTGTCTGGGAAGGCTATACATCCATCACTTTTTGGTCCTTGTAATTGATCCAAACAGACCCCGGGTGAGCTCTGTCTCCATAACAGCTTACGAAATATAGTATTAAATAAAAATATGCAAAAAAGTTTAAGTATTTTTCTTTTTTAATCTTTTTTTTTTTTACAGTTATTGTTTTTTCGTGATATCTATAAATAATGTCTTTCACCATTTTTTTTCATTAAAGCTGATTCTTTAAATCCTCTTTTTAAAAAATAAAGAATCCTTGCCTCTTCGAAGTAAGCTAGCATATTTTAAACTTAGTTACCTTCCTGGCTGGGGTGGCAATGAGTGCCCCAGACATTTCTTGAGGTTGGGTTCACACCTATGCGAATTGGATCAATTTGCATGGCAGGAGAATGTGACCGGCTTTCTATGGGGCCAGTTTACATATCTCCGGGGTGGCTGTGGAGCGCACTGCACAGAAATGCTGTGCGTCTTTGCCTCCTTTTCAGGGCCGAATTCAGGCAAAGATTCTACCCTGATTTGTCCCTGAAAGGAAGAACAGGGACGGAAAGCACTGTTGTGCGATCCACGGCCGGTTTAGGTGTGAACCGAGCCTAAAGGTCAGAAATACTTTTCCGTTAAAACATATAGTGACAGCTACTGTTTGTGTCTGTATGGGTTATCTGTGAAGTTAAAGAGGAACCGCAGTCTGCTCAGATAATATTTCATTGGCCCTCTTATGAATCATCCCCCCTCCCTTCCTGGTAAACTCTCATGAGAGTGAGAGAGAGAGTCGTTCATGATGTCATAAGCCTAGGCTTTTTTGCTTCATATAAAGTCCCACCTGCTCCAATTCCTCCCATTTCCCCGCAATTCTCTCTAGGCTTTTTACCAGACAGGAAACAGGAAGTGGGCTGTATAAGGTATTTACTGGCAGAAAAAAAGCTTTACTATCCAAAGTTAAAATAACAAGGGCAGAAGATTTAATAGATGGAAAGTTGAAAAAATGACTGAAGGTCCGCTTTAAAGCAGTATTTAACCAAAAATCAGACATTTATTATATTACAGCTTACCAGTTCTTAGATGTGATGGCTGCATTCATTTTATTTTTTATGATTTCTTTCTTCTATTTTTATCAGGTTATCCAACCAGTTAGTCTGTTCTTTTTCAAAAGCTCAAGCACTTGTGTATCAGTTTACATGGATGACCATTTAACACTGGCAGGGTTGAAGAATGCTTTATGGAGAGATATTTTCCTTTTGTAAAGGTTATGAATGGATCCAAACATCTTTACATTTCAAGGACTTCTATAACGTAACTGGTAGGGGGGCTGTTCAATGATTAGACAGAGGGTAGCTTTAACTTGAATTATACCACAAAGGTGCAGAATGGATTACCAATGCAAACATGACCAACATAGCAAAAGCATACCTCTCAACTCTTTGAGATGGGAATGAGGGACACTTATTAGCAAACGTACATAGGCATAGGACACACCCCCTGCCATGCTCCCTTAAAGGAGAACTATACAAAAAACGATTATTTAAATACACAAGGTCTTTTTCCTAACCACTTCTATTCCTTTATACTGGCTTTTGAAATTTACAAATGCAGCAAGTTAGAAATTTTTTGAAAGAAAAAGTGCATTTTATATAAAACTATATAGATTAGACCAAAATGAGGGAGAGATGAGGGGGAAAGAGCAATAGAGGGATATGGTTCCAAATCAGGGGCAGTACCTCAAAATCAGATTGTAAAGTAGGGGAGCTGTGATGTGGAAAATCAAACTCATAGCATTCATCAGCGTGTGAGGACGTGGGTGACGTCATGAACACAGTCACGTGGTTTAACCACATGACTGTGTTCGTGATATCACCCGCGTCCTCACACGCTGATCCTGGTGTGATAATCTTCACTAGAATTATGTTTGATAACCGCATGTTACCTAGCACTGGGGTGCAGTGCGATGTATGTGAGTGCATTTCTTTTAAAATAAATATGTTTTTTTAATCAGAGAGCACTCGATTTTGCTATTTTATTTTATATGTGATATCTGGAGAAAAAAATGACGATGCTATACTAAGAGATATTTTAAATAGAAAAAATATTATCTAGAGGAAGAGACAGAGCCGGGCACAGTGCAGAATCGTCTTGTGGAGTGTGATCTGTTCTTTGATTGGAGGATATTGGCTTCGGGGGATTTGGTTTTGGAGGAGTCTCTGCACCAACCAGTTCCATGCTCTATGGTTTTCCTGAAGGCCACATAACCGTTTTGAACCAAAGCCGTTTAGACCCTTTGGGCGTATGTCCGTTTGGGTCATAGGCGTCCGGTAAGCCTAAAATCTGTTCCAGGTGGCGGTGTTCACACAAGGGTGTACTGTGCACATTTTTTGGATTCTTTGGAAGATATTGTCACTACTCTTCACGTTAAGGGGGACTATTGATGGTCCCTCATGCAGATATTGCACTAATTCCCACCTGAGGACTCAGAAATATGATTTTTTTTTTGCACGCCTTTATTTTATTTTTATTTCACTCATGTGTAATATTTATACATATACACAGTTGATATAATTATTATTGGGGTAACCTGTCAAACAAGTATAAGTATATATTTTGGATAGAGATATTCTTTTTTGCACATATTTATTGTATTTAGCGCAACACTTCCTTTTATGTTTTTATATACTAAGAGATACGGCAAGCCTTACAAGTAATACCAGGATTCGGACCTGCCTATTAACCCTTGAAGGGGAATGTTGCATTTGACCTGTCTGATTTATTCAGGGGTCCATTTCCTGAGGTGAGCGGCCAATTCTGTCGGTGGTGGAGGGTGTCACTCAAGTCACCATATTTGATGTATAGATCACCTGATTCACTGGACTCCTTGGGGCTTTTTTGCTGAGCTCATCGCTTTTTTCTCTCATCTATAGTTATTGGACTGTTTGATATTTTTTATTTTCTTAGTGGTTCTATTTTTATTTGAGTTTAAGTATCTGCGCTGTACTGCTTTTTTATGATAACTATGTAAGGAACCTGCAATGAGAGAAACTTGAAGAAGACCAACTGTGTAACTGTTGGAACAGAAATGAAAACAAGGACTGCATACTTCTCTATCAGTCACAAAGATCAGCTACAGCGGGGATCGAAAGTTTGGGCACCCCAGGTAAAAATGTGTATTAATGTGCATAACGAAGCCAAGGAAAGATGGAAAAATCTCCAAATAGCATCAAATTACAGATTAGACATTCTTATAATATGTCAAAAAAAGTTAGATTTTATTTCCATCATTTACACATTCAAAATTACAGAAAACAAAAAAATGGCGTCTGCAAAAGTTTGGGCGCCCTGCAGAATTTATAGTATGCACTGCCCCCTTTGCAAAGCTGAGACCTGCCAGTGTCATGGATTGTTCTCAATCATCGTCTGGGAAGACCAGGTGATGTCAATCTCAAAGGTTTTAAATGGCCAGACTCATCTGACCTTGCCCCAACAATCAGCACCATGGGTTCTTCTAAGCAGTTGTCTAGAAAACTGAAACTAAAAATAGTCGACGCTCACAAAGCTGGAGAAGGCTATAAGAAGATAGCAAAGCGTTTTCAGATGTCAATATCCTCTGTTCGGAATGTAATTAAGAAATGGCAGTCATCAGGAACAGTGGAAGTTAAAGCAAGATCTGGAAGACCAAGAAAAATATCAGACAGAACGGCTCGCAGGATTGTGAGAAAAGCAATTCCAAACCCACGTTTGACTGCACGATCCCTCCAGAAAGATCTGGCAGACACTGGAGTTGTGGTACACTATTCCACTATAAAGAGATACTTGTACAAATATGGTCTTCATGGAAGAGTCATCAGAAGAAAAATTCTTCTACGTCCTCACCACAAAAATCAGCGTTTGAACTTTGCAAATGAACATATAGACAAGCCTGAGGCATTTTGGAAACAAGTTCTGTGGACCGATGAGTTTAAAATAGAACTTTTTGGCCGGAATGAGCAAAGGTACGTTTGGAGAAGAAAGGGCACAGAATTTAATGAAAAGAACCTCTGTCCAACTGTTAAGCATGGGGGTGGATCAATCATGCTTTGGGGTTGTATTGCAGCCAATGGCACAGGAAACATTTCACGAGTAGAAGGAAAAATGGATTCAATAAAATTTCAGTAAATTTTGGATGGTAACTTGATGTCATCTGTGAAAAAGCTGAAGTTAAAGAGAGGATGGCTTCTACAAATGGATAATGATCATAAACACACCTCAAAATCCACGGGGGATTACATCAAGAGACGTAAACTGAAGGTTTTGCCATGGCCTTCACAATCTCCTGACCTCAACATTATTGAAAATCTATGGATAGACCTTAAAAGAGCAGTGCGTGACAGACAGCCCAGAAATCTCAAAGAACTGGAACACTTTTGTAAGGAAGAATGGGCAAAGATACCTCAAACAAGAATTGAAAGACTCTTGGCTGGCTACAAAAAGCATTTACAAGCTGTGATACTTGCCAAAGATGGGAGTACAAGATATTAACTGTGCAGGGTGCCCAAACTTTTGCAGACGCCATTTTTTTGTTTTCTGTAATTTTGAAAGTGTAAATGATGGAAATAAAATCTAACTTTTTTTGACATATTGTAAGAATATCTAATCTGTAATTTGATGCCATTTGGAGATTTTTCCATCTTTCCTTGGCTTCGTTATGCACATTAATACACATTTTTACCTGGGGTGCACAAACTTTCGATCCCCACTGTATATAAAATTTTAGTTAGTACACATATTTACAGTATATATAATGCTAAATGGTGGAATGACATATCTTGTCCTGTCTTGTACTTCTATCTCTCAACAGCAAGATCTCTCCACCTTAGTTCCATGGTATGACCAAGGCTTTCGATTTCTGAGACTTTTCACTCGTGATAATTGAGTCTTCAGTCATTAATGTGTTTATTTTGTTTGAATTTGTAATGACTGCTACTTGAGTTCTTACTGACCAGGGACCCCAAGCATGAGGATTCATGAGGTGATTCAACTCTACAGCATCTCCCAAAAGCTTTCATTTTAATTTTCTGTAGATTTGACTTGTGAACTTGGAACGGATTAGGTTATAATTCATTTATTGATTCGGATTGTTTGCTTAGTTGGTTTAATGTATATTACAATTTACTTACCGTACATTTTTCCTTTGTTTTATACCAATAATGTATCTTGTTTATGCTAATATGTATTTTCTTTTGTTTAAGGGCGAACATTGTTAGCATAGGTTGTACATTTTCAGAAATCTCAACATGTAATTGATTTGTATTTAGGTATAGAGTTAACTGGGCAAAAAATTTAGCTTTAATGACTATTAGGCAAATTGTACTAGAATTGAGAGCATACATATAATGAATTTGAAAGGGTAATATTGCTACAATGCAGTGATCCAGAGTTGTATTATAATTAGTGCCTGTAAAAGTATCATGTGACTAAATGAAAGCCTTCTTCTTTCAACATCACTGCAATGCAAATGAGGGGGTAAATTTATTCCTATTCTTTTCAATAAACATGTGGTTCGGATAGAAGTGCTAGTAATCATTAGTTATTGTATAAATAGGTTTAAATTAATTTCATATGATGTGTATATTGGTAGAGCAAGGCATAAGCAGGATAGGAATGCCATTAACTATGAACCTTATGCTATAGACTTTTGTGTAACTTTTGGGTTACATTTTTAAAGTTTGCAGTATTGTTATATGCATGCTAAAATTTAAAACATAATTAAGTTAAGTTAAATAATTATAAAGAGAAAATAAAACAGTTAATATATTTTAAAAAAAACTTACTATGATAAATAAGAAGAAATATTCCTGTAGGAATATTTTTCCATCATTTGTTGCAAGCTAAACAATATTACAGTATGCTAGAGTTAAAAAGGTTTGAAAACCTAAAGAAAGATATATTTTACAACAGTGACTTGGACAGCTCATAACATGTTGGGTAGCTACTCTGAGATCCCATTCATTGGCACAGAGCATATATAGTAACAGGACAGAACTCCATGTGCAGCTTTAAACATCCCATTGAGTGATTCTTACTGGATAAACATTAGGTCTATCAAGTAGTTCTCTTTTCTGCTTATTATTATTTTTATACAGGATTTATATAGCGCCAGCAGTTTGCACAGCTCTTTACAACATGAGGGGAGACAGTGTGCAAAATCCAGAAATCAAGGTAGAGAGAGAGATATCACCACTCCAGGTAGGTCAAGCGACAGTAGAAAACTTTCTCATCCAGCTTGGAAGCCCAGGTGCTGACATTAGTCATAGCTATGACTAAGCACTACATTGAAGTGTGAAACGCATTAGCTCCTGTCTGTTCCTGCTGTGGCTTGTATTTTTGTTCACAAGAATTTTTGAATAAAAGGCAAAAAAACATTTTTTGAGTGCGGCTGTCCAGATCGTCTTCCAGTTTTTGATGAGGGCAGACAGCACAGTTACAATACAATTCAACACAGGAGAAATCAGTGGGCCCTATGCTTTATCTTCTGTTCTGAGTACTGTTGGTGGTACCAACATTTTTCTTTTAGCGCAAGTGTTGAGTAGAAGCTGGATAACAGTCAAAGAGTTACTGATTTCACAAATGTGTGTGGATTCTAAACAGTTGCTACAGGCAAGAAAATTGTTTCCATTTAGCACATGGCTCATACATTAATTAGTATTAATCTTTCACGAAAATATTACCATACATAAATTGTTGGAAGACAGAGCAAAGAGACAGAGCAAACAGAGCAATAAGAGGCAGGAGGTGACACTAGCAAACAGTGGAGAAACTAGTGGAGTGGAAGTGTGATTGCATGGTCTTGAATGGAGAGATAGCATTAACCACAATGTCATTTGGCAAAGCCTGCATCGTGACCACAATTTTTTTTTATCTTTATTTAAGGGTGGCATTCTGACCACCATTGTAATGGTTCCATTCTGCCTCCTGATTATCAATGTAAGGACATTTTTCCCATTGATCCCCTGATGAGTTTTTTAATTAGAGGTTTCCTGAGAACTGAAAATTATTTTAGGGGTTTCTCTGGATAAAAAGGTTGGGAAAGGTTGGTATAGACAAAAAAAAGTTTACAAATATACAAATAAACTACAATTTACCTACATAAGGAAAAAATAATCCTGTATAAAAACAAAAATGTACTTAAAGTGAGACCTCGACCAAAATGTTGTTTCTTTGTTATGGTTGGCTGAAGGAGGCTTACAACTGTACCTTTTGCATCACTGTTGGTTTTTCTTTCTGTGTGTCTGTGTCCACATGGAGAAGGCACCTATCACTTCCTGTCACAGTTACCATTCCACTGAAGACAGAGACACTGCTAAAACCCTGACATAGGTTCTAACTCTATTCACAAAAATTCAGGAAAATGTTAGACTTACTTTAATATAAAGTATGGCATGACAAAAACATTTACCAGTACAAGTGCCAGTTTTAACTTTCAACTTAAAACAACAAAGAACACTTCAGTATGAAACTTCATTTGCACCTGATGGATTTTACTTCCTCTTTTGCTTGCTGCAAAGCCTGCAAATGAAAAGCATAATGGGCTAGTATGCATCACATACTAGCCCATTATGTGCCACTTACCTGCAAAAGAATCCAGTGATCTCCCCTGTGTAGGCAGCGTCCATCTTCTGGCCCCTCTTCCTTCTGGGCCACAGACTCTGACTCTGTGATTTGCCGGAGCCACGTGATGTCACTCCCACGGATGGGAGCCGCGATTAACGGCACAGGCTAGGGAAGAAACGGCACTTTGTTTTGTTTCTTCCCCGCGCATGTACAATTGGAATTTTCGGTGGACTACAAGTGAAATATCTCCTAAACAGTGCGCGTTTAGGAAATATTTCCACTACCTATAGGTAAGCCTTGTTCTAGGCTTACCTATAGGTAGAAGTCCAAAAATGGGTTTACAACCACGTTAAGATCTACATGACATATATTTGTATTACACCACCATCAATGTTATCAGACTAAAACCCCATACACACTATTACATTTTCTGCATATTTTTGTCTTCAGATTTACCAAAACCATATAATATGAGGTCAAACCTTAAGTGTTTCAATTTGTATGCAATCAGGCAGGCCCTTTCACTACATGCTTTTGGTAAATCTGAAGACAAAAATCTGCAGAAAATCTAATAGTGTATATGGGGCTTTACACAAGTATCATAATCTCTAATCATCACCATCCCTAGAGTATCTACTTACGCTAATGCAAATTCCGAAGAGAAATATAATGCATAAAAGATCAAAAAAAGGGGGAGTACTTCTATGGGACAGTAAAAAAATATAAAATAAAAAGTAATATCTATTTAGTCTAGTGCAGAATCTTAAATCTAGTTTAATGGGTTACATCTGCAGATATTGTTTTCAGCTGTGTTTTAATTATACAGAATTTTAAAGCTGCTTGGCTAAAGTGGGGTACACACTATGAGAAAATCGGATGAATGATCATCCGATTTTTCTCGTTGCTTCACAGCAAATGGAAACCGATGAACGAAAATTCTTACGAAAATTCTCATACGACAAAAGCTTTTTTTGTTGCTTATTGTTTCTGATCATGCGCAGTCTTTCTTTTCTGAATTTTCTCGTACGAAAATTGTACAAAAACGATACACATTAAATTAAAATCTGTTCCTTCTGTTCCCTTACGGGAAAATTTTTGGAGTATATCCCTTCGGGAATTTTCATACGAAAGTTGTGTACACACTATATGAAAATAGTACCAAAATTCTTTGGACGAAAAGGTTCGTCTGATTTTCTCATATCGTGTATGAGCCTTAAGGCAAGTAATAAGTAAAGTGAATGCAAAAATATCTGGCAGATTATAGTTAGTATATGTGATACTAAAATATAATGACTGGAATTTTTTTTTTATATTCTGGGAGGAGCACTTTATGCATATTTGAAGTCACTGGACGGTAAAAACTAAATAACAGTTTCATCATGTTTATGTCTGGGATCAGTATTTTGTTTGAGAACAAAAATATGATAAACTCAAGCTAACTCCAATTGAGCTTATATGGACTACAGCACACATGTAACAAAATGTTTGAAATTCACTATAGAGCAATATTGGTCATGTAGACAGGGTCATGAAAACTTTATAAATTAGAATCACATCTTAAAAAAAAAAAAAAATGCAACATTCTATGTAGTTTTTTGAAATTTTGAAATCTTTCTAGTTTATTAAAATGTAGGAACTAAATATTCCTGGGAATTCATTCTTTAACAATTTAAAATGAGCAAGACATTTTATTTTATGACTTATAAAGCAGGATTCTAAACCAATTATACATCAAGTCAAGGAGAGCATAAAGAGTCATAATCTATATCTAAAAGTTGAATATTCTGTTCATAGTAGCATTCTCAATAATAGGAAACTTTATAACAAATACTCGACTTAAAATTTTTATGAAAAAGTCCTTGAGAATTTATTTGAAAAATGTAATTTGTTTAACATCTCAACAACACCGCATTTTGTTTCAGTTTGAAGTATAAACACTTTTACTAAACTGTATAGTAGATGTCTACATAAAAAAAAAGTATTACAATAATTATGTAACAATATATGAGCAATAATACAAGTACTAATATTTTTTGAATGATTAACTTACAGCGCATAAAGATTCTCCATAATAAGTACTTAAACTGCTATGCTTGTTGCATAATGCCAAAAAGTTCACTGTTTTGTTAGAAAAGATTGCATTAATGGCAATTATGCCATAAATATGGCAGGAAGATGCGTCTTTTTCAACCCAACTTATACAACTAATAAATCATAATAAACTCAGTGGGATACAGCAATGAAACCTGAACTTACTTGATTTTTGTACTTTGCATATTGTTCAAAAGTATACCATGCTAGATTATTTAAAATGCATAAATACATACATTTTAGCTAAAAAAAAAATACAAAAAAAATGTATTTTTAGAAAGCCACTGGATTCAGCCTTAGGGAGTCTTATAAATACCATACATGATCTAATAAAACAGAAAACCTACCATGTAATTACAAATAATTTTGTTGAAATACCAAATATATTACCTACCTCCACCATTCTGATAACAGATGTAAGGGAACCTCCACACATTTCCCAGATCCACAGCAAATCCAATGACAGAGAGGAGAAAGTCCATCTTTTTGCTCCATTTGTCACGTGAGTCAGTCTGAGAAAGTGAAAGAGGCAAAGAGTTATTGTTAGGAGTAGTGGCATCCTGTTTGGGGTGCTTGTCTGCAGGAGCTGTGGAGTTCTCTTCTGACATGCTGCCTCTCCTGTAAACCAGGCAGGATTTCAGCTGAGCAAGTGTAAGTCAGGGAGAATTTCTTAAGGCTGATGACAGGAGGGATAGAAACACAGTAGGTGGGTTTACCAGAAGAGGGATTCTCCACCTCCACAATGCCAAATGCATAGGTATAATTGGAGTTCATTCATCCTATGTGGAGAATATGCCATAGATCTGCTGTGTTCTATTATACTAAAGAATATTAAACTGAATTGTAAGAGGTAGCAGTAATTATTATTACTTTAGTTTATAGTTTTAGTACACTGTGGGTATTATTTAGTAATCTGAAAAGTTAATAGTTTGATGTTTTAATCACATTTGTTTTGTTTTTTTCTGTTTTTTTTACAGATAAATGTTATACTGACCTGGTGTATATGTGTAACAGGTCCAGGACTCTATTCCAGAACTTAAACATATACACATAGTAGCTTTTCTGAAAATTTTTGTCTTCAGATTTACCAAAAGCATGTAGTGAAAGGGCCTGCCTGATTGCATACAAACTGAAACACTTAAGGTTTGACCTCATATTATATGGGTTTGGTAAATCTGAAGACAAAAATCTGCAGAAAATCTAATAGCGTGTATGGGGCTTTATTCATACCTTCTGCCTCGCCTCCTTAGGTGACCACAGACAGGTTCATCTCTGAGATTTAGCACTCTAGGGTTCTTCTTCCTACTTTGAATAAGGAAGAAACACAATAAACACACACTACAAGTTTTTTGCTTTTCTCTACAAAGAAGTGAAAAATTGGCGACTGGTCAGCGACATGTTGGAAAATCTCTGCATTTGGTAACAAGCATTTCTGAAGCGTCAGAGCTGGAGGTTTTACCCCCTACATGGCATGATCATCACAATCAATGCACATAAATCATAATGCCTAAATGTATTTAACCATGCATGACTTTTCTCTAAAAGATTTTGGGATCATACAAACAGGACTTTCATTCTATCCATTTCAAGCTTTCCATTCAGTGAGGCCCTTTGAATGACTGTATTTTCATCTGTGTACCTCTGCAGAATACGTTAGCAAGTTCAGATGATCATGGGCTCAGTTCGAACCCAAGCTCCACCCTAGTGACAATGCTGTAATGATTTCACCTTAGAAGGAAGAGAGTTGACACCTCATTAAGGCTGGATTCACACCTAGGCATTTTAGTGCTTTTTGCATTTTGCAAATTTACACTACAGAACGTGTTCCATAGAAAACCATGTTAAATGGACTGTAGTGCAAATCTGCAAAATGCAAAAAGCCCTAAAACTGCACAGGTGTGAATTCAGCCTAAAGGATGCACCTAAATGGCTCTACTGACAGGGTCAACGGGTGTTTATCAAACTGATCTGTGGGTACTTAAAGAAACTTACAGGTAGGGGCAACCTAATTCGCATATGTGATGTTAAGGTTTGACCAAAGCTATTTAATGGTCTAGTAAGAGATCTGCAGCATCAGAATAATAAAGTGATATTAAAGTCTCGTTTTTTTTTTCTTTAAAAATAACAAACATGTTATACTTACCTGCTCTGTGCAATGGATTTGCACAGAACAGCCTGGCTGCTCCTCTTCTTGGGTCTCCCAGCCCCTCTCTCCTGCTAAGTGCCCCCACAGAAAGCAGCTTGCCATGGGGGCACCTGAGCCAAGCCATAGCTCCCTGTGTCCATTCAGACATTGAGCCACGGTTCGGCCCCACCTCCTCTCTCCTGATTGGTTAAATGACTTTGATTGACAGCAGCAGGAGCCAATGGCGCTCCTGCTGTGCCTCGGCCAATCAGGAGGGACAACCAAAGGCACTTGTACAACATCGCTAGATAGAGATGGGCTCAGGTAAGTATTAGGGGGGCTGAGGGCTGCTGCACACAGAAGGCTTTTAATCTTAATGCATAGAATGCATTAAGATAAAAAACATTTTACCTTTACAACCACTTGAAGTATTTTTTTGCAAAACAGAGCCTGTGTATTTTCCCTAACATTATTTTGGAGGTTTCCAGTTGGAAGGTTCAATCAATTATACCAGCATTTTTCATAATTGATTGAAGGATTTCTATATAATTATTTCATATCATTTTAAAACACTGCATTGTTCAGGTTATTATAGCAACAGCAGTCAGTGAGGTTGATTTACAAAAGGCAAATTGACGGTTCTCTTTGCAAGGGCAGCCGTACAAATTTTCCCCAGAGCTTAGAAAATGTGGTATATATTTGTATACCAATACATTGGATACTGTGATACCTTAATACTACTACTACACCTTCAGTGATTTTTGCCAGTGTGCTAAATGCCAATCAAGTGATTTGTTATTGGTATTTGAACTTAGTGAGTTTGTCTATGTCTTGTCTTTTATGTACAGTCTGATTTTGTAGTTTTTAAAAAAAAATTAGAATTACAAATTTAAAACATTTTTTTAGTTAAGTACGGTGTTCCAAGTTATGCCTTTTTTTCCTCTACCCCTATGTTTGATCATTTCTGCAGTGCTTTTTGCTGTGTGTTTTGTGTTCTTGCACACGTGATTTTCTCACGATTTGTGTTTTGCATATGTTATGCTATTTTTTGGTCAATTCGTTGTTGGGCAGAATAAAAAACAGAAATTGCTGCAAAATTGCATCAAAACGCATTACATGCTTTTCTGCGGCTTCTCCAAAAAAGCAAAAAAAAAGCACAGTTTTGTGTTTAAAAAAGTCCCTGGCCCTTTTCAAAAATGCAGTGGCTGAAAAAAAGAATGGATGTGAACGTGTCCCATAGCAAGCCATGCTAAATGATCTGTAGTGCGTTTTTGCAAAAAGCACAAAAAAACATATAGGTGTAAAACAGGCTTAGGGCTAGGTTCACACTATGAATCACCTATGAATCGCACAGGAATGTGCACTGCATTCCCGTGCAATTCACATGCAACTCAGTGCGGTGCGATTTGAGCCCATTCATTTTGAGCTCGAATCTGACTGCATGGCACCAAAGTAGTGCATGGACTACTTTTCCAAATGCACTGCAACCAGATCACATAGTAGTTTTGTACCAATGCGGTTTGATGCAGGCAAACATACTGCGTTCATAACCTGTGTTTATGGTGTAATTAAAAATGCACTAATACCCACTGCAGATTGCAAGGGCAATGCGTTTTAAATGCAGTGTGGAAAATGCGCATGAATTGCAGGTTTCTGCCACCACTTTCTAGTGTGAATTGGGGCTAACTTTCTATTTACTTAATTTTGATCCTTTGATAAAAATGGAAAAAAAAATATATTTTAGAAAAGAAAATGGCCAGTCTAATTAAATAGATTCCTTTAATAATAAATATAGTACTTCAAGTCAATTGAACCTCTGGGAATAAGAAATGTATGCAATGCTAAATAAATGATAGAATTGCCTTCTATTATATATGTATCAGTATTAAAAAAAAAAGGGTACAGTATTTTAAATAAAAAATAAGGCATACGATGAAAATTGCTTGTTTGAGGCCCACAGCAAGTAAGATATGTAGAATCCTTGGTCTGAGCATATTCTTTGTGTCATTTTAAATAAATAAAGCCTGTAGAACTCTCATCCTTAAACGACAGTTCCTTGGGGTGTTTATGTCAGGAAAGAGCACACAGTGAATGAGAGATAAAATTGGTCTATATGTGAAGGTGCTCCGTGAATCAATCTATATGTTGTTGATCAATGCGGGATATCACTCTTGAGCCTGATATGCAAACTGGATTTGTACCATTAGCTTGTTGAAGAGATTACTTAAAATAAAGACTGTGATTACAGTTTTGGTTTATGTTGTGCTGATTGCACCATCTTTAAACTGGTGATCTAACATTTTTTATCACTTGCTTAACAGAGGGAAAGGATAATTGGTATATGTTCTGATGGAAGAATCCATATTTTTAAGTACCTACCCTGAAATATAACTTTTACACCTTCATCACTAGCAATGAGCGAATTGATTCTAGAGTTAGAATTTGCAGTAAACAGGAAGCTCACTGGCAATGAGTAATACACGCTTCCATGTTTTGTAGCATTTTACTGCCACATATGTGTTTGCTGTCAAAAAGGGCCTCAAACATCATCCGTGGCATCACTTCTGACTTGGGAAACACATTTCTACCAATCAGCAGCACCCAGTCAACAGGGGTTAAAGTGCATGTAAATAAATTTGTCTTATTTGCTTCATTTGGTCTGTTAAATATACCCAGCGTGCCAAAGGGTTATTATTACTGTTCATTATTTCTTTCATTCGTTTTACTGTTCAACACTTGCAAAAAAAAGTAGCTGTTCATTTAGCTAGAAATCCTCTGGACTGCTATCTACATGGACTGAAAAAACACCTCCTCTGTTATAGAGAAAAGGGGGGGGGGGTGTTATTTAATTCTAACACACCCTCTGTGTTGGGGTGGCAAATCTGCCCAGAATTTTTGTCACCCTAGGACAGGCAGTATGTTAATGGTAGGATAAATTAAAAGGAAAAAGTGTGAAAAATATAAAAATAATTCAGCAACCATGCCTGAGGACAGGTAATACTATTAATTTTGTTCTTGGGTTTAAGTGAATGTTTACTTTTTTCATGTAAGGAATATTATTAAGCTGATGTAATTTATATTGCTAACTGGAAGAACAGTAGGAAGGAGTAGGTGCTGCTATTAGGTAGCAGTAGGTAAGATCACTTAGAGCAGGTTTAGGCAACCTCGGCACTCCAGCTGTGGTGAAACTACAAATCTCATGATAGAAAAAATATAACCTTAGCACCTCTGGCTAAAAAAACTGATAATCAGACACCAGTTGCAGTAAAAAAACTTGCTAAAAAGCAAATAGCAAAAAAGCAAAGAACAAATGTAAAAACTGTTTTGTCACGTACCTTGCAGCGGAGTCCGAAATGCTGAGGGTGGCCTCTTGCACGGTTTTGGTCCCAACACCCCTGGTAGTGAGGACAGGGAGTGCTAGGGCAATGAAAGGGTGCAGGTGCCTGCAGCCTGAAGGCTGGAGCTCTGAGATACAGGATCCTCTCTTGGAAGAAGGCGTGAAGACTGATCACCAGAACTGTTCAGCGGAAGCCGGGCAAGTAAGTATGCATTCAGGAACACTGCAACGTCAGGAACAGGCAAAGGTTGACAACTGGCTGGCAACAAGGTACATAAATGGAAGGCAAGTTCGTAGTCAAGGACAGGCAGAGGTTGGCAACGGGCTGGCAGCGAGGTACAGAATCAGGAAGCAGAGCCGTAGTAGAGAATCCAAGCTGAGGTCTGTATAATCAGTAGAGGTAGATAACAGGCAGGGGTGATCCAGGAGAATGGTCAAGGAAGCCGGGTTTGTCAGGACCAAGGTAACAGGTCAAACAGCAATCAGGAACAAGCTGAAGACGATCCAGCACTGGTATCAGGCAGAGACTCTATTTATATAGGGCGCCATGCGTCAGAATTGGTGGACGTGAATGTACGTGTGCGAGTGCGAACACACATTTGCATTGGTGTGCGAGTGTGCACACACGTTCGCATTGGTGCACGCGTGCGCACGTTCATTCCGGAACTCGTTCGCCTCTTTCGGGGACACTGTGCATGGCCAATGGAAATTAGCCACTGCTGCACAGAGACGGGCATTAGCACTGTGATTTCTCTGACAGGTTTGCTGCGCTTAGGGTTGATCAAATTCATATATACATGCAGAACATACAAAAAAAATAATAAAGCCCCATTAGGTGATGATACAAAGTGCTCGTGCTTAATTTGACATCTCCTGTGCAATGGTGCTCAGACTGGGTGCCCCACATAGATGTGCACTCACCCTGGATGTTGTCCAACTATCGCTAGTATGGTCTCTTAAGCATGTGATGATACCCCTAGGGAGCCTGTTGAAATGACGTCTCATGCAAATATACAACTCATAAGGATGAATGGAAATGACAAAGGAAAACCTTCATTGCGCAATTCCATTAAAACAAGTTTATTCAATACACGTAGCACCCACCACTTTAGGTGGGTGCTATTAGTTTAGAAGTTAGGTTAAATTGCCAGTGCCTTACTGTATTTTGTACAGGCCTGGAGGTTTTTTGGGTTAGGGTGGAGTTATAGGTTAGAGGTGGGTGTGACCATCTGTTCATCACCCGGGGAAAACACTCCCTTGTATATATATATACACTGGGGTCACATGTTCCCTGGGGAGTTGGGAAAAGGATTAATCCACAAAGGCAGAAAAATGTGACGTTAAGGCCCAGGGCTGGAAGGCCTGGAAATGCAGAGATTCCAGAGCTGGAAAGCCACGGATCTTTGCCAGAAGGTGATGGAGGTTCAGAGACTCCAGGGCTGAAAGGTTTCCATCAAGCAAGAAGTAGCTGCAAACCGACCGGAGTGAACCAAGGTTGACCTGGACCTTTCCTGGCCTGGGAAAAAAAGGGCAGGAGGAGAAGGCAGGTGAGGCCTGGGACTGCTAGTGTTTCAAAGTACCACATGTCTTTCAGAGGGGCATGTGTGTCAGCTCATTAAAGGAGAGGGACTATCACTCACACATTTCAATCCAGAGGCAACTCGTATTCTGTGCATCACTGAGGTAATAGTACCTGCCAAAATCTGGAATAAAGTTGAAGTTTTGAACTGTTCTAAATCGTCTGTGTTTATTACAGCAGGGGTGGAAGAAGCGGGGGTTAAACTAGCCGTACTGTATGAACTATTTGCAGCTCCCAAGGGAGTAGTGCGCTTCACACAAATTAAAATAATTCCACTAAGTGCCTTATAGTCCTGGTACCTGGCGTATATAGCAGGTGATTGTTAAGGGTAATCGGCCCTGGCATGGAAAGCCGCCGCTCATGGCGTTCTGCTCGATACCCAGGTAATTTTGTATGGGCAGAAGTGATGCGATGACGCGGTGTAATCTTTGACGTTTCAGCCTATCACAAAGCCATCATCAGGAAGTGGTCCTGAATCTCATGATGCCTCTGCCTCTAGGAGTCATGCCTGTGATTGTCAAGGTCTTGGGACTTGTAGTTTCACCACAGCTCGAGGGCCGAGGTTGTCTACTCCTGACTTAGAGTATAGGATAATGAGAGACTGATACTGTATTGTATCTATTGTATTGTAATTATTATAAATTATTATTAACTCCAACCAAACATCCCCTCTCAATGAAGACAAAACCTCATAACTAGGGCCACGACAAGGGAGGGGGGGGAAGTTATCTTCTGTCTTCTTTTTGCTGTCTGCCCATTGTAATGATGCATCCTCTTCTTTAAATAGGTCCCCGTTCGTGACAGAGGACTATTGGATAACTGCTGGCTCAACCTTCAATCAATAAATATATATGTATATTATATATATATATATATATATATATATATATATATATATATATACATTTATATATATATTTATGTGTAGTATAACCTTTATTTAAACTATTATTTATCTATCTGTCATGATCGCATAGGTGGTGGAGTGGAGATATTTTGCCCCACCCTTCACCTTTATTCTGTATTTCAAAAGAAGGGTCTATTTAAAAAGCTGTACGACAGCCATACTAATGCTCAAAAAACAAACATATCCCATTTGGAGGTAACCACTGTAATGCGACCTGTCAAAGTCACATGACTGGCTATCCCCTAAATGCGTGTTAAGCAGAGATAACTCGGTGGAACAACACACGCTATCCACTGCAGCCCACACTTTATGAATGGGCCATTGTGAACCCCAATGATATCGGCTCTCTGTTATAATTGAGCCCTAAGCCCTTGTACACACGTTCAGACATTCCGACGGAAAATGTCCGATCGGACCATGTTGTCGGATAATCTGACCGTGTGTGGGCTTCATTGGACTTTTTCCGTCGGAATGTCCAACCAACAAAGTTTGAGAGCTGGATATAAAATTTTCCGACAACGTAATCCGATCGGACTTTGTCCGATCGTTTGTAGAGAATTCCGATCGGACAAAGTGCCACGCATGGTCAGATCAAATTCCTAGACCAAAGCTATTGGCTACTAGCCTGAACGTAGTCCCTTCGTAACTAAAAAACTTCATCACGTTACGAACGATCGGATTTCCCGACAACTTTGTCCGACCATGTGTATGCAACACCAGTTTCGGACAAAATCCGTCGGAAAAAATCCAACGGATTTTGTTGTCGGAATGTCCGACCGTGTGTACAAGGGCTAAGACTAACTGAGGTAAATTTACTAAAACTATAGCACTCAAAATCTGGTGCAGCTGTGTATGGTAGCCAGCCAATCAGCTTCTAACTTCAGCTTGTTCAATTAAGCTTTGCCAATAAAACCTGGAAGCTGATTGTTTTTTTATCTGCAGAGCTGCACCAGATTTTGCCCTCTCCAGTTTTTGTAAATAACCCCCATTATGTCAGTCCCTGTGCATTGCCAAATTACTTACAGGTTAGGGCTGACAAGATATGGGGCATTTTTTTGTTACTTAGCAACAAAGCTGACACCGCCATACTGCTCCCTGTTGGTATGACCTGCTTAGTGAACTTATTTAGAAAGGTATCTGTGCACTGGAGCCCCGAGTACCTGCTTTTTGGTGGCATGACCCACTTTGTAAAATTATCAAGAACGATCTGTAATCCTGATTTGGCTTGTTGATTTCCCTTTGTTTGGAATGCAAGTTGGACATATTTGCTTTGTTACTTGTACCCCTATTGAGGCGGTAGGTTTACCTGCAGTTGCTGTATTTAATACTGCCCCCTTCCCATGTTGAACTGGCAAGTCCCTTCAGATCTACAGGATAGAGTGACGTGATCCATGTGGCCAGCATAAGGCTCGGTACACACCTATGCAGTTTTTGCTTTTGATCTGTTTCTGCGGTGCTTTTTGCTGTGCGTTTTGATTTTTGTGTGCGTGATTTTACTGCAATTTGCGTTTTTTGCTTTTTTTTTGGGCAGATTAAAACACACAAATTTCTGCAAAAACTCATTACATTCTTTTCTGCAGCTTCTCCATTGAAGTATATTGAACCAAAAAAGCTCCATTTTGGTTTAAAAGTCCCTGACCCTTTCCAAATATGTAGCGGCTGAAAAAAGCACAGATATGAACGTGTCCCATAGGAAACCATGTAAATGAACTGTAGTGCGTTTCTGCAAAAAGCACCAATAAACATCTATAGATGTGAACCAGGCCTAAGACGTTTAGTAACATAATGGGGTTAAAAAAACAAAAATGAGCCCTTTTATAGTACAAAAAAGCAAATAATCATTACTGGAAGGGGTTCATTTTTTTTTTACTGTAGAACAGTGAAAGTAATATTTACAGTAGTGATTCTATTTTTGTACTATAAAGGGCTTATTTTAGTTTTTTTTTTTTAACCCCATTATGTTCCTGGCCGATTAATCGATTATGAAAATAGTAATCGATTAATTTCATAATCGATTAGTTGTCGATTAATCAATTAGTTGTTTCAGCCCTACATTGGACCCTTGCAAAGTTTACTGACCTGTGTGCCTAATGCATCATTGAAGTGACTGCCTCCCAATAGTGATGGCCGAACGGTTCGCCCGGCGGTCGTTTCGCGGCGAATTTCCGACTTTCGCCGTCCGCGGGTTCGAACGCCTTTTTCCGTCGTTCGCCCCGGCGGACTTACGTGTTTAATGTATACAAGAACTTTAACCTTTCGTGACACGTTTATCATGTGTTACAGGACAACCAATTGAGACATGACAGCTCATGGACACTTGGACATTCCCCCTAACCTATAAATACACCCGATCCGGTGGCCATTTTACATTCTTTCTTCTGTCACTGTAGGGAAAGGATCCTGTGTGGAGTAGGGACAGAGAAAACGCTAGCTATTTGGTACACAAAAGTTCTTTTCAGGACTGGTATAGGTGTTAGGTCAGCAGCCTGAGTTTCTTTTGTCAGTTTAGATAAAGGGACAGAGCGCTGTATGCTGCTATTTTAGGGACAGCTCAGCCAGATTAGTCTTTCTTCATCATCATCATCATCATCATCATTAGCTGTTACTATCAGGTCCACAAAAGAGCTGTTCCAGCTAATCGTTCCAGCCTACTCTTTTTTGCCAATTTGTATAGGGACAGGCAGGAAGCAGTGTGTCAGGCAGTGAGGATAATTTTAAAGACTTGCTGTTACTATTAGTTCCACAAAGGTTCTTTTCAGGACTGGTATCAGTGGTACGGTAATAGGCTTGTACACGTATAATATTCTTTCTTCCAAATATAGAAAGAATATTATACTTGACTGCTGCCCTTCTGCTGCAGTCTGCTAATCATTCACAACTCACTTGTTCCACAAAGCTCTTTATCAGGACTGGTAACTTGGTCTGTCTAGGGTGCTACGGTACATAGGCTTGGGTGCGGTACAGTCTGCTGTTCTGTAAGGACCGCTATCGGTCCACAATACATAGGGTTGACGTGCACCACTGCTGACCGCTGCCCTATACTGCAGCAGTCCTTCAGCGGTATAGGGACTGACGTACAGTCTGCTAAACACTAATACACAACCTGCTTGGTCCACAAAAGTTCTTATAAGGACTGGTAACTT
This sequence comes from Lithobates pipiens, assembly GCF_037356315.1. Lineage (NCBI taxonomy): Eukaryota > Metazoa > Chordata > Amphibia > Anura > Ranidae > Lithobates > Lithobates pipiens. Next base: position 18,145,192 of record NW_027507790.1, read on the forward strand.
GGTATAGGGTGCTACGGTACATAGGCTTGAGTGCGGTACAGTCTGCTGTTCTGTAAGGACCGCTATCGGTCCACAATAGATAGGGTTGACGTGCACCACTGCTGACCGCTGCCCTATACTGCAGCAGTCCTTCAGCGGTATAGGGACTGACGTACAGTCTGCTAAACACTAATACACAACCTGCTTGGTCCACAAAAGTTCTTATAAGGACTGGTAACTTGGTATAGGGTGCTACGGTACATAGGCTTGAGTGCGGTACAGTCTGCTGTTCTGTAAGGACCGCTATCGGTCCACAATAGATAGGGTTGACGTGCACCACTGCTGACCGCTGCCCTATACTGCAGCAGTCCTTCAGCGGTATAGGGACTGACGTACAGTCTGCTAATCACTAACACACAACCTGCTTGGTCCACAAAAGTTCTTATAAGGACTGGTAACTTGGTATAGGGTGCTACGGTACATAGGCCTGAGTGCGTTACAGTCTGCTGTTCTGTAAGGACCGCTATCGGTCCACAATACATAGGGTTGCCGTGCACTACTGCTGACCGCTGCCCTATACTGCAGCAGTCCTTCATTGGTATAGGGACTGACGTACAGTCTGCTAATCACTAACACACAACCTGCTTGGTCCACAAAAGTTCTTATAAGGACTGGTAACTTGGTATAGGGTGCTACGGTACATAGGCCTGAGTGCGTTACAGTCTGCTGTTCTGTAAGGACCGCTATCGGTCCACAATACATAGGGTTGCCGTGCACTACTGCTGACCGCTGCCCTATACTGCAGCAGTCCTTCATTGGTATAGGGACTGACGTACAGTCTGCTAATCACTAACACACAACCTGCTTGTTCCACAAAAGTTCTTATAAGGACTGGTAACTTGGTATAGGGTGCTACGGTACATAGGCCTGAGTGCGTTACAGTCTGCTGTTCTGTAAGGACCGCTATCGGTCCACAATACATAGGGTTGCCGTGCACTACTGCTGACCGCTGCCCTATACTGCAGCAGTCCTTCATTGGTATAGGGACTGACGTACAGTCTGCTAATCACTAACACACAACCTGCTTGTTCCACAAAAGTTCTTATAAGGACTGGTAACTTGGTATAGGGTGCTACGGTACATAGGCTTGAGTGCGGTACAGTCTGCTGTTCTGTAAGGACCGCTATCGGTCCACAATAGATAGGGTTGACGTGCACCACTGCTGACCGCTGCCCTATACTGCAGCAGTCCTTCAGCGGTATAGGGACTGACGTACAGTCTGCTAAACACTAATACACAACCTGCTTGGTCCACAAAAGTTCTTATAAGGACTGGTAACTTGGTATAGGGTGCTACGGTACATAGGCTTGAGTGCGGTACAGTCTGCTGTTCTGTAAGGACCGCTATAGGTCCACAATAGATAGGGTTGACGTGCACCACTGCTGACCGCTGCCCTATACTGCAGCAGTCCTTCAGCGGTATAGGGACTGACGTACAGTCTGCTAAACACTAATACACAACCTGCTTGGTCCACAAAAGTTCTTATAAGGACTGGTAACTTGGTATAGGGTGCTACGGTACATAGGCTTGAGTGCGGTACAGTCTGCTGTTCTGTAAGGACCGCTATAGGTCCACAATAGATAGGGTTGACGTGCACCACTGCTGACCGCTCACCTATACTGCAGCAGTCCTTCAGCGGTATAGGGACTAAGAGTTTTGTCACAGGGTCATTTAAAAAATGACATGCAGAGGAAGAGGCAGGCCCTTCCGCAGGGGTGGTAGGGGTAGGGCAGGAGCAACAGGCTTGAGCCAAAGTGGGAAGTTGCAGAAGGTGCGTTCAATTACTTTAAAGGATGCACCAGACTTGGTTGAGTGGCTCGCTCAGCCTTACTCTTCTGCACCCTCCTCATCCTCTCGATCTGCACCCTCTTCTTCACTCTCTGCTATGTGCACCCCCAAAGACACTACCACCAACAACACGACCACCACCACCACCACCACATACCTTCCGCTTGAGTCACTGGAATTATTTTCCGATCCATATCAAGAGGACATTTCTGATGCGCAGCCACTCTTGGTATTGGATCAGGAAGAGGAGGTAGCAACAAGCGCTACTCAGCAGTCTGACGCCAGTACCCAGATCAGCCCAAGGAGGAGGTTGGTCCCCGGTGTTGCTGCCTACTCTACTTATAGCGGTGGGGAAGGTGACGTTGATGATGACGTGTCTAGTGATGTCACGTGGGTGCCCACAAGAGAGGAAGAGGAGGGGAGTTCAGAGGGAGATATGGACCAGCAGATAGGGAGGAGAAGCAGCAATGACTTACATTGCACAGCAGGGACAAAGCAGACTGCAAATGTATCAGGAGCGAGTCATCGACCATGTACGGTCACATCTGGCGCTCCCAGGACACCGGCACATGGCTCCGCAGTGTGGGCTTTTTTTAACGTGTCCGCTGCTGACAATAGCGTTGCCATCTGCAATCTTTGCAGTCAACGCGTTAGTCGCGGTAAGCCCAATACTCACCTAGGGACGACCGCCTTAAGAAGGCACATGAGCAGCCATCACCGAGCCCAGTGGGAGCAACGGAACACACAAAGCCACACTGCAGGCTCTCACCGTCCAGCCTCGTCTTCTACTTCTCCTTCTCCTCTCTCCTCACAATTGTCCTCCACTCCACCTTCCATCACGCCAAGCTCACATTTTTCTGCAAAAAGGCAGGCTTCCGTGGGCCTAATGTTTGAGCGTAAAAAAATGATGACGCCGGATAACCCTCTTGCCCAACGGTTGGCGGCTGGCTTGTCAGAACTCATAGCCCGCCAACTACTGCCATATAAACTGGTGGACTCGGAGGCCTTTCGCAAATTTGTGGCCATTGGAACACCACAATGGAAGGTCCCAGGAAGGAAGTATTTCTCAGAGAAGGGCATCCCAGAGCTATATGGCCATGTTCAGCGGCAAGTGAATGTATCTCTGGCACACAGTGTCGGTGCCAAGATACATCTGACCACAGACACGTGGTCTAGCAAACACGGGCAGGGAAGGTATATCAGTTTTACTGCCCACTGGGTGAACCTTCTGACGGCCGTCAAGCATGTAACCCGTGGCACCCGTGTAGATTTGGTTTTACCGCCACGGATTGCATGCAGGCCTGACTCTTCTTCTCCTCCTCCTACTCCATCCTCCTCCCTCTCCTCCTCAGCTGCCTCCTCCTTTTCCGCTGCTAGCGTCTCTTCCACTGCACCGCCCAAGCTCCCCAGAACCTATTCCACATGCCAGGTGAGACGTTGCCATGCCGTGCTGCGTCTGTTGTGCCTGGAAGCAAAGAGCCACACTGGCCCGGCACTCCTTTCAGCTTTGCGTTCACAGGCAGATGAGTGGCTAACACCGCTCAATTTGACAGTTGGTAAAGTGGTGTGTGACAACGGTGCCAATCTGCTTAGCGCATTGAAACAGGGCAAAATCACGCACGTGCCGTGCATGGCACACGTCTTAAACTTGGTCGTGCAGCGATTCCTTGTCAAATACCCTGGGGTCCAGGACATCTTGCGGCAGGCAAGGAAAATCTCGGCCCATTTCAGAAGATCTTACACGGCCATGGCTCGCCTTGCTGACATTCAGCGGCGACACCATCTGCCGGTCAGACGTCTTATTTGCGATTGCCCGACGCGATGGAACTCAACCTTCTATATGCTTGATAGGCTGCTCCAGCAGAAACGTGCAGTTAACGTCTACCTGTATGAACTCTGCGAAAGAAACGGTTCTGGGGAGCTGGGTTTTTTTTCACCGCGCCAGTGGCTGCTCATGCGCGACACATGCAGACTTCTGCGGCCATTTGAGGAGATCACCAAACTGGTCAGTCGCAGCCATGGCGCCATCAGTGACATGGTACCTTATGCCTTCTTTCTGGAGCGTGCATTGCGTCGTGTCATTGATCAGGCTGTGGAGGAGCAGGAGCGGGAAGATGAGGAAGTCGCAATGCTGGATGAATTCCCAGGGGGGGCTACTCTATCTGAGACAAGTCAACAACAGGAGTCTGATGAGGAGTCAGAGGAGGATGGTGCCGGGGCGGATGAGCAGGAGCAAGAAGAGCATGCTTTAAACCTTTCTGGGATCCCTGTTGTGCGAGGATGGGGAGAGGAGAATGAAGAGGACGACATTATCCTGGATGATGAGCAGGAGCCAGGCCACCACACCGCTTCCACTTTAGTGCAAATGGGGGCCTTCATGCTCCAGTGTTTTAATAGGGACCCCCGTATAAAAAGCATGAGGGTCAAGGACCAGTACTGGGTGGCAACGTACTTAGACCCCCGGTACAAACACAAAATGGCGGAAATGTTACCGCCGTCGCAGAGGGCTGTCAGAATGCAGCACTTCCAGGCCTTGCTTCGAGAAATGCTGCATTCTGCTTTTGCGTGCGCTGGCAGAGGAGCAATTCCCACTCCCAGAGAAGGATTTGCGGGTACCAATCCAACAGCGCCTGCAAGAAGAGGCCGGTTTGAAGATGTGTTGGTGACTTCGGATATGAGGTCATTCTTTCAGCCGACCCATCGACAGGTGTCATCCGGATCCAGCATCAGGGAACGCCTAGACCGTCAGGTGTCCGACTACATTGGGTTAACGGCCGATGTGGACGCTCTGAGGAGTGATGAACCCCTAGACTACTGGGTGGGCAGGCTTGACCTCTGGCCAGAGCTTGCCCAATTTGCAATCGAACTGTTGGCTTGCCCCTCATCCAGTGTCCTGTCCGAAAGGACGTTCAGCGCAGCAGGGGGGATTGTGACCGATAAGCGTACTCGCCTAGCTCACCACAGTGTTAACTACCTCACATTTCTAAAAATGAATGAGGCATGGATCTCGGAGGAATTCAACACATGTGATCAGTAGACCATGTATATGTCTATAAACAATTTTTGGAATCAAGCACACAGACCTTCTTAATTCATTTGGCTCACTTCCCTGACCCAAAAAAGCACACCGTACTATATGCCCCTACCCTCCTCTTTGAAGAGGTTGAGCGGTGTCATATTTCTACTGGGGCTGCTTATTATGAGGGGTTCCCACCATCCCTGTGCTGTGCTGACTTCCTCCTGGGTGTTCTTATTATGAGGGGCTCCCACCATCCCTGTGCTGTGCTGACTTCCTCCTGGGGGTTCTTATTATGAGGGGATCACACCATCCCTGTGCTGTGCTGACTTCCTCCTGGGGCTGCTTACGGTGCTGCTGTCAGCGCTGTATGTCACGGAGCTGCTGTCAGCGCTGTATGTCACGGAGCTGCTGTCAGCGCTGTATGTCACGGAGCTGCTGTCAGCGCTGTATGTCACGGAGCTGCTGTCAGCGCTGTATGTCACGGAGCTGCTGTCAGCGCTGTATGTCACGGAGCTGCTGTCAGCGCTGTATGTCACGGAGCTGCTGTCAGCGCTGTATGTCACGGAGCTGCTGTCAGCGCTGTATGTCACGGAGCTGCTGTCAGCGCTGTATGTCACGGAGCTGCTGTCAGCGCTGTATGTCACGGAGCTGCTGTCAGCGCTGTATGTCACGGAGCTGCTGTCAGCGCTGTATGTCACGGTGCTGCTGTCAGCGCTGTATGTCACGGAGCTGCTGTCAGCGCTGTATGTCACGGAGCTGCTGTCAGTGCTGTATGTCACGGAGCTGCTGTCAGCGCTGTATGTCACGGAGCTGCTGTCAGCGCTGTATGTCACGGAGCTGCTGTCAGCGCTGTATGTCACGGTGCTGCTGTCAGCGCTGTATGTCACGGAGCTGCTGTCAGCGCTGTATGTCACGGAGCTGCTGTCAGCGCTGTATGTCACGGAGCTGCTGTCAGCGCTGTATGTCACGGAGCTGCTGTCAGCGCTGTATGTCACGGAGCTGCTGTCAGCGCTGTATGTCACGGTGCTGCTGTCAGCGCTGTATGTCACGGAGCTGCTGTCAGCGCTGTATGTCACGGAGCTGCTGTCAGTGCTGTATGTCACGGAGCTGCTGTCAGCGCTGTATGTCACGGAGCTGCTGTCAGCGCTGTATGTCACGGAGCTGCTGTCAGCGCTGTATGTCACGGTGCTGCTGTCAGCGCTGTATGTCACGGAGCTGCTGTCAGCGCTGTATGTCACGGAGCTGCTGTCAGCGCTGTATGTCACGGAGCTGCTGTCAGCGCTGTATGTCACGGAGCTGCTGTCAGCGCTGTATGTCACGGAGCTGCTGTCAGCGCTGTATGTCACGGTGCTGATGTCAGTGCTCTGTATTACGGTGCTGCTGTCAGTGCTCTGTATCTCCTGCACCCTCTTGTTTGCCTACCCTGGTCCCTGACCTTCCCTCTCCTCCATTGCCTTCATTAGCTCCATAGTCCTGAATTGTCAGAACAATTTCCCAAATAAAAAAAAAATGCTTGTAGTTATCGATCCCAAATTCACCTCATACATGTATTATGCTATTGTCCAGGTGGTGGGACTACGTGCTACCCCCTAATAATTACCCCGTGGCCGCAAATTCGACCTAAAGGTTTGCGAAATTCGCCTCCCATTGAAGTCAATGGAGCCCGCGGCGAACGGTCGTTTTCGCGAACGTTTGTGTCCGTTCGCGTTTCGCGTTCGCGAAACGTCCCGTCGGAAGTTCGTCCATCACTACCTCCCAATCAGCTACTCTGACTATATGCTCCCCTATGTCTGCGACTAGCAGTGTCCCAGTTTTCCTCTGCCTTTCTTTGGAACGCTTACCAATTGTCTAGCCCACTTCCCAGTGCCATAATGGGGCCTATGACTGGCTCAGTGCAGTGTTTTTCCTTTTTTTATGCCACTCACTATGGGGCTATGTCTACTGTTATTGTTAAAATGTCATTATGGTGGTTGACAGTAATCTTATCTTGTGGAATGTGTGGAGTTTGGGTGATGCGGGGAAATATCAGGCACTTTTTTCTACACTTAAATCGTACCATTATGCAGTTGGTGTGTCTGCAGGAAACACACCTACTACTTTAGCTGCACTGAAAAACTCTGTTTATCAAGTGCAGTTTCACTCCACTCACACCACATTTTTCCAGTGGGGTTAGTATCTTAAACTCTAATGATGTCTCTTTTGAACTAATGCATTCTCCGGTGGTTGATCAAGGCAGACACATTTTTCTGCTATGCAAGTTAGCTGGCATGCTGTGTATTATAGGCGATGTTTATTATGTCCCTCCGCCCTTCTCTGCTGATAGCCTCACCTGCTTAGCACATTTTATGGCTCCGCATACTGATATATTCATTTGGGTTTTGGGGGACTTTAATAATCTCCTAGACAAAAAGCTAGACAAGTTCTCACCACCTGGCAGACCCCCCCAGAGGTCCTGGGAGTGGTACCTCATTTGCAAAGCTGTTCGGTGAGCTTGGCTTGGGAGATGCGTGGAGGCACAGATATCCAGATGGGAAATGTTATTCCTGTTACTCCACATCACATAGAGCATTGTCCCGTATTGACTTTTGTTTATGCAACGCTTTGGCCATGTCTACAGTTACTCTGATAGAATATGCCCCTTCGAAGTATCTCTGACAATTCCCTCCTGTGGGCAACAATTTCCGCCCCGGGTGTCCCTGGGGAAAGATTGTGGAAAGTCAACCCCTTTTGGCTCCAATTATTGCTGCCGATAATCCCTTGCCTAGGGCACTTGCCACCTTTATTAGATGCAATAGAAATATGGCAGCTCCGGTGGTTGATTGGGACACCCTAAAGGCACATCTCTGAGGCCTTCTCATAAAACAAATTTACAGTATCAAGTCTAAAACTATGGAATGGGAGCATTACATTGCTCAGCCCTCACCAGAATCTGAACGAAGCTGGTTGGCTGCCCAGACCATATTTCAACAAGCTGTTACCACTGCTGCAGATAACAAACAATTTTTTATGCAACAGCGGTACTTCGAAGAGGGTGAAAAAACAGGACATCTGCTGATTGATATCATCCAGACCCCTACAGGTGCAATTGTAAGTGGCTCAGATCAGATGGCATCAATTTTTGGAGACTATTTTGAAGATGTGTACACCCCTATAGTCTCTCCCACTGAGATGGAATTTTGGCTGACTTTTTAGACCAGTGCCCTCTTCCAGCTCTGTCTGTGAGTGGTCGCAAAACATTAAACGCCCCCATTACACTTGAGAAAATTACTGAAGCAGTGGCTTCCATGGCTCACTGTAAATCCCTGGGGGGATTTATATAAGATATAGTGACCTACTCCTCCCTCTCTTTTTAGATACCCTGAATGCAGCAGTTAGATCTGGCAGTCTTCCCCAATCCATGAACAAGGCAGTCATAGTGGCAAGCAGTGTTAATTTCGTTGACTAAAAGGACTAAAACTAAAATGACATTTTAGTCAAAAGACTAAGACTAAAACTACATATAAATTTTATTTCAAAATTAACAAGGGTCTGTAGTGCATGTTCATACCTCAATGTCACGTCTATCATGACACGTCTATCATGAATGCTGCTGCCAGACTTATCCACCTTACCAACCGCTCAGTGTCTGCCAACCCTCTCCTCCAATCCCTACACTAGCTCCCAATCACCCAGCGAATTAAATTCAAAATACTAACCACAACATACAAAGCCATTCACAACTCTGCCCCGAGCTACATCACCAATCTTGTCTCCAAATATCGCCCAAATCGTCCCCTCCGTTCTTCTCAAGACCTCCTACTCTCAAGCTCTCTCGTCTCCTCCTCCCACACTCGTCTCCAGGATTTCTCCAGAGCCTCTCCAATCCTCTGAAACTCGCTACCTCCACTGGTCCGGCTATCCCCTACTCTTGCTACCTTCAGGCGATCCCTGAAAACTCGTCTATTCAGGGAAGCCTATCACGTCTCAAACTAATCTCCTACCACTTCCATCAGCTCATTCCCCACAGTTATAACCTTTTGTACCACCTGCCCCACCCTTTTAGATTGCAAGCTCGTCTAAACATGGCCCTCTTAATCCTCTTGTATTTTATTGTATTGTAACTGTATTGTCTCCCTTTTATATTGTAAAGCGCTGCGTAAATTGCTGGCGCTATATAAATCCTGAATAATAATAAATAATAATAATGTCAAAATCCAAAAACATTAAAGAACTTGCTTACTTTGACTGCATCCAGAGAATAGCCATTCGCAGCTGGATGAACACTCAGGTTGGACAGTCCCTCTCTCACAAGGCCTAGCAGCCGACAAGGTGCTTACTCAGGAACAAAGTCTTTGTCACAGATGTTGTTGCAGATCATGTAGGGAAACTAAGCTTTAGAACACTTGTAGGATACCTGGATCTTTTAGCCTGCTTGGCGATATCCACAAGACCGGATTCTTTCGGTAACTTCAGCCCTTCCAGGCTCTTGTTAAGAAAACCAACTCGTACGTGGTGTTCTTCTAAGGAGTCCTCCCCCGGAATGCTAAAAGTACAATGGGTCTCTCCCGAACCGGAGACGGCACCCAACCACCTCAGAATCCTCTTTTAGTTTCCTTGCCCTGGGCTAGCCAGCCCAGAGGCATTACAGTCGGGTGGATCCGCACCCCAGGCCATAGCCTTCCTGGGGGCTGGTCAGGAGGACCAGGACCATGTAATCAGCACATCATACTGGACTGGAACCCCGAACCATGTGACGTCCGCATCTTAACCACTTGCCGACCGCCGCACGACGATGTACGTCGACAGAATGGCACGGGCAGGCATATGGGCGTACCTGTACGTCCCTGCCTTCCCGCGGGTGGGGGGCCCGATCGGGCCCCCCCCGGTGCCTGCGGCGGTCGGTATTCGTTCGGGAGCGATCCGGGATGAGGGGGCGGCCATTCATTCATGGCCACCCCCTCGCGATCGCTCCCGACGAATGGAAATGCTCCGTGACATCACTTCCTCTCCTGTAATGTAAACACAGGCAGAGGAAGTGATGTAATCTCTCCTCCGTGTCGGTATTTTTCGTTCCGGCACCGAGGAGAGAGGATCGGTGAGTTGCACCAACACGACACTACACAGTAGAACATGCCAGGCACACTCACACCCCCCTTCACCCCCCGATCACCCCCCCAATTACCCCTGCCCCCCCAGTCACAGTGACACCAAATGCATTTTTATTTTTTTTTGCATTGGTGTCATTTGTGACTGTAATAACTGTTAGGGCAGTTAGGGTTAGCCCCCTTTAGTTCTAATGTACCCCCCTAACCCCCCCAATAAAGGTTTAACCCCGTGATCACCCCCCGTCGCCAGTGTCACTAAGGCTGGGTTCACATTGCAGCGGTTTATGAGAACGAATGTGATTCGCACCGCACTGCAGTGCAAATCACATCCGATCTCTGTGCGATTCGAGTTCAGCCATACAGATAGTATGGCTGAATTTGCGTCGCACCCGCCGCACCCGCCGCAAACTCGCACGGGACCCTTTTTTTGGTCCGCAGCAGAATCGGATCGCATGGGTGTTCACACCATGCGATCCGAGTTTGCAGATCGCACTGCGATATGCGAACTGATCTGGGGGTGTCATTAACATTTCACTGACACTCTCAGCAGTTCGCATAGGGCAGTGTGAACTGCCGCCGGGAGGCATGCGATGCGGGAACCCGCCGCGGATTTGTGGCGTTCCCGCATCGCTCCAGTGTGAACCCAGCCTAATAAGCGATCGTTTTTCTGATCGCTGTATTAGTGTCACAGGTGACGCTAGTTAGGCAGGTAGGTATTTAGGTTCGTCGCAGCTTTTTATAGCGCCAGGGACCCCCATATACTACCGCATAAAGCCCCCTGATTGCCCCCTAGTTAACCCTTTCACCAGTGATCACCATATAACTGTTACAGGTGACGCTGGTTGGTTAGTTATTTTTTTATAGTTTCAGGGCACCCGCCATTTATTACCTAGTCTCACTAGTGTACCCCTAAATTTAGGGGTGTCTACTTTCCAAAATGGGGTCATTTGGGGGGGGTTTGTGCCATCTTGGCATTTTATGGCCTTCAAAACTGTAACGCCCTTAGAAAGCCTGAAGGTGGTGATTGGTTTTCGGGGCCCCGTACGCGGCTAGGCTCCCAAAAAGTCCCACATATGTGGTATCCCCGTACTCAGGAGAAGCAGCAGAATTTATTTTGGGGTGTCATTTCACATATGCCCATGGCATGCATGAGCAATATATCATTTAGTGACAACTTTGTGAAAAAAATAAAAATAAATAAAGTTTGTAATTTTCCCGCAACTTGTGGCAAAATATAAAATATTCCATGGACTCAACATGCCTCTCAGCAAATAGCTTGGGGTGTCTACTTTCTAAAATGGGGTCATTTGTGGGGGTTTTGTGCCATCTTGGCATTTTATGGCCTTCAAAACTATAATAGGTAGTGAGAAGTGAAATCAAAAATTTACGCCCTTAGAAAGCCTGAAGGCGGTGCTTGGTTTTCGGGGCCCCGTACGCGGCTAGGCTCCCAAAAAGTCCCACATATGTGGTATCCCCGTACTCATGAGAAGCAGCAGAATTTATTTTGGGGTGTCATTTCACATATGCCCATAGCATGTGTGAGCAATATATAATTTAGTGACAACTTTGTGAAAAAAAAAAAAAAAAAAAAGTTTGTAATTTTCCCACAACTTGTGGCAAAATATAAAATATTCCATGGACTCAACATGCCTCTCACCAAATAGCTTGGGGTATCTACTTTCTAAAATGGGGTCATTTGTGGGAGTTTTGTGCCATCTTGGCATTTTATGGCCTTCAAAACTGTAATAGGTAGTGAGAAGTGAAATCAAAAATTTACGCCCTTAGAAAGCCTGAAGGCGGTGCTTGGTTTTCGGGGCCCCGTACGCGGCTAGGCTCCCAAAAAGTCCCACATATGTGGTATCCCCGTACTCAGGAGAAGCAGCAGAATTTATTTTGGGGTGTCATTTCACATATGCCCATAGCATGTGTGAGCAATATATAATTTAATGACAACTTTGTGAAAAAAAAAAAAAAAAAGTTTGTAATTTTCCCGCAACTTGTGGCAAAATATAAAATATTCCAGGGACTCAACATGCCTCTCAGCAAATAGCTTGGGGTGTCTACTTTTTAAAATGGGGTCATTTGTGGGGGTTTTGTGCCATCTTGGCATTTTATGGCCTTCAAAACTGTAATAGGTAGTGAGAAGTGAAATCAAAAATTTACGCCCTTAGAAAGCCTGAAGGCGGTGCTTGGTTTTCGGGGCCCCGTACGCGGCTAGGCTCACAAAAAGTCCCACATATGTGGTATTCCCGTACTCAGGAGAAGCAGCAGAATTTATTTTGGGGTGTCATTTCACATATGCCCATAGCATGTGTGAGAAATATATCATTTAGTGACAACTTTGTGTAAAAAAAAAAAAAATTTTTTTTTGTCATTATTCAATCGCTTGAGGCAAAAAAATAAAATATTCAATGAGCTCAACATGCCTCTTATCAATTTCCTTAGGGGGTCTACTTTCCAAAATGGGGTCATTTGGGGGGGTTTTGTACTGCCCTGCCATTTTAGCACCTCAAGAAATGAGATAGGCAGTCGTAAACTAAAAGCTGCGTAAATTCCAGAAAACGTACCTTAGTTTGTAGATGTGACAACTTTTGCGCAAACCAATAAATATACAGTTATTGACTTTTTTTTTACCAAAGACATGTGGCTGAATACATTTTGGCCTAAATGTATGACTAAAATTGAGTTTATTGGATTTTTCTAATAACAAAAAGTAGAAAATATAATTTTTTTTCAAAATTTGCGGTCTTTTTACGTTTATATCGCAAAAAATAAAAATCGCAGAGTCAGTCAAATACCTTTAAAAGAAAGCTCTATTTGTGGGAAAAAAAGGACGCAAATTTTGTTTGGGTACAACATTGCATGACCGCGCAATTACCAGTTAAAGCAGCACAGTGCCAAATTGTAAAAAGACCTCTGGTCATTGACCAGCAAAATGGTCCGGTCTGAAAGTGGTTAAATAGGGCACAGCAAGAGGGCCACTCCCACTGACCTGGCTCTGAAAGAGAGTAACTTAAGCGCCTGACCAGACCAGAGTTCCACGCCTGCCACAAGAGACAGTGCCCCCTGTGGCCAGGCTGAACATCTCACAGTCCAGTCAGACTGATACAGAAGTCAAATTTAGACAAATAAACCCAAACTGCAGTTTAGGCAAACTTTAATTTTTAAAATCACATAGAGCATACTCTTCAGGAGCCCGCCACTACACACTCCCCCTGCTTATTTAGACAATCTCCCCATCATCTGGGAAAGACAGGAAAAAAGAAACCCAGAGCTAACAACTAATCCTAAAAAAAAAACATTAGCGTACCTGAATGTTGAGGATGGGAAAGGGACAAGAGGGAGGGAAAACAAGAGTAAAATTTCCATATAGTATCAAACACAGAATCATCTCACATTACAGTTACCACCCAAGCCTGTCTATCTAACCCACCCATTCTCCGGCGGTTTGATAGATGCTCGCCGGTGAATCCTGGAAAAGAAAAAAACAATTTAAAAATTCTAAAATCTCTTAAATCTCTAAAACCGTTTTTTTTCTCTCTATAACAAAACAATACCATATTGTGCCGACTCATGTCACCTAGTGGTACGCATCGTTGAAGTGCAGTCTTTGACCTAAACAGTTTAAATGTTCTTGACACGGTGGATGTTCCATTCTCTGTGTGACTGACTCTGTCTAACTACCCAAAAGTTCAGTAGCTTCAAAGGAAAATGCAAAAGAGATGAAGACCCGGAGAAGCTCTCCTTGCAAATTCAAAGTCTTGACTCAGGAACAGTTCACCAGTAAAAACGGGGATCAGGCAAAGTTAAATCTTTCCCCTGTGCATCCACAGTAGTAATAAAGTACACAGCACTGTCTTTATCAGCTCTGCAGATCACAACTTTGTCCTCAGAGATGCGCCGACCGTAGCTCCAATGCCGTAGACATCCGACAAACCATTCATAAAGCTCCGGTGAAAAAGCCTTTTTCCGGAGCGGCTTTGGTATCTTTAATTAGCCCCAAACATCATCCTCGTACCAGGCCTCACGATTCTTTTCAATGACAGTCATAATGTCCCTTGGAACATAGGGGAATTCCAACCCGTACTCATTAGCTACTCTCTTATGAAAGAGTCTCTGTGACCTTGCAAGTCTCGGTAATACACGGGCACTTCCTTCCCTGGGTGGTATGCAGGAGTTTGGGGACCGTTGTACCAACGTGGCAGAGTCCCTTTAAATGTGGGCAGATTCACAGGTTTAGGTAGACTCACATTTACCATGATAGGGTTTTCCACACTCGGCGTTCCATCCCCTGAGGTTAAAGATAGCCAGTCCAAAACATCTATACAAGGGGCGGCTACATCATCAACCCCAGCCCACAACAACTCCTCTGACAATGTCCCTAAAATGTTCTCATCTTCCGTATCTGACAGAGACTCTAACTCCAAGTCCCTATATTCCTCTGCCAGTAAATAATTCACTAAAGGTGTACTCACAGTCAAACTTTTTCCCAAAGCAACCTTCTTCCACCGATTGAATCCAGCCGGACTCGGTGGCGGACCTCCATGATGGCTCCGGGAAGACTTTGTACGCCCCACTTTCTCCAAAGGAGGCATGGTGACTTCAGTAATGGTATTAGAAGCAGTGTCCATCTGCTCCAAAGTGGTTTCCTCGGCAGTCTCAGTGACAGATGCAGTGGCATCTCTCTCAGGAATGTCGGCAACGACAGGTGTCACCGCTGTGGAAGGCTTTACTGAAGGGGTGAAGATGGTCGACTCCTCGGTTGTCACGCCTGTGGTCCAGTCCACGCAGTAGACCCTTGGTGGTATGACTAACTGCTCCACTTTAAAAGTGTACTCCCCACACCTTTTACATCTGGAGAATGGCCGAGGGTTGATGACCAGGCCGTCGCACTTTCCGCACAGCATACCCAGGCCCTCGATATCTATAGTAGTGTACAGAATGAACCACCCCTGCGACAGCAAGGAAATGCCCGTGTCCGTAAGTACAGTACCAGGCAACTGTATTCCTGCGGGATCCCTTCCGGGAGGCATCCTGGGTCCTGGCGCAGGCTGAATACCTGGGGCACGGTACATTTTCCAGAAAAGTTTTCTCCAAACTCCGAGAAGATATCGACTAGTCTTTCCTCTTTCCGCAGCACACTCTCACGCGGTGCCTCGTGTAGGAAAGAACAACTCAGACTCCTCCCACTGGGATGCTTGGGTTGCGCAACTTCGCTGGCTTTTTGGCAAGGGCACATCCCGCACTTACGCAACTCAGTGAAAGTCAGAGTAAAGATGGTGCCAATGGCGCAGTTACAAAACACAACCCTCTGTCCTTGCTTTACCATGTGTACAGTTCCTTTTTTTTTTCTGGGTAACGGTAAAATCCCAGACTACGAGCCCCCACATGTAGCACTAACGTCCGAAGGAGCTGCTGGTCATTTTTGGGCTTACCGTTACCTTCCATTCTCCTTGTGACACGTCTAGGGGATGTCCCGTCGTAGATGACCCAGTAACTTGAGACCGACAATAGATCCACTTGAATGGGTTTTATTTGCAAAACTCAAACCATTGAACAGTCTTTCAACTTGGGATCAGAGGGTTGAAAAGGGAAGTTCATGTACTCTCAATGTCAAAGTCCAAAAACATTAAAGAACTTGCTTACTTTGACTGCATCCACAGAATAGCCATTCGTAGCTGGATGAACACTCAGGTTGGACAGTCCCTCTCTCACAAGGCCTAGCAGCCAACAAGGTGCTTACTCAGGGACAAAGTCTTTGTCACAGACATTGTTGCAGAACATGTAGGGAAACTAAGCTTTAGAACATTTGTAGGATACCTGGATCTTTCAGCCTGCTTGGTGATATCCACAAGACCGGATTCTTTCGGTAACTTCAGCCCTTCCTTGTTAAAAAAAATCAACCTGTACGTGGTGTTCTTCTAAAGAGTCCTCCCCTGGAATGCTTGAAGTACAATGGGAGACGGCACCCAACCACCTCAGAATCCTCCTTTCGTTTCCTTGCCCTGGGCTAGCCAGCCCCGAGGCATTACAGTCAGGTGGATCCGCACCCCAGGCCATAGCCTTCCTGGGGGCTGATCAGGAGGACCAGGACCATGTAATCAGCACATCATACTGGACCGGAACCCCGAACCATGTGACGTCTGCATCTTAAATACCCTCTCCCACAGGGCACAGCGAGAGGGCCACTCCCACTGACCTGGCTCCGAAAGAGAGTAACTTAAGCACCTGACCAGACCATAGTTCCACGCCTGCCACAAGAGAAAGTGCCCCCTGTGGCCAGGCTGAACATCTCACAGTCCAGTCAGACTGATACAGAAGTCAAATTTAGACAAATAAACCCAAACCTAACTGCAGTTTAGGCAAAGTTTAATTAAGTTTAAAGTTGAAAAACACATAGCGCGTGCTCTTCAGGAGCCCGCCACTACAATAACATATGATCACTCCAGCAGTATATAATGAGTTTGGAAATTGTAGAGAAATGTTAACTAATGCATTACAATTTAATTACACACGATTTTAGATGACTAAAATGCACTGGATATTTTAGTCGACAAAAAGGTAGGGCATTTTAATCAACTAAAATGTACTGGAGATTTGGTCTACTATATTTGACTAAAACTAAAACAATTGCAGAAGACTAAAATGGGATTAAAACTAAAATGCCATTTTAGTCTTAAGAGTAAAACGAAATCGAAATTTGCTGCCAAAATTAACACTACTGGCAAGGACCCATTGCTGCCCGACTCCTATAGGCCCATTTCACTTATAAACTCAGACATTAAACTCTTGGCCAGGGTTCTGGCCACAAGATTGGTGGGGGTTGTATCAGGTCTGGTACATTTGGACCAGTCTGGTTTTATCCCGGTTCGGTCTTTGGCCCTCAACATATCTTGCTTGTTCCTAAACCTCCAGCTACCCTGGACATAGAGCGGTGTTCTCCCTTGACTCTGCCAAGGCATTTGACAGTGTTGAGTGGAAATACCTTTGGGCAGTATTGAGAAAACTCAGGGTTGGAAAGACCTTTCTGGCTTGGGTACAGCTCTTGTATGCTGCTCCCTGTGCTTGAATATGAAGGAATGGGATTCTGTCTGGGATTCTGTCTGGGATGTTTCCACTGCACAGGGGCACTAGGCAGGGGTGTCCACTTTTTCCCCTCCTTTCTGCCTTGGTATTGGAGCCACTGGTGGCTATGGTCAGGACCTCACCGGACATTGTGGGGTTTCGTCAGGGTGAGAGGGAGGATAAAATCTTCCTCTACGCTGATGACACTTTGATATATCTGCAGGATACAGTTGATTCCTTGGAGGCTGTTGTGCGTCTCATAGAGAGATTTGGGCGGTACTTCGAATTTACCATTTATTGGCATCCTCCTATTGCTAGACCCCCTAGATTCTCCCATGCTGGACTCGGTGGCTCAGGTGAAAGTAGTTCACTTGTTTCGATATCTGGGTATTGAGGTGACTGGGAACCCTAGAGACTACCGTATATATCATTAAATTTGAAACCTATTCTACAAAAATTCAAACATAAATGTGTCAGTTGGTGCAAGCTCCCCCTATCAAGTACAGGAGGAGAAAATCTTGTTAAAATTGTGTGAGCGCCGCAGCTACTTTATGTCCTTCACAACGCACCCATTTGGATACCTGGCTATTGGTTTGCTCGTATAGAGTTCCAATATAGAGCATTAATATGGAAGCATAGAGTAGCTTGCATTAAATTAGAAACCTTACAATACCCTAAAGATCAGGAGGGACTAGCTGTCCCACATTCTTTCACCTATTTCTTGGCTGCACAGCTGCAGCACCTTGCAGGTTGGGATTTATCAGTGGCAGCAAACCCCTCCAGGACTTTGTTGATTTACTCCCGTTTGGAGTATTCTGCAATGTCCCAGATGGAGATGGGCCTCCTGGGTGCTCCTTCAGGGTGCCCGACTGTGCACTTGCTCTGGAGATTCTGGAAGGAGTTAAAGAAGCGCCTGGGCATTGAGAGCTTCCTGGACTGCACACCCATTTGAGCTAATAGGTCCTACCCTGAATTGGAAAAACTGCTAGACCATTCTACCTGGAAATCTGCAGGGTCAAGTACATGTCACAGTTATTTGATGGTACCGTAATGAAGTCCTTTCTTCAGTTGAGAGCGGAGTTCCCCTTACTACCATATCACTATTTTATGTATTTAGAATTGCGGCACGCCATAAGAATTCAAGATAGATGCTGTGTCATGCTCCTTGACAACTCTGACTTCCTTCCCTCTATTTTTAATACAGAGAGTAAGAAGGGGATTATCTCCCGTATCTATACCTGTCTACTGGCCCATATCCAAGCTCAAGATCTGCTGCCCTGTAGGGAAAAATTGGAAGCCAATGTTGGCCCTATAGAGGGGGATAGATAGGAACAGATCCTGATGACCTGTCCCCTAGTTTCAGTATTTGCGGCTCACAAGCCATACCACTTGTTCATTCTCCCCTTGCACATTTACGGATTGGTACACATCTCAGGGGATGCCTGTTCTCAGATATCTGAGTTAATGTTTGTTTAAACATAAGTTACAATGTATGATATTACACATGTTGTGCAACTGGTTTTACTTTACCTCAATGTAACACTTTGTATATATTACTTTTATTACACTACAGCCTTCAAAAGTGTATGTACCTTGACTAACTCAATGCTCAATAAAATATTTTTTCTGATTTAAAAAAATCTACCTCAGCTTGCCTTCGTTCAGTCTTTTCCAACACACCCCCGCTTCAAAAAATGTGTTGAAAAGTTACATGTTGACAAATTCCAATTCTTTCTTGAGTGTTGCATGGTACTGCAGAGCAAGTATGAATCTAAAAAAACAAAACCAGAAAACTAAATTAGTGATGACGATGAAATTGTGCTTCCACTATTCATATCTTTTGTCTATAGTAGATCATGATCTAGTGGAAGGATGGTCAAAGATACAAGAGACTCCAGTGACTAAGCTATAACACGTGTTGATTACCATATTGAATATTATTTTTCATCATTTAGATTTTTGGTCATTATTAGAAACAATTATATTTATTTATTTCAGTTACTTATATAGCGCCATCAATTTACGCAGCACTTTACATTGTACATTCACATCAGTCCCTACCCTCAAGGAGCTTACAATCTAAGGTCCTTAACTTACATTCATACATACTAGGGACAATTTAGACAGGATCCAATTAACCTACCAGCATTGGAGTGTGGGAGGAAACTGGAGTACCCCGGAGGAAATCCACGCAGGCACAGGGAGAACATGCAAACTCCAGGCAGGTAGTATCATGGTTGGGGTTCAAACCAGCGACCCTTCTTGCTGCTAGGCGAGAGTGCTACTTACTACCCCACTGATATCTATATAGTTAATTCAAATAGGTCTATAGTTTTAAGATAGTTGTGGGATTTCTCATTTTATTTTATCATAACTAATTTTATTTAGCAATTTCAAACTCCTAATTTTAAAGCAGTTTTTTTTAAGTTCTTTGGTTCACGTCAGAACTCTGCCAACAATAAGTTACCTTCACAACATAAACAGAAAGGGTATATATGATAATAGGGATAACAATAGACAAAAAATATCACTGGGTATAGAAAATTTTGTTAAATATCAAGTGGCATAGTTTAGTCACTAATGCAGGGCCCTATCCATGGGTCTGGCCCCCTAATCTACATGCGGGGGCCAGACGCATGGCTTCCAATAGGGGGCCTTTCTTTTTGAAGCATGTGATTAGAGCCTGATGCTCTAATAGGCTTAAAAAAAGGATGGGCTCGGGGCACAGAGCACCGTCCCTCGAGCCCACTCAGTTGTGTGACAATAGCGAATGTATATTCGCTATTGTCATGCTGATTCTCCTCCTGGCCAATCCAGAAGCAGGTCTTGAGACCTGTTTCCTGATTGGCCGAAAGGAGAAGCGATCCTATTGGCCGAGGAGGAGAGAGGGGACCCACTGGAGGGTGGCTGTGGGTGTATTGTTTGCCGCCCCCCAACCCCAAAAAAATCAGCCATCACTGGTCACTATAGAGAAAATTATTCTCAAATTGGTCACTGTCCACCCTATAAGAGAAGTATTGTCATGATCATTTACATCTCTAAATAGTTAAACAAAAAACAACATGGACATAGCTAGAGCTCAATCATTATAATTTACCAAATTCATTATATAAAAAAACCTACCAAATTGTTAGCAATAAGGATATCTTGTAATATTTACCGCTGCAAGAAAAAGAACGACAGACCTTGGTGACAAAATTCTGTGAATTATCACTCAATGACCTTTTCTTATAATAACTGAAAACAGATGCTGGCAATTAAAATAGTTAATTACATTATTTAACTATTTTTATGGTTCCAGTAAACTGGCCCTTAATCTGTTGAGGACATCAACAGTAAATCTCAAAAACCTATGAGAAAGCAAATGTCTCTGTTAACTAGCTTAGCCTATACATTATGTATGTAGCAATTGCATAAATGTGTTTACATGGGATTTTCACTAGAATTTGATTAGAGATATCACGCTAGAAACAGTGGGCTTCTGTATATATAAAGGTACTGTAAATATTAAGCAATATATCTAAATTATTATTATACAGGATTTAAATAGTGCTGACTGTTTACACAGCACTTTACAACATGAGGGTAGACAGTACAACTACAATACACTACAATCTAAGAAGGAGGGTCAAGAGATACAAGCGGTAATGCATGCATAAAAGAGAGCGGAGAATTAATACTAATCATCCAGCTAATTTTGTAACCACGTTCTCTAAGGAGTATATACAAGTGGTGAACATAGTTAAAAATAATTTACCCATCGTCTACTCAGACAAAGGTCTTCATAAGGTATTGGAAGCAGGTTGTCATTTTTCTAGTCGGAGGGCTCCCACATTGGGTTCCCTCTTGTCTCCTAGTCTATTTACACCACTGAAGAAATGCCAACCCACATGGCTGTCTTACCCTGGAGGTTTTCCATGTAACATTAAGACATGTAGATATTGTCATCTGAATCCACCCACTAAATCTTTTATTTCAACTAATTCAGGTGAAAGCTTTGATATTAAACAATATGTAAATTGCAGAACCCGACATGTAGTGTATCTTATACATTGCATTACCTGCAATCTGCAGTATGTGGAATGCACTACACTTGCCCGCACACCGGAATAGAAGAAAACTATTGTGACACTACTAAACCCAATGCTAAACATATCTCTAATGTCTCACGTCATTTTAGGGAATGTCATTCTGGGGATTTGTCCCCCTTCAGGTTCACCAGCATTGAGAGATTGACTTCTATGCCCAGGGGTGGAGATGGGACCGGGTGATTTTTGAACAGAAAGGGTCGGTGGATATTTAGATTAAAAACCAGGGATTATACCTCAGATGGGACCTGGATTTATATTTATGATAATTGCATTTTTTTCCCCACATATTTCTCATTTTTGTACATTTCTGGTCTCCTCCTTTTCCCCTGGACATGTTGTTTTATTTTATTTTATCTTATCAATACATTAATATTATGTTTGCATATATTTTTTTGTATGTATTACGTTCATTATTATTATATCATAAGTTTTCTGCCTTGCCTTTTTGAATCATTTTACCCCCCCTTGTTTTGCTGTTTCACCTAGAAAACAACTAATAAATTGATTGAAATTTCCTGTGACCAATAGAAGGAGGGGCAATGTTTTTTATACTATATATTCTGTGTTTTTTTTGTACATAGTAATAAAATGCTGTGAACAAGGCCATCAAGGCTGAAACGCGTTAACATCTGCTGTACCTACCTGTCTTTTATAAAGTATCAATATATTTGAAAAGATTTAAGAGCATGCATGGAGTTGTGGATCATCTTCTATTAGTTACCGCGTTTGGCAGCTGAGCAACTGCTTATCGTGCACCCGACAGCTCAGAAGGGCTTTTGGAAGATTTGGGGTAGTAGCATATTTTTCTTTCTCCATACAAGAGGTAATAACTGTGGGGGATGGGCTGATGGACAAAATACATGTACAGTTGTTAAGGTGGGGGCCAGATAGGCTTCTCTAAAGAGATGAGTTTTCAGGGATCTTCTAAAAGTGGACAAATTAGGAGATAGTCTGACAAATTAGGATAGAGCATTCCAGGGGATGGTAGCTACCACATGTGGACCCCGAGCAGAAGGTACAGCACAGTTCAGATCACAGCAACTTCAGGAGGGCTGAGCACTGCAGATGTGACTCCATAGGGAATGAACATGTATACCGGGTACCAATGAAAATTTCGGAGTGTCATAAGAATCCACAATATATGGATCGTTTGTCCCTGATTGGCAAAGCATTCGGTGGAGGCGGGGAGCTATCAATAGTTTGAGATCATAAACGCTCCTTATGCTTTACCGTCTGGTTAGCGGTAACAGTTCATGGCTCCAAACAGAGCTACAGTATTTTTGTGGTCTAAGCTCATCCAGCAGGTACACTATCCAGCAATGAACGTTTCCGCACAGCGTGCTGCTGTGACTCTCTCTCCTACTAAACAGCTCCACACTGACACTTTCAGCACACCTAATCATAAGCAGGTCTGAAGGGGAACTACCTGCCTTCTTCAATTAACCCCCTCTTAACCCTGCCCCAGGCTGACCCTCTACATACCCCCCCCCCCTCTGTTCTAGGCCAGGGGTCTGGACACCACAACTCCAGGGCAGTAGACCCGGGAAAGGGCATCCGCATTCTGATGTACCTTTCCCGGTCTATGTACCACTACAAACCTGAAGTCCTGTAGAGCAAGGAACCACCAGGTGATTCTGGAGTTTTTATCTTTATTTTGGGCCATCCACTTAAGGGCCGCATGATCTGAAACTAACTTGAAGGGTCGGCCCAACAAGTAGTAGCGGAGTGTCTCCAAAGCCCATTTTATTGCGAGACACTCCCTTTCCACAATGGAATAATTCCTCTCAGCTGGTGTGAGCTTCCGGCTCAAGAACACAACAGGGTGCTCATCCCCCCCAATCATCTGGGACAGTATTGCACCCAGACCCAATTTTGAGGCATCTGTCTGTACCAGGAACTCTTTTTGGAAGTCGGAAGCTACCAACACTGGTTCCTGCCACAAAGCTTTCTTCAATCGGCAGAACTCTGTTTCTACTTCTGCACTCCACTGAACAACAGTTGTGTTCTTTCCCTTGGTGAGATCAGTCAGAGATTCTGCTAGAATGGCAAAGTTGGGGACAAACCTCCTATAATAGCCCACAATGCCAAGGAAAGAACGCACTTGTTTCTTTGTGAGTGGACGGGGCCATTTCTGAATAGCCTCCACCTTGATTTAGTTGGGGCTTAATTACACCCCTGCGTACAACATACCCCAGGTAGCAGGCCTCCTCCAACCCAACCTTGCTCTTTTCTGGGTTCACTGTGAACCCCGTCCTTCGGAGGGCATCCAAGACCAACTGGACCTTCGGTAAGTGACTCTCCCAGTCCTTACTAAAGATGACAATGTCATCAAGATAGGCCCCTGAGAATTCCTTATGTGGTCTCAGGACGAAGTCCATGGCCCTCTGGAAAGTGACTGGGGCCCCATGTAACCCGAATGGCATTCGGGCATACTGCCATAAGCCCTCGGGTGTGGCAAATGCAGTTTTTTATTTAGCCTCTTCTGGGGAAAGCGGAATCTGCCAGTATCCCTTGGTCAAGTCAAGAGTGGTGATGTACCGGGCCGGTCCTAATCTCTCGATTAATTCATCGACCCGGGGCATGGGATACACGTCTGGTTTGAAGACTTCATTTAACTTGCGAAAGTCATTGCAGAACGGCCAGGTTACATTCGGCTTGGGTACAAGGACTATAGGGCTAGACCAGCTACTTGAAGACTCCTCAATGACCCCAAGGTCCAACATGCTCTTAAACTTGGCCAAACCCATATTCCGGCGAGCTTCGGGTATGCGGTAGGGTTTGAGGTTTACTCGAACGCCAGGGTCTGTAATGACATTATGTTCAATTACCGAGGTTAGGTAGGTTTGAAAAAATGTCTCGATTCCTCTGCAAAAACTCCCAGGACTCCTGTTTTTGAGAATGGGAGAGAGCCCCTGCAATCCCTACCTTCTTAATATGAGCATCAGGGTCTTCCGGGACTTTCAGACTGACTGTCAAAACCTGTCTATCTTTCCATGGTTTGATTAACCACTTCAGGACCGCCGTATTGCCAATGTACGTCAGCACAATGGCACAGGCAGGCACAATCACGTAGATGTACGTGATTGCCTTCCAGCGGGTGGGGGGTCCGATCGGACCCCCTCCCGTTGGATACGACGGTCCGGTTCGCTCCAGGAGCGCTCCGTGATGAGGGGATGGCCGTTGGTTTTCGGCCATCCCCTCTGGATCGCTCCTGGCCAATGAGAAGCTTCCTCCCACTGTGTATTGTTTACACAGGAAGGAGGAAGTGATGTCATTCTCCTCGGGGCGGTCTTTTTGACCGGACTACGAGGAGAAGACTAATAGTAAGTGTGCACCAACACTACACTGACATGTAGGTACACACAGGCACACAAACCCCCCCCGATCCCCCCCCGATCGCCCCCCGATCCCCCCCGCCCCCCCCCCCCCCCAGTCACAGTGTCACTGATTGCATTGATCATTTCTTTACTGATCAATGCATTCAGTGTCAGTTGTGACAGTAAAAACTGTCAGGACAGTTAGTGTTAGGTCCAGGGTAGCCCCCTATCACCCCCCAATAAAGATTTAACCCCCTGATTGCCCCTAGAGTTAACCCTTTCACCCCCTTTTGCCAGTGTCACTAAGCGATCATTTTTCTGATCGCTGCATGTGTCGCTAGGTAGCTAGTTATTTTTTTAGGTTCACCGCCAGGTTTTTATATCGCTAGGTACCCCGATATACTACCCAATAATGTTTTTAACCCCCTGATTGCCGCTAGTTAACCCTTTCACCCCCTTTTGCCAGTGTCACTAAGCGATCATTTTTCTGATCGCTGCATGTGTCGCTAGGTAGCTAGTTATTTTTTTAGGTTCACCGCCAGGTTTTTATAGCGCTAGGTACCCCGATATACTACCCAATAATGGTTTTAACCCCCTGATTGCCGCTAGTTAACCCTTTCACCCCCTTTTGCCAGTGTCACTAAGCGATCATTTTTCTGATCGCTGCATCAGTGTCGCTAGTGTCGCTAGGTAGCTAGTTATTTTTTTAGGTTCACCGCCAGGTTTTTATAGCGCTAGGTACCCCGATATACTACCCAATAATGGTTTTAACCCCCTGATTGCCGCTAGTTAACCCTTTCACCCCCTTTTGCCAGTGTCACTAAGCGATCATTTTTCTGATCGCTGCATGTGTCGCTAGGTAGCTAGTTATTTTTTTAGGTTCACCGCCAGGTTTTTATAGCGATAGGTACCCCGATATACTACCCAATAATGGTTTTAACCCCCTGATTGCCGCTAGTTAACCCTTTCACCCCCTTTTGCCAGTGTCACTAAGCGATCATTTTTCTGATCGCTGCATCAGTGTCGCTAGTGTCGCTAGGTAGCTAGTTATTTTTTTAGGTTCACCGCCAGGTTTTTATAGCGCTAGGTACCCCGATATACTACCCAATAATGGTTTTAACCCCCTGATTGCTGCTAGTTAACCCTTTCACCCCCTTTCACCAGCGATCACAGTATAAGTGTCACTGGTGACGCTGGTTAGCCAGTTAGTTATTTAGGTTCCCCGTCAGGTTTTTATATAGCGCCAGGGACCCCCATATACTACCTAATAAAAATTTGAACCCCCTGATTGCCCCTAGTTAACCCTTTCACCACTGATCACCGTATAAGTGTTACGGGTGACTCTGGTTAGTTTGTTTTTTATAGCATCAGGGCACCCACCATTTATTACCCAATAAAGGTTTAACCCCCTGATCACCCGGCGGGTGATATCAATTAGGTTTTAGGGTCAGGGTCTGCGTCGCCCCAGGCAGCGCTAGGTTAGTGCCAGTACCGCTAACACCCACACGCAAAGCATACACCTCCCGTAGTGCTATAGAATCTGAACAGATCAATATCTGATCTGATCAGATCTATACTAGCGTCCCCAGCAGTTTAGGGTTCCAAAAAAACGCATTGTTAGCGGGATCAGCCCAGATACCTGCTAGCACCTGCGTTTTGCCCCTCTGCCCAGCCCACCCAAGTGCAGTATTGATCGATCACTGTCACTTACAAAACACTAAACACATAACTGCAGCGATCGCAGAGTCAGGCCTGATCCCTGCCATCGCTAACAGGTTTTTTGGTAGCATTTTATATTTAAATCCGGAAGGCAGTGCTTGGTTTTCGGGGTCCCGTACGTGGCTAGGCTCCCAAAAAGTCCCCCACATGTGGTATCCCCGTACTCGGGAGAAGCAGCAGAATTTATTTTGGGGTGTAATTTGACTTCTGCCCATAGCATGTGTGAGCAATATATCATTTAGTGACAACTTTGTGCAAAAAAAAAAAAAGTTTGTAATCTTCCCGCAACTTTTGGCAAAATATAAAATATTCCATGGACTCAACATGCCTCTCAGTAAATAGCTTGGGGTGTCTACTTTCCAAAATGGGGTCATTTGGGGGGGTTTTGTGCTATTTTGGCATTTTATGGCCTTCGAAACTGTGATAGGCAGTGAGGAGTTAAATCAAAAATTTGCACCCTTAGAAATCCTGAAGGTGGTGATTGGTTTTCGGGGTGCCGTGCGCGACTAGACTCCCAAAAAGTCCCACACATGTGGTATTCCCGTACTCAGGAGAAGCAGCAGAATGTATTTTGGGGTGTCATTTCACATATGCCCATAGCATGTGTGAGCAATATATCATTTAGTGACAACTTTGTGCAAAAAAAAAAAGTTTGTAATATTCCCGCAACTTGTGGCAAAATATAAAATATTCCATGGACTCAACATGCCTCTCAGTAAATAGCTTGGGGTGTCTACTTTCCAAAATGGGGTCATTTTGGGGGGTTTTGTGCTATTTTGGCATTTTATGGCCTTCGAAACTGTGATAGGTAGTGAGGAGTTAAATCAAAAATTTGCACCCTTAGAAATCCTGAAGGTGGTGATTGGTTTTCGGGGTGCCGTGCGCGACTAGACTCCCAAAAAGTCCCACACATGTGGTATCCCCATACTCGGGAGAAGTAGCGGAATATATTTTGGGGTGCAATTCCACATATAACTATGGCATGTGTGAGCAATATATCATTTAGTGACAACTTTTTTTTTTGTTATTCAATCCCTTAGGACAAAAAAAATAAATATTCAATGGGCTCAACATACCCATCAGCAATTTCCTTGGGGTGTCTACTTTCCAAAATGGGGTCATTTGGGGTCATTTGGGGGGGATTTGTACTGCCCTGCCATTTTAGCACCTCAAGAAATGAGATCGGCAGTCATAAATTAAAAGCTGTGTAAATTCCAGAAAATGTACTCTAGTTTGTAGACGCTATAACTTTTGCGCAAACCAAAAAATATACGCTTATTGACATTTTTTTTACTAAAGACATGTGGCTGAATAAATTTTGCCCTCAATGTATGACTAAAATTTAGTTTATTCGATTTTTCTTATAACAAAAAAAAGGAAATATCTTTTTTTTTCAAAATTTTCGCTCTTTTTCCATTTATATCGCAAAAAAAAAAAATCGCAGAGGCAATCAAATACCATCAAAAGAAAGCTCTATTTGTGGGAAGAAAAGGACGCAAATTTCGTTTGGGTGCAATATTGCATGACCGCGCAATTACCAGTTAAAGCAGCGCAGTGCGAAATTGGAAAAAGACCTCTGGTCCTTAAGGTGTTTATTGGTCCGGGGCTGAAGTGGTTAAGTTGATGTGGTAAATCTGGTAGGGTTTACGTTTTGGTGGGCTGATGGACTTTATAGTTGACCTTGCCCACCCTCTCAACTATCTCAAAGGGTCCTTGCCACTTGGCGAGAAACTTACTCTCGACGGTAGGCACTAAGACCAGCACCCGATCCCCAGGTTTAAACTCTCTAATTTTGGCAGATCGGTTGTATACACGACTCTGGGCGTTTTGCGCAGCCTACAAATGTTCCCGTACTATGGGCATAACATTTGTTATTTGGTCCTGCATTTGAGACACGTGTTCTACCACACTCCGATACGGGGAAGCTTCTTGTTCCCACGTCTCTTTCATTATATCCAGTAGTCCACTGGGGTGTCTCCCATAAACCAGCTCAAAGGGGGAGAACCCCGTGGAGGCCTGGGGTACCTCTCTTATGGCAAACAACAAGGGAGGCAACAAACAATCCCAATCCTGACCATCCTCCTCAACTGCTTTCTTTAGCATTCCCTTTAAGGTTTTGTTGAACCACTCCACTGACCCATCAGTTTGTGGGTGATACACTGAAGTCTGCAAGTGCTTAATCTTAAACAGGTTACAGAGTTCCTTCATCACTTTTGACATGAACGGGGTACCTTGGTCTGTCAAGATCTCGGATGGGAGCCCTGTTCTCATGAACATCTGAAACAACTCCCATGCGATAACCTTGAATGAGCAATTTCTTAAAGGGACCGCTTCCAGATACCTGGTGGCATAGTCAAGGACAACTAAAATGTATTGGTGTCCCCTAGCTGACTTGGGTAAGGGGCCCACCAAGTCCATGGCTATGCGATCAAAAGGAACCTCGATATTTGGAAGTGATACCAGTGGACTGCGAAAATAGGGTATTGGAGCGGTTCTTTGACAGGTAGGGCAGGAATTACAGTAGTCCTTAATTTCTCGATATACACCGGGCCAAAAAAAATGCTGTAAAACCCGTTCCTGAGTTTTAGCCGCTCCAAGATGACCCCCAAGTACATGACTATGAGCCAAATGCAACACCTTAGGCCGCGTACACACGCGGGGACTGTTCGCCCAACTTTGTCCGCTGAACAGTGTTTCGGCGGACAGTCCGCTCGTGTGTGGGCTTTCAGCGGACAGTTTCAGCAAACAGTCCGCTGAACAAGGTTTTTCGGAAATTCCGAAAAACTGTCCGCTGAAACTTTGTTTCAGCGAACAGTCCCCTCGTGTGTAGGCTTGTTCGTCAAACTAAGTTCCGCGCATGCTCAGAAAGGATTTACACGCCGAAGTTTGCATTGCAGTGTATAGGACGTCGTTTTCTAGTCCCGTCGTACGTGCCGTTCACGTCATCGTGCACGGTTTCAGCAAACTGTTCGTTCGTCGTGTGTGGCCATGTCCGTCCATGCTAATTTTGAGCGGACTGTTTGCTGAAACTGTTTGACGGACAAAGTTGGGCGAACAGTCCCCGCGTGTGAACGCGGCCTTAGACCTAAAAGGTTTGGGTATCACCAGTTGTTCAAACACTTCTTGATTGACCTTAGTTACTCGGTACAACAAGTCATGATTCACAGCAAAATGGGGGAACTTCACATCCGCCCAGGGTGCTGTGGTTCACCGTTTAAGACCGTGGCCTGTTCCCTGGCGGGGGTCAAAGTAGGGTCTCTCATCTGAGAACTAAGCAAATCTTCCCGGGAGCCCCTGAGATCTGACATGTCTGGCTCAGAGGAGGTACTTTCCACTTAAAAATCCCGCAAACACCTCCAGGGGACTGGGCTCACTTTCTGCAGGTTAAGCAACCTGGTACTGATCCTTAGTAAAAACCTCCTGCAACACAGTATTATTCACTACCTCTGTTCTTGCTTTTTGGGGGAAACCCCTGAACCTTTGAGCTTTTGCCCATACAAGTCCCAAAACATGGGGCAGTCTCGCCCGATTAGTAAATCATGAGGTAGTCCCGGGACCACCCCCACTTTTAGTTTAGCTGTTCCTGCTGGTGTACACAGGGTCACACAGGCCACCGGATAGTTTTTAACATCACCATGCACACAGATAGCCCCAACCTGTTCCCTTGGTACCAGCTTTCTTGGCAACCCGTCCGATCGGAGCAGGGTAATGACACTCCCAGAGTCAAGGAGTGCTACCACCTCCTGTCCATTGACCCGCACCACACACTCATGCGGATTTAGGTTGGTTGCAGCACATAATGCATGGATATACATGGAGCGATGGCGACCCACGTCGCACACCATTGGTTCTTCCCGACTTGGGCACTGGGCCACCAGATGACCCAGTTGATGGCAGGACCAACAGCGAACCTCATAGGGTTCCCCCTGTCGGTTCCCTGGAAGCTTAGGTCCCGTGGTGCTCTTGGTAGTTGTATTATCCCTTCGAGCAGCCACTATGCTATCACCGGGGGGCACAACGGTGCTGGAAAGCACTTCTTTGAAATGGGCCAGCTCTCTTGTGACAGAGGGACTCTCCTGGAACTTTTCCGCACAACTGTAGCGCTCAACAGCTGTAGCCATTTCATCCAGTGACTGAGGCTCGGATTGAGCCACCCATCGGTGGAGCTCCCTGGGTAGTCCATGCAGGAAACGATCGAGTGCGACTCTTTCCACAATCTGAGTGGGTGTCTTTTCCTCAGGTTTCAGCCAATCTTGGAACAAGTGCATCAGGTGGTAGAGCTGCACACGGGCAGCCTTAGCCTTGTCAAAGAGCCAGCCATGGACTCGGTTCACCCTTAAAGCGACAGTCACTCCCAGCCTTGCTAGGATTTCTGCTTTCAGGAGCTTATAATCGGGGCTCTGCGATCAGGAAAGGAGACGGTACATCTGCCCAGTCTTTATCAGGCAGACCCTCCCTTGCTACAACCCACTCAAACATAACTAGGTATGCTTCCACATTGTCTAAGGTTGTCATCTTTTGCAGGGTCCGCTGCACTGCCTTCTGGGGGTCACTCTTTACAGCGGGGTCATCTTTTGTCATTTCAGCCTGCTGGGTCACCATCTTTTGTAATCCCGCTATCTGTTCACTCAGTAAGTGATTAATTTCCTATTGTACAGCGACTGTCTGCACCAGGATCTGCTCCTGCCAAGCCTGTGCTTGTACCAGGGCCTGCTGGGCCTCCTGATGGCAGGCCTGGGCCTCCTGATGGCGGGCCTGTGTTTATGTATTAGCCAGTACCAGCTGCTTAACCACATCCTCCATGGCTTGTTCAGAATATTTCACTATATGTGTAGCTTTAACCCAGGACTTGGGATTAGACTGGACCCCTCAAACTGCACGCTCCACCAATTGTAGGGGATCAGAGGGGTGAAGAGCTGGCTCAGAGGCAGTCCAGTAAAATAAAAGTGTCTTTTATTCAGCAAAACAGCAAAACAGCAAAAAAACATAAGACCAGACAGACTTGTCTTATCACTCTCTCTCCTACTCTCTCTCCTACTCAACAGCTCCACTTTCAGCACACCTGACCATAAGCAGGTCTGAAGGGGAAGTACCTGCCTTCTTCAATTAACCCCCTCTTAACCCTGCCCCAGGCTGACCCTCTACAATATATATATATATATATATATATATATATATATATATATATATATATAGCCCATGGCCTCATGAATCCCTATCATAATGATAAAAAGCACATAAAATCTCATAAAAAATATCCGGAACATGGCATATGTAAGCTCTACCCAGAAATTGGGATATGTAGAAAAGAGGGGAATCTCACTGCTCCAGGAACACACGCACAGATCGTGAACCTCTCTCTTAGCCTGGAAGCCACAGGTGCAGACAATTGCCAGTAGCAATGAACAGGAATAGACTCTGGACTGCCGCAATCTTGGAAAAAAATGCCTTTCTTTATTTTAAAAAATCACATCAAAAAACAAAGAACACAGCAGACAAAAGAGCTGACATTTCACACTAGCAGTAGTGCTTATTTTTATTCATAGCTGTGTTCTTTGTTTTTGATGTGATTTTTTAAAATAAAGAAAGGCATTTTTTTTCAAGAATGCAGCAGTCCAGAGTCTATTCCTATGTAAGCTCTACGCATTTCATAACTGTAGCCAATCACATTACCAAATATAAAACTACTAGAAGATTTTACAGGTTACTGAACAATATGAGGGGTAAGCCAGTGAGGGGAGAGCTAGGTTATAGAACCTCTCATAAGTATAGCTAAAAGTTGACCGGTCATGACCTTAGGGGTCATATAGTGTTTTGGGGACACTTGAAAAGGTTTTGATGACCTTAGGAGAATTTACAAAGTACTCTAGAGTTTTAGTTCTGTTTGGGACAGAACAAGTGACTGATGGCCAATGTATTGTGTATGATTGTATAACTGCTTTGCTTTAAAAGTATCACGCTGGATGAATTGTGTGTGTGTGGCCTGCTATTTTGTTTCAAGAACCCAAAGGCATACTTGGTGAGTGGTATTCCTAGAGGTTATAAAGCTACAATTTGGGTAAAGCTATTTTGGGAAAAGTAAACAAATTAATGTACGGTACATTGTAAAGTTTAATTTCATAAAAGATTTAAGCTTGTCTGAAGCAAAACAGCAGATCAAGACTGTGCATTTGTTGTATGTCCGAAATAGTATTACGGACAGTACTTAATTTTTTTGTTAAAGGAATCTAAGTTGAGGTATTGTCTGCACCGCAAGGTGGCAGTCAAGCACTGGGAATTGTTTTGTTTTCATAGGAAAATGGAATGTACATCACTGCCTAGTTAACCCTTGGGTGGATCATATGGCAGGATGGACAGAAAGTCTAGGCAGGTGCAGTCCCTTTCCCCGGGATGGCGCAAATGAACCCTTTCTAGAACTGACTGTGGCAAAGCACTTTCACAGAAAGATGCAGCAGGTTGTTTTGATATACCAAAGCCATCGCCTGTCCCCACACAACATTTCCAGGGGAATATGAAGGGAAACTTTAGGGGCAGAGGAAAAGGTAGAGGCAGATTTAAAGGCAGAAATGGAAGAGGGACGAGTCGCCCTAGAAACAATGGATGTTTCAATTGTGGTGCTGAGGATCACTGGGTGAGTCAGTGTCCTCACCCCATCCCTCCTCAGACTCCCGACTCCAGCACTACCCCTAACCAGACACAACAACCACAGGCATCCATTCAACAAGCTCCAACATTTCCAATCAAATGGGGAAATCAACAACAATGATGGGGCCCGGAGGGTAGTGTCCGAGCTTTTCCTTTTGTCTCAGATGACTTCTCTGACAGTCCAATGGTTGTTATTTCAATAAATGGGAGACTCCCTCCCTATCTCGTTGATAGCGGGGCCACTAGGAGTACTATTTGTGAAGATCATTTTAAAGGCAGATGGGAACCAGCGGAACCCTCTTTGGGAATTAATGGGATACTGACAAAAACAAATAGGACCCCACCCCTACCAATAGAAGATGATGAAGGGTACACCATATGCACACACTCTTTTAGGATAATACTAAGGTGCCCTGTAAATTTGTTGGGAAGAGACTTGTTTGGGCCACTAGGAATCACAATTAGAACCAACTCAGAAGGAGGTCTAGAGATTTCCTCAGATAAAATCACTATAGTAGCATGCAAACCAGGTTTATTGATGCTGTCACAACAAAATAGTGAAGAAGATTTTGAGGATATAGACCCCCAGGTCTGTTCTACATCAGATCTGGATGTGGGACTTATTTCATGCACACCATACAAGGCCACTCTCAAAGAAGGTGCATTTTCTATCTATCACAAACAATATCCAGTCTCTAAGGAAAAGATGGATGGCATAGTGCCAATGGTGAAAAAGTTCCTGCAGGATTAGATCCTGGAGGGGATAATTTCTCAATACAACACACCTGTTAACCCTGTAAAGAAGCCGGATGGCTCCTTCAGATTTGTACAGGACTTAAGGGCCATAAATGACCTCATAGTCCCAAAAGCACCCATTGTACCTGATGTTCCATCACTACTGTCCTCCATTCCAGCAACAGCCAAATGTTTTACTGTCATTGATTTAAAGAATGCTTTTTTTCTCTGTCCCTGGAGACAAGGAGACACAGCCACTCTTTGCTTTTACTATGTTGATTGACCAACACAATCGCCAGTTTACCTGGTGTAGAATGCCCCAGGGTTACATAGACTCACCTGTGGTCTATTCTATAGTACTCCAAGCCACCCTCAGACCTTGGACTGCACCTCATGGTTCTGTACTGTTGCAATATGTTGATGATCTTTTGATTTGTAGTTCTTCAGAGGAGGACTGCTGAGCTGATAGCCTATCCTTATTGAAATAGTTATATACATGTGGTCACAAAGTGTATAAGAAAAAATTACAATGGTGTAAACAGGAGGTTGAGTACCTAGGGTTTGTGCTGCCTCCGGGAGTTAGGAAAGTCAGCCACAAAAGAGCTGCTGCTATAGTGGGTATGCCCCGCCCAACTTACCAAGAAAGACCCGCTAACCTTTCTTGGAATGATTGGTTACTGCCGCCAATGGATATCTGACTGTTCTTTCTATGACAATATATTGAGTCAAGCAACACTCTCTGAAAGGCCTCATATTGTAAAATGGTCTGATGAAATGTTAAATGCTTTTGTTATGTTGAAATGTGCAATGGTTACCAGCCCGAGCTTCTGCCTCCCTGAATTTGGCAAAATGTTTCACTTGTTTGCCAGGGAAAAATTGCAGAACCATGGCGGGAGTACTAGCCCAGGAACATGGTGGGAGACTGCGCCCTGTAGCTTTTTTCTCAACGGTGGTTCCAGTAAAAGTCCAAGGCCTGCCTTCGTGCCTCAGAGCATTGGCTTCTTGTGCAATGGTTGTAGAGAGGGCAACACCCTTTGCCTTGGGTCATAATACTACTTTACATACCTCACACAATGTTACCACACTCCTCAAAACTTTACATGCTCAGCATATGTCAGCACAAAGATTGAGTGGGTATGAAGTCATCTTCCTGTCCAATCCAAACCTGAAAATAAAAAGTTCAAACATAAACTCTGGCGCAGCTCCAATTTTGAATGCCTTATTAAGTCTTAAAGGAGGATGACTTACCACCACCTCATGACTGTACACAATCAGTACATCAGGACACTTTAAGATATGCTTTAAGTACCAATCCCTACTGCACAAACAGTTTTTGTTGATGGCTCTTGCAGCAGACCAAGTGATAATGTCAGAATATGCTGTAGTCCAACTGCCGGATACTGTTCTCGAGGCCAATCCAATACCCCATCAGTCGGCACAGACTGCTGAATTGATAGCATTAGCCTGTGCATGCCAGCTGTTTGCAGGAAAAGAGGTAAACATTTACATCAATTCCAGGTATGCTCATGGTGTGGTCTGGGACCATGGATAATTTGGCTTCGCAGAGGATATGTGGCAGCAGATGGAAAGAGCATCTCACACTCTGACCTAGTCACAGCATTACTAGATGCAATTCAGTTGCCTTCAAAACTAGCTCTCATGCACTGTAAGTTACATACAGGCCAAATGAATGATATAGCCAAAGGTAATGCACTAGCTGACAGAATAGCCAAAGAACCTGCATCTACACAAAAGGCAGACATTCAAATGCCCATGCTAACACCTCAGCCACGTTCCCCCGAAAGAGAGACATTGGCTCACGGAACTGCAGGCTTTTGCCACTCCTGATGATATTGTACAACGGAACTGTGATGGGATGGTACAGAAGCATCCTAAAACACGATTAATCTGCAAAGAGGGGAAACCGTGTATTCCTGTTGCTGGTGCCCCCCTGTTCATTGCACAAAACCATGGACTGGGTCACAAGGGCTGGCAGGCCACATGTGAACTCCTACATGCAGATTTTTTCATTGCATGATTACCTAATCTAGTCAAAGCTTTTGTACGGAGATGTGTCACTTGCATTAGGAACAATCCAACAAACTCAAAGAAATCAAAGCATGAACATCTTGATTACCCAACAACGCCATTTACCCATTTGCAGATAGACTTTACACTTATGTCCAAAGAAGGAAAGAAACAACAATACATTTTGGTCATAGTGGACATGATGTCATGCTGGCCAGAAATCTTTGTCACCAACAATGAAAGCTCACAAACTGTGGTGAAGATCCTCACAAAGGAAATTATTCCTAGATGGGGATGTCCATTGCAAATAAATTCAGACAATGGCCCAGCCTTCACAGCTAAAATCTGCCAAGATCTTGTAAAAGTACTAAAAATAGACTGGAAATTTCACCTCCCCTACCATCCACTGAGTTCAGGGATTGTAGAGAGAATGAATAGAACAATTAAAGACAGGATAAGGAAAGCTAGAAAGCTACGGGTAGGAAGTTTGGCAAATGGAAAAACATTCTCCCAGCTGTATTAGCTGAAATTAGAATGACCCCTCACAGTGTGACGGGTTATTCCCCCTTTGAGGTACTCATGGGTAGGCCATTCCCCACACCATGGGCTAATTATCCTTTGATGGTGGAGAAAGGTGATTTGGAACAAATACAGGAGAAATATGTAAAAAAACTGATTGAAACTCTTGATATTGTTGAAAGAAGCGTTGCTCGCACCTTTCCTTCTTCTTCACAGGTACCAACCTACCCATTCCAGGTCGGTGATCAAGTTGTGGTCCAGAGGCTTCAGAAAGGTCGAAAGCTGCACGAGGTTCCATTCGGATCAGTGACCAAAGTGGTAGCCGTCACCAGGACCACCATCCTTACCGAGGAACGTCCTACCTGGATCCATGCCAGCAGGATAAAGAAGGTTGATCTAAGCCCAGGAATTGAAGAAATGTTGAAAAGAGGCGAAAGACAAAGACAAACACAGAAATAAAGGACAGTGATGTCACTCATTTCACCACAGACTTCTGGGAAGGCCTTCTGCCTTCTGCCTTCTGGTGATGTTTCTACTTCTGATCTTTGTCCCAGTGTGGATAATAACTAATTGTATCTATCATCCTAATGACTTAGGAACCTTGAAACTCATATGTGGTAAAAGTGAAATACACACCAACCATTCTAACTTTCACCTCAGAAATCGCAGTAAAAGAGATATCTCTAATGAATTGATCAAAGAAACACGTTTTTCTGGAAAAATGTTACTGTTAAAATTTAAATATGCTCATGCTAGAAAGTCAGGATATGAAAAATACTGGATTTGTAGTAAGTTACATCCAGAAACTGCTAAGATCCCACTTTTAGCTGCCCCTCTAAACCTCAAGTCATTATTGGAAAATACTCTACTCTTAAGTATTAAGAATGTCTCAGAAGGGTACCGCAATCAGAGTATTATGTTTTACACTTTAGGAAGGACGCATGAACCCAAGTGGTGTGTTCAGTTAAGCAATACATCCAACGGAATAGGTATGTGTTCCAAGTCAGTATTTAACATTTCAAAGGGTATTCCCATCCGCACCAGTAATTTTACATATACAGGTCATATGTGTAATTACAAAAATCAATCCCTTAACAACACCATTAGTAAACTTACTACATACAGGAATACAACCTCTGGGATACTTGTGGATAGACTTGTTAGTGCTGCGCTTGAAGCTGGAGCTGAGCCCCAACGTAGTTCTCTAATGCTGCGTACACACGATCGGACTATCCGGAAGACTTAATCCAGCCGACGAACCGCCGGACTTTGTAGCGGAGGTCCGCTGGACTTTCCGAACGAGCGGACCTGCCCACACATGACCGGACTTTTCCGGCGGACTAGGTTCGGCGGACAATCCGCCGGACTATGGCGGGAGTCCGCCAGACTTTTTAAATGAACGGACTTATCCACATACGGAGGAAAGTTTGTTCATTTTGAACACAGCTCCAGGTAGAAGGGACTAGCGCAGGAAGTCAATCTCGCCGCCTCCATTGGCGAGATTGACACCTTGCCGACCCATCACCTGGTATGGACTTAAAGGGGAAGCCCTACGCCGAAAAAACAGCGTGGGAGTCCCCCCAAAGTCAATATCAGACCCTTATCCGAGCACGCACCCCGGCCGGTCAGGATAGGGGGTGGGGACGAGCGAGCCGTACCAGGCCGTCTGCCCTCAACATGGGGGGATGCTTTGGGGAAGGGGGCCCTGCAGCCCCCCCACCCCAAAGCACATTGCCCCCCATGTTGATGAGGACAAGGGCCTCTTCCCAACAACCCTGGCCGTTGGTTGTCGGGGTCTGTGGGCAGGGGGCTTATCGGAATCCGGGAGCCCCCTTTAATAAAGGGGCCCCCAGATACTGGCCCCCCACCCTACATGAATGAGTATTGGGGTACCATGTACCCCTACCCATTCAGCTGGTGAAAAAAAGTGTAAAGAAAAAAACACAACACATGTTTTTAAAATAATTTATTGCACAGCTCCGGTGGTCTTCTGTCTTGGGGGGTCTGCTCGCCGGACTCCTCCTCTATCTTCTGCTCTTTTACTAGCTCTTTTACTAGTGGAGGAACTTGGCTTTCTTCTTCGCCGCCGCCGCCGTCCAGGGGTTTTCTTCTGACTTCGGGGGTCTTGTCCCCCTTTTCGGGGGTCTTGTCCCCCATTTCGGTTCTTCTTGCCGGGCCTCCGCTATCTTCTTATAGCTCTTTTACTAGCGGTGTCCCGGTCTTCTGTCAACGCCTTCTCTTCTTCTGACTTCGGGGGTCTTGTCCTCCTCTTCGGTTCTTCTTGCCGGGCCTCTGCTTTCTTCTTCCAGCTCTTTTACTAGCGGTGGCCTGGTCTTCTGTCACCGTCGCCGCCTTGACTCAACGCTTTCTCTAGCCACAATGACAGGGATGCGTTGTGCGGTGATTTATATGGGGACAAGGGGCGGGGTCACGGATTGATGTCACATGGTGACCCCGTCCCCTTATGATGTCACAGTCCCAGCATCCCCGGGACTGTGACATCATAAGGGGACGGGGTCACCATGTGACATCACTTGGTGACCCCGCCCCTTGTCCCTATATAAGTCGCCACACAACGCGTCCCTGTCATTGCGGCTAGAGAGAGCGTTGAGTCAGCATCTTAAAGAAGAAG
This sequence comes from Lithobates pipiens, assembly GCF_037356315.1. Lineage (NCBI taxonomy): Eukaryota > Metazoa > Chordata > Amphibia > Anura > Ranidae > Lithobates > Lithobates pipiens. The sequence continues at coordinate 18,183,873 of NW_027507790.1, forward strand.
AGAAGGCGGCGACAGCGGTGATGGCAACAGAAGACCGGGCCACCGCTAGTAAAAGAGCTGGAAGAAGAAAGCGGAGGCCCAGCAAGAAGAACGGAAGAGGGGAACAAGACCCCCGAAGTCAGAAGAAGAGAAGGCGACAACAGAAGATCGGGCCAGCGCTAGTAAAAGAGCTATAAGAAGATAGCGGAGGCCCGGCAAAAAGAACCGAAGAGGGGGACAAGATAGCGGAGGAGTCCGGCGAGAAGACCCCCCAAGATGGAAGACCACCGGAGCTGTGCAATAAATTATTTTAAAAACATGTGTTGTGTTTTTTTCTTTACACTTTTTTTCACCAGGTGAATGGGTAGGGGTACATGGTACCCCAATACTCATTCACATAGGGTGGGGGGCCGGTATCTGGGGGCCCCTTTATTAAAGGGGGCTTCCAGATTCCGATAAGCCCCCCACCCACAGACCCCGACAACCAACGGCCAGGGTCGTCTGGAAGAGGCCCTTGTCCTCATCAACATGGGGGACAAGATGCTTTGAGGTGGGGGGGCCGCAGGGCCCCCCTTCCCCAAAGAACCCCCCACGGCTCAGGAGGGGGGGCTCGCTCGTCCCCACCCCCTTTCCTGACCGGCCGGGCTACATGCTTGGATAAGGGTCTGATATGGACCTTGGGGGGACCCCCACATCGTTTTTTCAGCGTAGGGCTTCCCCTTTAAGTCCATACCAGGTGACGGGGGCCGGCGAGGTGTCAATCTCGCCTATGGAGGTGGCGATATTGACTTCCTGCGCTAGTCTACCTGGAGCCGCGTTCAAAATGAACGGACTTTACTCCGTGTGTGGGTAAGTCCGTTCATGTCAAAAGTCTGGCGGATTAGCACACAGACGGGCAGATTGACAAAACTTCTTTCTAAGTCCGTTGGATAATACGATCGTGTGTACGCGGCATTACATTAATTTTATATGCCCTATACACGCAATGCTCCGGCTCTCTGCCCCCCCCCCCCCCCCCCCAATCACACTGGTGTCTAATACACACAATGCTTCAGCTCTCTGCCCCCCCCCCCCCGAACTCTGCATCACACTGCTGCCTTACACAGACTCATCATTGGATCTCACCTCCTTATCCAGCCATGTGCTCTGTGCCCCCTCCCACAGTCTGTGATCAGTGCTGCTATTTGTAATTCCCCTCCTTCACCTCCTGCTTTCTGCACTACTCCTGGCACCTCCCTCTGAGTTCACAGGAGTTGGAACTACAGAAGAGGCATCGGGTATCATCAATGCGCACTGACAATACTGTACATTGGGAACAACACTGGGATCAACATTGGGCAGTATACATTGACCAAAATGTTGATTTGTGGCAGAACTCTTGGGGACCACCAAAATCTTCTCATGGACCATCAGTGGTCCACTGACCACTGGTTGGTGACCGCTAGTCTAATATACTCTAACCACTGCCAGCACTCCATGTACAGAGCATAAGTATTAAAATTATCACTCCAACTTATGTTTTTTGTATTTATGTTGTACCATAGTATGCTGCTACCTTTTTTTACTCTAACTAATATAAATGAGAGTACTGCAAATAGTTTAAATTAAGCCTTTTTGGTTATAGCTTTTCCACTTTTATCTTAACAGAAAGGGGTATGGATTTTATTTCCCTTGAGCACTTGGATATTACATTCTGATACTAAAGGATTGAACTAGTGGTCTTTGATTTTTTGGTGCACGAGATATCTCATCATACTATTTTATGTCACTGCTAACTAGGCATGGTGCTTTTATTAAATATAATACATTATTGTTGTTATAATTAATATTATTATTACTGTTATTACTTATTCTTTTCATTTTTTCATTGTTGTTTCTATTTATACTTACTGTAAGATGCAGTTTTATATATCAAGGTTTTTATGTTGCAGCAAAAGAGATGTTTGAGTTTCCTGGATTATATTGTATACAGTATTTATATAGCTATATGTTTTGACTGTAAATTTACTGATATTTGCATTTATATTGTTTTAGTGTTGTCTTGTTTTGGTCTTAATTAAAGGGATGTTCTGAGCCCCTGCAACACATTGGTTATATCCTCTGATCTGCTCTCAAGATAAATTAATACTTGCTCGACTTAAAGCGGAGGTCCACCCTAAAGTGGACCTTCCGCTCATTGGAATCCTCCCCCCCTCCGGCACCACAATTGGCACCTTTCAGGGGGGAGGGGGGTGCAGGAACCTGTACAGTACAGGTATCTGCACCCACTTCCGGCGTAGATTCTGCAGAAGGTACGCCCCTTTCCGCAGAATCTACGCCCCTTTCTGAAAGTCCCCCGCTGCCTGCTGGGAAACACACGGATCCCAGAGACAGCGGGAACCATCCTTATTGCGCAGCGCGACTCACGCATGCGCAGTAGGGAACCGGGAAATGAAGCCGAAAGGCTCCACTTACGGATTCCCATACCCAAGATGGCGGCGGCAGCACCCGAGAGACGATCGAGAGATCGGCTTCGGGTGCCGACATCTCGGGCGCGCTGGGCGGGTAAGTGTCATTATTTTAAAAGTCAGCAGCTGCAGTATTTGTAGCTGCTAGTTTTTTTTTTTTTTAAACGGCGGACTCCCGGCGGACTCCCGCTTTAATCTTTTTTTTTTTTTAACAGTCAGGAGTGCTTTATTGAAGGATATGCTACAGTACATATATCAGCAATACAGATACATTACATGCAACATTGCATGTCATATCAGATCAGTGCAAAACATAAATTACACACTTGAGCTAAATAGGAACATGGACATCAAAACATCTCAGTGTACATATACCCAATAATGAAAAATTAAGAAGATGAATACGGGAAGGATAACTGGCCATTATGAACCCTATAGAAGAGCAAGATTGTGGGGTGGGAAGAAGGAGAAGGGGGGAGGGGGGGCAAAGGAGGAAATGGAAGGGAGGAGCGGGAAGGAGGTGGAGGGAGAGAGAGGGGTGGGACACCCACCACAACCCACGATTTTGTGTTTCAACATGCCGTCCATGATGACCACATTTTTCATATTTCCAGGGACAACCACGGCTAATGTACGTTATTTTATCGAGAGGCAAGGCGGCATTTATTCTGTTTTCCCAGGAGGACACAGAGGGGAGTACTGAGGAGGTCTACTTACACAATATTTCTTTTTTGGCATAGAACAGAAGGTAAAAAATCAGCAATTTACTATGGTGAGATCTCTGTTCATCATCCACAACGCCCAGCAAGACCAGCTCGGGCACCATGGGGACAGAGAGCTCAAGATGGATGTTCAATTGCTCAAATATCCCTGACCAGAAGGTCGACAGAGCAGGGCATGTCCAAAACATGTGTAAGAAAGTGCCCAGTGACCTCCCACACCTTGGGCATTGCGGGTCCCTGTCGGGGTACATTCTAGCCAGGCATAACGGTGTAAAGTAAACTCTATGGAGAAATTTTGTTTGGATAAGTTTGTCTGCCGCAGAGATAACCTGTCTGGGGCCCCTATCCAAACAATCCTCCCAATATTCCCTTTCCAGGGCAGGAATGTCTTCCCTTAACACGTTCCAGAGCCTAATCTAATTTACCCGAGTCAATGGGAAGCAAGGTGTTATATAAAGCAGATAGGGGCTTGGCCAGATCACTACACGATAAAAGATCCTCTACCGGATCCAGTTGAAGGAGCGGTGGTACGGGTACTGGGCCCTAGCAGCGTGTTTAAGTTGTGAATAGCGGAAATACATCCAGCCAGGTAAGTTATACTTCTGTCAATTGAGAAAATGTCAGTAGGACTCCCAATGGCATAATGTCCATCAGAGTCTTTATATCGAACCTTGCCCAGACCTGTGGATCCGGCATGGAACGAAATTGAAGTAAGTTGGGGTTCCCCCAGAGGGGTTGGACCGGAGAACAGCGCTCAGCCTGGAAGAATCTGTGCCTCGCCTCCACCCACACTCTAAGCGTCGCCCTGGTTGGACTGGGAAGATCCCTGTAGGCCCTCAACCCTCTATAAGCCAAGTTCTGCAGTGCCCGCAGGGAACCCAGCGCTGCCGCCTCCACACATACTGCAGCATTGGAACGCTCGGCCCCGAACCACCAGTAAGTTGTAACTAACATTGCCGCCCAGTAGTATACTTTGAAATTTGGAAGGGCCAATCCCCCCAAATGAATGGGCCATTGCAAGGTGGACTTAGCCAATCGCGGGACCGAGCCACTCCAAATGAAAGAGATTATGCACTTGTCCACCTCCCGATAGAAGGCCGCTGGGATCCAGATTGGACTATTTCTAAAGAAATAATTGAATCTGGGTAATACGATCATCTTTATAAGATTGATTCGGCCAATCAGATTCAATGGGAGACCGGCCCAGGATTGACAGCGTTCCCTCAGGAACTGGAGCAATGGAAGAATATTTAATGAATAATATTGGGAAGAGTCTCTGGCGACCCTAATCCCAAGGTGCTTAAACTCTGTAACCCAGTTAAGTGGTGTCAGGCTGGGCATAGGAGGGCTCTGGTGGTCTAACGGGAAGATGGTCGACTTCGACCAGTTAATACATATACCCGACAGAGATCCAAGTTTGTAAAATAATCCCAGAGCAGCTGTAAGGGACGGATCAGCATAGTTTAGATACAGAAGAGTATTTGTCAGCATAGAGAGAGATCTTCTCCTCCACGCTACAGATCTGCATTCCCCGAACCTCCAGAGACTCCCTAACTAAAATCGCAAAGGGCTCCAGAGCCAGAGAGAACAGGGCAGGGGACAAGGGACACCCCTGTCGCGTACCCCTTTGCCTGGCATATGTCATGGTTATGCAGTGATCTTCCTCTGATTGCTTACCTCCCCTCATGTCTTCTGACTAAGAGGCCAGCCACTTTTACCTGGTTGTTTTTATAACCTTTCCTCTAAGCATGGCTCCACCCCAGGCCCTATCCAACCTGTGCACTGCAAGCCAACACTGCTGATCAACCATTGTGTATTCCTTTGTGTGTTTAGCTTCCTGTTACCTGCCGTGTGCTCTTCTGTTGTTCCGTTACCGACTTTGGCGTGTCCTTGACTATCCCTGTTTGCCTGTGATCCTGACTTATTGGCGTGTCCCTGACTATTCCTGTCTGCTTGTGGTCCCGACCTTGGCTTTGTCCCTCACTATCCCTATACCCCTGTTGCCTACTGTGGGTGTGAGCTGGGGGACCCTGGGGGTCGCGACCTGGAGCCAGTTGCAGCCAAGTCCATCCTCACCACTAGAGGTGCTGGTGAACACCTGCTGGCTCTTAGACTCCACGCCCCAGGTAATCTTACGCTCTAACCCCAGTGGGATCTGTCTCCCATCTGCAGCAGTCAGCCGTAGGGTCCACAACCTTGCGGTGCACTCCTGATCCCTACGGTGTGCATCTGTCACCTCGCCTCAAGGTGACCTAAACAGCATAAAACCATCGACATGGATCAGTGTAGATATTACAGAAGACAGTCGGTTAGCCAATAACTTCGCCAATATTTTTGCGTCTACGTTAAGTAGCGAGATGGGCCTATATGATGCCCACTCCTGTGGGTCCTTGCCAGGCTTGGGTATCAGGACAATTATAGCCTCCTCCATGGACTCGGGCAACGCTTTCGCTTCTGCGAGTCCAGAGAAAAGGGTCCCAAGCCTGGGTGCAAGGAGGTCAACATGTTGAGAGTAGAATTCGGTGGGCAGACCATCCGCTCCGGGGGTCTTACCACCCTGTAGACTCGCTATTGCTGCCTGTATCTCTTCAAGGGAGATATTACCGTCTAGTTTTAGTTTATTTTCATCAGCTAGGGTAGGGAAGGGGATAGTATCCAGATATTCCTGTAATTCAGCTGGAGAATAATTGGCCCTAGAGGAGTAAATTCCCTGAAAGAACTCATATATGCCGTTTTTACCACCCCAGGAACACCCTGACTATCAGAGAGCTGTCTTTATGAACTGAAATGTTTACATATTAGTGGATTTAACCCCCATCAACATATCTCTTAAAGGGTGCATGCAAGCCGGTCCGACATAAGCCAGCAATGGCAGAGAGTGCTGACTGGAGTGTTCTGGATGGGGGGGGGCATCCCCCTGTCAGAACACAACAACCCAGCGGGGTAGATTGATGTACTAACGTTGGACCATTAGTACAGTGGTTCCGACCAGAGCTCACAGTTTTTTGGTTAAATGGAAAAAAAACTCACAGTACCAGGCTTAAGAAGAAGGCAAAAATGTTGGTGCCAGATTATCCAGTTATGCCAATTTTTCATCATTTACCTAAGGTTCACAAAAGATGAAATCCCTTTGAATGGAGACCTATTATGATCAGATGCCTGACTGGGTGTCATGTACCTGGTAGGAGTCTGATATCATGAGGTCAGCCTCCCTTGTATCTCTGACCCAAGCCCCACTGAAGGTGGAACAGGTGGTGGCTAGGGATAGGAGGAACACAAGTGCCTGGAAGTGTTGCTTGCAGAACTTGCGGTTGAGGTTGCAGGCTAGATGGCTCAGGCAGGACAACAGACAGATATCTGGGATAAAGCTCAGTAGATCATCTGATGTTAAAGAGGCACTCCAACAGATTTGCAAGTTCAGGTTTCGTGGCTTGCCAGAACTTCCTGGGGACAGGAGATGGAAGCAGAGTCATGAGGGTAGCCGGGTTCGGTAACAGACGGGCAGCGAGGTACAAGGCATTAAGCAGGAGCAGAGTCGGGTGGAAGACGGAATCAGGAATCAGTAGTCACACAGTATCAGAGTCAGGGAAAGCCGGGATCAGCAATGGGCATCAAGCAGATTCAAACAGTATAGAGGGTCAGGACACAGCTGAACACCAGTCAGCACTGTTTGTGAGTTAGAGCACCCTTTAAATAGGCCATCTGGCATGAACTGGGATTAGGGACGCGCTCCTGCGCGTGCACGCAGTCCATTGCGCACGTGCATTAGCGCTTCTGGAAGTCCGCTGTTGTCCATGTCAGGTGAAAACTAACAGTTCTCTTACACTGGGAGACCTAGCTAGTGACTAGATTATCAGGTACATCCACTAATAGAATGTTTGAGTAGATATTTATGAGCTACGAAGCAACTATTGAAAGATTTTAAGTGGAATGATGGAGATATTTAAATCTCTTGTGATGTTCAGAGTTTATATTCTTCAATTCCCCATCAACTAGGGTAAATAGCAGTCACACATTTTTGAACAACTATAGTCATTATTGCACAGCACACAAAGCATTAATTACTAAGTTGTTGGGTTATTTATTTAGTCACAGTTACTTTTCTCTTAATGGTAATTACTACCTCCAGAGGTTCAAGGTTGCAAAGGGGGCTTTTTTTCTTCCTAGTCAACTTGTGCAACTTGTATATGGGTTGGGGGGAGCAGTTTAGATCCCAGCCCATTGGTCACGCCCCTCTAACATGTTTCACCCACATTGGACCAGTTTTTCATTCTCCTTACATTGGAGTTGAATGCAGGATGCGGCAGTATCTGCATGCTATATTACACTTTGGAATAATGCGAACTCTATTTCTGCCAGCACCTGAACAGTGTAAACCTGGGAGACTGAAACTGCAAGCTTGGAGTCGCACCAATCTGATATGGTGTTTGGGGGAGCAATACTGCATTTTTGGAAGTTGGAATATATTAAAGAGTTTTAAAGGACAAATAAAATAGTAAAATAGATGGCAATGTAATTTTGTCTACTTTGTCTGTCTGGAATACAGGTGGTAGTTTTGCCAGACAGAAGACACATCTAAATAAACATGTTTAAATTTATAGAGTACTTATAAGTGTGGTATGATGTGTGTTCTTGTTGTTCATGTGTGTTCTTGTTGCGTACATATAGTTATACAAGTTTTGGTGCCCTAAGTAACAACCCTGTGCAAGAATTAACTCTTTTCAACTGGACTTTTCCTTGCTTTGCTGGTCCTAACCTGGCTTAGAATATTGTGATAATGCACAAACAACCTTAGAATAAGATTCGTAAAAATGATGGAAAAAACTATACAAGAAAAAACATATTCCGAACCGAATATTAAATCTGGCCCCTAATTATAAACTTTTAAAACAAATTCTTGCATTTAACACCAACGTTTAAATTCAGGTTTGCTTTCACACCCACCAAAACTATTGCATAAAAATATATCAATGAAATGCGTAACACAGAGCCATTTCTATGTCACCTACTGTGTAGATTGTATTTTAGATTGTATAGAAATTCACATAATTTTAACCTTGCTACGCACATAGTTTGATTTGCTGTACTTTACAATTTGCCAGTTTAGTGCTGCAGGACATAAACTGCTGAAGTGAACGGAAATATACAGCAGGATGTTTTGTGCTCTTATGCTGCTGCAGACATTTTTCTAGTCAGCATTTAATTGAAGCACACTGCAGGTTGGGGAATTGGCATCAAACAACATATCACAATACCCTGTCCCAAAACTGAAATACTCTGAGCAGAAATATAAAGCAAAGCAGCAAACACAGCATTAAGTGTCTCACAAAGTTTTAGATTCATTTCTGCAAATAGATGCAAATACTGTACCTTTATGCAATACATACATTTCGCTGAGTGAGAGATGTAACATGGCCACACAGTTTAGTGTTTCATTTTTCAGAACGCAATCCGGTTGACAATATCACACCTAGGGGGACACAAGCTCTTCTTCATTATTAAAGGAAGGCTATCATGAAAATACTAGTTCCTTGGCTGTCAGTACTTTACATTCACTGACCACAGCAAGTATGTAACAAAGTGAAGTCATCATTCATGATTTGCATGCTGTGGTTAGCAGGGCAGTCAGGTAATTAGTTGTTCCAGAAAGAAAGGTCAGCAATGGCAGTCACTGTATTTTACAAAAAAAATTCCTTAAAGCGAATGCCAAACCCATTAGGGTCCTTTCACACCTGCCGTGTCCAGCTGTGCCAACCTGTGAACAGATTCCCTGCTGAATTGGAGCCGAGTGGTTTTGTATGTCTTTTTTGTGACATCCGTTTCAGTGCAGGTTTGCCTTACTTGAGCTTAACAGACCAACGTTAGGTAAATCAGCAGGCGGATGTAAATAGACATGCATCAATTTACATCCAACTACCTCAGATCTGTTTTTTCACTTAAGCCCCATACACACTATCAGATTATCTGCTTAGTTTTTCCTTCAGATTTACCAAAACCATATAATATGAGGACAAACCTTAGGAGTTTCAATGTGTATGCAATAAGGCAGGCTCTTCTACTACATGGTTTTGGTAAATCTGAAGGAAAAACTCAGCAGATAATCTGATAGTGTGTATGGGGCTTTAGATGGAAGTAATTGGATGTAAACAGATGAACGTTCATTGACATCAGCTTCCGTTCAGACCACTAGAAAACCAACAGACGGCTCTGACTGGACTGCTCCTGTGAAAAGGGTCCTAATTCTATTTGCCATCAAAAATATAAACCACACTCCCCAGACCCTCCGAAGTGTATCTTACTGCAGCTGTGGACTTTCTTGTGTAATGTATTTATATGTGAAATCCTATACTACTCTCCTTGAGAAATCTGCATTTAATAATACTATTGTGACTGCTCTGAGCTTTCATTTTGGGGGCCCTGGATTGCATAAGAATAAGCAGTAAGGTCCTTTGAACACAGTTAGGTATTTAGTAGCGGCCCAGAAACACCCGCCCAGTTCCAAATGTGACCTCAAACTCCTTTCTAACACTACTGAACAGACAAAAAGATTTAATAATTCATTAGTATATAACCCAACTATCATATGTCTCAATAGGTTAATTGGGTTTTAACTGGTATAATAGTTTCTATAGACTTCAAGGTTGTAGCATTAAGTTAACATTACACAATGTAAGATACATTCATTTCAAATAAACTCATGTTCTGGGAATATAGGAAAAATACTTTCAAATAATGTAAATTGTGCTTTATTTATGAAAGTAATTCTAAGCCCTTGTACACACGATCGGAGATTCCATCGGAATGTTTCCTATCGGAGCGTTTTGTCGGATATTCCGACTGTGTATGGTCTGCATCGGACTGTTTCCGTCGGAATATCCGACGGACCAACTTTTCCAACTTGCCGGAAATATTTTCCGACAAAATGCTCCGATCGGACATACTCCGAACATGTGTAGCCTACTCCGACGGACAAGGTGCCACGCATGCTCACAATTCAATTCGGACACGGAAGCGCTCGCTCAGATTACTGCTCGTAATCGATATAGCACATTCGTCACGCTGCAATGTTAAAAATTCTTTCATGAAGCGCATTCTCTTGTGCTTTACAATGCTGCAAGAAGGAACTTCTTTTGATGCTCATAGTCACACACACTTCTCCCGAACGTATTTCCTGACTCTTTTTTACTCATTTCAGCAATACAATTTTGGAATTCGTCACATACAATTTTATTTTTGGTTTATTGTTTTTTGGGTGAATTTTGTGTTTTGTTTTTTTCATAAACATCTCCTTTTTTGACATTTTGCTCATCTTTCCATTTTTTTGGGGTGTGTTTTGTGTGTAAACTTACCACAACAACATTATTATATTTTTTTCTATTTTCTTTTTTAATCTACAGGAGGTTGTTTAGTGTTGGTGCCCCTTGTTATTCATTTCACTTTGTATTTTTGAAATGTACCTGCCTGCTCACAAATAAATTGTCCTTTTGGAAGGAAAACACATATGCAAGTATCTCTTCAAACAAAAAAAACCTTTATTTAGGTCTCAAACAACTAAAAAGAGGACGGCAGCGCTGGAGAAACGTGTTACTTTGGCGCAGCCTTTGGCCCCCGGGGCAGACATGAACTAATTAGAAAAAGAAAAATTGGTGGCCTGAGGAGTACATATCTCAGGGAGAGAAGTCTGGTCCAGAAGTCCTAGAGATCAGGAAAATCAGATGCCATCTATGTCCCCAGGATGTGGTTCTTCAAGAGGCTGCATCTTCTTTCAGACCAGACTGAACCCAGGCCATCACTCTCTCGTCTTCCTTAGGCACTTCCCTCAAAGCATCCTTCGAGGCTGTGGCTGGGCTCCTGTAGTTGTGGCAGGAGGAGGAGAAGGAGGGCGCTGGTCGACCTCCTGGCTGCCACTTGCCACAGCCTCCCCCCAACTGAGTTCTTCCTGTGTATGAAAATGGGACATAGTTTTAGTTTTTTGCTCATCAATCACACCATTTTTAGCTCATGACTTTTGAAAATTGAATGTTACCAAATAGAACAGACTATCATTCTGAGCCCAGCATTTTTCATTCTCGTCCCAATCATTTTTGATCATTACTGTCTATTGATATGTAAACCACTTTGTTAAATCACAACTTACTGATCAATAAGACCATCTAGTTAACATCATTAAATATACCACAAGAAATATGTTCAACAATGCAATACCTGTCTCAAGCTGGGTCCCACCACATGTTGCTGCCTGGAAGGCCCAGGTTGGACCTTGGAAGCCTCAGCTGGGGGTGAAGGAAGCCTTGAAGGAAGACTGGAGAGTGGTGGCCTGGGTACCCCCTGATCTACCAGAAAATGCAGCCTCTGGAAGTAAACCATCCTGGGGTAATAAATGGCATATGGATCTCCTGATCTCAAGGACTCCAGGTGCTTCTTTCTCTCCCTGAGATATATACTCTTCATTACACCAATTTTCCTATTCACATAGGCCATGTCTGCCATGGGGACCATGATCCGCACCAAAGATCCGTACCAAAGAAAGAAGGTTCTCCAGCACTGCATTCCTCTTTCTTCTGTCGTGATAAAACTGGTTGTTGATCTGCCACAGGCAGGGCATCTCCCTGTACAGTTCCAGGAATAGACCCATAAAATTGGGGTTTTGGAAGGGATCCACCTTCTCTGCAAGACACAACACAAGACAAACCCTAAAATACTAATAATGCCATAATAAATCCTCCTAATCTTGTCCCAACATTGGCCTAGATAGAAGCAGTCTAGTCTAGTGATGTACCAAGTTCAAAATGTTACCTTCGTTTTCACGATCGTCGCGTCAGCTCCTCACTCTGTTCACAGATCGTACGGACGACACACGCGTTGCATTTTATATACAGTGCGCGTGCGTGAAACTCCGCCCGCCCGACGTTCTTTCTAGACTATTCCCCGCCCCTTTGCTTTCAGCGCATTGGGGAGAGCACATGGCAGAGAGAACGCAGGTGCGCAATCAGAGTTCCACTAACGAGGAGGAGGAAAGCCTGGAGCCTGAAACGTCCCGATCCAGGAAGAGAAGATTTAAGGCCTCAAATATGTCTTTTGGAGAGATGTTGGAGATGGTGGACATATTGAACAGGACCGACTATGATGGGAAGTATGGACCTTATCCAAACCCAAATATCAGAAAGGACAAGATCATGACTAAAGTTGTGAAGAGTCTTCAGAAGAATTTTGGGGTACGCCGATCCAAGGATCAACTGAGAAAATGCTGGTCAGACCTGAAACTGAGGGAGCACGATCAGTACAGAAGGATCAAGCGTGTTCTTCAAAAAAGTAAGTAGTTGTCGTGTGTTCATATCATTATTCTTGCTTGCATACTGCTCCATGTGCTTTGATTTCATGTTGTGCATTTTAAAATGGCTACTTTCAAGTTCATGGTTTAATTCGTTCGTAAGAAACATCGTTCTGCAGGTAAGTATTCCAGCTTAACAAAGTGTCCACAATAATGTTCTCACCTTGGAACCTCGCCAAAAAACACAATTGTACAACACTTCCAAGCAATGTTTCATATTCCTATTTCTGCCCTGTGTGTGCTAATTATTCTTTTTTTACATTCTCATAGGGGAGAGAAGACTCGGCAAGTATGAGGACACCAGGGACCACACCCCTCCCAAAGAAGGCAAAATTCCAAAACCAGAAGCAGAGGAGCAGGAGGAGGAGGAGGAGGAAGGAGAGATCGTTGAAGTTTGACAAATTGTCACCACAACAGGTGAGTGTCGGAGAACACAGCTTCCGGTAAGCTCATCGATGTAAGTCACCATATTTATAATACATGGTGTGTTTTTTTGCTTTGTTTTGTAGGTGATGTGGAAGAAGAATCCAATTTTACCAGTGAAAGTGCCCAGATCCTGATTGGGGAGATAATGGGGTGCAATCGGGATTTAGAAAATATACAGCAAAACATCAATGATGTTAAAAATAAAATGAAGAACATCATTGATGTTTTGGGGAGAGTGTGAAACAGCCCAAACTAGCTAGGGTTTTATTTTGGCTTTTAAACCACAACTTTTGTATTTTTTGTAAATCCAAATTTGGAAGATGCACAGAGTGTGTCAACAATATCAGACATGAGTATGTACAAACTGGGCTGACATTGCCTTCATCACATGGGGTGTCACCCCTGTAAAATCCCAATTTGGAAGATGCACACAGTGTGTCAACATGTGCTATCTCCCATCATGGGGGACCTAGGTACGTGTTTTGTGGAAAGTGGCTGAGATGAAGGGGTTGCAGCCCCAAAACATGTACATTGATCCCCCATGATGGGAGATAGCACATGTTGACACACTGTGTGCATCTTCCAAATTGGGATTTTACAGGGGTGACACCCCATGTGATGAAGGCAATATCAGCCCAGTTTGTACATACTCATGTCTGATATTGTCTTTACTTTTCAAAGTTGAACTTTTTTCTGTGTTTTGTATGTTACGCTTTGATACATGCCTTTTTACACAAAAACACCAAGTAAACAAAAATTACCTGAAATAATGTTTTTGATACACCCAATTTGTTGGTTTGTTGTAAAACCCTTTTCTAAACGCACATGTGAGTGTGCTTTGATTAAAAATTTAAATTATCAACAATGTGCGGCTTCCTTTTTCTTTTTTTTTTTTTTTTTTTAAGATATTTTTTATTGAAAGGCTGAGACATTACAAATATCCATATAACGTGATGGCAAAACAAACAGATAACACTTGTATATCATACAGGGAGAACATTTTCAACATGTTCATGTAGCAATATCAATCTCTCTAGCTTAACAGGTACATCAGCGGCTTCCTTTTTCATTGCGCAAATGATGGTAACTCCACTTTGCACTCCAAGTGCAGTTTCAGGTGCACTTTTGCAGTGCACTTGTAGTGCATAGTGGATGTGCCTTTAGTAAATAACACCCACAGTGATGTGTTAATTTTCACAATCATGCCATTTTCCTGCCATGGTGCTGAAAATGAGCACGATTTTGGTCAGTAATGCACTACATACATTAGTTACCAAAAACAAGGTGTGTGTGTGTAGCAGACCCACAACATAATAACATTATCCGAAGAAGAGACTGTCCCCTCATCTCGCCCAGAACTTGGGTTTGCACTGTTGGTGAAAAAGGCACAACAAGAAAAAACATAAATTTACCTAGGAGACACCTAAAACCAAGCCAAGCAGTAAATGTAAACAAATATTGGAGTTTCAAAGAATAATTTATTCATAAAATGCCGCTCAGACATTGTCTGGCATATCAATGGCTCCCCTACCCACAAAGTAGTCCATGTATTGGGTTCTAACCTCATGGGCGCTTTGGGGGTGCAAGCCAGGATGAGCAGCTTCAAGGCCCGTGAGGTTATCATTTTCCAGCAAGTCTGCTTCTTGGACAACTGAGACCGCATAGTTTGCAGAATGTCTTTTTAAATTGTGAAGAACACAGCAGGCCAGCACAATGTGATTTAGTTTGTATTCCGCCATGTGGATAGGCGTTAAAAAAAGGCGGATCGGCTGGCCAGTATTCCAAAGGTGTTCTTCACCACTCTTCGGGCTCTGGACAGGCGGAAATAAAAAATCCTCTGGTGCGGGGTGAGGGTCCTCATCGGGAAAGGCCGCATCAGATGGTTCGCCAGGGCAAATGCCTCATCTGCAACGAAGACGAACGGGAGTCCTTCCTGATTCTCCTCTGGGGGTGGCAAGCCCAGACTGCCACTCTGGAGACGCCAGTATAACTCTGTCCGTGAGAACACTCCACCATCCGTCCATTTTGCCCCACGTCCACATACAAAAATTCATATGTCGCAGACACCACCGCCAACATCACGATATTATGAAACCTCTTGTAGTTAAAATAGTACGACCCCGAGTTGAGTGGTGGGACGATGCGGACGTGCTTCCCATCAATTGCACCTCCACAATTGGGAAGTCCCAACAACTGGCAAAGTGGGAGGCCACAGTCTGCCATTTCTGTGGCGTTGAAGGACACTGTGGAGTGAAACAAGACCAAAAATTTGTAATTTTAAAAATCAACATTGCAAGCAGATTAGACACAAACATTTTTGGCCAAGATTAGAATAACATTTTGGGAACTAAGTATTTAAAGCCTAAAGTATAAGGTCCCCTTATCAGAGTCATCACCCCCCCATCCCCCCTATCTGATGTGCCCTTGCTAAAAAATGAGGGGGGATGTTTTGGACAGGTAACCCTCTCCATTTGATTGAGAGCTGAATGCCTAAATAATGTGTGATACTTTGGGAAGCCCCTCCTTACTTACACTATTGGCAGCCCACCGGACAGGTAAGAAGTGTCATAATACCAAAAAGAAAACAAGATGGAAGCACATTTTGACATTCTGTTATTACATAGCAAGATAATAATAGGGTAAAAAAATGATAGCATTTGAAAGTATTGAGGCAGGCCCTTGCACTACATGCTTTGGTGAATTCATCCATAAATGTGACCATAAAAAAGGTAGATATAGTGTGCATTGGGTTTGGTAAAGTCAGCAGATAGAGGATTGCTAGCAGCTGACTGAGCTAGCAGTCGGGGGAAGGGGGTTCCTAATGAGTTTGGCACAACCAACAAAAAAATTTCACTCTGCATGAATTGAAGCACAAACATCACATTTGTAGACATTTTAGGGGGTTTTTAGGGGAAAGCAATACTATGGAGCTGACAAAAGACATTGGTAAGTGACTAGACTATAGTTTTATGGGCCAAGAAGAGCATGGTGGGGAAGCTAGTGAGGCAAATATGCATGAGGACAAAGGGGCAGAGTATATGAATTAGAGCATATTGCAATGATGGTAATTAGGGAATGAGGAAAGAAATGCAATACATTAGCAATCATTAAATACATAGGATGTGATGTTAAAGGATAAAACTTACCTTCATATAGTCCTTCTGCAGGACCTGAATGATGGCAGAACAGGTCTCTGGAATAATGATCCCCAGAGCCTGGGAGGAGATGCCTGTAGAGAACTTAAGGTCCTGAAGGCTTCTCCCAGTCGCCAAGTAGCGCAACGTGGCGATGAGCCTCTGCTCCGGAGTGATGGCTTGCCGCATGCAGGTATCCTGCCTGGTGATATAAGGGGTCAGCAAAGCCAGCAGACGGTGAAAAACGGGGTCCGTCATCCGGAGATAATTCCTGAAATCATCAGGATTATTCTCCCGGATCTCACGGAGCAAAGGCATGTGCGAGAACTGGTCACGCTGGCGCAACCAATTCTTGGTCCACAAACGCCTCCCCTCCCTGTTCATGGATTGGGCTTGTGTCAAAGTAAGAACCCCAACACGAAGCCCCTGCACAGCACAAACTCTACGAGGAGTACGTAGACGAAACATGGTTTGAAAACGGTCGGCTGGTCAGAACGGACAACAGAAAGCACTGATAAACAGAAATGCCTGGAAGAACGACCTGAATAGCAGAAGCAAGCAGACAATAAGCAATGCAAATCAAAGCGTACTATACCAAGATATAGTCCACAATGAGAAACAAAAACTTACTGACTACACGCACTGATTATCAGATACGCAAAGACAAGCAGACACTGAAGAACTGAAGAGCAGTACCGAACTGAATCACTAATCTGAAAAGCGCGAATCCTCTCTCACCAAACTTCTACTAACACGCGATACACACGAGATCAGCAGAAGGAGCCCAACGGGTGCCGGACGTGGTGCTGAACTTCCCTTTTCTAGTCCCGCCGTACGCGGCTTATGTCACCGCATTCTTGGCAACCGGAAATTCCGACAACTTGGTCCAACCGTGTGTATGCAACATCACTTCCGGACCTCGCCCGGAATTAATCCGTCGGAATAACTCAGACGGATTTGGTTGTCGGAATCTCCGACCATGTGTACAAGGGCTAACACTACACTGCTTTAGCTGGACTTTATTTAACCTTATAGTTTGATATACATGACCATACTGGCATTGCAGCCAAATTGTAGGCACAATATACTACCTGCATGTTGGTTCTATAACGTTTGCCTAAGCTGGCCATACATCGATTGAAGTTTGGCCGGTTTAGCTGTGACAAGCCAAATTTTGATGCATATATGGGCAGGGAGGTTGGACAAAAGGCATTCTACTGATTGATGTCTGTATAACCGCCCTATTGGATTTTCCCTGCTCATTAAGTGTATTCGGTTATAGCTGTGAAAGCGCTTACCAGTGTATTCTAACTGAAGTCCTCCTGTTAGTATACAATAGCTCAGCAAGGAGGATTCTCCAATCCATCATCAAATTACTTTTATCAAACCTACACTTTCACACTCAACTATTCTACAAAGAAAACTGGATGGAAAGCCATAGCACTCATTTCTTAACTGATTCCTATCCTCAGAGCAGAATAGTACCATAAAGTGCTGAGATCACTCTGTTCTACCAGCAGCACTGCCCTTACAGCTAGCTGAAGTTGGAAGGTAGGTCTTTACTAAAATGGAAAGAGTGTGATGGGTTGCTTGCATCCCCGAATCATAAATTGTGACTAATCTGTCACTAATGAACCCAAGGTATCTAGAATACATGACCTTTCAAATGATATTTGGCCACATAGCTTAAAGTGGAACTTCACCCAAAAGAGGACGTTTCGTTTGTTTGAATCCACCCCCATCCTCTTTAATGATTGGCACTTTGGGGGGAGCGAGTACCTGGATTTCCAATTGAATTTAGTTGAGCAAGGTGGTGTTAGTAGGGTAGCCTGCAGTATTAATTTTGGCAGACTCCAGACTCCAGTGAAATACAAGCCATTTATGGCCAGCTTTAGTTTCAATGGCAGAGAGAGACATGTTTGCATGTTAGCTGTTTGTGGTGTTTGAAGAACAATAGCTGTAAAATTGGTGTACTTTTAAATCTTTAGGCTATTTTAAGTGTAGGCAGCATAGGTGCCTAGGTAGCTGCTAGAGGTCCCCAAAGTAGTGAGTGGGGTTTGGCTGGGAGTTGGTCATGGGATCCGGGGCATGCAAAGATAAAATCTTTAAGGCCCTACGTTTTGACCACATGTTGACGGACATACAGGGTGGACGCATGACCACAACCACAGACAGTATGTGTTTGGGGCACTTTTGTCAAAATAAGATGTGTAATTGTTATAGAGTAACATAGGTTGCATGCACGCAGCTCCATCTCCATAAACAAATGGCTTATCCATGCTTTGTGGCCCACAGTGCCTGGTTGAATGAGGGTTAAAGGACCAAGGGATATGATTTTCTGCAAGTAGGCTTCTTCCACAGAAAAGCACAAACCTTCCTGTGATTTTAGAGAACAAATAAAATACAAATGGGAAGCAATGCATGTCTTGTGTCCCAGAGTATTACCAAACTGTAATATGGAGTTTACACTTGGCATACTCCAGAATCAAAGCAATACATTTTTGCCATAACAGATTGTCAATTTGGGAAAGTCTGCGGCACCAGTAATTACCTCTGGTTTTAGATGCAGCAACTGACTCTTGTATACATACTTCTCGTGTTGGGTTAGTGTCTCCAATACTTATGTTGCTCCCCTAACGGGATGTCCAATTGTGTAACATTGATCTTTGTAAAGTGGAATGTTTATCCATGTCTATATTTGTATTCTAGGCAAAGTCCCTTCGCTATAGACATCTCTGAAGAAGAGTTTTTCTCTAAACGCATCAGATGTTTTCAAAATTATATACGGTATATGCATATGGGACTATCCCTGTCCAGCTGCTGTTTTGAATTTGTGTATTTTTGTATGTTTCTGTGTACATATATCTATTGCTGTAAATTATACGTATTCTGAGACTTTGATTCCAGGATGTTTTTAACATTTTGTATCAATAAATGTATAACTTTATTGCTACAAAATATATTTTTTCTTTGTTAGTGTCCTTATAGACCCACTCACAAGAGGGGTTCTTTTTCCTACATATGCATTTTTGATGAGAGGTTCCACAAGTTCCATGTCCCTGGCTAGGCCAGAATTATGCAGGTACCACAAGGCAGGAAATTGATCTGCCTCTGCTCAATGAACCTCTAGCAACATCTGGCTGGGAAAGTCTAGTCTAACACCATAAAACACATTATTTAGTTTCTAAATTCAACACTGTTCCTACTCCATAAAAAAAAACTACCCACAAGTTCAGGTACACCGATTCCTTATGTTTGTTATACCAGGATAATAAATGAGAGGATTAGGGGTCACTAATACAGGAAGTTATAGAAAGTTTAAATAATTTTAAATTCTATTTAATCCCAATCCTATGTAGAGCAAAAACAGTTTTAGCTAAAGTTGGACTTGATTATAAAACACAAATATGAGTTACTGTATATACATTCTTTTACTTATGGTTTGTAATAAGTATTTTTAAAACTTGCACTTTGTAGTGGTTTGATACACATATTTCATTTATTTTCTGGGTGCAGGCTATGCTGCAAGGCACTGTTAAAAAAATATAGTGGGTGTAGTTCTATGAGATGAGATGTAATTGATAGCAGTGGAACCCCAGGCGTCGTAAGAGTATACATTATTTGAAAGCTCCTCCAGAAGGCATAGCCATGGCCCCAAACATAACTGTCTACTGCATTTGCTAACAAATCAATCTAAATTGTCTGTAGAACAACAAAACTTTTAAATATGGAGGTTTTTTTTATACAACTATTATCATCTCAACAATGTCATTTCTGGTGGTTGTCCTAAACAGGGTTACCTTAGTTAAACTCTCTTCATAGTCACTAAACCTTAGAAGTCTTGCTCGCTAACATGAGCAAAATAGGAAAGCCTACCAAGAAGGTCACTTGAGTGGCATACTATGGTTGATTAATAATATTTTATTGTAAAAAAAACGCACCATAGAAATAACAAAACAACAAAAAATTCAGTGAATGACCATCCAAAAATATTAAAAAGACAACGTTGTCAAAGTAAGGAAATTCCAGCTGCGCATGCACCCATCCATTCAATTATACACACACACTGCTTATGGTCTAGTGATCAAGGATTCTAGATCTTGTAACCAAAGATTGTAATTAGTTCAACTTGGTTGCCATAGATTGACACAACTGATATTGCATTACAATCCCAAAATTCACTTAGAATCAAAAAGAGAAGAAGTGTGCATTCAATACACTTGTAAGGTTGCGGGTGCTGGCTTGCAGTTAGAGAGTTTATTGGAGCCGCCCAGTAGAAAATATTTTTAGTCACATTAGTTGATTTCCAACTGTGATGGGCCAGATGCTCACTGGGGTATGGTGTTAACTGGCTGATTTTCACTAAATAGTCGCAGAAGCAGTCTAGCAAAGGGATTAGATTGCTGGGAGATAGCAATTCATCTATATAGAAGGGGTGGAAGAGAGAAGAGAGGGAGATTAGGGAGCAGGAAAGGAAGAGCCACTTCACTTGTGCAGTGCTGACAACTTCCACTGGGATCACTTTGCTTCTACCTCTCCATCCTGTATCCACTCAATAGACCTCCAGACCCTGTGTCCTGTATGTCGCTGTATGCTGCGTTGTCATTGGCCCAACATTTGCCTCTCAGGTCACTTAGCTACCACCATTCAAACTGTATGTGCCGCGGACTGCGATCCCATGCAATATCTGATATGTCAATCTATGGCAACCAAGTTTAACTAATTACAAACTTTAGTTACAAGATCTAGAATCCTTGATCACTAGACCAAAAAGCAGTATGTGTGTATGATTCAATGGATGGGTGCATGACGCAGCTGTGATTTCCTTACTATGACAACGTTGTCTTTTTAATATTTTTGGATGGTCATTCACTGAATTTGTTGCTGTTTTTGTGATTTCTATGGTGCATTTTTTCTGCAATAAAATATTTTTAATCAACCGTGGTATGCCACTCAAGTGGCCTTCTTGGCCGGCTTTCCTCCTATTTATGCATGGTTTGGTCACATGGACTGCACCATATATGCATTGCCTATGTGGTGAATGGTTGAGATATAACAAACTATTTACATGATAAACACTGTTTGAAAGTTTAAATGGTTGATCCAGGCCATAAAATTAGAATTGTTTAACTATCTAACATGGCAGTGATCAATCTGTAATAAAAGAGGGACTTCACAGGCAGCCTTTAAGGACAACATCCTATGTTTGGTGTCTATAGAATTTGCACATAAAATGCTTGTTTTCATCAGCAAAGTTAATTGCATATGTTTCTGGGGACATGATATGCTATAAATTAAAGTGTTTTAATGCACAACAAAACAATCCAAAAGTACAAAAGAAAACAAAAAAATCCTTGGAATGGGTCAGAAGAGTGACTAACATTTACTTTTGAATTGTGTTGAACGTGACAAGGGATTTGAATTGTGTTGAACGTGACAACTGCTCTCTAGTATAATTTCTAATGGGGTAGAGAAGATTATACTAGTGGCAGTACTGAGGTACAGATGATACTGGCTGTATACTTCTGTCTGCACTTTTCTTCTCTATACATTAACTGAGCCACTGAAAAGTCTGAACCCTTGTGCTCCTCTTACTAATCATAAAGTGAAAGTACAAACCTGGAAGGTTTTTCCCAGGATCTCTGTCCACAGTAAGCAATCATTTCTAAAGTACTGCCCTGATTGAAAATTTCTGTGCCTGCCGGTAAAGTCAATCAAGCTGTGCCGAGACAAACTTGCACACAGAGTAATTATGCATTCAATACCCCCTCTTTAATACTATGCTATTTATTGAAAATTTATAAAAAATATGTGTTAAAAAATGCATGGTGTGACAATAACAATATACAATGTACTATGGATGAAGGAACTGGATATTTGAGGTCCATTTTTTACTCATACAGAATTGACTTCATGAATTAGGGATGAAGTGCAGGCTCACTGCTCCCAGGGTATAACATTGGTTGTGGGGTACCAGGGTTTTGTCACTAGCCAATCTGAATGAAGTTAAGGTCTTTGGCTTTTTTTAAGGGTAAACTTGGCTTCCACTTTACATCTGTTGTGGCTACTACCTCACCAATCAGTTCAGACCTATTGCTGCTTGATTAAAAAACAAAAAACTAATAAATTACAGCAAAAACCAACCAAAATTTAAGAACAGGCTGGTAACATGAACATTGTATTTATTTATTTTTTAAAGATATTTTTATTGAGTTTTACAACACAAAAAAGATACAAGAAAAAAAAACCCCAAAAGGGGTAAACAAAAAGGAGGAGAAAGAAAACCCCCCATTATAACAACAACACAGTCCAACATAGCCTGCATATAGTTGAGTATACAGTAAGCAGATTATCCAGCATAACAAAATTGGTGCTATCAATAACAACCAAAGGGTTATACAATTGGGGACAGGTTCCTGGATCCACAGAGGCAACTGTATGAGGACTGTTGACCCAGCAGCCCCATACATTCTCAAAGAGTCAAGGTCATTTTCAGAGCTCATAGGTTAGCCTATACAATGGAAGGTTACTATTAACTATGGTTTTTCAGGCTTTAAGCGACAGAGTAGGGGTACCTTTCCAAGGCAGAGATGACCTTCTTTACATAAAAATAAAGTATATGCAGCATCTGTTTATTATACTTCAAAAGGGACTGACCCCCAAAGATGCCCAATAGGCAGTTCTTAGGGTGTAGAATATTAGGCAAGCCCAGAGCAGAGGAAAGGGCAGTGCTCACCTCCCAACAGAAGGCAATTGGGCAATTCCACATACAATGAAGAAAATCCACATTTGCTCCACAGGTACATTTTAATTACATTTAATTGTTTGTTGACAGATTATTTTTAATACATTCATTAGCAAAAACTTTATTACATCAGAGATTACAATTATTCATCAACTGAACATCTATGAACTGCCAGCTATTCAACCACTGAAGCTGCCTAACCAAACAATTTACAGAAACACTTTTTCGTCAGATCAATTATTCTCCAAGGCAGATTGGCTGTGGAGTTCTTTATGCAGCATGTGAAGTATAAGAGCTGACAGCATTTGTAAGACTATCAGTGTCAACGAAGGAAGACCTGTCCATCCAATGTTACTTTGCTTTAAGCCACAGAGCCAGATTGACAAGAGAGAAGATTGTACATTGCCTATTTTGAATGAGAAAAATACACCTTAGTATCACACAATTTGTCTTATTAAAATGTTCATAGAAATAAATGTTATAATACAATAAACCTTTTTATCTGTAGGCATAAACCATTTTCATTCATTAGTGTCTGAAAATGTATAATATAGCTGCCCGTAAAACAGGATGAAATATCTTACTCCTCCCTACACTGATGGAAGTCTTGTAAAGTAAATGGAAGCAGTTTTGCATGTGGTATCTTAAGCTGCACACCACCTTATCATGATATCACAATGGCTGCTATTCTATTATTACCAATACAAATAATATAAAATATGGGTTTGACAGGATGCTCTGGCGGTATTTTTTAGAAAAACCTTTTAAACGAGGAGGATCCCTTGAAATAACTTTCCGGCAACAGCCCATAAACTCCACTGCTGAAAAATGTCCATGTGTGCATGGACACATAGGATAACAATAGTTTATGGGCTGTTAAAAACAAAAACACCCAAACTCCCAAACACAGCCATTTATGAGCTTCAGTGTGCATGGAGCCTAAAAGATTACAGGCAGTCCCCAGGTTACAAACAATATAGGGTCTTTAGGTTTGTTCTTAAGTTGAAATTGTTTGTAAGTTGGAACAGGTAAATTTTTTAAGTGTTACTCCGGCCCAAAAAATAATGTTGTGGAAATAAAGATTGGTGATAAAGCTTCAGCGGAGACACCTTTTTCCCATGATATCTCTTACAGGAGTGAATTTCCCTTACTAGGGGTAGACTTCCTCTCACTTCCTGGTTTCTCCCTCAGTCTGTAAGTAGGAGTCGTTTGTAAGTCAAATGTTTTTAACTTGGGGACCACCTGTGTTGGAATCAGTGGTTACTTATCTAAGGGTCAAAGAAATTGTTCATTGCTTATGGAACCCCCAGGGACAACTAAAGGAACCCTAGGGTCCCAGGGAACCCAAGTTGGATAAGGCTGCTCTTGAGGCATGCACATCCACAATTATAATTCTTCTGCAAATAGAAAATGAAATATTTTATTGTACTCATATTCTTTACTTGCTGCAAGCATTATACACAAATTCTGTTAATTGTTCATTATCATGTAAAACCTATGATTCTTGATCATTTTTATTATTATTATATAGGATTTATATATAATCGGTCTTCAGAAGTTCTCTCTACCCACATCTTGTCTGTCTAAATCAACTGAGGGACTGATTGTGTTTTTACTAAACAAGAAGTGCTCACAAAATGTGTATAATCGTAGTACAGTTTTAGAAAAACTACAACTTTTTAAATGAAATAAAACTTCTGTTTATAGAGCTTCTGAGATTAACGTTCAAAAATTAGAACCTGTGTGTGACCACATCTTCTCTTCAACATGTCAAAATGTTAATAATTTAAAGTTGTACTCCTATGGACCAATGGGTGTTTCCCTTCCTTCCTATATATTCCTTCCTATGTTTCCCTTCCTTCCTATATCAGTCATATTAATGAAATAGAGAGGAATGGACACAGACAGAGGATAATTCCAAGTCAATCAGGTAGGACTCTACAATAACGTGACTTTTGTGGGTTAAAGAAAGTGTACCATACAAAGCGTGCCATGCTGTCACAGTTATTGGTAGTCATAGTGAAAGGTAAGTGTTCCATAAGTATATTGTTTTTCCCACCATACCCTTTGCTATAGCCAATGACGCGGCACACCAGGGGGCGGGGCCCTGTAAGAGGGCATCCAGAAACTGGCTGGGAAGGTGATAAATAGGCAAGAGGCCTGAGCAGATTGTTCTTTTCTCACCATCGAGGGTTCCAGTATTTTGGAGGCTGCTGCCCCTGAGAGAAGGATTAATGAGACAAGAGACTACTGTTTGGGCCTAAGCAGCTTCTGGGCTGAATGCTTGAAGAGAATCGCTGAAGAGGGATACCTGCTGAAGGACACTGTTTCAGAGTCCTAGTCTGAAGGAAGATTTTGTCATTCTCTCACTAAGGCTTTACCCGTTGAGACTGGGTAGCACAAAGCACCTTTGATACTCTAAGTAGAGATCCTACTGGGGACTGATAGCACTGAAAAAGCTGATGGGAATCAGTGGCCAGAAATTGTTGTGGCAGACTCCACAGGGACAGTGGCTGTCGGAGTGGACTGCAGGGTAGCCTGTTGCCTACTTACTATGGGCCCTAGTTTTTGAGGTGGCTCTATTCTTGGCAGGTGTGTGCCTGGGGGATCCTTGAAGTAGTTTTGCTTTGGATTTGGGTCCATGTCTCCCCAAAACACACAGCCTCTGGGAATCTAGGACCTGTATACAGATTTGGGGCCTCTGTGCCCAAACCAGCAATGACGTCTCCTCCTCCTAGACTCAGAATAGATATTAATATAATCAGCTGAAAACAACATGATGCTGAGGTCCCCTGCTATAATCTTTTTATTAAGGTGTATTTTCCTCATTGTATAATTCCCCATTGTGTGCCTCCTAGGTGTGAAACCCCATTGTTAATCGAGTCACCAATTGTTTCTGTCTGCTAGTATTCCACTTCACCTTATTACCAAATTATTGTGGGATATTTATGTGTTTATGTTAGCTGTTGATTAGATGTACTGTTAAATGTGCTGATGATATTACTGTAAAAAGTCTGCATGGTTTAGGATGTGATCAAGCTCTTATCTAATTTTGTGTAGTATATATTCTGGTATATATTCTGGGTTATTTACAATGAAGTCAGTTCCAGTGTGCACCTAAGTTAGTGTTGTCTAGTTCTTGGGTGCAATTCTCAGTTAAAATATCTGGTTCCTGAGTGGAGGATGCTGTATCTTGACAGTGGCACCCAGGTGGGTTGCCAGGCACTCCGTCACAATTGCCCTATAGGCTGCAGCTTTGATACCCTAGATATACTGACCATTTATTGCCACCACCAGGAGAGCTACTATCAAGAGACTAGAGAGAAGTCTGCCCTCTTGTTGATGTTGCTAAAAGTTTTGAAGTACCTGTGACCCTAACCCCTTCCCTGTAAAATTCTTCAGCAATAAATCCTAAAAAGACACCCCAAGTGTCAGTGTGCCTGGGAATGTGTGTGTGTGTGTGTGCTTTTGGAGGCCCCTGTACTGCTTAGGGAGAACCTGTCTAATTTAAGCAGTCCCTTTGGATGTGAGTGCTACATAGTTATTACAGAATCCCAAGAGAAATATGCAATTTTATGCCTCTAAGGCCAATGTCTATGTCCAGGTTTAATCAATTTAATCCACAAGCGAATACATGCAGCTGTGAATAGCTTTGGGAGCTGTCAGCCTCCCATTGTTTTCATTTGGACTTCCTGCTGGCAGGTAATCGCAGGGAACCTCCACTGGGTCTCTCACATTTAACCGCAAATGACCCCACAAAAGTGAAGCGATTTCACATCAGCATGCAGAGCTGCATAATGATGTGAATTTTAGTGAAAATAGGGAAAGGTCCACTCTAAATTATTTCCCTGGAGTTTCACTTTAAAAAAATTCCTAGTGATATGAAAGCCACACTGATCACACAGCAGCTCACATTTTAAAGTCATAAATAAATATGCCAAATCTTATTTATCAAAGTATAAGAACTGCTCATACTGAACTTCACTTCATCACGACCACATGGTCATACATGCTTTTTCTTTATTATCCAATTGATGTATGATTTGATCAAAATGATCAAACCCGCAAACAACTGCATAGTTATAACTTTCCTTCTGATTGATTTAACCTTTAAATCAGATTCCATCAAACTAAGATGATCAGCCAGGGTGCAAAGTTATTTGACGATTGCTGTTGAATATGTTCTTATTTTGATTGATCAGATTATGGAGTTACATGGTGGAAACAGAGCTGCGATTCCTAATTTACAATCGTAAACTATGATTGTATCTTAATTGTTGATAAAAATCTGCTTCCACAAGTGTAGCATATATAGTGAATGGTTTGTCCACTATAGATCAGTTTTACCTATCAGAAAAGATCGATCAGAAAATAAATCGATCATTCATCAAAATGTGTATGGCCACTAAAAGATCCATATGCATATATCTAGAGATGAATGTAATCCTTTATACTTTCATTGGAAGCAAGTAATTCATTTTATTTGTTTTTTTGCAAGTGTCACTAACCAGGTCAGAGTTTCATGTTTATTTTGTGGTATATAGTGCCCCCTGCTGATGAAGATGAAAATATAACACTTTTTAAAAAAAAAATCAAACAGTTTTTATTGCAAAGTAAAAAGTATATCCATAAAAGTATGACATTACACTTCAGTTTGTTGTCTTATAGATCAAGTATATAGAAAAAGATAACATTAACATTAAAAGAACATATATAGGTGAGTAATTATAACATGGCTTGAGCATTATTCATTTGTAATTGGCTGTACACTACAGCCTCTATGCAGCACCCCTTCATCCATGTTTTGCTAGCATTTTTCCTCATATTATGCAGCATCTCTCCTTGTTCAATTCCCTAGGTAACCATTTGGTCTATAGACATCTATGCACTCTCAATTGGACAAGCTCTTTGGGACTAATTCCTGGTGTGTTCAGCCACGTGGCCTATAATTTTTCAAATTTCCCAGGACCCCCTTTGTTGGTATATGTGTCTTTCCTGTATGAGGGTATTCCCCATGTGTTGAATCCATGACCTAACTGTTGGTGGGGTGGCAGACTTCATCCCATAAGTATTGTTTTCCTAGGTTGAAACAAGGCTCTACTGAATGCTGTCCTCGTCATTTCCTCTGGAATTTTCCCCTCCAGTATACCTAGAAGGCAACAGAGCATGTGTTAACAGATTGAAGGGCCTCCTCCCACTGATCCCCCTGGGCTGCCGCTTTCATGGGGTATCCCTCTAGGAATGTGGAAAGGAGCATAAGATAACATTGGGAGATTAGGCTCTTTGTTTCAGTGGCGTTTTGGAGTATGTGAAAAATAGGGGTGGTTGATTGTACCCATTCTACTGCTGTGCCTTAAGCTTTAACTGCATGTTGTAGCTGTAGGCTGTAAAATAGTATGTTAGATGGTAGTGCAGACTTAGTTTGCAGATCTGGAAAAGAGATCAGTCTCCCATTATGAAAAACATGCATGAAGTGAGTTATGCCTAGGGTACACCACCTGGGTCCCTGTTGGAGTTTGGCCAGTTCCCCATAAGATTTATTCTCCCACAACGGGCTGTATATCGTGTATCCCTTAACTTCCTGCAATTGCTTAACCTTGTTCCATAACTTTTGGAGAAGTGTGTATGTGGGCATTTGTTTTTGGGCTGTTGAATCAGCTGTGCTTCCATGCCCTTTGGTATGGATGCTGCCCCCGTACCTATCTGTTTCTGTGAGCCCCCAAACCTCGCTTTCAGGCCATCCAAAGAGGCGGTACACCTCTGGACTGCACGCAGGATTTCAGTGAGTGTGGGTTGAGGGGTTTCGTCCTGCAGCGTGTCAAACATGTCAGGGGTAGGGACAAGGGAGATATCCAGAGGCAGCATGTCATCCAAGGCAAACAGGTTGTGCTGTCTGTCCAGCTCAGGAGCAGGGGCCTGTGTGTATGTGGAGGTGGAGCAGCCTGTCTCCTGCAGCCTTTGCATATAATAAAGCATGTCCATGGGCTGCACTTTCCTCTGTGTCTTGTTAGATTTGAGGGACTTACCGCCAATATCCTGTTGTTTGTTGTTTGTCAGTGCCACATGCTGTTCTCTAAGGCTGTGGAGAGCTGGCACCATCTTGGACCTCCACAGCCGCCGCGGCCATGGCGTTTTTCTCTTCTTTGTGGGTCATTATGGGCTCTGTGAGTCGGTTTGTTCACTCCTGGGTCACCTTGGATGTGATGGCAAGCGGTCTGGGTCAGTTTGCGGTTTTGGATCTACAGTGGTAACAGGATCAAACAAGAAGCTGTAGTGGGAGCTC